>NC_046314.1:33569912-35969912 GCF_009819535.1 Lacerta agilis | reverse complement strand
TATTTAATCATTCCTATCAAACATGAACTGAGTCTGACCAAACTGTGGGAAGCAGTGGAAGACAGGAGTGCCTAGCGTGCTCTGGTCCATGGGGTCACGAAGAGTTGGACACGACTAAACGACTAAACAACAACAAACCAAACATGAACAAAACATTAAAAGCAACTTCAGACACAACCTTGTCTGTGTGAGAGCCTTCAATACGTCTCTCATAAACCTAGGCCGTGAGCTGTTCAATTTCACCTTAACTAGCCCTGTATTTGCGGGTGGGAAGCAGTGAAGGAACATACATCAGGGATTATAACAAAACTAGGGTTGCCACATTCCGAAGAACAAAAAAAAAAAAAGGAGGACACTCAACCCCTCTTTCCCTCCCTTCTCTTACCTTTGCTGTTTTTGGCTTCCAGCACATGAGAGGCTGCGAGGCTCAGTGGCCCCAGGAAGCAGCACAAGACCTAGCGCAACCAGCGCAGCCATATGGCATTCCCCTGCCCAATGCAGCTGCTTCATTCTACCTCTGAAGTGGAGCTATCCAAAACTTCAGGGGAGGGCCATTCAGTTATTGGAAGGCAAGAGCACAGACCATTGTGTGTGCAACTAAAAGTTTAATTCCATTAATGTGAAATCTGACTGGCGAAAGGGGAGACGGGTGGCGGTGTTGCTTAGCAACTAGACAGAACAGCCTGGTGTTTGCTGAGGCAGCACATGCCCTGATTGGTAGCAGAGTTCTGAGGGAGTTTTCCTCTGTCATTTGGTTAAATATCTCCTTGCTATATACAAGGCCTGAATTAGAAAATGCAAAATCTCTCTGTTTATTATACACTGTTTTGGCTCAGCTTCCTCAGTAAGTATTATCAGGCTTTATTTTCTCTCCAGGTGATTTAAATGATTTTGCTAACGTTGTTTCGAGTGCCCGACATGGGAGATTTGAGAGGAGAAAGGGAAGAAGGAGACCGGGTCACTGCCTCTTCTTCAGGACGTGGGAGCCATGTTTATTTTGGAAATAGAGTTAGGTCTGAAAAAGAAGGCGAGGCCCATCTCAGCATATGCGGGAGACAAATAGTAAGTTGCACTGGAGAAAAGACTGCAACTCTCATCCCTCCTTCTATGCCATCTCCTGACTTCCTGGACCTTCAGATTATTATTGATATCTGGAAATAACTGGCTGAACTATAAAAATATAATGCATTCCATAGATGGCAAATTATTTTGTGTGTCTGGTTGGTTGCTTGCTTGCTTTCCAACCCACCTTTCTATTAAAATAACTAAGTGCTTGCAAACAAAAGAAACAACAGTTAAACAATAATAAAACAGCTGCTAAATGATGTAAATAAAACAATGTAAAGTTGAAAGGAAGCAGAAGTCTGCTGTAAAAAGTTAAGGGCAGCTGCGGCCTTTGATGAAGCTTGAAATGACTGACTCATTCCCCATTTATTAAGCCTGTTTTATTTTCTCTGTCATCCAAAGCGCTAGGATTTGCATTGCTGAAATTTTAGCTTTGGACCTTCGTGAGATATTTTTTTTTAACTGTGGCCTTATACTGAATCTTAAATTATCTGATGTTTTGACATAAGCCATTATCGGGCTGAATCAATCTTGCTCCAAAGCACGCATACATGAAACTAGGATCTGAACAACCATCAGGCCAATGTTGTATGAAATTGGCCAGCCTGGCCCATGGAAATATGCCGTTTTTATCATAGTTAAGTCAATAGATAGGACAGCAACGGGGAAAATAATTTTGCATGTTTCACCTCACAGTTTATGACACTGATGTTGCAATAATGTACACCAAGGGTGGCCAACCTGTGGCCCTCCAAATATTGCTGAACCACAATTCTCATTGGCTATTCTGACTGAGACTGATAGGAAAGGCCAAGGGTTCCCTACCCATGCCGTATGCACTTACGTGGGAGGAAGCCTCACCAAACTCAAATTCACTGTACTTCTGAAAACTCGATTTTTTTCTTGGCTTTCAGCAAGGCGCTGTACCAAATAAGATCATACTGAATAAACACTATAATTGTAAGTGCCCACATTAATTTTTATTTTTATAAATTGCAACTTTAAGATTGGCTCTTTCTGCCCTTCTACAAACAAGACCAAGAGGAAAACACAACAGAATTTGGGGTGACAGTACATAATATCCAGATGACTGTGTCTAGAATACAAATTATTTTATTCCAGTCTACATAAAGGCTTTCCGCATCGAAAGAAAGAAAGAAAGAAAGAAAGAAAGAAAGAAAGAAAGAAAGAAAGAAAGAAAGAAAGAAAGAAATTAGTGCTGGCAAATTGAATTAGAGTGTGATAATAAAAGTACAGGTAATAGATTGAAAAACAACCTTATTATTTAAATATTTGCATGCTTGTCATTTCCCAAGTAACTGTTTATATTCTTCACCCACTGTATATATTGATTTCCCTTTTCCCATTGCACTACACATTTGGTAAGTCAGATTGTGCGCATGGCAAAGGAATCATAGCAAGTCGCATCCTACCTTACAGGATAAGAGGGCAATGAGTCTCTGTACTTCATGGTATTCTGGGATCCTCCACTCCTGTCCGACATATCTGCACAATAGATGTAAAATACTGTCAGTCAATAAGATTGTGGGGGCCTGTGGCGTAGACTCCGCGGTATAACATTGCCCACTTAGCACACTGAGTGGCATTGGTATGTCTAACATCAGTAAATAAATCTGACTCTGATGTGAGCTAACATGATTCTGATTTCTGATGTTCAGTCAAAGTACAAGTACACAGCACTCAGATTATCTTGTTTGCAGTGCAGTAGCTAGTAGCAGCCAGCAGAGCAGTGCAGCGGGGTGGCATTGCCCACTGGCTTCCCAACACTGCCACTTACTGATAAAGGGAGGGCCAAGATAGTGGAGCAATTGCTGCAGTGTGCCTACAGTGTCTGGAGCTTCCTATTGGCTCTGTTGCTGCTTCTATGTCATGCTGAGGTCCCTGCTGCCTTGCCCTTTCCCCTCTCGGTGACCAGCAGTGACATGCTGTGTTGGGAAGACAGGTGAGCAACACTGACTCACCTGTATCATCCCTCTGGTCACTACCGAGAGTCTACCCAGTAAATCAGATACTGCATGGCAAATAGATAAGCGTGCAACAATTCAAAGCAAAGGGAGGAATTCATCGTAGCACTATGGAAATCGTTCCATCAGCACAAGGTATTCAGCTTGCCTAAGGGAATGATTCCCCCTCTCCTCCCCACTTGTCTCAGTTCTAGGGGGTTATGCAGAACCACCACTACCCCAAATCAAGTTTGGAGCACATAGGAACACACGGGGGGTGTGGAGAGGGGAAAAGGTCCTGTTGCACTACTTGAAGTCCTTGTGTGGGCTTCTGCTAGCAAGACTAGATAGTTGGATCCTGCCCCATGTGCTGGGTGGGAAATGTGAAGAGTTCTGAAAACCAACAGGGGAAAAAAGAAGATTCTTTCTCATGGAAATAAAAAACAGAATTGACAAGATATATGTAATATCAGTTCAGCCCATTTCTCATCAGGAAAATGTTAGGAAGGAATGATATGAATCACCATGATGCAGAGCAGAACTTTCCAGTTATTGGCTTAGGAAGTGTAGATACAAATGACGGTAGCCCTAATGCACACATGGGACTCAATATGACTGCCATCTCCCTTACTTAATTTTATGACTTACTTTTTTAACTTTATAAATAAGCCACACACTGCTCACAGCGACACAAAATTTCCTCCTCAGCACCCCACTGGCTACACTTCCTGGAATGCCTTGGAAGTGATGCCACATCTCAAGGTCTTCTGAGAAGTGTGGGGGCAGGAGGGGGCAGCATGAGGCTCTCTTCACTCCAGCCACACTTCCTGTCAAGACCCAGTAAAGTAAGTGACAACTCCCTTCTGGAAATGTTAGAGTAATCTCTCTCTCTCTCTCTCTCTCTCTCTCTCTCTCTCTCTCTCTCTCTCTCGTTGCAATCAAGGATGGGGGAGAAATTCAGTTCAGTTTGCAATCAAAAGATGAGTCTACCTAATTCACACTTCCTGTGAACCAAAACACAGACATCCTTCAAGATTTACACTTACCCAAATTTTGCAATGCAGTTCTCCAACCAAGGTGGAATCTACACACGTTAAAAACGTTGTGAAAATGCTTTAAAAAAAACGTGTTGAAAAAAGCATTGAATTTGCTATAGCCCACAGTCATCATCTAGTGTCACAATTGTATACTGTACATTACAACACATGTATAGCTGAGTCCCAAGTAATGCATTCTAAAATACATCTACTAAGTAATGTATGCATAAAGATGCATACATTAGTGCAAATAGCATTCAAAAGTGCATTATATGAGGAGAAAGTGCTTGCAAAAATGTATAAAGGAAAATCCACACTAAAATGCTGACAGATTTCCATTTTTAAAAAAAGTGATTTGCAAACTGATGTAGAAATGAGGAGAACTAAAATTAAGCTTGGAAAAATGAGGAACTGAGAGGATCCAAAATTGACAGATCTGTCCACCTTTTATTTCCAGTGCAAAACAACAAATGGACAAAATTAACGTATGAGACCCATCAAGAAAGATAACAGCATTCTTGGTAAAACTTTATATTCTTGAATTTAACTGATATCATTTTTCTTTTAAGGAGTGTGCATAATGTGTCTGGCACAAATGGTTGCTGTAAAATCATTCCTGAAATTACCACTTAATGAAAGCTTCAGAATAAGAGGTTGTTGCTTATGCGCCAATACAAACATTAGCAGGTATTTACCTATTAGCAAGCATTTTAATACCTTTGCATGTGGAGGCACAATGAAACAGATGGTATGCATTATGGTGGGTTATATTAGGTTATATGTCCTCAGTTGAGTAAGAGAACTTGTATGTGATTGCAAAGAGAGAGAGAGAGAAAGCTCTGCTAATCCCATTTGCATCAAATGTCTGGTATTTGTCATCTGTGACATATAAGAGAATTGGGTCCAGATGGAAGTTGAAACACTTGCTTCTCTTGTTCAGAAAATGCCACAGAAGAAAGAGAGATTGGTGTATGAAAGATGCCTCACACAACCTGAGGTTGAGAAACAGCTACCTAAGTAGTCTTCATTCTTCATCTGAAGGGGAAAAAACCACCCCTTATTGCAAAACATCTCATTCTCTACATTCCCCTCTGGCTGAATTTTCCTGAGTTGACTTGCCTTTCAGCACAGAAGCTGTCTGGAAATGTAACATCTAATACTGAAGTCTGAACAGCCTATGGTTTACGTGGGGATAGTCAAAGTTACTTTTATGATACATATAACCAAACAGTAGTAAAATTGTCACATATTTGGTCACAAGTAGAGGTGTGTGGCACAATGTCAAGCGGATATCAGTAATTCTCTTAATTCTTAAGGGTAATGTGTAAAACCAACTGTACCTCTGCATTAATTATGCCTGAATTATGGTACTGGAGGAGACTCTTGAGAGTCCCATGGATTGCAAGAAGATCAAACCTATCCATTCTTAAGGAAATCAGCCCTGAGTGCTCACTGGAAGGACAGATCCTGAAGTTGAGGCTCCAATACTTTGGCCACCTCATGAGAAGAGAAGACTCCCTGGAAAAGACCCTGATGTTGGGAAAGATGGAGGGCACAAGGAGAAGGGGACGACAGAGGATGAGATGGTTGGACAGTGTTCTCGAAGCTACCAACATGAGTCTGACCAAACTGCGAGAGGCAGTGGAAAACAGGAGTGCCTGGCGTGCTCTGGTCCATGGGGTCACGAAGAGTCGGACACGACTAAACGACTAAACAACAACCACCTCTGCATTTTCATGTTCAGGTGGGGAAGGTATAAATATCCCAAATGCTTAAATATTTCATTTGAAATGCTCTAAAGAGTGCAAAGTCCATACCAAGAGCTGGAACACAACTTGGACTAGAACAAATATTCTCGCAATAAAATCTGTCTCCTTTCCCCTTTGGCAGATGTTCAAGAATACTAATTCTAACTCAGCAAAGATGGAATGTTACCCCAATGACAGGAAATAAAAGAGATTTACCAATCTGGGCGAGTCCACTGTTTCTGAATCTCGGTATGTCTCCTATCTCTGAAATCCTTCCTCAAAGACCACTGTAGCTAGGTCCACTTAATTTAGCCCTCCTTCCAGAGTAAATGTAAGGGAGCCTGCATGGCTCATCCCCTCCCACACCACATTTTATCATCACAACAGTCCAATAACATGCTCATCATCACCACCATCATTTTATTTGTATGCCAACTTTCCATAGTTGCAACTATGCTCAAGGCGGCTTACAACATGAAAAGATTTACATAATTACAAAATTACATAATTACAAACATTACAGAAGTCATAAACAATAAATAAAACACATCAAAACGTACACAACCAAATGGAAACAATTTCCACGTAAATCATAAGATCTAAAACTAAGGATACAAAAATAATATCAATAACAGCAACAAGCTCTCTCAACCCCCCATAAAGAATACTCCAGCCCAGAATCTGTATAACAACCTCAGTTTTTGTAGCTGGAGTCAGTCAGCACTCCATTCTCCCAGGCCAGATGGGGAAAGGCCAGCAAGGCAGGGTGCAGGTCTTCCAGGGCTCATAGCCAAGATGGTCTCATTTAAAACAACACAGATAAAAATTAAAAACAATTTAAAAGAGGAACCCTCTCTGCTGAGCAGCAGCCATAATCCTTGTGAAGCCTGTCAAGCCCCGCCCCAAGCTAGGTGGAAAGAGGGCAGGAACCTTCAGGTCCTCCGCAGGCAGTCCTCCTCTTTTTGTTTTTGTTTTTATTCTGCAATTTTTTAAAAAATAAGTTTGATACTTTACTGTACTACACCGAAATCTTTATTTTAAAAATTGTTTGTCCTTAAATCTTCCCACCACACTTGCCATCCTCTCCTGCCACACCAGGAGAACCACTGGTTTAAACCAACCACAGTTCCAAGTTTGAATGTAACAAGGAGCTGTAATTAGTTTGAAACAAATTACAAACAACTGTGAAAACAAATCCTTCTGATTACTTCAGAGCCACACCAGAACCTAAGAGGGGAGGCAGGGAGCATGAGAGCCTAAGATTTGTGCAGGTTCATTCACATAACACTAAACCATTATGCCTAAAGAAGCTGTGTCTCTGTAATGATTGATTCCAGTGAATGTACATGCATTCAGTTGTGTTCTATCGACAGCTAACACCAGCCCCATTCAGGCATTTACCTGTTGAGGGAGGAGGAAAGTCCTGCACTTCTAGTCCTGCCTGCAATGTCCACATCCTTACTCATTTCAGCTTCAGGCCCTCATGTCTAGCTGGAAGATCTGACCCAGGGATCTTTGTTGCGTTCAGCTGAGCATGCTTAGAATATTCCCCGTGATCAGAAACATCAGTTGTGCAAGGTTACTAGTTGTGGGGAATCTTCCAATCACTGTTGGCCACATGTGTTTAGAAATCCCCCTTCAGGTATTCTGCTTGGTGAGGTAAGGCTGGGGATGGAGCCAGCAGGGCCAATACTTGCAAGGAGACTGGGGGTAGGGGGTGGTACCCATAGTCCCATGCCTCCTACATGCTTCATATCCACTATGTGTTCTTTGAGGATCTGAATAGGGCTACAGTTATGTTTTTAATTGCAGTCCATAAGATTTTTGGGAGGCAAATTACACACACACAAGACCCATGCAGACAATACAACTGCATGTTGATCCAGTTATGGGATGCACCATATACAATGGAAAATCACATATTGTCAATGGACTCTAACCATATTTCCCCACTACTGTGGCAGCTGCTGGGGCTCATTTGCAACATATTTATTATTTTTTATGATCAAGTTCTCTCAGATCTTTTGCTTTTAAAATCTTTTCAGATCGTTTCCCCCCATTTATTCTGTAGATGGTTATTGGCCTTAATACATACTTGAAACAAAATAAATTGCCAGCAATTTTTGGTTCTCATTATAAGTGAGTTTTATCCAACAGCTAAATATTGACTGTCCTAGACTATACAAAAGAAAGAATTGTTTCCCAGATCAAGAAAAACTTGATTGCTTTCCAGCACTTACATGAAATTGTTGTTTGTGTGTTTTTAATAATAGAGATAAATTTATTTCAAGATGAAACCAAGAGGGACAAATAACTAAGGCATAAATACAACAAGTAATGGACTACTTTATGTTAGGTACTTTCTAAATGAGATTATAGAGAGAGAGAGAGAGAGAAATATCATTAAATTGCTCGACATTTATTATAATGGTGCCCAATCTGAAATTATCCTATTTAATGTGGCAAAGTTGAAACACTGCCAGCTGCATTTATTTTCTCAGCATAACATTTATATACGACTTATATGGATGGCTGAGAAAAAGATTAGAAACATCCCATTTGTGTAGGTCATTCCTTCACAGCACCCCATGTTATAGGCAGAGATTACTTGCCTGGGATCATTATTTACCTCAGAGGTAGTCAATATGGTGCTCTCCTAATGTTGCTGATTGACAGTTCTCATCAGCTTCATCCAGCATGGCCAATAGTTAGGCATGATAGGAGTTGTAGTCCAAAATACTGGGAGGGCACTATGTTGGCTAACCCTGCATCAGCTGGATCTGAACCCTGGCCTTTCAGAACCATGTCCAAAGAAACATTTAACCAGATTTGAATGCAATAGATTTTTGCTTTCCATCCATTTTTCACAAGCATACTTGAATAATAATCAATTTGTTGGTTCATAACCAATGACAGGCTGTCCGGGTGTTGCTGGACTAAAGCTTCCATCAGCCCCAGTCAGCATCGCCAATGGACAAGGATGCTGGCATCAACATCTAGAGGGCATCATATTACCTACTGTGACTTATGAGAAACTAGTTTCATTTCATGGGCTTCTCTCACACCAACTGAAACCCTGACATCATCACAATGTGTGTTTCACATTATATGCCAGGTTTAGCTCATTGCAGACTGATGGAAATAAGAATGTGTTCTCAACTACATGGATTAAGCTGTATGGTATAAGCAGTTGCACAGCTGTACTAAGAGCAGAGATTGTCATTATTATTGGCTTGGGTGCAAAGGTTTTCTTGCGCAAGCCGAAATTCACTTCCACTCACACATCTGATTCCTCTAATCCATCTGATTTTTCCATCCCACTTCAGCACCCGTCCCCAATGCCCCATTCCATACTGCTTCAGAGGGTCCATTGAAACTCACGAATGGATTTTGATGAGTGCAGGAGCTACAACATGGAGGAGAAGCCAGAAAAGTCTGGAATGCCCAAGATATTGCCTAGTTCCTGGGCATTCTCTGATAAAATAGTGGACACCAGCCAGGGGCTTCATTTTTGGTGGTGGCTGTCATTACCTTCCCACCCGCCAAAAGTCACCGAATGGTACAACATCCAGGTGCACAATATATAACTGATACAGGAGCAGACAAAAGATGTGCCTCAGACGCCAGCTGGTTTATTGTGGTATGAACCTGCATACATAGTAGCTGACATGTTCTACTAGATCAAAACATATTTTACTTACCATATTTGACAACTTGCTAAATTTGGAAATTGGATTACAGCAACCGCATACTCATAAAGGACCTGCTATATGCAATAGTGATTAAGAGCCTTGTTGAAAGTCAGTGAAATGTGAGAACAGCTGGGGTGGAGGCAGCATGCATTACGTGACTGACCGACATGATGTGATAACATTTGAGAGGAATCACCTTCGCAATACCAAATCAGGAAATTGAATGACATGCAAGATATGTACCAAGTCATCAGATAAGGCAGTGCAGTCTAAAGAGAAGTCAACAGCTGTGGTACCCTGTCCACATTAATTTACCTCCATCACACACACAAAAACCAGATGTGGCAAAATTCTGAAACCAGGTTATGCTGTTTTCTTATGTGGCAGCTCATTGTATAAAGAGGGCTAATTAATGTAGCAGTTTTCATTTTGTTAGAATGCCAGAAAAAGCCAATTAAAATTAATAATAAAATTAATAATAAATGACAACTTTAAACAGCTTCTACTGTGGTATCAATCTTTAATTCCTCCATCTTTCCTTTTTTAAAAGGAAAAGAAACTGAGCTTCTGTTATCTAAAAATCTGGATTTCTAAAAGGCAAGTTCCCCAAAAATGGTTTGCCAAAAATTGGCCTGCAATCCCATGCACAGGAAGGCTGCTTTAATCCAATAAATACAATGCATATTAGCTTAATCAAACTGCATGTAGCATTACAGCCTTTGTTTTAAAATTGTTCATTGACTGAGCTGCATTGTTGCTTGATTGAATGACACGCTGACCTAATTAATTTTGTCACTTACTACTGTTTGTTCTCAGTTGGATGACTGCATGTTGTTGTTTTTCCTTTTTTCCATTCTATGTGGTTAACATGGAGCAACCACTGAAAACAGATCATAGAATGTTTATACTGGAGCAAAGGTCTACCCATATAGTTCTATTCTTAAAAATTCCCTGTGTTATTTAGACTTGTTCAGGCATATGCACTTCCCTGGAAGTACCTTCCGCTTAACAGGGTTTGCTTCTGAGTATGGCTGCATTGAGTATGGCTAACATGAGTTTGGCCAAACTGCGAGAGGCAGTGAAGGATAGGCGTGCCTGGCGTGCTCTGGTCCATGGGGTCACGAAGAGTCGGACACGATTGAACGACTGAAAATGGCTGCATTCTTAAGGAACCAATTGTTCTACACTACAGTGTCTTCCTTACAGTGCAATCCAAACCATGTCTACTCAGAAGTAAGTCCTACTGAAGTCAGTAGGTCTTACTCTCAGGTAAACAGGACTAGGATTACAGGATTGCAGCCTTACCTACCAAATAAACTAAGGAGTCAGCCGAACCCTTAGATATAAAATACCAACCCCTTGAATATATAATAGAGCGTATTAGAGCCTAATTCCTTAAACATAATTCACACTGAGAGGCACATAAGAAAAAGAAAAATGGGTGTTAACAGGTGAAATCATAACCACTGTCTGTCAGGAATGAGAAAAGGGAGAATTCCTATTTATGTCAGTCAGTGCATTAGGCCTGGGTGATGTGGCAAAACAGAAAAGCAGTGAAAAGCGTAACAACAAAAATGTAGGTGAGTGTCTGCACCCATATTGCAGCTGTGTTGCTTTGCCAAGGAGACAGGGAGCCTGGACCCAAAGAACAATCTTTCAAGGGGGAGAAAGAGTTTAATCCAGTTCTTCCACTAATAAGTTGATGGCTTTCAGCTGTCTCTAACTTTTGGAAACATGTATGCTTGCCACTTCTGCATCCGCAGGTGGCATCCCCTCTACATGTGTTTCTCTTTCCATCAGACACAAAAGGAAGTTGTGGTTTCAGTTGTGCATTCTATGGCAAAGAAAGAAAATCTGGCTATTTATGTAGGATCCCCTCCATTTCAGCAGCATGCATCAATGACTGTGCTGTGCAATCGAACTCTGGGAGTGATAGCAGGAAGAATAGCAGCAGAACCCCTCACCCCACCTCCCCATCTCAGAGCTTTATTAGGTGCTGTAACATTTTAGCCCTTTACAATAAAGAAAGGGGGTGAGCTGGGGATACAAGATGTGATGAACTCCAGTGGACTAAACCAGTTGGGTTATACTGATGTTTACAAGAGCTTAATTTTATTTTTGCATCCAGCTCCAAAAAAGCCTTTGTGGATTGCTCCAGATGGGTGTTTATTGTGGGATTGGAGTTACGCTTGTGTACAAGGTTTTCACAGTATCCAGACAACATTGTTGGCATCAAAATGCCAGCCAGTAGTTTTCTGCCCATTTAACCCCAGACTTACACTTTCCAGAGAAAGTTCAATACGTTGTGTGTGTTTTTTAATGTTGTCAATTACCTGTTTGCCTTATCCAAATGACTGTGATCTTAACAAAGCAATCCAACCCCTTGATTAGCAGGGCTGGGGGAGGCTTGCATCCCTCCACCTAGTTCTGCTGGCTCTGCCAGCTTCCACCAGCAGCAGAGCCCGCCCTTGGTGGGGAAGCCTCAATGCTGAGGAATGCCCCAATAAAGGTAAAGGGACCCCTGACCATCAGGTCCAGTCATGTCCGACTCTGGGGTTGCGGCGCTCATCTCGCTCTATAGGCCAAGGAAGCTGGCGTTTGTCCGCAGACAGCTTCTGGGTCATGTGGCCAGCATGACTAAGCTGATGCCGGTATCTCAGGCTGTTTCTGGGGTGGGGTGACACATGATTCACAGGATCCGGTGCAGACCCTGCTGCCTTCATATTATGGTTCTGGGCTCTTTACTGCACCAGCCTGGGAGCTTGCACACCAAAGGGACATTTTTCTCTGTGGATGTAAAGCAAGCAAGCAGCTGGCTGTGCAACTCCATCAAGCCCCATCACTACTGGCTAGGGATGAGGATTACACTCTAAATCCCAGTGTGGAAGCACCCTGTATCTCCTCCTTTTACTATCCTCATAGGATGGCCCCTTATGCAACACACATATCAGCTTTTTTTCCACCCATTCCTTTCCCAGCCTTTTTATTCCTCTTCCACCTGTACACCATTTCAGATGGGCAGGGTGTGTGTTAGTCAAGAGAACTGGGGAGAGAATGGAGAGAAGGCATGGCACTCAAATCAGCAGTTTTAAAGATATGAAACCTCTGGGCTGCAACCTAAGGCACTCAAAGCAAACAGCACAAACCGTCTGTCTTTACTTACAAAGCTGGCAACAATGGCCTGTGTGGCCAGCATTGCAGTAACATTCTGTTGTTGTTGTTGTTGTTGTTCTCATTTGCAGAAAATTTTACAACATCAGTCCCCACTCAACAAATTAATGTGCTGCTGATCAGATCCATTGTATACAAATTTATCATCTTATTTGACAGGGATAAACAAGACACACATGGATAAACAGTGCAAGTCATAAAATAGGCTACAAACATGATAAATAATGGATTGGGTGGATCCAAGTTTACTCCTCTGTTTATAGAAGCCCCCCCCCCATGAGAGGAATGGTAGGTCAACATTTATCGCAGCACATTAAAAAGTTTAATAATTTGTGCCTCACCTAGAGCATCATTCCACCTAAGGTCTGCCATATTTATAGAAAAACCATTTCAAATGTTTTGTTGATCAGCTATGCTCTGCTAAGCTAAATTTCAACCACAGGGCGGAAAGTTTGACTTTTATGGAGAGAGAAGCCTAGGATTCTCTTGTGAAGAGTGACTGTTTACTTCATTTGTAGAAAAGACTTAGTCAAGAGGAATGCACATGTTTGCAGTTTTGAACTGAGTACTTTGAAATTTTGTTACCTCTGTATTAACAAAAGCAAATCAAAGAAAAAGGCGGGTTCAGAGGATTAAGTGTGCAGTCCATTTCTGCTTTTGATAATTATTTGAACTGTTGCGGGAGGGAGCTGGATGTAGTTCATTCTTAATAACCATCTGTTTCCACTTGCATCCAAGATTACCTGTTTTTACTTCCAAACTGAGAGTCAAGATTTTGGTCTTTCTCCAGTTGTTCAAGCCAATGCAACAACTGCCTAGAGAGTGTTAATTTTAGGCCTCCAGGATAGGCTCACACATACACACCGATTTATATGAATGCCTAAAAGAGGGTCAACTAAGCTGTGACCATCCAGATGTTGTTGGGACGGCCCCAGCCCAATGGTCAGTGATGATTGCAGTTGCTGTCCAACAACATCTGGACTCTGGCCTATAATAATCAGTCAGCATCAAGAGACATTTCTTTTCAACCAACATCCATTATTTGCTCTGACTTAAGAGTTCCAACAGAGTTCCAGGTCTACAACCAACATAAGTATGCTACCAGAATATCGGAAGAATGTAAACATAGAGCAGAAAGCATCTATAAATACCAGTGACTTAGGTGGGTAAGTTAAGCGCATGTTTAGCAGCACAACATTGTGCATGTCTATTTAGAAATAAATCCCACTGAGTTCAGTGTGGCTTACTCCCAAGTAAATTACTATAGAATTACAGCCTAGATCTCACATTTCAATCAATAAGGCATAAAAGTGCTTAATGTTGACTGGACGGTGGTTAAGGTTAGTTTAGAATTTCACTAAGTACTGTCATCTTTTTGCTATGAACACATGGCATGGTTCCAAATTGTTCAACGGAGGCACCTGAATATCTCTGAATAAATTTGTGGCACATCCGCCAGTACTGGAAGTTATTTGGTGTGTTGCTATTTACTGGGTATTTACTGTTGACATGCAGGTGGCCTACGGCACTACATAGTGCCTCAAGGAAAGGCTTCCAGCTCAGTTCAGGTGGGAGTATGCATGAGATTCTCCAGTTGCTGCTGATAGTGGTCTAAAACACATAAGGAAGGAAAGAGTGATGCCACTAGTTTGTCTACCTTAGAATTGTCTGTCCTCACCAGCTGAGGTCCTTCTCATCCCTGCTACCTGACATTCTGCCAACTGGAAACACCAGGGATCAAACCTCGTATCTTGTACAAATAAATCATGTAGTATACTGCATTAGTCAGAGTTAAGTGTTAAAAGCACATGCCAGAGGATTTATATGTTGTGGAACTTAGAATGGGAAAGGCTGTTTTGGTGTGTTTAATCAGAACATGTTCTAGCATTGCATCCATGCTAGAGCAAATGCAGGGGGCAGGTACACATCAGAAGTGCAATGGCGCATCCAACTGGTGTTGTGGGTCAACTGCCTATCCAGTGCACAATTGATTCAAGGATTCTGAATTGCAGAAGTGTGCAGTCACTCACAGTTTCTGCCTAGTCCTCCTGGGGTTGAGTTGTCTCACAACTTAATTCCTTTTAAAGGAGCACATCTTGGGATAATAGGATGATGGGGATTGTTAAATTTTAGGATTCGGGGAACATGTTCATGAGTCCAAAACTATGCATGTTCTCACAGAAGTAGGTTTCACTGAGCTCAGCAGCACTTGCTCCCTTGTGAATATGTATAGGGTTACTAGAGAGTAAGCCCCGTTGTTTCCAGTGCAACTTGCTTCTTATTAAACATGTATAGGCTTTTGCTATTAAAACTTTGCCAACTATCTCTCTTATCTACTAAAGCAGGTCCAAAAAAAAAAAATTAGCAGGACACTGGAGCTCAATGAACACTGCTAAAAGGCAAAATATTTCTTACTGTGCAGTGCTACTTTAAAAAATTATACGGGCTTTGGTAGGAGGAGTTGTGTCACATGTCACAAGTGAAAAGGTAAGGTAAAGGGACCCCTGACCATTAGGTCCAGTCGCGGACGACTCTGGGGTTGCGGCGCTCACCTTGCTTTATTGACCGAGAGAGCCGGCGCACAGTATATGGTCTCAGTATATGGTCACATGCATGCTTACAATCTAAGGGAAATGATCCAGCCAAAGTTAAACATATTTCACAACTATTAATTTCAATGAGAGGGTTAAGCTCATTGTGCTCTACCATCTATCCCTTTGAAAGTGGTGGGATTTATAGCTATCCAAAATAAGAAGGGGTAAACAACGAACAATTTCTTGATTCCATGGGTGATATAGATTATATATTAAAGCATATAATAATTTTTATTTAAAAAATTTGTTGGTCCCCGAACTTTTGCATTTTTAAATCATATCTACATTTGAAAATAGCACTAACCTTTATAAAGTGCTTAACTTCAGTGGGTGATGCCCTAAATATGTTACATAAAAACTTGCTTCCAGCACTCCAGCATCACCAACGCTTATTATTTTAAATGGAGGTCTGCTTGCATTAACAAGGTTGTGACAAGAGCTTCCCAGTAGCTCAATGTAGGTGCTAAGAAATTGCAAGCTGGCCACCAAGCCATACAGTGGTACCACGTGTTACGCACACGATCCGTTCTGGATCGCGCTACGTAACATGGGTGTGCTTAACATGAATGCCCAGGGGGGGGAACCCGGAAGTTTGTGCATTTTTGTGCTTCTGTGCATGCGCGATGTGCACAGAATTCTTCTGCGCACCTGCACGTCGCACACACTCCTGGGAGGACTTCCGGGTTGCGGAGGTCCGTAAGTCGAACATACGCAACATGAAGCGTACGCAACTCGAGGTATGACTGTACTGGGAAATTATACAGGGAATAGCATCAGCTTTGCATATTTCTTTGTCAGCAAAGCCCTAAGTGCACATACATCTCCCTGAAATGTACCCCAAACAGAACACTGAAATGCTGCTCTGCATAAATGTTCTAATACCTTTGTTGTCCATTCTTTTATCACACCTTTATGTTCGTTCAACAACCACAATAAACCCTTTGTGCACTGCTCCAACTTTGAACTATTGCTCAACAATATTGACTGCTATAATGATAAAGCAACAGCTCTATTTCTAATTCATTAGTATGGAAAGTATTTTGAATATTATAGGCTAGAGTTTAAGTCATTTGTCAATCATAAACTTTTCAAGAAAAAATGCAGCAACCAGTATGCAATGCCAAAATTTCAATATTTTTCTAATAAAGAAATGAAGAAGAATTGCTAGAAATAGATTTTTCCATTTATTGTCTTCTTATCCTTACGATGACTACCCAGTGCAAAAATTGCACATAATGAATGGAACATCAACAACAGTACTGAGCAGTCATGCGGTTTATTGCAATATTTAAAGTCTAGATCCAAGAGCTATGAAGGCAAAAGGAAGACAATGTCCAGACTCCCAAACTTTCAAAAACACATTTGGAATATTAACTTGATTACCACACCCTAATATTTTATACGACAACTATATTTATGGTCTATTGTTGTAGCCATATCAGACACAGGATATAAGAGGGACCCCAAACCAAACAGTGCATCAGGTAATCTTTTTTATTGCATCTCTTATTGGTGATGAAAGTAAATACAATGTTTTGCCAGTTTTGATTGCAAAATCCACAGTCGCCTGATTCATGCATATTTTTATAACGTAATTCCCTACAGACAAGACCATTTATCTTAAATGCCTTTCAGATCGCATCTTTGCTTGTCTGGATTTTTAAAATGTGGGAACTTCAAGAGGCAACTATGCCTGCTCACTGGGAAACAGACCCTGCTGAACCCGGTGGTGCTTACTCCTGAGTAGGCATGAATAGAATTGCAGCCAAATAAATCACAACACCTCTGAGAGCATTGGGGGAGCCAACAATGGCTTGCACCACTTTAACTGAGGCTGAGACTAATTATTTCAGAAGCCTGACTAAAGTTTCTTGTCTGAAGTTACAGGATTGGCTGGAAGGTGAAAGAAAAGAAGCTTATATTATGGCAGCACCTGGAGTACTGCCCATTATCCGATTCTGAACTTCACTGATTTCAAGTTTCTCCACAGTTTTTGTCAATAATTTCAGTCCTCCCACATTTTATGAAGTAATTGCCAAGAGTTCCTTTGGGGGTGGAGTACCTATCAGACCATGGCCAGATTACAGACAACCACCTCTCTTTTAATAGTATGGAGGAGTCTTCTATAACTGATACTGTGAAGTTTCCTTTGTTGTTGTTCAGTCGTTCAGTCGTGTCCGACTCTTCGTGACCCCATGGACCAGAGCACGCCAGGCATGCCTATCTTTCACTGCCTCTCACAGTTTGGCCAAACTCATGCTAGTCGCTTCGAGAACACTGTCCAACCATCTCACCCTCTGTCGTCCCCTTCTCCTTGTTCCCTCCATCTTCCCCAACATCAGGGTCTTTTCTAGGGAGTCTTCTCTTCTCATGAGGGGGCCAAAGTACTGGAGCCTCAACTTCAGGATCAGTCCTTCCAGTGAGCACTCGGGGCTGATTTCTTTAAGGATAGATAAGTTTGATCTTTTTGCAGTCCATGGGACTCTCAAGAGTCTCCTCCAGCACCATAATTCAAAAGCATCAATTCTTCAGCGATCAGTCTTCTTTATGGTCCAGCTCTCACTTCCATACATTACTACTGGGAAAACCATAGCTTTGACTATACGGACCTTTGTCGGCAAGGTGATGTCTCTGCTTTTTAAGATGCTGTCTAGGTTTGTCATTGTTTTTCTCCCAAGAAGCAGGCGTCTTTTAATTTCAGGACTGCTGTCACCATCTGCAGTGATCATGGAGCCCAAGAAAGTAAAATCTCTCACTGCCTCCATTTCTTCCCCTTCTATTTGCCAGGAGGTGATGGGACCAGTGGCCATGATCTTAGATTTTTTGATGTTGAGCTTCAGATCATATTTTGCGCTTTCCTTTTTCACCCTCATTAAAAGGTTCTTTAATTCCTCCTCACTTTCTGTCATCAAGGTTGCGTCATCAGCATATCTGAGGTTGTTGATAAGTTTCCCTAGCCTTGACTTATAAGGAAGACATTGTTCACTTATCATAATCCATCCTTGCCAATCCCATCCTTCCTGGCAATGCCAAGGAAGGAAAGAGCACACCAGGGTAAGAAAATGACATGGAATGTAGGCAATGTTTCTTCGTTGGGCCCAAGAGCACAGTCACCAATTTCACAAGTACCAATCATGAATAAACATGTGAGGTTACGTCAGACCCACCTCTCCCCATGGCAGCTGATAGACAAGAGTTTCAGATGCTGTAAAAGAGTAGGCATTAAATGCTATAGCTTCTTAAGGAGATTTTCTGACTTTTGAGAAATCACAACAAGCAATGGTTTTAAAGCAGTTGGATTTGCTTTTGGAATCTCAGTTGAGGCATAGGTTACCTCATCCCAGTAACCTCCCCAGCTTTTTAGCTAGTGTGCTGGAAGTCAAATCCAAGTTATAAGACACAGCTGCTCCAGTGAATACTACTGTGGATGTGTAGCTCTCCGCTCATTCTTGGGGTGATTTTGCTTCTCATTTACTAAACAACACGGCAAGTAACTAACATTTTAACACGTTTGGGTTCCATGCACTTTGAATGAATATATGCATTGAGGAGCCAGTTTCTACCACCTGCTATGTGTTCATTAATGTCATGTACAAAGGAGAACCCAAACATACAAAGTGGGCTAATGTTGCATTTCTTCCCCAGAGGATTCAGCTGGTAGATGGCAAACTGAAGTCATCCTTTGGTGTTCCTGCTTGTGTTGTATTCAGCTACTAAATTAACTGGGTGCTGTCCTCTTAACCACACCTCACCTTCCCACCTCCCTCTCTGCCCTTGGCCATTGAGAAACACTGCTGCAGTTTTGCTTGAAGAGCCCTCACACAGGGAGCTGTATAAAGCCCTGTTTAATAAGCCAGTTAAATTATCAACACGTGTGTGGATCCTGAATTCTATGTACACCACATGTTTGTATTGTTTGCTTGCTTATGAAAGATATTTCTCTAACGCCATTTCATAAAGTATCTGGGTGGTATACAACAATGTGTATACAATAAAGCACTCTCTTTTTTTAAAAAAAAAAAAAGTACAAAAGAATTGTTAAAATGACTGGCCACTCAATAAAATGTTAAACAACTACATAAGCCTTTTGGCATATAACAAAACAAAACAAAACAAAAAGAGTCTTCAAGAGATGCCTGGAAGTCAGAAGCAACAATTCCTGCCAAACCTCTGCTGGAAGAGTGCTCCACAGCATGGGATCAGTGAAACTAAATGCTCGACTTCCAGCCAAGGCTGATTGGGCCACTGTAAGATGGGGAACAATGAACAGCACTCTTCCAGTTGATCTCAGTGATCCAGCTGGGATATAGGGGTTCAGGCAGGCCTTAAGGTATCCTGAACCAAGTTTTTCAGGGCTTTTTAAATGCAAGAAATGTTCATAGTTAGGCCAACTATGGTTTAAGAAGTAGCCATTTGCTACTTTAACATAAACAAACGTCCAGCAAAAGGAGGGACCATAATTCATTGCTAAGCAACTAACCACACTCTGTTTGTCCAGTTCTTACTACTACCACCATCACCACCAAAAGAGAATCATCATCCTAGGACAGGCTTTGAAACTGATAGAAGTGACAATAACAGAAGGAGACAATGATAAGTGTGACCTGGGTGGCTGCCCTGGAAAGCTTGTTGAAGATAAGGACCCAGTCTTACCCCGTCTAAGACCCCAACAAATCCGGAGCACAGCCTGAATGCAAAGGACAACGTTAAACATTAAACAGTATTTTAAATGTTAAATTCTACCACCAGCAGGATTGTTCCATAACTAAAAGATTTATTCTATCCCAAGAAATCGACTGCATTTGGAATAGCATCTTCTTGAAGCTCCTTCAAAGCTAGGGTTCCATCGATAGCAATTAAATAAATATTACTTGGCACACAGCTCGGTTAATGAGTTGTTTCTCTAATGTGACAAAGTGTTTGATAAACTCAGCATGCCTCCATTAATCAAGATCACGTATGTGGCCACCTCCTTTTAAATGGAAACTATTACCCGGAAACATCTAAATTAAACATGTTGGTGATATCAGTGAACAGAGAAGTGTAAGGTTAGTATACACAGAGAGATTGTTTCTCTGTCTTGAGAAATATTAACAATAACTTGGTCCCAGTTCTAAATTGTCATTGAACCAAATGGCAGTAGGTCGAACCACTAAGCATTTTGCAAAAAAAAACCCCAAAAAACCCCATTTGCTTCAAATTACCACATCCACGTCCCAAAGAATGAAAGGAATGTTATTGGATCTCTCTGCAAAGTAATGTCATTCAAATTCATGAATCAAAACATTATGCATCCTTAGAAGATTTGTCTGGTTTCTTGTGGTGTTGTAGGTTGTTGTTGTTTTTAAATTAATTTCTTGAGAGCCACTTTGAAGATGCATAAATAATCCACATAATGAAACTTGGGCTTTTCCAATTATATGGAGATCTAAAATTCAATGGTTTCTGCCTATTGGTGCAACTAATGGCATGACCTGAAATGGCTACAAGTAAAAATTAGAAGAAGAAAAATCTATTTACCTCAATCTAACTATGCCTCAGGAAGAACTCTTTCTCACCCTGAGACCCTTTTAGGAGGAAATGTCAGAGAATGATCCCAGGATGGACTGCATCATCAACCACTGACCTATGGCTTTTCCCATTTGAGATTTGATTTTCATCAAATGCCAAATGATTTCTAGCACATGGGGAAAGCAGAAGTAAGCCCTGGCCCTTTTATGAATTATCCCGCAGGATTTATTCCCAATGCTTTACAAAAGCCCTGTAACTACTTTCCACTGATCTCATAGCCTTATATGCTGGAGCCAATGTTAAGTACTCAGATTACAGAGATTAATTAATTAGTTAAAAGTAGGGTAATTAAAATTTTCATGTATGTATGTAACAGGAGCATTTCAGGACAAGCTCCATCTCAGGCTGCAGTTGCCCAGGTGTTTTCAGTCTAATCGTACCCACTAGGGATGGAGGAGACATTTGAGTCAGTATGCATTTAAAGCAGAATCTATTAAAAAAGCAGAAGCGATCAAAGTCACACTTTCTGAAATGATATGGAAACTGAAACACCGCTATCCTTTGAAATTCACCCCATCCAAACTTTGAGATTAAGTTCTCCAGGCAACCATGCTTATACAACATACCATATATACTTGAGTATAAGCCTAGTTTTTCAGCACATTTTTTGTGCTGAAAAAGCTGCCCTCGGCTTATACTCGAGTGAGGCGGGTGGTGGGGGTGGCGAGAAAGAAGCCCTTTCTCTCCGCTCGTGCCGCCACCCGCTCTCCCCAGTCAACCATTCCTTAAGAAGTGTACAAGAACGGCGGTTCTTTACTCTCCCCAGGCAGCTTGTTCCATTCCTGAACTGCTCGCATAAATGCAAACTTGGCAAAGGAAGAAGAGGAAGGAGCAGCCCAAAGGGTTGCTTTCGGGCTGCTCGTTCCTCCTCCTCCTCCACAGCTGCAAAGGTGAACCGGCTTATACTCGAGTCAATAAGCTTTCCCAGGTTTTTGTAGGAAAATTAGGTGCCTCGGTTTATATTCGGGTCGGCTTATACTCGGGTATATACGGTAGGTAAGTGTTAAGTTACAGTGCAAATTCAAATTAATGAAAATGATAGAAATGTTATTTTCAACAATATATTTGTTTTATGCATACTCTCTTCTAATAACATCTCTGAATTTTTCATTAATTTGATTTTGCACGGTAACCATTACTCTTCCAAGTGCAGAACCCTAAATTTTTATTCCCCCATTGTTACACATATCCCACTGGCACCACCATCACCCCCTCCAAAAAAGAAAAGAAAAGATAGGGAACCGTCATGTATAATAGTATATATATATATATATATATATATATATATATATATATATATATATAGTGAGATGAAACATAGTTCTGAAATAGTAAAAAAAAAAATTGAAGTAGAAGCATTTTTACAGTTCAGATCATTCATTGGGAGATGGACTGCTGCTGCCCATTCCTTAAGCTCCACAGATGCTTTTGGCAAAGGAGGAAACCTAACAATGACCTCTTGCACAGGAACTCAGTTAGACTGGGGGGCGGGGGAAGTGATTTATATGTGTTGTATATGCGATACAACATTGTGCCACCAGATGGCGATGTGGAGTCCCCGTTTTCCTCTACCTGTTTTCTCTGTTTAAATTTACAACGTTTTGAATTGAAATGCTTTTTTGATGTGTCTTGGTCCAGCCCAGGAGCCCATGAATAGCCGTTAAATGGGATTTTAGAGAGATTCTGGGCTCATCCGCAAACATACACCTTTTGCCCATGCCTTCTAAACTCAGGCCTGCACTTTCCCAATCTGTGTCCAAGCCTCCCCTAGCCCACTTTCCCCAGGAAAACCCGCTTTTTAACCCTGAATCAGAACAAACAGCAGTTCAGGGTTTTCCACAGAATTTGCTTTCAGCAGTAAAGAGCAGGGTTTTATTGGTAAAGCGCCAGGGCCAAAAAGAAGAAGTGTTCAGACAACATAGCTTTAAAGCGTGGAGCTGTGCCCAGAAACACAGCACTAAATGAAGTCTGTATGGGATCTTAGTGTTACAACCTTTCATTTTCTTCAGAATCACCCAAAATTGGCCTGGGGACAGGATGCTAGGCTAGAAGGGCCATCTTTTCGACCCAATAAATGTGTCTTTTTTGTAGATACAAACAAGAAATGCACTTTTCAAAATGCTTAAACCTTTTCCAAAAGTTGGTTATCCATCCCACCCCACCCCCAAAACACATCCAGAGTCCAGAATATATTAATCTCCCCCAAAAGGATTTGGTCATTATATTTATTACCAAAGTGATATTACAAAAGCCTCCTTTTAAGAATCCTTTATAGCTTAGATTAAAGCTCTAAGTACAAAGAAGAAACAGACTGGGCTCATCAGTAGACGGTCTTAGCAAAAGTGTTTTAAGTCAATTTACAGTCACGATCTCAGGCAGAAATCAAGTTCTTGGGAAGAATGTGCAAGCTTTCTGAGATGTATCGTTTGGATTTAGAATGCAAAGCCTCAAAAAAGGTTTTAGCAACATTCACCCAAGGCCAATTTATGTTACCATTTTCAAACACTGGGAGAGATCCATGGGACTAGATATATGTTCCAACAAGCCTGGCTTATATCTCTGTTATCATAAACTCACTGTGGAACTGACTGAGTGTGCAACTCATGAGTCAGGCTACAACCTCATTCTGCTTAATGGTTGGGATGGGCCTGACAGCAGGAGTTCCACTAGGTAGGAAAATGAAAGAAATAAGATGCAGATCGGAATACCTGGCTGAGAAGGAAGGGAGAGAGCTCTTCTTTCGTAATTTTTCATCTTCACTTTATGATAACACTCTTTGAACAACAAAAGTATTCATTCTTTTCAAAAGATTATTCCTATCTAGTTAACAACCTAATGACCTATTCTCATTTATGCCACTGTTCTTTGAAGGGTCACCAGAGGTTCCAACTTTCACCTCGCCATCGTCCTGAACCAGAACCAGCCCATGCAGTAGGTTCACTTTCCAGACAGTCATCAACAACATAATGGACACATAAACACCACCATATTTCAGAAACCTAGTAACTGCTGCACGTACTAATATGTTTCCCACGCAAAACACAACATGAAATCTATTGTCTACAGCCAAGCCCTGAGATCCAACCACATCTGCTCTGAGTCATCAGACAGCGATTCACAACTTAGGGATTTACCACAGACATTTCTTAGACCACAGTACTCACCCAGTGACATTGAAAAGCAGAGCAACAAGGCTTCCGGTTTGGTGCCGGATAATGGCGGAGTGGAGCTGAATCAGCTCCAGTCCCCGGGGGGTTTTAGGGGTCTCCTTGTCTGCGCCAAGGGCCCCTTAAAGCCACAGGAAGAGCGTCCCGTGGACCGCGGCCTCGTGGGTCCCAGACGTGCCGTCTCTGCTCTTGATTGACCCTCGTAAGGGGGGGAAATCAAGCGAGCGGAGCTACCGACACGGGACTGAAGAGGCGGATGCACCCCCCCGGGAGATCAAAGCAGCAATTCTGCCAGACCTGAGCACCAAGCTTTTCCTGCTAACTTCAAAGAAAAAAGAAGAACCCCGGCTGCTGTAAGTACGGGACTAATTGGATTTACATTTGAATAATTGGCAACCGGGAGGGATGATAAAAGGAAGCCCGTCCCTCTCCTTTGTTGTGCAGAGGAGGTAATTAAGCTTCAAGCGGCTGCAGCTGCATCACTAGACACAATGTTGCTACGAAGCATTTTGACAGAGAAGATGGATTAAATCCCAATTTGAGGGATTGAAGATTTTGGAAATATCTCTTCTGTGGCTTTTGGAATTATTTTTGGCACCCTGTCTCAGGGAAAATGGCGCTGGAAAACTAATACGCAAGATGGAAAATTACTGACATTTGACACCCTTTGTTTTCTCCAACCATGCTTGCTTTCGCTTTTAAACTGATTCTAGATCCGGGTATTACCCAGGAACAAAGAACAATCCTTCTGCAATTGGAGTTTGTGAATCGGAAAATGGACTGGTTAGGACGTAATTTCAAAGAAATCTGTTGTGGAGCAGGAGAGACCAGCCAGATCTGGGAGAATTTTGATAATTTGGAAGCAGATTTCTCCAGGGAACTGGAGGAGGTGCTGGAGAAATGGGACGAATTGATTCAGCAACCCCAGGTAAATGGACGGCCCTGGTGTAGTGAGAAACACAGGGCTGATGTTTTGACTGGAGCTACGAGATTCAGTCTCTGGAGTGGGAGTCCAGAGATGAAGGTGAGAAGATTTTTGAAGACACAAGTGGAAGGAAACCAAAATTGCGAAATGGAGTTGCTGGGAGAGGAGAGCTGGTGCCTCTTGAGGCGCCCAAGGAGGAGATTTATAAATTTTAAGATGATACTGAACAAGGACAACAGAGGGGAATGTAAAGATGAATGGTGGGGGGGCATGGGAGAGAGCAGAAAAATGGTGAGAAGGGGAATAGGGTGAAAATGATAAAAATTGAATTAGGATGGATTTATGGTACCCTGAAGATAGTGTGTTAAGATTTTAGGATTTTGATGTTAAGTTTTAAGATTTTGATGTTACGATTTTGGGAATTTTGAATTAGTGAAGAGATATGTAACCGATTAATAGCAGCAGCTCAAGTGAAAAGAAGTATAAGATTGATTTAAGAATTATTTCATGATACTATAAGATGTTAAGTTTTTATGATATTACAAAAGGTTGGATAATGAATTGTAATGTTAAAAATGGATGTTACCAAAGTATATTAGTATTGAAGGCAGAGGAGGGAAAGCGGGGGAGGTCCCTTTAGAAGATCAGAAACTAGATTTTGTTAAGTAGTAAGAGATAGATTGGTGTTCCAGTTTAGGTATGTATTGGTTTTGGTTTTGTTTTAATTGTTTTCTTTGTCGATTGTGTTTATGTAATGTGTTTTTTATTGTGTTAATGTTGGTGTTTATGTTATGTTATGTTTTTCTCTTGTTTTATTGGAAAATAATAAAAATCTTATAAATAAATAAAAAAAATGAAAAGCAGAGCAACAAGGCCAGGCTGCTTCCCAAAATTCATCTAATCTGCTGCAGGATGGGTCTGGAAGAGTATGTGACATAACACAACTTCTTGTCACTGGCTCCCAAGTAAAACCACTCAATTATCTACAATCCATCCTTCTGACTGACCTTGAGTGGTAGGCCTCTGCAAGCTTACAGGCAGTCCGCCAGCCTGAAACAGATGCTCACCAACAGGTCACAGAAACAGAAATACAGACACAAGGCCCTGAAACAGCTCTGCCAGCTCAAACTCTACTTGGTTGACACTATTACAGAGGCTTAATGCTGTCGGCTGCATCAAGGCTGCATTCACCTTTTCATTTTTCCAATGTGGTATAAAAGTGGCCTCCAGTTAGCATGTTGCTGTGCTTACCAGGAGGGGAAGGGATGAGGTGGTGGAAGGCTCAGTGCAGTGCAGGCACAACCCAAGGAGCACTGAATTGGCACTGCAACTGCATTCAGGATGTACAAGACTCTTTGCTGCTTGGGTTGCAACAAAGCAGCACCCTTCATACCCTTCATAGGCACCGGTTCCTAGGGGCCAAAGCACTTTCTCACACATACCCCAATGTGTTTTTTGAGGGGGGCTGGGGCCCCTCAATGTTCAGAGGGTGTTTGGCTCCACCTCCTGGCTCCTCGTGACGTCACACGTGTGAGGTCAGAATGCCGCGTGACATCAGAGCATCGCGTCGGGTCACCGCAATCTTCTTTGGAAGGTGGCGCCTCTGGTACCCTTTCATGTGGTTGACTTCAAACATACAGTAGTAAGTCAGAAAGTGAAGAGACTGCTCAAAGAACAGGGCTGAATAAGTCACAAATTCACTAGGTGAAAAATTGTAAGAATCAGTTGGGGCGGGGGGGAAATTCTGCATTTAACTTATATTTTTCCTCACTATCCATGACAACTGCTATGCAGTAAAACATTACAATGTGTACATGCAGACCAGCACATGTATATTAGCTGAGGTAGGTCTTGTCTCCATGGAGCAAAGAAAAATAAACAAGACATGAAGTAAATAACTAATACTTAGCAAATTTGCCACAACTGTCTTATAAACTGTGGAACTTATCCTCTTTAGGATGAGGGGGTGGGTAGGTTCCTGGGACTGTTTATCATAAATTGCACTTTCAATGACATTTGAATGGCCTCGAAAAGTTTCCTCATATAATAAAAGCAGAGCACAATTGATCTTATCAGGTTGTGTTTTAAAACAGAGAAACAAACCAAATGTTTGTTCTCAGTGACACTAGTGCAAAGCAAGAGTAAGTGGGCTAACCAATGACCTCAGCATGCTGTCACTCTTTCCTGGTAACAACTCTCTTCAGAGGAAGGCAGATGTATAATCCCTAGCAGATAGGTCTGACATAATTATGTCAGTAACTCAAATACAACACACACACTTTTGCATATACACTATATCTTTAAAGCACATTTGAAGCACATTTCACTCTTTCAAGCAATTCTGGGTACTGTAGTTCATTAATGATTACTGGGAATTATAACTCTGTGAGTGGTAAACTGCAGGACCCAGAATTCTTGGAGGGAAAGAATGTGCTTCAAATATCCTTTAAAGGTATAGCATGCCTGCAGCAAAATCAGGAGGTGCAAAGGTTCTCCACACCTGACATATACCCTGGCGATCAATGGGGTGACAGATGCCCTCACATCCCCTGACATATACCGTTGCCAGCCATTTTGAAACTATTCTTAAGTTTATTATTACTCATGATTTCAAAATAATAGAGAAAAAGAAAGAAGAGTGGGAGAGGCAAGGTTAAGAAGAGATGAACTTGAATAAAATCAGTTGCAGGTACTTAAGATTTCAATTTGGTTGGATTAAATTGGTATATGGCTAAAATCTGAGAGTGACACTTGGTGACATTTTAAATGACCACATCCTGGAGGTCCATCAAAAACTCAAGTTTTCTTGACTGGAGAAAATCTTAGGTCTCAACACATCTGGATGGAAAGGCTAGCTTGAATTCACATTGTCTCGCTCAGATTGATTTGTAGAAAGATGGTTCCTGTTTCAACTACCCGCCTATTTTTGTCAAAGGCACTTGCCACAAAATGCCTGCAATTTCTTTTCAACAAGTAATCGGTTGTGACTCTCTTGTTCACTCACCTTTCCAAATGCTGTGCAAATAGTCATTTGAAACCATCTAGGTTCTTTTTTAATTATTCTGTATGGAAATTTTAAAAATTAGCAATAGAGAAAATAAAGTATGGAGATCAAGCCTAAGGTTGGGCTGAATCTAGAATGCTTCATTTAAAGGGAAAGGAGAAGAAATGGTCATAAATATGACAAGTGATATTTCTGCCTTCTATGGGCTTCCCCAAAGCCATCCCTAATCTGAATAATGATTCCCATGTGGGATTTAAACTGTTTCCTCACAAATAAAGGACTTCTGGAGAGTTTAACTTATTGAACTAGAATGGGGGTGGATGACCTTTTCCTCATCGAGGACCACATTCCCTCAGAGGTCACCAGGGAATGAGTGTCAGCATTGAAGAGTGAGAGCCAGCACTGGATTGGGCTGGAGTCACACCCACACCCACACCCACATTATCTCTTAAAATAACTCCAATTCCCCTCACAGCTACAAATCCCAGAGTGGTTTAACAGTCAACCCTTCTTCCTAGGGAACTATAGCTCTGTGGGGAGAATAGAGGCTTCCTAACAGATCTAAGCACTGTTAACAAACTTCAGCCCCCATAATTATTTGGGGGAATGTTGAAGTGGTGATAGTGCTTTAAATGTATGGTATGGATGTGGCCAGAGAGAACACTGAGGGGTAGTGATGGTCTCCTTGCTTCCCCCAGCCACTCTTGCCACCTGCATGAAATTGGGGCAAGGACTGTATGCAGCCCGGAGGCCACAGGCTCTCCACCCCTAAACTTGTCTGGCGTTCAATATACTTCCCTATTTAGTTCTGAGAGTGCTCCGTTGAGCTACTTTTATGAATGGGTTTACTGACCACAAACATCCCAAACAACTAGCCCAGCTGCTTAATGTCACTGGTGACCTCTTGGTCGTGTTGTATACATTCTGGAACCCAAAATGTTGTAGGCCATGGAATGTCCTTTTCGCAAAAGTTTGGGAAACTTCAGCTGTGTGCATGACATTCCGATCTATTTGAGCTACATGACTAAGCACGTGAACAGCAGCCCATCAAGTGACTCTTAAAGTCTTCCACTATCCACTTAAAAAAAACATTTTGGTTTTATGAGGGGAACCAAAAAGAGAATAATTTCCAAGCATGCTCCAAGATCTCTCCCAGCTGTAAGGCTCCAACATACTGCCAGATAACAAATCATTTAAAATCAGAGATTATGGACTAAAGCTGACTTCTCAGAATTTAATCATTGGACAGACATTCTGAATAATGCTCTTCATTAAGGGGAATTTGAGTCAAAAGAGCTACTGTTGAAAATCATGGCTTCACAATTCCTTCAAAGCTGGCATAGGGAACCTCGAGGCCAAATTAGACTCCCCAGAGGTCCTAATTTGGCCTGTGAAGCCATCTTTTCCCTAGCCACCCCCAACAGCCCCATATCTGCCATCATAGGGCATCAGGTACAGGGCAGATAAAGGCATGGTTGCAAAGGATCAACAAAGAGATTCAGATACTTTTCCCTTGCAAGCAGGGTTGCATTTGGCAGCAGCTCTTAAATTTGGTACTAAATGCAAGCCCTGCTGCTCCCAATCGGTACTCCTCAGTGGAGCAATCCCTGCCAAAAGTATTGTACTACAGTATACAGTTACTGTAGGGACCCAGGTGGCGCTGTGGGTTAAACCACTGAGCCTAGGGCTTGCTGATCAGAAGGTCGGCAGTTCGAATCCCTGCCACGGGGTGAGCTCCCGTTGCTCGGTCCTAGCTCCTGCCCACCTAGCAGTTCGAAAGCATGTCAAAGTGCAAGTAGATAAATAGGGACCGCTCCAGCGGGAAGGTAAACGGTGTTTCCGTGCGCTGCCCTGGTTCGCCAGAAGCAGCTTTGTCATGCTGGCCACATGACCCGGAAGCTGTCTACGGACAAACGCCGGCTCCCTCGGCCTATAGAGCGAGATGAGCGCCGCAACCCCAGAGTCGGACACGACTGGACCTGATGGTCAGGGGCCCCTTTACCTTTATACAGTTACTGATTTAGGAGTGCATGCATGAATGGATTAACCTGAGATCAAGTTACCAGTGTGGGTGTGGCTTAGCAGGCTCTCAGCAGCCCCTGTCCCCACCCCTTTTTTCTCTTTGTGCTTCCTGGAACAAGCAAGGAGCCATGTGGCCAATGGGTCCTAGCTGCAAGTAAAAACCAAGTTAACATCTTTCCAAAAGGGATCTTTTATAGCCTACATCTTTGCTAACCCAAAGACTGTGTAATCCTTTAGTAAGGAAACAAAGTAATTTTCTTTTTAAGTAATTTGGAATCTTTTTCATCTTCATTTTACTTCCAACAGATGGAGACTTGTTTACTGTAACTTCTGAAAACTCTGTGAGTGAAATATCCACTTATCTGGAAAGCTATCTGTTTGTGATTTATTCTAGCCTAAGTATTTTATAGGGAATGTTTGTTTAAAGGTGGATGAGGGCATATGTAAATCTAACCAAGTTTTTAAGTGATTGGAGCAATCACCATTGTGCTTACCTCTCTCTTCCAAACCTCTCTCTCCAACAGAAAGCCCCACTGGGATCAGAACTCCCATGTGGAGTTGATCCCTGCTGACAATTTGGCCTGCCTTTGGCACTTAAATGTAAGTTCCGCTTTCAGCAGCTGAATCCTTCATTTAAGCCAATGCTGAAAAGAAAAAGAAAAATAATTCACACCACACTTGTGATGACATCAAGTGACTGATAGGTAAGTGGCCCCAGGCACCTATCAAAAGTGGTCCATGGAGGATAGGCCAGTTCCAACATCCCACCACTGCCATAAAGGGGTGGGGGGAGTGAAACTAACCTACTAAATTGTTGCAGCAGTGTAAAGGAAAGCCTGTACTTCTATGGATGTATATGGGTTGTATCCAACACTAGTCTTACTAGAGTAGACCCAATGAAGTTAATGAACCTAACTTAGATTCATTCATTTCAAATTCATCCACTCTGAATACGCCTAGCATTGGATGCAACCCTAAATCCCATTTTGATCTACATATATAACCAAGGATGCATCTCTCCAATCCTCTTTGATCCTGATCTAATTCCATCGGCCCAACTTGCCACACACAACTGGCCCCAAATGGAGACAAACACATCCTTATTTAATCAACATATACATCCATCTAGTTGAGTGAGTTCATGTCTTCTCTTTCCTTTTGTATAAAGTTAAAAAAAAACCAATACAATATAAAAGCACAGCCAAAAGGGGTGTTCAGTAAAATAACGAGTGCAAATATACAAGGCATATCACAACCTTCTAAACCAGGTGAGGGTAGCTAATAGATCTCAAAATCTCGATGAGTTAGGGACATGTTTATCCCCTGCATGTGAATACAGGCTCCAGCAGATTGAGACAAATGGTGGGTGCAATGGTCAATAAGGTGGTTTCTGCATGTGCTGTTGAGGAAATGAGGGGCAGATGGGGCTCATTAACCTGGGAAGGTTTACCATGCATCTTTGAGAAAGGAAAAGACCAAAGATTGTCGGGTTTACAGAGTCCTTTAAAGGTCATGGAAAGGATATGACAACTTTATGTAATGCTATTCAAGCATTACTATATTACATTAATAAACAACAGCTGTTTAATTAGCTCTGTATTATGCATGTTTGCTCCCCATACTGTAGCTTTTCAGAGATGTGAGTTTAGCAGCAAATTCCTCATTTTCCCTTCTTAACATCACCATCTGTTTGTTTCTATGTTCCTTAAAGTGTGTATACATGGCCCTGTGTGCAGTACCTGTACACAGTGGGCCCACCACTCACTTCACTGTTCAATTCCACCGAAGTCTCGCCAGGCAAACTAGGTTGCAAGGCAAGGGTAGCTTAACTGAGGGTGATTTGGTTGATTAGGCCCTTTGAGATTTACATTGGAACTTGGCCTTTCCATACTAATCAGAATATTAAAATCAGTTTTGGCCTTCAAATCATCCCCACTGCTATCTTGTTCTGATTTTACCCATTCATAAGCCTGTTTTCAATTGCAGTAAAATATTTTGCTCCTTTGAAGCTTTCAATAAACTTTAAAAAATAAAAGCTGATGTTTCCTTTCAAAAACAAAATCCGTGTGCAGCATCTGAGTTCCCAACTGTTTATCAAATGCAGACCCAGCGGAAAGGCAGAAATATTAGGGCTTCCTTGTGCAATATATTGATAATTTCTATGGCACAAGAGGACTTCAACAACAAATTCTATTGACTGCACAGTAATTATAACATAGCAATATTATAAACTGTGGCAAACCTTAATTCCTGCATCATCTTAATATTTGCTTATTGCCCTGCTTTCCTGCAGGCTGTTTAACATCTACATGAAACTGTTGAGTGGGGTCATCATGAGTTTTGGAATGCATTGTCAGCAATATGCTGATGATGTATAGGTCTGTTTCTCCTTTGCATTTGCAATAGTGGCACTGGATATACTTGACTAATGTCTAGCCCCAGTGGTGGACTGGATGAGAGCCAATGAACTGAAGCTGAATTCAGAAAAGACTGAGGTAACCAATAGTGGGTAGTTCCCAAATTGCATAAGTGGGACATGGGACTCGGCTACATTAGTTTAAAAAAAAAAAAAAAAATTCTATGCGTTATAACACTGTGACACCAGACGGCACTGTGGAGTCCCGTCTTTCGCCAACGTGATTTCCCACTGTGAGGTTTACAACACATTTTCCTGAAATGCATTTTTGATATGTCTAGATCCAGCCATGGTCTGTTTTGGAGGGACTTACACACACTCATTCGAAGCTACTAACATGAGTTTGGCCAAACTGCGAGAGGCAGTGAAGGATAGGTGTGCCTGGCGTGCTCCGGTCCATGGGGTCACGAAGAGTCGGACACGACTGAACGACTGAACAACAACAACACTCATTCTGAAATAGCAGGTGTGTAGCTTGAGGTTCCTTCTGGAGGTATTACTGTTACTTGAGGTGCAAGTAAAATAATGTCAAAAATTAATACATGATCACAATATAAAGCTATAAAGCAACCATCTAAAACAGTATACATAAGATTTCTTTATTGTCATTGTACAAGTACAAATACAATGTTGTACAAGTGCAACAAAATTCGATGCCATCCCATACAAACAAAACAAAAAACAACACAAAAAACAAACAAACAAAAATTATCAGCCACACATGCACATACGTACACACCCATCACAACTCTCCAAGGTCATATTATCTAGTTACAGCATTTAAGATGGTTATAGCTCTTGGGTAGAAACTATTCTTCAATCTACCGGTATTTGTTCTTGATCTAATTGTTCTATATCTCTTGCCCGAAGGCAGTGGTGCAAAAAGACTATATCCCGGATGAGATGGATCCTCTAAAATATTGTTTACTTTTTTAAGGCAACAGGAGCTGTATAGTTCTTCCAAAGATGGGAGAGGATGACCAATAATTTTTCGGGCTGTGGTTATGACCTTCTGTAGTACCTGCCTCTCCCTGGCTATGCAGCTGGAAAACCAAGCACAAATACAGTATGTAAGAATGCTATCTATGGAGCCTTGGTAGAAGGACACCAGCAGTCTCTCACTCAGATTGTTCTTCTTTAAATGTCTGAGGAAATAAATTCTCTGCTGGGCCTTCTTTACAGAACAGTAGTATTTGTGCTCCAAGTCATACCCTGCTCAATAATCACTCCCAAAAACTTAAATACTGCCACCCTCACCACCCGGTCCTCGCCAATATACAGGGGCTGAATATCCACCATTTTTCCTGTAATCCACCACCAGTTCTTTGGTCTTGGCAATATTAAAAGCCAGATTATTTTCTCTACACCAAACACAGAGCTGCTCCACCTCACCCCAATAGGCGGAATCATCCCCTCCTGAAATGAGCCCCACCACAGTAGTGTCATCAGCAAACTTGATGATTTTGTTGCTGGAATAGATGGCTGTGCAGTCATACGTATAGAGGGTATAGAGCAGGGGACTCAATACACAACCCTGTGGTGAGCCGGTGTTAAGGCTAAGGGCTGTGGACATATGTGACCCTACTCTAACACTCTGAGAACGATCTGACAAAAAGTTCAAAAAGTTCAAAACCTGGACACCAGTCTATGGGGGAGGATAGTGTTAAAAGCAGAGCTAAAATCCATGAACAGCAGCCTCGCCTAACTCCCCGGCTGCTCCAGATGGGACAGAGCAGCATGGAGAGTGGTAGTGATAGCATCTTCCGTGGATCTATTTGCCCTGTATGCAAACTGGTAGCTGTCAAAAGTCGAAAGAAGACAGGAAATAATGTGACTGCGAACCAGTTTCTCAAAACACTTCATGATAATCGGAGTCAGTGCAACTGGTCTGTAGTCATTCAAACTGCTAACTGTGGATTTTTTAAACTGATCTAATCCAGCATCTTTTAACTATATATGTTACTCAGTTTTTAGGAGATTCAACAACGCTCTTCAAAACTTTCTTGTTGTAACACATTCATACTTCATGAATACAATTTCTCTAAAATTCCTAGTTCTTGTTACGGCATGTCAAATGAAAACCTTCTATCACTTGAACATCCCACAACTTAAGACATAGGAAGGCCAAATAGACCCCCATTCCATGTTAGCCCTATTTAGATATTCTCTTCCACATGATTATACAGTAGTTATTGGGGGGAGAGTGGGGCTGCACCCACTAACCCCACACCTGCATTTCCTTCCCCACTGCCCATTTGTTGGAAGGAGCATCTATAAAGGAAGCTTGATGTACATGACAAAGAGAAGGTTGGTGTACAACATGATTGCTGGACCTTTCCTCCAAGTAGCTAAAGGTGATAAACATGGTTCTCTCCCTCCCCATTTATCCTCACAACAACCCTGTGAAGTAATTTAGGGTAAGAGACAGTGACTGGCCCAAGATCACTCAGTGAGCCTCAACAACTAAGTGGGGTTTTGAACCCTGGTCTCTCAGGGCCTAGTCCAGGGGTTGCCAGCCTGGTATCTGCAGGTGAAGGCCTTCAACACCCCAGAATGAACCATAATTCACAGATTACATTTGGCTCCTGGCATCTTCATCCCTGTTTCAGTTTCTTTGATTGTCCAAGATGTCCCAACAGTCTCTTGTATAGAAGAAATAGTCCTTCAAAATCTCACAACCCACCTACCAACCTTTGTGCTGTTCCTACGCAAATGACAACATTCTGTTTGTTTGCCCAAACAACTCTGGCTGTAAGGGTTTGAAGCCAGACTGCATCATATAGGAACAACTGCTGAGAAAAGAGGGTGCTGTCTGTGTTCTTCCTGGTACTAGATATAAGTTAAGTTTGCTCCCTTTCATTTTTGGGAGCTGACCAGGACAGTTGACATAATGCCAATTACTTAAGAGGAACAGCTAGACATTCCAAAACTGCTCTGTGCTAAGACGGGGGAAATTGTTTACAAAAGGCCAGAAGAGCTACTATATTACACAGTTCAGCCTGTATCCAGTCACATAGTGCAAAGGAAACATTGGTAGGCGTCATGGGGACAAATTTTGTGCTGTAATGAGCATGGGAGGAAATGTGCCTTCATCTTGCAGTAAAGTATTGTGTTTGGCAATGCTCCAGAAGCCGAAACCCACTCATTGCAATTCAAGCACACCTGCCACCCCACAGTACAGAATGTGTGCATGTTTCTTAAGAGACAAGTTCTAATTATAAGCATCACACATTGCAGATGCTACTGGACTGTACCACTTCAGACTGGGGGTGGAGGATCATTCTCGTGTGTGTGTGTGTGTGTGTGTGTGTGTGTGTGTGTGTGTGTGTTCCCTGCAGTATAACATAAAATACTAAAATAGTTCTTCCAAAGTGGGGGGGAAGTCGCCTAAAACAGCACAAAATATCCACTCCCTCCTCAGAGGATGAATACCAACATTCACCAAAAGTCTAGCTATCAATGCTGTCCAAATGCCCAAGGGAATAAAAAAGGTTTTGCATGGTGCCAGAAAAATGACAACCTCAGCACTTGCTAAGTCTCTCTGGGAGACTGTCAAGAGCTGCCAGATCTCAAACTCAGAAACCTTCTGTTGGTGCAGCTACGATACATAGTGAGCCATTGAACTTCACATTACATCATCTACCTAGGCAGCTTAGTATCCTCAGATTCTGGACTGACCTGGCCAAACTACTGTAGGATCCTCCTTGCCAGAAAAGGAACAGCCAAATGAGCTGTACATTTAAATAAATAAAAAGAGGACTCGCCTGTCCCAGTTAAGCACTGCACAAGCAATAAAGGTTTTCTGAACTGTTAGGTTGTTTCTGTACTCTTTGGTCCTGACTCCACTATAAGAACATGAGAAAAGCCCTACTTGGGTCAGGCCAAGGGCCCATCTAGTCCAGTATCCTGTTCTCACAGTGGCCAAACAGATGCCTATGGTAAGATTGCAAGCAGGACCTCAGTGGGGAAAAAAATACTCTCCCCATTTGTGGTTCCCAGCAACTGGCATTCAGGAGGTAGAACACAGATGTTGTGTTTGGTAGCCATTGATAGCCTTATCCTCCATGAATTTGTCCAATCCTCTTTTGAAGCCATCCAGGTTGGTGGCCATTGCTACATCTTGCTCTTTAGTCTTGACTTCTGCCTCCAGCTTTGTCCTTCCATTCCCTTTTGCTCTTTGGTCCTCACTATTGGCTTCTCAGGTTAACTCAAACTGCTGCACACAGCCCAGCCCCAACATAAACACACTACAGGGCGGCAAAACAATCAGTGCTCTTTTGCATTGCAGCCTTCTCTTTCAGGAGGGGGTTCAGAAATATATCATTCTTTTCTTATGTTATTTTTTCCTTGACACTCCAGTATCGACACTGCAATAACTATAATGTCTGTTACACATAATTTCATATCTTGATAATCTTAAAACTTTGCCTAGCTTAGAAAAGCTACCCATACTACTTTGGAAAATCATTTAACTTGCTCCAGTCAAACCACATTTTATGACATCATCCATAAACCTATTTCTAGACAGTAAGCGATTCCAAGACAAGGTAGTACAACTAATCTGTTCAGCACACGAGGCCCGCACACTTGTTTGACTCCACAGCTCCAGATAGTTTTCATGTGTCTGAAGATACGCGTGGAAATTTCTACAATACTTGCCAGAAAGAGAGAAAGAGAGAGAGAGAGAGAGAGAGAGAGAGAGAGAGAGAGAGAAGAGGAATACAGCATCAGGACAAATTTTTTTACAACCTGAATATTTTTGTTGGTTTCACATCCAGCATTCTTTTTAGCCAGAAAGCAGTTTATTATTTTTCTCTTACTCGCCTTCAGAATAACTGTATTGTACATCATTAATATTTCCAAACCTGGAAATAAGGAGAATACATTTTGCCTTGTCCAAAGCCACTCCATGATTCATGAATTCAAACACCCAACCACATCAGGTCCACACAGATACACCGTCATCAATTGAGTATATTTTTTTCTTCTGTCACATTCCCCAAACATCTCAAGTTCCACAGACATATCAATGTTTTAATGAAAACTAATGGCAGTAGTAGGGTGACAATAGTACCATGCCACAATGGCCTTCATATTTAGAAACTACCAGTCCCATTTGTGTGCTAATGCTTTCACGTTCATCCAGATCACAGTGGGAATGTGCCATGAAGCCACATCCCTCGTCTTTGTCCAAAGAGCACAACCGCCTGGAGCCTTCCCACTTTTAACTGTATGCACGTAGGCATACATGCAGCCCATAATTTGTGTCCTTAGTTGTGAGAAAGCCTGAGCATATAAACTGTATGCACCATGGCTCTTTCACTTCATGTGAAGACTAGGAGGCAGAGCTGCATGGCATGTTCCCACTCCTTGCTCATTTGATGCCCAAATGGTGCTATTGAGTTCCTCATACATAGGTTTCCTGTAAGAGTCATTTTAAGGTAAAGGTAGGGATGCGGGTGACCCTGTGGTCTAAATCACTGAGCCTCTTGGGCTTGCTAAACGGAAGGTTGGCAGTTTGAATCCCTGTGATGGGATGAGCTCCCTTTGCTCTGTCCCAGCTCCTGCCAACCTAGTAGTTCGAAAGCATACCAGTGGAAATAGATAAATAGGTACAGCTGTGGCGGGAAGGTAAAAGGCATTTCCGTGCACGCTGGCTTCCATCACAGTGTTCTGTCGCACCAGAAGCATTTTAGTCATGCTGGCCACATGACCCAGAAAGCTGTCTGTGGACAAACACTGACTCCCTCGGCCTGAAAAGCGAGATGAGCGCCGCACCCCATAGTTACCTTTGACAGGACTTAACCATCCAGGGGTCCTTTACCTTTACCTTAAGAGTCATTTTCAAGATCTTGAAATTGAGTAGTGCTCTAAAAAAAAAAGACATGAAACAAAAGAGGATTCTGGAATTGTAAAACAAAGTACATCTGTGCACTTAGGAATGACAGAGAATCCAGAGATAGCAATGCCACAACTCTGCTGAAGAATACTCTATTGACTGTGCACAACATTTGGTTAAAGTTCACAGGTGCCAAGCTACAACTAGAGGCACTATTGCCTATTCTCTTCAGTTACAAGCACTGTCCATTTCCTCCATGTGGTATGAGGAGCACACCTTGAACTGTGACACCTAGGTAGCTGCCTGCTCCATCAAGTTGGTCAAGTCAACATTGCTTCAGCTAATAGGACAGTTAGCAAACCATAACATTATTAAAGAGTGAGAACTGAGATTGTTAATATAAAACGTGTTGGGGGAACCTGTGGCACTCCAGTTGCTGAACTAAGAGTCCCATCTTCCATGTCCGTTGGCCATGTTTCCTAAGGCTGATGGGAATTGAAGTTCAGCAACGTATGGAAGGCCAAAGGTTCCTCAGGCCTGATATATATAAAACATCTAGCTGCATGTACAGTTCAGTCTGTAAGAAATCATTTTTATAAAAAAAAATACCTTAAACACATTAATCATGCTTTACATCTCCTTTTACACAAAACTATTCTTCAAGCATATTCTTTCCTGTCAGACTGAAATAGCTCAACAAAGAATTCAATTAAAAGGCAATTCAAAAACATTTCTGTCACGGGCTGCGTTAATTCTAGACAACAATTAAATATTTGAGCAGATACCACAGGAGATGGCTGTATTTCTTTTAATGTAAGAACAAATGATAAAAAGAAACACCACATGCAGTTTTAAAAGCCCTCCACATCTGTCAGACTCTTCAGTCCAGATGTCTCACACTATATATATCAGACTCTTTGTGGTGTATTTTGCCCAGTGAGTGAGGGGAAAGTCACTGAATCAGCAGTTTTACTCCTTTTTTCCATAGCAGGAATGAGAACATATATAGAGACAGGGTATTGTACTCATTTCGCTTTTCACGGACCACAGACCTCTTATGTTTCACCACATCCCCCTTTTCCTCTGTGTGTTACATAATTTGTCACAGTCCTTACATAATATAAGAGAGAGCATGACTTGAAATGAATATACAGCTAATTACAGCTAAACGGCAAGGAACTTTAACTGCTGACGGTTCAGAAGTGTAGCACAATGAGGTTAACTGTTGCTCAGTTAACCCATGGAGAAACCTATGGCCACAATTTGGGACTAGTCTTAATGTTACAGCTATCATATACGACCCATTAAGAAAACAACTCTTGCATGACTAGTGCTAATCATCGCTAAATGTTTTAGAGCAGTGGCGGTCCATGAGGTGCCCTCCAGATGTGGTGGACTCAGATCTCATCAGCTTCAGCCAATGTGACCAATAGTCCTGAGAGTTGAAGTACAACAACATATGGTATATGATATATTCCTATTTTAGAGCAACTTTCCTCATGAATTTCTGTTTAATTACATTTATATTCAGATTGGCATGTATGGTTCTCCCTCTCCTCTATTTCAGTCTCACAATAACCTTGTGAGGTAGGATTATGTTAAGGGCCCAAACTCACTTAATATGTGTCAAGGCTAGGTGGGGATTTCAACCTGGGGGTTTTTGTTTTTGGTTCCTAGGCAACCCTTCAGCCACTGCATTATGCTTGCTCTTTGTGTTCGTTCCCAGGAATGGCAGTCATTCCTGGAAGTAGCTTGGAGAGATATGAAAGCTTTTTATATCATGGGGCAGTTTGTAGACATAAGTTGTTTCAGGAGATTCAAATTTCAGTTGGAGCTTATGTAGACCACATTAACAATGGTCCAGTTCAGACATAATGACAAACCATCATTTAACTTTATGCCGTATTTCAACAAACCGTGGCTTGTAGTTGTGGGAATGAGCAGAAGAGAGTGCTCAGATTCTGTTTTGGCATCATGGTTTGCGAACAAAATATGGTTTCTGAAAACCACTGCATCCCAATTAAAGGGAATGGCAGTGTCCTCTCTCCTTCCCTCCTGCATGAAGGAGTAAGGAAGGGGATGAGCATGAGAACCCAATACTTTCACCTTCTCTTTCTTCTAATGACATACTACGGTTTGGTTTTTATGCCTGAAAGCATTGTTGCGAAACACTGTTTTCTGTGTTGCTAGAATTTAGCTGTCTCTCTCAGTTTCTTCCCAACAAAGAGCTTGCTGTAGGTATAGATCAAAAGTGGAAGTGTTGGATTCTGTCTCTCTGACATTGACCAAGGGGTGAGGTGACCAAGGGGTGACTGCGGGAGTAGCCGAGTTTTTGGCCGCAGTGCTTCAAGGAGTACTTTAACAGGACGAAATGCTAGATTTTACTAATACACACATACGATCAGCCTATGAGTTTAATTGTTGTTTCTTTGTGTATATATATTTTAAAGTTCCTGTATGTGATTCTTTCTCTCGCGATTTTACATGTAAATGCCTAATAAAGGTTTGATAAGTAACAAAAGTTTGCAGTGGGCTCCCACCAAGAGCCAGTTTACCTATTTGGCATCCTGAATGGCAAGTTGGACTGTATTGATAAATAGATTCATACTGATTTGCACAGATGATGTTAGTATTCCTGTAATGGTTACTGGCTATTTACTTAGTCATTTTTGAATGAGTGGGGACAAGGTTACATGTAAGAGACAGGATGCTAATGGATGGTACTTGCTGAGCAGCATCTGTACAAAAGATGCTTATATACCGAAGGCCTTCCTGAAGGCATCTGGCTAGCAACTGTTGCAAACAGGAAACTGGAATGAATGGACCTTTGGTCTGATCCAGCAAGATTTTTTTTTATGTGTCCTTCTTAAGGCATGATAAGCAAGCTTCCCAGTCATTCTTCCTCCCCCCCCCCCGTATGCCCCCAGTGCCCTAGATCCATATACAGTAACTCCTGGATGTCAAAGAACCCTTTCCTCCACAACTTCATTCATCTAGTCTACTCATTCCCATTCTGCAAAGATGGTGACAATGATTTATTACCATAAGGTCCCAGGGTGGGTTGCAGCAGGTAGCAAATGCAATGCTACAGCATAGTCTTACTTACCCATCCCTCATCATGGATTGAAGACATGTGGGCAAGAGAGTATGTGCTTAGTAGAAAAGGAGAGCCTACAGAGTTCTAGTGTTTCTGCCAGCACACTCACACTGTGACCCAATGCCCATCTTCTCCTTTACATTTGGAACATGTGTTGGTTTTTAAGCACCAGGACAGCAACCAAGTAAAAAAGGAGGAAAATCGGGGAGGGGTGTTGCTTGTGACTTTGATTGCTGTATTTCCAGTTCTGCATGTCCTTGTTATGCAGTGCAATAAAGCCAACTTTGTTGGGGGCAACAACCTCAGAAGGATTCCCTTAAGTATCCATACCTGCAGCCTCTTAGACCATCACAAGTTGTGGCTGGCCACCTGATATGCCACAAAAATGGTCAGGGTCTTGCCTGGAAGCTTACTATATTTGACAGCAATTCTTAGGTAGCTTACAAGGTGGGTAACAAAAGATGGAATGTTTATCACTGCAGCATTCAATTTGGGACAAAACCCAGGAATACCATATTTACAGCAGTCTCTCTCTCTCTCTCTCTCTCTCTCTCTCTCTCTCTCTCTCTCTCTCTGTGTGTGTGTGTGTGTGTGTGTGTGTGTTGGTTAGTTAACATCAGAAGACACTTCTCCATATGTTTTGGCACAGTAGAACTTGGAGTGCTATAGTTTTGCTATTGTTTAACTTAGTGCTCTTGGGAAAGAGCAGACTCTGTGCATTTGACTAAAACTGGAGTAATTTTGTAAACCCAGCATTCTGCCAAACTTCATATGGAAAGACTGATAGTATGTACATATGTCTAAGTCAGACAAAAATGAACCTTGAAGGCGAAATATATTTTCTGCTGCCAGAGAACATCTGCTTTGGCTGTTGAAAATTGAGTCAACAGTGGCACCTACTGGCCGCGTAATGAAGAGTTTTGCAGAGGAGATCTGGACCATTTTTTCATTAAAAGATGTATTTGCTCTGCTCTCTCCACAGCCCATGCCCTTGCTCTAATTTGCCACAAGGAACCATTTCTTTTTCAAACGTGACCTTCCACAGTTGTTGTACCACACACACCCAAGAAACCAGAAGTGTTTCCTAGTCCATGGAAGAACTTTGCTCTTGATATTATGATCTATTTTGCAAACTTCAACAAACGTGGCTTTTTAGCCTGTAAACTTTGAAACTAAAGAAAAAAGAAAGCTCCATACACTGATCCAGTGATTCCTTGTGGGAGTTCCAATGTGCACACATGCAACCCTATCCAGGGAGAAAATGCTTATATTTGTATCACATGGTGATGGGAACTTAAAACTCTCAGCCCAGACAATGCTTGGGGAAGGGTATTCACAGCTGGGATCCCTCTTCTCAGAGAAAAGCAGCCCAGGAAAAAATATGCTAGTACTTTTTTACTTCTGATGTTAGGAACATTTTTCATTTTATTTTGGTTCTTTGCAATATAGCAAGTAGTGCACATACATTATTTCACAGAGTGCTTTAATTCTTATGTTATGCATCCAACTCTGTAGATAGGTTTTATAAATTACATTTGTTGAACAGTGCCATAAAAATTAATGTTATGTACAGCTAAAGAAACATTACACATTGTAGCTAGCTTTGCAGTGCTTTCCAACAGACTGGAGAGGCCTGGGGTCATTATTATGAGTAACAGAATGGCTAAAATTCCCTGTGATGTGGGAAAGCCAAAGCCAACAATAACATGATTGATTCCTCATGTAGTGTTCACATGTTAAATTCCCAGCACCACAGGACACACATGACTGCATGGAGAAAGTATGTGTTGCTTGTTTGTGTGAATCAGACCTAAGCCAAAGCACCCTTGGCACAAAACAGCTTAATTGTGCAAATGATGTCCAGCAAAAAGGTAGCCCATTGACAATGCATCCACATTTCCCCCTTCTCTGCAAGCTAAACAAAAGCCACCAGCCAGGTGCTTGGGTTTTATAAGGAGCTAACTTACAGGTTTTGGTGCCTGCTTCCATCTGCAAAACCAGGAAGCTGCCAATGTACCTTACGTGGCTAATGGGCTGTATTTGGCTTACCTTCAACACATATTTTCTGTAAGACAGCAGGAAAAGATGGATGACAAAAGGCAGCCAGTGGGTGCTACTGCACAAAGACTAATGCTGCAGCCAAAGGTGTCTCTTGACTGTTGCAAACAATCTGCCAGCAGCATCCATGTCAGGAAGGCATCAGCAAGGGCACTGTGAGATACAGGGGAGAAGGGGAATAACAGCAGGTGGCTGCTTAACTCTTTCCCTAGATTAGAGGGTGTCAGCTATTTAGTGAGCATTCATCCTGATTTGTTTGTGGGGAGATTAGATGATTATCACTATTCCACACTTTCCAGTGGATTTCCCCCAACCTCTTTTGTTATTGCAAGATGGCTGAAATTTTGGGAAAGCAGGTTTGTCTCACAGCAGCAATAAATCAGCTTTTGCTGCTCAGCCTGAATTCGCTGATATGTGATTGAATCCCAGCTGAACATAGTGTGTGTTTGGAAGCACCCAGCACAGGGCTGTACCCAGGATCAAAACTAAGGGGGGGGGGGGGCAAGCCATGGTCGCTCAGGTTGTGACATTTCAGCACAGAAAAGGTGAATGAAACCAAAATTTTAAGAAAAATATATATAATTATAGCAGTGCTTTATTACGATAGTTATTACAATGATATGCTTGAAAAAAATAAATTTTTATTCTAGTTACATGTCTTATACTAATATCATTTTTCTTGGGTTTGAAGAAAACTTGTCCAAAACTTTCGTTTCAATCCAGTCCTGAGGGTAAAATCCCAACTTTACACAGTATAGAAGCATTTAAATTGGTTTAATCCTACAGCCTTGACTGTAAAGCATGCTTAAATTCAAGTGTGCCAATTTACATGGAATATTTCTCCTTTATATAGAATTGCATTCTTCTATTTATACTGATCCAACCCCAGTGGATCAACCCCAAAATCTGATTACAACTGACTTTAAGCCATGTGAAGGGGGGGGGGAGAGATGTAAACAACATTAAGGATAGCATTGTGGCGGGTTGGACTAGATGACCCTTGAGGGTCCCTTTCAACTCTATGATTACATTCCTTCAGTCTCTGCACTTTAAAGCCTATCTGCTACCCTTCTCCTTTCAACTTACTTTAGAAATAGGAGTTGTCTCCTTCAGAGAAATTCTTTACATGCAAAGTGGAGATCTCTCCTCTCTCAAATAGCAAATTTAAAAACCGGAAGGTATGACGACATGGCTGCGATGTGAGCAGCCAGCTGCTCTCAGGACAGCATGAAATAAGAAAAAAAAACTGTGTGAGGATCAATTATACGAGAGAATCTCCTAAATGGAAAGGTGGCGGCTTGCAGTGTTGGGGGGGGGGAGATTCCTTGCCGGCCTCACAGTGTTAAGGAAGTGATTTGACAAATAAAGACGGGAGAGGAGGGCACTGATTTTGACACCGAAGAGGACTCTTTAAAAATATTTTTAAAAATAGGGAGGGAGGAGACGCAGTTCAACTGGGGTGGGGAAGCCTGTGCCTGTGTCTGCAAAACGGGGAGCCCCATGGCAAGGGCTTGGGGGGTGTCGAGGACAAAAAGGCGCCGGGGGAAGGGTTCCCCCCCCCCGGGTTGCCGTGTGAGAGATCTCAAACTCAAACTCTCTTAGAGACCAAGAGGCAGCAGCCGGCATGGCCAGGAAGCCAGCGCGGGGGGGGGGGCCTTCTTCCCCCAAGGCTGAGGCGAGCGGGTGAGACCTCCAGCAGCAGCAGGTCCGCCGCTCTCCACCAACTCTGGTGGGGCTGAGGACTCCCTGCGACCCCAGTAGCAGCTTCAGGAACTGCAGGGCTATTTCCTAGCTCTGTTCAGCTGTGGGCTCTACCCTGGAGTCCCGGTCTACTTGGCTCTTCCCTGGAGTCCTGGTCTACTCCAAACGGACGCCGATCATTTTTGCTTCTGGGGGGGGTAGCTTGCTTCTAGGGGGGGCATCTGCCCCCCCCCGGGTACGCCCATGACCCAGCACATCTTTAAAGAAAAGGGGGGGGGGAGTTCAATATATTGTTATATGTGTCTGCTGTGGAAAGTCTTGTTTCTCCCTTACGATTTTATTAACATTTCCTTTTTTGTGTGATGGGGGAAATATAGCATTTCACACACACACACACACACACACACACACCCGGTAAAGCTGTGACTTCCAGCTGGAATTACAAGCTAATTGCCCACACAGCACACACATGGAGGGCCCAGAAAATTCCCAGCTAGTGGCAAGTCCACATAAGGAGTAACGATCTACTTTTGACATGATTGGTCACTTTGAAATGCAGTATGTGAATGGGACCTCAAGTAACATGAGCCTTGAAAGTCCTCCTCAGTCTGCAAGCTTCAATAGTGGGAGAGTAAAAGCTTAATGAGTTTGCTTTTTTAAATCATGCCTGCTAAGCAATTCTACACAGGAAATACATTCTTGCCGCGCACCATTTTGACAAACACATTCAAGCACAATTGTAAAAGCTTTTTTAGACTAGGCTGTGACTCTCCCCCACCACCCCATTCTCCACTGAAGAGCCAAGCCCGTTAAAAATGATTTAGATGGTAGCAATGTATTTTTGGCTGGAGGAGACAGCCCCTGCACTTATGTCAAGGAAGTCATATCCCAGCGGACTGCACTTTCAAGGCCTAACCTGGCTGGCTAATAGGAAACTTGCCTTCCAGATGTCATAGAAATTTCTCGGGCCAAATTTCCTAGGCCAAAAAAAGTCTTCACTTTATTGAAGACCGATCCCCTAGGTAAAAACTGCAAAAGCATTCTGTTTCTCCTTTGGGCAAGCGATCAGGCAATAGCAGATAGCTCCAAATATACCTTTGGGTTGCGTTCCCCGCGCTGAGAAGAACACACTGCAAGCTTCCTGATCATTCCACTGGGGGTGCAGCAGACAGATGAACATTCCTGGGACTATTCACTAACAACACTGAATCCCTGCATGTGGCTTTCTTACAATCCATGTGTTGAGAGGCATGTGGGGAAGGGAATGAGCAGGTGGGGGGGGGGGTGACTGGAGTTGGATATTTCTGTTTTGTGTGTTTTGGTTTAAACATTAATTGTTTTATTAGAATAAATCGAAAGAAAGCTAATTTACAGCCATGGCTCTTTTTCTCTGCTTTTCCAGCCTGCAGCTTTAGGTAAAATCACAGCAAACTCTTTCCTCAAACTCAGGCTTTGTCCTTCTATCTATCTAAGAATTGGAAGAGGAACCCCCACCTGTTCATCATCTGGCACAGAACCCCCTTTCCTTTGTGATCTTAATGGCCCTTCACCCAGGCGATTACCTCCTCAGGAAGCTAGCCTGGCTTGATTAGCTTTTAACACTTGCTAGGATTATAGGGGTCTGGTGCCCACAAATTCAAAGCAATATCTTCCACCGGCTTCTCAAGTGTTTGGCCTCAAAGAGCAAATTTCTCTAGTTGCTTTTGTTCTCTGCCGTCTGGTATGCCACATACCTATGAGGCAGAAACACAAAAAAGCAAAGACGAAATGCGTCTGGAATTGGCGTTCATGCCTACAAGACATATGCTTGGCTCAGCTTTTTCCACCAGGCCATTTATGCAGCTTCTTTTGTGATTCCTTTTCAAAAACATCCTGAGTTTTCATTGCGAAAAAAGCTTCTTGGCAATCACTTGCAGCTTTACACAGGAAAATTCCTCTTTTAGGGACTGGCTTGGTGGCAGGGAATTGTAGGGCCTGCCTCTAACACCCTTTCTCCTGTGCCAATGGAACAGCATAAAGACTGCACCAAGAACTCAAAGCCGTTTGTTTGTTGGTCCGTGTGGCCTTTCGATAATTCTAAACCACCTATACTCCTGCGTGACTGGACAAAAACTGTTCCCTGTAGCCTGCACACTCCTTTTCCCAGAATCATTGGTACAGTGAATAGTGTCTCAATGCCTGGTGATTGAAGGACCAGACACTCACTCCCCTTCCAGACCTGGATAGATGTTTTAAACATTAGGCCATGCCTTGGGGATTTCACAAGCCTTTGTGCTGGTTAAAACCATTCAGCCCAGTTCTCCAGTGCTGCAATGATTCCAGATAGCACTCTATTCCTTCAGATGCAACAGAGTTTCATTTATTTATTTATTATAACACACTTTTTAAAAAAATAGATTCCATGACTTCAGAATAATAATAAAAAATAAAAATCTGAAATTAACATGCAGCCACTGAAGTTCTTTTTAAAAACTAGTTTCAAATGAGCAGTACCAGTTCAAATTCTGGCACTGGTAGTCTGTGCTAACTGAAGGTTTCAAAGCATTTACAAGGCAGCCACACATGTGACACACTTCAGTAGCCCAGGAAGTTATTAAGATGTGGATAACTTTGGCCTAAGGATAATCCCTGTCTAGGAGGGGGTCAGAGGTGGCAGTCCTAGAGAACAGCAGGTTCCTTCCCTCTCCATGACTCCCTCACGCTTCCTCTTTAAGCACATATTCTCACATACAGAAGGCCCCACAAAACCAGTGTTATTTTTCTAAAAAAAGAGGTGCCAGAACTCACCACGAACACCTCCCTTGTTCTCTGAGAATGGCAATGGCACCCACCTGAGAGGTTCCGGAAAGTTCCGGCTGAGAAAAAGCCCTGCATACAACCAGTATGGTTAAAAAGCAGGGAAATACGCCTTTCCCTGCCTATTAAAAGAAGCCAAATGTAGGGCCAAATGAGGCTTGACACACCATTGTGTTTTCTTTCTTAATGTTTTGTTCCATAAATTAGAATTTGCAGTCCTTCAACACTTTTCTGTACATCAGGGCACTTTTAACTGATTTCCAAAAGAAAGAAAGAAAGAAAGACCCCAGTAGATCACTTAGGCATTGTTCAATTTTTCGTGAGAATGAAGGTCAGTCTAAGGTTATGTGTAGTAGTGGAAAAATATCTGGCTGGCACATTCCATGGAATGTATTTGCAATGTCTTTGAAAATTTCTTGAAACCTAAAGCCTAAGGATTTTATAGAAATTAAGGAGCTACTGCCAGCATCTGGAACTGAAGACAGCTCAGTGGAAATATCTCCATTCTCAAAAACTTGTTAAAGTTTTGTTGTTGATTTGGATTCTGTGGCAATATACTGACATCTAGTGGACAAGGAAAGAAGAAAGCAATTAAGTCTTGGTGTTTTGTGCTCTCTCTTCCAAGAAGTGTGAAATGTATCCAGAACTTGTACGCATTTATTTTCCTTTTGGAAGAAATTGAGCACTGGAAACTGTAGGTGCCTAAAGGCTAACATGTATATTCACATTTATACAGAAAAGGCAGACATTCTAATGATGCAGAGTCAGCAAAAGGCAATGTCAAATTCACAACATCAGCACTCCGCAAAACCTCCCAGCTTCTCTCCAGAAATCTCTTAGCAATTCATTCTAGCTACCTGCCAAAGTGCTTCCTGAAAATTTATGCTTTGTACGGAGTGAGAGAGATAGAGAGCAAGAGCAAATCAGCATTCTAGCTTCTCACTTCAGGTAGATATGAAGAAACCAAGCAAATGGATGCAATGATCTGCCAAAATGACCACGGGGGTGGAACAACTCCCGCTGTTTAGGTACGGCTGCAACATCTGGGACCTTTTAGTTTAGAAAAACAGTAAATGGGGACATAACAGAGGCATATAAAATTGTGCATGGCATAGAGAAAGTGGATAAACCAAGGTTTTCCTCCCTCTGTCAAAGTGCTAGAACCTGAGATCATCCAATGAAGATGAAAGTTAGAAGCAGTGCTATTTTTCTAGAAAAAGAGGTGCTGGAACTCACCATGAACGCCTCCCTTGTTCTCTTAGAATGGCAATGACACCCACCGGAGAGGTGCGGGAACTGAGTTCTGGTGAGTTTCGGCTGAAAAAAAATAAGATTCAGAGCAGTCAAAAGGAAGTACATCGTTAAAATATGAAATTTGTTACCTTGTATGACCATTAACTTGAATGGCTCTGAAGGGGGATTAGACAAATTCATGGAGGATAAGCCTTTCAATGGCTTCTAGTCATGGTGGCTAGGTGCTGTCTCTGAATTCCCTAAGTTGGGAGGGTGCTGTTGTACTCAGGTCCTGCTTGCCAGCTTCCCACAGGCATCTGGGTGGCGAGAACAGGATGCTGGACAAGATGGGCCTTTGATCTCATCCAGCAGAGCTGTTCTTATGACTTTATATAAACAAACTTCATCTTCTCTGCCAGAGGAACTGTTAAAGTGAAAAATGGACACCTGAATGACAAAGGACTGAAGTCTGAGGTCACACTACCCAGAATCCAGTGCAAGCCTACCCGTTGCAAAACTGGGAGGTTTCTTAATTCAGCATACCTTCTTTTTACATTCAGTGTATTGGTATTTCATCCCGAGCTACGAATGCTACAAGTGGCGCTTACGGCAGTCTGGAACAGGAACAGTGTTTCTATCATCCTGTTACAACTGTACGCTTTGTTGGCCAGGAACGGAAGAGTTCCAGGATGCTGTTTCAGCATCCTTATCTGGCACATCCTCTCCAAAGAGGTCTTCACGCAGCCACTTGAGTCACGTTTTTTATAGGGGCGTTTCTCTTTCAGGAAAGTGTAAGCCCATCCAAGATAAAGAAGCACTCTAATGTGTGGGATGTAAAACACAGGAGCAGTCAAACACAACATTGCTAGAGTGGACAGGAGGGGGGTCTCAGTCCACCAGCCAGAACTTCCTGTTTATTCTGGGCTGGGATGGGCTTCCGCTGCGTAACTAGAGATGGGTGTGGCTTCACCTGTGCAAGTAATACAAAACCACAGGCTAGCCACCATTTCTCTCTCTTTCCGACCGTCTCTCAACAAAGCAACACGTGCTTAGGCGAGCTGCTCTCTTGGCCTCCAGCCAAGAGACTAGAAGGAACTATCTCTCTTAAGGAATAGTCTCCTAATAATGTATATACTATTTTCTAAGCTAAAAGTCTGCCTTCTGGGATCCGATTGTGAACAGATGATATTTTGTAAGTAAACTCTTTATACAGGTGAAACTCGAAAAATTAGAATATCGTGGAAAAGTTAATTTATGCAAACAATTGTTTTTATTAGCTACTGGAGTTTAATATATGAGATAGACTCATGACATGCAAAGTGAGATATGTCAAGCTTTGTTTGTTATAATTGTGATGATTATGGCGTACAGTGATGAAAACCCCAAAGTTGAAATTGTTTATTTGGGGTTCTCACCAGCTGTACGCCATAATCATCACAATTATAACAAATAAAGGCTTGACATATCTCGCTTCGCATGAGTCTATCTCATATTACTTTCACCTTTTAAGTTGAATTACTGAAAGAAATGAACCTTTCCACAATATTCTAATTTTTCGAGTTTCACCTGTATGCTTTTATAGAAGACTGTGTCATGTCTTATTTTAAGAGGGATTAAAGGGGGAAATACCAGGACAGTATTATTATAGAGACTCTAGAGAGTCTGAGCAAGCTATCCGCTGTGTGAGTATAAAAGGGGAATGAAAACTCTGCTAAGTTCTGGGACTTGTTAACACAAGTTGGAATAGGATATAATAAACAATATATCCTCTCCTGCATCCCTAAACATTCCCACATAATGGCCATGGAGAGCAGAAGGGAGGATTTTAGCAGCTGTGGCTTATCATGCAAGTTACACCCATGGATATCTCTTCTTCTGCACAACTATTAGAAGTGTGGGAGCCCAGTCCTCTTTTGCATTAGAAGGGCATCCCTGTCTGGGAAATGTCAGCTGGTGTGATGCCCCACAGAGCTACAAAGGGACAGGGAAAGGTGAGTTGAGCAGGAAGAAAGCTGAACCAAAGGTTCATCTAGAAAATGTCAGCCCATCACAAGCAACAAGACACTAACATCCTATTATGCAACCCTTGAGCTTGAGATGTATATTTTTAGGACCTACCTAACTTTTATTTGTAAGTTGTTTTCATCAGTTTTTAATATTTTGTGATACTTTGTTTTAATACTGGTGTTGGGCTTTAATTGTTTTAACCCACCATGGGACCTTAGGGTGAAGGGCAAACAATAAATTGTAACAGCAACAACAACAACAACAACAACAACAACAACAACAACAACAACAACAACAACAACAACAACAAAGAGGTTGTTCCTGGTGCAATAGCTTCCCTTTACAGGCATTCCCAGATGAACATAAAAAAGTCTAGCAGGGTTCCAAGCTTCAATGTTTATTTCATTTTGATAGCGCTAGCATGGATTTGAATTGTTTAATGCTTCATGCAGATCTCCTCCAAAAAATTTCCTCCCGTGGCTGCTGCTATAAATTATGCCGATAAAGGGTCCTTGCCCATCCCTACCCATAAGTGGAAAGATATTTGCAAGGATGAGTGTTTCATGCATTTAGTAGAGTCTGAAAATAAACTAGAGCTTTCAGATCTTCTCAACATTGCTTGAAACAGCTCATATAGTGGCCTTTACTCCTTAGGCACAGCCACCTATTGCTCTCTTCATTGAATCTGCTCATTCTTTCTTGCTGCTTCATTTAGCCTGTGCTTCCTGTCAGGATACCAATGTAGTGCTGACAACTTTCTTTCTTTCTTTCTTTCTTTCTTTCTTTCTTTCTTTCTTTCTTTCCTTCCTTCCTTCCTTCCTTCCTTCCTTCCTTCCTTCCTTCTCCAAAATGCAGCCCTTCTGTGTTGTCCTTGGCTCATCCTTTTAGAGCCAAACTAAACGTAATGGGGAAGATTCATCATCCAATCTCCTCACATCTTTTTTCAAGCAACCATGGAAGGAAGCAAATTGGATCAGGCAAATTGGATTGAAGAACTAGTGTGGTGTAGTGGTTAGAGTATTGGACCCAGGAGACCAAGGTTCAAATCTCCAGTCAGCCATGAAGCTCACTGGGTGACCTTGGGCCAGTCTCTCTCAGCCTAACCCACCTGTACCTCAGAGTGTTGTTGTGAAGATACCACAGGGAGGAGGTGAACATGAACTCCTTGGAAGAAAAAGTGGTATAGAAACATAACAAATGAATGATGATCCCAGAACAGAAACTCCTAGAAGTTGCTTCTGACTAATGTCATTTTGGCTAATGGAGGGAACCACTGTGACGAGAGTGGTCTTTGTGGGATCTGTTCCAAAGCACGGGGATAAAAGCAAACAAGTCTGGGATGGGGATCAGAAACATACAGTAGGTGGTGCTGTATGGGGTATCTGTGGAGGGACAATTTGGTTGTGGCTTGTTCTTCAGGCAAAGCAAAAAAGGCCGACACAGGAATATATGGTCTACCCAGTTAAGGTTCAACATAGACATAAGCAATCTATAGTACTCAGTACTATGGGGCCATAGCAGATTATCCTATGTGGCCCATGGTTTCATTATGGCTACTAGAGAGCTCTGTAGCAAAAATGAGGGACATATGGCCCTCCAGGTGTTGCTGGACTACTCCCTTGACTATTGATGATAAGGCTGGGGCTAAGGGAGCTGGAATCCTGCAATATCTGGATGGCTACAGGTTCCCCATCCCTGCTCAGCAGCAGCTGCCTTTAGGACTGTTCCATTATTACCATCAGCCTGGTTGACTGCACTCTTGAACTTGCACTCGAGTCACTACACCTCAGTGCTGGAGGAGAAAGCAAAAACACATTGGAAAACATCCCTATAACAGGAAAACTGACTAATAGTTTGATCTTTTGTACCAGAAATTCAGTTCTAGGTCAGAAAAACATTGCAATGTCTGGATGCACCCATTAGTAATTATTTGGCTGCCTTTGGCGCTAGGCTTTTAAAATTGCAGTTGTTTACTTCTCCCGTTATCTTCTGCACTTGCATTCTTCCATATCTTTATTGGTCAGTCAAAGGTTGTCACAATGCCTTTAGACAAATAAAATTTCAGTTTCCAAGGTCAAATTTCTACAAAGCTGACATTACAGCCAAAGCAGAAACTTGTTGGTTACAGCAAATGGCACCCTGTAACATTCCTCAGTGACTATCCATCTCAGTTTTGGGGCTCTTGTGGAATTATTTGTATTTATTCCCTTGGTGGTTCAAAAGAAAAATACATGTATCTCTGTTTCATCAGGTCATTCATTACTCAGCAGTTCAGGGAAATATTTCCCCTTGGCAGTTCATAGATGGGATTATAAGCACAAATCTTTTCAATTATTTTTATTATTCCATATAATTCATGGTGCTATTTGAAATTCAGATTGCCAGTATTTCAACTAGCTCTGCTGCTAGGAACACAGGAAGTGGCCTTATAATGAATAAGACCATTGGTCTGCCTTGCTTAAAAGTGTCTATACTGAACGGCTGCTGCTCTCCAGCATTGCAGGCAAGCGACGTTCCTAGTCCTACCTGGACTTGCCAGGGATTGAACCTGGGGGTGTCTACATGCAGATTAGATGTTCTGCTACTGAGCTATGGCTCTTCTCTCCAGGCCAGCACTAAGAAGTGCAATGCATAGCAGCACTGACTGATGGGGGCTCCCTTCACCACATACCCTGTCCGGGCTGCCATCACTATAACCAAGCATTCTCACCAGAACCAGCAGTATTTCTGAGATCGCAAACATGAAATACACCTTCACCTAGATAGGGCCATTGCCAGTAGATGGGAGTCATGCGTCACTAGGCAGCAGGCATGTTATATCTCCCAGAATGCAGTGCCCAGATGTACAGATGTCAGGCACCAGACACTGTGCCATAGGAAATAGAATATGGCAGGCAACTAGTGTCAGCTGCAGTCAAGCAGTCACTGGGCTGCCACTAGGCAAGCCTGTCAAGGAGTAGGGGAATGACTGATGGCTGAAGAAGCACCAGCATCAGTGCCAGGATCAGGCAGGGTACAAGTCATGATGGCAACAATGCCTAAAGAACCCAAGCTGGGTAGGCAACCAGGGAATCCCAGCAGTTGCCCGGGTACGATGGATGCTGACCCTGGGTTTGTCTGTACTGTGAATTTGGGCCAAACTACAGGTTACATATTTCAAATTTTAAAGTGGCTGCTTCTAGTTTGTTTGGTTTTTTTTAAAAGGCAGCTGTGGGACCCCAATCCAGACCAGAGGCCCACACCAGTTCCCTGCTGAAAAGCCCTTCTCCCCAGGCTGCTACTTGCAGAAAATAACATCTTTGAGAACAAATAGTACCCAGAAGGATATTGTCAGCAGGAAATTGGTGTGAGGCCCTGATCCAGTTTTAAGCATGCTTTCTTTACAAGTGTGACTAACATAACATTTAGTTTGCCCCTTTAAAAATAACTTGACCGAAGCAAGTAGCAAGTGATAGCACCTCCCTATGGTGAAAAGCTTCACCTCCTAATTTCTCCATGTGGAATTACTGTTGAAGGAATAACTGCAAAAGCTGATGGAAAAACTCACAATTCAGCTTCACTGGGGATTAAATGCCAGTTCTTCTTCACTTTTCTCCTATGATCAGAAGGCCTGGCTCTCCCATATTCCCTTCCCATTCAAGATGCTGCTTTTGAAAAGGACACTCCAAACTATTCCTTTCTACTCATTGCAACATCCAATTTAAAAAGTGTTCAAGATGTCCAGTCTGGCAGCCATAAGACCTCTCATATCCATTTACTGCCCCCATGCCACTTCAGTCATTCTTTTAATCCTTCTTAAAAAATAGTGAACCAAACATTCCCATCTCCTCTTCCTTCTTCCTACACAGCTGCACAGTTCCTTCCCAAGCATTTTCTTTCCCCTTTGAGCAATGATTTAATATATCCATTCATAATTAAAGGCATCTTTTTCTCTTTGCTCTGCCCTACGAAGGCTACAGATTCCCATCACTGGGTGTGATTTAATACATCTGCTCAACAAAGCACTGGTCCCAGCTGCAACTTCCCTATTCAGACAATTGGAAACAAAACCCAGCGATTCACTCCATTGCTTTAATGCCAGACCACAACCAAACTCCCAAGAATGATGTCAGCAATGTCTTGCTACTCCAACCTACAGCTAATGGCCGCATGTAGGTGACTCCATATATTTGAAATTCAAGTGTCTCAGGTTCCCTAGCACAAGGGTAGGTACGGTTTAGTTCTACTGTCTGCTTACTTGTCAGTAACTCACCAAACTACAGCTGGGTGTCCTCACCCATGACCCAGACCTTGCAGTGTGCAATAGAGAACTCATGAGGTTCATGCATGGGGCAAGACCCACTAGTGCCTTATTTGGGGCCCTCCTGTCCAGAAGACACAGTCCTGCCACCAGCCTCTGACTCAGAGAATGAGTCCCTTGCAGTAACTGTCTCCCCAGTCTTACAGTAGCCAAAAGACTAAAAGTACATGAGGGCCAAAAAAGGGCTTCTCACTAGCCCAGATGATCATGAGAACTACATTACAAAGCAGACACAAAATACTCTCTGTCAGGCTATTACTGTGAAACGAGGCCCATAGGTTAGTGTAACTTGCAGCCTGATCCTCTGTATAGTGGAAGTCAGTCCCAAATCAGTTCACATGGGATTGGTGCGTTATTTTAACAGATTAATTAACTAAAAGTTTGCAATTGGACAGTGTTTGTGTGGCATGTGTTTATGCACAAGATATTTTTTATTTTTTATTTTTAGTATTTTGGGGAATGATCTCAGTTCTCTAACATTTTTCTTCAAAAAGTCCCAAAAATACTAGTTGTTATTGCTGCTTAAAGCTGCCTGGATTTGCCAACTGACAAATCCAGTGTTGTGAGGGGGGTGGGAGAAGATGCTATACCTCCCACCTTTTCTCTTGCATAAACATCTTGTGTGCCTGAAACTGATCATTCCAAACTGGAAAAGTCCTCTGGGCCTCCAGGCCACCCGCGGCCTTAGGCATTGGATTAGCACTTGAATTGTCAGCTAAGGAATGTCACTGAGGCCTACAGAGTGGGGAGACATGCATTGAAAGACATTTTGTCTGCAATGCTTGGCTGCAGCACCTACAAAAGCAGAACTTCCTAATTATTCCTGCAGATACTTTTTCTGCAGCCAACAGCCTGATTAGAAACCGACGGAGAAGATGGGCGGTTGCGCAGGTTGGGTTAAGATGCTCTCTTGGATCCATTTTATTTTCTGTCGCAGTGGAAGCTTGGCATTATTTTTGTTTTGTTTTGTTTTAGGTCTGCTGTCCAAAGGCGTCTTTGCTCCAAGAGCGAACTGCGTTATAGTGTTGTCTTAAAAGATTTACAGATCAGGAGCCTAAGATGGTTGTCGCAACAGTTCATGTAAAACAGATTAGCTACTTGTCAAAACAGCTTTCAATTAGCCTTTTAACACACATGATTAAAGTGGTTTGAGGTAAAATAAAAAAGAAAGAACAGGTGCTTCCTGTTACTCCTCTAATGATGCTGCAATCCTAAACATGCTTGCTACAAAATATATCCCACTGATATCAACCAGAATGTCAATGAGCAGTAAGGATCAGTAGCAAGGAAGCATACTCAAAATAAGGCAACTTTTGTTTTTGGCGACATCTTAACTTTTTTGGAATCGATTGGCAATAATCTATTGGCTGCTTCAAATGCATGCTTAGCTGCTACAGACGGTACCATTGTCACGGCAAACAACAAAGATCTCTGGTGTAGAGCTAGTCTGGGTTTATATTTGCACCAGGCAAGTATCCTGGTGCCATAATGTCAAACTTGGGTGCACACACAGATATCATGTACTTGGCATACATTGTAGATGGGCAGGATTTAAGAGCTAGCAGTTAGAATGTTAGACTAAGCTAAGGCTATGAGTCTCTAAATCCCTGCTCAACTATGAAGCTCACCAGGAGACCTTGGACCAGCAATATCACTCCCCTTAAATCTTTCCACACAGGAAATCTTTAGTTACTTGAAAGAACAGTGGGATGAAAATGTCAGGAAACAAAACATATAAATGATGGTAGGTATAAGATTTATATAACAAGTTCTAATAGTGCAAGCCTATGCATCCTTATTTAGAAATAAGGCACCGACTGTACCTCTTGGCTATAACTGCTAATATTCAATTTCAAAGGTAATATACTTCAGATTACTAGAGGGTAGCAGCAGTGGGTGGCTAGGTTTTGCTCCAGTTGTGACCATCACAAGGTAAGGGGCATCTTGGAGGCAGAGCATTGGATTAAACAATCCCTTGACGTGATCCAGCATAGGCTGTCTTGTGACTAAAAAATACTTTAAAAGGACTTGGAAGCAGCAACCAGTGCAGAATGTACTGTAGCAGATTGACATATGACAGGAAGAACTCATATTACGCCAGTTCTGAGAGAATTGCACTTTTTGATTCTGCGCTCAGTTCAAGGTCTTGTCTTGGACAAATAAAGCTGCTTCAGTCCCGTATACCTGAAAAAATTTACCACCACCCCACATGTTTGTAAACCAGCCTGGGAATTACCGGTAGATTTGATTTTGTTGGTGATTCTGCTACCCTCAGAGGTCTCTGATACAGCAGCATGTGATAAGAGCGCCTTCTCAGTGATGGCTCTGAGACTATGGAATTCCCTGCCACAGAATGTACACCCTTCAACTTTGGGTTATTCAGAAGACATGCAAAGGTGGCCCTTTTTACCCTTTTGGAAACATTTAATTACTCTTCACCCTTTGATAATTAGTTTACTTATTCTTTTAGCGATTCGTTACTCATCTGTTGTGCTTTTATTATGATGTAATGCACCCTGGGACTTTTGTTGAAGGGTGGGTAACAAATGTATCTAATAAAATTATATACACAAACACACACACAAGAATAATGAAAAATAAGTTTTGGTTTGTTCTTAATGTGTGCTTGAGAACATACAGCCACGTTATTTCACTCTGACTGCAATCATTTTAATATCTTCATATTCATGAACTTATTAAATAGAGAAGGCAAAATATGTTATCCCACAGAGACATGGCTTTCGTCCACATTAGTGATGCTGGAAATATTACAGGGGGAAATCTGAAATTACCAGCAGTAACTGTCTTTCTTCTCAGGGTCATTCCATGGTAACTCACGTTACATTTGACTTATGATTACAACAATTAAGTAATATCTAAACATAGTAAATGAGAAGCAATCTTGAATAAAATAATTGTGTATATAATACATACCTGGTTATTTTAAAAACCTATTACCTTTTTCATATTAATTTCAAAATATTAAAAATAAAAATTATTTTTGTGTGGTAACTCACGTTACATGAATTGGACAGCTTAATTTTATGTACCCTTAATTTTATGTTTCCTCCTCTTACGAGGAATTTAGAAAAAAACTTTTTAGGTAATAGTATTACAGAAACCTTGCCTTTCATAGCATAGTGGTCTGGCATTTCAAATTTCTATGGTTATTAATTGAATAACTTTTCTCATGGTAACTCACGTTACATAATATGGTAACTCACGTTACTTTTCAAATAATAATTTCATACATTGGAATTTTATGAAGGTAAATAATTATTTTCTTGTCACTTAGGAAATTTTGACAAATATTTATTTAAACATGAATGCTAGAGACAGTTTAGAATCTATAATAGCCTCTTGAATTAACCATAGTAGGTGGGGAAATTACGCCAATGACTTTAGATCGGATGTAAAATATTTCATCAGCAGGCATAGGCCAGGTCCAGAAATTTCCAGTTTTTTTCATAGCACTAACTTTGTACTCCTGCTGCTCTTCAACAATTTTAATGTCTTTCACAGTTCCTGGAAAAAACATTTCCCTCATAACTCACTTCTACCCAAGATCCAAGCTTAATATCAGCAGGAACTGTTGAACTTGCAACAGTAGGAAGGTTAGAACTAAATGAAGGTAGAACTCCCACTTCATAGGTCTGCTTAGTTACTTCATCACTATTTTTAGAAAGTATGGAGCAAATAGGTTTGTGTTCCAGAATCTTAATATGGTGCATCTTTGATATGGCCTTCACTGGCTGCGCACTTTTGAAAATATTCATTGTATTCAGCGTAGCGTTTCTTTTAACAATTTGGCCTGGTGTGATCTCCACTACTTTCACCATAGAGACTTTAGTTGCTGTGGTGACAAACTGAGTGGCACTGAAAACCAGGGGCGTAGCAAGGGGGGCAGGGGGTGGGCCGTCCCTAGTTCCAGGGGAGGGGTGACACTTTGGCTGGCCCCTCCCGCCCCACCCCGCTGGGCTGGCCCCGAACAGGGGCATGTAGCCTTTTCCCCCTTTCCAGCGGCTATTTTTCGGCGGGGGTGGGCCAGCGAGGAGGGGGTGTCACGCTTGTCACCCCCTCACTGGCCCACACCCGCCGAAAAAAGCCGCGGAAAGGGGGAAATTCCCCCTTTCTGCATCCACGTGCGCCGTGACGTCACAACACACACGTCATGCCCCTCCCCCAGGGGGGTGCCTCTGCACCGCCGCCGCCCCCAGCAGCGCAGAGGCTTGCTACGCCACTGTTGAAAACTATTTGCTTTCTTGCTCTCACTGCATTCCAAACTTGACGCTTAATGGTCCCTCCTATGCCATCAACTGGGCCTTTGCCATGCGATGTAGCAAAGTAGTTCCACCTTCTTTTCTTGTGGTGCTTTTCTTCAAGAGCAGCAATTGCAGCCACAACATATTTGTTCTTAAATTGTGAGCTCGGTCCATCAGACCATACATTAATTATGTCAACTTCTTTACAAATCTGCTGCAAAATGAAATTATGCAACATACCACTGTCTCCTTTGAATGATCAGAATTGTCAAAAGCAAGAACCAATGGGTGGTGCTTCCCACTATACCACATTGAACAAGTAAACAAGCTTACTTGGTTTTGTTTCCAGTGAGCACTTTGAATTTCATCCTGTGCCACACAGGTGTAATTTTCCAAAAAGTAATTTTCCGAAAAGAGCAATTAGAATGCAAAATTTGAGCACTGTAACGTGAGTTACCAAAATTCCGGTAACTCACATTACACATTTTGATAGTGTTTGTAGGGCACAAACTGTAACATAAAATTATAATGTTTACATGATTACATTGCATCTATTGCCTAGAAGGAAAATGCAGAAAAGTTTAATTCTGAAGCTCCAATTCAGGAAGATATTCTAAAAATAACTTGTTTTGGTAACTCACATTACAGCTTTATCATCAATAATTAAAATCAATCAATACCAATGAAAAATGTAATTGGAGCAATATAGACTATTTGCAATCAAAAGATGACATTTTAAGCTTTCAGTATACATATTACAATAATTGTTTACATGGTCTGAATAGATTTTATCTTATCTTTAATGTATGTCTAACTTCAAAAACAAATTCATTTGCAACATGTGCTACATTCAGGTGGTGGCCATCTTGGAATGAAGCATTCTGGGAATAATTTGTTTTGTTGCCAAAACAATTTGATATGTGTACACAAACTTAACATGTAAAAAAATTATTTTTTAAAAAAAAAAATTAAATTCCCCCCCCCCTCATTTTCATGGAATGACCCCTCAATACATTTCAGTCTCTGGACTTTTCAGGGGCAGGGGGGAATGAATCTCGACTGCAATAAGGCAGTTGGAACAGCTCATTCACTTGATAGTAATTGTTCATCTTCTATTTCTAGATTCTTACCAAGTCAGGGCAGCACAACCACTCAGAGAGGTCACAGAGCCATTCTCTAGCTTAACGCTCTGTGATCCTAGAGCTGGGGGAACGTCAAGTATTGAATTATCTCCTGGGATGCCATGGTTAGGGATCCAGCCCATGACACGTAACAAGTACACAACAATGCTCCTTTAGGGAAGGCTGTAGCTTAGTGGTACAGCTTCTACCTTGCAGGCAGAAAATTCCATGTTCAATCCCAGCATCTCCAAGCAGGGCTGGAAATGTCCTTGAAACCTTGGAGAGACACCACCAATCAGTGTTTACTATACTGTACCGTGCTAGATGAACCAATGGCCTGACTTGATATAAAGCAGCTGCCTATATTCCTCACATAAATGAAAGCATTAAAAAAATATTATCTATCATATCCCAATCAGGGAGTGTAAAATAAACAAAAACATTGGTGCATGTTAACTGAAGCCTAGGAACTAACATTCCTGGAAGAAGCAAGGCCTCAGCTTTTAAACTCAAGTCTAGGAACATCATTCACAACCATTCATGCCCTCCCAACTGCCCCAAAGACACCGGGATCATCACGAAAACCCTTAAGCTATCACGGCTTCTCACGTTTTCATGCAGAGTCCCGAATTCCCAAGGGGGCCTTCACTTCAGTAGGCCTACAGCATTTCAGCATTTCAACATGTTAAATGTTAAACATGGAAGTTCAGATCCGTGCGCCCTCTAACACATGTCTTACATCTATGCCTCCAGCTCGCTTCCCGCCACTCAATAGGACATCACTTCCTGTTTTTATGAAAACAAGATCCAAGTCACTTGAATGCCCCTAGGAAAGTTTTTTGCTGTTTCCCTGCACCTCAGCTGGTTGGTCTCTCATAAAGAAAGAGGTGAGTGGAGGACCGAAGCGGGTGGGTCCTGCCTGCAAGGCCGCTGCCATGGCTGAACCTTTCCCTGTTTTCATCTGAGGAATGTTGGAGGCTATGCCCAATATTATAGGCCAGAAACAGTAAATTAATATGGTGAGGTCCATTTGCAAACATTGCAGCTGGATCAATGTGTAACTAGAGGTACTGGATGAGTGTCAACAAAAGGAAAGGGGGAAATAAGCAGAAATTGTGCACTGAAAATCCAGAACAAAGAAGAAATGCTGTTTTTATTATTTTCCACAGAATTAAACGCAGCTGCATAGCCAAAACAGCACAAACAGGATCATATTTGTGGATGAATTTTGAGACCCAAAAACGTCTTTAAACTATTTGTTTTTTATTTTGCTCGGGGCAAATCATCACACTGTGGTTTTTCTGTTTTATACGACTGTTGGGCATCTTTCTGTATATTATGAAATCTTGTACCAAAATATAAATTATTTTTATGATGTATTTTTAATATAATGCTATTAGTATTCAGGGCACTTTAGAGAGCATAAGAGGACATGTTCCTATGCAGAGGGCTTTGGGAAAACCTGCTCCTGGAGAAATTCTTCCAAATTTTCAGAACTGACGTTTTTGAACTGCTCTTCTACTTGCACAGTCTCCCTTGTATTTAAAACCTGCCTGGTCAATGAAGTTCTGCAAATGAAAACTTTCTCCATCACTGCACCTATGTTAAGGCAGAGCCAAAAGTTCTCACATACTGGAAGTTGTCTTGTCAGAAGGCACAGGAGCCCTGGCAGAAAGAAAAACATGGCAACACTATCCACAAGTGACACCTTGAGCCTAAGTATGTTTAAAGAAAGCTGATTCAGGTTTTAATTATTGTGTGGTGCAATTTATAGATCAGGAAATGGAACCTACAAGAACCCCATTTTCTACAGAAATATGAGAGTCCTGAACACTCTGCCATGCATAATTTGTGTGGCAGGTGCTCACATGTAGAAGGAAGAGTGGGAACCACACGGCTGGCCCTTCTTCTGACGTCATGCAACAAAGCTAACCACACCACCATATGTCCATATGAGTCAACTCCTAGGGGCAGTGGGGTCTTTGTCCCTCCCCCCCAGTAAAATATTTGAGGCGGCCAGGGGCCTAAATGTTGATGGGCATGGCCACTCAAATGGTGTGAGTGAACAGCATCATGCGATTGATTATGCAGAGTGGGGCTTACATGGGCCCCCCAATATTTTATTCAAGCTGGCACCCCCTGCTGATGTCCTCATGCTGAGTGCAAACATCTGAAGAGGAATTTGTGCAAGTGAGTTCATGGAGCAGTTGTTAATCTGTAGCTGCTCCAAAGGAACAGGAGGACACCCATGCAGTTGTGATCCAGAGGCCTTCTGGTGTATATTTGGGGGAGGCTAGCTCTTCCATATGATGTTGGAGGTGAGGCCAGTGGTGTGGTCTTGCTTGTGGTTCTACACATGGGCACACTTCACACAAGTAGCACATGCAGAGGGTTCTGTTCTCCGTTACATCTTGTCATCCTAGAAGTGAGTTTGGTGAAAATTATTGACTGCAACCTGAGCCCATTCCAGAGAACTTAAATATAAAAACAGTGAGTTGGGTGGGCTGTAGCCACTCTCAAGAAATGTCTTATGGTCTCAATTTGTGGCTTATATTTCTTAATAATCATGTTTATGTAAAACATATTTTAAAAATACAAAGCACTGTTTTAACTGGGAAGAGAGTTCACTTGGTTTATTTTTAGCCTCACATTGCAAAAGGGCTCTTGCGTTGACTGAGAAAACCCAATTGACTGGTGACCACAAAGAACAATGACAAATAAAGCAATTCATGGTGCAGGCACCCCCAGTTGCTTGCTGTGAATTCCCATTATTTGCAAATATTCTTGTTTTGGAAAAGAGAAAGTGCATTTATAGAGACCCCTGAGATGCATCAAGTTGTTTACATTACTCATGTTTCAAAAGGAAGCCTTGATATGTTCCCCGCATGTAGGTCAATTCAGGCAGTGGTCACAGGATGCCTCCTTCAAAGCTTTACTGTGCAGCACTTGTAACGATTCTGCATAATGTTGCACGCTCATAGAATCATAGAACTGTACGGTTGAAAGGAACCACAAGGATCATCAAGTCCAACCCCCTGCAATGCAGGAATCTTTTGCCCAATGTGGGACTTGAACCCACGACCCTGAGATTAAGACTGAGCTATAGGGATGTGAATGGCACTGTGGTCTAAACCACTGAGCCTCTTGCGCTTGCCAATCAGAAGGTTGGCGGTTCAAATCCCCACGACGGGATGAGCTCCTGTTGCTCGGTCCCAGCTCCTGCCAACCTAGCAGTTTGAAAGCACGCCAAAAGTGCAAGTAGATAAATAGGTACCAGCGGGAAGGTAAACGGCGTTTCCATGCACTGCTCTGGTTTCGGTGTTCCGTTGTGCCAGAAGCGGCTTAGTCATGCTGGCCACATGACCCAGGAAAACTGTCTGTGGACAAACGCCGGCCTGCAATGCGAGATAAGCGCCACAACCCCAGAGTCATCTGCGACTGGACTTAACCTTCAGGGGTCCTTTACCTTTACCTTTTTATGCTCTCTATATGATCACAGCTGGTACAATAAGACTGTACCAGCTTTTTGTACTGACCAATGTATTGTAGTGGTTAGAGTGTCAGACTAGGACAGAGTTCAAATCTCTGCGAACAGACCACGATACCAATTATATCATTCCAAGAATCTACAAGATTATTGCTCAACCATAACTGTGCTCTCTATGTCTGATGTGGAGTGCTGATTCACCATTCAGCATCACAACCGTGAATGTGCAGTTCCTCTTATTCAAGCTGTGAGTATACCTAACTGCAAAAAGTTCAAGAAGTGCATTCACCCGCATGCTACAAAAGAAAGAATGATTGATAAAAAAAAGCTCTTCAGGAAAGCAGGGAGACCAAAAAAACCTTTTGCAACTTTCATCAGATGCCTTCAAACTGAAAACATGATTGGTTGAAAGAGTCCAGGAAATTCATTTACGAAAGCATTCCCAAGTAAGCAAGTGTGGAACATCTGAATCAAATTCCATTATGGTTTCCAAGTGTCTGCCTCATAAGCGATAAATATCAAGGTTTCAAGACACCCCCCCCCCATCGTGGAAATTACTATTTCCCCTAATTTAACAACATTTAGCCATTTTTTCGGAATGAAATCATTCTCATTAAAAATGTTCTATGGTGACCCAACAAAGCAATGTCACATGTTCACAATGAATCATTCCAATTCCATGTATGGAATAAACTCTGTAATACTTAATAAAATTATACATTGTATGACTGTCAAAGCAGGTGATGCGGGAAATCAGTGACCAGATCTGCAATCAGTGAAGCCCTAGTTCAGGGGTCTTGGGTTCAGTAGATCTCAAGTTGCTAGGCTCAGGCTCAGTGGTGTCTGGGTCCAGATTCAGCACTTTTACAAGTCATGCTGATGTGTTTTCCCTGTTGCCCTCCTTCAAAAATACCAACAATAAAACAAACAGGTCCACAGTAATATACAACGGGTCAAAAAGTGCAAAATTAAAACAGTTAATAACAAGCTCATTGGTACGAAATAATCAACACCAATGATAAACCACTGAAAAACCAATGAATTACATTAATAAATGGGAAAATGCAGTTTAAAAGTTGGTTTTAATAAGGCAAATGATACTTGGTAGCACAATGGTAGCTGTGATCACCAGTTTTCAGAACCTTTTGCTCTACATATGTTCTCGCAGAATAAAAGAGAGTGACTTTATCCCTGCCACATCTTCACCCAACCCTCCAGTGAACATGGCCATTCAATGTTTACAAGCCTGTTTTCTCCAAAAATGTGTAGCAATAAAATATTACGAATTCATCTAATGGTCTGAACCCCTAGAACATACTTTTAAAATTTATGTGCACATTCTCTACTGAGAGCTTGGGAAGAAGTGTAGATACAACCTCTGATGATTTCTCCCACATGGAAAATGTATTTAGTGGCTAAAAATTACATCAGAACTGAGCCTTTTTGGAGGTATAACACAGCTGGCCAGACAGCATTACTGTTGCCACACAGGTGCTAAGGAGCAGCAGCGGCAAAACCCTGAAAACTGAGATTGGCTTTACCACCATCCATCTGCAAGCTGCAAAGCAAACTATCGGTCCCCGGTGTGCTTCTATAATTCCTGTATTCCCAGGTTTGAGGGTGGAAAAATAGACGCTCTAATTAAGTCCAGCTTTGCTTCAAATGCTGCAGTGTAATTAAGCCAGGAATCCTCTCTCTTCTTTGCCCCAAATAGCTGTGTTCTGGCTCCTGTCTGTTTCTGAATGGCAGGCCAGGGCCAAATCTAAAAGCGAGCCCATTCTGTTTCTGAACAGCACACACAGCATTTGTTGAAAAATGAAAAGCAAGCCAACAATTGTGTTAGGTTTTTTTTTAGTTTAGTTTTGTTTTGTTTGTGTCTCTTCCACTTGCTGCTCTCCCAGCAGAATGTAGAGTAGCCATCAGACAAGGGGTGGAGTGGAAAGAAATGGCTTTATTTTTTTTGAAAAAATCATAATATTTAAAGGCACTGCAGATGCAGAGGCAGCTCGTTACCAGCTGATTTGATTAAAACTCATTATTCTTCGTAATAAAGACAGAATAGGACAATGAAACAACCTCTGTGCCACATTCCTTTGCAAACTTATTTCCATAATCACAGTTCAGTTACACTGACAAGCAATAAAACAGAGGAAAACTATAATTTTGAAATATTTAAGCTGCAAGACAACACCAAACACTCGCCATCCCGCAAACAGCTTAAAAACAGCTTCTAATCAAAAACAGATTAATAACTGATTAAAACAAAATGTTTATTTTTTAAAAAATATATATATTAGATTTTCCAATTAAAAAAAACCAGTTAAAGCCAATACAATATAATACATGGTTAAACATTCCAGACTCCCCCCTCTCCCACCGAGGGGAGCAACAAACACCAAACCCCCCTCTCACAGAGGTAGCAAAAATCATTTAACATTTAACCACATATTTTCCAAATCACGACGAGCTGACCCTCCTCCCAGGCCAGTCAATTAAATTCCAATCTTTATTCCTTTACAATGACTTTCTCAATCCCCCCTTACTGATTTCCAAATTATTACATGGTTCCAGATTTTTTGCCTTTAACTCTAATTTAAAATCCATCTCATCATTTTACCTATTAAACATTTCTCTACCTCCGCCTCAAAATACTTCTGTAATTTCTCATTATCTTAAAAAACAAAATGTTTAAGGCAGATTCTAGCATCCTTAAAGAGTGTCAACTTGCAATGCTCTTTTATAGGCAGAGCAGATGAAGGCTGGGTTCACACATACCTATGCTCAGTACCCAATGACTGCATCATCACATTAAGACTTGTGTTTTCTGAAGCACCTTTCTGGGTTTCTGTGGAGTCAGATTGCACATTTGGCCACAAACCAACAAGAGCTGAGTAACTGTGATAATGAGGCATCATGAGTGAATCAGAAGCTATTGTCTCTTGCAGCTTCTTTTCCCTCGATGTTCCCTCTGTGGCATACTGTGAGTTTTCTGAACCTATACATTTCTTCCTCTCATAACGGGTAGGGTTTTTTCAGGGGTTTTGGAGTTTGTTTTGTTAGCTTCTTGCAGAATAGGCTAGTGTAGGCCAACTAGTGCAGACATTTTTTTTAAGGGCCTGATCTACTGTGCCTCAATAATTTTCAAACTTGTGTCTGATAAGTTTTTTTTTTAATAAGTTAGTTATAATTTTTAAAGAATGTTTTCAGAGCAGCATAGGAAGGACTGCAGTGGCTCCCAAGCCACTAAGAGCCAGACTAGATGCAAAATCAAAGGTCCATGATCAGATATCCTCACCTTCTTTCTTCTGTTGAAACAGCCCACTGGGGATTGGATTGGGGCTGCAACACTGGAGGAAGAGGGGTTTGAGCCTCATGCCATTTGCCTGACTTAAAATCAAACTCTCAGAATCATTGAGCTGGAAGGGACCCAAGGGTCATCCAGTCCAACTCCCTGCAATGCAGGAATCTGAGCTAAAACATCCATGACAGATGGCCATCCAGCCTCTCCAAGGAAGGAGAGTCCACAACTTCCAGAGGGAGACTATTCTACTTTCTGACAGCTCTCACTGTCAGAAAGTGTTTAGCCGGAATCTCCTTTCTTGTAATGTGAAGCTACTGGTTCAAGTCCTACCCTCCAGAGCAGGAGGAAACAAGCTTGTTCCCGCTTCCATTTGACAGCCCTTGAGATATTTGAAGATAGCTATCATATCTCTTTGCAGTCTCATCTTTTCCAGGCTAACTCATAGTTGCTGTTAAACCCTGGGCTGGAGGGAGATAGGTACACCTATTGTTCTTATTTTTTCCTCTTTCACAGCTAACCTTATGTGGTACAGGCAATTTATGTAAGTTAGAGAAATGGCAAGGATAGGGATAACCTCCTCTCCTTCAGTAAAAGGTAAAGGGACCCCTGACCATTAGGTCCAGTCACGGACGACTCTGGGGTTGTGGCTCTCAAGAGCCAGCGTTTGTCTGCAGACAGTTTTTTAGGGTCATGTGGCCAGCATGACTAAGCCGCTTCTGGTGAACCAGAGCGGTACCTATTTATCTACTTGCACTTTGACGTGCTTTTGAACTGCTAGGTTGGCAGGAGCAGGGACCGAGCAACGGGAGCTCACCCCGTCATGGGGATTTGAACCGCCGACCTTCTGATTGGCAAGCCCTGTACTGTGGCCCAAATCCAGGCAATCCAACCATGCTCTCCCCATGTCACCTCTAATTTGGCCCCAACTCTAGCACGACATTGAAATAGGTCCTGCCTCAAAATAAGCCATGATTGTAGGTGAAAATTGAGCCACTGTGGATGTGTGTGTAGCAAGCTCATGGGAAAGCTACTGCAAGACATGGATGAGACATTCGCTTTTGCTATGTTGTCCACAAAACATTCCAGCATTCCAGCTTCATTTACTCAGCTGTAAGCCATAACAGAGAAACAGAGCACATGAGCTGACTTGCCTTGTTTCTCTTCAGTGCTAATATTTCCATATGTCCCAGCTTATGTAAGAATTTAACCCCAATATCCATGCTAGATAGAACCAGAAATACAGATTTTACAGCTCAAAGCTAGAGCTGCTTCATCTGCTGGGCTGGGCTCAAGGGAGTGTTGATAAAGACTTTGGAACTCAGAAGAATGCCAGGTTCTTAAGAAGGTCAACTGACATTAGACAATTTAGGTTATGTCATAGGATACTAAAATTGTGATAGGCTTTCAAGGGTCATCACAACCCCCTGAGTAATGAAAGATGTAATAAAGCTCAAGATTAAATAACTGCTCGATGGCAGATGTTTATCCAACCTATTCTTTAAAATCCCAGAGGTGATGCACTCAACATCAATGTGTTTTTATGATTTGCTCCATCTCTTAGGACTACTGTAGTTGTCCCAGATAGCTGGTGCAACAGCCTCTCTTCCACAAGCAGTTCAAAAGGAAGACTAATCTCTTCTGTATGCAGGAGTCTACTTTGCATTGTTAATTGCACACATACTTTATGGAATGGTATGCACATCACAATATAGGCATTCACAAGCAGGATTTTTTTTTATCTGCCACTTGCAACTGTCCTATGTTGTTGTTTTTCCTTTCCTAAATATCCTCAACTTTAGCCTAGCAACAAACTTGAAAAATTATAATGGGTCATAGTATAATTTTAGCATCGGTACCTTTAGAGCAGTAGCTCAGCAGTGGAATGTCCTGGGACATTGCAATGTTCTCCCTCCTGGTTTCTCAGTATTGCCATTTCTGTGGTCAGATTTGTACCGTATCTATTCATTATTTTCCATAGAATTCACCTGCTTGTCCCATGAAGGAAGTAGAAGGGAATCACTTGCAGGTGGTATAGTTCCCATTTGTAGATGAGCAGGTGAATGAGTCTTTGAAGTTAAAGGTAGTGTTTTTCTTTTCAGGACCAGCTTTTTAAAAATAGGAGGGCCTAGATTCCAGACATCTGGAAGTTTCATGTATTTTATTTCTTTTTAGCTGCTGTTGATTTTGATGATCTTAGGAATGTTTTCAAATACCTACTTTTATGTGTTGTTGTTTTTAATTGAGAATTTTAATGTTTTGTTGTATGTTTTTGCAAACCACTTGGGAAGTTTTCTTACGATCAAGAGATAAATACATTTTGTTAAATATGAATAAACAAATCCTGCAACAGCTTTGCCTGGGTAGATGTAGCTACAGACATCTGGATTTGAGGCAGAGCCTGGTCCCTGTGTTGTGTTGTGTTGTGTTGTGTTGTGTTGTGTTGTGTTGTGTTGTGTCTCTGTTGTATGGCCAGTCATTGCTGCTAGTGCCCTGCTGCTTTACATTAGGGGCGGTCTGTAAGCAGGGACAGAACTACCACTCAAAACCAGAAAGGAAATATAATGGTTCAGCATCAGCTATGGATCGTTGATAATATATTGGATTTGTATTCACTGAAAGTTATAGGTGACACAAGGGGTATATTCTGTCACACCCATAGGAGATTATTCCTACATACCAGTCAGACCTTTTTACTACATTGAGTGGTATTGACATTTAAGGAATGCCTGATGAAAATTTTGCATGTGAGCCCGTCCAAGAAACTAGAAAAAACACAGTGTATCTTAGGGTTTGGCTACAGGCAATGGCTCTTGTTATACTTTCTAGAATGCTAGAGGCATCTCATTATGTATATGGTGCTGATTCTATATTTATTCTGCATAAGGTGCTGCTTATCAGTCCAATGTGCAGATGCACATTGATGTCCAAAAAGTGAACTGTTGCATGGACTGGTCCAGGCTGAAGTTGGTGGTGAAGTGGTAGTTGTTGATGTCCTTCTGGAATTTCTCAAATATTTCCTAATCCTATGTTCCATGTTACTAAGACGTCATCTATAAATCTCAGGTAGAGTAAAGGGTTTGAGCAACAGCAGAGGAAGCATTAGTAGCCTAACCTAACAAGAAGGTGCACAGAACTGAAGTGTCTAGCAGCATAAATATGTGGAGTCTAGTGAATCACAGACTGATCATGAGTCAGTAAAGCTTCCCCCTACCCTATCCTCTTTTTAATGCATCACATTTGTGACTGCTGGGTTTTATTCATGGTTCTTAGACACAGTCTTCATAACTCAATAAGAGCATTCTGCCTTCCAAGCCTGTCCTCACAGCTGTTTCCTTGTCTTTCCTGTTTGGTTACACATGTGTCAAAACACCCATTTTGCATTGGGGAATAATATGATTCAAACCAATACAAGTAAACTAGAGCAATGCTCCCATACTTCAACAAGAAACACACATTTAATTTCTGTTGAATGACCAAAGAGTGACAACAATGTTGTTTTGCAAGGACATGAGTTTTCTATAATAATGCTCCAAGTACAGTAGGCCTACCTGGAAATTTGCTCTGGACGGGGCAGGAGAGATGCCACTGGAAAGCTAAGAGGGAATGAAGGCAATTGGCTTTGTTTGGAGAATTTGCAACTTTTCACTTGCAAGAAAGGCCCCCAAATGCCTCTTCTCTGTAGCAACTGCTTAGGGCAGACTGGGAACCTGTGGCCTTCTAGATGTTGTTGGAGTCCTGTTCCCATCAGCTCCAGTCAGCACAGCCAATGATCAGAGATGATGGGAGGCGATGTATGAGTACATTTGGGGTGGGGGTCATGCATTCCCCATCCCTTATACAGAAGACTATCACTGCTTTAGGGCAGCCAATTTAAACACCTTTAAGCCCCATTCATTTCAGAAGGTGAAAGCTGAGCATATGCTTACCTCTCCCATTGAACTCAACATGTTTAACAAAAAAGATTTAGCCGAATCTTCTTGGTTGAAAAATCAAACAAGGGCAAAGCTCAGACCCATGTTTGAGACAGAGGGAGACGTTGAGGCATGTCTGCATCGACTGCTTATTCTCACACACAACTGAAAACCCCTTGTATAATCACAATCTGAAATAGCGTAGCCAAAAACTGGCATCACTGATGCACTGGTGACTTGGTCAAGCAACAAGATGTTTTAAAGATGATAGAGACATACCTGTGTTGAAGAACTCCATTATAAATGAAGGTAATGTGGCATTTCTTTTCTTTTTTAATGCACATTCCGAAACTGTAGCTAAGAACACATTGTACAATCAAACCTGTGAATTTAATTGACATCCTACAAAGCTGGCCACTTTTGCTATATGTGAAAACTGCAGAACATTAATTCCACATGTGTACATAATACTATTTCCTTCCCACTTGGATCAGAATTTTAAAAAGCATTCTTCTAAGAGATAAATGCCCATTTTCTTGCATGGTGAGTGATGGTCCTCTCACATCTGGCAAGTCACAAGGGCCTCCTTTGAACACTAAAATATGAAACCAGCTGTGTATGAGCCAGATTTTGGGGGTTGTTCCCCTTACATCTTATTTCTAAGCTTCCTGCTCTACACTCCTCCACACCACTTAATGGCCTGCCTTGGATATCACTCCCATGTGCCAATATGACTGCCATTGTATCAGTTTCTATGTGCATATTATCTTCACAAATGTCCTGCAGTGGTGTGTTTGAAGAAGACAAACCATGAGCTGACATCTGGTGTAACACTAAACCATACCATACTCCTCCTCCTAATTTTATTTTTTGCACCCTGCCCATCTGACTGGGTTGCCTCATAGCTTGCATGCCAGTAGCACAGCCTCTGCAGCAGGAGTAAGATAGAAATGCAGCACCTGTGATTTCAGCTCCTTGTATCACCAAGATGCCCATTCACATTTAGCCATGATTTATTTTGTGATATGCAACCCAGACCTATCATAACAGACTAAAATAGTATTATGACTTGTGGAGGTTAAGCTGAAAGCCCAGTGGCCCTTCTAATTCCTGGAATAGCCCAGCTAGCTTCCTGGTGAGATAATGGGTCATTAAGGGAACAAAGGAAGGTGCTCTGTGCAAGATACCAAATGGGTGGGGACCCGTCCCTCAACTTGAGGTAGTTAGGACAAAGGCAGAGTTGAGGGCAGAGTTAGCACCCTGTTTATATTTTGCTCTTTGTATCCTGAATTGCATGAATTGCTCCTTCAATCAGTGTAGCGCCGCTTAAACACATGCGACTCCTTATTTATTGCAATGTTTTATTTTATAAGTACATATTTTACTCACCAGTGATTTCTTTAGTTTCCCCACAATTTGGTACTTCGTGTATCATTTGTACAGCTTACAATGTTTACTGGAAGCTTTCCTTTTTGCCCAGGACCTCAGTGGTGTCCAAACTTTTTTCAAAGAGGCCAGATTTGATGAAGTGAAGAGCCATGGGGGCCGACCAAGTTGTTGAGATTTTTTTAGGATTGAAGTTGTTTAGGGTTTTTTAGGATTTTACCCCAGGAAATAAACTGCCACAGGGGCCAGATTAAACTGACCAGCAGGCTGGATTAGGCCCCCGAAACGGACTTTGGACATGCCTGGCCTAGGTCATCCTTGACAAAGATTTGGCTGTATTTTGTTCTTACACTGTGTTTATGTATATGTGCTCTTACTTTGTAATTGAATTGCTGTATGTTATTGTTTTCTGTAAACTGCTTAGATACTTTGAAGTGATATACAAAGAATATTTTTTACTTCCTAAAGATCTATATCATTTTCATCTTCATGGAACAGTTGCTTGTACTTCTAATCAGCTGTAAATCACACCATACCATTGGGTGACAGAAGTATATCTAGGCTATTTGTTTACTTTATTATTTATACTTCTTGTTAAACAAAATAAATAACTGCCCAGATACACGTCTGGAACTTTGGAATAAAGGAGGTCTGAAACTTTATATGCACTTTCTCCTGCCATGAAGTTATGTAGCATCTCTACAATGGCTGTCTTAGAAACATCTGGGATAAGTTTATTTAGTGCATTTAATTAGAATTATTTCTAACTTCTGGATCATCTTACACAAGCTTTAGTAACTCAGTTTGACAGGGCTTATCCCACTATGTTGCATGAACTTAAGAGGATATGAGAAGCAATCTTAAAACTATTAGATTCTGGATTTCTACAATTGCAGAATATTTACTCCTTGTACAGCTGCATAACACTTCTTAGGTCCAAGGAAGGAACAAACTTCACACCTGCACTTAATTGAAAATTTGGGGATTATTTACTTAAGCATTTATGCATAGCTCATTCTACTACTAAAAGTATGTGCTGGGCTCAAGCAGCCGACCACTTGAATTGTCTCCTTCTGGTATACTTAGGACCAATGTGCAAGTGCATGGAAGAAAGCCTTAGCGGCTTGCTCATTCTCTGCAAAGCATTATAAGCAGAAGGCAATTTGAAGTGGGGGAAAGTGGTGGGGTCAAGGGGATGATTAACCTTTCTCTGTTTGCTGCTTTCCCCCTAACACTAACCCTCTTCCCCAGCTGATCTTCCCCTGCCTTCTGACCCCTTTCAACTCTTGGCTTCCATATAATATTTACACAATGTAATACTGATATAGCATTTATTTGCTCATGGAGAGACAACCACAGGAAGAGCTAATTTCATGCTATATAACCATTTACCTCCATGAATTCTGTTGTATGTTCTGTCACACTCTATTACACATTTGGTGCCAGGAAAAACATATCTGGTACTAGGAAAAATATTTGTGGTCAATAATTCTGCAGCCCACACAGATAGATTACCCTTCTTGAAATCCACACGTGCCGAACCCTTAGTCAATATATCCCACATCTGGCTGGGCTGGGGCTGGTGATCAGCTTGCTTGTAAGCTAGGTCTCCACATTATTTGATGTTAATACAGGATCACAGAATCCCACAAGGGCTTTTTGAGTTGCAATAGTGGCGATAAAATAGAACTTTGCCAAGCTATGTCTGTGCAAGCAGGATTAAGGGGACAAGATGCCCTCCAGCTGTGTTGGACCAGAACTCCTATCAGCCCCAGCTGGCATGTGCTTGAGAACCTCAGGTTGGGGAAAGCTTTTCCATACTAATCTTGAGGGGGTTTCAGCAATACCATTGACATGACATTGACATACGGCATACAAGCAACAGGTGAAGATTGCAGCTAGCAAACAAAGGTGTTTTATTTTATTTTTTAAGAGACATATTGCACTAGTTTGTGGCTTTAACCAAGGTTCTGTGACTGCCTGTCCAAAGATAGCATTGTACAGGTTTCTCCTATGACTTTCCCAAGAGTGACTTATGGGAACTTCTAAGATCTATCATCCCAAAAAAACATCTGTTGATACAGTGCTATGAATGCCCATTTGTGGAAAACATCACATTTTCATTAAGTTGTGCAGTGCCCTGGGCTATTGCAGGAGGAAAGATAATATATTACTATATTATTAATGGTAACAGTAGTATTTCAGGATGGTGTGATCTTTTCATCACAGTACAAATACATTAATAAAAAATAGATACAACCCTTAAAACAACTTAGAATCTGAAGCTGAAATTTCTAAGTAAAGAAGAATACTGAAAAAGTAAGTGCCAGGCAAGTGTCTTTAGAGAGGGCATTCCAAAACCCAGACTGCCACTTTTCTTTTATTATTGAGTAGCCTAGCTAAGATAAAGAGAACCTGAAAGGGCCTCGGCAGTGTTTCTTGAAGACAGCCTGATTTGCGTTCTGGTGAACAATGTTCTACTGTTCCATTCAATTTCAGTGGGGATTTCACTAAACTTTCCAGCGTACTGTTCCCAAACAGAATCAAATGAGGAGACTGGATTAGCGTGATTTGTTCCTTGTACTCACATTGAAACATTTGATTTAGGCAACATGTACAAAATAAAATGGTTCATGACTTGGTTTAATTACTTTTTTGATAGAGGAGTTAAACTGATTCGTAAATCAGGACGCCTCTTTTTTTATAAAACAATAAAGGTATTAGTTCATAACTGGCCTTCTGTGAAGCACACCACTTTTTCATGAGTTGTTGGCTATTTCTTTGAAATATACTCAACAGACTTCATTCGGGATCCCTTGCTAAATGTCATCCAGCCCATTATTCCATCATCCTCATTATTTACTTTACTGCTGACTGAAAAAATAAATCACAGGAGCACGCATGTCTTGGCAATGAACTAAACTCACACCCAACCAGTCTTACATGGCATTTCTAACTGCCTCTTAAAGCACACATCTTAGATGTGCATCTGTCAAATCCAGAGTTTCCGAAAAGAGAATAAAATAATTGGCACTCCAAAAGGCCTGCCTCCAACACCATTATCACATTGCATTTTGCTTTTAGTAGAGTGGAGCTGTTGTGAGTAAATCCCAGCCTACTCACACATTTGCCCATAAAAGACTTGTTTGCATTTTCAAAATGTTCAGTGAGCGCAATAGCTGACATTAATTAATGTTCTGGTGTTTTATTCTTAAACCTGAATTCTGTCAGCAGATATAAAATCCAGCAATCATGGTGTCTGCAAGGCCAGATAGAGGTTTAGCTGAGGGCACACTAAACATACGCACATAAGTCATAACCTATTTTTGGGAGACCCTGGGGTGCATAGTTCTTTGGAGAAGAGTGTCTAAGAGAAATCATAGCATTTCACCTAGTTCTCAGGATCCCTTGGTGAAAACCATGGCAGCTAATACTTCCAAATTTGTAGATGTGACATTTAGAAGTGACTTGGAAGATAGCATAGCCTATTCAGGACACGAAAAAGAATAAATAAAACACAGTGGCCAAAATTGAGCAGATCTCATGTGGATGCAGAATTTTGCCCATGCAGAAGCTTTCTGAATGTGTGTTCCATGAAAACAATGGGTAGTGCTCATTTCAGAGAAGCACTTCCTCTCATAGAAGACAGAAACTTATTGCATCCATTCAACTTTGGCTAATATTCCAAAAAAGCTGAGTCCTACTGCTATAGTGCAGTGTAGCCATTGCTCTCAATAGAAATACTCACTCTTCTTCAGTATAGTGTGTGTGTGTGTGTGAGAGAGAGAGAGAGAGAGAGAGAGAGAGAGAGAGAGTGTACACATACAGTTGTCGTTGTTTTAATATAAAAAAACCTGAGCATACAACTTAGCAAAAAATTAATGGGCTATTTCAATTTGATGTAAATTGTCCACAATTTTCACTCGGAACCAATCAATGATAACCAAAATATTTTGTGTTTACAGCAATGGTGTGCATTTCCCCCCATCAATAATATGCATCCATATTATTTTAAACATATTTTATACATCCACACAATACAGCTTTTCTGCAATAGCCCAGACGGATGCTCATTATATTCTGTACTTAGATGGAAATTGGGCCTGTAGTCTCTTGTTCAATTCAAAGAATTCACTTGCATATATCTCACATTACCTACTCTGTTTTGAGCAACTATTATGAGTAGCAGGTGAAGAGTGCTTAGCTGGGCTGTGGAACTCTGTTCTGAAAGAGAGCTGCACAATGGCCTTGCGCCACCTCACAAAAATGTTTGCCATTTTGCAAGAACTGGCCTGCCAAACTGTTGTCATTTTAAACTTCTTGGTTTCCATCCACTGTCTTCTGATCTCTTGCCAGTATTTTATCTTGCGATTTTATTCTGAGTATTTATTTTAATCTGTGTTATAAACTGTCTTGAAAATTGCACTGGAAAGGTGATGCTGGACTGTTCCTCAAGAGCAGGGATCAGCAAACTTTTTCAACAGGGGCCCGGTCCACTGTCCCTCAGACCTTGTGGGGGGCCAGACTATATTTTGAAAAAAAAATATGAACAAATTCCTGTGCCCCACAAATAACCCAGAGATGCATTTTAAATAAAAGCACACATTCTACTCATGTAAAAACACGCTGGTTCCCGGACCGTCTGCAGGCCAGATTTAGAAGGCAACTGGGCCGCATCCGGCCCCCGGGCCTTAGTTTGGGGACCCCTGCTCAAGAGCATAACATTTTTCTTAAGTGGTTTGCTTGAAACAATAGTTGGTTCTCCATTAATGTTTGCGTCAGGCTTTTATGACAAAGTGGGCTTATAACTTTAAGAGTGACCTAAAGCTATGGGCAGTTTGCTAAAGCTTCTGTGACCAAGGAGAGTGATTCTCAGTTCTTCAGGTATTTAAAATCTAGCTTCCAAGTACACTGTGCTATCCTGTGATTTTTACTACAGACAAAGATTTCCCCGTGATCAACAAATACAGTAGCCTTGTATTTGAAAACTTTATGTAATTTTTCTTTTCAACACAGTGATAGTACTGCCTGGCTATTTGGCAGAGCCAAATTCTGAATCCAAAATCCGCACACACAGTTCTCAATGCTGGGTTTACAGTAGCAAGAGATGAAACACAGAAGCTTGTTCCCATGCATACATTGTCTTTGCCAGATTGACAAATTGTCCCCAAATCTGTGATCTTGCTTCAATACAAACATTGCTTTTGCTGGATTATTGAAACCTCACCCACTACTGTTCATTAGTAAATCAAGAACAATCTAATCCAAAACAGAAAAATGTTGCCATTTAATGAAGTAAATGCAATGACTTCTAGATTCAGTGGAAAGGACAGGTAGGCTATATAAGATGGCCCAGCCAGAAATTTAACACCATATGGTTGTTTTGCATTTTCACTTGAAAAGTCAGTAAAATATTTTAGAAATCCCAGTAAAGAAAACTGCAGCAATACCGCAAACTAAGACTCTTAAAATGTATACATCATTGCATAGTAGAAAAATATACAATCAAGACATTGCAAAGTTTGGACAAAACAGACATGCGTAGGGAATAAGAATTAGTTATCTAAATGAAGGAGAAATGGCAGCATTAACAATTAGCAATCAGCCAAAGTTAAGCATATGTTTAAAGCTCTCCCTTTCAAATGAGCGAAGACTTAAACACTTCATAAAAATGTGCTTACCTGTCTCACTCAAATAAGAAGGTTTTTAAGGCTGCAATTCTATACAATTACCTGAAAACATGCCCCAATGAACTCAATGACACTTGCTTCCATGTAAATATGCATAGGATTATTTGACACAAAATATAATTTGAATGCAAATGCTATCTAACAATTTTTGATAGTTGGTGTACAATATATTTGACATTCTATAAATGACATGCAATGGTATTGAGTATTATATAGTTTACAACTTATCAGATTTCATAGTTGATGGCTGCCAAAGTCAAAACAACCAGTATATGCCAACAAGACTAGAGCACTTAAGTGTTGAGGTAAGATTTAACATTCAAAATGTAAATGAAAATGAAAATTTCAAACTCAATTGCACTCTGGAAACTGGGCAAAAGAACCATCTAGGACTATGTACTAGTTGTAGTTTGTCCTATACCTTTTTGCAAATTGCAATGGTTGCAATTTAGATAAGAGCCAGATTATGAAGAACACTGCTACTTTTAACCTCTCATCTGGCTTTTCTTGTCCACCCTGACCTTGAGTGAAAAGAGGCCCACTCTAGGTTTCATCTTAGCCTATACCATGTTTCCTTGCTTTATGGGGATATTCTCTTGCTTTGCAAGGCATTTTTCTCTGACCAGCCACAGCAGGGGTTGTTTAAAAATTATGGTAGCATTACTACCACTGAGGTATTCAAATTCCTATGGGCCAGAAGAGCCCACCATGCAATTCAACAGTTCCTAATGCCTCTTCCCCATGGCACTGTGTGGGTAAGCTGATGCTTCATGCTGTCTTAAGTTGGGAGGCAGCCAATTCAGCTCGTGTTTTACTGCCCAGCAAGAAATAGGGCAAGTAATTCATTTTCTACTGCAAACTCACCATCACATTTCAGACCGAGGTGCACGACAAAAACAGACGCCTTCAACTTTAAGATGCCTGCTTTTCACACACTTGCATTTAATAATAATAAAAGCAATAACCAGATACGTTTTTTCTGGTAAAAGTTGTCTTGACTAAAATTTAGCATTTTTCATTTTGTGACTGCGTGAGTGTACGCAACGGCCAGCTGTTTGGAAACCACATCAGTTTGCTTTGTTTGTGCCATTATTCAGTATTGTGTAGAAGAGGGGATTTCGGCAAGCCTAGCTTGTTGTGCCCCATATCTGCTGGAAATTCTCCCTTCTACGCAACTGTTTAAAAGGTGCTAAAGAGAATAGGGCTCTTGCATCTGTAGCTAGGACTTGATCCTGTGCCATTAAAGTCAGCAATACTTGCAAATTAAATGTTAGAATAAAATATGTCATAATCTAAACTAGTTTTTGTCAGTCCAGTGCTTTCCAGATGTTTTGGTCCACAACTCCTACTAGTCCTAGCCAGCATGCCTGTGCCGTCTGGATCTGATGGGAATTGTAATCCACAACATCTGGAGGGCACCAGGTTGGCAAAAGCTGAACTAAAAGGAATGCAAGGCTTTAGATAATTATATATTTTCTAAACTTAAAACACATCTTTAAAAAAAACACATCTTATTTTTAATGTACAAATAAAGAACTATATACTCCTAATTTTTTTGCTCCAAATAAATCTGATCTCATTTAAATATTTATTTAGAAAATGAACATTAATTAATGTTTACATTTTTTAAGTTCTTAATGTTACTGAACCACAGCCAGAAACTTAGCACTTGTATTTGATCCTTCTGTCTCTGGATACAGAAGTCTGGACTGCAATACTATACAGACTTACCTAGAAGTAATCCCCATTGAACTCAGTGGGAATTATTTCTAAGTTTACATTGATAGGAATGTGCAGTTAATCCCTGAACTTTAATGGGTGCAGGAGAACATTTGGCTCTGACCTGGAATTATCATTTCAGACAGATTCTCTGGGGAGAAGTCTGGCTCTTCCTGATAATCATTTGGAGATACAAGTTCCTACAAGAGTTCTAGACCTATCAGTGTTTTTTTAAAAAATAAAAATAAAAAAATAAACTGATAGCTGTCACAGGGCCTAGTCTCAGTTCTCCAAATGACAGGTCTCTGCCTCCAATGAGTGGAAGTGAGGAACTTCCCCATCCTGATTTCCCTTGTGTAGGATGGCGAGATCAATAATACTCTTAGAAGTGCAACATGGGTAAGATGCCCACATTAGAGCAGCCAACAATACAACAGGCTTACATGTACTATTAAGAGTTCACGAGAGAGGTAAATTAATGAAGAGCCATCTGCTGAACAAAGATCACATTCATCCTTTTCACAGAAGGTGCATGGTGACAAACTCTGCATCACTTCGGAGTTGTAGCTTCTCACTGCTCTTCTCCCTGTTGTGCAAGATTGGAGGAGTACCATTCACTACAAATCATACTTAAGACATTTTGGTGAGATATATTTGCATAACGCTGAAGAGAATGTCTGAAAAGCTACACAACTTCCATGGAAATCAGACCACTGAAATCCACAATGTGAAGTGAATCCATTTGACTTTGTCTTGAGAAAGCCAAGGGGCCCTAAAGAATGTGTGTTCTGCAATGAAGTTCAAAATATTTTGCTATGGCACTAATTCAGGCTACAGAACTAAGCAGAACACTGGCGTGCATCATAAGATAAGTTAACTTAAAGAAGTTCACAGAAGGAAGGTTTCCTATCCCATCCCAACCATGTGTGTCCCTCCAAATGTCCAAAATGTTTCTCTGTGGGGTTAGGACTTTCCTGAATAACAGTGGTCCTGGGAGAATTACTCAAAATTAGGCCTTGATCCAAATGTAAGTTAACTTGAGGTTCATGGAAATGAAGTTTATCATCCTTTTGGAGGGCCCTCCCAAGAAGATTTTCAGCAGGTGCTGGGGGAGGAGGGGACAGGAAACTTTCTTCCCTTAAATTCCTAAAAGTTAATTTAGCTAAGGATCCAAGAGCAATGGTTCCTGCCCACCTCACCTCACAGTGTTTATCCTGTAAGAAATTCACCAAACTACATTCTGGAAGAATTAGTTTGTTCATCCCCCCCCCCCAAGTGGTATTTGATACTAGGGTATTTTCCATTTAATATGGTTCTTTCCTAGCTGAAAGGAGTCAATTCTTCACTTAACTAACTACAATTGCTTATTTCAGCACTGAATATGAGATATGTCAAAAACAATTGGCACTTACTGGGTTCATAATAATCCAGCACAGTCACAGAGGCATCCTGGGTATTTGCCACTTTGAAGTCTCTCACAGCTGGAATGTCTACACAAACCTGTGTTTCATTTAACTAAAAAGTAAAAAGAAAGAAAGCTTTCAAAGAATTTTTATATACTCCTATGGTAAAGGCATGTAGCTGACTAGATGAATTAACGTCCTAACTTCTTGTTACTAAAATACAGCAACATTAACTGGTTCTGCTCGATCAGAATGAAGACTCCTCTAGTCCAGCATCCTGTTCTCTCGGTGGCTACAGATGTGGTTTGCATAGAAGCACTTCCTGCTTGCCTGTCCTAAACCTTCCAACATTCAGCTTCATTGGAAGCCCCCAGGTTCTAGTATTACGAGAAGTGGGGGAGGGATTTCTCTCTATTCACTTTATCCAAAATACACATAATTGTATATACAACTATCATGTCCCATCTTACATATCTGAACTCAAAAGCCTTTCCTCATAGCGGAATTGTTCCCACTTCATTATCATTTTGGTTACACTTAACACACACACACCCCGCAACCCTACAATACTCTTTTTAAGATGTGACAACCAGAACTAAACTCAGAATTCCAAGAGTAAAAATATATAGTTTTATTTTCAGCCCCTTTCCTAATGATCCCTCTAACATGAAATTCACTTTTTTTTCAAAGCAGCCACACACTAGGTCAACATTTTTATCAAACTATCCACCATGACGCCTAGATCTCTTTCCTGACCAGTCACCTCCAGATCAAACCACATAAACGTAAATGTGAAATTAGGGGTTCTTTTGCCCCAATGTGCAATGCATTCCTCTTTGTACACAGAACACTTCGCATTAACCAACACATACAGCTGAACACATCCTGGCAGTGTGGATCTTTCATTCACCAGTAGGAGTGGGCAGATTAGACTGCTGGAGCAGACTCATATATGAACTCATATACAAACATTAGTGCTAGTCCAGGAAAAAAATGTTCCATATTTGGGGGCAGAGACACACAACCCCATTATTTGCTGCTCCTTCCACACCTTGTGTAAAGAATGCACCCTAGGAACACTGTATGAATCCATATTTCATGTGCTTAATACTGGTGTTTCACTGAACACTACAAGGTCATATACAACAAACATATCTTTAAAACAAAACAGTATTCCAAGAATACAGCTTTAACCAAAACCCTACTGTGGGGAAAGCAGTGCATGCCCTATGAGAATATTACCCTGTTTTATCAGTTCCAGAAAGATATATATATATTTTTTGTTTAAACTTCATTAAAATGTGGCATCTGAATTTAAAGGGCAGGGGGTAGTAAAAAAAAAAAAAAGAATTTAATTAAACCCTCATCCAGTATTTTGACTTACGGAATCCAAATATAAATGGACTTTGCCTTCCGCCTTCTCCACTTTCTTAACTGGATCATCTAATGACATGAAACTGGGTGACAGAGAGAAGCCGCTCAGTAATCCAACCTCTATGAGGGCCATGCCACTCCTTGAAGATGAGCCAACACCCAAATACCTAACAAACAAAAAAGGGAACAGAATAGTTTACATAGAAATAAACTTACTCAAACATTCTATTGTAAATACTCCATGTAAAACTATGGTTCACTTCATATACTTAACTGAATAGGCAGCTCCATTTGCATGGATGGTGTATGAACCCATGGAGGAATGTGACTTTTCATGCACCCCACAATGTCTACAAGTATAATCTACAATGGGACAGAACCTGCATGTGATTTGAATGTCTTTCCACCCTTTTAAAGGGAAGGATTATGTTGATGACATGTACACACACATTATTCTGAATGGGGTTATACTCTCTCTGAAAAAGCAACGTGGGGATATTTCTGGAACCATTACTGTGGCTTGGGGCACAAGTGGCCTTGGGGCACCGGAATAGCCTAACCTCTGTTTACGAATCTCTGGATCAAATTATTACAATGTGTTATATCTAAAGCTGCCTTTAAACTGCTAATGCAAAATTCAGCAGCAAGATTGCTGATCTGAGCCTATGAAACCAATTCTGGCACAATTGCATTAGCTATGAATTAGTTTTCAGGCTTGAGTCAAAGTGCTTGTTTTGATTTCAGGACACCAATACCTCAAGCACCACCTCTCCCTGACCTACTCAGACACTGCTTGTCAGATGAGGCCCTTCTGTGTGCTTCCTCCAAGGAAGATGCAGATGGTGGCAACGAGCCTTCTCAGTGGTGGCTCCCTACTTATGGAATGCTTTCCCCAGGAAAGTCTGCCTGGTACCATCATTGTTGGCTTTTAGGCACCAAGCTAAAACACTCCTGTTTATCCATGCCTGTGACTCTTAATTGGGAGAGCAGTGAGTTCTACTTTTAGCCTGCCTTCTTCTTTTAAGGAGGTGGGTAGGATTTGTTCTTTTATAAATGTTCTTAAATGGATATGTATAGGTATTGTGTTTTATTGTTATTTTATATGGGGTATAAATGGAGGCAGTGAGAGATTTTACTTTCTTGGGATCCATGATCACTGCAGATGGTGACAGCAGTCACGAAATTAAAAGACGCCTGCTTCTTGGAAGAAAAGCAATGACAAACCTAGACAGCATCTTAAAAAGCAGAGACATCACCTTGCTGACAAAGGTCCGTATAATCCGTATAATTAAAGCTATGGTTTTCCCAGTAGTAATGTATGGAAGTGAGAGTTGGACCATAAAGAAGACTGTTCGCCGAAGAATTGATGCTTTTGAGAGTCCCATGGACTGCAAGAAGATCAAACTTATCCATCCTTAAAGAAATCAGCCCTGAGTGCTAACTGGAAGGACAGATCCTGAAGTTGAGGCTCCAGTACTTTGGCCACCTCATGAGAAGAGAAGACTCCCTGGAAAAGACCCTGAAGTTGGGAAAGATGGAGGGCACAAGGAGAAGGGGACGACAGAGGGTGAGATGGTTGGACAGTGTTCTCGAAGCGACTGGCATGAGTTTGGCCAAACTGTGGGAAGCAGTGGAGGATAGGGGTGCCTGGTGTGCTCTGGTCCATGGGGTCACGAAGAATCGGACACGACTGAACGACTGAACAACAAAATGCCACCTTGAGCTCCTTGGAGGAAAGGTGGGATATAAATGTGATAAATAAATACTACTACTACTACTACTACTCCTCTGTGGGTTAAACCACAGAGCCTAGGGCTTGCTGATCAGAAGGTCGGCGGTTCAAATCCCCGTAAAGGGGTGAGCTCCCGTTGCTCAGTCCCTGCTCCTGCCCACCTAGCAGTTCGAAAGCATGTCAAAAGTGCAAGTAGATAAATAGGTACCGCTCTGGCGGGAAGGTAAATGGCGTTTCCGTGCATGCTCTGGTTCACCAGAAGCGGCTTTGTCATGCTGGCCACATGACCTGGAAGCTGTACGCTGGCTCCCTTGGCCAGTAATGCGAGATGAGCGCCGCAACCCCAGAGTCGGACACGACTGGACCTAATGAGTATGACCAAACTGCGGGAAGCAGTGGAAGTCAGGAGTGCCTGGTGTGCTCTGGTCCATGGGGTCATGAAGAGTCAGACACGACTAAACGACTAAACAACAACAATGGGGTTTTAATTTCTTTTATGCTCTAAGTAGCTTTGGGACATTATTTTCTGTTTGAATAGTGACCATTACATAGAATGAATGGATGAATGCACACTCACAAAATAAACGTAGCAACAGTGCGTAGCAAATATTTGCACTTCTCCACCATCTAAATAGAGGAATTCAATTATCTGGTACGTGAACCAACAAAATTATGACCAAGAATTGGGCATTAAATCCCCAATATATTCTAACTGGAAAGTTTTAAAAATACATTTCACTCTTTGTTGTTCTAATTATCCTAACCCTTAATTAAAATCCAGGGGTGCCAATTGAGAAACACAGCATGGCAATAATTTACAAAGAAAATTGCTAAACACTTGTATGTAAAATTTATCTTTCTCAATTTGGAAAATATTATTAGGGACATGCATTCGTCAGTTAATTAATTTGATCCAGATAGGCCCCCTGCGACAACTTGGAAATAACTATTTCCTCTGCTGTCTGGCGCTTCTTGGAATCACCCTAAGAAGGGGGATGTAACTGAGGAGAGGTGGAAATGGCAGGAAGATGGTTTTAAGAAGTGCATAGACCAGTAAAAGATATGATGTGGAGGCAAGAACACCCTGGGAGTGAACAAGAAGGGAATCAGTTTTTTCCAGCAAGAATTGACAGTGCAGCAAAACTCCCACTAAAATAAAATGTGGCAAAGTTAGTAAGTCCCATTCCTTTGCATTCAATGGGCCTAGTCACAGCCTTTTGATGGACTGTGTCCACTTGGCAGTTAGAATCAAGCAGAACAAGGTTATCGGAAAACTGATTGCAGCAAAACTGAACTAATCTAGCTCGTCTAAGCAAGCAGTAGCTGCAGAGTCTACTGACTGATGGACCCATTCCATCACCTGAGTTCCACTTCATTCACCACAAATGTGATGGGAAAATAAAGAGCTTGCTGATTGTCTGGATGCTTTCCAACATTTTGTAGTATTCAGTTTCTAGTTGATTAACTTGTTACTCAAGCATAGGTAAATCTGTTGAACACTTAACTAGTTGATGGTCTGTAGCACCTAAAATAATGCATGGAATTTAAGTAACAACACAATTCACCACATGTCATATGTAATTTGACTGAGTTCAATGGAGCTTATTCCCAGTTATGTAGATATAGAATTGCAGCCTATATAACTAATTTATGTAATGGAGCCTCTGGGATAATTCCCCCCTTTCTCTTTTTGCCTCCCAGAAGTGCTCATGAAAGCAACTTCGTCCAGATAATCACACAATATAGTAGATGCCTGCACATAATAATGCTAACTCTCAGCTAGGCTATGAAAAACGTGTTGGTGGCTTTTTATTTTATATGAGGTAACACTTAAGTACCTTTTCATGAGGGGAGTTCTTCAAATAGGTGGCAGAAGGATTTTGCTTGGCAGAGACAGTAAACCACCACTGTTCTCTTGGAAAAAGAGTGTGTCTCCAATCTGTATTTTGAATGCCTGACAGTAGTTAAAAGTAATTTAATAAAACTGTATTTCTTTTTATATGGGGACAATTTGCAAGAGAGGAAGACTCACTTTTCAAAGCAATGCTCTTAGGCCTGGCAGCAGGGATGATTAAATACAGATATGGCTTTGAAAGAAATTCAGTACAACTGCTGGCTGAGGCTGACTCGTGAGATTAAAAGGAAACAAAACCATCTGTGGGATGAGTCTTCAGGCCAAAGTAGCTGCTATTGAAAACAAATAACTGAATTGGAACTGGATGTAATTATGTCTGTGTTGTAACTGCAAATAGGAAGAAAGCTCTGGTCATTGCCATCCTGGTATAATTGTTTTATACATTAGTATTGTAGAAAAATAAAGTCCAAGAGGAATGCATCAGAATGCTAGGAGGAACCCCAAGGTTTAAATAAGTACAATAAATATGTGTTTTTTATTTTTTAAAAAACCTAAGGGGGGGGGAGAATAAAACCACAAAGAGTTCGATGAAATCTGAATAAGATCAGTAACCACAGGATGTTGAAAAAGAAAAACAGAAAACTTGGGGCAGTGGAGGGTGGAATGGGGTATCCTGAAAAATGACTTGACTAGCTAGCTGGCACCCTAAATAGGGAGACTCCATGAAAACTGCTGGGGATGCCCTTGTGGAACCAAAGCAAAACGGGTGAGCAACCATTTAAAATCAGCTAGTTTAAATGCACAGACCTAAACGGAAGGAAAGCAAGCTAATTAATTTCTATCTAAAAAAGGAAACAAATTTGACTGGCATTGTGAAGACTTGAAACCTGATCCAAAGCATGTTTATTCAGAACTGTTCTGCAAAAAATGACCATCTGTTCAAATCTGCTATTCCTGATATTTTTGCTTTATATACATGCAATCTTTGCTCCCTTGAGCAATTCATGTATGTGTAAAAATAAAAATAAAAAAGTGCCCTGTCCAAATATTATTAGAATTCTGTAAATAAAAGGGGAGGAGTGGTAGTTTCACATATTTACTTACCTGGTGCAAACGTTCAGCGTTAAGTGATTTATATCTTTTTTGTCATCCTTTACGACAACATCCAAGTCAAAGGCTTCCTGACTTTGTGCAGATCTACGCCGCCTGCTGGTATGTGAATTTTTCACGTTGTACATAATATTGAGCTACAAGAGTGCAAACATCAAACATTCGTGAAATTACAGGCGTGTATAAGTGATACAATGCAAACAAATGAGATCAACCTGCAGCACTATGAAAGAGCTCTTGAAGAGAGGTAAGAATAGGGCAGTCTAGATTCTAGATCCTGAAAACTATATAGTTGTGATACAGTTTCAGCATCAACATTCACCATAGAATAATTTGAGTCAATCCAGAATGTAAGAGAAGCAAAACTGCCAGGCTAATGCAAGCAAATTATGAAATCCCTGAGTACGTTGCCATTAACATTATGCTACCATAAAGGACAGATAGGGGTGTAACTTGTATGAATCCCTAGGCATTGCAAACTGCCATGTCAACCATTGAAAGTGGCATAAACAAAGAAAAGGTACTTCTGTACTTGGAAATATGCTAGAGATGCAAATATCATTTTATTTCACAATTAGACAGAATACTTTAGCAGAAAAACACTTCTGCATGCAAAAACATAGGCTGTTGACTCTTTATTTTAATTTTATTACTAAATTTCCTATCAGCTCACCCAGACATTGAGCAAGGGTGACAATTAGGGCAGGCAGAGGTTTATCTCCCATTTTAAAAATGTGGTGCTTGACGCCAGTATCAGAGATCCTTTATTGCTAATCATAACACTTAGATCACAGATAGCAAATCTCTACACCTCATGACATACAGCTCCAGGTAACTTGACAGGTAGGTGTGGTATGCCCAAAATGGCTTCACATGCCAAATTTAGAGAGTTTGTAGGGCCTAATTAGGCCCACAGGCTAGTTTTCCACCACTGCATTAAAGAAAAGTTGGAACTGATTTCCCAGGAATGAAACTCAGAAGAAATTCATTAAAATAATACGTTTATAATATAGCATAGGTCATATGACTACCCGCCCCGCTCCCCCAAAAAACTCCTTATCTCTCTTACATTGCAAAACAAGAGTAAACATGAAACCATCCAGAAACAAACATGAAACCATCCAAAACACGAACCTTTCCACAGTAAAATCTTAAGTGTTATTTACTAATGTAAATACTAGTAACCTTAGGAATCAAGTGTTATTGAAGGCTTAATATATGTCACTAAACATATACACAGTACATATGCTGCAAATAAAAGTATTCCATTCCATTAACGCTCTTCAAGGGAAAATATCAATCACATGCATAGCAAGCTACAACAGATAAATATTTACCGGTACTCTCCATTAGCTTCTTTTCCCAGATCATTTTCTCTACTCCCTGCTTTATATAAAAGCAACTCGATCTTCCTTTGTTTTACCCAATGTAGAGAGATCATGTGGGTAGGAGGCAAGCAAGAGAAGCAACCAGAGAAGGTGGGGTGCTTGACCAAGGGCTTAGCCACACTTCCTCTTGTCCCACTGCTTTCCCCCAGGCAAAATCACTCTTTAGCATTCAATCAGAGCAAACAGCAATTTGGGTTTTCCCCGGATTGACATTTGTTCAGATCTATTGCTAAACAGCTGGGTTTCCCTTGGAAAGGAGATGGGCAAAGGGAAATCCCCTCAAACCCATGCTTTCTAAGCATGGCACAAGCCAAAGTGTGGAACAGCCCTTAATTAATCTATGTCTATCAGTTTCCTCTTCTCATGAGGTTCAAAATGCAGGTTTGTAAAAGCATTTAGAACCCTACTGAGATAAAATTGGAGGAGAGGGTGCTATGGAACAAGGCATAGTTCCCTCTTCAAAAAACAAAATTGTTGCTTGTGGCACTGCTACACACATTAGCATATAATATGTAGGTAGTCCCTTAGTTTATGTCCTCTCAGAGTTTAGGAAACTAAATACAGAACTGCTGTAATATAAAAAGAACCTCCAAAAAGCAAGGAAGGTAAAACACATCACTGTTTCTGAATGAAAACATCCACTTCTAAGGCCTCAAAAGAAGCCCATCAGGATCCCAAAATAATAAAATAAGTTGAACATGCTTTCTCCTTATTGGAGACACGTTGTGAATTTGGTCAAATCAAGCTAGAAGCAAATCAGCAATTTGTCAACACCTAAAAGCTGTTGTTTTAGTATTTGCCAAGAGAAGCAAACGGGTAAGAATTTACCAGCTGCACAGGAACATCTGAAACAATATACTGAATGACCCCTTAAGAACACATTTAATTGAAAGAAGCCTCATGTTTTATTTTCCATTCCTTGGTACTGGACAAAGAAAAGCCCACATAGAAAGAAAGCCTCACAGAGGAGTGACTGAATATGCTTTACCTGACTAGTATCCACTCAGGAATGGAAAAAACTCCTTCCTTCTCTGCTGCATATGGTGCAAAGCAAGATTTCATACCACACACAAAGAGCATTGACTGACTCATTTTGTAGGGCACATCTGTATAGTGGTTTAGAAGACAGAAAGAGATGCATCCAGTGTACAGCCAGCCCTTCACAATTCACACACACAAGTGACTTACACTTAGGCTGGTACCCACAGCTGCCAACACTGGGGTTTGTGAGGACGGCAAAACTAATTCAGGTCTTGCAGACTTTTTGTACAATATGTGAACATTTGCTACACATTTTCTGGGAACAAACCATCTTCCCTTAAGATTGCACTTCTGTTCTAGGGAAAACGTATTTTACAAGCACGTAAATATACAATGTTTTGTATCTGGGGAAATGTGATAGTTTCTCCAGATTGTGCAGGCATTGTTTTTTGTAATTGGATATAAGTGTGACTGTCTGGGCATTTACTGGATAATGCTCACGTCTCAATAACTGAATTTATGTCTGTACTATTTTGTGATCTTCCTAGTTAAGGTTTTTATTTGTTTGAAATTATTGGACTGTTGAGTGTTTCCAGCTGTCTAACCTGAACACTGGCGTGCTCATCCTGACACTTTTTTTTAAGTGGCAAAACCCAAATTGGCCCTCCTTTCCCATAATGTAAACTTTAGGTTTTTGGCTTTTTAAAAATCTTTAAGGTTGGGTGCTCTCAATCCCCTGTGCTGGAGCACACAACCCACTATGTTTAAGAAGGCGGAGAAAGAGCAGGTAGTCTGAAGCAAAGTTCCTCACACCTTTATATACAGATGGGGGACATTGCAAACTGTAGTTTGGATCAGGATGGCTAGGGACACTCTTTTGTTTAATTGTGTAGAAAGGCCAGAAGTCTTGCTTGGCAAAAGTCATGTTCCGGCTGTGGGGCAAAATACATTCTAGACTCCTGGATCATCTCTAGACCCCCACTACTGGTTTAGCTAAAATAAAATAAAAATTGCCAAAATGAATAGGAAGCTGCTGTGGCAAAACAGCACTCTGAAAGGGACTATCCAGGAACACTGACGGATAGCTAGAATTCAGTGTTTGTAACACTTAATGTAACTAAGCTTACCAACTTCTGACCCCAAAGAGGCTCCTGTTCCTTCCAGGAAGCACAGCAGCCCCTAGCACACTAATGAAATAGCAGGACAAACTACACTCCAGCAACTACTGACAGCAACAGGGCAATCTTCAGCGCCAGTCACTGGCAGCCTTATTAAGTTTTTTTAAAAAATAAAAAAATCTGGCGGCAGTCCCTGCAATATTCCATCTGAAATGTGTCAAGTATTTGGAAAAATCTCCTACCAGTCCAGGAATCCTTTGCTTTCCTATGTTTATTCTTAAGCCTCTGATCATAGCAAACAGATGTCTGGATGGAGGTATATGCTAAAGGGTTATCTTCAGCAGGAGTTTCTTCTCCAAAGTATTTTATTTGGCTGTTAAATTGGGTGTTGAGGAAGGAAATGGAATGTTAACTAACAGCACAATCCAGTTTGTGTCTACTCAAAAGTAAGACTAATGGGGCTCAGGTAACTGTGCATGCAGCCTAACTTGCATATAAAAACAACAAATGCAAGCACCTGTAAAAATGGGTCATAAACAACCTCATAAAACCAGATGGGTATTATCTCAAGGGAGCCCTGTCAATGTCCAGTGTGTTAAGAAGTCCAAAATATATTTAATTTGGTTAAGCAGAGTTAAAACCCTAATTTCACGGAGTTGCATCCAACAAGTCTGTTCTGTTAATGCAAGGACTTCTGCTTGTGAAAAGGAGCACCCCCATCCCCCAGGGCACCCCTCACAAGTCAGCTGCAGAAGGTCGGGGGAATCCCCAGAACCGATTAGGGGGGCACATGGAGGAAAGGAGAGGAGAGGAAGGAGAAATTTTGCTGCACAAGCAGATGTTCTTGCGTGAACTGGACAGCTTTGTTGGATACAACCCCAAATAAGCATGTCCATCTTGACTAAAACAACAAGGCACATTAATTAAAACCAATTTGGATTCCTCACTTTGCTGCAGGTATATGCATGGAACAGATGTTAGTATCCAAAACAAAAGAAAGGGCTTCTGGAAGTCAGGCATGACATTGCCAGAAGTTTCGACTAGATCAGCCCATTTCACAGTGAAGAGTTTAATTAAGGATGCTTTCCTTTCCAGCCAACAGGAAAGCTTGCTGTGTAAGTTTATCAACAGTAGACACAAAGAGCATAACAACTACGCCTTTGATTTTGATTTTTTTTTAAATCCAAGATAAATAAAGTTTCAAACCGGCTGACCAGAACGCAATAAAGATGCTGGGACACCTGGTAAGGGGAAAAAAATACAGTGGTGCCTCGCAAGATGAAATTAATTCGTTCTGCGAGTGCTGTCGTATAGCGAAAATTTCATCTTGCGAAGCACCAACGGGGGATGAGCGGTTTGACGGGGGGGGAATCGCGGAAATTTTTCGTCTTGCGAGGCATTCGTCTAGCGAGGTACCACTGTACTCAGATGGACATAACATACTTAGGAGTCTGGGGGTGGGGAACAGACAGGTCTCCTAAAAATCAGCTCTGTGTTCTTAGAATTGCAAAGACAGATGCAATAATCAATCACCAGAAAGTCTCCACAGAACTGAATGGAGGGGGGGGGACTTGTAATGGGGCCTCCCAGGTACCTCCCAACCCAGTCCCACTGTTTCTGCAGTTCCAAACAGCCACAACATCAGAAAATATTATTGATCCCTTTAACAAGTCGGCTACACATGGTTGGCAATCTGCATTTCATTGGTGAGCAGCATCTTGTGAAGACCTGCCAACAGAGGAGCTGCACCAGTTACCAAATGTGGCTGGCCACTATTGTGCTTCCTCATCAAACTCTTAATTTGCTATCAGATGACTCCTTTGGTTAGCTGCTGCACAGCTGCGCAGTCTTAAGTACCAAAAAGAGTTTTTACAACCCAGAACCTTTTAACAGGATAGAAATGTTTCCTGCATGTGGTGAGTAGGACAAAGATGTCCTCCTATTATTCATTTTGTTGTTATTTAAAGAAGAAAAGTAGACTGTGTCACTTTTTAGGGCTCTGGAAGTGAAGAGCAATCTGCAGGATGCCTCTGGAGGAGTATCGTCAAGCCCTCTGCCAAGCCCCACCCAACCTTCCACAAGCTCCTTGTGCAGAATAGCTGTGCCATGCAAGGGCACCGGCACAGAAGTGCCATTGGGAACAACTGTGGTAGCGCTTGGCCTGAGCTTCAACAGGAAAGGACAAATTGTTCTGCTACACCAGGGTTGGGATGCGTATGCCAGAACATATGAGCTGCTGCTTTGCAGCAACGGCTCACAGGATAAGGGAATTAATACAGCAAAAAGAAAGAAAGATGGTAATAATCACATGCTATTTCATATCACAGATGAAAAGCAGATCTAGCTTGTGGGTTGAAGTGGTGGGGGGAAATAACCCTTTGAAGGGTATCACAGTTCTTTTTCGTTCGGGAGGATTCCTGCCAAGTAAAAGGAAAGAAAGGAGGTGGTTCCAGCAAACCCAAACTGTATTGGATGAAATTATTCCAGAAGTCTTTATTTCTTTTGCTTTGCCAAACTACAGACGAGAAAGTGCAGGGTCTTGGAACTGTATCACGGAAGACCCGTGCTTTAAATCTGTTTTTGCTATAGTCGTGGAAATAAGGGCTTTCCAGCCATTTGCCTTGCTCTGCCCCCCAGCTACAGGAATCTTCTACTTCGTCAAGGAAAAGTTAGCGCCAAGCTGTACCAGATTTCCTGAATCTCTAATGACCTAGTGGTAAGGTTGAGCCATGTAGGCCTGGAAGGGTCAAGCCCCACTAATAGCATAAGGCTACCACTTGTGATGCTAGCCAATGCCACTTAAAAAGTAACAAGACAATCCTATACACACTTAATTATGTGTAAACTCCATTCGTTCAAGTGGAATAATCTTAAGGGGAAATATGCATAGGATCAATGTTACTGTTAGGAAACAAGTAAATATGTACTTAGTGCTTGAAGTCAATTTATTGTTGCAATAAATTTAAACCCATAACAGAATGCTTATGTTTGATTAATTCTAGATTTAAAATTAGTTTGATAGGTTCATTATTTAAAAAGAAGCTTGTGATATTTCCATTTGTTGTTAAGTTTTAGCAGTCTGACTGTTGTTGGAAACAATTCCTGCTAAGTCCACTACTTTCAAATATGATGGATGAGCAAGCAATTGCCTTCTGTGATACCGACACAATTCTTGGCCTCCACTGCTGGAACTGAAATTATTCTCAAACACATTTGAACTTTATGGTAATCAGAAACAGCACTTATGAAAATGCACACACCAGAATAATGCCAATTTACAATGCTCTGGTCTCTTACTGAGATTTTACAGGAATAGCATATAGTTTACTCTTCAACTTCCACCAGTGTTGATTTACAGCTGATGAATAGCTGATTACTGTTTATCTGCTGCAGATTAGTTTGTTTGTTGCACAGAATTCAAGTCATCATGGAAAGTAGTTCATGTAATTTATGCACTCAGTTTAAAACCTTCTATGGGAATTAAAGACAAAAGTATGCAATAAAGGTATTGGATTTCTACACTAACCTATATTCTGCACTCTTGCTACCTTCAAACTACAAACAACATTATCTCTTCTGGCAGCATCTACAAATAGTGGCAGATACCAAACATAAATGTAGCCAAACAAATACTCTAATAAGAGGGAAGGGATGGAAAAAATTCCATTGGGTGAAGGTGATCTGCCCACAGGAATTAAAAACCAAGCCATAGATTCTTTATTTTATGGACGGATGATTGTTATAATTGAATGATAGTGTGCTTTAAGAGAGTCCAATACAAGGAGCAGACAAAACACACTGGAAAAATCCAAATTAATTAAGTCACAGGGACTCTAATAAGTGGCCTAGTTCACATAATGTTGAGTCCACTTTTGAAAATGAAAATGTAATCCACCTAAAAAGTAGCAGTGGTGGACTTAGGGCTTTCAAATTTCAGTGGCATCCTGTGTAATGCCAAAATCTGGCGCACCCTCCCACCCGCCTTCTGTTCTAAATCACTGTTGTGGTGCCCTGTTAGCTTAGCGACCAGTGCAGGTGAGCCAATCGCACACCCCTAAATCCACCTCTGAACATAGTTTCTAGTTCAAATAGCCTTCTGAAAAGAAAGTTCCACAAAAACAACATCACATACCTGGAAGAGTCCCAAGCCACGGCCGCTTGCAAAAACTGTAACTCCCACTGGCTGTGTAGCTGCAACCTAAACACAATGGGGAGTATTAGCATGTTCAAAAAAGCACAATGAACTGAATGCACTGCACTGAAAACAGAAGGGCTTCTTTACTACAGTACCTCTTTGGTCTTGAGAAGTAAGCGGTTTTCATTATTAATTCTGAACACAACTGGATCATTTTCGCTAGATGGACTGACTGTTACATCCATTTCTGTTTCAATGCCAGTAGTAAGCATTGCACAGGCACTCAAAGCCTGCAGGGCCACTATTGTGTCCTGTATAGAGAAGCAAGGACAAATTATTGTTTAATATGGATGCCTCTAAAGTAAGTAGGTTCCAGCCTGCCTTAACAGTTGAATTGTTTTTCTCTTTGAGCTGAGACACACAGGAGTCTATGAACTGCTGCTCCAAACATGTAGCTTGGACCAATGCTACAGTCCGCCAGAGTTCTGTTCCAGCCTATTCATAGCTGAATGTAAGTACATAGGACCCTTGGACACAAGGAATGGGAGATGAGGCTGGCAGATGCAATCTTCTTTCTCCCTTCTTCACATATACATTGGCACCCAGACTGAATACCTGAACAGGCCTATGGAGTTCCTTGTTCCTTCTGCTTGCTGCCCAAAGAAGCTAGGCAGAGCACCAGGCAGTATTTGCCCTGATCTTTAAAAACTATAATGTTTGCATGACAAATGCTTGACAAGTCATCTTTATAGAAAAGTTTAAAGTTCTAATAAAAGGAACAGGGAGGGCAATACCCAGCATGAGAAACAAAACTGCTGCATCAAAACAAATGCAGGAAATGGAATGCTAACATCGAACAATCATGGAACATGGAATGGGCTGTACCAGTTTGTTGCTAATATTGTTGGTTCAGTTGGTAGAGCATGAGACTCTTAATCTCAGGGTTGTAGGTTCAAGCCCCAGTTGAGTTAAAGATTCCTGCATTACAGAGGATTTGTCTAGATGACCAATAAAGTAATTGGTCTAACATCATTATGGAGTACACTCAGACCTAACCTCAGTTTTGAATTCAATTCAAATTCAGTTTTCTATCTACTATGTCACACTTGCTCACACTCATTTTTATGGAACACTCCCGAGAGATGTGGAAGAGACCAATTAGAAAGTCTTCTGTTTATCAAAGAGCAATCTGTTAAGTGTTTTCTTAGGTTTTAATGATTTGATGAATAGTTTTTCCAAGTAGCAAATACCCATCAGTAATGAATTCATTTCATTTCACTTCTATCCCATCTTATTTTCATCATAGAACTCAAGGTGGGATTCTCCATTCATGTGTTGGTCACATCAACCCCTACTTTGCTGCAACATTTGTCCACAGACCATGCTCTGGGCCTGTTAGCAATCAGGCTGTGGCTTTGGCATGCATTTTGTAGAAGGTACTGACTGGCTCCCTTGAAGAACCAAGCATTTCTTCCTTTCATCCTCAAAAACAAATGAACTCCTTGCAATTTAGAAACCAATTACCAAGCAGTTAATTTATCACAAGTTCAGAACAGTGCTTTTCGAAGTTTCATGGCCGGAGCCACAAAAAAGACTAATATTAATTATGAAAAGATAACAACAGTGAATTTTGTAAAGATGACTCTCTAACCTGTGTAGAAGAATAGCCTCCCAGGTGGTTTCTTTGCTGGCTTAACCATTTCATAATAGAGATCCCCTCTAATAATCTCTGTTGTTTAGCATGAGACAAAACAGCATAGCCTGCAACCTCAATATCTACAGACTGAGGCTGCCAGGAATCAGACAGTTGAGAAGCTTGTGATATCCAGAATCTGAGTTCTTCTGGAAAAAAGAAGAATAAACATTTCACATAGCAACAAAATATAATAATAATAATAATAATAATAATAATAATAATAATAATAAGCCTTTCACAACTAAGAAGAACTATTATAGTCTGAAGTCCACATACAGTCAACCATTTCAAATATCAATTATTTTGAAAAGAGCATGGCTGCCTAGCTAGAATCCTGAACAGGAACACTCCACACTGCAACCTTTTGTTGCAGGTTCCACTTGAAAATGAGTATGATGCATGCATGGGTAGACAAATTAATGAAAACTTATTGACTTATCAAATAAAAGAAAGGAGGTAATCCACCTTTTGTATATTCAAGGAGAAGCCTACAAAGCTCAAATTAAGTTCCAGAAGCATTCCTAATATTCTCAAAATTAAAAACAGTGACCATCTTTATAACTAGGGATTTGTTGGGGAGGGTTATAAATAATGCTGTATCTCAGCTTCTATAGGTTTGATTTACATTTGCTTTATATTAACACAGTGTTTCTCAGACAGTGGGCTGGGATCCACCAGTGGACCACAAGCCACTTTCAGGTGGGCCTCAGCCTGGCTAGTGCCTCCTCACTTGCCTGCCCTCACCCCACAATAAGTGCCATGGCTGAAAGATAGACACATTTGGGGTGGGGGAAGGGAAGGGAGATCTCCCTCCTCTGACGGGAAAGAGGAAGAAAATGTGTTGAAAGAAATTAAAAAGTGAGAAAAAAATACCCATGCCAAATTCTGCTTCCATCTGCCACCATTTTGTGACTGGTTTTGCCCCTGCACCACCATTTTATGACTGGTGAACCTCAGCTATGTCACATGGACCCTGGGGCTAGAAAGTGTGAAAACCCTTTACTACCATAGTGGTCAGGGGCGGAGCAAGGGGGGTTGGGGGCGATCCGCCCCGTGTTCCACCCTGGAGGGGGTGACACTCGGGGCCCCTCCCCCGCGACCGGCCGAGCCCCGCCGCCCGACAAAAACCTCGCTCGGTGCCGTGGCTGGCTTGCTTGCTCGCTTCTTCTCCTCCCTCCCTGCTGGACCCTGGTTGGCCAGAACTGCAGGGGCAGGCCAGCGAGGGGCGTCACATCAGCTACAAGCATGACTCCTCGCAGGCCCGCCCCGCGGCTCCGCCCAACCAGGGCCCAGCAGGAAGGGAGAAGAAGAAAAGAGTGCACCGGCCCACCAGCATGGACGGACTGTGCATGTGCGGCATCCAGCACATGCGCTGTTCGTCCTGATGCATGCGTCGTGACGTCACAACGCATGCGTAAGGACACATGCGCGCTGCGGAGCAACGTCCTGCCCCCGGGGGGGTGCCTCCACATTTGCCGCCCCGGGCAGCCAAGTGGCTCCATTCACCACTAATAGTGGTTGTACCATCTGCAATTGTAAATTCAGCTGTCTTACACTACCTTGATGTTCTGATCTCTCATTCAGTAGATCCAGAGCTTGCTTTGCTTCCGCACTCTTTGCCAGCGATAAAGCGTAAGTCACAAGGGCAAGCGTATGATTATCTGATATGCCTTCACGTAATTTAAATTCCAGAAAGTCCAATGCTTTTCTTATAGCATAATCATACTGCAGAAATAAAGACATGAAATAAACTATGAACTCCCTTTAAGCAAGCAAATGTTAAATTGCAATCTTAATACATTAATGTCAGGGTTGTGTGTATGCTGTAATTCCACACAAAAAAACAGAGAATGTTGGCTTGATCACATAATCCAGCAGACTGAGAATCTTAGCTTTCTTTTTAAAAACAGCAAGTTTCTAGCCCATACGGCTGAAAAGATGGTTGAAAGGGTGTGGGCAAGACCTGCTGAAATCTCAGGATCTAGATGATGCTTAGTGGAGATGGGGAGATTTCAGTGCCTTGTATAGCTCCTTTCCCACCTCCAGCACAGATCATGCAAACCACACAACAGAAAATATGCAATGAAAGGTGAAATACAAATTGCATTTTGAAGATAAATGGGGAAAAAAATGAAGATAAACCCATTACTGGTCTAACAGAAATATAATAGATCCTTCTTAACATGCAAGCCCAGGTTGGACAGAGTTTGGGTTTATCCACACTTACCTTTTGCCTCCTCCCCCCTTCTAGGAAGAGGTCAGTGCTTTAACGCTCCATGTCCAATTGGGGTTTCTCAACAAAAGCCTCCTCTTTAAAGCTTAATTAGAGCAACATCAATTCAGGTTTTCCACAGATTAACGCTTGCTCCAATTCAGCTTCAAAGAGCGGGTTTCTCAGGGAAAGCTCCAGAGTAAAAAAAATGAGGTGCTCAATCTCAGAGCTTTAAATTGCAAACCATTGCCTGGAAAGAACAAAGGAAAAGTAAGTGTGGATAAGCCCTTTGTCTAGCTGTTCCTTTAATCAGGACTGGCCAACCTTTTTTGGTCTGATAGACACATTCACCAACGCCCATCAACTTTGGGGAGGCTTGGCCCCTTCAAATATTTTATTAGGGGAGCCAAAGGAACTTCGGCTCCTAGGAGTTGGCTTCTATGGTTATAACTACCTTATTTGTTTGGTACTCTAATAGTGCAGTCATAATATAAGCAGTAAGAGAGACAGAGCTGTTAGTTCCTCCTTGCAGTTCAGTATGCAGCACTCTCCCAGGCTCCTGGAATTCCCCATTGTGCTTCTGATGTCTAACAATCCAAGCAGCTGTTGTCTCCAGGATAGATGAATCAATATCTATGAATGGCTGAGCTTGAATAAAAGTCCTCAACACAAAAGCCGATAGCCTAGGGAGAAGTGAAGAATAAATATGTAGGAGTTAAACACTTCCACAGATCCAATTATTTAATTTAACTTGCACAATTTGTTTAAGAAAATATCACAAATATATGCACTGGAAGGCTTAAAACAAGCCTTGCATGTGTTAATTGCATACAATTGGTACAATTTGTTTATTACATATTTTCATGAACATGTCTGGCCTTGTAAACTGTCTGAATAGGAGACCATATGGGAACCATATGTAAGCTCCTCTGTGTTCTTTAGTGGAAATGCAAACTCTGAGTGCAGATAAATAAATAAAAGTATTTAGGGAATATACTACAACATTATGAAAAAATTCTCAAGTGTGAAACATGCGAAGCAGCTCTTAAAAAGAAATACTTGGAAATAGCCAGCAGCTTTTTCTATTGAGAGAGCGCTCATATGCCAAATTACAATGCATGAACTACCGTGCAAAGTCAGAACAAGAACAAATGGTTCATCCTCCAAGAGTTCATAGCAGATGGCAACCAAGCATTCCAACCTTTAAAGTCAGATCATTCACTTTCCACCCCTCTCCTGAAATTATTTAGTGACCCACTACACTCACCCAGAACCACACATTTGAGGGATAACCAACCTCATATAACTCTAATTAATGCATGAAGGAGTTCATGCCACAGAGTAAGCTGTCCTGCCAGGCTTAGCTAGGTCACTTCCATTCACCTCAGGAGAAGGGAATCAAGCCTATTTTTGTACCACTGTCTACCTTAGAAGCTCAGTGTGTGAGGTCTGAGCTGGTTGCTGTAGCTAAGACTGCATGGCTCTAACAAGCCTTTTGTGTGTTCCTATCTCAATAATTAAAGAACGTTCACCACTGTAGCTAAGGCAATTACTGCTTGTGTTTTCTAACTAAGGAAAACCACATGAATCTGACTTTTGGAGTGTTTGTTAAGTAAAGTATTTCTATTTTACCAAACATGTGGTCTTTTTCTATGCTAGGGGAACAGGGGGACTTTGGAAGGAACTCAGAAGAGCATATTTTAAAGCTCTAACAGCCTATATTCCTATGCTTTACTATGTTGGATAATTTGTGATTTTAAATCTCTGGTGGGGTTCTCTCCCCAAAGATTACTTGATCCAAACCCAGAACTTGGCATACAGAAATTCTCTATTTTCCCCCTTTCCTTGCCACCAACAACCATCAGATAGTCAAAGGAGCAGCAGTATTGCACGCAAACACCTGCAAATGCCCCTAGGTGAAAGATGGGAAGGCAGATGAAATGAATGATCTAGTTGCAAATACAGCCGCAGCAGCAAACTTAGCGTCAACATGGCATGGTGTTGGGGGAAGAAGCTATACTAGACTATAGGTGCAGCCATTCCAATTTGCCTTAGTGACTCTGTGTGTGCATTTTATGCCTAATACTTGCTGTGCAGCTATTAAAACTTGTAATCTGTAATCCTTGGGGAATCTGCAGATATCAACTACATTTTATACATTCTCTGGGCAATATGCAAGAACTGCATAAGAGGACCTAGGACGTGAGTCACAGGTGTACACATCCAGCTCTAAGAATTATAATAACTTAAGGCTAGTACACGACTCTGGCTTTGGCAGTTGGTTGCTGTACCAAAACATAATTGATGCATCTTGCCAACTACAAGACTATTAAAGATGCACATTGTTTACTGAACACTTACCACGTGCTCCCAGAATTGTCTTTGTTTCCAAAAGCACTGAAAGAACCATCATCTCTTTGATACAGAAGCTCTCTTTGGTATCCTGGAGAAATGAAATATGAGAACAGCATTGTATGACAGTTGGGCTGAATTTATTCAATAGGTTTATCACCTCCCAACTAGGCATCCACTGCAGGCTGATTGCTGAACCTTATAGGAACCAAACTGCTACTCGTGCTTGGTTGAATAATGCATCTCAGCTACAAAATAGTGTCTTATAAAAAGCAAGATCCATGAGAAATTTCTTATTACAGCGGGTTTACAGTCTCAGATAATCAAACAGCTGATGCACTAATTGATGTACATAATGTAATGGGAGGCTGAATTGGCACATTATACAGAAAGAATTCAAATACTGATTTATGTTTTTATTACATTTATATCCCACTCCACCTGCCATTTTATCCTCACAACACTCCTGTGAGGTAGGTCAGGCTGAGAGAAGGCAACTGGCCCAAGGTCAGCTAGCAAGCTTCAGGGACAAAGTACTTAACTCCTTCATAATCAAGCCCAATTATTATTACTACTGCTAACTAACTGATTATAAGAAGCACTTACCCAGGGACTTATCTGATAAGGTGAAATGTGAAATATAATTTTCTAGTTTAAAACTGCATTCAGGGAATTGCACTCACATTTTACTCTTCAGCATGCATGGGAGCAGATAAATTGAATGACTTGTGTAATCTTACTAACAGAACCCATGTTATCTCAACCATGATAGTCGCATATATCTATCTCTCCTGAGTATTGTTTAACTCTTGGGTTTGGTTTGGTTTTTTAATCCCATATATATTGTGCTAGCTCTGCTCCCAATCTGAAAGTGAAAAATCAGCAGAAGAAAGAAGTGGGCAGAAGCTTGCCAAATAGAACAGAGCAGCTGCACTATCTAATTGGCAGATGGGGATCACTGTTGTGTACCAGGAGAGAGAGGGGTGAGGGGGCAGGGAGATTGCTCTGGCGTAAAACACACCTACTGAGCCAACCCAGTGCATTTCTGGAAGTGAGACAGAGGTGGAAACATTTAGGAAAATTAAAATCAATCAACCCAGATAAAGGGTGCAATTCACTTAGCACCTCTTTAACAAACAGCAGAGGAAAAAATAAAATCAGAGGGCTGGGCTTGGAAGCATAATCTCTTCTAGCTTGCACTTTAAACTACATCATCCATACTACATATTACCACCATTACACTTCCCCAAACACACATACATGTAAAACAAACTGGCCAAAAGAGAACCATGTTTGTGCACTAAAGCTAAAATGTTTGTAATGCCTTTTGATTAGAGTCAATCCCTACAGTTTACAGACTGAAACCACCAACCCATATAAACACCTGGCAGGAACTTGTATCTCAAAATGTGTTTTAAAAAATACTTGTATGAAGTGATCAAATGACCAAATGAATTAGCCCTTAGGAATAAATCGGCTGTTAGAATAAAAGCACAAGGTGGTATTCAACTGTGTTTTATTCATTGCAGTTCCAATGAAATTAATGGACCCAACTTAGTTGTGTTCATTAATTTTAAGTGGTGGGTCTGCTCTAGAGTAAAACTTAGTTGAATACAACACGTAATCTCAATGTGTGTAAATCAATAATTTAGAGTCACTTCATATTTTACAATCAACTTGGCTAGAGATAATCTCCTATGTAGGGAAAACACAAGTTTACCTTAATGGGACTACTTTTGTGTCATGAGCACATGTTACATGCTATGGCCCTACCGAAAGAAAAGTGAGAACAAATGGATCCACTGGACAGTCAAGAAGCAATTATTATAAACTATAGAGGACACACCAGAGACATTTCACAGTTTAGACAGAAGCAAACCTGGGTTAGTCAATGAACATACACTAAAAAAAATAAAAATCTACTGCCAATCACTATTTCCTGATGAGTGTCCCTATACGAAACCTGTCTCTGTTGCATTGACATTTCACATTTTTAGAGCTATTATTTCCATAAATAAAAAGCACACCTTACAAATGTAATGCATGAAATGGCCACTAAGTCATTTACGAGTAAGCATGAGAAGCCGTAGTATGAACTGCGATCCCAAACACACTCATTAGGGTGCAAACACCTTCAAATACAGTGGGAGTTACTTCAGAGCAAAAGTGTGTAGGACTGAACTTTTAGGGAAGCTTTAGAAAGGAACATTGTATACTGTTTTCAAAGACCTTCCAACTTGGATATGTTAAAAAGGTGGTGTACTGCATGATTTTTATTGACAATGTAGCATAACAAAAAGCTATTCATAATCATCAAGCAAAGTACTGTATAGAAAAACATTTGTAAAGGTTGTTTTGGAGCCTGTACTTTTTAGGAATTCAGACATATGATATAAAGTTTATTTTATGCTACATTGGGTAGACTATGATCACGATGTATAAAAGAATATGTATAAATATAAGCCTTTCCAAAAGGACCATAAGAAGCAACTGTACAAAAGAAAAGAAAACGAGATGGAGAGAAGTATTTTTCTTTTTTAAAATCAAAGCTATTCCATGATAGCTTTTATTCTGGCTGCAAAAGAATGCAAAGAAACATTGTAAATCCCAAAGCCAAGCATGATTTAAGTTAAACAATGTATCACTGAATGACAAATTTAACAATGCAGTTATGACTCATTTAAAAATAGCTTTAATAAAACTAATGTTTGGAGAAGTTAAAAACATTATGATAGTATAAATCAATCTACAGGGAGTGACAGATTGCTTGCAAACTTCAAAGAAGTTGCTTAAAAAACAGATGTTCATTATTTTTGAAACTGTGTAACTTTAGGGTGGCCAAAGTCCAGTTGTCAGGCCAAATACAACCCATGGAGTTCAGCAAAGCAAACAAAACCGTTTCTGTTGTCGGTGGCCTTTGTTCCTTCTTTGTGGGAGACTGATCTGGGATGTGAGTCCAAATATAGTTGTAACGTGACAGTACCAAAGTCAACAGTCCTACACTGGAGATTAAATCTGCCCAATTGTGTTAAAAAAGGATGCAACCTGTGTGGTGCAAGAGCAATTTGGAAGTCAGGACTGTGTACGTCGCAACTCTACTTAAGTAAAGAAGAAACAGATAATATGGTTTTGGGTGAGAAAACTAGCTTCCTCAGATTCTCAGAGTTTTTTCTTTTTATGTTTCCAGTTGTACTAGAATTCCAAAGGTACAGTTAAACTGAGTTTATTGCAAAACTATGCTTAAACCACATGTGTGGGCAAGGTAAAATTTGAATTACCTTGTTACACACTTTACAGAAGGTGTTACAGTCCTGGTCATTTCTTATTATGACAGCTGCTACTGGCAAGCTTTCAGGGTTCACAAAATTGTCTCAGACAGCGTTTGCAATTTTCTGCCCATTCTGCCCCTCTATCTATTCATCACACATCTGAGGCGTGGATAAGGAAAAAGGAAAGCAATCCATGCAGGAGGCATGATTTCTCCCATCAAACCTTAATAGAAACCCACAATAAATGGCAGGCTCTTCTCCACAGATTCTTACCTTCTCTCATATATGACATAGCTTTTGATTTAAGTCTGGGCTTCAGGTCTCCTGCTTTGGCCAGATAGTCCAGAACATAAATATTGGGTGCAAAATTGATCATATTCTGTTCCCCACAGCCATAAGGCATCTTGATCAGTGACTCCAAACCGCTGATAGAGGGGCCAAGGATATCTCCTGAAAGATACAGTTCACAAGACAACGTAATGGAAATGCCAGTAGAGAAATGTGGAAGGTTGAGTTAATCATTTTGCGGGTTTTCTTTTAAACTCATGAAAAAACACTGGATCACTAATATATACCCTAATATATTCATGCACTTCAATGAAGAGGACACACAATAACTGAAATTATCATACATTTGCAGTACACTATATCACTTCTGCTAATAATATGAGTCTAGGGAATGGGCCAGGAGTATTTGAGGCTGCAGCATTGCTGAAATTTACCAAGTGCAGACCTGATTAATCTCCTGGATATGAGACCACTAGGAGTTCAACATAAAACAAAATATAATAAATCAATGTCTTTTTAAAATTTGATGGTAACAACATATAAAACTGAAGACCAACAAAAAAAAACCCAGAAATGTCCAGCAGGTATACAATACTCTACAGAGCTATGCTAGTATGTTAGCAGTGTTTGAAACTCCCATTGTTATAGGCGCATTTTGCAACAGGGAATTTCATTAGCCCGAGCAGTTTCTGAGCTGCAGTGTGGAAGAAATACCTTTTTCTGCCTCCCCACTTCCAGCTACTCTCTGAAGACTGGACAAGAGACCCTGTTAAGAATATTAAGGTGATGGGCAGGGGAAGGATTAGACCATGTGAAAAATGAAAATAATATTTTAGCTGCAGTTCATTCATTTTCAGCTTTGTATATTGTTATAAAAAAGTGTGCCTAGACATTCTGTTGTTGCGCCCATAACCTAGGTTTTAAGGTGCCATTTAGCTCCTAGCTTTCATATCTCAGTTTCCAACACTGTATGTTAGCAATAAAAAAGGAGGCTGAAATTAATGAGTTACATGAGAAATAGCCTGCACAGCATTTCCTTTTCATTGACATGGAACACTTCCACCTATGGACATGGAACACTTCCACTTCTCACAGGTAAGGGATAATTTATCTATTCAAAACCAGTCATGATACCACACCAGTAACAAAATAACTTGCATGCTGAATCAGCAATCAATTAGAGCACACTCTTACTGATATTTCAGTTTCATATTTACTTTTTATTTCCCAGCAGATATCAAAATGAAACAATGTAAGAGGAGTGAAATGCTTACCAATAACTGCCACTTGCACTCTTTCACTGCCAGGTACTACATCAGAGGGAAAAGTGAAATTCAGTCTTTTTGTTTCAAATCCTATTCTTTTGGACAGGTCCAAAAGAATTGTTTCTGAATGAGACTGTTCTAATCCCTCAGCCTGTGAAAAAATAAACAAAGACTAAATGCATGTCCAGTAATCATTAGGTATGGTAGTTCTTTGTGAACTTCCCTCAGTATCAGGGGCCTCTACAAATCTCAGAGTGCAATCCTGTACCCACTTAGCTGGGATTAAGCACCACTGAACTCAATGGAAATAACGTCTGCGTAGACATTTGTATAGGATTGCATTGGCAGTGCTGATATTGGGAAATGAAGCAAAAATGTAACAATACATATCCCCATGGATTTTTGTTTCACAAGAGTTTATGTGCAGTATTAATCTTGCATAACAAGTTATCATAATTGCATTTTACGACAATATATAAACTATTTTCAAGACTAATAAATTTCTAATAAGTTTTCCGCAACAGAGTTGGGTCTTCTTAATACTTAATAGCTTAATGCAAAGGTTTTCAAGGAGCACAATTTAGGCATATTTTTGTGCAGAAAACAACCATAAAGCTTCTTCAGATTTTTTTTTCAACCATTTCCAATTACATACTGCTTAACACTGTAGTTTGAAAGTGGTGCACAACTTCCATGTCAGTCTTGGTTCGTTGAACCCAAACATACCCTAAGGGCCAGTTCAGATACAAACATGTCTGAGTTCATAAACAATGATCTACTAAATTAATGTGCCATTTACTTTACAAAATAGTTGTATTTGTGTATTACACCTTTATGTGCAGAAATAAGTGCTTTAAGTCTCAAGGTCTGGAAGTGAACAACCGATCTGAAGCTGTGGTGTGACTGGACAGGTTCAGACATAAATCTAAACCATGCTGAAAAGTGAACTTAATATTGGAACAGAGAGAATCTAAAATTGACATATTCTTCCATCTCAAGCTATGCCCAAATGCAAACACTGACTATCACTGGTTTTAGATATATCAATACCAAGCAGTGTTCCATTAATGTAATTTCCTCAGAAACCAAGGAGACTTATTTCACAGCAAATGTGTTATGCCTGAGATATTAATTATGTAACCTTCAACATGAGATGTGTTAGAATCATTATTTTCCTGTAGTAATAAGTTTATTCTTCTCAATATTGCTATATTGCTAGATTCTGTCTTCCCACTTCAGTTTTGTCCTGTCCACATAGAGACCATGTTTCTTTCGTGTTCTATGCAGAACCTAGACGCAGCTCCAGAGTTAAGCACAAATTGGGTTCTTACAACACTCGGATCATCACTCCCTTTAGAAACTTCCCGTAAATACTTAAACTAATTATCAATTCTGTGCAACTTTTAAAAGTGGTTCATCCATCCCACAAACAGCTTGTGTAAATAACGATTTAAATTACCTTCACTAATACTTTCTGTAAGAGAGCATCAGAAGCAATGGGAGATATTGCTGTCACTCTGATGGGAATCTCTCCAATTTGCTTTGGCTTGATTGGAAAAGTAACAGTCTTTGCAGCTTCACTTGGTACCCATACTGATCGCTGGTTTCCCATGGCATTTATATCATTAGAAACAATAAGGATTTCAAAGGTGTCACTTGTATCAAGGGTCACCGTAACCTATAAAAAAGTGATTAATTAACATATATTTTGTGCTACTAGCAAAGACATTTAATGTGACATTTACCAGGAGGCACAGAAAGGATTTCACATAGATGTGACTACTACCAATTATAACGTGGGTGGGCCCGCCAGGACACATAAACCTTAGAGTACCCAGCAACACTCAAGAAAACACAAAAGAAAGAAGGGGGTGGGCAACTGGGAACTAGGAGAATTGAAAGTGAGACAAATATGAGACCAGGAGATAGGACAGAGAAAATAAGAAAGTGCAGAGTAAAATGTCAAAAGCAAAATAACATGTGAAACTTGTGCAAATGGAAGCATTTTCTGCTAAGGCAAAGCCACACTTAGCTATAACATTCTGTATTGTACCAAAAACAGTCTATTTGGCATCAAAATTCAATCAGCACTTTTGTCCAAGCCCATCCATGCAGCTCGATTCTATGCATGTTTACTCAGCTGCAATTCTTACTGTGTTCAAGGTACCTTACTTCTTAGAACATCTGCGTAGGATCACAGCCTAAGCCAAAACAAAAAAATTGACAAAATCCAATTGCAAAATGACCCCCCACCCCCGTTCCCTAGGGTCAGTAACTGATAGACTAAAACAGTCTATCTCTGAATTCATGCTCCAGCAAGACAGTGAACTACCCCAGCAAAGGTTAACCAAGAGCTGGCAACAGCAAAGGTAAGGGAACTACAAGACATCATGGACAAAATCCAAAATTGTGTGCATGGACTTCCTCACACAACAGGACTTCCCCTTGCTCTCCTCACCCTACACCCCCTACACACACGCAAATTTGCTCCAGAGGGTTGGGTGCGTCCAGGCAAGGGTGCAGAGAACAAATGTGAACTGTTGTGTGAGAAGTCTATTCTGCTCACGTACAGACACCACTGGATTCCACCTAATATTAGAAAATGAACAAATGAATGAATGTTTACCTCAGTGCCTTCTTTCAAATAATTAAAGAGGTTTACTTCCAAAACAATCTCTTCTCCTCTTGTAACACTAGGAGGAATGTTTAAGGAAACAAAAAAGGGCTGGAAGACTTCTAACTGAAAAATATAAAAAGTTATACAACAGTGAACCCTTGTGGTGTATAGGTTAGTTGTTCAGCAGAATGCAATTTAAATGATGGTTTTTGATTAGAACTTTTCACAACAGACCTTGACCATTGGCCAGTTAGGATTTAATTGACTAAAAACAAACATCAGTATGCTAAGAAATGGGGGGGTGCAACTTTCACACAACAAATTTTGTAGGTCGTGCACTACTTGAAGTACCTCAGCCGGCATGCTAGAAGCTGACATATAGCTGCAGAGATTGAATATGGGGCTCCAAAACACAGCTGCCCCATCTCTCAACTTGCACACATACAAAGATGTGTCTCTTTCACAACTATGGCACTCTTATATGCCCAGGACAGCATTTAGCCCCTGAACCTTGCATAGCTACAGTATGAGATAGTTCTTGGGGCACGTCTCCTACACTTAAAAAGGAATTTACTGTTGCCTGTATTAGAATAACTTTAGGTGCTGGTTCAAGAGCAATCTAATTTACTGAGCATATTTTGATTAAAATAAGTTAAAGACTGTAGCTGTGTGATACAAGTAGGCTTGCCAACCAGATATTTGATTGGCCTGACCAGAAGAGCTATGTTATATCAGGCAATAAGTACTAGCACCCAAAAGGCACTGAGCTCCAAATCCTGCCAAAGTCCACCCCACCCAGATTATTCCAGGCTCCAAAGCTGATATACCAGTTTCTGCCCAACTTCACTCCATCTCTACCCCCTATAATCCACTGGGGCTCTTTGCACATGTGTAAGGGATAGCGTGAATAAAGAATGGCTTTCCCCCATATTTTCAGGCAGCAGTCCCACTGGTCGATATATTCCAAAATAGACTGTGATATGGTCAGTAGAGTGAGGCAGAGGGTGAGTGAAGCTGATGCTCAGAAAAGAAGAAAAACTCAATGTACACAAAGTTCTCAATTCACACTTGTGAATTATGTTGTGCTTGCAAGGAGCACCCACTAGGAAATTATACCTGTCACAGATTTTTAATTAATACCAGATAAGGCTCATTCCTAAGTCCTGTAAGCTTATTAACACTGTATCTATAAAGCCTGTGCTTAGTTATATGTTTTTGTAAAAATATTATTTGCATGTGTCAATGTATAACATGTTTTCACCATACGGAACTTCAAATAGAAACCGAGCAATCCAACAATGTACAGGAGGGAAATTAAGTCATTGTGAGAAGTGAAGTGGAATCTTGGCTACGGATTCATTAAAGACTACTCAACTGTTGGCATGTTCAGCCAAGCGTGCACTTTCATAAAGTCAGAAATCACCAGGATTGATCAATCTCTGCCAAACTACATTCAGGGGGGAAAGGAATATCGACCTTAATCTCAAATGAGCTTGAAATAAAAGTTAATATCCTGATCCAAATCCATGAATGAGGTGATTCTCATAATCAAATGTTTTGTTTTCATATATAACTGCCAGATGAAAAGCCTGGACCCCAAAACCTCAACCACTCTTATTTGATTATAATATCAGGTTTGATACTGACTATTGTTCAAGAGCTTCACTAATAAGTATATTTTTATGTAATTTATGTTAGAAGAAAAAAATAAGCTTATATAAGTGGTACCTCGGTTTTCAAAGGTCTCCGTTGATTAACGTTTCGGAACTTGAACGCTGTAAACTCGAACGTGCCTCTGAAGTCAAACCGGAAACGTGGCTTCCGTGTTGAGTTTTCCATATTGAGATTTCTGTTTTGAGGCTTCCGTTTTGAGTTTTAAGTTTTTGAATGTTTCGGAACTCAAATAGTCTTCGGGAATGGATTACGTTCAAAAACTGAGGTGCCACTATATTACCTTATCCTAAAACAGGGCGGGGAAACCTTTGGTCCTCCAGATGTCAATGAGACTACACCTCCCATCCTCCCTGACCACTGGCCATGCTGTCTGGGGCTGAGAGGGATTAGAGTCCAACAACAGCTGGAAAATTGACAGAACTTGTTGACAGATATGGCATTGGGTTGGATCCTTAGTCTTGGTGAGAGTCAGGGCTTGGGAGTCAGTCCCCTGCTATAAAAAAATAGGGTACCCCATTAAAGGGATCCAAGAGGGGTTGCTTCTGTCCAGGTGCCTAGATGGCAGTCCTGGTATGACTGCCTGGAACTGATGTATATCATAGGGCAACCCTTAACCCAGTGCCAACCCAACCATTATTCTACCAGCAGTCGGACTAGCTGATTCAGGGTAAATACCCACTGCCTACACCAAAGCCTACATACACCTGTAATCAATAAAGTTGTGGTCTATTTGATCCCAATACTTTGTCCTGTCTCTTTATTTGTCATCCTTCTCTGGGCCCTGGCCAGGCACAGGCTCCCTGCACCTGGACATGCAATACATTTGTGGGCTCACCAATGACTCTCTCCCAAACCAGCACTTGCCAAGTCAGAAGCATGATCACCACTTCTGCATGGGAAAATCCTCAAAAATATAACAGTAGGCCTGGGATGCCTCTGCAATGCTTTCTTATTGAGTCTCTTTTTTTGGGGGTGGGCATGTAATAAACTGGTAGGAAGGCCAAGGGCAACACTAGCAAGACAAAATGGCAGCATTGCTCTCTCACATCCCTCCAAGTTGGCTGGCATACCCATTACCATTAAAGCTTCCTAGATTTCCCCTAATTTTGCACTAGTGTGCCTGGTGGATTCTTTTGCCAGGGACCTGAAACCTCACTAGCTCTTTTAGAGGGGGTGGCAGTAGTAGTTAGGGTTTGCAAAAGGTTCAGCCTGTAGCCTGATTAAGGAAGACCCAGGCTGAAGAAAATGGCCATTTCTGCTTATCCACCTTTATGGTTACAGATAGGTAGCCATTTTGGTCTGCCATAGTAAAAAAAAAAAAAAAATCCTTCCAGTAGCACCTTAGAGACCAACTAAGTTTGTTCTTGGTATGAGCTTTCATGTGCATGCACACTTCTTCAGATACACTGAAAGTCACCAGACCCTTTTATATAGTGAGAGAGTGGGGAGGGGTATTACTCAGAAGGGTGGTGGGAATGGGTGATTGGCTGATAAGTGTACCCTTCTGAGTAATACCCCTCCCCACTCTCTCACTATATATAAGGGTCTGGTGACTTCTGTTTCAGTGTATCTGAATAAATGTGCATGCACACGAAAGCTCATACCAAGAACAAACTTAGTTGGTCTCTAAGGTGCTACTGGAAGGAATTTTTTATTTTATTTTGTTTCCACCTTTATGGTGCAATCCTACAAAACCTTACACAAAAGCAAGTTCAATGGGACTTATTTTTAGAGTAGATATAGGAGTGCAGTCCTAATAATGCTTTCCAACTCCTTATCTAGTAAATACATTAAGTAGACCTGCTTTTGGGCGACTACATGCCAACATTTGAGTGACATTCCACTGCTTCTGCTGCCCTGAAAGCACAAGCCAACAGCCGTCTTCTGTCATTATTAGTGGAGTTACAGGTGGGTAGCCGTGTTGGTCTGCCATAGTCAAAACAAAATCGAAAATTCTTTCTAGTAGCACCTTAGAGACCAACTGAGTTTGTTCCTGGTATGAGCTTTCGGTATCTGAAGAAGTGTGCATGCACACGAAAGCTCATACCAGGAACAAACTCAGTTGGTCTCTAAGGTGCTACTAGAAAGAATTATTAGTGGAGTTAGGGTTCCAAGATATCCCATATTATTTAGGGAATAGGACACATCACTAAAGTACCGGTAGCAAAAGGTTGTATTTATTTTGAAGTCTGTTTTTAAAGTGATGCCTTCAACTCATCCTAACCCTATTAAAGTATTATTCTTCTTAGAGTGCCCTCTAGTGCCTAACTATTTCCTGCAGTCTTTTCCTTCGCCTGATATTTCCTGTTTCCTGAGAAAGCAGAAGAAGAAGAAGAAGAAGAAGAAGAAGAGTTTGGATTTGATATCCCGCTTTATCACTACCCGAAGGAGTCTCAAAGCGGCTAACATTCTCCTTTCCCTTCCTCCCCCACAACAAACACTCTGTGAGGTGAGTGGGGCTGAGAGACTTCAGAGGAGTGTGACTAGCCCAAGGTCACCCAGCAGCTGCATGTGGAGGAGCGGAGACGCGAACCCGGTTCCCCAGATTACAAGTCTACCGCTCTTAACCACTACACCACACTGGCTATCCTTGGGAGGCAAGGATAGGCTACAAACCCAACTTGCTACTAGGATTATTCTCTCTAGAACAATAAGGCTCTTCTAGCCCTTTTGCTGGTGCTAATTCTCTTCTCTTGCTCTGTTCTCCTCCACTGCTTCCCCCATCCCTGTGGTTTAAATGGCAACTGAGGCAATGTTAAAGGCACCAAATATCTGAAAAAGATGCCCTTCGCCTTTGGAATGACTTCAGTTTCTGAGCTGCATCTTCTCCCCAGCACATAGACATAGTATTGTTGGCAGATGAAGTCACACCTCTATGCTCAGGGTTTTACAGAGGGGTGAGGTGTATTTGCACTGTTACCTCAACAGGCGTGTTCATCACACCCAGTCCAAGGTTTTCAGATATTATAAATGCACTAGCTATCCAGGTAGTAATGGTATCAGGAACAGTGACATCCAGTGTTGTTTCAGTCGATCTAAAAATGAAAAGAAAACAGAAAAATAATTTCAGAAGGATAAACATGGACAATGGTCAGTAAATCTAGGCTGATTTTCCTGATGGAGTAATGAATGATTTGCTAAATCAAGGTAATGATTTGAGTAAAGATTTGCTAAGGTACAAATGAAGGCTATGCATTCAGTTTCTATATAAGGTCCATGGTTCTATTCATATTTTATGAGACAAGGGTGCTTGCTACATACATATTGGTGTTTTGGAGTGGAAGACACTTTGAAGTGGTAAGCAAAAATATATATTTGTAAGCATGCAGCGGAAAGGACACATGCTAAAGGATCCAAGATTGGCAGCATACCCCTAACATATGCCCACTACTTGCTACAAATATGCACTTCTGCTTTACACTGCGCTTGATGTTTTAATTTGTTGGAAGCTGCCCAAAGTGGCTGGGGCAACCCAGTCAGATGGGTGGCATATAAATAAATGCTTGTTGTTGTTAAACTTTACGGTGTTTGTCACTCAAGTATGAACCAGCTTCTAAGAGTATTTTGCCCTTTTCCTTATTAGTAACACTAGAAAACATTATTTATAACATTCTTCAAGAATGGGCTGTCCTGCATATTGGTGCTCGGCAAAGATGCCCATTTGATGGGAAACTCTTCAACAGAAGTATTAAAAGCTACAGAGAAGTTCCTTCCGCTGGTAATAATTACATTAATTGTTCTCTAATAAGAATGGATATGTAAAGAAAACCCTTTCTGTTTACCTTGTTGTGATTTCACGCCAAATCCACGTCTCTGGAAAATTTGTCCTTATATGGGGATTTTCAAAACCAACAGACTCTCTTGCAGGCTCCAGATGATGCTGAAAGTCTAAAGCTGAGCTATAATCCATAACTGGAGGGAAGGGAGAATTCTCTTCATTCTCTTCATATAATTTCAGTGTTTAGAATCTATACTGCATCCTAAATTGTGTCACTCTTTTTCAACACACACACACACACTTGCTTAATTGAAATAAACAAAAGAAAGGAACACTTGCTTTATGTTCTACATACATCACATGAGCCAAAAACAAAGAATTATATTTGATGTGACTTTTACTTACAGCCTTCATAGTTTTCATCTTCTGGAAGGCTGGCATCAGTCAATACCCAGAGTTTGCAATTCTAAACACAATATATAAAAATAACTTTACATTTTAAAAATATGCAACATATGAACCATTTTTGTCAACCTATATTTTATTTCTTTTTAGCATACTTTAAAGCATGCATAAATAAACAAATTTTTAGTTTAAAAAATAAAAGCTAGTTTTGTGTGGAAGAAAGTCAGTATCTACAGAGGACTGAGTTTTCTTCTCTCCAATTGCATCTGAAAACACAAGCATACTAATGAATGGACTTGCCTACTGAGTAAACCTTACTAAACTTTTATTTTCTTTAATACAACAAAACAATGGAAAAGTACATATGCATTTTAAAACTGTACCTGAAAGACACCATATGAACTTCTGGCTGCACCATAATCAAGTCCTCTATTATATAAACTTAGCTCATGATGAACCTAAAATAATAGTAACAATAATAATACTTAGTTTTCATAGGAGACAAATTCAATTAATCATGATCACATAGATAAATAAATTCAATTAATCATGATCACATAGATCTTGTTTTAACGAAGAATATTCTACTTAGCAAGAGCCTTATCTGTAAGAATAACAAAGCAAAAAGTGTACAATAATAATAAAAGTCAACAAAAACAGTTATCTCCACTTAGTTGTTATGATACTTTAAAATTGAGTATATACAGAATTGTTAACAAAATCCTTGCAAAAATATAATGGGAATCAATAAAAATATTTTCTCACTTCCCCTGTATCTCTACCACTTACCACAGGTTTGTCAATAGTTTCTCACTTTTTCTACGCCATGCATAATTTTATACATCTCTATCATATCCCACTTTATTCACTATATTTCCAAACCAAAAAGCCTAAAATGTTGCAACGTTTCTTCATGGGGAAGTTGCTCTAGCCCCTTGATAATTTCAGGTGCCCCTTCCTATACCTTTCCCACTTTTTGAGGTGCGGGAACCAGAACGGTACAAACTTTTATTCTCTAATGCTTTTTGTCACCCCATACTATAAAAAGGCCACTCCTGGAACTTCCGACAGCTTCAGGGAGGTTGGGAAGTACCACTCTTGTAATAATATGTGACTTATATGCTCAGCTTCCCTGAAAACCTCCCCTACATACTAAAGGATAAAGTTGGCAAGTTTCCAAGAACTGTAGATAGGGGTTAGGAGGAAGCAGGAAGCACCAGCATTGTTGTGTGTCTCTACTTCCCACAAAAGGAATATATAATTCTCCCCAATTCTTGCTCTCAAGCTGTGAAAACGGATTCTTCCCATTCTTTGCTTCTTAGGCCCACTTCATGGAGGCATGGTTGAAACAAATAACATAAATTGCTTCCCCACCTGGGAGACATTTGTGTGACAGGTTCACATTTTCTTCAGGAAGACTTTAGGCATGCCAACAAACCATTCCCCCACACACAATATGGTGTGTGTGTTTTGCTGACTAGTTTAGAAGTCAGCCTGAACCATGTCGGAACCACTTTACATAAAATGGCTTTCCAATCAAGAAAGCAACCCATACAGTTTACGTTCTAGGCAGTAGCCAGGGTGAAAGGGGAAAAACAGTGATTGTAGAAAATGAAGCTTTGTTCTGTTAAATAATGTATAAAACATTGGAGAGAAACATATGAGAATTATAATACACTTCAAAGGAATGAAATCTACTGGTATCAACTCAGTGTGGCTTGATTGTTTTACTTTAACAGTATAATGGCAAAGCTCACAATCAAATCTAATAGCTGCTCCTACACAGTTCTAAAATACACTTCAAACATTTCTTTTCTTTCAGAAACTTACAGCATCCTCTGTGATATCACTTCTTTTCCCCAGGAGCTTTGTGCTTTTGTCAACAACCAGAAGACCAATGGTTGTTTTTGGTTCCGTCACATTAATCTTGAGAGTGACTTCCTCAGAAGGCCCAGCTCTATTTTTATTCCAATACATATTGATCTGGGGGGTGGGGGGAGCATATTAGTTTACATTATGCAGTAGATAAAGGAGAATGAACAATTATTTTACTTCAGGTGCTGACTCTTATATATATATTTTTAAGAAATGTACCCATGGGAGGGAAGTTCAGATTACAGCCACAGTGCTGGAGAGAGAGTGTGAATCCCCTCATTAAATACAAAAACAAAACATGGTGTTATCTCCAGTCATTGATCTCTTGATAACCTATCTATTTTGGCCCAAAGATGCAGGAGCCATCCTTAGAAGACAGAGAAAGAAGAATGAAGCAAGGTTAAATCTGAAAGATGTTAATGAGCAATTAAACAGACCAACTAGTGAAATATTTTGTAAACTATGACTCCATGCCAATGGAGTATGTGGGCTTCAGTTACGTATTATGTTTATTTGACTTGTATTTATTTATGCTTCCCTTTTTGTGTATAGTCTCAAAACAAAACAAAACAAAACAAAACAAAACAAAACAAAACAAAACACCATTTGTGTGAGAGGAAGTCTATGTACACAAACTTACCTGATTTTTAAAGACGAGTTGAACAGGAATGCAGAGATCGTCACTAATTACTTCACCATCATCACTCACATAGTAAGCAATTATGCATGCTGTAGGAGCCCAAGAATGCTCTGGTGTTAAAAAGAATTCTGCAACGTTTACGTTTACTTTACCTACAGCCACAATTTGTTCTTTAGATACCACCTATATGAGGAGGGGGGAAAGTTAATTGATTTTCCTATCAGCTGAGTTCCAGATGAAATTGTCACACATCTCACAATTCAACATCTGTTATTTATAAAAGCACCTAAAGTATTGTTGCACGCCAGCCTAATCTCCAAGTGGTGTGAGATTCTAAGGGTTCCAGGCACGCTTATCCAAGGTCTGTGTTTCCTTTTGGAAATGAGGCACAGTGGAGACTGTGGTTTCTTTGTGGTATATGGTTTATTTACACATATATAGAACCTAAGTCTATGATAGAGGAGTTCGCAGCATAATCACCCCAAGTGCCTTCTTCCATAGCCGCAGTCTTGGATCCAGACAGACATCAAACATTGTGCTCTCAAAACATTGCTCTGCCTCTTTTACTTCCTGCTTTACTTCCAGGTCACATAACTCCTAGCTCTAACCTCTCTAAGATCTGGCATTATCAGTTGAGGGAAAGGGGAACCACCCCCTTACCGTCTCACACCAAGTTCCTCTGATGCTTTGTTATCTTAATGGCCCATTACCCAGGCTATTAACTTAATGCAGGAAGCTTAGTTTAGCTTAACTGGCTTTTAACACTTGTTGATTCTAGGGGATTAGAAGCGTTTGGCATACAACCTGCCGTAAAACACACAGTTCCGGCACCCAGTTTTAACACCTCCAAGCCTTACTTAAATTCTAACACCCACTAGATCCGGGGATAATAGAGGTCCAGCACCCACAAACTCATAACAGTATAATAACAACTATAAGATGTCACGTGAATAGGTCAGTGCCCACAGGCATTTATGCCTGTGGATAAAAAAATCAATTTTTGTATGCCATGCATTGCAGCAAACACAGGCATACCACTACATTTACATTCGGTAGGAAAGCTACAGTACAACCAGTCCCACCTCTCTGATTAGCATACCCAAATGATACATGGATATACAATTGGCATTTTTAAATGCTTGCTCGTGGTGCTATCTGGAAATTATAGTTATTTTTGAGTAGCAAAATCATCCTTATTGCCTATGCTGTCTTTCCCGTGTTTGTGGTAAAAAAAAAATCAACACAATACATATAAAATAATTTTTAAAATACCATATAACTGATCTCGTTCATCGGCTTGTTGCTTTGAAGATTCAGCTCAAATGGAGTCCCAACCTAGGGGGAAAAATAACACAACTTGAATGAACATGCTAATTGCCTATAATGATGTAGTGTATTATTAGTGAATTTTGAAGCTCGTTGATTATTGGAAAGCAGAAGTTACCTTTACATCCTGACTTGCTTTTTTAATCTGGAGAAAAGTCATGGTGGCAGAGTAGAATGTACCATATATGATTATAGAAGTTTCACTCTCCAGAAATTTGGCCTGTTAAAAAAAAAAGGAAAGGGTGGGGGGACATTCAACACATTGTGAGGAAAATGATAAAGTTTAACTAATATTTCACAAATTGTATAATTAGCGCCTCTCCTAGATGAAGAAGCATAAATAAATGAAGATATCAATCTGCCTTAAATGGTTAGAATGGGGGGGGAAAGAAAAAGCTGCACTCCATCAGAATGCAAAAAGATGGTGGGGATGGACAATCCAAGAGTTCCTGAAGTAATTTTCTTAAATTATCATCTAAAATTAGTCTCAAGATAGCATCAGAGAGCTTTTGATTTTCTTTTTCTACTCAGAAGACGTTTCTGTGCCCAGAGATGAAACATAGCAAACAGCCACAATGGAACAGACCAGCTTTCTTTTACTCGGTTGCCAGCTATATTAGACTGATGCAGTAGAACATCCTATCCCTGCTTAGTCAGTCTATTCTACAGTCCTAGCCATGGATAGACTGAAGAGTGGCTCCATACTGTCAGAGGAAGAATCTTCTATCTACTGTATATCCAGTATAGAAGCCAATCAGGCCGGCAAAGAAGAACAGAGCACTCTACTTTTTCAGCTCAATGTTTTGCAGAATGTGACAGGCTATTTGAGGAGGAACAAAAAGATGATGGGACATAGCTAGGCAAAGTACTGGGAGAGAATTCAGAGGCCTGACAGGTCAGATTAGGCCTCTCCCCGGTTTAGATGACTGCTAACAAGTTGTGGTGAAGCTTCTGCTTTAATTTTTTACTGAACCACCGTTTCTCATCCCATATGAATTTGAGGAACTGTTGTTTATATTAACTCTAGGTAGTTAACAACCCAGGATATCAAGCCACAGTTTCATCCTGGTTTGCTTTAACTAACTAGAGGTAGAGTAATTCCCAGAATTATGTGGTGAGAAATAATAGTTTAGCAAAAAATGAAAGCAGAAAATTTCACTCTCTTCCTCTTGTTCACATATGAGTGGAGAGGAAGCTTAACTATGGTTCAGAATAGTTGCCTGAACCACTGGTGGGCACACCTCCTCTGAAGTCTAAAAGGATAAATTCATGCACTTGAAATTAATGTCCTCCTACATCCTGAAGGGTTTGGCCTTTGTGAGTAGAGGTCGATGAGGCAACCTCTCCAGTGAACTGAGGTGTCGGCAGTCCAACCAAAAGGTGAACCCTTTGGACCAGAAGTGACATTGTGGGGAGAGCACACTGAGGATGCAGCACTGCTCATCCCAACAGATGATAAAGGCAGGGTAAGAGATGCATCATGGATAGGTCCTGGCATATCAAAATAAATAGCTAAAATAGAAAACAATAATAAATATGCTCAGTTTTCACACAAAAACCTAGCAGAATAGGCATGTTTTAACTGACTCCCTAAAAATCTCAACAGGGTAAGCCTAAGCCTGGAAGAACTCCCCTGGCATGGAGTTTCATAGCACAGATATCACATCTGTCAGGCTTGCCACCTTTAATAGGAGAATAATAACATAGGCCTACTAGGCAGCGCTGTTGTAAGGGATATTGAGATGCATCTGAAGCACTTTGAATACTCAGGTAGGCATAAGAACAAGTTTCCATACTAAGATTCTTTTCATTTTCTGATTAAGTATTTACGTATTTTGAGGGGGGAAACACAGAAAAAGCATACCTTAACATGCAGTGTTGTTGTATTAACTTGAACTGGAAACTCAATCTCAATAATCCCATTTTCTGGCACGTTGTAGATTAGGTTCAGAGATGCCTCATTCGCCTGTGATTCACCTCCATCACCATATGGGTAGTAAGCAGGATTCCCTATGGATGTGGCAGTGATCACAATCTCATTCCTTCGTTCATCAGATGACAGCAGACTGTTGTCAATTCTTGTTACTTTCAGCTGAAAATAGTAAAAGGCATGTCCATAAATCAAACCAAAACTTTCAAAAGCATGATTTACAACAACTAAGATTTATGCTCAAATCCTAAATATGGAATACCAACAGTGCATTTAGTGTTGACAGCTTGCAACAACCAATAACTAATATACCAAGAGACTCAAAAGAAATTGTAATTAATTTCTTTAAAAGACAATATCAATATATACAATATTTTAAAACCCCAACTCTTGTCTGCATAATACTTCTTTTGCATTTTTTCTAGAATGATACTGATAATAGAAAGAGTAGTAGAATAACTCACCGTAGCTATGAAGTTCAGACTAGGCTTGAGAACTGCTGGATACTCAGAAAATTCTAATGTGTAGTCATGATGCTTTGGAAATACAGTAGCACTTGCATTTTGGGAGATTCCTGTTAGAATATTTGGAGGGTTTTTTTAAAAAAAAGTCACATGCATAATCATTCATTCCTAATAACACTTGCAGAGTCCGTATTTCTCATGATTCCAACTACCAACAGTTTATACTGCTGTGAAAGCCCCTTTCTCAGCATGTAGCAAGGATTTGCAGGGAGCTGGATATGCAGGGGAAGGTCTCCTCCTACAAGGCAGAAAAGGGGAAGGGGACATGCCCTAGGGAGTGATGAGGGCTTGATTATGAGCCTCAAAGGCCAAAGGTACCCCATACCTGCCTTAAAGAAAACCCCATATAAAGCTGCATACCTGTTAGTGTTTCTGTAACCACAGCTGTAATTTCTACCGGCATCTGGTGATGCACAGAATAACCCCAATTGTTGTAAGTTATATTTTCCACCTCTAGCATGTCAAATGTAAAGTTCACAGATCCATTAATCTGAAATCAAGAAGAAGAAGAAAAACTAAGCAATTTGTTTTATCTTCTGAAAAGAATAAGCAGGCATGGGGGGAAGAGAACCAAACCATATTTGTATCACTTCATTTCCCTTAAGGATTAAGGTAGTATTAGCAGAGCACAATTTGGAAATGGAAATGATGAATAAAATAAAATATTGTCAAAACATGAACCTGCAGTGGATCTTGGAAACATCAGAAGTCGGGCTGATCGTGAGCCTAAGCAGCACCAACCACCTGCCAAAGGAGGGAACTGCAGGCAGATCAACCATACCAGTCGCTACTGCCTTCTTACTCCTACAAGCAAGAGTAGGTCATGTGACATGTCCTGACCCCATGAATGTTTCTGGCTCAGGAGATCTGCTATTACTGCTTACAGATTACCTGCACATTACTCTAACTTTGTCTTTAGCTGACAGCTCTAGGGGAGCTGGAACTGAGACATCTCTACATTACACACTGCTTTCTTCAGTGGGGGACTACACAGATCATTAGAGAATTGCTTAAATCATTTGGATGACAGACTGATAAGCATAAGCCACAGGGTAGCAAAGGTAGGCAGCTGAGTAAAAAAAAGCTAAGGCACTGGATTGCAATTTAAAAGGTTTATTATTTCCACAAATAAATCCTGGAGGTGGCTGAAGAAGTGTTCTCTCCCCCCCCCCCAAAACATAAGCACATGTCAGGTGCTAACTGCAGCTCACCTCAAATGTCTTAGTGATATTTCTCTTCCTTCCATAGAACTGGGAACAATCAACAGTTACTTTTCCTTGCACAGGCTTTCCATATGTGTACCTGAAATAGTCAACAAAAAAACCATCATTTCAAAACAAGTTTCTGAAGACAGGTTGAATCAATCTCATAAGCCTACAAGTATCCACTTGAATCTGATCATACATACCATGCATGTAACTTTAAATCCGGGGATCATACCCTTTCTGGATCTGGGCATACTGCAAGTCACACCAAATCAGTGAAATTATTGCCCATTACTAATAAAATGTTTATTTTACTGTATTAACAACAGTAACTAAAAGTATCCCTACTATACATACAGAGACAGAGTGGACATAAGCAACACCTCAGGTTATCTGGAATTTATTGGAATTTTAACTCATATGAAATTCACTAGCCATAACAGTGCCACACAGCTTCTGCCCTAATAACTTTCTTCAAGTTCACTTGTGGGGCCAATGACATTCTTTAATTGTCCTGAGAGCCAGTGTGGTGTAGTGGTTAAGAGCAGTAGACTTGTAATGTGGTGAACCGGGTTTGTGTCTCCGCTCCTCCACATGTAGCTGCTGGGTGACCTTGGGCTAGTCACACTTCTTTGAAGTCTCTCAGCCCCACTCACCTCACAGAGTTTTTGTTGTGGGGGAGGAGGGGAAAGGAGAATGTTAGCCACTTTGAAACTCCTTCGGGTAGTGATAAAACGGGATATCAAATCCAAACTCCTCCTCTTCTTCTGTTCTGGGAGGAGGGCTTAAATTACCAGTTTTCTCTTTATAGCCACAGTAATTTTTCATTTTAAAATTATTATTATTATTAGCAGTTTTGTATTTTTTAATTGTACTCAGAAATATATACTTAAAAAAAATAATGATCAACTGTTACGTCTGCAAAGAAAGAATCAATAATTGAATTAAATCCCACCTTTGCATGGTTAGGAACTAGCTAAGGACTAACACAGGTGTACAATGCATGTAGATCTCAAATGATGTAAGGTTCACTTTTTACCTACTTTGCTGTGACAGTACCAGTGAAATTCATGTCTTTCTGAGAATAAAACAGAGGTGTTGCTAGAAAGACTTCAAACTTTGGTAGCACTAAAAAAGAAGAAGATATAATTAATTTGATGGCCATAGCTATGTTTTTCAATACATGTTTCAGTAATGTGGTTTTCTCAGTACAATGCAAACAATGTATTTATGTATCTCATCTACACTGAAATCACATATCACTTCAGTTCTATACCATGTTAATTGTTATGGCTTCCCCCAAAGTACCCAGGGCTTTTAAATTGGTGAGAATGCTGAAGATTCCCTCAAAATGTACAATCTTCTAAACCAGGGGTGGGAAATATAAGAAACATGGGGAATACTGAGCCACAAAATATGCCCACCCCCACAAAAAAGTCTGGTCTTAAATCAGTTGAACTTATTGGTTCACACATGAGTCATTGGATGGAAGCAGATGGGAGAGGTCTTTAAAACAAGTGGACCTACAGGCACTGAACCTCTTCCTCTCCTGCATATTACTTCATCTCAATCCATTGCTCCATGCTCTTTATTCTCAGCCCACTTCTAGTAATAGAGGCATAAGGGAGAAACTGCTTGGAGCAAAAGACTGCAGGATCTTAAGGTACAGGATAGGAAAGTGTTCAGCACTTCTTTCCTGCACACTGCTTTTACTGTTAGACACACACATCATCAGCTAAATATGTGAATGGGGCAGACATGTGAAATACATCCCCATGACATCTAAAAAATATAAAGCATCTTTATAATAACAAATGAAGTTGAATACTCTGTTCTGTGTGGGCAAATATAAGAGGTAAAAGGCTCTCATAATCCAAGTCTCGTGGTCTTCTGTGATTTGAAGGCTTTTCATTATTGTGACATTTTTTAATGTAACATTCATGATTCTACTGTTGCAGGAGGACCTTAATCTTTTTGAAACCCTTCTGTCTTCCAAATAAAAGAAAGTCTGCATCCAAGTTTACATGCAAGCAGGAATCACTTACCATATTCCATCACTGTAAATGTCTGATAATGTGTCTGATCCTATAGAAAAACAAAATAAATTCTATGAAATGTATGCTTAACTTGTATGGTGTATTATATCTAAGATAGGACTTTCCCCAAACTAATTCTAGGAAGCAAGCAAATTAATAAATAAGGTACATGCTGAACTGCCGTTTTTCCAAAGTCAACTTTACAATACTTTACAAACCTTAAATACTGTTACACACCACCCCACAGTAGTTTCCTATACTTTCACAGCTATTTAATCATTGTTTAAACAGCATCACGCACAATAATACACACTGCATAATCACACATTTCCACTAACACATCAGGAAGTAGGGCAGTGATCAAAAGGGTTGTTCTATATAGTTTCTCAGCTCGGCTTCCCAGAGAGTGTCTGTGGAAAAGCTAAGTTGTTTCCATAGAAACTAACAAGGCTGAACAGTACAGTAACAGGGAGCTAGGCAGGACAGTTTTAAATTCATTCTTCTAGCAAGCACGAACTCAAGAGGTGCAAACAATAATATGAAATCAACACATTTTCTACCGTACTGCGTTCCAAGGGCTGAGTGGGGATCACAGCAGAGAGTCAAGATGCTCTCAAACAACTTGATTTCTCCTTCCAACTTACACCACCACCACCAAGGCCAAGTCAGAAAATGAATAATTAAATAATAAAGACATCTTTAAAGAGACTCATTGTTCTTTGGGACCAAGAGCTCAGGTGAGAAGACAGCAACTAGCCAACACTAGCCAGCACACCATCTCAAAGTGAAAACCTGCTCTCTCACAAACTGAACTCTCTTACACAACTCAAAGTTACAACTTCCTCATACAACAACTCTCATAAGAGAGCCCTCATAAGAGAGCCCAATGGTCTATCTAGTCCAGAATCCTGTTCTCAAAGAGGCCAACCAGATGCCTATGGGAAGCCTGTGAGTAGGACCTGAACCATAACACTGTTTACAGCGGATAACAGAACATCCCTGTGCTTGTCAATTTGTCCCAAAGTGTACACAAATTCATTCAGGGCAAGGCCAACTTCTAAGGTACAACATTTCTGTGCTTCCCTTTTCTTCTGATTTCCATTTCCTCAATCTGCATAGCCCTCCAAAGCAGTTAAGATAATATTGAATGCTTCATTCTCATTTGCTTCTTGGCTCGTTTCCAGTCACAATTAATGGTGTCCCAATTTGCTCTCTATGACTGCATGTGATTGCACTTTCGCCTTTTATGTTGCTCAAGTATCTAAACCATCTCAAGAACTACTAAAAACTGTCTTTGAACTTCTTTTTTAGAATTTCAGCTTTTAAGAAAATATACTATACAAATGTTTTGGTAATGAGTTATTAAAAGCTGTATCACATGATTTCTATATATCTTTTGAACTGGATGCTGAAGTAATGAAGCACCATAGAATGCTTTCGCCACATCATACTTTTTGCACAGTAATCAGTATCTGAAGACTCAGATCTTTCTCAGTTGCAGATCTCATCCAATTTAGACAGTATACATTTCAATTAAACTGCACAACTGTAGACAGATTTAATCTCTAGCAACAATGAACTAACTCCAGTATGCAACCTAGCCCCATGAAAATCAATGGGAATTTAATTATTGATTTCACTCAGAGATACATTACATCCCTGTTAAAACAATTCATTATGTTAATACTCACTTTTACTTGAACTTTTATGGACCAGTCACCCAGGACAGGATATTTGGATATTTTAAACTGCTTGGCAATCTTGCCTAGTTTTCCATTCTGCGACAACCACTGTTGAATCAAATTGTGTCGAGGATCCTATTTTTTAAAAAATGTCAAAAGCATGTGTTTATTAACACTCAGAACAGCACGTGGGGAAGGAGAGGGGAAATAGTTAATTCTAAGAAGCGAAAGTACTTGCCCTGATAGTGCAGTGTTGAATTCCACCCAATAAAAATTAAAAATCATACAGCTTCTAGCACAGCACATTACAATTGCTACTACAGCCAGAAAAATCATTAACTTGTTTGCCAAGACTGTTAGCAATTTTCAAGTGGGCCATGGGGGATAAGTTTGGGAACCACTGATTTATTATAAATTAAATCCCTTGCTATTATGTATAAGAATAGTCTTAGTGAAAATACACTGCAGATTGCATAACCACACTCTGAAAGAAAACCCTGCTTCACCAAATAATGTCAAGTTTATACTTACATGAATATATATATTCATAGGAGTATTGTATGGCCTGAGGTCAGGATACAGAGTAACAACCCGTATTTTCACATCTTGGCCTGGTTTATATATAGTCTTGTCAGTTTGGATGAATACCGATAAGCTCTTTTGCTCAAATTCAAGGGTAGTGTGGTTAGAAAATAGCAGACGACCTTCTGAATATCCTTTGACTAGTAAATCATAATCACCAGGAGTACTGCCCAAGGGGAGCTGGGGATAAAAAACATGATTGCTTTATTTATTTCTAAAACAAATACTGGACACGCAGAACAGTAAAACAATGAATAATTAGAACTCACAAAACTAAAAAAGCTGCAATGCTATGCACACTTACCTAAGAGAAAACCTTACTGAAGATATCCAAGTAAAGACGAGTAAGATTATGACATAAAATCTACAAATAAGTTACAATGACACTCCCTAAAAGTGTTGTCACCTGAATTTTCATTTATTCTTACATACTATGATCCCATTTAAATATTCACCCACAGCTCCAAAAACCATGGTTTATGAAGCTATGAATGAATACTGTGGAAGTTCACTCCTACCTCATCCCTTTGTTTGCTTGTTGCATGCCAGCTTCAGTGTAAAGATTGTGACTTGTATTGAGCCAAAGTTCCCCATTACATCTTAACAGGACCAGCCCTACCATTAAGCAGATTGTGCAGCTGCCTCAGGCAGCAGGTGTTGGAGGCTGTGAGGTGTGGGAGCACAGAGCTATGCATCCTGTACCCCATAAGTTAGCCTACTGTAGCAACTATCCCCTCACCAGTGCTGAAGGAAGATTCAGCTGCCATAGATTCGGCTGGCTTCTCTTTGTGGAATGGGAGGTGCCATCTTGTTCTTTGCTTCAAGCAGTGAAATGTATTGGGCTGGCTAAATGGGACCAGGTTTACTGTCAATCAGTGTTCAAAATTCCCATTGTTCTTGGCGCATTTTACAACAGGGAATTTCATTAGCATGCGGAGTTTCCAAGCTCTGGGCGTAGTACTGCACCAAAGATTTCAGATTAAAACTGCAGAGTGGAAGGAAAGGAGGACCTTTTTCTGCCTCCCTACTTCCAGATCCTATCTGAAGACTGGAGAAGAGACCCTCTTAAGAATATTGGGGGGGTAGGCAAGGGAAGGACTAGACCATTTGAAAAATGAACATAATATTTTAGCTGCAGTCCATTCATTTTCAGTTTATATTCTAGTTATTTAAAAAGTGTGCCTAGACATTCAGTTGTTGCGCCCATAACTTAGGTTTAAGGTGCCATTTAGATCTGTTTTCATATCTCAGCTTCTAACACTGCTGTCAATATGAGAGCCTGGATCATTATCCTGGTTTCTGAGCCTGCACTACCAGGCAGACAACAATCTGTCATCTGGCAGAACAGAGTCAGGCTGCAGAAGGAAATGGTTCCCCTAGGACATTTGATCTAAATTCCCAACCATGATTTGTGTTCTGGAAAGTCTTATTCTCTGAGTTAGTCTGCAAGCACGTATCGGAGATACATGGCACAAGCAAGCATAGACATGCTTCTAAGGCAGAAGAAGCAGCTATGCTTACAATTTACAAGAAAAGGGACTGTGCAGAAGAATCGTAATTCATTTGCTTCTGTTCATTGGCTCTTAATTATTTTGAGACAAGTGCTTCATGACATGGTTTGCACCTAAAAATGTGTGTTGATATAATTTTTTTAAAAAAATATTATCTAATATTTATGAATTTTAATACTTTTACACCCTCTTTGTTAGCAAACAAAACCTAGAAAGAATGCTAATCCCGCATTCTTGTTTGTTTCAATTACATCTAGACATGCCAGGAACATTAGTTTGAATGTCTGTTTTAACATCATTGTCAGATGTTGTGTCCTAAAACAAGATATGAAACGCCTGCATTTCAGTGTATGATTCACTTGTCAGAAGGAAGCTCTTTGCTCACTAATAGTGAACTTACACCATATACAAGATTAAAATGGAATAAAGGCAAGTAAATGAAAGAGGAAATATTTCACATGGAACTCTACTACATCGGGAAGATAATACTTACAGCTGGAAGAACAAGTGTACCAACCGAATCTGCATTTAAAAAAGAAAAGGAGGGATTAATCTCTTGCTTCCTATATCCCACATACCATGTAGAGTGCTTGGAGGCGGTTGGCGGTTGGATGGCGGTTAATGGATTGAGGTTGAATCCTGACAAGACAGAAGTATTGTTCTTGGGGGACAGGGGGCGGGCTGGTGTGGAGGATTCCCTGGTCCTGAATGGGGTAACTGTGCCCCTGAAAGACTAGGTGTGCAGCCTGGGAGTCATTTTGGACTCACAGCTGTCCATGGAGGCGCAGGTCAATTCTGTATCCAGGGCAGCTGTCTACCAGCTGCATCTGGTACCTGCCCGTGGAGTGTCTTGCCAGAGTGGTGCATGCTCTAGTTATCTCCCGCTTGGACTACTGCAATGCACTCTACGTGGGGCTACCATTGAAGGTGACCTGGAAACTATAACTAATCCAGAATGCAGCAGCTAGACTGGTGACTGGGGGCGGCTGCCGAGACCATATAACACCGGTCCTGAAAGACCTACATTGGCTCCCAGTACGTTTCCGAGCACAATTCAAAGTGTTGGTGTTGACCTTTAAAGCCCTAAACGGCCTCGGCCCAGTATACCTGAAGGAGCGTCTCCACCCCCATAGTTCTGCCCGGACACTGAGGTCCAACACCGAGGGCCTTCTGGGAGTTCCCTCACTGCGAGAAGCAAAGCTACAGGGAACCAGGCAGAGGGCCTTCTCGGTAGTGGCACCCACCCTGTGGAATGCCCTCCCATCTCATGTCAAAGAGATAAACAACTACCTTATATTCAGATTCAGAAGACATCTGAAGGCAGCCCTGTTCAGGGAAGTTTTTAATGTGTGATATTTTCATGTATTTTTAATCTTTGTTGGAAGCCGCCCAGAGTGGCTGGGGAAACCCAGCCAGATGGGTGGGGTACAAATAATAAATTATTTATTTATTTATTTATTTATTTATTTATTTATTTATTATTACAGCAAATCCATCCTTACAATGCATTTGTTGGAATGCAACATTGCAGCACTAGTCTGTTATATAATCCAAACCTCCTTCTTGTATTTCAACAGTGGGATTCCAGTGGTACCTGCAAACACACTTCCTGAGGGTGGAGGTTATTTCTGGAGACCTAGGAAGAGGCGTTAAATCCATGTTCTCCTGGAATCTCTCTAAGTCAACCCATCACAAAGCAATGAGGTGAGAGCCACATTCTACCTGCATGAGGAGCCCCACCTCCTAAAGCTTTCTTTAGGCATGACATGTGTGAGCAGGGTCCATGCAATGACCAGGGAATAGGGTCATGCTGCTGGCACTGCCCTGGGCATGCTACCCCACGCCGACTACCACACAAGTACACAATGAGTACAGATATCTGAAAAAAGCAACTACATTTGACACTGGGGGCTTGTTTTCAGATAGCTGTGCTCAATGCACAGAGTGGGACTAGCCCAGCTGTGCAACACAGGAGCAAGGCAAACGTCAGGGGTCCACTTCCCAATCATCATATGGAACCCCATCAAGAGTGTAACATGTGATGTGGGCTCTAGTGATCATTATAGTAATTGCCACCTGGAAGCACACTTCCTGGAGTGGTTTGCTGCAGACCTCAGTAAGGACAGCAGCAGGAACACCAAGAAGCTGGGGAGGTGTTTTTAATTCATGCCGACCCCACAGGATCTCTCTTGTCCATCCCCACCACCAAAAGGAGTGTAAATAGTTTGTATTGCATTATTATAATATTCCAAGAGCTGCCTCAGGGATCATTTTATTGAAAGACATAGCATAAATATTATTTATACCAACCATCAGTGTATCAGAATTCAAATATGTGTTTCTCAGGGCAGAAGCATTGTTCCTTTTGTACACTTTAGTCATCAAGTATGATTCAAATATAAAGTCAAAAAGTGATATACTTCATTTCTGAGACCAGGATATACAGAAAAGCTGTAGCCATTCCTTATTTCTACTTATAGCTACTCAAGGCCTTGCTACTCAGGGGAGAGATGGCAGCATGAATCAATACTCTTCTAGTCTTCTAATATAAATCTAGAGGCTGGGGTGCAAGGATTTAGAAAGAATTTATTCCTAATTCCCAGTGGCCTCATTCCCATGCACTAATTGAATTCTAATTCCTACAGACCTGTAACAACAGGCTTTTAATGCTTAACTTGTTTTGACTTTGAAATGCTGCTCTTAAATTGCCTTCTGTGTATTGTGCAAAGTATCTTCAGCAAATCTGTCAGTGTCGGCAAAAAGAAGTAAGGTCAAAACCAGAGTGCTCTCATTAGAGATATCAATTATTTAATGGAATGGGAGGCCTGATTGTTATCATGATTTACATCATCATGCTTGATAAGTTCAATTCTTTCTGCCCTCTCAATAAACCTACCCCAATACCCCATATTTACTGTGAGGCCATCACCCACAAACTACTCATGGATTGACATTCTTTATCTATTTGTTTTAATTGTTTTGTTTATATATTTATAAACAGCACTTTCATTAAAAATATATGTAACAAGGTGGTGTACAATATAAACACACATTACTTTAATAATAGCAGGAAAAACATCAATAACGTATCAGTGAAAACAGGCTGGTAAAAAAATAAATCATCACATTCTGAAGTCCTGTCTGAAAAACACACATTTTAAAAGACTGAAAGCAAACAGCACTGCTAAAGCCCCACCAAACTCACTTAAGCTTGTCTATGTCTCATTTTGGGACATGTCCACACACTTTTCTGAGTCACAGAAAAATCATAAATAGAACACAGAGTGCACAGCCAAGAGCTAGTGGTACCTAGCTCTTATTTAGTGTTTAAAGTACTGGTAGTTTAGAACAGTGCCCTCCATGTGTTTTTGGACTACAACTTGCATCATCCCTGACCATTGTCCATGCTGGCTGGGGCTGATAGGAGTTGTATTCCAAATACTTCCAGGGGGCACTGCATTGGTTAACCCTGGACCATACAAACCATATGTATTTTCTCTGTGTTATGGTTTCATAGCAGGTATATTGGGCTTTTCTCGTTTTCAGGGGACTAAATTGCATGTCTTCCTATATACATAAAAATGTAAGGCTGTAATTGTGCAGCCCCCATTGGATGATGTGTAGTGCCACATCACAGTCCTGGATACACATGAAAGGGTAGGAGAGCAAAACAGAAGTCATGCTGTACAACAGCAGATGCTATGGGATGGGAGCAAGAATAGGGTTGCCATGTATCTTCTTTTTCAAGGACACATCCTCTTTTTTCAGGGGTAAAATTTCTGTCCAGGTGGATTTTTAAATTTGCCAAAATGTCTCTGGCTATACTTTCTGGATAAGACATAGCCATAACTGGTGGTTGAAGACTTGCTTTCCTCTTCTCTTCTCCTGCCCCCCTCAGCATTATTATCACAGATCTATAGCCTACATATAGTGGGAGTATTTAAAATGAGAGTCGTCATAGTGTCCTCTTTTTTGCTGTTCAAAATATGGCAACCCTAAAGGAAGAGACAAGAAGGAAAATTGTTTAAAGCAACAGCAAAAGCTTGAGTAAAACAGGGATGGAGAGAACTTAGAGAAAATGGGTAGAAAGTGGGGCTGCAGAACAAAAGAAAGAAGTGGCTTCAGAAATGGGGTTGGGAAGGTTGCATCAGGTACGAAGGGGGCCTCTGGGGATTAGTGTGTGGGACATTGCAATGGGTTTAGGGAGCAGCCCCTAGTCTGAGAAAAATTGGTAAAATTCTCAGCTATCACATGCACACTTTTAACTGTGTTTTGAAATTTTCTTATTGAGATAATTGTTCCCCTTTAAGCCTCAAGGGATGCGCTAAGAGCTACTTTCTATCCCTACCTGAATCACCCTCTGCTTCTGTACCCAGTCAGTGATGTTTCATATGACAATTGCAAACAATTAAACTAGTTGCATATTATGAGCTTTTATAAGGATCTCTTGTTTATGTCTGTGACAAGTTGCAAAGAAGCTACTTGTGTCTCCTGAACCCAAAAGTGAGTGGTAAAGAAAACTCTAGTTACCAGGTACTGGTCCAAAATCTCCCCAAACCTGAAGCCACTTTTATTTCCCTCTTGCTACAACCAGCAAGTACTATTGCTGTACAGTAGTACTGAAAACTTGTTATTGGCTTCAGGGTTCCAGACTCAGAAGAAAACAGTATGAACGCTGTCCTAGCAAGGTAAAAAAGGAGAGTGTGCTATGTACACCAATTTATGTATGTCACTGAGCATTATAAAAAACCAGTGCTTTTTTCAGCTAGAATTTGCCGGAATTCAGTTCTAGCACTTCTTAGGTGGGCGCCATTGCCATTACAGTGGTACCTCGGGTTACAAACACCTCAAGTTACAAACACTTCAGGTTACAGACTCCACTAACCTGGAAGTAGTATCTCGGGTTAAGAACTTTACCTCAGGATGAGAACAGAAATTGTGCGCCGGCGGCACAGCGGCAGCAGGAGGCCCCATTAGCTAAAGTGGTACCTCAGGTTAAGAACCGTTTCAGGTTAAGAACGGACCTCCTGAACGAATTAAGTTCGTAACCAGATGTACCACTGTATAAGAGAACAAAGGAGGTGTTTATTGTGAGTTCTGGCACACTCTTTCTAGAAAAATAACAGTGATAAAAACTATTTATTACATAAAAGTATTTGGGAAATGCAAGGCACAAATCAATTAGACAGTCTTACTAACCAACAATCATATTATCTATATTGTAAATTAGGGGTGAGGAACAAAATGAATGCCCTACTTACACCTTTTCTATCTTTAGCAATATGAAAGGAAATGCAAAAGAAAAAGTCTGAAAATTGAAAAATGTTTATATGCGTATAGTGAGCCACATCAGCAGAACTAAACTTTTATAATAGCTGCACAATTTCCTCAGTTGGCAATGGCCTATAACAGTCATTTGGAGAAACCATTCTAGTCATTTCCTTCTCTGTCAGCTGTTCTCTTCTCTCTAGGAATCAATTCTATTACTTTAACCCTACCCTTTTCAAGTAACGTTACCTTTATATCCATCTCCTCCTCCAGCTCCCACCCTAAATTGCAGAAGGGAATAGTAATCTTGATTGGGCAGTGAGGAAGGAAACCTTTTACTCCAACAATCCCAATGAAAATTGCTCCGTAAAGACATGTGGATGGAGAAACAGGGAATGCCAAATTTCTTATTGCATGTTAGAATTCTGGAAGCAGTGCTGCATTCCATTTCCAGTTTAAAGTAGAACATCAATTATTGGATGCTGCTAAACTGTCCATGTCTGGAAGCACCCACCATCACTGTATTTGTATTTGAAGCCTCCATTTGATATTCGCAATTAATATTGCAAAAAAATATTGCAAACATCTAAAAGGTTTGTGGATTATCAGTTGACTGAATGCACATAATTAAACTAATCAGTGATTTAAAGCCGGGTGGGATTTTCCTTTCCTGTGTCAGATAAGATTAGATCATAGCTTTGGCAGTACCAATCTTTAATTATTACATTTGCCTGTAATTTCAAATAATTCAGAAGGGTTGAAATATTGCAGTTAAATTATGACCCGCAAACTGTTCTAATTGTCATTTATATTGGTTTTGTTCTACTGAATTGAGGCTTACTGTTGCCGAGGGAATCAAAATGTTTGGTTCAGACCCTAAATTAAAACATACGGCTCCACAAAGAGTTATTCATATCCAGAGGCAATACTGAGGGCTCCTGCTGCTGCTTTGGGACCTGCCTGCAACAGCAGTTCACCTTTAAGCTACCACCAGTGACAGATGGAAGGCCATCCCCCCCAGGTACACACTCTGGGAAGTGAGTTGGGAAACCTGGAAAATCCACCTTTGTTAAAACATTTATTACAAATGAGGAAAGGAATGCCTTTTTCCCAGCACATAATACAAGGCTGTATCCTTTCTGGCAAAATGAACAAACACTACAGTCCTTTCCCTCCGTTGAGTCTCTTATGGTGCCACTGAGTTGCCTGGGTGTCCCTGTGAGTAGACATTCTCAAGCTGCTCCTTGGCTCTGTGGGCTGCTGAATCCCCCTGCACCATTCTGCTCCCCCATCACAGTTTCGTTTTGCCTCTATCCACCACAGAACGTGATCAAAGTCTCCCCTCACCAGGCAAATTTTACAAAGACACTCTTCTTCCTTACTGGCCCACCATTCCTCCTCATCTCCTTCTTTCTCTCAACTAACTGCCCCAACTGTCACTTTCCCAATGTTCTAATTCACATGATGACAGTTGCCAAGACTGCCCAGAGTTACCCTTTTACTTTTAATATATGTTAAAACAAAAACAGAAACACTAAACAAACATCTCGTTTGTTACAAAGGTACATGAATGTACACCTGTCCTCTTCAAATTTATCAATTTCTGTTCTCAAAGTTTCTCATTTTTCCAGTCTTAAACTCAGTTCTCCACATTTCCACAACCTGCCATTTTTTATATTTAAAAAATCCTAATGAAAATTCATCAGTATTTCAGTGAAAGGTCTCATCATCATATTTTTATTATTTATACCCCACTCTGGGCGGCTTACAGCACATAAAAATTGTAAAACATTAGACATTAAAAATTTCCCGATACAGATGTCTTCAAAAAGTCAGATAGTTGTTTATTTCCTTGACATCTGATGGGAGGGCGCCACTACTGAGAAGGCCCTCTGCCTGCTTCCCTGTGACCTCATTTCTCACAGTGCCAGAAGGCCCTCAGAACTGGCCCTCAGTGTCTGGGCTGAATGGTGCAGGTGGAAACGCTCCTTCAGGTATACTGGGCTGAGGCAGTTTAGGGCTGTAAAGGTCAGCACTGACACTTTGAATTGTGCTCAAAAACGCACTGGGAGCCAATGTAGATATTTCAGGACTGGTGTCATATGGTCTCGGTGGCCACTCCCAGTCACCAGTTTAGCTGCCGCATTCTGGATTAGTTGTAGTTTCTGAGTCACCTTCAAAGGTAGCACATTGCAGTAGTCCAAGCAGTAGATAACCAGAGCATGCACCACTTTGGCGAGACAGTCTGTGGGCAGGTAGGGTCTCAGTCTACATAACAGATGGGAGTTGGTAGACAGCTGCCCTGGACACAGAATTGACCTGCAACTCCATGGACAGCTGTGAGTCCAAAATGACTTCCAGGCTGTGCACCTGCTCCTTCAGGGGCACAGTTGCCCCATTCAGGACCAGGGAATCCTCCACACCCACCCATCCCGTCCCCCCAAAACAGTACTTCTGTCTTGTCAGGATTCAACCTCAATCCGTTAGCCGCCATCCATACTCCAACCACCTCCAGACACTCACACAGGACCTTCACTGGTTCCAATTTAAAAGAGAGGTAAAGCTGAGTATCATCCGCATACTGATGAACATCCAGCCCAAACCCCGATGATCTCTCCCAGCGGCTTAATATAGATGTTAAAAAGCATGGGGAAGAGGACGGAACCCTGAGGCACCCCACAAGTGAGAGCCCAGGGGTCTGAACACTCACCCCCCCAACACCTCTCTCTGGACATGGCACAGGAGGAACCACTGTATAACAGGGCCCCCAGCTTCTAGCTCTATAGACGGTCCAGATGGTCACGCTGGTCGATCATCTCCAGCAGGCTAGGGAAAAAGGTGAAAGCTGTTTCCTAGTTCTGCTGGATCTCTACTGGCCTTTGATACCATCCACCTCTCCTCATCAATGCCCCCCTTCCTCTCACTACCTGGTGATGATGGGGTCTTCCCTCATGGCCAAGAAAGCAAAGCATTCAAGGTCTAGTGCGGTGGTTGGCAACGTTTACCTTGCCTGGGCCAGTTCATTCCAACCAAGATCCCTCCATGGGCTGGATTACGCATGTGCACACAATTTCCAGCATCTGCATTTGCGCAGACGCAATTTGCGACATCTGCGAAGACGCAATTTTTGGCCTCTGCATATGCACAGATGTGATTTCTGGCGCCACGGAAGTGAGTCACTGCGCTGGTTTAGCGCAGCGCACAGGGACTCACCGAGTGGGTGGCTCAGTTCGGGGGCAGCTCATGGGCCAGTTAAATGACCCTCGAGGGCCGCTTGTGGCCCATGGGCCTTAGGTTGCTGACCCCTGGGCCATAGCTATCAACCTTCCTTTTTCTTGCATTGGGAAACGGCCATAGCTGTCAACCTTCCCTTTTTTTGCAGTGGGAAACGGCATTCGAATAAGGGAATTTCCCACAAAAAATGAAAAGTTGACAGCTATGCCCTGGGCTAGTGCCTGAAATGGTTCCACCAGGAGATTCTTTCTAAGATCTGTTAAAAGTCATTTCCAATGCTAACTAAAAGCTTCCTGTTCAGCCCATTTTAGTGCTTCCCTTCAATTTCCTTCTTAGTCAGCTTTTGTTCTCAGTGATGGTAGGCAATTGCTTTTTTCTTCCCCCACCATAGAGAAATAATGCAATAACAGAAAGAAAAGAGAAGCAAAAATATGGGAAACTATCAGTGCACTAGCCCCTCTCTCTAAAGGGGACAAAGCCTAACTAAAGAAAAGCCAATTCTGTATTAACCATGCTCACTAGGAAAGCCATAAAACATGTTGGACTTGCCAACAAAAACCTGTGTTCTTAAAATTGAATGGCAACTCTCAAATATACCACCACTGCATTTTAATGTTAACTTTTTATATTTTAAAAGTGGTTTTGTTAGATTTATCTTGTCCAATGTTGTGCTTATTTCTAGCCATTTCCTATCATTCAGGTTCTACGGGGGGGGGGGGGGAATAAGCCTTCTCTATCAGTCTCACACATGCAAAAGGCTGCTGCATAGGAGGAAAACAGTATCTCAGACCCAAACAGGTGAGTGGCAATAAGAACAATTTGCTGTTCAATATGCAAGAACAGGGATACAGGCTTCTGCTAAACAAAAAATTGATCCCCAGATCAAGATCCATGTCAAAATGTTCTTAATCTTCACACATAGTTGAACACGAGTCTGGAATAAGAGTCTCCAGTTTTGTTTAGTCCCAGGCCTTCACATAAATCTGTCCTAAACTTGATTCTTTAAACACTATAGAACAAACTGCATCATAATCTATCAAAATAAAAATTCAAGTAAAAAATCCTAACATCATCATGCAAAAAGATAAGCAGTTAAGTCTTAGCAGTTAGGTCTTAGATTCTTTTTTAAAGCAACATCGTAAGAGCTTAAGAACTTGTCAACCTGGCCAATTTTGAGGCTTTGTTTTTAAAGCTTTAATGGGTAATCTTGATCATCAAGTGAAAAATAATATTGTTCCCAAGTGAGTTTTCCCATGTCCTCATTGTTCTACTTAATAACAATGAAATCTTACCAAACATAATCAAAACTTCATACAAAATCACCCAAAGACATGCTTAATTAAGAAAATGTTTATTTTCCCCAGAAACTTTGCTAATAGTTGGCTGCTGATTGATACACACACACACACACACACACACACACACTTTATTTAAACAATCTTTTTCAACTTCCATGTTTGGCCTTTGACACCAGAATTGCATATTTCAGGACCCACCCTATTCGTGTGATTGCAATTTGTTTTAACTGTTTTAAAACTGAATTTTAAATTGTAACCTGCCCTATGAACTGCTGGTGAAGGGCAGGTATAATAATAATAATAATAATAATAATAATAATAATAATAATAATAATGCTGCATATGGAGGCATTAGCACAACCCTTTATTTTTATGTTATTTATTTGTTTAAAAAATATTTATATGCTGCTTTTCAGGCAAAGCCCATCCAAAGCAGCTTGCAATAATTAAAACTACAAATACAGTGGTACCTTTGGTTAAGCACTAAATTCGTTCTGGAGGTCCGTTCTTAACCTGAAACTGTTCTTAACCTGACGTGCCACTTTAGCTAATGGGGCCTCCCGCTGCCACCGCTGCCCAATTTCTGTTCTCATCCTGAAGCAAAGTTCTTAACCCGAGTACTATTTCTGAGTTAGCGGAATCTGTAACCTGAAGCGCCTGTAACCTGAGGTACCACTGTATATAAAAAAAACACTAAAAAAAACAGATCCACAAGAATAATAGCAGACTTTTAAAATATATTTTATTCTGAGTTTATTAAAACTAGAATTTTTTACAATCAAAGCCTTTTCACTGCTCTGGGAAAAGTGGAATAAAATTGTTTCTAGACTGTTAGCAAAATAGTACATTGTGCAAACAAATTACAGAGAGTCATGACAGTGGGTCAAGGTAGGGTATTACTGAATTCATAAGTAGTATTTGGACTGCCACACAGAAATATCACTTCTATATTTCTTCAGGAGAAATGGAGCTCACATTATCAGGAAACTAAGCATATTCAGTAATACTATTAGATTTTATCCTATTCTATCTTAAATGATAGGAAGATTAATCCTCTGCTATTGTTTTGTACTATTGGTTTTTCTTTTGATCAACAAGGAAAACAAAATGCAAAGGTTTACATTCATCCACTGCATGAAATTATTTCTGGAGATGTGTTAGCTCGGAATTATGCTTCAACTTTTCCAGGACTAACCCTGGAAACTAGCAATATCTGATGAGTCACTTGGCAAAACAGAGCTTTAAGTGAAACTTAATGGCATGTTTATGTTATAATATGAGATTCATAGACTATCAAACCCTGTCCTTGCTGTGCTGCTATTTAACAACTTAGCATTCATCAGTGTTTTCTAGCTTGGCATATAAAATTGGCTCCTTTATATTGTTAAGCAAGCAGGACTCAGTTGCTGGCATGGACATTTTTCCAGTGTTTATATATGATCACAGCTTGTCTGAGCTTGAAAGCTATTTGCATAGTCTCTATCTATTTAGTAACTTTCGGCTGGGATTTCTTTTCCCCCCAACTCCCTTACTCTCAGAATCAAGATTTCTCCCTACACTCAATTAAGCAGCAATTATATCACTTCTGAGTCTTTGAAGACAGATGCAAGTAAGCACCTTAACACTTTACTATCACTTTAGAAAAACTTTTAAAATTTAGAGAATCTCTTGCATCGCTTATTTTATGCCGAATATATTTGCAACAGCAACTCTTCATGGCTGCTAAACAAAACTGCCTTGCCCTTTTTAAGATCACAAATTATAAGTTTCTCCTACCTCTGGGTACTATTGTATAATTATGTTCTTGTTACAGGTATTAGGCAATAAATGTACAACGTTGAGATTTAGGAGGCAAGAGGTGAAAATGTTCCAAAATAAAAATGAATTGAGCTATCAACAATATATATAGCCAAGTGCCAGTTTCACCCCTTAGGACTGAATTAGGGAGGATACATCTCTAGATTATTTCATGCATTACACAGCAACAGCCCCAGGGTTGCTATTGAGTGTACGGTACTCTTAACACATAGCTGGGATTGTCTTTGGCTCCAAGCATACTTGCAGGATTTCTAAGTGCTTCTTTGTTGCAATAGTACTTTACATTTCTTGGTGCACACCTAAAATGCATCTTATATGAATGAGATTTTTGTTAAATCCTACTTTCTTATTCATCAGATGAAAAATATATGAATCGTTGCGAGGTTTTCTAAACTTCTGCCAAGTATAATCTTGCCAACCTGTAGCATCCTTGGCTTTTTTATTTTGAATCTCTATTACAAAGCAGCCACCAATAATGTAAGGCTGCCAACCTCTGTCATGAGAACTGTTCTCATAAACTGCACAAGCAGGCCACACCAGCATAGGCTTGCATTCTGTTGGCCTCACTATGAGAGTAACACTACCAAAGTCTTTCCTTTATGATCCTTGAGACCTAGTACCAGTAATTGATTCAGTTAAAGAGTAGCCCCAAACATGTATTCCTTATCATTGATAATAAAATACCCAGAGCCTGGAGCTTTTACAAAGCATAAACCAAACACTGTCTTGAATTTCAAAGCAAAATATGCCAACCTTTTTATAAAAATAAAAGAAAAACACTGAAAATAAAGCAAGATAGTTCCAAATGCCCAGCAACTGTTATTGTTACATGTCAATTTAGACTTTATATTATTAGTATAAACTACAGATTCTGGTAAAACAACATCTGATGCACACTCAGGAGGAACTCATTATTTCACATAGTATGTATTCTGTCAAAGGTAAGATCTTTTATGTCAGCATTTCAGATGCAATATTATTAGAGGATTTGAAAACATGATGAGCAATTCACGTACTGTATCTGCAAAAACGTTCATTACCAATGTAAAGTCTGAATGTTCAAAATTAAGTGTTAAGGTGTTCATAACTGGTAATAGCTCTTGACTTCTGCATATATTTAAAATCAGGTATACATATTAATGTGATTTATTTAAGGATGGGGCATGCACATAGCATTGTGTTTGCAATGCATTTTAAAAGATGATGGTGGTGTTTTTTCAGATTAACACACTAATGTTGTCAAAATTAGCTACCAACAAAAAAGAGATGTCATCAAAGAGTCAAAAATCTTAGATACGTGCTGCTGAGAAGATTGCTAAAACAGAACCAGAGTGGTACATGCTAGCAAAAGTCTTCCATGTGAACCAGAGACTTCTGAGTCCAAATATCCACTATGTCATGAAACTCAATAGGTAACTTTGGGCCTGTAATCATGTTGTTTATGTGGTAAAGTTTATGATAAGAAGAATGCTGTATCATTTCCAACAAGGTAAGGGTTAACTGTAAACAAAGCAGCTACCAAAGACAGACTAGCAGGCAGCAGACTGTCATTGTAGTCTATTAACAACAAGAAGATGGCTATGTTGGAGGAGGCTGCTGACTTTGTATTCAGAATCAAATGCATCAAAAGGGTTGTCAGTTGTAATTGGTCAGTTAATGGGTATTCTACCTCATCTTATTGACTCATAATTATACACCAATAAGGGGACCAAAATTCACCCAAATAATTATAAATAAAAAGCCTGGTGTAAATAAAAACCCTGGTTTGATACTGGTCAAGGAGAGAAGCTGTTGTCAGCTGGAGTAAAATGTTTAAGGAGACTTAGGAAGAGCTTTCATAAGTCTGAAGAGTACTAGGAATCACAGCAGAGGTTGCATCTTAAGGGGAGCTGAAGATCTAGCCTAGGAGCTGATAGAATGGGGGCAAATTGCTGAAGGAATTCTGCTAAGAGAGGAACAAGGCTCCGTACCAATGTTAAGCAACAAAACTGATTGATAAGTATCGTGCATATTTTGGTTTGTTTATGATGAAGTTAGTTGCTTTTTAGATGAGCTAAAATCAAAAGTTTAGCTGAAGATCCAAACGCTTGTTGGAGAAATACTACAGTCTGATATGGAGGAAGAACACATTTCAGTCTGTTTTCTAGAGAAGAAAGGCTTAGTAGTGATGGTTTCTGTCCTTGTGGTTTGCTCACCCTTCATCTACAATCGAAACCATATTCTACCAGAAGGTGATTTTAAGAGAATCAGGGAAATTTAAGCTGTTTGAGGGAGGTGACCAAGAAAACTAAATAAAAATCATTGTAAGGAAACCTCTCAGAGGTTTACAAAAAAATAAAAACTTGACTTGCCTTTCAGGATGAGAAGGCCTCAGTTCAAAATTATTTGAATAGTTCACTTCTTAAGTGAACATGTCATAATTTATTTACTTATTTATTGCACTTACATCCCACCTTCTTCTCCAAGGAGTTCAATGTGGCATGCATGGTTCTCTCCCTCATTTAATCCCAACAACCCTGTGCGGTAGGTTAGGTTGAGAGACAGTTATTTTCAGTGTCTTAGGGTGTCTTCTCTTGGCAATCTGTATTTGAGCAATATTGCTTCAGCTTTCCAAATGAGGGGTAACAGCAATGAAACAATATAGCTCCCTTGTTGCTGAAAACAGTCAAAGAAGCTAATAAAAACAGCTGAAATCTAGTCAGTATGTCTTTACTAGTTCTGAGATCATATTGAATATATGGGCGGATTCATCTGCTGACCTGTTTAATTATCTTTTTTTTTTCATAGAAGAGCAAGTGAATCAGTGCCATATTTCAACATTCACCTAAGGGAGAGTGTGAGCATGGTGCTCCACCAAGACTCAATGGCATGACTCTACCCACTCAAGAAAGGGTGGGAAGAGAGAATATTGCCCAATAGGCTTTATACATGGATGGGCCTCTGAAACATCTGTCTCACATGTTAAATGCAGGTGTCTACCACACAAAGAGGGTCACAAGTAAACATGTGAATTAATCCTTATTTTTTTACAGAACAGAGGAAGCTGACTTATACAGAGTCAGGCCACTGGTCCATCTAGGTCAGTTTTTTTCCCCTAAACTGGCAGTGGTTCTCCTTGGAGATACTGGGGATTGAATGTAAGAACTTCTGCATGCAAAACAGATCACTGAGCTACAGCTCTTCCCTGCCCAATAAAGCTAGGAAATTAGCATGCACAAGATCTGCTTTATATCTACTTTAAAAACACAGCTCTGCTGTAAAGCCAACTTGATATCTCCTCGGAAATATCCTATATATTTGGAAAGTCCCAAATGGTATGCAGTTGCCTCCTGTGGCCAAATGTGGTTGTGTAGAGAATGCTGCTACTAATACTAATAAGGGCCTTTCCACATGGTTGGTATTGGTTTATTAGGAATGCACAAAATAGTTATTCATTTGTTGTCCACAGCCCCTGTGCCTTTCCTCAAGAGTTGTTCTTTCATCACATTTCACCACCCCAAGATGACAACATTGTGTATCTGGAAATGGTACCTTCCCCAGCAAAACACATACCCGGTAATTGCAGAATGCTAAGTGACAGTATGAGTGGCACAGACATTGATTTTACATTGCAACTAGCAATACATTCCTACATTCCTACACACGTACACACACACACACACACACACACATATTTTTCAGTGCTTTTGAGGCTTTGTGCTCCTCTGCTATGTCATTATCTAGTCTTAAACAACACAAAAGTGGACATCCACTTTCCCTTTCAGGAATGCCCACCACTTTGTTAGCTTTATGCTTCTTCTTGCATTTACACTCTCCAGCATCTGCATATGTCTCTAACCATGGGTAGTAATGCCCACTGGACATAACCTGGCTTCCTTCTCAGTAAGCATGCATAGAATTGCACTGTAAGTGCAATTTTGTTCAGGATTTCTTGAGAAAAAATAGCCTGTTAAGACTCACCCTTTCTTGCTTACAAGTCATCCTTTCATGCTCTAGAACACACCAATGTGCATTTTTTTTAAGGGAAACAGCAGCACAGCTATCCCACTCCAGTCTATATACAGTGGTACCTTGGTTTATGAACTTAATCTGTTCCGGAAGTCCGTTCTTAAACCAAAGCGTGCTTTCTCATAGCAGTGGGGGACTCAATTTATAAATGGAACACACTCAACAGGAAGCAAAGCATGTTCTTATTCCAAGGCAAAGTTCACAAACCAAAACACCTACTAGTACTTCTGGGTTTGCAGCGTTCTTAATTCAAGTTGTTCATAAACTAAGCTGTTCTTAAACCAAGGTACCACTGTATGTTATTTTATATATTTCATGTGTTTTTATTTTGTCAACCACTATGTGATCTTCAGATGAAAGGCGGTATAGAAATGAAATGAAATGAAATGAAATAAATATATGTGGAAGACAGACATTGAAGTGTAGTTGACACAGTGCCAGACTTTGACTTGAGATACCTGGGGAAAAGGTTCTCCCAACACCACCCCCATGAGCCAACTGGAGAGGCAGAGGACACGTGGTGGGAAAGGGGAGAAAGTCCTGTTATACTAATGAATGTCTTTGCATGAGCTTCCACTGGTAATGCTCAATAACTGAATCCTGCCGATGGGATTGAACTCCTTGCTTAGTTCACTAGTTCCCCTTAGGCAAGTCACTATCCCTCAAGATTGTTATAAGGATAGTAATTTTCTTTCAGAACTAGCTTTTTTCAGGGAGAGCCTTTTCTACAGTGGCCCAACATCTCTGGGGCACATTGCTACATTCACTCTAACAAGTTCCATCACTTCAGATGCTCATGAAAGCCCTAAAGGTTCACTATCTTTCAAATGAGTTTTCCAGAGCTACTTTATTCTATTAACTGATTTGGTTGTAGTCAGGTACTTCAATTTAACATTTATGGGGCTGATACGTTCTTGCATTATTACTTTTTATTCTTACTGATTTTATGTAGATAGCTGTATCATATTGCACTTTTTTCTAAGTTTTGAGAGAGGGGTTTTTTAAACCTTAAAGGTGTCCTTTAAAAATTGTGAATATAAAAATGGGATAACCTGAGCTTTCTGAAGCAATGACAAAACAAAATGTGATAAATATACATCATGCTACTGAAAGAAACTTGGAAAAGAACAGTACAATAGGCATGCTATGGCATTTCAGATGCTTTGTGATGTTAACCCAGTGACCTGCAGGGCCCTTAAAAATGCTCCTGAAAAACACAGCAACCATTCCTAGGCTCCTACTGAAGGGGCACATGAACCATAAATGTAATAAGCAGCTATCACATTATTATGCATATAATAACGTGTGATATTTCCACAGGGGGACCACAACAATTTTGTGTGTAATTGCTTTTATGTTTAATATGTTTTTCTGGCAAGCTAGTGCATAGTTTAATAGTTTATCAATGGTGAGTGTCTGTGCTCTTCGATGAGTTTCTGTATACCTACTCTGTAACAGCCAGAGTGTCTCAGGTTCTTGTAATAAGTTTTGAATTCCTGGAGTTGAGGTGATAATGGAAGGTAGGTTTCGGATTCCTGTAGATAGTTTCGTTATCCTGGAAATTATGTGCTTTCGGGGAAATCACATGGGGCTCAATTGCCGTAAGTTTCGGTTTCCTAAAAATCATGTGTTTTAGGAGGTGGCTGTGCATAAAAAGGAAGAGCTCACCTCTTAGGGGTGTGCAGTTGGCGAGCTCATTTGCGCTGCACCATTGTCTTGCATATGCAATTCAAATAAATCCTGTTGCATCCTGCTTGGTGAGTTGCCTCTTTGTGCTGGGTTCAATGCTCCTAAAAACCCAGGTTGGACAAAGGTCCTACACTACCTCAGAATAAACATAAAGCATGTGTGTGCAGACTGCGAACTCAGTTCAGTTCTGGTACTAAAAACTATTTTTGAGGCTCAGACTATGCTCAGAGGCATCTTGTTCTTCCATTATAATCATGTGTATTTTGCAGCTGGCTCTGACTGATATTCTATATAATCCTGAGATTCTAGAAAAAAAACCCAAAGTAGATCCAACAAAAGTGAAGTCTCTCATCAGAAAGGTGAATTCTGAATAATTTATGACCAAGCTCCTCAACTCTTTTTTAGGCTTCCTATCTGCTCTTTCTCTTAACAGTAAAACAGTAAAAACAAAAACAAAACTTTTTTTCATGAGTACATAGGTCTCCCCAAAGCAGAAACAGTGTAAAAATGATCTCGCTCAGGATTACATTTAAAAAATGAGGTGACAGAGGGGCAGATTCCAGGGGGAAATGGCAACCACAGTCAAAGCACATGAATGGTTATACAGTACATTTAAACCACAGTTCAGCAAATAATTTCACATTTACATCTATGTAGCTCATCATACTTATTTCCCCCCTGTGGAACTTCTGCATAAGGCAGATAACATATCTGTTCCGAATTCAGCTCACCAATGATAGTCTTAAATTCCCTCATTAAGGCTACAATTCTAAACCCATTTGCTGGGAAGCAAACCCCATTTAACAGTGTTTACTTCCGTATAGCCACTCTAGGGGCTTTCTTGCAATCAAAAAGTACTACAGACAGAATATGCTTTATTACTTTTAGGCCAAGGAAGTTATCTCACCTCTTTTAAAGATGGCTTCCCCACGTAGTACAGTGTTATTTGCATAGACCACTTCAGCTTTGACTGTAACCTTTTGTGGACTCTTTTTCAGCATAGCTACTCCAATAGTCAAATTTGCTCCAGGCCTGATGCTCTTAAGAGCTGCCAACAGGTATGTGGGCCTAAAAGAAGGGACAAAACAGATTACACTCATGGCCTGATACTCCTTTCACTACTCCAACATCAAGGCTGTAACTCAGTGGCAAAGTTTCTCCTTTGCATGTAGATGGTTCTCGATTCAATCTTTGACTTCTCCAGGTAGTGTGTCCCATCTGAAACTCTGTAGATCCTCTGCCAGTCAGAATGGACTATACTACACTAGGTGGGCCAATGGTCTGACTCTGTATGTGCCAGCTTCCTAAATAATCTCTGGCCTGATTCATATGTGGATTCAGCCAAGTTGCAAGGGTGCGGGGGCGGGGGGAGAGAATACAAGTCATAACTGGTGGGAAATTACTGCTAAATAAAGCTCCGGAAGCCTCACACAAGTATTGGAGGAGAAAAAAACACTATGCTCAAAAAGTATGGTAATATAAGAAAGGAACAGGGTGTGAAACTTTGCCCACCCACTGATAAAATAGTATAATAACCCCCTAATCATCTCCTTTCTCAGACCTCTGGCTCCACATATATACATCCTTTCAGTTTTCATAGAAAGTGCATTCAGGCAACGTTATCCTCTGCTCTTGTCGTGACAGGCTAGAAACGTATACTAGCTTGCCTGGCAGTAAGCCCCAATTGACCCCATAAGAATTGCCTGCAATTATGAACTGATGAGCTGCGGGCAAAGTTTGTGGTTTGACCCCCCCCCCCAAAAAAAAAAAAACAACTGAGTGTGCAACTGAGCTGTCGGTGATCTGCAGTATGACACTCAGCACTCTTGCAAGATTTGCCTCAGCTCCCGATCCTGAAATCCCCATGAGTGCAAAATCTGGCCTTCTGTGCAGGACAGGAGGCGGCGAGCGGGCACTAACCGTTTCCCTTATTCCTACACGCCTTTCCCTCCCACCCCGTCCATCTTCACCCCACCCACTTCCAGTTCCTACCCAGTAGCTTCGGCCCACGAAGTTGCCCAGAGGAGGCACAAAGTGAGCCCAACGGCGGCGGGCAGCCGAGCGCCCCTGAGAGCCGCGGGAGCGGCGTCCGGCAACCGCAGCATCCTGCGCCTGGAATGGGCCGCTTTGCCTGAAGATGCCGCTTCGCGCCTCTTTCGCCTTCTCCCTCGTCTTCTCCTTCCCCGCGCAGCGTTTGCCTGTCCTTTCAGCGGCGGCGGCGGCGGCAGGGAGAGAGGGAGGAGGGCGCCTTGCTCGGGCAGTGAAAGGCGCTCCTTGTGGAAAAGTGGAGGCGGCAGCTCATCTCCCGCGAGCGTCTGGCTCCACCCCGCCCGCCCTTCACGCCCACAAGGCATCCCCACCCTCGGCCGCCGCGGGGCAGGAGCAAGGCCGCATGCGGGCATCTCCGCACCGCACCGCAGCCGCAGCCACCCCCGCGGGCGCGGCAGCTTGTGGGGCGTGGGTTGGTGGGTGGAGGGTTTCTTTTTGTCCGCGAGCTCCCTCGGGCAACGATTGTGGGGGGCTATGAAGGCGACCGTTTCAGACAGGCCCACACCCTTGTCAAGCAGGCACTAGAGGGGTGGAGTTGGGCTCGCTTGGACGAAGCTGTGGGTGGGTTGCTCAGTGGAAAGAAATCCGAGGATGGCCTCAGCTGAGTCACAGGTTGGAAAGGCGAGAGAAGGGTGTTTCCCTCGCAGAAGGTGATGTCTGTGGGTACAGAATGTGCCAGGGAAGGCAGAAAGAGAGAGAGAGAGAAGCGCTGTTCTAAATCTTACCTCAGGCTCTGGATTACATGCCCTGTTAACGGATCCCCTTCACTTTGCCAACCCTCTGGCCAATTTACACAGTACCCCCTTTTTTTGCAATACGCCATCAAAACAAGAGTTAGGTTCCATAGCCCATCTCGTACTGGGCACACAATGTGCACATGCATCAGTCACAGGTGGGTTGCCAAAATCATCTGGTTACTTTACGCATCATAAAAGTGCCAGCTCATCGCTTTTAATAAGTTATTAATGCCCTCTCCACAGGGGCTTGCCTGGCCACCGACTTTGGTGTTATTTAACTGCCAGAGGAATACTTTTTTATATATATTCCCACATCTTTTAATTTCAGGGTTTTTGTACCCTTCGAGGCTTGTGTTTTTTTATGCTGTATTGTACATTAATTTGTTTTCATTCTGATTTGCTTTATTTCTAGTTACCTTTGGGAATTTTGTTATAAGGTGCCCTATAAATACTGTTAATAAATAAATAATGTGGAGCCTTACCCACTGTGACTGAAGAGAGAGAATATTTTCAAAATAATGTCTAGATTACTTTTCTAGTTGCATGATTTCAGTAGAACTATACCAAAACTGAAACATGTTTCACCTCTCTGGGTATATTTTGTGAGTTACAAATATTTTAGGTTTTTTTTAATGATTATCAGTTAAAATTATTCTGCAGACTGGGAACAACTTCTAGCAGCTTACCTGCTACTTCCAGCTCCTACCAGATGGATAATGATGCCACAGTTCCTTCCACAATCTTGTATGAGGCATTTCTTACTTAGGGACTCTAAATCTAGTGTGAGCCTTGCAACAACCTCTTCTTCAGGCTTTTAAATACATAGATCAGACACTTTTTTAAGAGAGAGTGGCTGGGGCAATTGCCGCAGGCCTCACACATGTAGAGGGCTGCATGAAAATTAGCACCAGTGTATTATTGCCCTCTTTAACTTCAGTTTTTCTGAATACCAGTAACTTGAACTCCATAAACTTAATCTGGAGGGAAGGGTGTCACAAAACAAACTCCACAGTGGGGTGGCATACTGTCCTAGGGCTATAACAGCATGAGTAACTCATTGTTATTGCAGGCAGCATGAATAGGAACTCAGCCCAATCAAGATGCCCTTAGGCTCTCTGCTTCCCTCACACAGATTCTGATTGCTAGCAGACTCAGAAAAGAGGAAAGACAAACAGTTCAAATTGGGCACACTAAGAGAAAGCAGAGGATGATGCATTACAAAGTCATCTCAGTCTGTTCCCTCTGCTGACAGCATCCAATTGCACAACAGAGCCTTTCCAAACTCCCTTCTCACTGTACTCAAACCTTGTTTTAAACTTCCAGTTTTCTCCACTCAGTTCAATCCCTATGCTCTATTCAAACTTTCATCATTGTTTTATACCAGCACTTTCTCCTCACATTGTTTTTCCATCCCTGCTTTATTCAAACCACTGCTGCTGTTTAAAATAGTCACTTCTTTCCGCTCACTATCTTTCTGTCTTTGATTTACTCAAGGCCCCTGGCCACATGCAAATGTACATGCAAATGTACTCATGCAGAACCCATTATCAACTGCTGCTAAAGACATGCAAGTTATGGGTGAAGCTAGCATGAAAACAGAGCTCTTGATTAATGCATCAATGTTAATTGCATTCTGCAAATGTGTTTTCAGTTGTACTTCAGTGAGGGAGCAGATGGCAAAGCAGCTTCCCATATGCATGCATTACAAGATAGTTGAAAATGTGCATCCCACACCACACACTCAGTATGAGTGAGCACTACATTGGAAGCCTTATGTCTCGATGTGCATCTATGAGGTATTATTACTATTATTTGTTAAATTTGTATACTGCCCTCATTTGCAGATCTCAGGGTAAAAAAGGTAAAGGTACCCCTGACCATTAGGTCCAGTTGCAGACGACTCTGGGGTTGCAGCGCTCATCTCGCTCTATAGGCTGAGGGAGCCAGCGTTTGTCCACACACAGCTTCTGGGTCATGTGGCCAGTATGACTAAGCTGCTTCTGGCGAACCAGAAGAGCGCACGGGAACGCTGTTTACCTTCCCTCCAGAGTGGTACCTATTTATCTACATGCACTGTGATGTGCTTTTGAACTGCTAGGTGGGCAGAAGCTGGGATCAAGCAACGGGAGCTCACCCTGTTGCGGGGATTCGAACTGCCAACCTTCTGATCAGCAAGCCCTAGGCTCAGTGGTTTAGACCACAGCGCCACCTGCGTCCCTAGATCTCAGGGTAGTTCACAACAAAATATTACAATATAAAAACCACAAAGTGCATAATAAAAATAAAAATTAATAATCCACCCTTGCACAACACATTTAAAAGGGCAGCTGATGTTAATCAGCCGAAGGACTGGGAGAAGTGGAAAGTTTTTGGCTGAGGCCCAGAGGTATATAATGAAGGTGTCAGCTGAACTTCCCTCGGAAGAGCATTCCACAAACAGGGAGCCACTGCAGAAAAGGCCTGTTTTTGTGTTTCCGACCACTTGTGGAAGAGGCACACAAAGAACTGCCTCAGAGGATGATCTCAGGGTCTTTGAATTATTGCAGTTCTGAGCCATTGAAGGAATTGACCTCAGTCTTTTAAGCAAATTTGCCTGGAAGTAATGTCTGTTGAAAATAGGACTTATATCCAGGTGATGTCTTTAGGACTTGAATGTTGGATTGCTAATAGTTCAGAAGTTTGTATTTCAAATATTTTTTCTTGCCACAGGAGATTATTATTTTATTATTGTTTATCAAATAGTGCAGACTCCTTTTGTTCTCTTCCGAGAAACTACAGCCCTCTGCTGGAAAGAATCAGACGTCCACTAAGCTCAAGTATTGAGCTGCGGCAATGCATAAATGAAAGTTTGCCACTCAGAGCCACACATGGAACAGTGGCGAGAGATCTGAAATCAGGTCTTCCACAGTCCCTGAACCCATGGTAAAAGCAGCTGGGGATGGGGCCTGAATTAGAATAGCACCATGGCTTTGCAGGTCAACCTTTTCCTCCTGGTAAATTTTCTCGGACTCAATTCTCCTACAGATACAAAACTGCTTCAGGTGCTCATATGATGGCAATTCAGATCAGGAAACCACCGCAAGAGAGAGAGTTGGAGGAATCTCCCACAGAACCATAGCCTTGATTTGATCCCAGCAAGGGAATCTGTGAAAGATGTGATCACAGATTTCCCAATGTCACATCTAGTTGAGACAAAAAGCCATTATTATCCCATATTTAAATCAAAACATGCAACATGTAATAAATGAAATCTACACCACCACCAGTCAGAAATACATAAGACAGGGTGAAGCAGCTGCCCGAGGCAGCTGGTTTGGAGTGTTATGAAAGGGCAAGAAATTGAGTAACAACAACAACAATTGTATTTGTACTGCCAGGGAAGGGTGGTTGGTGGACCATGGAGATTCTACTAAAAAAATAAAATAAAGTGTATATCAAATAAGACTAAAGGCAGCCCTCCCTTGGTCTAGAACAGGTACTATAACTTCAAGGCATCCATTCTATGCGAAGTTTTGATTAGGCAACATTTATGTGAATTCAATGTCCTAAAGAAATGCAAAAGAGATGGGGAAATGGATGAGGTTATGTTATGTCTCCTTTTTCATCTGAGATCTAGGGGCTAGCAGAACAAAAACTGACGATGACAAACCCTGAGGCATCTGGCATGGATATAATAACTCCAGACAGCTGGAAACAACATTGTAAGCACATTTTGACTTAGTCAGATTTATCATATGCTTCATTTATCAACATTTTGTGTGCTGTTCTGGTGGATTCACTCTCAATGACTTTTATCACTTTTGCCTCTTCCTTGACTGGCTAATCAGATTACAGTGGTACATTGGTTCTTGAACGGCTTGGCTCCCAAACAAATCGACTCCTGAACATTGCAAACCTCGAAGTAAGTGTTTCGGTTTGTGTAAGTTTTTTGGAAGCCGAACATCTGACGTGGCTTCCGCTTGACTGCAGGAAGTTCCTGCAGCCAATCGGAAGCCGTGCCTTGGTTTTCAGTTTCAGGAGTCAAACAGACTCCCAGAAAGGATTAAGTTCGAGAACCAATGTACCACTGTAAATCCTTCATTGCCAAACTACCAAATAGATTGTGGTTTATGGACATATATTTACTAACTATAGCAAGGAAATCACTATCCTCTGTGTGATCCCCTTCTTTTAAATTCTACATCCTTTATTTTCCTAATCCTCTGTCCTGCTGTTGTGCATAGTTGTCTGTAGCAATTTATACCGATCTTTGTCAGCCCAGGAAGGGTTCTAGATGCTGAATGCTGTACAAAACAATTTCCAGGGAAGGAGGAATGTTTGTCTCTGTAGCAAAAATGATAGAGTCTTGTGGCACCTTAAAGACTAACAAATTTATTATGGCATAAGCTTTTGTGAACTACAATCTACTTCATCAGATGTATGAAGTTGCAAGTATGTATATATGTGATTGTTGTGGACAGGGGCAGTATTGTAAAAAGTGAGTTCAGAAGGAACTGAAAAGCAGAATTGGTGATAATTACGTATTTAGCAGTGGCCACTCACAAAAGTACAGTTGGGTTGATAATAAAGATATTCTGTCACTGGTGAGTCAATCAGCACATGCAATGATTTCAGTGGGTTCTGATTACCACTGTATAATACCAAAAATATGTTTTGTATTTCATGATAAGTATATTTGTGCAGGAGCAGCTTGCCTGGTGGGGTAAAGCCATAGCAATAGCCTCCCAGCAGCAGTGCCACTGCAGGTTACTGGAAGGGGTGACATAGTGGCAAAGGTTAGGGGCTGCGCAAGACCTAGGTCAGTCACCTGATATCACAGTGACATCAGGTGACCTAAAGTAAAAAAAAAAAATCCATTTGCATCATCAGCTTGAATTCAAGTAAGTCATGTAAGAGATATTTGCATTTACAGCAAGGCTTGCTATAAGTGGGACTTGCTGGAAGTGTTGATCCTATCAGCTCTTACAAAAAGTGCTCTTTGGATTGGGATCATCAGTATTATGGAGTTCCTGATTTTGTCCTCACAATAAACCAGTCCTGTGAGGTAGGTTAATTTGAGAGACAGGGAGTGTCCCAAGGTCAGCTCCATCAGCTTCATGGCTGAGCAGGGCTAGCAGTAGTAAAAGGTAAAGGGACCCCAACCATTAGGTCCAGTCGTGTCCGACTCTGGAGTTGTGGCGCTCATCTCGCGTTACTGGCCAAGGGAGCCGGCGTACAGCTTCCAGGTCATGTGGCTAGCATGACAAAGCCACTTCTGGCGAACCAGAGCAGTGCACGGAAATGCCGTTTACCTTCCCGCTGGAGTGGTACCTATTTATCTACTTGCACTTTTGACGTGCTTTCCAACTGCTAGGTGGGCAGGAGCTGGGACCGAGCAACGGGAGCTCATCCCATCACAGGGATTCGAACCGCCAACCTTCTGATCAGCAAGCCCTAGGCTCTGTGGTTTAACCCACAGAGTAGTAGTAGTAGTAGTGGTATTTATTTATCACATTTATATCCCACCTTTCCTCCAAGGAGCTCAAGGTGGCATACATGGTTTTATTCCTTATTCCTCATTCTTCCATTTGATTCTCACACCAACACTGTGAGTTATTTTGTCTGAGCAACTGTGACTGGCCCAAGGCCACACAGTAAATCAGTGTTTTTCAACCACTGTTCCGCGGCACACTAGTGTGCCGCGAGATGTCGCCTGGTGTGCCGTGGGAAAAATTGAAAAATTCAAGAGAATTACTTTATATATAGTCAATATAGGCACAGAGTTAAATTTTTTAACATTTTCTAATGGTGGTGTGCCTTGTGATTTTTTTCATGAAACAAGTGTGCCTTTGCCCAAAAAAGGTTGAAAAACACTGCAGTAAATACTAGTATTATTAAATATATTTTTTTAAAAAAAATACCATTTTTATTTATTTACTGTCTTTCATTTCAAGAAGAAATATTAAGGCGGTTCACAAACAAATAAAAGCCAATGGCAAAATAAAAATAATGAAAACATTTATAAAAACACAGCTATCTCCAACACACCAGACACCACACTATGCTAGCTTTTACAAACAATTTCAAATGTTGCACGCATTGTTCTTTCCGTGATTATAATAAGGCCTTTGTGCATTCCAGCAGAACAGGACATTCTAAAAGAATTACCAACCCAGCCATTAGCTGGACTGGGCTACACTCCAGTTCTGTAGAGAATAATGGAGGAAGATATGAAGAGTCTCTCTCTCTTTTTCTTTTCCAATCCAATGCTTCCTCTCAAGCCATGGTTGCTGGTGCTGTGGGCGTTCCTTTGTAGAGGGAAAGGTAGTGAGGGTTTGTGATGCTTTCCATCCTTTGTGGGAAATACGCTATCTTATCTTCTTGAAAATTGTATTGGCCCCACCAGTGCTATTATGACAAAGAGTTTTGTGGCATCTTAAGGACTAACACATTTAAGGACTAAGCCTTCAGGGACTACAGTCCACTGCATCAGATGCATGAAGTGTAATTCTAGATTGAAAAGGATCAACGCACATGGTTGAAGTGGGGAATGGAGAGGTCAGAGAATCAAAATGCAAAAAGGACAGGGAGAATTACGTAATACAGAGCCGTAGTGGGGGGCTAGCTGGTTTTTTTTACCCTGGTTGAAGCCTCCAGAGGGGTGCCATTGAGGCTGTGTGTGTGTGTGTAAATGCGTGGGGGGTTGCCAAACTGGGTCCTTGACAGGGGTGAAATAAAGCCTAGTTTTGCCCCTGGATAATAGCAAAATGGTTGCAGTGGCAATTGACAAAGCAGTGTGGGTGACAACACAAACACCTTAAAATTGGCAAGATGATTATCTCTGTGTGCACACTATAGTATACATTTTCTCCCTCAATGAATTCTGTAGTGTGCTAAGGGTGCTGGGAATTGTAACTCTATGTGAGGGATACACTTAGGGTTGCCATATTTCAAAATTCCTAACACCTGCAAAGTTTATGAACTTTTTTTTAGGAAACCATATAAAATTGTTCAGCTTTTTTGGGGAAACCTTTTTTTGGTTTTAAAGGTTTTGTGCTACTTTTCCTATCATGTTGCCATACAGCTGGATTTCCCCTGACATTTTGCCAATTTTTACACCCCAAAACCAGGAAATGTCATTAATTTTTCTGCTGTATGGCAAACTGAGATGTGCCAGGAGGTGCCCATGAAGGTGCTGCCTCGGGGGCTTCTGCTGCCTGAGGTAGCTACTTCACACCACTTCATGGGTGGGCTGGCTTTGCCTGAGGCCATTATGGGCAAGCACACTGGTATCTGTTTAACTGTAAGCACACACAATTATTATTATTATTATTATTATTATTATTATTACTATTTTAATAAGTTTATCAATCTACCACATTTGCACAAAACATCAGCTGTGTGTGTCTGTATGTGTGCGTGTGCTGCTCCAAGCCAGGAAAGCAGAGATCTATGGGTATTGTTTACATGTGCACATACAACTTTTGTGATCTACCACTTACACAAAAGAGTAGTCCAAAAATTAAAACAAGTGATGCCTCACTCCAACCTAGGCAAAGATTTAGAGTTGTTCAAATGAAAGTGCAGGCCTTGCCAGTGTGCAGGCTGGGTGTGGGTCCTTGCCTGCCTTCTCTCAGAACTGACAGTTGTTAGATAGGCGTGCCTGGCATGCTCTGGTCCATGGGGTCACAAAGAGTTGGACACGACTGAACGACTGAACAGCAACAGTTAGCTCAACAGCCTTAACATGTGTAGCATGATAAAAAAATATGGAATTATGTTTTTGCATACTTATCACATTTAGCATAAGTTGCATTTTACTTCCCTCTGACCTCACTCCTTTCCATTCGATAAACCAAGGTATAGCGGCAAGGAGGGGAGCAGAACTTAGGTTTGAGGGATCTATGTTGCTTTTGGTAGGACCAGAGATCCATCAATCAGAGCCAGCTACAAATGATATGTTGCTCTTTAGTCGCTTAGTCATGTCCGATTCTTCGTGACCCCATGGACCAGAACACACCAGGCACTCCTGTTTTCTACTGCCTCCCGCAGTTTGATCAAACTCATGTTAGTATCTTTGAGAACACTGTCCAACCATCTCGTCCTCTGTTGTCCTCTTCTCCTTGTGCCCTCAATCTTTCCCAACATCAGGGTCTTTTCTAGGGAGTCTTCTCTTCTCATGAGGTGGCCAAAGTACTGGAGCCTCAACTTCAGGATCTGTCCTTCTAGTAAGCACTCAGGACTGATTTCCTTAACAATTGATAACTTTGATCTTCATGCAATGCATGGGACTCTCAAGAGTCTCCTCCAGCACCATAATTCAAAAGCATCACTTAATAAATTCTTAACGCAGACATTTGCATCGAGTTCCAGAACTGAACTGAGCTCACCGTCCTTCCACACTCCCAATCACCTTTATTGCTCTCCCGTTTTCTTCATTTCAGTAGGAAAAATTAGGGGAAGAGTATTTTACTGCTGCCATTATTAAATGATGTGATGTAGTGATGTATGGAAGTGAGAGCTGGACCATCAAGAAGGCTGATCGCAGAAGAATTGATGCTTTTGAATTATGGTGCTGGAGGAGACTCTTGAGAGTCCCATGGACTGCAAAAAGATCAAACGACTAAACAACAGCATTTTACTGCTGCCATTATTAAATGATTGGGGAGTCATAAAACCTCGCATATCTGCAGCAGGCTACCCAGAGATAGAGTCCTGATCTTCCGCCTGCCCATCACGAGTTAACGCTTGGAGGAATCCAGCGGCGATTTGACCGACGCCGAAGGGGCTTCCTTCCATTGGTTGCCTTAGGCAGCGGCAACCTCAGCCGCCGCCTTTTTCCCCAGCAACCAATGAGCAGAAAGGCGTCTGCCCGCAGCAAATATGGTCGAGGAGGAGGACGGGGGAAGGAAAACAAACCCGTTCCATAGGCGCCGAGCCAGCGATTCATGGTAGCGGCGGCACTTCCGCCCGGCTCGAAGTCACGTGCCTGCTGCTTGCCTAAGCTTTTCTGGCAGCTGACTTTGGTGGGAAGCAGCCGACAGACGGGCTGGGTTCATCTAGGGAGCCCTGGTTTCGCGTTTGCTTTTGCCCTGAAGTGGAGCATGCAGACCCCGGAACCCGAAGAGGCGGAGGAAGAAGAGGACCGTACCCCGCTCCTGCTGCGAGAAGCCCAGCCCACCGACAAGGCGGGTGAGAGCAGCGGCTGGGGAGGGATCGCTTGCCCCGCAACGCACACCTCAGTAGTGAGCCTCCCGCCCTCTTTTTTGTCTCCAGCAGCCAGTTCCCCTCGCTGTGGGGGAGTAGGCGGGTTGGTGGGAGACAGACCTTTCTGTGGTGGCGCCTCCACCGTCTCCAGTATCCTGTGGAGAGGTGTCTTAGCAGCCCCGGTCCTGTGCAGGTTTGCCAGTAGCTAGCAAACGCAGCATTATGCCCCTTTATTCGGAAGGAAGTTCCATTTCGGTGCTGACTTCCCAGGACTGCCGTCTGTCGCCATAAGTATCACCGAGTCCATTGACGACCAGCTTCAGAGGGGTGGTCGGCGACAGCAAACACAGCGAGAGGTCTTGTGGCACCGTGAAAGCTAACGGGTTTATTCTATTTTCGTGGGCTACGTTGCATTTGTGTGAACAGTTGCCTTCACTTGCCAGCTACCGGTACACAAACACACGCAGATGTCGAGGGAGAAACCTCAAAGTGTGGGTTCAAGAGTGTTAAGGCAATTTACAACCACTCAGTAGTAGTAGTAGTAGTAGTAGTAATACATACATCTGACTGAGTTGCTCTAGCCACTGTGGGCAGCTTCCACAGAATATAAAAACATAATGAAACATCAAGTTGTTTAACAACTTTTTTTTTAAAAAAACCCCACAACTACTACTACTAGTAGCCCAGAACAGAGATCTTGAAATTGCAGACTGATTGTTGTGAATGATTGGGCAGGCTTATCATGTATACATTAGTTGTCCTGACTTTTCAGTCCACTGTTTCCAATTTCCCCCCTTACTCCTTTGTGAGTGTACCAAATAAGGATAATGCTTAATGCATCTGATGCGAACATAAGAAGCTGCATTATATCATTTTGCCCAGTATTGTCTCCAAGGTTATAGGTCTTCTCTTATCTGCTACTTGAGTTTTTAAGCTGGAGATTCCAGAGATTGAACTCAAGTCCTTCTGCAAGCATAGCTATTAACCCTCCCCTAAATGGGATATAATCTACAAAATTTATGCTCCATTAAATCTGTTACGATGCTGTAATAATTTATCTCGGTTAAGCACATAACTGCTGCCTGGGGCATGTATGTAAAGTACACTGCCTAGGAAGCAGTGCTGTTGAAGTCAGTGGGTCTTCATTCTTAAGAAACATGTTTTAAATACAAGCACTTGTACACCAGCTCCCTCAGCCAGTAAATCAAGATGAGCGCCGCAACCCCAGAGTCGTCCGCGACTGGACCTAATGGTCAGGGGTACCTTTACCTTTTTTTTACTTGCATGTTATAGATTTCCCATATAGTAGACATATGCCTGCACACGTGAGAAACTTTTCTGTAGGTGCTGATCAACAGGATGGTCACACACAAACATGCAATGATCCTACACATGTGTTTGTTTGGTTGTTGCTTCCTTATGCTTAAACTGTGCAGCAAAGCTCCACTGAATGGTGGTGAAAAAAATATTTTTAATAAATAAATGGGTTGAGCACCATCCACACATGTGCAATTGTTGCATGTGATGTCTTTCAGTATTGTTGGTTTGTAAATATTGGTGTGGTCCCTGCTTAGATAGTGTGCATGCTATCAATGCAGGAATTTTGTTCTGTTTGATGCTAGAGCAAGGCTTGCAAGACAAAAGGCAATTAGTCTTACTGTATTTTGTTTTACTGAGTTGTTACTCTTATCAGAGCATCTTAGAGATCGCTAGAAATAGAATGCTCGGGCCAGAAAACAAAATAAGTGTCTTGGCATATCAGTTAAGTGTTGTGTAGGGCAGTGTTTTTCAACCTTTTTTGGGCAAAGGCACACTTGTTTCATGAAAAAAATCACGAGGCACACCACCATTAGAAAATGTTTAAAAAATTAACTCTGTGCCTATATTGACTATATATAAAGTAATTTTTCAATTTTTCCCACGGCACACCAGGCAACATCTTTTTCCCACGGCACACCAGGAACAGTGGTTGAAAAACACTGGTGTAGGGACTAGTTCAGGGGTAGACAGCCTAAGGCCATGGGGCCAGATGCGGCCCAATCGCCTTCTCAATCCAGCCCACGTACGGTCTGGGAATCAGCGTGTTTTTACATGAGTAGAATGTGTGCTTTTATTTAAAATGCATCTCTGGGTTATTTGTGGGGCACAGGAATTCGTTCATATTTTTTTCCCAAAATATAGTCCGGCCCACCACATGGTCTGAGGGACGGTGGACCGGCCCACGGCTTTAAAAGGTTGCTGACCCCTGGACTAGTTGCTATGGAGGATTGTTTACCTCTTTTGCCATTTGACAAAACTGAGGGGAGTTTCAACTGTCAATTGTAATAAGGAATTAAAAGAAAAAAATTAAAATATAAAGGCTAGTACAAACACCTAGAATGAGCCTAAGAGACTCTTTAAACTCTAGTCAATATGTTTATATCGCTACTTGCATCATTTCCAGGTTTAACCATAGTAAATAAGGAGAAGAGAAGGGTTTGACTATTTGCAGAGCAATTAATTTACTGCAAATTGGAAAGCCAAAATTCTGTAACCCCAAAATGCCAAAATACACAATTTACTGTGGGGGGGGGGATGCAGCTATGTAAACCATGCAAATACTTGATCTATCATATTTTATTTAATTGATGCAAGATATTCATTATCAGCAGAAGAAACTAAAATGCTACCATGCTAGGTTGAATACTGTGACCCAATTTACAAGACAGTGCAATAGTTGAGGTGACGAAGTGGTGTCTCAAGGAATATGAGCAAATATTTGGAAAGGCAGAGGAAGAATGCTGCAAGTTGTTTTAGACCAGGGGTTGGCAAACTTAACCGGTCTCGGGCCAGAGGGCGAGGGAGCGTGCACCCATACGTGCACACACTTGCTTTTTTCGGCACACTTCCGGGTCGCGCGGCACCGGAAATAGCTTGTGCACATGCGCAAGCGTAATTTCTGCCACACTTCCAGGTCTGCGGAGGCCCGTGTGCACGCACACAAGCTGTTTCCAGTGCTCCACCAACCTGGAAGTGCACCGGAAATAGCTTGTGCGTGTGTGCACGGGCCTCCGCAGATCCGGAAGTGCGCCAGAAATTATGCTTGTGCATGCACACAAGCTATTTCCGGCGCAGTACTGACCCAGAGAAATGATGCTTGTGCATGCGCACAAGCTATTTCCGGTGCACTTCCAGGTCGGTGGAGCACCGGAAACAGCTTGTGTGTGTGTGCGCACGGGCCTCCGCAGACCTGGAAGTGCGGTGGAAATGATGCTTGCGCATGCGCACAAGCTATTTCCGGCGCAGTACTGACCCTGAGATGGGCAGCCATGCTGTGCCGATAGAGCAGGTGGCAGCAGCCAGCGGGGGTCGTTGCGGGCCGGATAATTGGCTCACGTGGCCCGTATACGGCCTGCAAGCCTTAGTTTGGGGACCCCTGTTTTAGACTGAGCATAGCCCTGTACATATCTACTCAGAAGTAAGCACCAGTGAACTCAATAGGGCTTACTTCTGAGTAGACGTGTATCAGATTCTGTTGTTACCCTGGGCACTAAAAGTCCATATTAAGCTCTCATAATTAATGGGGGGGGGAGACTTTTTCAATGATGTAAGCAACCCCTGAAAAGCTAGGACTGGTTTCTGATCCAAAGAAAAGGGGTAGGTAAACGCTTTGCAATAAAGTTGTGTAAACATTTTAACAGGGACATCCAAGGGGGGTGAGGAAGAGAGACCATAAGCTGTGCAGCTGCAAAGTATTGGGCAAGTCCTTATCTACATGGTTGCATTTCACTACAGGGCCAGGATGTTATATCAGAGTGTTGTGCTTAGAGCAGGGAGATTTGACTTAAAATTCATGCTCCTCCCTGAAGCTCCCTAGGTGGTCTTTGGCTACTTGCAGTCATCAGCCAAACCTGCTTCACGGGTTTATTGGGACAGCCCCTCAGTGTGGTCTTGGAAAAGGAGCAGCTTAAACATTTATTTATTTATTTATTTCACAAAATTTACATTATTCTTGATTAAAGTAAAGCATCAAAATAGTTTACAAAAATAATTAAATAATAAAACATCAGATTGTAATAAATGTTCTGTCTTCTATAAACTCTTTTGCATTTTGCTTGAAAAATATAATTTGGAGCTCATTCCCACCTCCTCTAGTGGTGTATTTATGGGAGAAAAGATATTTTGTCAACAAATTATTTAACACGTTGATGACAACAACAACAACAACAAGAACAATTTATTATTTATACCCTGCCCATCTGGCTGGGCTTCCCCAGCCACTCTGGGTGGCTTCCAACAGAATATTAAATGCAATAATATATTAAACATTAAAAGCTTCCCTAAACAGGGCTGCCTTCAGATGTCTTCTAAAAGTCTGGTAGTTGTTTTTCTCTTTGACATCTGGTGGGAGGGGATTCTACAGGGTGGGTGCCACTACCGAGAAGGCCCTCTGCCTGGTTCCCTGTAACTTGGCTTCTTGTAGCGAGGGAACCGCCAGAAGGCCCTCGGCACTGGACCTCAGTGTCCGGGCAGAATGATGGGGGTGGAGACTCTCCTTCAGGTATACTGGAACGAGGTCAGCACCAACACTTTGAATTGTGCTCGGAAACGTACCGTGTTTGCATGTCACAGTAAAGCTGTAAACTGGCTTGCTGTGCACAAGCAAACCATGTCTGCTTAGTTCCTTCCTTACCAGCCCATGGGGGGAACAAAGCACAAACCTTGATTTAGTGTTGCATACAAACTGGGGACCTTGGTTTGTTTTGCTCAAACCACTAAGCTGGGAACAAGCTACCATGACATGCAAATACTGCCATTGTGTCTCTCCTGCTGGCCTAACTGAGCTCATGACTTTCCCTAAGTCACCCAGTCCGTTCTTTGAGGAGCCAGGAGGATTGGCCCTGGATCCAATTCAAAAGCTCTGTCCCATAGATTAAACTTCCTCTTGCGGTTTATTCATTTCTGACCAGCAGTATTTATCCTGAAAAATCACCTGGAACCTTAGTGCAAGTGCTGTTTGCATAGATCTATTTGCACTGATTTGAAGAGAACGACATGTTCCTAATGATAAAACTTAGGAAACGGTACATGCAGGTACGTGAACTAGCATCTTGAAAGACAGTATACCTCCAGTTACTAGATGCAAGATAATGGCTATATCTAGGGATGCTTTGTTTAATTTATTTATCTGTTTAAAATGTTTAATAAACTAAAAATTAATTGGGCAGCAACATTTAAATACATATTCTTTTCAATACAAATGCGTATAACATCTTGTTAAATCTTCCTTTTTTCACACAAGAGGGCTGCATGCCTCTTACAAGTTGATGCCTGCTAGGAAACACATGTGCATTCTTTTTTAAAAAAAACAAAACAACAGCAAGCAAACAAAGAATGAACGTCAAAACAAAATAAAATAAAAAAATTCCACAACACCTTAGAGACCAACTAAGTTTGTTCTTGGTATGAGCTTTCGTGGCAGACCAACACGGCTACCTACCTGTAAAAGAATGAATGTGTTAATGTTGCTTCAGAAATTCTGCAAAATTGAGTTGACTGATCATTTAACTAAAACTCGTATGATTCATTGATTAAGTTGCAACGTAGTTCCTAACCTGGCTTCCTGCCTTATTTCTGCGCTCCCGGAGACATCTGGATGGAAACAGAACTCTGGACTTTGATCCAATCAAACAAGATAGCTCTTAATCCCTTTCAGCCAGCTGCCTTTGTCCATTTCTACTTGCCACTAAATGTTCACATTGGAAATCTTAAAATTGGTGTCCTTTTGAAATTGCATGCACTTGTGGCATAAGTTTTGTACAATTGCATAAAATATCCTTTAAAAAAAACACTAAACAGGGCAGTCTGTTATTAAAAGAGGGGGGGGAATGTAGCAAAGTGATAAGGAAGCTATCCTTATAAATAAATAAATAAATAAATAAATACATACATACATACATACCATTATTGTAAGGATCTGTGATCCCTCCATATGTAGCTCAGTTACAGTGGTGTTCATTTATCCTTCCATAAAACATGGGTTTAAAAAGGCAATTAAAGGCAAGATTACAGTCCTGTCCTTTCCAGCAATGGCTGATCACGTTGAATTTTTTTTTTGGGGGGGGGGGGGTTGCTCCTTGCCCAGCACAGCATTGTCAGTTTTACTTCCCCATGTTTGGTATGAAGTTGTCAGAGCTCATGTTGAAGAGTTGAAGACCCAAATACTTGTCACAGTGTACATCCAGACCTGTTGTTGTTTTTTAATGGTGAGAGATTACAGCAGCACACCTATTCCCGCTCCCTCCAAAAACCAAGGTGGTTTTCTCTGCAGCAGGGGATTTCCTCTTCTTCTCCCCTACTCTGCATCTTGTAGAGACTTTGTACAGCCCTGTTTGCTTTGGGGACTTGGAACAAGTGGGAAAAGTTGGTTGAAAGTGGTGCTGCCTAAGTAGTAAATCTGCACTAACAGCTGAGAAAAGTAAATAAATGAATTTGATTACAGGTGGGTAGCCGTGTTGGTCTGCCATAGTCAAAACAAAATCGAAAATTCTTTCTAGTAGCACCTTAGAGACCAACTGATTTTGTTCCTGGTATGAGCTTTCGTGTGCATGCACACGAAAGAAGAAGTGTGCATGCACACGAAAGCATGCACACGAAAGGTATCTGAAGAAGTGTGCATGCACACGAAAGCTCATACCAGGAACAAAATCAGTTGGTCTCTAAAATGAATTTGATGCCAAACATTCAATTCAAAAATACTGTGTTTATAGTTAAGTAAGAAATCGAATGGCAATGACTGAAATTCAGAATTTGGCATTTAGTGTTTACATGGCAGTGGGGTTAGAGAGAGGCTATTGACTGAAAGCAGTGTGATGTGACGTGAATGGCAAAAGGCGGGTTGCTGAGCAAAGCAGAGCTGCAGAACAGGATATTCCACATCTACCAGCAGAGGTGGATCTGGAAGAAAGCCAGAAGTGGTTTGTGAAAGCAACAATACCTTAGTGGTCTTGCAGAAAGGCAGAAGAATAAGGATGTTATTAACACCAATGAAGGCTCCTTTGCTGTTTAATGTTGGGCACTAGAATAGCAAGATAATAAACTTGCACATGCCACGTCTACTGTGCCTCATTTGCAGTAATAAGTAGCTATTCAGAGCAACTTCCTCAAACTAAAAATGTTGCAGGAGCTTTCCGTTCAGATCATGGGAGCATTACGATGATCCAGCACAACAGTAACTAGGAAATTAGAGGGAAATGTCTTCGAAAACAAGGTTGGTTGTGAAAGAAGTAGCTCCTGGGGATGTTAATGGTAAGAAGTTGCGTTGTGGCGTGTTACATTTTTAAAAAAGAATGTTTGTGTGTATGTATGTATATATGGAGAAAGAGAGAGAATCACATACCGGTAATCTTTTCCATAGTACAGTATAGTAATCATGCAGCAAAGCAAATATGAGTAATATTTTTTGTATATTTAAAGTGAGATTTTGGTGAACATGTGGTTTATTTGCATTTCATGATTGAAAAGTATATGTTAAGACATGGACAGAATATTGGGGTGTGAGTTTTGTTTCCCCTTTAGGGTTGGATTTGGGGGAGTGGGCACTCTGAGTAGCTGGCAGAATGCACACTTCATTTGCTTTACGTGTTTGTATGTATGTTGTATCCATGAGTGAGCATGTATTGTGCACACTTCTCCTCTTGTCATTTGCTTGAGCGTCTTACCCCACTATTTTTATTGAAACTGTGGCCCTTTAGATGTTGTTGGCCATGTTGGCTGGGACTAATGGGAGTTGGAATCTAACAACAGCTGAGAATGGGGCACGGGTAGTCAGTCCTCCTCCATACATGGTTCGCTCACCACAATTTATCAAAAAATATGGCATAATTTCTTATGAAACACCTTCAGGCCATACCTGCAAGCTTTTGGGTTCGGTCATTTGAGATTCCTTAGCAGAGCTAGAAAACTATTGTGGGTAATGCACCACTAAGTCATACTCAAGAGTAGAGCCATAACTTTAGTAATTTAAGGTCATTGATTTCAGTGGGTCTACTCTGAGTATGACTTGGAGGGATATCGTCTTCTGTTTCTCAGGCACATTTTGTCATACCTGATGTGTCCAATAGCTTAGAGTTGCTTGGTAATGGCTTGAGGTGCCTAATAAGGCTACATAAATCAACCCTGTGATCATATGAATGATTACATACCTTTAACAAACTGTTGAAGTTCATGTTTATTCTAACTGAAATAATTGAACAATACATAAACATATACTCTCCTGCTTGTGAATTAATAGATAAGCAATGATTATTGTAAAGCAGCCTTTACCCAATTTGTGCCCTCCAGTTTTGGGGGGTTGATGGTGGCGCTGTGGGTTAAACCACAGAGTCTAGGGCTTGCTGATCAGAAGGTCGGCGGTTCGAATCCCTGCCACGGGGTGAGCTCCCGTTGCTCGGTCCCAGCTCCTGCCCACCTAGCAGTTCGAAAGCACATCAAAGTGCAAGTAGATAAATAGGGACCGCTCCAGCGGGAAGGTAAACGGCGTTTCCGTGCGCTGCTCTGGTTTGCCAGAAGCGGCTTTGTCATGCTGGCCACATGACCCGGAAGCTGTCTGCGGACAAACGCCGGCTCCCTTGGCCTATAAAGCGAGATGAGCGCCGCAACCCCAGAGTCGGACACGACTGGACCTGATGGTCAGGGGTCCCTTTACCTTTTTAAAGTCTAAAATGGGTGGAGACCCTCGTGACGTGCAGACCAGCCTTGGTCCACAAGGCCTTGGTCCCTCAAACTATACCCACCTGCCAGATGTCAGTGGGTGACATCTCCTGATGGATGGTGTTCAGATCTGCTGGGGGCTGCTTCATCAGCGCACCCCCTGCAGAGAACACACTGGTGAAGCAGAGCCCTGCATAGAGCAGATTGGCTACATAAATGTAGCCTTACCAGCTGGTAAGCAGAGTGTTTGATCCTGCTTGGTGCTGCTTCACCAACACTTACCTGGGGGAAATGTGCTGACCAAGCTGCCGTCCAGCCAGGCCAAAATGTTTCCCCATCCCTGGGCTACAGTTTCAGGAGAGCACATCCACACTATGGAGTCAATGGATCAATCCTGCTTCTCAGTGAACTCTTGAGAATTGTAGTTCTGTGAGAGGGGATAGGAGTCTCGTAACAATTCCCAGCACCTTTAACAAATTAGAGTTCCCAGGATTCTTTGGGCCAAACCGTAACTGTTACAGTGGCATAAAACAACAAAAATGTATAGTGTGGAATGGATGTGACCTGACAACTCAACATTTTGTGGCTCCTGAACATTCTCAGTCCACGCTGAATAGTTTTGGCGGTGTCCCCCCGCCATTAGTCCATTGCCTGCATTTTAGCTTATGTGAGAATGAGTCTGGGGGCAAAGACAAGATTGCTGGGCCTTCAGCCTTTGTTTCTGTTAAAGATAGGTTGCTAGCCAGAGTTGTGGGGATTTTTTTTTTTTTACATTAATGCTTTTTAATGTACATCACTTTTTCTTTTAGCGCCAATATGCTGCTCTGCTCGCCTCAGCTTAGCGATCTGGGCCTTCTTGGGATTCTTTATCTTATATGCACTTCGTGTCAATTTAAGTGTTGCCCTAGTGGACATGGTAGAATCAAATGCAAGCTTGACCAGAAATACTTCTTCAAATGTGTGCAAAGAACATTCTTCTACCCCAGTTGTTCCTCGTAACACTACGGTAAGTTTTACCAGATCTACTTTTGAGAATGTGAACTGTCTTAAAGGGTATGTGTTTTAAATTATTATCTCTTCAAGAGCTGGTGGAATGCCAGTATTGATGTGGGTGAATATTTATAAAGGGTTGTATCCAACTAAGTTCTACTTAGAGTAAACCAAATGGATGATGTCCACAATGAGCCCACTCTACTAATTTCAAAGAGTATGACTAACAGTGGGCACAACTTAAATACGCTTGCAGTGTTATCTGAGGCATTTACTCAGAAGTAAATCCAGGTGATTTTTAATAGGTCTTACTCCCAGTTAGGTAGGTATAGGATTTCAGTCTTACCTTGGACTAAGTCTCATTTGGTAAGACCCGTTGAAATCATACTCCTATGTTCTGAATAAACATGCAGAGGATTGTGCAGAACATTAAATCAGCACCTCCTTGTGAAATTATCCATGGGATCTTTAAAAGCAGTTATGATCAGAGGAATATATCTTATCTCTCAGCATTCTTTTGCATGATCGGTGTCTTCAAATAGCCCTTGAAGTTCTTCTTATCACAGAGATTCTGCTCAGATGATGCCACTATTTTATCTGCATCGGTCAATCTGAACTCTGACTGCTTACATAGGGTTGCTATACATCCGGAATTTCCCGGAAATTGCTGGGATTTGGCCACTGGAATCGGTGTCTGTCTGGGTGGAAATTGCTATAATGTCCAGGAAAATCCGGACGTATGGCAACCCTTGTCAGAAGTGTAGGTTTTGGTGAATTTTCTTGAAAATAGCTTAAAAACATCTTTGCAGGCCCCCCCCCCCCCCGGCTCAACTTTTGTGTCCAGAATTTCACTTTTCAGAATACGGCAACCCTACCTTACAGTAATTCTTGTAGGAGTGTGTTTGTTTAAGGCAAGTAACATTCATTCCTCATCAAATCCCTTTATAGATTTTTGCTGCCTCCAGAATCACACATACACACGTACACATCCTGTGTGATGTGATGGATGCTACTGTTCTGAAAATAAAAGGATAGCACCCTGGAGCCTAATATAATGCCCTGACAATCCTAGAGAACTGCTGCCAGTCAGTGTAGACAATAATGACCTACATAGACTAATGGTTGGACTTGTCATAAGGCAGCTTCCAGTGTAGCACATAGTACAGGCCAACCTGGACTGCACCACAAGAATGTAAATGTGTTAAATTTGGGTGGGTTTGTACAGCCTACAGTTGTTTAAAGTTTGTAAGTCTGTCAAGTGTGGTAGTTCATACATTAAATAAAGAAAAGAAGAGGAGAAGGCTTTGAAATCAATTGATGTGTGATTATTTTTTATGACACTTGGCTGGCTTTAGGAGCCTGGTTGACAGAATGAAAACAATTAACAGGATATTAACCAGCTAGGTATATTTTAATGTCATTCATCTAAAAAAAAAAAAAACCAAAGATGTGGTCACTTTTTTGCTGTACATAGGGAGCTCTTTCCATGCATCCCATGAAAAATGAGTACATAGTTACCTATGTCCATGAAGGGCATGTGGAAAATATACGGTAGTTTGTAAGCCACTCTGCGGTTAGCAATGTATGTCACTGATAGGTGTGCAGTGTTGCTGGATGGGGAGCATGCAGTCCTTTGTTATATCTTCCTGTGATGCAAATTGGGGTGGAAACCAGACCTCCATGTCTTTTTCTCTCCCTCCCTTTCAGGGGAAAAAGTATGCATGGGATGCAAATACTCAAGGCTGGATCCTTGGTTCCTTCTTCTATGGTTACATCATTACACAGGTTCCTGGTGGATATCTTGCCCGCCAATTTGGCGGAAAGAAGCTGTTGGGGTTTGGCATCCTGGGCACTGCCATTTTCACCTTGTTCACACCTTTGGCAGCCGATTTAGGAGTCGGGTACCTCATAGCTGTCAGAGCTTTGGAAGGCCTGGGTGAGGTAATCTCTCCTTCTCCGCCCCCTTTAATTATTATTGTTGTTGTTGTTGTTGTTGTCAAGAATTTTAAAACAATTATTTTGTAAATATATTAACATTCCCCTGTAATGTTGATAAATTACATTAGGCCCGTCTTTTCCAGCTTGGCATCTTCCAAATGCTGCACGTCCCCAACTCCAGTCAATCCCAGCTCTAGCCAGGCAACGCCCAGATGTGAATGGACTCCCAAAACACCTGGAAGGCACCAAGTTGGGATCAACCGCTCCATAGGGATCTGGTTGGGCAAATAGGGTGCTGGACTAGATGGGACCTTCATCTGATCTAACTGGGCTCTGCTCATGTTCTTAATAGCACTTTTCTCACTTGGGTTTTTCATTGCTGCTGCTTCAGTTATAGTTCCACTGGCTTCTCGTGTGCTCTTATTCCCCCCCCCCCCAGCAGATAGACAGATGGGCATGAATCTGAGAATTGAGGGTTCCTTCCTCATTCCCAGTTTTCCTTACACCTACCTTAAAACGAACAAGTCTTCTATTACTTCATTGTGAGGACGAGCATAATGTTAAGATCATAGAGCGCCACGTTAATGAGAAATGGTATATTAAGGGCTGCGTGAGGAGCTGATATGAAAGGTATGCCGTTCCTCTGTGGCTGTGGAACTGATCAAATGGCATCTGCAGAGCTTGAATAGAGGGGAAGGAAGTTGTGCCAGGGTGGGTGGAGCTGGCACTTAACTGAAATTTTGTTATGTAAAATGTCTGCTGCATGCTCCCTTAAACAGCTGTGTATAGGCTGGGTCAAAAAATAAAATTGTTTGTGGGCATTCCAAATTTTGCACCAAAAACCTGAATCCTGCAACTGTATAAATTATGCAGGTCAAGCAGTTTCCCCTAATTTCTCTTACTCTACATAATTTACTTTGCGATTTTGCCCCATCATTGTGAGAGGCAAAGAACTTCCTAGGACAGCTTTGTTAAAAAGTGAGGAAATGCGGAAAAGAATATTTCCAGGAAGCTGAATTCTCCACCCATTGCCACATTCTGTGCTCTTGCACAATTGCAAAATAAATCCAGCCCTTCCCTTCGCTCCCTGGGTTTAATATGATGCTTTAATATGCTTGTGACTTCTTTTAGACTTAATTGTTCATGAACGTTTTTATTCAAAGTTCACATAGTTTTTATTAGATTTCTGGTTTAATTTAGGGGAGTCTTGTTGCTGTTGTTTTAAACTGGTCTGTCTGCAGAATGAGCTCTCTTCCCTGCCATGCTGTCCGGCCTCCTTTGCATGTTGGCATTTAATAATCCAAACTGAGGGAAAACCACCACTTCAAAATATTTGTGCTGCTGTTTCTATGCAGAAACCAAAAGTTCACCATAATTGTTATGTTCACAAAGCATATTCAGCTGAAGAATTGAGGCAGGCAAGGAATTAGTTCTGCTTAATTGCCCAGGAGCTATGTGCATTTTGTTCAGAAAATAGCTTTGTACTAATGCAACTGGTACTTTCTCCAGGCTACATTGGAGATGTTTTATTGAAGTAAATCTTGGCCAAATCATTTTACTCTTGAAAGATATGTTGTACTATAAACAAATGTGTTTTCCAGGGTGTCACCTTTCCTGCCATGCATGCCATGTGGTCCTGTTGGGCTCCTCCACTGGAACGCAGTAAACTTCTTAGTATTTCATATGCAGGTGAGATGCTTTAAAAAATGCTCAAGTCTAGCCAATGAAGATGCAGCGCTAATCTCTTTTAACTGTGGTATAATGGTTGGGAACAGGCCACAGGATTATGCATTCCATTTCTGCTCCCACCCCCATACTCCTGCAGCTACCCATTAAGCATGGTTCATTGCTATGCATGCCTTGCCACTAAACCATGTTTATCCCTAAACTGGGTGTATTCAAAGCCTAGTATTTTCAATCCTTGAGCAGTCTACACTGTATGTACTGCTAGGGTATATATGTATATATAGACAGGGTGGCTGGGACAACCCGGTCAGATGGGCAGGGTAAAAATAATAAAGTTATTACTGTTATTTAAAAATAAAACTTTAATTTCTAGGTGCACAGCTAGGAACTGTTGTGTCTCTTCCGTTGTCTGGCTTGATCTGTTTTTATATGAATTGGATTTATGTGTTCTACATATTTGGTGAGTGTTTTCACTGTAAATGTCATTCAGTTGAGTAAAGATTGTATTTTTTTTTAATTATTCGTTTTAAAATATACAAAACAAAAGAGCAAAAGAGCAAACTTTCTCAACGCCCCCCTCCTCATACAACTAATCGCCAGTATTAAGGTGTGAATTATGTTACTCTCTTTTCTCTCTCTCCTGCCTCCCCTCTCTCTTTTTAATAATTATATACTGTATAACTTTTAAATATGATTCAGGAGAATCGAGTGGTACTCCAATTTGTCATAGGTACAATTAAGATACCCCAAATCCTAAGGACAATGTTTTTAAAAAAAAAAAAAAAAAAAACACAGCTGGAAGATTGTTTTTCAGTCCAGTGTCATTGTAAAGCTTTTCGTGTGTACTTCTAGAACACTTTGTGCCTGATCATTGTAAATAAATGCCTAAAATAACTTCCCCAGCAATTTTGCCTGTCACACCCTGGGGAATGTCATGATCTGATGACATTTTTCTGTTAAGGTTTTATATGCACGTGCGTCAAGAAACGTGATCTACAGACTGCCCACAAAGAGAATTTCTGTCTATGGGAGAATTCGTTTGTTTTCAGCAACCCAATTCTCTCACTTAAATAGTCCCATTGTGCAAAACATCTCTGATTAGTTTTGTTTCGTATCACACCCACGGTCACCTCATCTATGCCTTCTTTAGCCACAGGAAGCTGACAAATCTAGAAGTTTTTATGCGCAAGGCTGACACTTGTTGTATCCTTAGCAGACAACGGCAATTGGCACACATGGCTTCACATTTAAGTGACCCTCTGGATATGCACACACACATTTGTTATGTTGGAACAATCTCTTTCATTTACCTTTGGGGTTGGGGGTGGCTGGTTACTACATGCCTGTGGGATCCACAGGTAGCTCTGGCTTGAGAGACATTTCACGGTGATCTGCAGGTGATCTGCAGTAGCAGCTGGCAAGGCACTGTGGGTGGGGCAGCCCTGTTCTCCCAAGTTTCCCAGCACCAAACATTGATATAACGTGCCAAGAGGAGAGAGAGGGGTAAAGGGGAAGGGACAATGGCAGTGGCAGGAGTGGCAGATTGGCTCTGCCTCCGTGCCCATATTGTGCTGAGCTGCCCACTGTCTTGCCCTCTGCCCCTCTCCCTCCTGGTAAGGGGCAGTAATGTGAGGTATTGGGAAGCCAAGCGAGAGCAACACAGCATCACCCACGCCTGCCACTGCTGGTGGGTTGTAGCAGTGCTTGCACATTTAAAGTCTCATGGCTGGCATTTCCTTGACCATAAGTGTTGTTGTTTTCACTTTAAGGTGCCCTGGGTGTGCTGTGGTTCATCTTCTGGATGTTGATAGTTAGTGATACACCAGAAACACACAAGAGAATTTCCCATGCAGAAAAGGAATACATTCTCTCCTCCCTTACAGATCAGGTGTGTACTTTTTGGTCAAGCCTTTGCTCATTTCTGTTGAAGTACTGGAGTAATATACATCCACTATCGTATTTAAAAGACAAAGAGGTCCTTGAAAAATGCTAAGATTTATTATCTGTCCTCCTCGTTAAGGTCCCAAGGTGGGATACATCAATAAAACATGCAATTATAATTAGAACCGCTACAATTATAAACACATAAAACAGATGGAACAGAACTGTATAAAAGAGGTGGTTCCAGCAAGCGAACAAGCCAGCTAAAAAGAACATTTGGGTGAGAAAAGGAAGAAGAATGCCCGGCAGCAGAATCCCTGAAAAGTCACCACTCAGACAAATGTTTTGTATTCCTCATGTTAAACAGAAGTGCACCCATACTGTGCGCCAACCATGGTTACGTGTGGGTGTACCTGCATGCAGTAGGTAAGGGACTCAAGGAGGAACATGAATCCCATAGCATAGCCTGTTCCTGATCTTCTTAACCATTGGGATTAAGGGATCTACCATTATGCTTAAGAGTGCAGACTGGCAGGAACAAGTTCTTTAGAAATAAGCTTCTTTGAAATTTTAAGGAATGTGATTCAAAAAACATTTAAGAACATCTATGTGAATTGAATTCCTTCTCTGTAGCTTTCTACTCAGAAATCCATCCCTTGGGGAGCCATACTGACGTCGCTTCCACTCTGGGCTATCGTCGTAGCACACTTTTCTTATAACTGGACTTTCTACACACTCCTTACCCTATTGCCTACTTACATGAAGGAAATTCTGAGGTTTGATGTGCAGGAGGTAAGATACCCTGTGTTTTCCAGTTACAAAACTTACCCTGAAGTGACCTAGGCTAGGTCATAAACTTGGCTTTCACTAGGAATTACAGAGACAATCAGAACCTAACCACCCATTGGGGCGAAGCTACAGAAATAGCCTCCTGACCGTGAGGTCAGGGCTGCACAGGGTCATTTAATTACAGCGCAACCCTATATAGGTCTCGCATGCAAGTTATAATAATAATAATAATAATAATTTAAAATATTTATACCCCACCCATCTGGCTAGGTTTCCCCAGCCACTCTGGTCGGCTTCCAACAGAATATTAAAATACAATAGTCCCATGGAGTCTAATGTGACTTGCGTATGAGTAGACATGCATAGACTTTCTCTGTTAGCCTCTTGGCTGAGTGGAAATGCGATCCCAAATCGTTGGTTCATGGCTTATACCACACACTGGTATTCAGTATGTGGCCTTGAAGTTGGCTCTGTATGTGGAGTATCTGGCAGTGCTGAGAGATTTTAGGAACAAGAATATCAAATGGCATCTTTGTCACCTGTCACAGGGTTTTAGTTAAGGCCATGTGTTCATGTTTTTCCTGGGAAATCCATTCTAGTGAAAGAATGGGAGGCTTTGGGTGTCCAACACTTCCTCACCCCCCTGCAGTCCATAAATAATCCTGTTAATTTAACAAGCAATATTGCTCCTGGAAGTGCAGCTCTTAAAACTCTAGCCACTTTTTAGTAACAGCATAATGAAATTTGAACTTGCATCTTAAAAATCAATTTACGATCAGAGGAGAGAGAATTGTCCTTTTTTCTATCTCTTTCTCTTTAACATGACGGTGCCATTGCTGCTCCCTGTTTTGCATTTTAAGGTTAACAGCTTAATTAAAAATGTGCTGCTCATTCAAGAGCATTTGCTAAAATTAGGTTGAAGCAGCTGTGAAGAGTAGCCTACCCAACTTCTTTACCTTGTGCTTCAATTCTAAAGGTTGCTATGTAAATTCCTTCAGAGCAATTGCAATTTTTGTTCTGCTGGCTGCACATTTAACAGGCTCTCTGAGAATGAACACCTGTGACAAATGAATGTGCACCAGAGGGTTCTTTTTCCCAGGAGGAAGGAATTGAAGCTGTTTCTCTGGCTCCTTGTTCCTTTTCCTCCTGGAACATTTTGCTGCTGTTCTCGGGAGAACCTTCGGATAAGTCGCCCAGTCTGCTGGGTGCAGCATCACGCTGGGTTCCTTAACCTTGAGCAGAGTTGCTGACTGGGGGGGCTTCACTCCAAGTCAGAGTCTGAATCCCCTTTGGTGGATCTGCTGATTTATAAACGTTCCCCCTCAGTGTGTGTGTGTGTGTGTGTGCGCGCGCGCACACACACACACACACACACGCGACACAGATGCTGTGTAGAACATCAGTTCTTCTGATTGCCAGGGGCTTTCCTACAGTGGATCTTCAAGACTAATCACACCCTTTAGGTAAAATTTTCCAGAAATTTCAATTACAGAGTTGGCTGTTGACTCTTCTCTTCATGAAGTGCCTAAAGCACGCTAGCTATTGTCTGCAAGGTGCATAATTAAATGGAGAAATCACTGTAGTGTGAACAACTCTTTAAGCATCTCCTTTTAAATCAGATTGACCTGATATCAGTGCTTTGCAGTTTACCTCAGTGGAAATAGAATTGGTCTTGATATATATAACAAAGAGAGCCAACTTGGTTCCCCTCCAAATGTTGGATGACAGCTCCCATCATCCTGGACCATTGCCCACACTGGCTGGGGCTGATGGGAGTTGGAATCTACAAACATCTGGAGGCATAACATTGGGTCTATCCTTTTGCCTACTTGAAGGGTTTCTCAGACTCTTTTTCACAGTGAGTCACCTTGCCTGAAAGTGGCTGTTGCAGTCCCTGCTCCTGTAAAATGAATCTAAGCCAAGGCAGGTGTCTTCTCCTTTAACTTGGTCGTTAACCTCTGGTGTTTCTCTGAAAATAGGTGGAAAGCTGCTATTGTTAAACCATATACTCATGTCTCATAACTCAGGATGTGTTTCCACTGTAGCTTGCAAGAATTTATCACTTTGCCATATCCTTAGAAAGGAAGTCAGTTTCCTTTATCATAAAATGTGTGACTTGTCAATTATGTTCACTGGTTATCTTACAGTACAGTATCCATGAAACATTACAACAAAACAGCTGTTTCAGACAGTACAAAACAGCCTTTAAATAGCTGTCCCCAACCCCATTTGTACTGCTGAATACATTTTTATTATTATTCTGTACTTAGATATTAATCTTGAACATAAATAAATATATGCACAAAAAAGGTGTTCCCATCCCATCCTAAATCTGGTTTTCTTTTTCTGTACAGAATGGATTTTTATCTGCACTGCCTTATTTTGGCTGCTGGATTTGTATCATTCTGTCTGGTCAATTTGCTGATTATTTGCGGGAAAAGCAAAACATGCCCACCGTTTGTGTTCGCAGAACATTTACTCTGATAGGTAAGGAAAGAATGTGCTTGTTTTCAATTTGGCTTGTAGTTTAAATGTACAATGTTTTTGCCTGCTTTAATAAACCCTCCCCACAGTTTTAAATTCTTTAGTGTTGTAAAGAAAGCTGCAATTCTTCTGCCAGATTCTTTCTGGCAGGTGCATTTTATATACGCTTATATTCCCAGTAGTAACAACAGCATTCCTACACAACTTGTGTTCCACAATTCCAAATGCAGCTCCTCAACTCAGCCTCGTATGGTGGCCCACCAAGGACTTGATAAACACTTCACTTTTGCTGCTTTTGCTCTCAGCATATGGTAAGCATCCCTGGCTGGGTATGCATAGTGGCTATGAAAGGGTCAGGCCGTTCCTGGCTGCTGCTCCCAGGATTTTGTGGTTAGGAAAGCTGAAGAATAACTTTGATGAAATCCTCTTTGTGTGCCCTTGGGCTTTTGGAGAAAACAGGTGCCCAGACACACTTGGGCAATGCTTCTAACAGCTGAGAGATGAAACCAGCTTTGGGCCAGATGTTAATAGCTTTGGGACAGGGCCCTTGTTCCGTATCCCTTACTGGTTGGTTGTAGGTTCATAGGAAGGAGCCTTAACTGAGTGTAATGAAGAGTTAACTGTTATACTGCTGTTCCCGCTTTAGGTGGCCCTGTGTCCAAATGAGGCAGTGAGTCATGCTGCTTTTCTTGTTTGCAATGAAGCTGCTAAGCATCCATTTTGGCTTGGTCTCTTCTCTGAAATAAACTGACACTGAGTCAGCCCCTTGTTACATCACCCAGCTCAGTATTGTCTACACACTGATTGGCAGTGTCTTACCATGTGCTTCTCAGACCCCCCCCCCCCTGGAGATGGCAGGGATCTGAACCTGGAAGAGTTGCTTTTGAAGTAGGCGTTCTACTACTGAGCTGTGCCATCTCAATCCATCCTCCATGTTCTTGCTTGCCCTTTCCACATACCTATTTCTAAATAAGCTCTCAAAGCAACCTGAAATGGCCATTATATAAACTGAAGCTGAGATAACTTAACAAAAATGATTGTTTAAAATGCAGATATTTTAATCAGCTGTTCTTCTGCTCTGTTCTTTCTCCATCCTATCCTGTGCAAAAATGCCCTTCGCTATTTCATTGTAATATAAAACGATAAGTCTTGATCAGAACAGGGTGTGTTTGATATTTCCCATATTCTAGTGACTTTTTTATTACCCAGTTGGGTTATTAAATAAGCCAACTACAACAGGTTTGTGGGTTTTAATGAAGGTTAAAAGTACCAATAGCTTCAATTTTGTCATGGATAAAATAGCTCAGGCGAAAGCATGCATCTCCAAATTGAATAATGATATAGTTTGTTCACTAGGTGGCAGCACAGTGTAGAATAATTGCTGGGTCTTTTCTCTTTTTATTTTCAGTTTTTTATCAAAAAGTAATGATGTTCAGTCCATAACAACGTTTACAAGATGGTAAAGTTTACCATTACCTAACGATGGTCAGTCCATAAGAAAGCAGCACAAAAGACACAGAGATTAAAACATTTCCTAGCTAGCTTGAAACTAGATTCTGCTTTAAAAGTTGCATGCAAAAGTACCGGTAGTTGCTTATTTCTCACTTAGGCTGCTTACTTTCCACCCATCTTGTAGCATTACAGTAGGCCAGACAAAATAATTTCATAATGTTACTCTGGGACATTTTGCAGTAATGTGGATCTTGGGACAGATTCTAGGCCAGGGGTCAGCAAACCTTTTCAGCAGGGGGCCGGTCCACTGGCCCTCAGACCTTGTGGGGGGCCGTACTATATTTTGAAAAAAAAATATGAACGAATTCCTATGCCCCACAAATAACCCAGAGATGCATTTTAAAGAAAAGGACACATTCTACTCATGTAAAAACACGCTGATTCCTGGACCGTCCGCGGGCCAGATTTAGAAGGCGATTGGGCCGCATCCGGCCCCCGGGCCTTAGTTTGGGGACCCCTGTTCTAGGCTCTGAGTGCCACTGCAATGATCTCTTTCCCAGGGATTGAATGCATTCATTCAGCATGTTCAATATGCTTGAGAGCAATGCTGCATGTCTTGAACCGATCCTGTATTAATCCCTATGAATGCATGAAGCTGCCTTCTATGTTAGTCCATCTAGCCCAGAAGAGTTATCCTAGTTCTGCTTCCAGAATTCCTTCTAACTGGAGATGTCACGCTCTAAACATTCACATGCAGAGAATTTGCTCTTGTCACTGATCAGTTGCACTTCTTGTGTCAGTAGAAACTCCTATACCCTTACAAGTGTCTTCCACCATTGTGTGCCTTCAACGTTGCACTCCCCCAGGGCCACGATCTCTTTTTTCATCTATCCTTTACAGCTTCTGAGTTTCCAGGTGCTGCTAATTCTCCTGCATCTCTAACCTGTTTGCTTTCCTGTGCCTTGGTGCATAAGGCTCTTTAGACGTGGTTAGGGTACAGGGCAAATACCTGCTCCGTCCTGTGAATTCCAAGGAGCATGTGCTCACCTTCTCATTCCCTTGCAATCATATTACAGCAGGGGCCCCACCCACTGGTTGCTTTAGGCAGTCTTGCCCGGGGATCAGCAAAGGACTGTTGTTTTGTTTACAGATCAAGAGCTGAGAACCACTAGTATTCTTTTTTAAATGAAAAGTCACTGCAGTATTTCACAAAGAATAAACAAAAATTGAGTTCCCATAAAGGTAAGGTTTCTGATTTGTTTTTATTAAGGAATGATTGGACCTGCGGTTTTCCTTGTAGCAGCTGGATTCATAGGCTGCGATTATGAAATGGCTGTTGCATTTGTAACCATATCCACAACACTAGGGGGTTTTTCTACATCAGGATACAGCATCAACCACCTCGATATTGCACCATCGTAAGTATTCATGATTGTGTGTGCTTTTTTTCAAACAATATTTCCTGAAACAGTGAATTAAATAACTACTTGTCTGCGTTTTTCTTCAGTCACTGATTTGGGTTAATTCAGCTCCTTTGTGTGGCAGCCTTAAGTTGCAATCCTACCAATGCACGCTTAACTCTGGCAGTAAATCCTATAGAATCCTGATCTTCCAGACTTCTAAAATGTGCAGGGAGCCTCCAGGTATAGAGCATGTCCCCTGCTTCAGAAGATTGCCTGTCTCTTGTGGAGGGCTATTGGAACAGCAGTGGGGGTGGGGGGGTGGGAAGGGAGAACAGAACTAAAATGCTTACCTCCCTGTACCCACCTCCCACCTGTGTATTTAATTAAAATTACTAGAGAATGCCTGAAGAGGGCTTCAGTGGGGCTGACCTCTGCTTAGAAATGCAAAGGGTTGCAGTGTGTAATCTGCTGTTGATATTTTCTGCCTGCTTCCCCTCATCCACCCACCAGTGTTTCTGTAGCACATGATATTTGCTTGTTGAAGGTATAGTTAGAGGTACTTACATAGGTTGACACTTAGGTAACGGGGAAGAGCTCCTGTGGGACACAGATGTACTATAGACATTATTTTCAAAGTGCATATCAATGCCATTGCAGTGCTTAGATATATTGGGGGGGGGAGCTATACCACTAAGGGATTTATGGAATCTTTATAAGATACTCATCTGTCCTGGGAGGCTTTTACTCTTTGGCATTCATCTTCATAAAGTCATTAATGTTTAAGCAGTTCCAAGTTAGCAAAGGTCATATAAATGCCAGCTTCTTTATTCAAAGAGTATGTAATTAATATACTGAAGCTGTGCAATGGTTTTGGGGGGTTTCAGCTGGGGGTCTTCCCCAATGCTACCTGGGGATGTCCTGAACTGAACTTGGAACTTGCAAAGTGTGTGTTCCACCAGTTGAGCTTTGGCCTTGCTCCAGGCATCCTTTCTCGGGAGTATCATTTTGTCTTTCCCTCACATTACCAGACAAGGGAAGCCCGCGAGGCACATGTCGAGCTCCAGTTTTCTGCCTTCCATTTTTTTTTTCAACTTCACACCTTTTCCAGCCTGTTTGGTGGTTTGTTAAGAATTGTGTTGTTTTACAGATATTTTTTTTAATGCTTCTAGTTTGTGGATTGCTTTTTGAAATTTAAGATGCAGAAGCCAAAATAGATACAGTATGTGTTTAAATAAAATTAGAGGAAAGCAAGTCGCAAAGTTACAGTTCCTCCCACATTGCATTGCCCTTATGCAAAGTGTATCCACACAAGGGCTTAGAGAGCGGCCACTTGGCTGCCCACTGTGAATCCCTGTGCTAAAGCCAAGTATGAGATTGACTTAGCGCTTGGGTTTTATTTCCCTCATAAATACTTCATTGAGAAGTTTGTGCATGTCTCCTAATCCACTCTGGACAAGTGGATGGATCATGTGTGAAATTCCTTCTGGGGTGTCTTGTTTCAGTATGTCAGGAGTGCTGCGGGTGCCAAAACATTTGAGCTTGTGCTGAGAATATCTCCCCACCCCATACATGTCTAGTTTTGTATAATATATGTGTGTGTGAATTGCAAGGGAATGAAAATCCTACCATCGTTCCTAAGAACCAGAAAGAAGTTCAAGGCACTATGGCCTCGGGAATCAGCTGGCTTTTTTTTCTTTTCTTATTTTCTTAGATATGCTGGCATCCTCCTTGGAATTACAAATTCATTTGGCACTATCCCAGGAATGGTGGGACCACTTGTTGCTAAAGGCCTAACTCATAGTGTAAGTCATTCTTGGTCTCCCCACCCCCACCCCCCGTTTTCTTCTTTTAAAGGTTAAAGATTTGATTGTCACGTGTGTCATTATTGGCTATGGGTTTTTTCTTGTTGTTTTTAAACAAGACCAAAGAAGATTGTTTTATACTTTCCCTCTCATACCATGTTTATTGATATAAAACTGCAGCCATATGTCATGCAGTAGAGAAAATTAATCTCTTTTCTGAGACTCTCTGTACTAATATCAATTTTTATTTTAATAACCCATATGTTCTCGTCCGTTGCTTTGTGAGCTTTGCCATAGTAACCCACCCATTCAGCAAAACAAGTTCTTTAAGCCTCTTCAAGCATATATAAAACAAAATGAGGACAACCTGGAAAGAAGAAAAAAGGGGGGGGGAGCAAAGCTTCATGGGTCCACTGTGTGAAGAAAAAAATCCTAGCACAGAACAGCTGCCTTTTTAGCCCCATCAGTTTTATAGGCACCCTTGAGTCTGACAAACTGGTGTTGGGTTGACACCCATTCTTCAGGATTTAAAAACTGGGGTGTGTGTCAGAGTGCAGCTCAAATCTCCTCTAGCAGTGGACCTCCTATAAGTTGAGGTTCTCAAGTTTTCATGGATTCACAAGACAGGTTGTTATACTGAAATATTATTTAATAGCAAGAGTTGCAAACTTTGAGCAACTTCTCAAATTTCTTTATACACTTTATTCCACTGCTGGTGGAAACTTCAGTTTAGAACTCTCACTAAACTCTTGAGTGTAGTTTATACAGATTAAGAGTTACACCCCTAATTGAATCCTGTTTAGCATAAGTCATACTGAGCTGAACAAAATATGCCATGTTTTGAATAAATAATTGTATTGGCTACATAGATCCAGTCTCTAAACAGTGCTCAGGTAGACCAGGAGAGAGCAGAGAGTTCAAGTGTTCTCTTTTTTTCAAGCCTTAACAGAAGTCTTCTGGTTTCCTCAACCTATAGTTGGCCATGACATCCATACCAATAAACTGTGGCTTGAGCAGTTCTTGCAAACCCAATCCTCCAAACCAGGGATGGGGAACCTGAAGTTCTCCATATGTTGTTGGGCTACAGCTTCCATCACCACTGACTTTTGGCCACGCTAGCTGAGGTCCAGCAATATCTGCAAGTCCATGGGTTCCACAACTGTAGGCAAACAATGGGTTTAAAGGATCAGGAATGCAACATCTGAACGCAGCCATCTTTTTAATACAAATTATCTGCTCCATACATTCTCCTTTTCCTGCCATTAAGTTTTTTCCTGATCATGATTCTGTTACATTAATGCACTGATTTAGCTCCTTATTTCTGCCCCTTTGCCAGAATACTGTGGGAGAATGGCAGACTGTCTTCTATATCGCCGCTGCCATTAACTTATTTGGAGCCATCTTCTTTGCAATATTCAGCAGCGGAGAAGTTCAAGACTGGGCACTCAATGGCTACCACTTGCATAGGAACTGAAGGAACCCTGGGGTTAAACAACGCCACACATTGCAATCATGTGACCTGGAACGCCTTTCACATGACGTCTGCAAAGCCTATTGCGACCCTTTCTTGTTGCAGCTGGAAAATATTTCACATTTCAATATGCTGATTCTGTAAGGAGAATGTGGGATCCAGTCTTACACAATCGATTGGTGTCAGATACCTGTGACACATTCTAATCAATGTATCAACTTTTTAAAAATGTGCCTGAATTAAATATTAGTTGAAGGGGGTGTAACACAGAAAAAGATGAGATTTTGTTGGTTAAGGTAATTTTAGGTAAGTGCTGTTAGAATTATTGCTGGTTTTAGCTGTATTTATTTATATTGTATGATTAATCCAAAAATTAATGGAAATTAAAAACAGGGAATTACTCTTAAAGTATGTATTTGTCAGCATGTGTCCACTGTGACAGGAATGGGGAACCTCTAGCTTTCCAGATGTGGCTGGACTACAACTCCCATCCTCCCTCACCTTTGGCCGGGGCTGATGGGACCTGGAGTCCAACAACATTTGGAGGGCCTACCACTCTGCTCAGGCCTTGCTTTTGAACTTCCCATAGTCATCAGGTTGGCCACTGTTGAGAACAGGATGCTGGGCCTAGATGGGAAGTAGGCCAAATCCAGCAGGCTCTTCCTTTCTTCCCTGTGCTATGTGGTTTCACCAGACCTGTGAAGCACAAACACTGCTAAATCATGGAGGAAAATAAGCCCAAAGTCTTTTACTACATGGAGAAATTCAGCAATGATGTTGATTTGAAGGAATGGTTTTTCTTTCCCCTCCTTTCCCCCCCCCTCACTGTCCTAATACTCATTTTGAGCAACAAACCACAATTATCCAGGCAGAATAAGACCAAGTGGCAGCAGGATCATACTAAAAGTTGGTGGCAAAATATGTACCAATGCAATCCTGTGCATATATAGTTAGAAGTCCCCCTGGGGCTTCAGTGGGACATTCCCAGGTAAGTGAGTACAAGATTGCAGCCGAATTGACTATTAGGTTTCTGAATGAATAAACCTGAAGGTTAAACTAACAGTGTGTCTGCGTAGGCTCTCTTCAGGGATTGGGTGTGCCCATGTAACTGCTTCAGAATCCGACAGCCCTCAGCTAGTCGTTGACCTCTGTCAGTTCACATTGCAGATAAGGCCTGTGTCAGCTTATTTTGTCACATTGAGATGTAGAATACTAGTAAGGGGTTGGCCCACGTTGCATTGCACCTTCTTTTCCAGAGGATATCTCCATAACTTCATATTTGATGCTAGCATACCAAACTGGAAATTGAGGGAATATCCATGCACAGAACCATCTAAGAGATACAAGGAAGAAAAGAAAAGAAACTTTTTAGAATAGGTTTTGGGATTCTTCTTGTACCCATGCTGATTTTTTTTAAAAAAAAAAATTAAAAACCCAAAAATTATTGAAGAGCAGCATTGGGGTTTCTCCACTACTGCTGTGGTTTGGAAAGCCACGCCACACCCTGGTCAGAAGACAGCCTCCAGAAGTAGAGCTGAGGTTTCATGTCTACAAACTAAACCTAAGTGCCATTGAGTCCACTCTAGGACATAATTCTGAAGAGCTCTGCCTTGTACAATGGAAATGTGAACTTCCGTAGCACTGAATGTGCAGTTGTGAGTGGGAATAACATGGTGGGCTAGGCAGCCGAGGCTTTGGCCTTTGTATAGAGTACTAGGACACAACAGGCTAAATGGTCCTCTTTTGGATCATTCCAGGTGTAAGGCAAGCCAAAGGCGGGGGTCACACTTTGGTGTTCCTTCCACCAACTCAAAGGGAAACCTAATACACCTCCCACTCGCTGCTCCAGTGGAGCCCAGCTGACTTCATTTCTGAGAAATGACAGGTTACTTTTGTTAGCCAGCTTTACGTACATTTTAATTTGCATTGAAATGTTATAATGACGTCTTGTCAGCTGTGTTGTATTTTGCAACTTTCCGTGTAATAAACAGTGTGGGCATTTTGGTTGGTATGTTTTGTGTGCTACCATGCAACTACAGACCCTAACATGAAGGTTGCCATTAGTAAGAACAGTAGGTTTTGCGTTTTTGGAAGGGACACCCATGTTGTAGCACACACTTGACTGGTGACTCGTTCAGCTTCTGTATAAAAGCCAACCGATGGTGATTCTTCGGGTGCTCGAATGCATATCTTAAGGTGAATGTGTGGCTGACACAACAGACTGGGCGTTGCACGCCACAATTGGCTTTATTGAGCATCTTTCACAATGAACTGAAAGACCAGCACAAACAACTTGCTGCATTCTTGTTTGTGGCAGATCAACAGCTCATTGTGCAGAATTTTAAAAATCCGGATCATCTTCAACTCTCTCTGTGGAGACAGAAGATGTGGGCAGTAGCAATAATGGAGAAACTTAGCATGTTAAGCATTAAATGGTGTTCCCAATTCATTTTTCTGTATAGAAGCGTGGTATCCACTCGGAACCTTTTATAATGACAACAAAGATATCTGACACTTAACATTACACCACAGGGGGACCTGTGTATTGAGTATTGTTGCTTGCTTCATTATGCGGGGAAACAGGTTCTTTCTAACTATATTTGAAAATTTATGTAAAATTTCCATTTATTTCTTTACATTTTTTATTTAAGTGAATAGGTGTCAACCTCTAGACTAGGAGTGGAAATGATGCTGGGAAGGGGGACTTTTAGCACCACCTTTTAAATAGCTGCTCAGTAGGAAAAAGATAGGGATGCAGGTGGCGCTGTGGCTTAAACCACAGAGCCTAGGACTTGCTGATCAGAAGGTCGGCGGTTTGAATCCCCGCAACAGGGTGAGCTCCCGTTGCTTGGTCCCAGCTCCTGCCAACCTAGCAGTTTGAAAGCATGTCAAAGTGCAAGTAGATAAATAGGTACTGCTCTGGCGGGAAGGTAAACAGTGTTTCTGTACGCTGCTCTGGTTTGCCAGAAGCAGCTTAGTCATGCTGGCCACATGACCCAGAAGCTGTACACCGGCTCACTCGGTCAATAAAGTGATATGAGCGCCACAACCCCAGAGTCGTCCTTGACTGGACGTAATGGTCAGGGGTCCCTTTACCTAGGAAAAAGATACTTGCCATGCATAGAAAAATAAGGGATTTAATATACAGCCTTTACTCTGACATGCATTTTTAATAGTACTTTTCTATGGGGGACCATTCAAATATACAGTTTGTCATCCCCCAACCTAAATGCTATCTGCAATCTGAAGTGCTGTTATCCAGTAAACACTTCCCTACTCAATTCTGACAGCATTTACACATTGGCCCAAATTGATTCTTGCAAACCAGTCCCAGTGATTTCAAGATCAGGTTATAATCTTAACCATGCTTGCTTGAAAGTACCTGAACTATGGAATGAATAAACCTTACCTCCACCTAAAAGTGACTAGGCTTTAGAATATAAGTATGAATCCAGATTCTAGGCTGTATCCAACTAAGTCATACTGAGAGGACACCCGTTGAAATCAGTGGATATCATTAACTTAAATTCATCCCGATGACTTGCGACTTGGCTACAACCCTAGGTTTCTATGCTTTCAAGTTGCAAACTAAAGTTGGAAATGGAGGAGGTGGGATGACCATTTTGTTCTACAGTATTTGCTAAATTTTTATACCGCCCTTCATCCAAGGATGACAGAGTGGTTTACAATATAAAAACAGAAAAATGTGTAACGTAAGTAACAAATGCATGGAATTCTCAGTTGAGCTCAGACAGGTCCCCTCCCTACTGAACTTCAAGTGGCTGCTGAAGACTTCTATTTCAGCAGACGTTTTAATGGAAGTTTGATTATATGGGTCTGGTACAAACTAGTCTGTGGTGCAAGGTTGGTTAGCTACGGTGCCTATCTACAGCTTGGATGATCAGGGTAAAGTCCCTGGTCATTGCTGTGTGTGTATGTGCAGCCCCTTTGAAACAACACATTCATGCCCAGGTAAGTTTTGCATCCCCAATATATAAGCAGATGCTTCCCCCCACCCAAAGCTTTTATACAGTTGAATGACAGCTGCTAACTTGCTTTTTCCAACTTTAGAATTTTGCTATCGTAACTTCTGTGATACAAATAGCAACGGATGTAAAAGTACAGGAAATGCCTTGCTTTCCTTTCCCTGCTAGCATATTCTCCCCACCTCTACCCTTTCTTTAAAATTAAGGGTGTTACCTACGGTGCCCAGCAGCTTAGGATATTTCCATGGCACCTGCCAACCAATTTCTCTACTCTTATTGGTCCTAAGTCCAGACCATTCTTAAACAAGCTAAGAAGCTTTGTGATGCTTTGCACTGTGCTGGGGAATCTGTCGAATGCAAGTAAATATCTGATTCTGAGAGACAGATAGTAGCAGCTGGGTGTACTGGCATTTAAAACTTTGGATTCCCCACCCTTTTGTGAATCATATTGGAGCTGTACTGTATTCCTTTGCTTTTCTTCAGGAGATTCAGCACAGACTTCGATGACTAAGCTGCATTCCTGTGCCCAGTTTCCTGGGGATAAGCCCCACTGAATTCAAATGGGACTTACTAATAAACAGTCCAGCATTAGATTGCACTGTGTGGATGAGAGAGAGAGAGAGAGAGAGAGAGAGAGAGAGAGAGAGAGAGAGAGAGAGAGAGAGTTTTAATGCGCAAGCCCTCAAATGGCCCTCAAATGAGTGAGCGACTGAAGATCTTTTTGCTGAGTCATGAAACACAGCTATGTAGCTGTCAATTGCTTTGTCTCAATATGCAACAAGCAAGAAAGTTACTCTTCTAAGCGGTTCTGTTCCTGGCAGAGGAGACAAAAGAAGGGGATTTAAAATGACTAAGCGCACCCTGCTGAGCTCTCGTTCATGCCTCTGGAACAATCGAAAGAGAGCAATATCCGGCCTGCAGACTAAAGGAAACTTTTTAGTATATCGCCACTGCCCTTCCCCCAATGCAGAATGCGTTTTCTATCTTACGGGGTTATAAATGGAATTCTAAACAGTTTCAAAGCATTCAGGACATGTAAAACAACCAAGGTGAAAAATACTAACAGAACTACTGAGAATCTGACTAAAAATCAAGCATAACATTTTCTTTTTAAAGCAACTATTAAAAGAATTTCCAGCAATTATGATTATTCCCCCCACCCAATACCCTTAACTATGATCACTGATTATATATTTCCCTTTCCAAAGTCATATAATCATACACACATATGGACGTTTTAATATATAGTCACAGAATAATTTTTTCCTATACATTAAATATCCCTTTTCAGCAAAAAAAAAAAATAGACTTTAATGATTTGTAATATTATATTTCTACAAGGCAGGCTTAAGAAAGATATGGAGGTCCCATACACCCTAGGTAGTGTGGTTGCTGACCTTGAGCCAGACATCCTGGAGAGTGAAGTCAAATGGGCCTTAGAAAGCACTGCTAATAACTAGGCCAGTGGAAGTGATGATAGTCCAGCTGAATTATTTAAAATTTTAAAGGATGATGCTGTTAAGGTGCTACACTCAATATGCCAGCAAATTTGGAAAACTCAGCAGTGGCTAGAGGACTGGAGAAGATCAGTCTACATCCCAATCCCAAAGAAGGGCAGTGCCAAAGAATGCTCCAACTATGGTGTTTCCTGCTTGGCAGGGGGTTGGACTGGATGGCCTTTGTGGTCTCTTCCAACTCTATGATTCTATGATTCTACCGCACAATTGCGCTCATTTCACATGCTAGCAAGGTTATCCTTAAAATTCTACAAGGCAGGCTTAAGCAATATGTGGACCAAGAACTCCCAGAAGTACAAGCTGGATTTCGAAGGGGCAGAGGAAGCAGAGACCAAATTGCGAACATACGCTGAATTATGGAGAAAGCTAGAGAGTTCCAGAAAAAAAATCTACTTCTGCTTCATTGACTACGCAAAAGCATTTGACTGTGTCGACCACAACAAACTATGGCAAGTTCTTAAAGAAATGGGAGTGCCGGATCACCTCATTTGTCTCATGATAAATCTCTATGTGGGACAAGAAGCTACAGTTAGAACTGGATATGGAACAACTGATTGGTTCAAAATTGGGAAAGGAGTACAACAAGGCTGCATATTGTTTCCCTGCTTATTTAACTTATATGCGGAATTCATCATGCGAAATGCTGGACTGGATGAATCCCAAGCCAGAATTAAGATTGCTGGAAGAAATATCAACAACCTCAGATATGCTGATGATACAACCTTGATGGCAGAAAGTGAGGAGGAATTAAAGAGCCTTATAATGAGGGTGAAAGAGGAGAGCACAAAATATGGTCTGAAGCTCAACATAAAAAAAACTAAGATCATGGCCACTGGTCCCATCACCTCCTGGCAAATAGAAGGGGAAGAAACGGAGGCAGTGAGAGATTTTACTTTCTTGGGCTCCATGATCACTGCAGATGGTGACAGCAGTCCTGAAATTAAAAGACGCCTGCTTCTTGGGAGGAAAGCAATGACAAACCTAGACAGCATCTTAAAAAGCAGAGACATCACCTTGCCGACAAAGGTCCGTATAGTTAAAGCTATGGTTTTCCCAGTAGTAATGCACGGAAGTGAGAGCTGGACCATAAAGAAGACTGATCGCCGAAGAATTGATGCTTTTGAATTATGGTGCTGGAGGAGACTCTTGAGAGTCCCATGGACTGCAAAAAGATCAAACTTATCCATCCTTAAAGAAATCAGCGCTGAGTGCTCACTGGAAGGACAGATCCTGAAGTTGAGGCTCCAGTACTTTGGCCACCTCATGAGAAGAGAAGACTCCCTAGAAAAAAAAAACCCTGATGTTGGGAAAGATGGAGGGCACAAGGAGAAGGGGACGACAGAAGATGAGATGGTTGGACAGTGTTCTCGAAGTGCCTAGCATGAGTTTGGTCAAACTGTGGGAGGCAGTGAAAGATAGGCGTGCCTAGCGTGCTCTGGTCCATGGGGTCACGAAGAGTCGGACACGACTGAACGACTGAACAACAACCATATTATATTTCACCCAAAAAGCATGTAGGGATTTACTGTGTCGTTTGCCTTTTCATTCCAATGTGCCATAAACAGCTCCAATTTTCAATAAAACTGCTGTCCCTCTGTCTAGTCTGCCTTGCTGAGTTTAATTTCTTCAACACCTCAGATTCTAATCACCAAAATTTCCAGTCTAGAGGACTCTTGCTGCTTTTATGCTCATGCCAAAAAAAACAACAACTAATTCATCTTTATTAGTGATCAGAGTCTATAACTTTCTTTCTAACACTGGCTCGAAAAAGCTCCCAATGTAGTACACAATGTAACATAATAAAAACCACCATAAAATAAACATTAGTGCAGCCAGGGGCAAGTTAGAATTGATTCCCTGTGCCTTTAGCAGCTGGGTAGACAGGGGAACGTTGTCGAACACATTTTGTGACGCAGAAGTGAGAAAAAGCTGTGTGTGCATGCTGACAATTCCCTCTTCTTCACAATCAGAGGAAACAGATACGGTATTCTCTATATCATGCTTGTTGCAAGCTAGCCCATCTGCCTAGCTCTGTTCTGGAGGAAGATGCCTAAAGAGGGGATGTATGTATGTATGTATGTATGTATGTATGTATGTATGTATGTTTTGGACCTAGAGCAGTGACTTGGTAAGGGCCACAGGCTGAGGCTTGTTGGTGACAGAGAGCTTTCCTTTCCTTTCCTTTAACTATTTTTATGTCCCCTTCAGGGGCGGGGGCTGGTAAGGACCCCATACAACATTTGCAGTTACTAGGCCTCCAACAGCAAGTCAAATCTCAGAAGTCACTGGCATGTTGAAAACTTTTGCCTCAGATGTTGTTCCAGAGGTTTCTCCTCGGCTTTGTTTGAGATAAGGAAACTCACCAGAGCTTGGTGAGTTTGACTAAACCATGGAACAGGTGAGGAATCTGCAGCCTTCCAGACTCCAACTCTTATTAACCACAGCCAGCAGGGCAAATGGTCAGGTATGATAGGACCACAGGTTAGTTATCCCTGCCCTGGAACTGAGATGCAAATAATGAGGTACAAATAATAAAATATCTCTTCCTCATCGCAGGAACTGCACCCCCTCTCCTCACACTGTTTTCAAAAACAAATTTGTTTTTGTTTTTTTTAAACAGAATTTATTAGCATTTTCATAATATAACACAAACCCAACCCCACACCTACAAATACAAAAACAAATACAAATACACATAATGTCAGGATTCTTCTTCTTATTTGTATATCTTACAAAAAAAAAAATTCTACTTCTGAATCTTGACGTTTGACTTCCCCCGCCTTTTCACCTTCGGTTTTAAATCAGTATACTATTTCCTTAACAACTTTTCTCTATAAAAAAATTTAACTTTACTTAAAAATAACACAATTATCTTGATCTTTTTATTATAACCTAAATCTTAACCATATATTCTTATAACTAAACTTATTTCTTCTATCCTTTATCATGCTGCTTTTGACTTAAGAACCAATATCTCCTTACTTATTTAAAATAAACTTATAATTAACAGACTTCACACTCCGATTTCGGATACCATGACAGACCATTTGGATTATACATTTAATACTTCAACCCACTCCCCCTCTGTCCATTGTCTTTTTCTGTCTTTCACCAGAACCGAATCTCCAATTATCTTCTTCTGAGTGTCCACAGATCCAGGCATTCACAACAAACCTGGCATCGAGCTTCAGGGTGTTCATCACTTCCTTTCTGGGCTCCTCCGTACCTTTGTGCCATACTTCTTCTTCTTGTAGAAATCTTAATTCCATGTCCCTTGCCCCCGAGCTGCCACCTCGGAGTCTGGATATTATAAATTTTCCCGTTCCAGGGCTGCCACCCCCAGAAATCGGTTCCTTTTCCCGGAGTTGCCCAGCCATTTCGAACCATCCTTCAAGCACCCCTCCTAGCTCTTTGCCAAGGTTTGATTCCATTGTATAAAGCTTTTGAAAAGCCTCCTCTGTGGAAAGTGAGTCCTTTTTATTTATAATTCCACTCAAAACTTGCAGTTTCCGATTAAGCAGTTCCAGCTTCAAGACAGTGAGCATATTCATAGCAATATAAGAAACGTGATAAACATCTTAGAATATTTGAATATGAAAATGGATAAAAAAGTGGCGTTTCTCTTACTTGACGCAGAGAAAGCGTTCGACAAAGTGTCCTGGGCCTTTCTTAAAGAAAGTCTAACAGTAATGGGATTTGGGGAAAAAATATATAATGGAATAGATTCAATTTATAAAACGCAAAGAGCAAACTGATTATTAATGGTGAAATTTCTGAGGAGTTAAAAATTCAAAGGGGCACCAGACAGGGATGCCCGTTATCCCCCCTTCTATTTATTTTGGTACTTGAATTTCTATTGGAAAATTTAAGAAAAGATGATGATATTAAAGGAATTAAAATCGGTAAAAATATATATAAAACCAAAGCGTTCGCCGACGATGTCATAATAACTGTGGAGAAACCATTAGAAAGTATCCCTCTAGCTCTAACCAGAATTATGGAATTTGGAAAATTGGCGGGATTAGACTTGAACAGGAATAAAACAAATATGTTAACCAAAAACTTAACAGGAGAAGAAATCGAGAAATTACAGGAAAAGGTGGGATTAAAAGTGGTTAAAAAAGCCAAATACCTAGGTATTTGGATCTCCAATAATACCAATAATCTATTCAAAGATAATTATATAAGAAAATGGGAGGAGGTTAAAAAGGATTTGGATATTTGGCGTAGATTAAATCTATCATTATTGGGGAAAATAGCAGCCATCAAAATGAATATACTTCCAAAAATGATATATTTATTCCGGATGTTACCAATTTTGTCAACAGGGTCAGAACAATTTAAAAAATGGAGGAAGGATTTAACGAATTTTATCTGGAACAGTAAACCAGCTAGGATTAAATACAAATTATTAATTGACATCAAAAATAGGGGAGGATTAGCCTTACCGGATTTAAATCTATATTACGATGCGGTTTGTTTTTTATGGTTAAAAGATTGGATTACTTTAGAAAACTTAGAACTATTAGACCTGGAGGGAATTGAAAATAAATTTGGATGGCATGCTTATATGGTGGAAGACAAATTAAAAGCCCATAAAGGATTTAATACACACATTATTAAAAGATCACTGTTGAGGGTCTGGGACAAACATAAGAATCTCTTAGAGCCAAAAACACCTAAATGGCTGTCGCCTATTGAAATTATCACCGTAAAGAAGGTAAATATGGAAAGAAGCTGGGGGAAATATAATGATTTATTGGAAGAGAGAGAAGGGATACTCAAACTGAAGAAATATGAAGACATTAAACATCATCTAACAGGATGGATACAGTACCATCAGGTACATAGTAAGTTTAACAAGGATGTGAGACAAAAAGGCTTTTTAAACGAACCCTCTTTATTGGAAACACACCTACTAAGAAGCGATAATAAAATAATCTCTAAAATGTATAATGTTCTGCTCGAGTGGGAAGTTAAAGACGAAATGGTTAAAGAGACAATGATTAATTGGGCAATGGATTTAGGGAAGACCATACAGTTAAAATCGTGGGAAAAACTCTGGAAGGAAGGGTGGAGGTTCACAGCTTCAGAGGGAATAAAAGAAAATATGATCAAGATGTTTTATAAATGGTACCTTACACCTGTTAAAATCCATAAGATATATAAAACTAAAGATAATTTATGTTGGAGATGTAGGAAAGAAACAGGGACGTTCATTCATATGTGGTGGCACTGTGGTAAAATTAAAAATTTTTGGATACAAATCTTTGAAGAAATTAAGAAGATTTTGAAATATAATATCAAAAGAAATCCGGAAGCCTTTTTAATAGGTATATTAGATGATGGAGTAAAAAAGGAAGATGGAAATTTGTTTTTGTACGCAGTAGCGGCCGCAAGAATTTTGATTGCATCTTATTGGAAGACACAAGAAGTACCTAGTATACAGGAATGGCAAGAAAAATTATTTAGCTTCCTGGATTTGGCAAGATTAACAGAAGTGATAAGAGGTGGTAGTAATCAAAAATTTAATCAAAGATGGGAGAAATTTGGAATATATATGAAAAACCAGTGCCCGAATATAAAAACTTGGATCCATTTCTAACATTCTGTATTGGTAAAAAAGGGAAGGAAAGACAAAAAGTCAATAAATTCACATGAACTTTGATTAAATGATTGAAAACGCAGTAACAAGTAAATTAAGCAATCCGGGAGGAGGGCAGGCGGAAGCCTTAGTCAAGTTTACAACTAGGTATTATGATTTATGATTAACTTGGATTAGTTATGATTTATTTATTTAAGTAGTGAATATTGATATTTTATTAATAGACAATATGATTGAATGAATGAATATGTACGACTTGTTTTGTTTAAATTTCTTTTTGATGTATTATGGTTATGTGTGTGTGTGATGTTTGTTTTCTTGTGTATTGTTTTTAATGTATGAATGTTACAATTCTCAATAAAGATTTATTTAAAAAAAAAAAAAAAAAAAAGACAGTGAGCATTTCCTCATCCTTTAAACCAGAGTTCAATACGAGTGCGAACACAAAATCCAGCATTTTAGAAGGGAGGGTGAGTGTCAGATTTCAGTTCCTGTCTCTTCCTTCCTTTGTTTCAATTTTTTCCCACGACAGTCCAAGTCGTCGCCATTTCTCCGAAGCCGGAGTATAAAGACCAAAACTTCAAATGGAGATATTTTTTCCCCAGTTAACCCCCGAAGGGAAATCTCAGCAGTCTCAGTTTTCAAATTCCAGATACTTTCTATCGATTGTTGTAGCAGCAGTCACTTAAACGGTTAATTTCTTTCAACTCCCGAAGGGAGGGAGGCGGGCTGCCTTTCTTCTTTCCCCCAGATCGTTCCAAGAATACAAAGAGTCAATCAAATACTCACAGCCACTGGGTTCTTATCAGCTCGTTAAAGACAGGTAGAACTTAGACGCTCATCACAGGCTTTGTCGCCGCATTTACATCCCGGTTGGGGCATGTCCCCTATAGCCCGGCTCCGTCGTCCCTTCACCCCCACTCCCCCTTTACAGGGGGAGCGGGGGAAGGGTTCGGAGCCACAACGGGCACAGCCGGGGAGCCCAGGGTGCGGGACGCTCTTCCCGCACCCCAACCGGAGCCCCGCTTTGCGGTAGCAGGGCTCCTAACCCCCGGGATGGAATGGGTGCTTCGCAGCCGAAGCAGCCCACGACCACCCGCAATGGCGTCGCCGCCGGAAGTCTTCAAAAACAAATTTGGATGTCCTCGTTATAATCTGAATGCCAATTTTAGATGCAGCGGTGCTTTGCCTATCAAATCTGCAACTGAGCCTGTAGTTGCTATTTGAAGTCGAGCATTCACAAGTACATCACCGACAGTATCATAAATAAATATTTGCAAAAAAAAATGTGTATTTTTAGGACTTGTAGGCTGTTTCCTTTAACAACACATGTGATGTATTGCTCATCCTCTGTGACTCGGAAGTGATCACTAAATATGGCTGGATCAACATGAAATTATGAAGAGAGAAATTCGGGGGAACCCAAAGCATAAAGGGCAGTTGGATAATGGAAGTTCAGATAATGGGAATTTTACTATCTCTCTTGACGATACACACTTTAGATATTATTTATGGTCCTTACAACATAGATAGACAGATTTCAAGTGTGTTGGATCTACTTTGTTTTTTTACTCAGATCCCAATACCTTCTACACAGAACCAGGTGCAAAAGACATACAGGACAAGGTGTGTCTGAGCACATTCTGAACTGTAGGATTTGATTTCGTACCAGAACTGGACTGAGTTCATCATCTTTTCACACAAAAATCCTCTCCTGCTTAGCTTTCCTCACCTCAGCAGCCTAATTAGGTAGGATAAGTCAATTTGTGTTGTGGTTTTTGAACAATTGGGAGTCAGAAACCCTTGCCATTCTATTGTAAACCAGACAGAGATAAGTATATCCTGATTTGCCTTCTGTCCTCGCCTGCTTTACAAAATAAATTGATGTAAATACTGGCAGATTGATCCAGGAGCTCTGGTTTTACTTCCATACAGAGCTTCAGATTAAAGAGGAAAATCCTAATATCACAAAGAAAGATTCCAAACTCCTTGCGGACTTCTATGTAATTAGGCCAGCTTTCCCTACCTGGTGCCCTCCAGATATCTTGGACTACTCTCATCTGCTTCAACTGGAGGGCACCAGGTTGGGGAATGCTGAATTAAGACAGCATACTAAAGTTACCAGTGGAGCCCCATGTACATTTCCATCATGGATCCACATTCTACAACTTATCTGTGCAGCATTTCCTATTTATATTACATTTTTAGCTGGCACTGCACAATGAGGAGTTAATCCTATGAGATTTCTCCAACGTAACTTAGGCTCTCTGATGAGCTGCCAACAAGTCTTGATTGTGTAACCCTCGCTGATTGCGCTGGGAGGGGGAACTGTGGTGGAAACGTGGAAGGATATAAATTCACCAGAAGTTTATGCACAGATCAAGCAGGTAGCATTATTGCCAATACATAAACTGATAGTATAAAATAAAAGGATATATTTCTGAGCACTCACTTGAAAACAAGCAAAAGAAATCATGACAAATTCAGATATTTAATTGTTCATAAGGGTTACATAAAACAAACAAAACAAGGCTTCATAAAATGTCAAACTGCTCTGGTCAACCTAAGGCAGATTCAGTCTTGGTTAACCTCACACAGATGCAAAGCAAGAACCCTTTGTCATGCGTACAACTCTTAACTTTTTAGTGATGGTACCAGATAAAAAGTGAAATTCTGATTACATTAGCAGGGTGTTGTAGGACAGAGGTTCCACTAGCCTTTGGACATGTTTTACTTAGTATTGTGATGAAAAATTATTGCCAAATCTTACTGAACACTTCACAGAGCCAATGTGTAGGCCTAAGAGCTGGCAAGTATGGTGGCAAATAACTTTTCTCACTACCATCATTTATATATATTTTTTTTATTTAAATGATTTTTATTTCCCTTCTCAGGATCATAAATCTACCCAAAGTGGCTTACACTAAAAGAATCACAGTAAAGCAATAACATTACTGTACAACTGAAGTCAATATATCAGTTAGTTACAAATTAGGGTTTTGCTGCACTTTCTGCTTTGTAATTTTTTGGTTTTGTTTTAAAGGGTTTTTATTATAGATTGAATTTTGCATTTTACTGTCTATTTAAACTGCCTGGAGAACTTGATGGGAATGGTGGCAACTGTGCAAAGCTTAGGAAAGCTTCCAGGCACTGAGAGGTTTGCTTTCCATTTTCATGATGAGCAACAATGTTTTATGTCACTGCTATGTGTTTGCTTTAGCTTTTGTTTTGCTTTAAAATTTGGATCATCTACCACCTTGAGCACACAGAAACTATTTAAAGAAACAACATAGTTATTCCCTAGCATATAAATATGTTTTACTGAAGGTCTAAATTCTTATAATATTTCTTTCTTTCCTCCTTTCTCATTATCTGGACTTTCTACTTTTTGTTCTTCCAACAGAGATTCTGTGCCTCTTAAACAGTTGCACAACAAGCAGAATTTAAGCTGGTGCAGCTTTTCTCAGCATGGAGATGTAGCAATGTGGAAAGCTACACCTGTTAACTTTCTACATGTTGAGTAGCTGCTAAAGGCGCAATACCCATACAGGCAGCAAGGGAGGAACTATTACATTATATGATATTCTGGAATGTTCACAGCTGACGTGACAGCTTGGCAGAGTATGACAGTTCTGCATACCATACTGAGTGCCAATGCCCTGAATGATGACTCACAAGAGAGAATGAGCCAACGAGGCTAAAGTCTACATAGAAACCTTTGAGAGGAAAGTTTTTAACCTTTCAAAGCACTGACAAAATCACCCTACTCTACAATGAATGATAAGACCATGTGGATGATATAGGTTCACAAAGGCACTATGATCTTTTCAAAGGCTTTATGCTTTCCCAGCCAGAAGCAAGTCCTATTGCATTCAATGCCAGTCCAGTATGTATTGGATTGCAGCCTTCATTCTTACAAGGAGCACGTGAGATAATAAACTTGTGTCTAGAATGGGTCGTAACAAATTGCAGGTCAGATGGGGACTGTCACAGGATTCAGCATTCATCAACACAAAACTATTCCCTTCCCACAGAAGCAAAAACATGCCGATGAAGATATTTTAGTTCAGCTGTCTCCCTAATGTACTAATTTTTTATGTACAGGATAGGAATATGGTGGTGCTGATTTCATATAGGATGGCCAGAAGAAAGAAATGGCAAGGCTCCTATACCTTTAACAATGGTCATGCAAACAACACCTGCTGGAATGTGCCCTCTTGCATGACTACTGTATTAAAGGTGCAGGAGCTCTGTCCTCTTTTGTGATTTGCCACCTTCATTCCAGAGACCTAGTCATCATACAACCTAATACCCTTTCCCAATTCACTACAGTACCAAGGATACAAACATAATGGTCTTCCAGCTTGTAAATACAGTACAGTTACCAACTGTTCAGATAAAGGTTCTGACCTTGCTCCTGAGGCATTTATAGGTTCAGTGCAGAAACTGTTAGGTGCAGCTTAGTCACAGTGTGGAGGTAACTTATAAGCAATATCAGCTGCAAATGTTTCTATTTCCACTAAAAAGCACAGAGAGGCAGAAGGAAGTTCAGAACAAAACATGGCAACATTACAAGTACTCCATGTCAATGCTGTAGACATCTTGAGATCCACACTTGCACAGAGTCAAAGATTGTGCCTTCCATGTCCTGCTGTCCTCTATTCCTAGATATGTGTGATTACCCCCACCTTTTGTCTGTGAGCTAAGTCTGAACTTCCATATTGCCCCATCTGAATCAATCTCCATAGTGACCTTTATTACATTTTCTTAATGAGATTCTTAACTGGTCACTTCAGTTTCTAGCTCTCCTCAGTGTTTGAGCTGCATATCAATTAGATAGTTAGACTGCAATTTCAACCCCCTCCCCCCAGACATTTCTATTATCTGTAAGGTTCTGGGAGATCACTTGAATTATCCATACTTTGATAAGAGGGGCATTTTACTGAACTCTGCTTGTCAAGTCTCTACCATCACCATAACGGACCCATTTTCATTAACATGTCTTGGCAGTTGATGGTGATCTCCATTAAAAAAAAACTATCCCCAAGCCACAGTGAGGCATAGTTGAAAGGGAACTGTTGAGGTGAGTGAAGGAAGAGGCATCTTAGTGTGACCAGACAGAGAAGAGGACAAGGCTAGGATGACAAGTTACACTTGCTGAAACGCTTTCTTCTGTACCACTGTTAAATATCCAGGAGCCTCAACCTCTTTTCCGTCTGGCCTCCCTACTATAAAGCGTAATTAAATCTGTAATTAATGAATAGTAACCTGGGATTGGCACTGTGGTCTAAACCACTGAGCCTCTTGGGCTTGCCAATCAGAAGGTTGGCGGTTCAAATCTCCGCAACGGGGTGAGCTCCCGTTGCTCAGTCCCAGCTCCTGCCAACCTAGCAGTTTGAAAGCACGCCAAAAAGTGGAAGTAGATAAATAGGTACCACTGTGGTGGGAAGGTAAACGGTGTTTCCGTGTGCTGCTCTGGGTTTCAGTGTTCCGTTGCGCCAGAAGCGGCTTAGTCATGCTGGCCACATGACCCGGAAAATCTGTCTGTGGACAAACGCTAGCTCCCTCAGCCTGTAAAGCAAGATGAGTGCCACAACCCCAGAGTCGTCTGCGACTGGACTTAACTGTCAGGGGTCCTTTCCCTTTACCTTTTTTAACCTGCAGTTGATAACCATTCCTCCCGTCCCATCCCAAAGCAAATCTGTCTATTTGGGATTCATATACCTCCCACAGTTTGTACTTGAGAGAAACTAGTAGTTCTGACAGACCAAACCAGTCCTTTCAGTTCTAATCAGTAATTCTGCAATATTTTGAGGGAACTTTATATAGGTAATCAATGCAAATTGCCTTTATAAGGAAGAGCAGATATTCCAGGCCCTGCAGTTTTCCAAATTCTCATTCATCAAGTTAGGGTGCCTTTCTGCACAACTTAGGTGTACTTATTAGATGGGATCAAAAGTAAACCACTTGCTACCTTTAAACCGTGCTGCTATTTGACAACTAGGGCAGGGGGAAGGAGGATCTGGAATTATCACATTAATTATTATGGGCATATGGAACCTACGGATTCATTTTACCAAGGCTAAAGGAACTGGCTTGGCAAAAGCAACCAATACTAATGTCATACATTAATACACCTCCTTATTATTATCATCCATAAAATCACCTAGCTTCCAGACCACCTTTTGAAGTTTAAACTGGTTTGACTGCACTGGTGGGTCATCTACATGGGGAAGAAGACAGGGAGGTGTAATCCTGTTGACTCTCCTGGATCTCATAGTGGTTTTCAATATAATTGACAATGGTATGCTTCTGGGTCACCATCCTATAATAGAAATTGGGGGCATCACGCTCTAGTGGTTTTCCTTCCTACCTGACCGGCAGGTTCCAGAAAAGGGATTATTTGCTGGTCTGAATACCAAGTGGTATATGCAGTTTGTGTAATTTTATGTTCTTTTCTTTTAACTGCCTTTGGCTGGTGAATGTGCTGTGTTCACCTGAGGTGTTGCTAGTCTTGAGGGGGTACTTTGGGGGGAGGGGGATCCCTTGGTGGTAGTCATGCTGCTGCTGCTGCTGCTGCTGCTGCTGCTAGCTTAGTTTATTCCCTCCTCCTTTTTAGGCTGCTCTCCTCCCACCCATCTGCCACCAACCTTTGCTGTGCTTTTGAATAAAGGTGGGTATCTGCCTAATTGGGGAGAGGACCAGGAAATTGGGCAAGGCTGGCTGTTGTCCTCATGGGGTGCAGTAGCTCACCACTTTAATTTCAATCATTTCCTCAAATTGATTAGTTTGAGGAATGTGACAAACGTTGCCTTTCAAAATTGCAGGGCTAGTGCAGGCTGACTAAAAAAATGTTGAACAGAATCTACTCCCAGGTAAATGGGGTTAGGATTTCCACCTTCAGTATTCACTAAGATGATACATAAAAGGAACCCTGACCATTAGGTCCAGTCGTGTCCGTTGCGGCGCTCATCTTGTGTTACTGGCCGAGGGAGCCGGTGTACAGCTTCTGGGTCATGTGGCCAGCATGACAAAGCTGCTTCTGGTGAACCAGAGCAGTGCATACGTTATGCCTAGGTTTTACCTGTTAGAAAACAATTAGCTGTTATTGTTAAATACAAAAATTATTGTGAGCAAGTTCCTTGTGTTTGTTTAAGCAGCTGCTTTCCTTCATACCATTGCGGATCCCTCTCTAGCCTAGTTAACTTTCCCACTGCAATCAGAAGGCCTACAAGTCCAAAAGGAATCTTCAGCACCCCCATTCCAGGTATGCAGTGTGGGACAGATTTTGTGAGAATCTGGTGAACTGTGAATTTTATCTACTGTGGGTCTGTAATTAGCGCATGCCTCTTTTACTCAGTAATGATTAGTTGTCCTCTGAGAAACCTAAAGAAGGTCACCTCTAAAGTAAACAAACTAGTGAAGTCTCCAAGTACTTGAGCCCAATGTGACTTGCAGCCTTATTCTCAATAGGTTCACCAAGAAATAAATTCCATACATAGCATAATCCGTAATGCATGCATTGGAAGCCCATTGTTTTTAATAGGGCTGTTTTAAATGGGGCTAAAGTAGGTGTGTTTAGGTAGGATTGCAGCCTGATATCAGTGGGAGGTAAATAAAGTTCAACACACATTCCATAGATTGGAACTTACAACGGAACTTACTTCTGAGTAAACATGCTCAGGATTGAAGGAGCATTTAAATGGTTTAGAGAACGTTAAACAATTTATTAATTATGGTTTCCTTAAGGGGGAATTAGCAAACTGACTGACCACTTTGTTTATACTTACATCAGTGAAGCAGCTCACAGCGATTGAGCCCTGATACTATGATGATTCTGTCTGTGAATGCAAATCTTTTGAATTTCTCCCACACCCCCCCCCCCACAGTGTGTCTGGAGCTATTTCAAATCACTATCTGAAAAGTAGTTTGTCTGTGATTTATTTGTTACATGTCAAAAACAAGTGGCTAGTGAAAGGACAAAAGTTTTTTCAGTTTATACTTTTTGCCATTTTAAAAGTTTCTCAGAAGTATCTTTATGGAAGGAATAGTGACTACCTTCGTTGCATATGCTGCCAATGGCATAGAATTAAAACTTAAGACAGCAAAAGACCCTGCTGAATTCTTCTTTGCAGTTTGCACAAGTCCATGGTTAGCTTACTTCCAAGTTATGCTCAGTCTAGAGAAGTCCTGTATGTATTTTACTGGGAAGTAAATTCCACTGAATTCACCAGGGCTTGTTCCCAAGTAAGAGCAGATAGGCTTATAACCATTGTACACTGAAGTTCAACTAAAATTAATGGGGCACATAAATCACATGTAACTTCAGCATACAGCTTCTAGTCATGAAGGTTGTGCTCTGCTTGCACAGTTGGAGGCAGTAATGCTTCTATACAGTCGCTGGAAAACATGGGAAATGCTCTTGGGCTCAAATCCTGCTTGTGGGTTTTCTTACAGGCATGTGGTTGGTCACTGTGAGAACAGGATGCTGCACTAGATGGGCCACTGGCTTGATCCAGCAGCCTCTTATTATGCTCTTAAACACTTGAGATTTAAGCATAACTAACTTTAGCTGGATTGGTGACAATCGGTATTTATGGCAGGGCTGTATCATTTCTTCAAATTTAGGGTTGGCATACAAAGCCAACAACTGTCCGGATTTTAATTGTTTGAAATATGGCAACCCTAAAATATGTTTCTGTCCTTTATGAAATAAATGTAAAAGGCAGTTATAAACAATGAAAAGACAAGGAATGCTCTGTTTTTCCAAGCCTCGCTGATGCTCTTTGTATTCAAATTTTAAAATGTGCATGAAAAACATTCCTTAAAATAAATTGAAGTTCTTATGTGTTGTGGTTACAGTAGTGTTATGTACTGAGTTGAATAGGATCCAAAATGCATCAGTCTGATTGGTCCGCAGGAGCCACCCAATCCAGCTCCAGGTGGAAGTGAATCCGCAACCCGATTGGCATACAGGAGTATCCCGGAACTAGCCAATCACATGGGGCCCATTGTGTAAATAGTGTATATAAAGCAGACGTTTTGGGGGAACTGCATTCCTCACTACTATGAGCTGAATAAAGAGCATGAAATTCACACTTGACTCTGAGTATATTTCACTGGCGACGAGGATGGGATCCCGCTGAGCTGAACACACACAGCACCGCAGCACCGCCACCTGCCGCACTGCTGCCTCGCACCGTGTATCCAGGCTTCAGCTCCGGGTCCCAAGGAACTCAAGATGCCAACTGACTGCAGCTTCTCACCGTTCAACCCAGCATCAGGAGACTGGGAAGGGTATGCCAACAGTTTCACCTTCCTTCTAGAAGCTAAAGGGATCACCAACGATGCCAAGAAGAGGGCGATATTCTTCAGCGTCTGCGGAGAGGAGACGTTCGAAATCGCCCGGGCTCTCCTTGCACCTGATGATGTCGCTACCGTTCCTTACAAAACAATAGTGGAACGGCTGAAGGGGCACTTCTCACCGCAGCCCTCGGTGGTGACTTGTCGAAATGCCTTCTACGCAAAGCGGCAAGCCCCTGGGGAAACCATAACTGGGTTTGTGACCTCCCTCCACCAAGCTGCTCGGTTCTGCAACTTCTCAGAGTTGGAGAACATGCTGCGTGACCGCCTCGTCGGTGGCCTGCGGGATGAGAAGCTGCAACGACGCCTCTATGCCAAGAAGGACCTAACATTCCAGGTCGCTCTGGAGGAGGCCCTGGCAACAGAAGCCCCCGAGAGGTCAACGCAAGAGGCACGGCCGAGCCTGCCGTCCCAACCAAGGGTCCACCACAAGGACCTCATCGACGACTCAGGATCTGACAGGGAGGAGGTGCACAGAGTACAGCGGCACACTCAAGCAGTGCACATACCACAGCTGCCTCAACCAGAAGGAGGGAACTGTGCAAGCTGTGGGGAGAGTCACGAGAGGAGGACCTGTTGTTTCCGCAACGCAGAGTGCAGGCAGTGCAGAAAATCAGGTCACATTGCCCTGGTGTGTCGGGCTCGGCCATCCGATGCCAGGCATCAGATGACCGCCCCAAGAGCCCCAGGTCCCGGGGCCCAACGCACCAAGGCAACTCGACGGAGATCATGGACTACCAGGTATACTGGTTGCGGACCACCAAGGACACCCTACGCTGCATGACGCAAGGGTACTGGGAGTACCGCCTTGCCACATTCCTTCTAGCACAGCACAGCACCCCTAGCTCAATGACTGGCCAGAGACCCGCTGAACTACTAATGGGCTGGCACCTCGCAATCAGACTGGACCGCCTTCACCCCAACAGAGCTCAGGATGAGGTAGATTTAAACACAAATGAAACTTCAGAAGAAATTGAGGAGAAATTTTGTTTATACTTCTGGCAAGACACTGAGGAGGGGAAGGGGCAAAATCTACTGCGTCTAGATAAAGAGGGTGTTGTTGTTTTTTGAGTGGCGTGGTACTGAGAGATGTATGAATGAGCATAACGTAAAGAGCGGACGAAGGATGCATGCATGCTTTGGGTGCACAGCAACGGTGACTTATGGTGTGAGAACAATTTTTTTTTTAAATCCTTCCAGTAGCACCTTAAGAGACCAACTAAGTTTGTTCTTGGTATGCGCTTTCGTGTGCATGCACACTTCTTCAGATAGGAAAGCTCATACCAAGAACAAACTTAGTTGATGGTATCTGAAGAAGTGTGTATGCACACGAAAGCTCATACCAAGAACAAACTTAGTTGGTCTCTAAGGTGCTACTGGAAGGATTTATTTTATTTTATTTTTTTGTTTTGACTATGGCAGACCAACACGGCTACCTACCTGTAACTGGAATTATGGTGTGAGGAGCAGGAAGGGAAGGACTGAAGGGGAAAAAAGATGTGCTTTTGGGTGAAGACATGCCTCCCAAGACTGAATTAAAGGGAAACGCCGAGGTGGGAAGACGGGTGTGGAGTGGGGACAGAAACTAAGGAGGACTCGACGGTGTGCATGTGTGAAAGGAGGATGCGGACGGGGGATGGGCGCTCTCTCCAGCCAGGCACTATGGGGGGGGGGATGGGCTGGGACTGCTGAAGGCTGGACTGACCCGCTCAACCCAACCTGGCATTGCAGGCGGGAAGAGGGCGTGTCTCCAAACTCTCAACGCCCTACGCACACGAAACGCGACTTCTAGAGGGGAGAGGGACGATTCAACAGAAAGTTACGTTTTCGTGAAAGAGAGAGTGTTTTGTCCCTCTCCCTAGATGTAGCTCTCGAGGGGAGGCGTGCGGGGAGGGAAGGCGAAGGGCGGGGGAGCTGAGAAGCAGCGAATGGAACGCTGGGAGCCGTGACGTGTCCCTCAGGCCACCGCCCTCCCGGCTCAAACTATATAAAGGGCGCCGCTCTCAGCTTCTGCCTTTTTCGCTACGGGTTTGCCGCTGCTTCAGAGGTAAGCTGGCTTTCGGGCGGGCCGTGTCCATAGGCCCAGGCCTGGGAGGGGGCGGGGACTGAGGGAACCCCACGTGGTTCTCGCACAGCCGAGAGCCGTTCCTGGCGACGGGTAGGGGGGCCGAGGGAGAGAGGGACAGCGGCGGTTTGAAGGGGGTAAAGTGTGCATGCGCATGACCAGTTGCCTTGTCCGCGATCCAAATGGGTTTCCCTGCCCCGGAGTCCGCCCCCCATCAAAAAATAACAATGCCCCGGTGTGTGAGGATTGGGGGGGGGGTGGATTGTGTGTTTCGTGTGGGTGGGGAGTCGGAGAGGAGCATCCGTTCTCAATGTGCCCGTGAAGGAAGGAGGAAGGGTTCCGAAGACACGTGTCGTGTTCCCTTCGGGGCGAAACGCGGCATCTTCGGTGGGGCGGGATGGGGGCGCCGGCTGCGGTCGTGGCAGGTGTGTCCCCATAATTGCTTTTTTAAAAAACAACCCCGCTTTCCAATAGCGGCCTGTTCGACTTTACTCTTGCTTTAGTTCTGGTCCCGTGACACACGACGGCCCAGCCTCTCTTGTTACCTACAAAGGGGCCCCTTTTCTCGGCCCTTTCCCCCGCTTTCCGCTCAGAAGGAAGAGGGGAAAAAATGGCCGCCGCTGCTGCTGCCGTCACAAAATGGAGGGCGGGCGGGGCGCGCGTGCCAGCCAACGAGTGGCTCAACTACCGCTCCTCACCGGACACCCCGCCGCCGCTCCCCACCCCCCCCCCTCAATACGCGAACCTTCGGCACGCTTCGCTCTTCCTTACTCAACCCCCCTCCCCGGCCCAACCCGGGCTCGTGCTCGCTTGCCTTACGACACAAAGGAGCGGGAGCCGCCCTTCTCTCGCCCCCTAAAAAAAACCTCCCTCTCTCCTTATATCCTGTAATGGCCACTACGCGGTAGGGTCTTAAAAACAGTTTATGAGGGGAATTCTATCCCAGGTTAGCCTCGTCGTGGTCGCCGTCCCCCTCTCTCACGTGCCCTCCCGCCGTGGGTGGAGCTGGCTTGGGCCTAGTTTCGGCCTCGATCCCTTCAATCAAAGGGAGCAGATAACCGGCCTTGGACAGCCAGCCCGCATGGCGTCTAATACTCGTGTTGTTAACTCTCCTCTCCACTAGGGGGTTCCGCTTTAACTACAATTTTTTTTATAAAAACCGGTGGTTTTTTTTTTTACCTTCCTCTCTTCCCCCCCCCCCCTCACACCTCCAAGGTGCTTTATCTGAAGAGCAAGAGAACCACCTACTAACATTCCAAAATGGGAAAGGAAAAGACGCACATCAACATCGTTGTCATCGGACATGTCGACTCTGGCAAGTCCACCACCACTGGTCACCTGATTTACAAATGTGGTGGAATTGATAAGAGGACCATTGAGAAGTTTGAGAAGGAAGCTGCTGAGGTGTGTTTGTCTCCTGAAGCAATTGTTAGCTTTCAATTTTAATTGGGTGCATAAAGACAGCTTTACGAGATACATTTTTTTCTGCTGTAAAGCTGACATTAACTTTTGAATTTATGTGGTGTTTGCTACATTGGAAGGATCCTGTGAAGTTAATTTCTTTGAGGTGTGGGCAGCTTGTGTCTTACTCCTAGTTAGAGTTGAAACAACTGTTGACAGAATTCTTGCAGAAGAAAGGTGATAAAAGTTTGAACAGTTCATATTGTGTATATTAGGTAATGGCGGATTAGCATGTCAGTGGGTTAAGTAAGCAAAGTAGGTGTGGAATCTTTCACTACTTTTGCCAAGTGCTAAACATAGCTTGTATATTATTTCAGAGCACTGATGTGTGCTATCTTTAGAAACAGATTCAGTTAATGTGTTCATTACCGTATGTCTAATGCAAGAGACATTAATGCCATTTTTCTCCCCCTTTAAATAGATGGGTAAGGGCTCCTTCAAGTACGCCTGGGTGCTGGACAAGTTGAAGGCAGAACGTGAACGTGGTATCACCATTGACATTTCTCTTTGGAAGTTTGAAACAAGCAAGTACTACGTCACTATCATTGATGCCCCTGGACACAGAGACTTCATCAAAAACATGATTACTGGTACCTCCCAGGTGAGCAAACGGTTTTACCATTTTGGGAATAATAAAAACTAAGTACTGTATGATGGTTGAGACAGTATAAATTAATTATCACATATTTTTCCTAAAGGCCGACTGTGCTGTCCTGATTGTTGCGGCTGGTGTTGGTGAATTTGAAGCAGGTATCTCTAAGAACGGGCAGACCCGTGAGCATGCCCTTCTGGCATATACACTAGGTGTAAAACAGCTCATCGTTGGTGTTAACAAAATGGATTCCACCGAGCCACCTTACAGCCAGAAGAGATACGAGGAAATTGTCAAAGAAGTCAGCACATACATAAAGAAAATTGGTTACAATCCTGATACAGTGGCTTTTGTGCCAATTTCTGGCTGGAATGGAGACAACATGTTGGAGCCCAGCTCTAATGTAAGTAATAATACTTGTCAAGAATTGTGAGATTGCAGTTCAAATAATTTTGGAATTTGAAAAGAACAATAAATGTAAGGTTTTAATAGTTGCTCATCATATTTCTGCAGCAATGAGGAAATGATGATGATAATAAAAAATTATTTATACCCCGCCCATCTGGCTGGCAAAACATGTTTAACAAAATTTACATGCTGAAGTTCAAAGCTTGTCAATATTCTTGTCAGAACTCTTTATTTTCACTAGAAAGTAACTGTAAAAACTGCTTATAGAACATGTTGCATTTTCCCCCTTTCTGCAGATGCCCTGGTTTAAGGGATGGAAAGTGACCCGTAAGGATGGCAATGCTAGCGGGACTACACTGCTGGAAGCTCTGGATTCTATCTTGCCACCAACTCGTCCAACTGACAAGCCACTGCGTCTGCCACTTCAGGATGTCTATAAAATTGGTGGTATGTACTATAAGAATTTTATATTGTGTTCTCGGAGGGACTAATGCCTACAATGTAAAGTTTTCATATTAGGTAATAATTTAATTGAACTTACATTTCAAAAATGTAAATGGCACTGGAAGCTTTTTTCATAAGTGTAATGCCATGAATGTAAACTTTATATTTCTTTCCTTAGGGATTGGTACCGTTCCAGTTGGTCGTGTGGAAACTGGTATCCTGAAACCAGGCATGGTAGTAACATTTGCCCCAGTTAATGTTACAACTGAAGTAAAATCTGTGGAGATGCACCATGAAGCTCTGAGTGAAGCTCTGCCTGGTGACAATGTTGGCTTCAACGTAAAGAACGTGTCTGTTAAAGATGTCCGTCGTGGTAATGTTGCTGGTGACAGCAAAAATGATCCACCAATGGAAGCTGCTGGGTTCACAGCACAGGTATTTAGCAGCAATTCTTAATATGGTCAATTTTAGCTTACATACAGCTAGATGGGAATTAAACTTGCTTTTTGCAGCTAGATGTAGATTTCTCTTCTTTGAACTGTTTCATAGGTTATCATTTTGAATCATCCTGGCCAAATTAGTGCTGGCTATGCCCCCGTGCTGGATTGCCACACTGCTCATATTGCCTGCAAGTTTGCTGAGCTGAAGGAGAAGATTGATCGCCGTTCTGGTAAGAAGCTGGAAGATGGTCCCAAATTCCTGAAATCTGGAGATGCTGCCATCGTTGACATGATTCCAGGCAAGCCCATGTGCGTGGAGAGCTTCTCTGACTATCCTCCTCTGGGTAAGTAGCCATTTTAGTCCTAACCTGTTTATCAGAGCAGGCTTAGTTTTGGAGTAGCTGTTATTAAATTTGTATACCGTTCTATACTCTTGGATCAGTTCCAGATAGCAATTTGATACAGCTACCTTTTTTTCCTTGAGAGTATTAATAGAAAATGTGTTAGCATCTGAGTAATTATTTTTTGCACTTTGCTTCTTTAAAATGGAAAGGTATGTTTCTATTTTATAATTGCCCATAGGATGTAGTGTCTTTGAAGGTTTCTTGGTTGTTAACTCTCTTCTTCACACCTAGGTCGCTTTGCTGTGCGTGATATGAGACAGACCGTTGCTGTTGGTGTCATCAAGGCGGTTGACAAGAAAGCAGCTGGTGCTGGCAAGGTCACAAAGTCTGCCCAGAAAGCTCAGAAGGCTAAATGAAAATTCTGTACATCTGCCACCCCAGTCTTAATCAGTGGTGGAAGCATGGTCTCAGAACTGTTTGTCTCAATTGGCCATTTAAGTTTAATAGTAAAAGACTGGTTAATGATTACAATGCATCGTAAAAGCTTCAGAAGGAAAGGAATGTTTGTGGACCATTTGTTTCGTGGCAGTTCTTAAGTTATTAGTTTTTAAAATCAGTAACCTTTTTTAAATGGAAACAACTTGACCAAAATCTGTCACAAATTTTGAGACCATTAAAACAAAGTTTAATGCAAAGTCTCCGTGTTCTTTGGCGCTCATAGTTACATTTTGGATACTTGGTAATAGACTTGGGCCTATTGCAAAGTTCAAAGGTAAAAAGGGGAATTACTTTATCCTTGATACTGGTATGTTAACATTTTAAAGTATTGCAACACACAAAAGGCTCGGTGGAAAAAGCCTGACTTCTTACCTTTGCCAATATCCACCCAGAATTGAGTTGGGAACAAGGAGTTGAGTACCCAAATTTTCTGCAGTGTTTAGGCATGCTTAAGCCTACTAAATTTTTAGGATTACAGGTTTAAAATCTTGCCATTTTCATATTTAAGCAAAGCACACATAGTTGGTAGCTGGTTTCTTCTATTCCAAGATGTTAGTGTAGATGTGTTAAGCTTTGAAATTTCAGTGACTACTTTAACTGTTGCTGGTTTTGATTAAAGCTTTGCATTCTTACCGAATTGGAAGCTTTGCTTTGGTAGAATATTTGTAACGTAAATTGGAATGGTATGTATTAACATGACTGAAGTCACTAAGGTTTTCTCAATAGTACTTTGCTGCTAACTTTGTAGTAGACTATGAAATGAGAGGCTAGATACTTGATCCTCAGGCTAGTCATTTAAGATCATGAAATTGGTAAAACCTTTTCCAAAAATAGATCATGAATTAATTGTGATTACTTTTGTAAAACCAGCTTCCAGTACGCAGCATAGATCAACACCAAAAACCAGGTTCTAGGTGCTGTGCCAAAAGAGTGATTGAGAGCCTTACTACTAAGGGGCCAAAAACGGATATTAGAAAAGTGTTCTAGCAGTTTTAGCTTCCGATAACTTTAGTTTGAGTTGTCCTGTTTTCGGAGGAACACTGGACAGTGGTAGAGATGACACTATACAATAGCTTAGGTTGGTTGGCTTGACAGCATTGAAGGTGATAGAATTCTATTATTAAAAGTAGTCATTGTTATACAAATAACTTGTTCTTATTTTTTCCACCTCCAGTAAATTTGAGACATGGGGTGTGGCATCCAAATTAAATGGCCTTGCTTTTCTGTAGTTAAGCTTCATATTCTCTTAAGCGCTGATGAATTAGAGAATGGATATCTGGGTCTCTCTTTTGGTAGTTATGACCACCATTCCAGATTTAAAATTTTACCAGCAATTTTGGGGGGCATTCTAGCAAAAGTTAAGGCATTTATGAAACTCAAAGGTGTGGAAGTTGTGCCATGTGCTTTATGCCTATTGAAATCAACTGGAACTTTTAAGTTCAACTAACTGGATCGTTGCCCATAATCTGTTCATATAGAGTCTGACCAAATGATACTTCACCAGGTGTAACTTTAAAAGATTTTAATGAACGTGGGTATTGAAAATAATGGCAAAATGTCATTAAGGTTTTTTGGCTCTTAAAGGCACAAACTCTGGTCTGCAGGAAAATTCCCTGGGTGTTCATGCCAAGTGGTATATTGGGTCTTTACCTTTTGAGTCCCAAAACCCCTTTGCCCTAGCAGTTGAAAATGCAAGCTTGAAAAAGCAGGGTGGTTGCTTATTATGGGAATTGGAGTTGGCGTTTTTAAGGACTGATGCTCATGAGTTTTGCCTTAAGCAGATGATAGTTACTCTCCAGTTATCTTTCTCTGTAATTTATAGTTTTGCCTAAAATGGGTCTTACATGGAATAGGAACACTTGAGAAATAAGGATCCTTAATTGTACATTGTAGTTAGGCAGCTACTATGTGTGTTAAAGCACCATGCTCCTACCGGATAAAGATATAAAAGGCATTCGGACAGAGGTTGCAAGAGACTCAAGACAAAGTAAATTTGATCCTAAAGTGCTCAAACTGGCCATCATTACACTTTGATGCAGAGGGCTAGTTTTGCCATTGCAAAATGACCATGGGTGTTCTGTGTATTCTGTGTCTTAGAGCTAAGCTAAACACTGCCTTTATTATTGAACCCAACGTATCAGCGTATAGCAACGTGGACATTTTGATACATGTCTGGCAATTCACTTCAATAGGTTAGTTTTGCTTTCTAATGCATATGTGATAGTTTACTTATGTTGGGTTAATGAAAAAACCAAATTTTGTAAGCAAACACTTGGACTTTTAGTTTTTATCTTCAATAAATTGAGTCTAGAATTACTTTACCTCTACGGCTCTTTTTTCTAGGTAGGATAGTTTTTCTGTGTAGTGCAGATGTGTTTGTGTTAAAGTATATAGCATAGTTAATGTGTCTACTAATTTCAAGTAGCTGTCTCATAACTCTTGGGTGTGTCAGGGGCCTGATTCCAGGCATCACGTGCTTTTTGAATATGTACACCCCCAAGCATCAAACCCCTCTACTTGTACTTTGCACTGTCTAAATCTTGAGATAGCAAGGCTCTAATTGGGTTGCCCTAGAAATAATTCCCAGCTATATTGACTGGATATAAAAACCATAGACATCAGTTCAGTGCTCCCATCTATTCTGGGGTTTTCCACTCCATAAACAGCAGGTAAAGCCTCTATAATCCCACCATAGAACACCTACAGAGCCTTATTGAGAACAATGGCCTGATTGTAATCTACAAATGTTTTACGTCTGAAAACATATATTTGGGTTTGAGTATAAGCATAAATAAAAACCTACCTGCAAGTGTTTCAGCTACTTTCAAGTAAAGGAAGCCTGTTAACATCTTTCCCTTGCTTAAGAGGAATGTTTATGCACTAAAATGAGATTTGCTCAGTACTATAGGTGGCAGCAAAGGCAGTAGAAAAGGAAGTGACTCAAAAAATTGCAAGCAGGAAACAGATTTCTATGGTCTTTTGTTAAGTTTTCTTCAACACCTGATCTGACATTGCCACTTTTTCTGGCTAGTGGTGCCTTTGTGTTCTGGCAGTTTTTCAGCTTTTTGGACTAACTCATTCACTGGATCACCATCCTTTTTGTTTGTAAGATAACATCACTCTGGTAGCTCTATTGGATAGCAATTACATACACAGTATGTGAACGACAGTATTATCACAGGCTCAAGGAACAAACGGTTCAATGGGTTTTGCTCAGTAAGCACTGTTCACATATCAGTAGCTTGGAGCTTTCTTTGTCCCAGCAGATTGACATCAGGGATGGGACTAGCAATCCTACATCTCTCACTTGTTTGCTCTGCTCTTTTGTGATGGTTCTTCACAAACCTCAGTAGATTTAGAACAGCAGCAGGTGTAACTCCAGGAATGCGACTGACAGCGCCAATCTAGAAACAGTAATGAAGGTGAGATTGTCTACTGTAAGAATTGTAACGCCACAGTCTTCCCGCCTCCCCTTCATGTGGTATGTTTCATTGAAGTGATTAAAACACACACAGTAAACTTTCCCTGCATATCTTACCACTCGGGATCAACAGGATATCACTGAAGACAGTTGTTTGTTTTATGAACAGAGTCAAGTCGATGAGCAAACTACAACAAAGTCCTACTGCCAATGCAATTATTTCCATTTGTGCAACACAACTCCTCTTATACTCCTCCCGTTCTGGATGTGGGAGTTTTAACTTCCTAGCAACCATTAAAAATGAGCACTGCTAGTTTGTTTTTTAATGGCAGGCAGTGGAAGCTCTTATAGCGCTGATGACAATGGAATATAATTCAATATACAATGTTCACAGCTATGGTTCAGCATTTGGGCACATGTCTAAAACAACACCATTTTGCATTTATTTGACTGCTTAAATTACTTAAATGATTACAAAACCTGTCAGTATTGCTATCCCCATATTGCAGATGGAGGAGTTATGTTGGTGCAGAAAGGTTTGTGGAAGTTCTGGTCACATTTGACTCAAGATGCCTCTTACCCATTATGCCGCACCCCCTTCTATGCATACAATGGTAGCCGTTTTTTGTTGGTGTGCACAAAGGAATACATTTTATGACTTTTTCTAAGTGGGGGAGAGGAGACTGCCTTACGTGTTCAAACTGGAAAAAGACACAAGCTAGTCTGAAGCATTCTGATAGAACAAAACAGCAGATAAAATAAAAAAGGCAGGCAAACTTTACCCATATTATCAGCATGTCTATGCTAATGATACATAATCTTATTCATTATAATTATACATAATTCTATATTGGCACAGAAATGGGCTTTAAAAATAAAGAATAAAAAGCCCCACCAAGTTCAGTGTTTTTTCTAAATCTCCCTTGATACTTTTAATTTCCAAATTTTAAATAAGGCCAGGAACACAGTGGTGAAATCTTGTGAAATGCATCCTTTGCTTCTTCCACACGTTTTATTAACAGAACGGGAATTCTTTTAGCACTTTCCATGTGGTCTCTAATAGCTGACAAAGTTGAAGATTCAGTCTAAAGGCAGAGCTGTTAACCTAGCGAACCTCCTGCTTACTCAATTTTCACAACAGTGTCTTTGGAAATGACTGATGCTTTCAAGGTACATTTTAATAGCTAGCTCCTACATATTAATGCTGGGTTGCTGGACTACAATTCCTGGCCACAATGGCTAGCACTGGTAGGAGTTGGAAGCCTGGCAACATCTGGAAAGCCACAGGATCCCTACTCCTGCATTCAGCAAACTCCCTCTACCAGCACCTTACCGTCTGGGGACGGTGGGAGTCCAGTTTCTCTCGCACTTCCTGAGATAGTGATGCATCAATGGCAAAATAATCCAGATCTTCTGGCAGCTGAAGAGCCTCATCCTGACGCACTTCCTCTATTTCCAACCTCTGAACGGACACATGCCATTCATAAACAGCTTGTGAAGGAAACGAAGAGAATGAACAGAACAATATAATTCATTCTGATTATACAGATAAAATATAATTGATAGAATTCTACAGGATAATATAACGGATAGAATTGTACAGGTTGTGTTCCTAGTGTGTGAAAAAAGTCAAGATCCAAGGATCCCCACCCCAGGCATGCACCTCCAGATGGTAGAGAAATCGGGTGCTATCCTGGCACCTGGGCATATTCACTTGGTTGCAAGTGGCCGATAGCCATGTGCAAAATGCACCTGGCAAATTTCAAACGCTGGTTCCACTGTGTTGAATGGGACTTGCTCCCTAGTAAATATGCTTAGGTTGGCAACCTAAACACAGCAGATTATATCAGATTTACTCCTGCACCATTGGAGAGAAGGAAAGCAGGGCCATAAGCTATGTTCTTGGACTCGAGGGAATTTATGCTCTGAGTTAGTTCCCAAAGAAGCAAGATCTACTGGGCACAAATGTGTCAAGTTAGGACAGGAATGGGGAACCTTTGGTCCTCTGGATGTTGCTGGACTACAACTCCCATCACTGTCCATGCTGGCTGGTAATGATGACAGTTTTATTGAGGGCTTGCTGTTCTTCCATACCTTCTATTTTCAGCCTTTCTGCCAGTTGTCTCCATTCTGCAAACTTTTTCAGAGGCCCTGGGACAGCTCGTGACAAAATCTCCATATTGGCCCCCTGGTACTGAAGGATGTCCAGGGCACTAAGCAAAAAACCAAAACACAGCAAAAACAATTCCTGTGAAATTATGTGCAAGATGCGTTGAGTGCTCTTGTCATAGAAAGGTGGGATCTAAAATAAGTGTAAGCTAGTACCCATTCCCATGGAATTTCAAGGAAGATTACAAGACCTCAGGCTTGCTCAAAATATGGTATCACTATCCAGGAATCCTTAACCACATTGTATTAGGGATTATTAATGCACACACACAAAAATGACTGATTCAACTCAAGGAGCTTACAAGCCAACAATGAAGATCACAGATAAGAACTTGGAAAGAAACTATACACAGTAACATGGGGACAGCATTAAAAAAATGGCACTGTATAATACATTGAAATAAATAAGAAGGTAAAAGGGAAGGTAAACGGCGTTTCCATGCACTGCTCTGGTTTCACCAGAAGCAGCTTAGTCATGCTGGCCACATGACCCGGAAGCTGTCTGCGGACAAACGCGGCCTATAGAGCGAGATGAGCGCGCAACCCCAGAGTTGTCCGCGACTGGACCTTTACCTTTACCTAAATGAGAAGGTAGGTTATGTAATGGAAGAAACACAGCATTTTAACTCAAGGATACCTAGAATTTCTTCTCAATCAGTTTTTTTAAAGGCACAATGCTTTAGCAACTGCAAGGAAATTACCTGTAGGCTTAAGGAGGCTGGTTCAGGGCTTAATTAAGACTGCAGTCCTATACCTATTTACTTGTGCATTATTGTTTTCTGGAGTCCACAGGTTTGCCAGTGTGTTTGTTTTATGTGGGCAACAAATCCCAGGCCATTTTAGCCAGTGCCTTGCTCCCTATCACAAATCATGTTGTGAAACCTGAACTCTGCTTACAGGGTATGTGAGGTACTAATTATGATATTGTTTAGGGGCTTACTTAGTTCAAAGATAAAAGCAAAAAGCCTCAGATTTTCTAGGACCACTTTCCTTCTTTCCACAGGCTTAAATTTTGAATTCTTCCTTGATTTTGTGTGGTAATAGTGGTGGGGTACCAGGTTAACAGTTTTACATTAGGATTTGAAACTATGAAAATACACCCTAGCTCTAGAACTTTGTTTCTACAGGCCATTATAAAATCCCACAAATCTCACCAAGTTTGCTTCATCTTTCCACGGAAACACTCTTGACAGCTTTGTACATTGTCCCCTGCACAAACACCATCACAAGAGACACTAAGCTTTACTGGTAAAGGTAAAGGTAAAGGTAAAGGGACCCCTGACCATCAGGTCCAGTCGTGTCCGACTCTGGGGTTGCGGCGCTCATCTCGCTCTATAGGCCGAGGGAGCCGGCGTTTGTCCGTAGACAGCTTCCGGGTCATGTGGCCAGCATGACAAAGCTGCTTCTGGCGAACCAGGGCAGCGCACGGAAACGCCGTTTACCTTCCCGCTGGAGCGGTCCCTATTTATCTACTTGCACTTTGACGTGCTTTCGAACTGCTAGGTGGGCAGGAGCTGGGACCAAGCAACGGGAGCTCACCCCGTGGCAGGGATTCGAACTGCCGACCTTCTGATCAGCAAGCCCTAGGCTCAGTGGTTTAACCCACAGCGCCACCTGGGTCCCTGTAAGCTTTACTGGTAGATACAACTAAAAAGGATAAAGAGAGCAGGTGAATGTGAGGCATTATATTTCTGTATGAATTTGTGCTTCTCTAAAACAAAACCATGGGCGGGGGGGGGGGGGATAAGAGAGAGACTCATACCTGCAAGGAGAGCTACGACTGGCACTGACTGTAATCTCTGGTATGAGCTGGGCCCATTTTGCATTGCTGAACTGAATAGATTTCAGCAATTCAAGTCCTTCTTCTAACGCAGCTTTCATCCAAGATGCTTGCTCATACCGCTTTTGAGACACACAGCCAGCTTCATTATAGCCTTAAAGAGACCAAAAAAGTGCTCAGGAATTAGGAAAATTGTGTGCGTGTTTAAAAAAAAAAAGGCTTCTGGAAGAATTGACTACCTCGGAAGGTGAGTCTGCTGTCAGTGTTATCTGGCCGCAGAGACATCCGAAACTCCACTCGGCTGGTGAACATGCGGTACGGCTCGCTGGTGCCCAGAGTAGTGAGATCATCAATCAGAACGCCAATGTACCCCTCCGTGCGGCTGACAATAAATGGAGGTTTCCCAGTGACCCGCAGACCGGCATTGATTCCAGCAACCACACCCTGCCAGAGAGCAAAGAGATTATAGAACACAGAGGAAGCCACCATACATACTAGACACCAGAAGCTTGGTCTGCTTGATCTGTTCAGTACCTCTGTGTCTACGATAAGGAGAGTGCTTAAGCCATAGATACCACATGTGACTTTCCCACCATGTATCCCAGTTATCCACTGGAATGCTAAAAGGTGTCTTAGCAGAATAAAATTGGCACAAGCCAATTACGACAAGGGCTCATTCCCTGGACATAAAAAAGTAAGTTTCAGACATGTATACAGACACACGTTGTGAACAAGTGCTCTTGAAATCGGCATTCCCCAACCTAGTGCCTTCCAATGTGCCCCAACCTGGTGCCAGAATTCCCACCAGCTCCTGCCTGTAGGGTCATACAGACTGAAGCAGATGTGAGTTGTAGTCCAGAATGTCTGGGTTGGAAGAAGGCAGAGTCAAAAGACCTGTGACTGCAAGCTGCTAGTTAAATCATCACGTTTGATACTGCAGAAAGCATTTCACAGTCACGACCCACTTCCCTGCATGCTCTCCTCACCTGAGCTGCAGCCTCTTCGTAGCCTGTTGTGCCATTTATCTGCCCTGCAAAGAAGAGCCGCTGGACGAGGCGAGACTCAAGGGAGGCAGTCAGCTGACGTGGGTCTAGAAAATCATATTGCACTCCATAGCCTATTATGACAGATATAGGAGATAAAAGGTTTATTCATTCCAGCAACCACACCCTACAACAGAGCAACATGGTTACAGGTAGCAGGGGGGAAAGGATGCATGCTGCATCGTATCAAACCTTTCTGTAAGATAAAGGCTTACAAAACCACACATTTGGTGATCAGAAGACATGCACAGCCATGTGCTGGTGGGCAATCGTAACATCCCACTTGAGATGAGGCAGCCAAACCTCAGCATCCTCACACAGTCCCACACAATATGCTGCCTATATAGCTCCATCCAACTGGAGAAGTATGACTTCCTTCCCACCTCTCACCTGGCTGTACCATTTTTGCTTTTTCCAAGCCCTTAATATGGGTGACAAGCTCCTCTTGGATCTCAGATGGCAACGTCAGAGATATTCCCTGCGGGTAGATGACGTTGGAATCCAGACCCTCAGGCTCAAGCCAGACCTGATGTGTGCGATTTGGAAAACGCAGAACTTTCGACTCTAGTGAGGGGCAGTACCTAGAAACAGGAGCAACAGCCAGCCAGGTTAGGATGCTGACACGGAGAAGAGCCCAATCATTAAATTTCAAGAGACTGGATCGGTTTCCTTATTGCTGTACTCCTCACCCACAGAAGTAGGTGTGGGGAACCTTTGGCCTTCCAGGTGTTGCTGAACTACAATTCACATCATCCATGCCCTTCCTGGAGCTGATGGGAATTGTAGTTGAGCAACATCTGGAAGGCAAAATGTCTCCCACCCCTGAATTAAACAAACTCTAAGCCTAAACATGTGCAACTGCATTTGCAATATTCTTTTTTTAATTTAATTTTATTAAACAACAAAATCATACACATAACTCAACAGAATACATAACAATTTCAAAACACACACAGAAAAGAAACACACACACCTCTATATACAACCCGTACATAATTTAACAGTATTAAAAGAATAATCCTAAAAAGAGGGTCAAAAGACAAACGAAAAAAGGATAAAAAAGAGTGGGATTAGGAGGGGATGGGAAAAAGGAAGGGGGGGGGAGGAAGAAAGAAAGAAAAAAAGGGGGGGAGAAACAAAAGGGGAAAGGGAAAAAAGAAAAGAAAAGGAATATAAAAAATCTACATTAAAATTGCAACTTACAACACTAATACAATATACAAATACATAAATTGGACTTCTGTTTATACTCTTTGTTTCTTTATCTTAACCTTTTTTTCTCACACAGGTCTTGTTACATCCAGTCTAATCTTCTATTTCTTTCTAATGATATGTTGATATTCAGTACCTACGCAGATTTCACCTTCCTATTGCCAGGAGATTTTGATGTTACTGTACTGGTTTAAATAATCAATAAAAACTTCCCATTCTTTTTGTGTTTTTTGTTTGAATTGACCTCTCATTCTTCCCGTCATTGCCGCTAACTGCATATATTCTGTCATTAAAGCTTGCCAATCACATATGGTGGGGATACTCTCACCCTTCCAATTTCTCGCTAAGAGAATTCTGGCCGCTGTGAGGGCATACATTGTTAATGATCTTTTTTCTGTCTTAATTTCTGGAGGTAGTATTCCCAGGAGAAAGGTTTCTGGCTTTTTCTTGATAGAGATTTTCAGAAGTTTTCTTAATTCATTATGAACCTTTCCCCAGTACTCCTTAACTATCTCACATTCCCACCACATGTGGAAGTACGTTCCCAAACTACTTTTACATTTCCAACACAGGGGCGACTGATTTTTAAACATTTTAGATAATTTAACTGGGCTATAGTGCCACCTGTATATCATTTTCATGACATTTTCCCTTAAATTAATACAGGCTGTAAATCTGATGTCATCTTTCCACATTTTCTCCCTTAGCATTTGCAATATTCTTGCCTATTGGCCTTGCAGCTATCATCCCCTCGCCTTTTCTTCCCACCAGGGTTCAGATGTTTTCTTCCAACAGCACTGTACATAAAATAATATAAACAGGGATTTACCGGGGTCCTCTTGTTGTCTCTCTGACGTGGTTGTTCAGGTGAAGGTTCTCATGGATGATTTTCTCCACTTTGGGGTTTGTGTGCGTCAGGTAACATGACAGCTGATCTTCTGGCTGAAAACAGAACCACCTGCATTCAGTGAGCAAATCAGGGTAGCTTTGAAGCATACCGAAATGTTTTCACAGTCATCTTGAAAGAGATCACTTCAGCCTGCACTCAGCCATTATCATCAAACCACCTGAGCATATTACAAGTGCTAGTACCCAAGCACTGCAGCCTTAACCTTTCCCAGGAAACTATAGCAATCATTGGGTTACACTCAACAAAGTCCTAAGAAGATCATTCCATTAGGCAAGCAGATATTCCTGTGGTGATGGAACAATTTCCTGCCCTCCATGCTGTTTTGGGGGTTCTCCCGACCCTCTGGAGCAGATTTGGTGAGGGTGTAGTGGGAAGGGGGGGGGGAATCTTGTTGTACTAGCAGGTATCCTTGTGCTGGCTTCTGCTAGTGCAACGAATTAGTTGAATAAGGCCCCCTAATTTCTCCATAATACTATTGGGAGAAATGGAAGCATGAGTAGGCCCCAATCTATAATGCATCTCCTGGGACGAAATCAAAGCAATTTCACTAGAATTAACTTCTAAGCAAGCAAGCTTGAGATCAGGCTTAATGATTTATCAAAGGTCACACAGAAAGTCTTTTGTGAAGTCCAGTGACCGAGATCTTCACACCAACTTAGAGCTATCCTATTAGATAGCGACCTATCCTTCGGACCTTTGAGCCCTCAAGTAAGCAGTACCACTGCTCTGAATTTATGAATGGACTCCTTTAAAAGGGCAGTGATGATTCTAAAATGGTTAACACTGTATTTCAGTAATAATTTCCTGACTGCTGACACTTGAGTTCTTTTTTGTTTTTGGCTCCAGCAGCTGTAGCTGCTCAAACTGTAAGTCCACGAGGATGCGCTAACTGTTTCTGATGGTTTTCTGCATATTGCAAACAGCTTTGAGATTTATAAATCTAAAAATGAAAAGCAGTATATAACAAAAAAAAAAACTGAACTTTTTGACCGATATAAGAAGTCCACTGAAGAAGAAAATAGTGACCTGCAAAAATGAAAGGGCAAATATTTCAGGGACAAAGATCGCTGGTGAAGCAGTGTGTGTGACGGTTAAAAATTACCCTCAGTTCTTCCGAGGGCTGATATTTCAGGAATAAAACTTGTAAACTTTGACGGTATACATTGTCACTGGAATGTGCCAGTATTTAGGGGAGGATTTCCATCGACTCATTACATTACTCTCAGCAGCTTTTAACAGGAATAGACGAATATAAAGATGATTTATATGTGTAGCCGGGGATAATTTCTGGCACAGCCATTTCAAGAAATCCTCCTGCATGCTGAAAACCACCTATCACTTTAACAAAGAGATACAATAGACTCCCCCTCATAAACTTCAACGGCTGATTACTCCCTCAGGACTCCTTCGCACCTTAATCCACACAGATTCACTAAGGAAGCTGAACGGCACAGGAGAGCTGTCAGCGGGATGCCTCTCGAGGACACTGAAGTCAATGGAGTCTTTCACCAGTCGGGGTGGAGTTCCAGTCTTTAACCTTCCTATGGTAAATCCAAGTTTCTCCAGAGTCTGAGCAAGGCCGACGGAGGGCTGGTCTCCCATCCGCCCGGCAGGATGCATTTCCAATCCAATTAGGATCATGCCCCTCAGAAATGTTCCCGTGGTCAGAACAACACTCCCAGCATGCACTCTCCTTCCGTCTTCTGAGGGGGAAGCATGGAGTGAAACAGAGCGGAGTTTAGTATACCTGTTGTTGCCCTAATTAGAAGTAGCTTCTTTCCCAAATAGGTTTTATCTTAAACAATAGCAAATTCAGTAAATGAAGAGCTCACTTGTAATGCATCAGTGTTTCAGTGCTCATTTCTTCTCTTTCCGAAATAGATAGTATCTTGATCAATTGCAAATGCAGTAATAAACAGTCCACTTGTGATATACTAGTGGTTCGGTGCTTGGACGTCGTTCCGGTAATCTGACGTTTCATCGCTAAAGAGCTTAGTCACTGAGCTTTGTAGTAAATAATATACAAGAGAAGACAGTATGTAAATGACTTAAAGCAGGGGTATATATGTCCCCTTCTGCATATTTCCATCGGGAGGAGCATAGAAAGGTTGTTAAAGCTCCTTTCGTTAAACAAACTGAAGAACATCATCCTCTTTCTATACTCCTCCTGATGGAAACATGCAATTGTTTAAGATAAAATCTATTTTGGAAAGAGTGAGTATCATTTTCCACCAGGACACAAGGAAGTCTGAAGTTTAGCAGTCTTATTCAATGACAGATTTTTTTTTTTTGGCAGTTTGATATTACATAAAACCCTAAGTTTATGTTGCTGGCACTTAAAGACAGCTTATCCTTCAGCTTCACACATGTTATTACAAAGAATAAGAGAGATGTGTGCTTACACTCTGTATAAAATCCAGTCTCTCGTGATCTTCCTACTTATTCTATCTGTTGTTTTCTGAATTGTAAACATCTAAGTGCCTCATACTAACTAAACTACATAGACCAGAACAGCATAACTTTCTGCAGTGGGATGACAGTGACCTAGAAAAGGCTAGATAACCTATTGAGTCATAGGTTTTCGTTACAGGATTCCCAGTAGCCCAGTCTGGCCTATCTGTAACCTAGGAAATCCTATTTTTTGTGTCAGGGTAGTTTCATACAGCTATTCTGAGATGGTGGAGCTACAATCACACACCCTAAGTATCCTGCCAGCTTTTAACACCAAGCCCTGATGTTTTTACAAGTTCAAAAATGGCCATTCAAAGTGACAGCTGCAAATATGGTTATTAGTTCATTAAGGACTAGATTAAGATCACAGTTATAAATTTACTCTTTGGAAATAATGATGGGTTAGATTCCCTGGCTCACATTGCATGGGTTTAAAAATGAAGCAAGCTATCCCCCTCCCTTGGTAAATAACTTAGCTAATTTCCCAACCAATCTGCTTTTCAAGGCAGCATCTAGGAAAAACTACTGGGTTCTTGTGCCACATGAGTTCTCTGCAGGGGTGATGTCTCCCTCCTCCTTTTACCTGGAAATAGTTTTTGTGAGCTGCTGCCATGGAAAGCAGACCCTACACAAATGGGTTCAGGACGCAGCTTGCCGGAATACTGACCCAACACGACTCCACTGACGCAACATTTGCCTGGATGATCCGATTCTGGGTCTGTCAGTAGAAGATCTTCCACAGAAGCTTCACAAACTGTCAGAAGTGGGGTTTGGAGAATTTCTTTCTACTAGGGAAAAAAAAACCCTGTTAAAGGAATTTACACACACACACACACACACAATCTTTTAAGGACTCATAAGCAATGGAGAGAACCTCCAGGTAACACGGCTGCGCTACTGAGTTCCTAGCTTCCCCCAATTTACTGCAAGCCTTGCTTGCTAAGGAACAGCCAGGAGTGCACTTTAAGGTTTCCGATTGTTCCTTCGCAGCTCTGTCATTCCCTGCCACACCTATTATATTAGCTGTGGAGCAGGTGGGAACAGTTTGGAGGGAAAATAGGGTTGTGGGCCAAATAAAGGCCCCAGACCCACAGCTTTGATAGGCCAACCCTGTTCAAGAGTGAGGCCCTTTCCTGCCTGAAGTAAAAGAAGGAAATGTCTTCCATAGTTGCAGTAAATATTTTGGTTTATTAAATTATTAAATTAGCATTATTAAGTTTATTCATTCCAGTTACAAGTGTTGGTCTGCCGTAGTCAAAACAAATATAATAAAAAAAAAATCATTCCAGTAGCACCTTAGAGACCAACTAAGTTTGTTCTTGGTATGAGCTTTCGTGTGCATGCACATTTCTTCAGATACCAAGAACAAACTTAGTTGGTCTCTAAGGTGCTACTGGAAGGATTTTTTTAAAAATTTTTTATTAAGTTTATTAAGTTTTTGAAAACAATAAATGCATTAAACAGCCACTGTCAGCTTCAGAATTATATTTAATAACACCAATAATGAAGACTAAAAAGGCTAAAAGCCATATATAGTCCACCATTGCCAATTCAAGGATGGAAGTCTGTTCTGGGCACCTCCTTTTCCTCCCTCATGAGATTTTACCAAAAAGAGAAGAACTGAAACTGCACAAGCATTTACGTTCTCATACAGCACTTTTCAAAGTTGCCCCACCCACGTGCTTGTTATGTGAGACAAAGAATGGCTTATTCAGAGAATGCTGAATCGACAGGATGTTTTACTTTTCTTTTAAAAACGGACATTGGCTTGGTTCTAGAGAAATTGCAGCAGAAAGGGGAAGGCAGAAGAAATCTTTCTCAATTTCCTCTCTTCCCACAGTTTCCCTCTGAAAAGCCTTTCCTAAGAGTCAGGAGACCCTTAGTTGGAGGTACCTGCTGGAAATCCCTACCTGCCTCCCCCCCCCCACTCCAGTCCCACCCAAATCATTCACCCCACTTCAGGGGGGTTGGTGCAGTTTCTGGAAGAAGGTGGGGCAGGAAATTCACCTTCTGTCAATGTTTTTCTGGAACTACCCTATAATTTTACATACAGTACTTAATTTCAGCATATGAGTCATTATTTTTAATACAACTCTGGTGTAAAATACCGTTGTAGATTACATTTTGCAGGGATTTTCTTCTAAGTTTCCCAATATTATGTTTGAGTCTCCATTGCTGTATATCCAATGACACTTGTTTGTTGGAATAAGGAGTCATTCCCCCTGCCCAATAAAGTTTGCATTCCAGGTTATTTAAGCATAACAGAAAAAAGTTGCCTTTTCCAATAAGACTTTTGGATTTGAATGTTTTGTAAATCATTTTGGGAACTTGTTGAGAGGTAACTCGTGCATTTTAAAAACAAATCAAATTACTGGATAACCCTCCCCCTATGTCAATCAAGATTCCATGCTCTGATTAGGAAACATTTTGGCCATTTCCCCGATATTAACGGTAAATGAAATGTACATTTTATTTTATTATATCTGACACACCCACCCATTCACATGTTTACCTTCATCAAACTGACAGTGCACTCATAAACATGTATACTTGAATAAACCTGAGTTCCATAGGTAAGCATGCATAGGGTTGCTTCAGAAGCCTTCTTCTCCTCCTATCCACATTCTCACCTGCATGTTCTCTTTATAGAGCTCTCTGTCAATCTGGGCTCGGAGACCCCAGACAGCCGGTCCCTTGCATTTATTTAGCACTTTGTAATGCACTCCCGACTGATCGCAGATTCGTGCGCAGAGCCCGTCCAGTGCGTCCACTTCCCTGACCAGATGTCCTTTTCCAATTCCACCAAAGGAAGGGTTACATGACATTTGCCCTGGACAGTATAACAAATGAAAGGCATCTAAGTACAAGCAAGCAACAGCTTTCGATGCTGTAAATAAAGTGAAGCTTTAGCCTGACCGCATTTCCTATGCTCCAAATTGACATGAATGGCAAGCTACTTGTCAGGGTGCATTTTTTGGTGAAGAAAGTATTGATCTGATGTAGAGATATTTCCCATTCTAATTGATTCATGAGGTTTCTGGAAGCTTCTCTGTGTAATACAAGCTGATGCAAGCTGAAAGTTTCTAGCTGACATGCAAGTTTCTATTCTGCCTAGCAAGAGGCAGAAGGTTCCTCTTTCACTCAGGGTCATGCTGACTATAACAATAGGCCAGAAGGAGCCTGAGTTTCACTTTCTATCTCTCCTTCTGGTGTGGTATACTGTATAGTATGCTTAGTGTTAAGGTTTTAGTCCTATTAGAAATTATTGGAGATTAAGTTAAGTCTTTTGCAACTGGATTTTCTATGGACAGTGCCATTCCTGAATGCATTGGATTTACGACCATTATGCTCATTTGCCTTCAGTAGCAGTAAAGCTCTGCTAGATAAAATAAAGGGGATACTCAAAAAATTAGATTATCGTGGAAAAGTTCATTTATTTCAGGAATTCAACTTAAAAGGTGAAACTAACATATGAGATACTCATGACATGCACAGCGAGAGATGGCAAGCCTTTATTTGTCATAATTGTGATGACAAACCCCAAATTCACAATCTCAGAAAATTAGAATATTGTGAAAAGGTGCAGTAGCTACTCAATCCATAACACCTGCAAAGGGTTCCTGAGCCTTTAAATGGTCTCCCAGTCTGGGTTAGTAGGAATCACAATCAAGGGGACCTGACAGCTGTGCAGAAAACCATCATCGAGACCCTCCATAAGGAGGGAAAGCCTCAAAAGGTAATTGCGGAAGAAGTTGGATGTTCCCAAAGTGCTGTATCAAAGCACATTAATGGAAAGTTATGCAGAAGGGGAAAGTGTGGAAGAAAAACATGCACAAGCAGCAGGGATGACTGCAGCCTGGAAAGGATTGTCAGGAAAGGACCATTCAAACGTGTTGGGGACTTTCACAAGGCGTGGACTGAGGCTGGAGTTAGTGCATCAAGAGCCACCACACACAGACGGATCCTGGAGATGGGCTTCAGGTGTCGTATTCCTCTTGTCAAGCCACTCCTGAACAAGAAACAACGTCAGAAGCGTCTTACCTGGGCTACAGAAAAAAAGAACTGGTCTGTTGCTCAGTGGTCTCAAGTCCTCTTTTCTGATGAGAGCAACTTTTGCATCTCATTTGGAAACCAAGGACCCAGAGTCTGGAGGAAGAATGGGGAGGCACACAATGCCAGATGCTTGAAGTCCAGTGTGAAGTTCCACAGTCTGTGTTGATTTGGGGAACCATATCATCTGCTGGTGTTGGTCCACTGTGCTTTATTAAGTCCAGGGTCAACGCAGCCATCTACCAGGAGATTTTGGAGCATTTCATGCTTCCTTCTGCAGATGAGCTTTAAGGGGATGCTGACTTCATTTTCCAGCAGGACTTGGCACCCGCCCACACTACCAAAAGTACCAAAACCTGGTTCAATGCCCATGGGATTACTGTGCTTGGTTGGCCAGCAAACTCACCTGACCTGAACCCCATAGAGAATCTATGGGGCATTGTCAAGAGAAAGATGAGAGATATGAGACTGAGCAATGCAGAAGAGATGAAGGCCGCTATTGAAGCATCCTGGTCTTCCATAACACCTCAGCAGTGCCACAGCCTGATAGCATCCATGCCACGCCGCATTGCGGCAGTAATTGATGCAAAGGGGGCCCAAACCAAGTACTGAGTACATATGCATGCTTCTACTTTTCAGAGGTCCACTATTGTTCTATTTGCAATCCTTGTTTTGATGATTTCATTTAATATTCTAATTTTCTGAGATTGTGAATTTGGGGTTTTCATCAGCTGTACACCACAATCATCACAATTATGACAAATAAAGGCTTGACATTTCTCACTTTGCATGTCATGAGTCCATCTCATATGTTAGTTTCACCTTTTAAGTTGAATTCCTGAAATAAAACGAACTTTTCCACAATATTCTAATTTTTTGAGTATCACTGTATTAATTGCCTCTGGTCTATTTTTGGGGAATCCTGCAATGTGTTTTTACTCTGCTAACTATACATTGCAATCTGCTCTGGATCAATATGAGTAGAATTCATGGCACTACTGTACCCCTCTAGACCCAAAATTGTAAGAGAAAACCAAGATGACGTACTTCTGCTTATTTCTAATTCTCTAGTTCTAGTAATCCTAGATGCAATATACATCAAAATGTCAGGGTTTTGTTTTTGTTTTAAAAATGCATTTGTTTTTATTAATCTGTTCTACAGATCCAATCACATATGGATGTCCAAAAATGGGAGGCAACTGAACTTTTGCTTTAATCCATTTGTGCAAAAAAAATGAAATAAGATAATAATAAAAGACAGTATACTTTATCAACCAACAGCACTGCTGCTGTTATGTTTCTCTGGTAGCTTCATTCATAAAATAAACATTTAGCAAAAGGATTAAAGGTGATGTTGCCATGTCAGGTGTTGGGAAAAGTTCATGTCTCCTGATAAACAAACCCTATTCCAGCGTTTTTCTCTCCATGTAAGTAACATATTATGGAGAGATAATGAGAACGTACAGTACTTGCTAGCCCTGCCCTGCTGCTGTTGCATCTCCTGCGAGCTCCACCATCACGCTTTCCAGGTGTTAGGGGGAGGTCTGATGGGAAGGAACCCTGCTGAGGTCCACTGTGCTACCTGCCCTGGCAGGAACTTTGGCAACCTGCATCCCTCGGCGGGCGCACTGTGTATGCACAGTAAGCAGCTCCCTGCTTACCTATGGTGTCCACCTTGTGCGTGACGAGCAGGGTGCGGGCTCCCACCCTCGCCGCCGCCGCAGCCGCTTCAGTGCCGGCGTGGCCACCGCCGATCACGACGACGTCGTACTTGGAAGTGCTGGAGGGGCCAGCTGCGGCGGCCGAAGAGGTCACCTCGCTCCTCACGCACCGCAGCCACGTCCCGGGGTCCGAGGGAGCAGCAAAGCGGCGCCAGCCGCGCCTGAGCGACAACATCCCGAGACCGGAGAGAAAGACCCGCCGAAGCCCCTTCAGGTCGGCGCGGCGGCAGGAACGAGCGCGCAACGCGAACCGGCTACTCCGCGCCACGCAAAGGCGCCGCCATCTTGCCCTGTGACGTCGAGGCGGCAGACTCCACCCGCTGCGCAAGGGCCGGGGCGCTTCCCGCATGCGCGCCTGTAACTGGACGGGAAGGACCGACCGGCAGCAGTCGTGGTGGGTGGCTCCCTCGAAAGTAGCGCGCCGTTCGCTGCCGGCTTTTTATTCAAAATGCGACGCTGAAAGCGCGCTCGTGCAGAGGTCTTCTTCGCTCACCGAGCGGCAAACTGTTGCTGGCAGAGAGGGCGGCATGCATCAGTTCATGGTTTTGTTTTTTTAAAGCAGGGTTTCCCGGGGGGTGGGGCAAGAACATAGCAACTTTTCTATTCAAGCTTCAGGATCGCAGCGCTTCCTGTTGCTCTTTGTGATGTGTGTATTGAACTGATGCAGCTATCGGCATCTTTGGATGCTCCTTGGTGGTGTGCCACAGTGGAGGCAGGTACATGCAGCTGTGGGTTGCAAGTTTTTCTCCTGTCACCGTGACACCCTGATGCAAAAGCTGTTACTGTATTGGAGGCTCTCAGCCCAACATGCAGCTATGAGTCATAGGAACTCTGCCAGAAGTGGCAACCGCATTTAAACGCATGCATATTCCACCCCTGTAAAATCAGAGGCCAAAACCTTTGAATTGTAGGAAAGCTTTATCCAACGGGTGAGCTGATGCAAGTAGCCAGCAAAAACTGTTAGCCTGGGTCACATTCTCATGATCTAAAGCACATGGCTTCTTCCATAGAATTCTGGGAAGTGTAGTTTGCCTTGTGGGATGTAAGCACAGAGCAGCCAAACACAACACTCCTAGAGAGGACATGAAGGTAACTCAGTCCTCCAGGCTTAACTTCCTGTTTACCTGGACTGAGTTACAGGAACCAGAAGTAGGTGTGGTCTTACCTGGGAACAACATCCCAAAGAAGACTTTCCATTTTGCCTCATCCTTTGAAGAAGCAGCATGCTCTCTCTCAGCCTGCAGCTGAGAGAAGCAGAGGTGAAGCCTGTTCCCTCATGGAAGCAGCTTCACTGCATGTAAATACATTTATCTAAGTTTGTCTGCCTCCTTGAAGCATGTACTGTAACTCTTGGATGTCTGTAAGTAAACTCCTTTTATATCTTATAATCAGTATTGTGTCTTTCTACTTTTAAGAGGGAACAAGGGGAATATACCAGGAATATAGCTGGCTTATGCAAGCCTATGCAAACGTTTTTCTGCTGTGTTTTAAAAGGGAATGTAAACTCTGCTAAGTTTGGAGCTTGCTCACACAAGCTGGGATTGAGATATATAAATAATATATACTCATCCACATTCCTAAACATTCCCACATGCCTTTCACAAAGCCCCAATTACCAGCACTCTTAATAATTCCTGTGGTTGTGTTGTTGTTTTTTTGTAGGAAGCCATGCAATTTAAATCTATTGTGTGGATGTGGCCATGGTCATCTCTGCAAAGGAAACTGCTGCACATGCTATTTCTCTACTATGGAACAAACTACTTTAGGTCTCACTAAGTGATTTTGTTTCCTCATAGGAAAAGTTCCTGAGATAGGCTAAAATGTAGGTGCAGAGGAAGGGGGGAAGGGTTACTTAACTCTTTCTTTGCCATCTGCCTATCCACTAAAAACTGTCTCTACCTGTTTTCCAACTTGTAGGGATAAGATATGGGTGAAGGACCAAGTATGTATCGACATACCCTCATGCAATAGTGATGTGCTTTTATTTCCTGTACTAGAAAAAACAATGCAAATGTCCTCTTTTCTGCACACATACATCAGAAACAGGGAGAAAATGTGCTGCCATCTTTTTTCCTATCCAGTACTTGTGTGCTAGGCAGGAATTGCCCATGTGCAGATTTTTCTCTATGCAGCAATATAAAAACGGGAAGCTTCTTGTTGAAGTTGTTCATTGTTCCTGTTCAAAGCAAATAGAAAAGTACAGAAATGCTTTTACGCACCTGGTTCAACATTCAATAATCGGAGCGTTTCCCAGCAAGCAGATTCATTTATGAGAAAAGTGCCACCTGCATGCCATGACTAGACAAATAAGAGTGGTGGATGAGTTAAATTGTGTAAACCAAATTATTTTTAACCCAGCCCCATCCTGTCATTGGAGAAGAATCCGTGTCAGGGAAAATAAACTTGATTTCCTTTCTTTTGAAATCTAAGTTTGACAGTGGGCAAATTCAAGCATGAACTATTGCTGTGAGTCTAGATTACCTCACTGTTGCTGGCACAGCAAACTAAAGTTGATTACTAGTTCCCAGATCCTTATTTGCACAAAAGCTAGAAACACACCTAATTCAGAAATCTTAAAAAGAACTCCATATGCCCCTGAACCCGGAATGGCCTGATCTCATATACCGGTATGTCTCCATGATCTGAGTGGGGACTCTTCCCTCCAAGAGCAGCAGTTTAAACAATCAAAACCTTTTGTTTGTGTGGCCCATTCATGAATGTACATTAACTCCAGAGGACAATTACAGAAAAAGGAACTGGGTGTGTGCAACCCACAGTACAGTTTGGGCCACCCCAAATGATAATACCCACACCTCTGGGAAAGTGCCCTCTATGAGATGGCCCTGAATTGCATTTGGCCCAGTTCTCTGAATGCAAGACACCAATAGCAGCCAAAAATTCAGGGTTTTTTCCTCAGCCAGAACTCATTGTAAATCCGTTCCGGCACCCCTCTGGTGGATGCCATTGCCTTTCTAAGAGAACAAGGAAGATTTTCATGTTGGATTCCAGCACTTTTTTATAGAAAAACAACAGTGGCCAAAATGCATAGAGAAAAAGAGGATCTGGCTCTAGCTTGCTTTGGACACAAGACACTTGGCTTTCTGCCCCACCAGTTCCAATGGGGAGCAGCTGCCACTGCTTTCCTACATATTTTGGCTGTTAGCATCGTGGTTAAATATTCTGAGACAAGCGTTAGGCCAGATCAGTTCAATTTGTTGTTCTTCAGTCATTCAGTTGTGTCCGACCCTTCGTGGCCCCATGGACCAGAGCACGCCAGGCACGCCTATCTTTCATTGCCTCCCGCAGTTTGGCCAAACTCATGCTAGTCGCTTCGAGAACACTGTCCAACCATCTCATCCTCTGTCATCCCCTTCTCCTTGTGCCCTCCATCTTTCCCAACATCAGGGTCTTTTCTAGGGAGTCTTCTCTTCTCATGAGGTGGCCAAAGTACCTCAGGTTTGTATTGATCTGGGGAGACAGATGCCCCCCTGGGAAGATAATCTCTGATCAAAACTGTTTTACACAATTACTGATAGAGAACTTTGACCTGCAGCCTACAATAAGCTTTGAGATGAGATCAGAGATTATCTTCCTATTATCTTCCTACCTGCTATTTACTGCAAATGAAAATGTGGATGGGCCCTTTGTCTATTCCTCTTTTAAAGCTGCTTAGGTCTGAGAAATCTCTGTGTGGGACAAGAAGCTACAATTAGAACTGGATATGGAATAACTGATTGGTTCAAAATGGGAAAGGAGTATGACAAGGTTGTATATTTCCAGTTACAGGTAGGTAGCGGTGTTGGTCTGCCATAGCCAAAACAAAATAAAATATAAAAAAATCCTTCCAGTAGCACCTTAGAGACCAACTAAGTTTGTTCTTGGTATGAGCTTTCGTGCGCATGCACACTTCTTCAGATACCATCAACTAAGTTTGTTCTTGGTATGAGCTTTCGTATCTGAAGAAGTGTGCATGCACACGAAAGCTCATACCAAGAACAAACTTAGTTGGTCTCTAAGGTGCTACTGGAAGGATTTTTTTTATTTTTATTTTGTTAAGGCTGTATATTGTCTCCCTGCTTATTTAACTTATATGCAGAATTCATCAAGCGAAAGGCTGGACTGGTTGAATCCCAAGCCAGAATTAAGATTGCTGGAAGAAATATCAACAACCTCAGATATGCTGATGACACAACCTTGATGGCAGAAAGTGAGGAGGAATTAAAAAAACCTTTTAATGAAGGTGAAAGAGGAGAGCACAAAATATGGTCTGAAGCTCAACATCAAAAAAACTAAGATCATGTCCACTGGTCCCATCACCTCCTGGCAAACAGAAGGGGAAGAAATGGAGGCAGTGAGAGATTTTACTTTCTTGGGTTCCATGATCACTGCAGATGGTGACAGCAGTCACGAAATTAGAAGACGCCTGCTTCTTGGGAGAAAAGCAATGACAAACCTAGACAGCATCTTAAAAAACAGAGACATCACCTTGCCGACAAAGGTCCGTATAGTTAAAGCTATGGTTTTCCCAGTAGTGATGTATAGAAGTGAGAGCTGGACCATAAAGAAGGCCGAAGAATTTATGCTTTTGAATTATAGTGCTGTAGGAGAGACTCTTGAGAGTCCCATGGACTGCAAGAAGATCAGACCTATCAATTGTTAAGGAAATAAGCCCTGAGTGCTCACTGGAAGGACAGATGCTAAAGCTGAGACTCTAGTACTTTGGCCACCTCATGAGAAGAGAAGACTCCCTGGAAAAGACCCTGATGTTGGGAAAGATTGAGGGCACAAGGTGAAGGGGACGACAGAGGATGAGATGGTTGGACAGTGTTCTCGAAGCTACCAACATGAGTCTGACCAAACTGCGGGAAGCAGTGCAAAACAGGAGTGCCTGGTGCTCTGGTCAATGGGGTCAGGAAGAATTGTACACGACTAAACAACAAGGTTGGTAGCATTCACTGCTTCCTGGGGGAATGACTTCCATAGTTTAGCTGTGCCTTGCGTGGAGATGTACTTTGTTTTGCCCGCTTTGAATGTCCCCACCTTCAACTTCATTGAATGCCTGCCAGTTCTAATGCTATGAGGGAGGCGGCAGCGGGGACTTTCCTGTATATCCACCGTCTCCATGCCTTGCATATACTTCTATAAACCTCTCTCATGCCGCCTCTCGCTCGCCTTTTCTCTAAACTGCCCTAGTACTTGAGTATCTTAGATCCGCTGACAGGGCAACCCAAAATAAGGAAGGCGGGGGGGGGGGACGGGACGGAGCGAGCGGGTTCAGACACGCAGCCCGGAGCAGATAAGTTTCGTTTCTCCTTCAGGATGCGGCCGTTCACGTGGCCAGCGAGTTCATATGCGGCGGGGCGGACGCGGGGCGCTGACACGGGAGACGCCGAGCTCCGCAGCGAGGACATCCTTTTCTGGGCGGCATGGGGCGCGGTGGAGCCGGGAGAGGGAGAGGCGCGAGGAAAGGCGAGGCGGCGCCCGCAGGGAAAGAGGACGAAGGCACCACGGAATCCAAGGGGCGAGAGAAGGGCAGACGGGGCGACGAGGGAGACCAGGCACCGTGCCCCTCCAAAGCCGAGAAATCGCAGCAGGCGGGGAAAGGCGCTGATGCCCCAAGTGGGATGAAAACGTCCCAGAAGGAGCCGGACCAAGCTAAGAGCAAACTTGCTCCTGAGGAGCCTGGCTTGCGGCAGGCGCTGGGAAAGCTCACGCTAGATGCAAGGGAGCGCGCCAAAACTGAGAAATCCCAGCAGGCAGCGAACGGCGCTGCTGCCCTAAGTGGAGAGAAAGGCTCCCAGAAGGAGACGCCGGATCAGGGGAAAGCCGAAGGGGGGGCCCGGAGGAAACAGAAGAGCATACTTGCTCCCGGGGAGCCTGGCGCGAGCGGCATCCCATGCCAGACGCAGGCGCTGGGAAAGTGCACGATCTGGGCAGAGGAACGGCCCGACGCCGAGGCAGCAAACGGCGCTGCTGCCCCGAGTGGGAAGAAAGCTTCCCGGAAGGAAAAAGGCGCGCAAAAGGCGCGGGAAGCCGAGCAGACGGTGTGTGCTCTGGTAAAAAAAGAGCCCGCCCCGCAAGGAAGCGCAGTAGTTGCCCCCAACAAGCGGGTCGCTTCCCAGAAGGCGAATCCTCCTCCCAAAGAGGAGGAAGAAGTCGGCCAGCCAGGCAAAGAAAGCTCCTCCGCACGGAGGAGAGCTTCGAAGTCACGGGAGCCGGCGGAGAAGGGGGCCGGCGCCCAAGAGAAGCCGGCGGTCCCGGGAGGCAAACTGCTTCCCAAGGAGCCTGGCCCGAGGGGCAACCGCAGCTTGAGGCAGGTGCTGGAAAAGCTCAAGCTAGCTAAAGAGGAGCGCTCCAAGGCCGCACAGCAGGTTAACAGGGTCAGGGACATCCTGGTAGAAGCAATAAATAGTGAAAAGTGCTTCCCCTGCGTCGAAGTGCTGGGCACCGGCAGTTACTACGAGCGCCTGAAGGTAGGTAATAGAAGGAAGATGCAATGCTGGAGACTGCTCGGGGCATCTGCTCGGGCTTCTTACCTTGCACTGGTCCAAAAGCTGCCGGATCCCAAACCTTAAAAAACCCACTGTAGTCGTGGATGCTGAGATTTGGGGGTGATGTCAGCATTATTGCCCTCCTATTGAGGCTTCTGGAAAGTAGGTCTATGCGGCGGTCCTCCATGCAGCTGGGGAGTTTGAAAGCACTTTATCCCATCGCTTTTCTCGGGAAAATCCGTTTACCACTGAATCAGAACAAATGTCAGTTTTCTGAAGATTGACGTTTGTTCCCATTCAGCACTCAACAGTGGGTTTTCCCAGGGAAAGCATGGGGCAAAAGAAAGACTTCTCGCTGTAGCTATGGGGTGGGGGGGAAGCTTTTTTGCCCCAGGTGAAGCCTCCAGAGGGGCGCCACTGAGGCTGCCAGCCTGTGTGGGTGTAAGCAAATGCGCGTGGGTGGATGTGCCAAATTGAGTCTTTGTCTCAGGTGAAATAAAGCATAGTTTTGCCCCTGTGGGCTCAGGCCCTAATCCTTGCTTCCAAAGGTCAAACGTTTTGATCACTATTCTGCACCTAGCAAGGGTTTTTCAAATGGCATGACTGCACAGAAGCACTTTTCAGTGGTTGTCTCCAGAGGGCTGTAAGGATGACCTTTAGTCTGGAGTCATGAGAACACAAGTTATTAACACATCCTGGGACATTGTAAATTGTGAGAAATGCAGAATCACTGTTTTTGTCTGTCTTGCAGATTTCTAGCCCAAATGAATATGATATTATGCTCAAAGTACCTGATATGAAAGTTGAACTAGAATCTTGCAATGTTGGTGCTTTCTACTATGTAAAATTGAAAAGGAATCCTGGAAAAAATGCATGTCTAGAAAAATTTTTAGAAGACAAAATGCATCTTTCATCTTCTGATATGCTGTCAGCACTGAGGAAGATTATTGAACAAGAAGTAAAAAAATTTGATGGTAAGTATTCATTGCATTAATTTTTTTTCTTCCTCTTCAGAGATAAGCATCCCTCCTCAAATACTGTGTGCAAACAGATGATTGTTCTCTAGTCACACTGAAATTTATAGGACCAATTAGAAATAGCAATGTAGGATTTCTGCAGTGGAATTGGAAAACTCAGCTGCTTGAAATGGAAGATAAGATTAGTTTGATAAGCAGAAAGTAAACTAGTCATGTTAATTTTAAATGCTGAACCCCTGCCATTGTTGCCATAACAAAAAGTTAGTTGAACTGAAATATTTGGTTAGAAAAATGTCAATATAAAATGGACTTGGTATTGTAAACATTTTCTATACAAATTGGATATTACTTTTGGATATTTTTATTGGGAAACATTAAATATTGTATATTTTAAGAGATAACCCAAAATATACTGGAAAGAATTCAACAACACCACCCTTTTCCAAATGTTCTAGGAGCACAAGCATATCAGCTCACCCAATGGAGCTATCTCCCCTCTCCTCCCTGTTCTGGAAGTTCTTCCACCCACCTCTGAGCCTATTTGGAGGGGGATACTTGGGGAGCAGACGGTAGACAAGACCTGTTGCACTTGCAGAAATCCTTGGGCAGGCTTCCATTATCCAGGCCTGTTAGTTGAATCCTACAGCTTCCTTACATAATTGTGTTATACAGTCATACCTCAGTTTACGGCCGCTTCAGGTTGCGCAATTTCGGGTTGTGCACCGCGCCAAACCTAGAAGTAACGGAATGGGTAACTTCCTGGTTTCGGCGCTCGCGCATGCACGGGAATGCTAAATCACGCTTTGCACATGTGCAGACACGCTGAATTGCTTCACCCGCATGTGCAGACGCAGCGGCGCAGGTTGCGAACACTCCTCCCGCACGGATCAAATTTGCAACCCAAGCGTCCACTGTATTCTTGTTCACCACATAGTGTTTAAATTGGAATTTGGTTTTTTGTTGCAGAGTAAGAGTAACAGAACTGTAGTGCCACTACCACATTGTTTTTTCCAATGTCTGTGTTAGCTGCTGGCATTAAGTGCCACAACTGAAGTTGATGCTGCTTACTTGCTGAATTGTTTTAAAAACATACTCTTAACTTCCTGTTCAAATCATTGCGGGATGGGTAAATCCTACTGAAACACTCACAGTAAAAGTGTATTGGATTGGATTGTTGCTGTTGCTATCAACAGATCTGGAAGTGCGTGTGGAGAGAAAGAAGCCTGGAAGCCCAGCAGTAACCCTTCTCATTGGAAAGCCTCCCTCCGTTATATCAGTAGATATCATTCTTGCTTTGGAATTTAAGCACCGGACCTGGTGTGAGTGTACAAAGAATGGCCTGGACACTACAGGACTGCTAGGAGGAAAAGTAAACAATGCCTTTTTAAAGGAACCACTCTACCTCGTGCCCAAGCTTGCCAAAGAAGGAAAGTGCTTAATAGGTACTAAAGCATATCTTTGTCTGGCTAAATACATAATGCACAAAGTCATGTCACTGTATGAGGTATTCTATCTGTTGTGTGCTGATAGACTATTTTCAAGAGACTACAGTAATTGGTTACAGTGGTGCCTCGCAAGACGAAAATAATTCGTTCTGCGAGTGTTGTTGTATAGCGAATTTTTCGTCTTGCGAAGCACCAACGGGAGAATAGCGGTTTGACGAAAAGAATTTTTTTTTTGTCTTGCGAGGCAAGCCCATTGACAAATTCGTCTTGCGAGACAGCCTTCCGCTAGCGAATGCCTTTCGTCTAGTGGGACACCACTGTATTCTTTATGTGCTGTAAATAACAACAAATGTTTTGAAGAACCAGGGTCCCTGTTCTGTTATTTCTTAAGAAAAGAGACTCCTTATTTAAAATAATATTAAAGCTGGGTTAGCAGTCATAGCAGACCATTCCTAAAGGTACAATTGAACAACAGTGGGATAAGCTCTCTGCTTCATAGTAGCTAAACTTCCTATACAAGCAGAAAAGTGAAGAACTGGGTCTTACTCCTTTTTCCAAGGCTAAGATACCACTTGACTTGGATTTTGCTCAGCATATCTATGCACAGTGGCAGGATTTAGGCCAGAGCCAGCACAAGGGCAAAAGTAGTGCTTTTCCACAGCTGAAAGTTTTTGCTTATGAGTTTCAGTGTTCACATAGTAGCTTAAAGGGTCACATAATCTGTCACTAATAAACAGTTAAAAAATAGCTCAATCAACATGTTCTTTAAAGAGAGATTTCCAATATTTTACCTTGTTTCTTTTTTAAAAAAAACCTTAGAAAACACTTGGCGACTCTCTTTTTCACACATTGAGAAGGATATAATGAATAATCATGGCAACTCAAAGACCTGTTGTGAAAAAAATGGACAAAAATGCTGCAGGTTAGTATCTTTAACTACTGTTCTCCTATTTGTTTTGTCAGTTTTAGCCACTATATAAGTCTAGAAAATGCTTAAGAAACTGGGAAATTGTAAGGATTTACTGGCTACAACCTCAACTAAATGTACTGCCAAACATCGTTTAGTCTAGAGCTATAAAATGGATGTAGTGCCAAAATTCTGAATCTCCATAGGCTCAAATCAAGAATGATTGAATATGGTAAAACTCCCTGTGACAACTGTCTAATGCAGGCATCCCCAAACTGCGACCCTCCAGATGTTTTGGCCTACAGCTCCCATGATCCCTAGCGAACAGGACCAGTGGTCAGGGATGGTGGGAATTGTAGTCCAAAACATATGGAGAGCAGAAGTTTGGGGATGCCTGGTCTAATGCATGGGTCAGCAAACTACGGCCCCAGGGCCGGATCTGGCCCAATTGCCTTCTGGATCCAGCCCGCGGATGGTCTGGGAATTGTTGCTGATCGTTCGGCCTGCGCCATTCCCCCCCTCTCTCACACACACTGCGGTGGCGCCTCCTCCCTCCCTCCTCCTGGCTTCTCCCCACCCTGCCTAGAGCTGAGAGGGAGGGGGCGGGACTTTGTTGGTGCCAGCAACAGCAGTGCTCAAGCGGCCATCATTTAAACAGGCAGGTATTCTTGCAGGCTGTTCTTTTATTTAAAATGCAGTGTGCATAGGCATACGTTCATTCCCCCCTCCCAAAAAAATATAGTCTGCCCCCCCCCCCACAAGGTCTGAGGGACAGTGGACCGGCCCCCTGCTGAAAAAGTTTGCTGAACCCTTGACTTAAAAATAAATAAATAAATAAATTTCAAATTTGGGACAAATCGGTTAATATTTAGACCCTGCTCCTACAAATTGAAATTTTGCCTCACCACGAGTGATAAAAACATAGGAATTTGACTCATTTAATTCTCAGTATGTTAAATTGCGAACTAATAAACATAAATTTTAGGTTTTATGTAGAGCAATAATAGTTGCATACTATAATTTTCTGTAATATTTATTTATTTAAGATAAAATGTTGATAATTTATATGAAAAACCAATGGTTTTGAAAAATCATATGGAACAATTAAGCAAATGGTGTACTAAACATAAACGATAAAACGCCACTCATATTATGTGTTGCATCAAAACATCACATTATACTTAATTACTTAGGTATAAATTGTACTAAATGCTTACATTTTGTGTAATTAATAAAATTATGCCTTATGCACAATATGCATTGTACAGTGCACCATATTATATCATGCTAAAAATATGCTTTTATGCATTACACTAAACGTCTACTTTGGTGCAAAGTCCTTCTTTGTCTCTTGTTTTGGGAATTCAGAGCGATTGTTCATTGTTGTTTTGATGGTAGCATCATGTCCATGGTGTATTTCCATGATGGCAGTGCTCATGTTGCGGCCTACAATTGGGTCCTATCCCACCTTTTAAAGGTCCAGTGCTATATAGTAATAGGATATTATTTTCTGAATGCTGATCCTTACATAGCCAAAATAACTATCCCCTTTTCTTCTTTTTCATCTCTCACCGCTGCCATCCCCTCTAGCTCAGAGAGTGAGAGTGGTGAGAGATGAAATGTATAAAATATATTTAAAACTTGATGATGTGAGGAAGGCTATTTCTAGAAGCATTTATGGAACTGAAGATGAAAGCACATCCAAGTTACTTGTGGGAAAGGTAAAGCTATGCTATCTAAAAGTCCAACACACTCCGTCCAATAGCACAACCTGTCCCAAGCAGGTCTGTGTATAGCAAATATCCCTGTTAACTCAATTGTTGCTCGTAGGATGTGTGTTTCAGAATAACATATTTCAGTGTTTTTTACTATTTCCCAACAGGAAAGATTGTCTTAAGCTTCTGAAGTATTTGCTGGAGCAGCTTAAAACAAAACATGAAAACAGAAAAAAGTTTGAAAAATTCCATTCTTACCTTGCCAAAACTGCCTTTCTTCATGCATGTACCAAGTGGTCCCGTGATGATGAATGGCTTGCAGCAAATCTTGACGAATGCTTCGATAGACTACTGGATTTTTTCGTGGGTTGTCTCAGAGAGGCTGAGCTTAAACACTTTTTTATACCTGAGTTCAACTTGCTCCAGTCAGTTGAAAAGGCAGAATGTAGTGCACTTGCAAAAGTAATTGAAAGTGAACGAAACAATGGGTTTCTTATATTTTTCCTGTAACTTTAAAATAAAGAGCTACTTGAATTCATGTGAAGATATATTAATGGAACAGTGAGAGAGATTGTGGCAGGAGGATATAAAATTTACAGCCTGCTACAATCTTAGAGAAAATACCTTTAAAATGATGTATAGGTGGCATCTAATGCCCGAAAAATTGGCAAAAATGTACAGAAACAGATCCCCTTTGTGTTGGAGGTGTAGTAAAGAAAATGGGTCATATAAACATATGTGGTGGACGTGTCCTCTTATTTGTAAGTATTGGAATGATATATACGAAGAACTTAAAAACTGACAAAATGTTCAGTCAGAAAAAGAGCAGAAATGTTCTTATTAAGTATCTTGCCAGAAGAAATAAAGAAAAAAGAAAGAGTATTATGTATGTATGGAGTAACAGCGGCAAGAGTTCTAATAGCTAGAAATTGGAAAAACCAAAATGTACCAACCATGACAGATTGGCAAAACTTAATGTTAGAATATTTACAATTAGCTAAGACAACTGGAAAAATAAGAGGACAAACGAAACAAACTATGGAAAGAATGGAGTTTATTTAAAGAATACCTAGAGAGTAATGGCATAAGCGGAATCCTAAAGGCAGATATTGACTGAACCTGGATATAGATGAAAAGAAATAAGAGGAAGAAAAATTTGTGAAATAATTGATATACATAACTGTACAATATACAAATGTAATAATATAAAATGCAAAGAGGATAATTGGAAGTTTAAGTATGTGTGAATGTAATAGAAATTAGATGTATATATTCTAGAAGATGTAAAATGTATGTGAGGTATATGTAAGTGTGTTTATGATTTTAACCAATAAAGAATTATTAAAAAAAAGAATTCATGTGAAGAATTATGAATGAAATTGAAAGGCACTATGGGTACTCACCTGAAAGGGTTACAAGGACATCACAAAGTGGGATATTATCATGCTTCTAACTGCTTGAAAGGCAGAAAACAACACTTGATAATTGTGAGTTGCTCCTCTTGCTAAGTGACCACCTTCCTGCCAAAGCATAAATCAGACTTAGTAACTCAAATACAACAAAACCAAATCAGATTAATGCATCAACATCTTGATCACCCTTCCAGTAATTATTTGTTGAAGATGTGAGTTTTACACTGGTGCCTTAGTTCTATAGGGATCTGCCTGATAAACACTGGAAGTATAATCCAGAGAACCATTGCCGCCACACGAAAACTCCTGGTTTTAGTGGACGTAAGACCAAGTGACTGGCAACAAGTATGCAAGGTAAAGAATTTCTCCAAGAATTGACCAGAAAGGGCAAAGGCTTTTCCAAGGTTATCATGGTCCTGGGTTGTTCAAGGCTTTGTTTACCAATAGCAAAACCTTAAACCTGTCTTGGTAGTATTTAAGCAGCCAGTGCAATTCAGCACAGGTGTTTTACACAGTCATTTGGGCACCACCTGCAGCAGTCTTGCTAAAGTATTCTGCACTAGTTGCAGCAGATACAGCGTACTGGGTTACCACAATCTGGAAGTTGACATTGCCTGAAATATTGTAGCTTTTACACCATCCTTAATTTACAGGTGTACTAGCTAGTGAAGTGACTTTGGCCTCTGGTGACAAAGTTAGATGTACTCCGAAGCAATGTACCTGCTCTTTAAGAGGGAGTGTAATCCCATTCAGAAAAGGGCAACTGACCTATTTCCCTGATCTGGAAACCACTCACCCACAGCCTCAGTCTTCCCAGGATTCAAGTTCTGTATTGGCTCTCATCCAGCCCACCATTGTGCACACACACCAGTCCAGTTCCTGCAGGGCCACATCTGACTGATATGGAGAAAGAGGGTTGGGTGTCAGCATACTGATGACAACGCTGCAATTCCCCTTATGGCTGCTCCCCCAGTGGCTTTATATAGCTGTTGAATGGTATGGGGGATAAAACTGCCCTGAGGAATTCTCATAGCATAACTACAATGGGGCTGAAGCCCACTCTCTCAGTGTTACTCTGGAGCCGATTGAAGATAGGCATGGGACAACTTACTGCACCCGATGCATAGCTTAGGCTACCGCTGGTAGCTGGCAGTGGACAGTCTTTGCTGTCCTCTCACAAGCATGCACATACCCTTTTAAGAAGGCCCAGTGGGTTCTGTGAACCTAACCCCATGGAGAGTAGGAAACTCGAGAAGTGTGTGGGTTTTAAAGTTACAGTGGCCAGCAACTATGACGTTACCTCATGAGGGGTGCAATAGCCACTGGCAGTGAAATATTGTCATATGCCATACAGGGGCGTCGCTAGGGGGGCGGTAGGGGCGGGACGCCCCGGTTGACAGGGCAGGGTGGGGGTGACAAGCGACGGGTGGGGGTGACAAGCGACGGCCTTTCCCGCCGCTCCCACGCACCGCCGCTCCCTCCGTCACCCTGGGAGCAGCAGCGCACGGTGTGTGCAGTGCTATTGCTCCTGGGGCAACGGAACAAACGGCGGAACGTGGGGGGTGACAAGCGGTGGCCCCTCCCACCACTCCCACACGCTGCCGCTCCCTCTGTCACCCCGTCCGTGCAGCGCTGCTGCTCACGGGGTGACTGGTGGTGCGTGGGGAGTGGCAGGAGGGGCCGCCGCTTGTGACCCCCACGCGCTGCTGCTCGCTCCGTCACCTGGTAGCAGCAGTGCACGGCCCGCCTCCAGTCAGTGGCGAAAAAAGTCCCCTTGCTGGCCCAACCCCTCTCCTTTCCCCGGGACGGCTCTGCTCACGGAGCGCAGTGGGAGAGGGGCGGGCCAGCTGGCCCGGGCGGAGACGTCGCTCCGTGCGCATGCGTCATGATGTCATGCGCACGGAGCGACGCCCCGCCCCCATGGGTGCTGCTTGGCTTGACGCCCCTGGCAGCCCAGCGGCTAGCTACGCCCCTGATGTCATACATTCCTGGCTCCAGTAGTGGACTTGGTTTCTAAGAAAACTGCTATGCTCTCTCACTGCTTTTAAGGGCCATAGTCCCATGATAAAGTTAATTGCTGGTAGCAGCAATACATAGGCTCTTGCATAGTTAGGGAGTGGGCTATGGAAAAAGAAAGTTCTGTGATCTAGTACCTCACTTTCAACTTGTCTGGAATTTCTTTGAGCAAGTAGAGATAGCGTGTATAGTTCAGTGTTTTTCAACCACTGTTCCACGGCACACTAGTGTGCCGCGAGATGTTGCCTGGTGTGCCGTGGGAAAAATTGTGTTTATTTGATTCCTATTCAAGAGAATTACTTTATATATAGTCAATATAGACACAGAGTTAAATTTTTTAACATTTTCTAATGGTGGTGTGCCCCGTGATTTTTTTCATAAAACAAGTGTGCCCTTGCCCAAAAAAGGTTGAAAAACACTGGTATAGTTTATAACACCACAATATAAAGATCGCTTTTCATTATGTATTTTGCACTCAGTACTTTGATGCAAGTACAAATAAACAATTTACAATGCCAGTTATGGCTTGCTCTTTCAAAACATTTCCAGGCAGGCGTCAAATCACTTCCCTGCCACCGTTAAACATTTGGAAAGGAAAGCTTCATATTATATTTGCATGTTTCCTTTATATTGTAGGAACATTTGAGAAAGTGCACATGCCTAGAGAACTGATTTGGCAAGAACAATGGGTCATTTCCCCAGTTGGGTGTACTATCCTCCTGTGGGAGCAAACTTACATGCAATTATGGGGGAGAAAGAGAATTTAGGGACAGGACCGTCTTAAACCTATCTGGCGCCCTGGTGTGACGATCCCTCTGGCGCCCCTTGCGCTCCGCCGGGCAGGGCTAGGTGTGGCGGGCAGCCAGAGGGCACTGCACGGCGGGCAGGTACGCCGAACTCGCGCTCCGCCAGGCAGGGCCAGGCTGCAGACGCGGGGAGGCAACGGAGGGGGGAGCCTGTGCCAAGTCTGTCGCAGCTGCTGCTGACGCCACTGAGAAGAAGCCTGAGCCCCCGCCGCCCCTGGAGCTGCCGCCCCTCAGTGGGCCCGGCAGGAGGGAGCAATTTCAAGACAACCAGATTTTTAAAAGTTATGTTTTAAGTGTGCATAAAGCTTGAGCAATAAAGCATTCTACTTGAAATTATTGCTAACATTTCAGTAGGCACTCACTGTGTTCAAGTATGGATTAAAAACCTCTTCGAGATCTCCCACGAGATCTCCCCGTATCTTTCTTCATTTCTTTTTTCATCTGAAACTGCTTGTATCTTTCCGCCATTGAAATAAGTTCTTCGGGAATTACCTGATAATTAGAAAATCATGGCAACAATACTTTCATACAGCTGACATCAATATTTATTGTTCCATGAATTAAATATTTTGTCTAAATACAGTGAAAAAGGCTAATATTCATTCTCTGCATCATATCAAATTAGATTTTCCCCTTCCATAAGTTTTATGATAACTGCTAAACACACAAGAACAGTCTGGTTTAAGAACAATTCGGTTTACAAACTACGCAAAGTCGGAAATAGTGTTCTGGTTTGAGATTTTTTTAAAGAAGCGAAAGGACCCCTGACAGTTAAGTCCAGTTGTGAATAACTCTGGGGTTACGGTGCTCATCTTGCTTTACTGGCTGAGGGAGCCAGCATTTGTCTGCAGACAGTTTTTCTGGGTCATGTGGCCAGCAGGACTAGGCTGCTACTGACGAAACCAGAGCAGCGCACGGAAACGCCGTTTACCTTCCCGTCGGAGTGGTATCTAGGTATCTATTTATCTACTTGCACTTTGATGTGCTTTTGAACATCCACAATACAAAGACATGCACCCAGACATTAAGTATGCATGCAATTTTTTTTTTTTACAAGATACTACCATTACATCCAGAAATAAATATATTCAAATACACAATCTGTATTATTAGAACTTAAACTACCCTTAGTTATTATCTCTTGATTCCAGTTGAAGTCAGTTGTTTTTCCATACCTGTACTTGTGATTTTTATTTCCTTTTGCTGTTTTTTATGTTTGAATTGATTTCCATAAACCAGCTTGTTAACATTGGCTTTTCTGGTCCTTTTTTTTTTTTTTTTGCATTGTAAGACATGGTACAAAATCTTAAACAGCAAGTAAATATTAAGAACAAAGTTTCAATACCTTATAAACATTTTCTTATTAAAGAGCTTTTGAGACACACCTCAAGTCTGGGTGGAAAGTCAGGGAGAGGGCTAATTGCTAGTGTGGGCATGATAAACATTACCTGGTTTCCTCTTTCCAAAATGTCAATCAATTCAGATGCATTCCGCCAATCATTCCTGGTCACAAGGGTTACAGCTTCCCCCGTGCGGCTAAAAAACAAACAAACGCAAAACTGTCAAGATAGCCAACTCAAATAAAAGCAGTTCAGTGATTTATTTTATTGAGTTGTGCTGAGGAATAATAGTCGAAATACCCTGTTGCAACTCCTAGGCTGAAGTACTAGTGAGCAGCTTAAACCTCATTTCCTCTTCTTCTTTGAAGTAGAATGTCAACTTGCCTCTCAGCAACATAGCTGGTTTCTAATTGTTTTTGGATGTCCCCAAATGAGGAATAATAATAATAATAATAATAATAATAATAATAATAATAATAATTTATACCCCACCCATCTGGCTGGGTTTCCCCAGCCACTTTGGGCAGCTTCCAACAAAATATTAAAATACAATAGTCCGTTGAACATTACAAGCTTCCCTAAACAGGGCTGCCTGTCTATTTAAAATGTGCTGGAGAAAACACTGGTGTTCCTCTAAGAAGTAACAGTGGCGCATTCCAGAGAACCAATTCACTATATATAGAATATTCCACTTACCCTGCATGTCCAGTACGGCCTACTCTATGAACATACTCTTCAATGTTGCGAGAGAAGTCAAAAATTAAAGACATGAGTGATATCATGCACATTAAGCTATCCCCCTCACTTGGTAAATAACTTAGCTAATTTCCCAACTGACCTGCTTTTCAAGGCAGCATCTTGGAAAAGCTACTGGGTTCTTGTACCACATGAGTTCTCTGCAGGGGTGAGCTCTCCCTCCTCCTTTTACCTGGAAATAGTTTTTGCGAGCTGCTGCCATGGAAAGCAGACCCTACACAAATGGGTGAAGACTGTATGGTATATAGTATGCTTAGTGTTAAGGTTTTAGTCTTATTAGAAATTATTGGAGGTTAAGTTAAGTCTGTCGCCGCTGGATTTTCTATGGACAGTGCCATTCCTGAATGTATTGGATTTGTGACCATTATGCTCATTTGCCTTCAGTAGCAGTAAAGCTCTGCAAGATAAAATATTAATTGCCTCTGGTCTATTTTTGGGGAATCCTGCAATGTGTTTTTACTCTGCTAACTATACATTGCAATCTGCTCTGGATCAATATGAGTAGAATTCATGGCACTACTGTACCCCTCTAGACCCAAAATTGTAAGAGAAAACCAAGATGCCGTACTTCTGCTTATTTCCAATTCTCTAGTTCTAGCAATCCTAGATGCAATATACATCAAAATGTCAGGGTTTTGTTTTTGTTTTAAAAATGCATTTGTTTTTATTAATCTGTTCTACAGATCCAATCACACATGGATGTCCAAAAATGGGAGGCAACTGAACTTTTGTTTTAATCATTTTTGCAAAAAAATGAAATAATATAATAATAAATGACAGTATACTTATCAACCAACAGCACTGCTGCTGTTATGTTTCTCTGGTAGCTCCATTCATAAAATAAACATTTAGCAAAAGGATTAAAGGTGACGTTGCCATGTCAGGTGTTGGGAAAAGTCCATGTCTCCTGATAAACAAACCCTACTCCAGCGTTTTTCTCTCCATGTAAGTAACATATTATGGAGAGATAATGAGAACGTACTTACTAGCCCTGCCCTGCTGCTTCATCTCCTGTAAGCTCCACCATCACGCTTTCCAATGTTAGGGGAAGGTTGTGGTGGGTGGCTCCCTCAAAAGTAGCACGGCTTTCGCTGCCAGCCTTTTATTCAAAATGCGACGCTGAAAGCGCGCTCGTGCAGAGGTCTTTTTCACTCACCGAGCGGCAGGCTGTTGCTGGCAGAGAGGGCGGCATGCATCAGTTCATGGTTTTGTTTTTTAAAGCGGTTTCCGGGGGGTGGGGTGGGGCAAGAACATAGCAACTTTTCTTTTCAAGCTTCAGGATTGCTGCGCTTCCTGTTGCTCTTTGTGATGTGTGTATTGAACTGATGCAGCTATCGGCATCTTTGGATGCTCCTTGGTGGTGTGCCACAGTGGAGGCAGGTACATGCAGCTGTGGGCTGCAAGTTTTTCTCCTGTCACCGTGACACCCTGATGCAAAAGCTTTTACTGTATTGGAGGCTCTCAGTCCAACATGCAGCTATGAGTCATAGGAACTCTTGCCAGAAGTGGCAACCGCATTTAAACGCATGCATATTCCATCCCTGTAAAATCAGAGGCCAAAACATTGAATTGTAGGAAAGTTTTATCCAACGGGTTAGCTGATGCAAGTAGCTGGCAAAAACTGTCAGTGTAGTTTGCCTTTCACAGAGTACAATTCCCAGCACTGTTAATAATTCCTGGGATTATTATTTTTTGTAGGAAGCCATGCAATTTAAATCTATGGTGTGGATGCGGCCATGGTCATCTCTGCAAAGGAAACTGCTGCACATGCTATTTCCCCACTATGGAACAAACTACCGGTACTTTAGGTCTCACTAAGTGATTTTGTTTCCTCATAGGAAAAGTTCCTGAGATAGGCTAAAATCTAGGTGCAGAGGAAGGGGGGAAGGGTTACTTAGCTCTTTCTTTGTCATTTGCCTATCCACTAAAAACTGTGTCTACCTGTTTTCCAACTTGTAGGGATAAGATATGGGTGAAGGACCAAGTATGTATCGACATACCCTCATGCAATAGTGATGTGCTTTTATTTCCTGTACTAGAAAAAACAATGCAAATGTCCTCTTTTCTGCACACATACATCAGAAACAGGGAGAAAATGTGCTGCCATCTTTTTTCCTATCCAGTACTTGTGTGCTAGGCAGGAATTGCCCATGTGCAGATTTTTCTCTATGCAGCAATATAAAAACGGGAAGCTTCTTGTTGAAGTTGTTCATTGTTCCTGTTCAAAGCAAATAGAAAAGTACAGAAATGCTTTTACGCACCTGGTTCAACATTCAATAATTGGAGCGTTTCCCAGCAAGCAGATTCATTTATGAGAAAAGTGCCACCTGCATGCCATGACTAGACAAATAAGGGTGGTGGATGAGTTAAATTGTGTAAACCAAATTATTTTTAACCCAGCCCCATCCTGTCATTGGAGAAGAATCCGTGTCAGGGAAAATAAACTTGATTTCCTTTCTTTTGAAATCTAAGTTTGAAAGTGGGCAAATTCAAGCATGAACTATTGCTGTGAGTCTAGATTACCTCACTTTTGCTGGCACAGCAAGCTAAAGTTGATTACTAGTTCCCAGATCCTTATTTGCACAAAAGCTAGAAACACACCTAATTCATAAATCTTAAAAAGAACTCCATATGCCCCTGAACCCGGAATGGCCTGATCTCATATACCGGTATGTCTCCATGATCTGAGTGGGGACTCTTCCCTTCAAGAGCAGCAGTTTAAACAATGAAAAACTTTTGTTTGTGTGGGTCATTCATGAAAGTACATTAACTCTAGAGGACAATTACAGAAAAAGGAACTGGGTGTGTGCAACCCACAGTACAATTTGGGCCACTGCAAATGATAATACCCACACCTCTGGGAAGTGCCCTCTATGAGATGGCCCTGAATTGCATTTGGCCCAATTCTCTGAATGCAAGACACCATCAAGTGTATGTACCTATGCCAATAGCAGCCAAAAAATCAGGGGTTTTCCCCCAGCCAGAACTCGTTGGAACTCAGTTCCGGCACCCCTCTGGTGGATGCCATTGCCATTCCAAGAGAACAAGGGAGGTGTTCATGTTGGATTCCAGCACCTTTTTCTAGAAAAATAACACTGGCCAAAATGCATAGAGAAAATGAGGATCTGGCCCTAGCTTGCTTTGGACACAAGACATTTGGCTTTCTGCCCCACCAGTTCCAACGGGGAGCTGCTGCCACTGCTTTCCTACATATTTTGGCTATTAACAATGTGGTTAAATATTCTGCAACAAGCGTTGGGACAGATCAGTTCAATTCTCTCATCTCAAAGCTTGTTGTGGGCTGCAGGTCAAAGTTCTCTATCTGTAATTGTGCAAAACAGTTTTGATCAGAGATTATCTTCCATTTTGGATCCTGAGGGGGACAGTTCCCCAATCTGGGAGATATATAATGGGTAGACCTAAGCTAATAATGTATTGTGATATATATTTATAAAATTTAATTCCCGTGCTCTCTCCCATGATCCTTTCATTTCCAGCCCCTGGTATTCAGAAGCATCAAGTCTGATAGTGGCTAGTAGCCATCAGTAGCCTGCTATTCCATGAATTTCTGCCCATCCATGGGCATAGTCCAGGGGGGCAGGTGTCCCCCCTAGATCAATACAAGCCTGAGGTTCTGCCCCCCCCCAACAAAAGCCTGCCTCCCCTAACAAAAATCCTGGGTGTGCCCATCATGCACACTTTCCTTTGTGCCATGATTTCTGGCCACAGGATCAAAGGACTTATTTTTTGTCCCACAGCTTTTACCAAGAAAACCTGATATTTACTGCAAATGAAAATGTGGATGAGCCCTTTGCCTGTTCCTCTTTTAAAACTACTTAGGTTGGTGGCTTTCACTGCTTCCTGGGGGAATGACTTCCATAGTTTAGCTGTGCCTTGCGTGGAGATGTACTTTGTTTTGCCCGCTTTGAATGTCCCCACCTTCAACTTCATTGAATGCCTGCCAGTTCTAATGCTATGAGGGAGGCGGCAGCGGGGACTTTCCTCTATATCCACCGTCTCCATGCCTTGCATATACTTCTATAAACTTCTCTCATGCCGCCTCTCGTTCGCCTTTTCTCTAAACTGCCCTCGTACTTGAGTATCTTAGACCCGCTGACTGCGCAACCCAAAATAAGGAAGGCGAGGAGGGAGCGGGTTCAGACACGCAGCCCAGAGCAGATAAGTTTCGTTTCTCTTTCAGGATGCGGCCGTTCACGTGGCCAGCGAGTTCATATGCGGCGGGGCGGACGCGGGGCGCTGACACGGGAGACGCCGAGCTCCGCAGCGAGGACATCTTTTTCTGGGCGGCATGGGGCGCGGTGGAGCCGGGAGAGGGAGAGGCGCGAGGAAAGGCGAGGCGGCGCCCGCAGGGAAAGAGGACGAAGGCACCACGGAATCCAAGGGGCGAGAGAAGGGCAGACGGGGCGACGAGGGAGACCAGGCACCGTGCCCCTCCAAAGCCGAGAAATCGCAGCAGGCGGGGAAAGGCGCTGATGCCCCAAGTGGGATGAAAACGTCCCAGAAGGAGCCGGACCAAGCTAAGAGCAAACTTGCTCCTGAGGAGCCTGGCTTGCGGCAGGCGCTGGGAAAGCTCACGCTAGATGCAAGGGAGCGCGCCAAAACTGAGGAATCCCAGCAGGCAGCGAACGGCGCTGCTGCCCTAAGTGGAGAGAAAGGCTCCCAGAAGGAGACGCCGCATCAGGGGAAAGCCGAAGGGGGGGCCCGGAGGAAACAGAAGAGCATACTTGCTCCCGGGGAGCCTGGCGCGAGCGGCATCCCATGCCAGACGCAGGCGATGGGAAAGTGCACGATCTGGGCAGAGGAATGGCCCGACGCCGAGGCAGCAAACGGCGCTGCTGCCCCGAGTGGGAAGAAAGCTTCCCGGAAGGAAAAAGGCGCGCAAAAGGCGCGGGAAGCCGAGCAGACGGTGTGTGCTCTGGTAAAAAAAGAGCCCGCCCCGCAAGGAAGCGCAGTAGTTGCCCCCAACAAGCGGGTCGCTTTCCAGAAGGCGAATCCTCCTCCCAAAGTGGAGGAAGAAGTCGGCCAGCCAGGCAAAGAAAGCTCCTCCGCACGGAGGAGAGCTTCCCGGAAGAAAGAGCAGGAGAAGGCACGTGAGCCGGCGGAGAAGGAGCCTGGCCCGAGGGGCAACCGCAGCTTGAGGCAGGTGCTGGAAAAGCTCAGACTAGCTAAAGAGGAGCGCTCCAAGGCCGCGGAGCAGGTTAACAGGGTCAGGGGCATCCTGGTAAAAGCAATAAAGAGGGAAGCGTGCTTCTCCTTCATCGAAGTGCTGGGCAGCGGCAGTTACTACGAGCACCTGAAGGTAGGTAATAGAAGGAAGATGCAATGCTGGAGACTGCTCGGGGCATCTGCTCGGGCTTCTTACCTTGCACTGGTCCAAAAGCTGCCGGATCCCAAACCTTAAAAACACTGTAGTCGTGGATGCTGAGATTTGGGGGTGATGTCAGCATTATTGCCCTCCTATTGAGGCTTCTGGAAAGTAGGTCTATGCGGCGGTCCTCCATGCAGCTGGGGCGTTTGAAAGCACTTTATCCCATCGCTTTTCTCGGGAAAACCAGTTTACCATTGAATCAGAACAAATGTCAGTTTTCGGAAGATTGACGTTTGTTCCCATTCAGCACTCAACAGTGGGTTTTCCCAGGGAAAGCATGGGGCAAAAGAAAGACTTCTCGCTGTAGCTATGGGGTGGGGGGGAAGCTTTTTTGCCCCAGGTGAAGCCTCCAGAGGGGCGCCACTGAGGCTGCCAGCCTGTGTGGGTGTAAGCAAATGCGCGTGGGTGGATGTGCCAAATTGAGTCTTTGTCCCAGGTGAAATAAAGCATAGTTTTGCCCCTGTGGGTTTAAGCCCTAATACTTGCTTCCAAAGGTCAAACGTTTTGATCACTATTATGCACCTAGCAAGGGTCTTTCAAATGACATGACTGCACAGAAGCACTTTTCAGTGGTTGTCTCCAGAGGGCTGTAAGGATGACCTTTAGTCTGGAGTCATGAGAACACAAGTTATTAACACATCCTGGGACATTGTAAATTGTGAGAAATGCAGAATCACTGTTTTTGTCTGTCTTGCAGATTTCTAGCCCAAATGAATATGATATTATGCTCAAAGTACCTGATATGAGACTTGAACTAGAATCTTGCAATGTTGCTGCTTCTGGTGCTTTCTACTATGTAAAATTGAAAAGGAATCCTGGAAAAAATGCATGTCTAGAAAAATTTTTAGATGACAAAATGCATCTTTCATCTTCTGATATGCTGTCAGCACTGAGGAAGATTATTGAACAAGAAGTAAAAAAAATTGATGGTAAGTATTCATTGCATTAATTTTTTTCTTCCTCTTCAGAGATAAGCATCCCTCCTCAAATACTGTGTGCAAACAGATGATTGTTCTCTAGTCACACTGAAATTTATAGGACCAATTAGAAATAGCAATGTAGGATTTCTGCAGTGGAATTGGAAAACTCAGCTGCTTGAAATGGAAGATAAGATTAGTTTGATAAGCAGAAAGTAACTAGTCATGTTAATTTTAAATGCTGAACCCCTGCCATTGTTGCCATAACAAAAGGTTAGTTGAACTGAAATATTTGGTTAGAAAAATGTCAATATAAAATGGACTTGGTATTGTAAACATTTTCTATACAAATTGAATATTACTTTTGGATATTTTTATTGGGAAACATTAAATATTGTATATTTTAAGAGATAACCCAAAATATACTGGAAAGAATTCAACAACACCACCCTTTTCCAAATGTTCTAGGAGCACAAGCATATCAGCTCGCCCAATGGAGCTATCTCCCCTCTCCTCCCTGTTCTGGAAGTTCTTCCACCCACCTCTGAGCCTATTTGGAGGGGGGTACTTGGGGAGTAGACGGCAGACAAGACCTGTTGCACTTGCAGAAATCCTTGGGCAGGCTTCCATTATCCAGGCCTGTTAGTTGAATCCTACAGCTTCCTTACATAATAGTGTTATACATTCATACCTCAGGTTACGGCCGCTTCAGGTTGTGCAATTTCGGGTTGCGCACCGAGCCGAACCTGGAAGTAACGGAACGGGTTACTTCCTGGTTTCGGCGCTCGAGCATGCACAAAAATGCTAAATCACGCTTTGCACATGTGCAGACACGCCGAATTGCTTCACCCGCATGTGCAGACGCAGCGGCGCAGGTTGCGAACACGCCTCCCGCATGGATCGAATTTGCAACCCAAGCGTCCACTGTATTCTTGTTCACCACATAGTGTTTAAATTGGAATTTGGTTTTTTGTTGCAGAGTAAGAATAGCAGAACTGTAGTGCCACTACCACATTGTTTTTTCCAAGGTCTGTGTTAGCTGCCGGCATTAAGTGCCAGAACTGAAGCTGATGCTGCTTACTTGCTGTATTGTTTTAAGCACATATTCTTAACTTCCTGTTCAAATCATTGCGGGGTGGGTAAATCCTGCTGAAACACTCACAGTAAAAGTGTATTGGATTGGATTGTTGCTGTTGCCATCAACAGATCTGGAAGTGCGTGTAGAGAGAAAGAAGCCTGGAAGCCCAGCAGTAACACTTCTCATTGGAAAGCCTCCCTCCGTTATATCAGTAGATATCATTCTTGCTTTGGAATTTAAGCACCGGACCTGGTGTGAGAGTACAAAGAATGGCCTGGACATTACAGAATGGCTAGGAGGAAAAGTAAAGAATGCCTTTTTAAAGGAACCACTCTACCTCGTGCCCAAGCTTGCCAAAGAAGGAAAGTGCTTAATAGGTACTAAAGCATATCTTTGTCTGGCTAAATACATAATGCACAAAGTCATGTCACTGTATGAGGTATTCTATCTGTTGTGTGCTGATAGACTATTTTCAAGAGACTACAGTAATTGGTTACAGTGGTGCCTCACAAGACGAAAATAATTCGTTCTGCAAGTGTTGTTGTATAGCGAATTTTTCGTCTTGCGAAGCACCAACGGGAGAATAGCGGTTTGACAAAAAGAATTTTTTTTTTTGTCTTGCGAGGCAAGCCCATTGACAAATTCGTCTCGCGAGACAGCCTTCCGCTAGCGAATGCCTTTCGTCTAGTGGGACACCACTGTATTCTTTATGTGCTGTAAATAACAACAAATGTTTTGAAGAACCAGGGTCCCTGTTCTGTTATTTCTTAAGAGACTCCTTATTTAAAATAATATTAAAGCTGGGCAACAGTCATAGCAGACCAATCCTAAAGGCACAATTGAACAACAGTGGGATAAGCTCTCTGATTCATAGTAGCTAAACTTCCTATACAAGCAGAAAAGTGAAGAACTGGGTCTTACTCCTTTTTCTAAGGCTAAGATACTACTTGACTTGGATTTTGCTCAGCATATCTATGCACAGTGGTAGGATTTAGGCCAGAGCCAGCACAAGGGCATAAGTAGTGCTTTTCCACAGCTGAAAGTTTTTGCTTATGAGTTTCAGTGTTCACATAGTAGCTGAAAGGGTCACATAATCTGTCACTAACAAACTGTTAAAAAATAGCTCAATCAACATGTTCTTTAAAGAGAGATTTCCAATATTTTACATTGCTTCTTTTTTTAAAAAAAAACCTTAGAAAAGACTTGGCGACTCTCTTTTTCACACATTGAGAAGAATATAATGCATAATCATGGCAACTCAAAGACTTGTTGTGAAAAAAATGGACAAAAATGCTGCAGGTTAGTATCTTTAACTACTGTTCTCCTATTTGTTTTGTCAGTTTTAGCCACTATATAAGTCTAGAAAATGCTTAAGAAACTGGGAAATTGTAAGGATTTACTGGCTACAACTCTTAACTAAATGTACTGCCAAACATATCGGTTAGACTAGAGCTATAAAATGGATGAGGTGCCTAAATTCTGAATCTCCATTGGCTCAAATCAAGAATGATTGAATATGGTAAAACTCCCTGTGACAACTGTCTAATGCAGGCATCCCCAAACTGCGGCCCTCCAGATGTTTTGGCCTACAGCTCCCATGATCCCTAGCTAACAGGACCAGTGGTCAGGGATGGTGGGAATTGTAGTCCAAAACATTTGGAGGGCTGAAGTTTGGGGATGCCTGGTCTAATACATGGGTCAGCAAACTACGGCCCCAGGGCAGGATCCAGCCCAGTTGCCTTCTGGATCCGGCGAGCGGATGGTCCGGGAATTGCTGATCGTTCGGCCTGCACCATTCCCCCCCCCTTTCTCACACACTGCGGTGGCGCCTCCTCCCTCCCTCCTCCCGGCTTCTCCCTGCCCTGCCTAGAGCTGAGAGGAAGGGGGCGTGGCTTTGTTGGTGCCAGCAGCAGCAGTGCTCGAGCGGCTGTCATTTAAAGCAGCCCATCTCCAGAGCCCTTTCGCGCGCTGCTCATCATCCCCCTGCCGCTCGCAAGACACAGGTAAGCAGCCACCGGGGAGAGGGGAGAGTCATGGGGGGCGGGTGACTTACCTGAGTAGAATGTGTCCTTTTATTTAAAATGCATCTTCTGATTACTTGTGGGGCCTGCCTGGTGCTCTTGCATGCTGTGTTCTTTTATTTAAAATGCAGTATACATAGGAATTTGTTCATTCGCCCCCCCCCCCCCAATATAGTCCGGCCCCCCACAAGGTCTGAGGGACAGTGGACCGGCTCCCTGCTGAAAAAGTTTGCTGATCCCTGGTCTAATGATTGACTAACTGCCATGTTCTAAAGAGGAAAACTAATAAAACAGATGTGGAAAATCCCAATTTGGGGCTTGCAACCAGTGGCACTTCCAACCACATATGCAGAAGGGAGAACTCAGTGCTAACAGAGTGACAGTGAGTCACTCCACAAGTAGAGGTTGGCAGGAAGCTATTGAGGTTCTTTGGATGGGCAGAGAGACACCTACACCTCATTTCTATTCCTTCGGCACAAAGGGAGTTTGGATTGCTCTGTTAATCTCCCAGCTATTGTTGGTGACTAACAAGAGCCTGTATTAAAGAATGTGCACTTAAATCAGCTGGCATTCACTGACTCGGAGGTAATTATGTTAGTCTAATAAACTATGATTTATTGTACAGTACAGAGAGTGAGCATTGTGCCTGTACAAAACTTTTGAGTTTGGGAAATAGCACTTTTCTGTTGCATCTAAGCCAGGAAACCATGGTTTAAACCTATATAGCAAGTATCTTCAATCAGGACCCATTTTTTTCCTTTCCCTTTTAAAATTATGCATAGATTGATTTTAAAAACAACACGGCACAAAGCAATCAACAGAAAGAAAGGAAATAAAACATTCATTCCATGCTTAATGCTTATTGTAGGCAACATTTTGTGATCATGTCCTCCAGTCTCCCCATTGATTCCCAAGTTACATTCTTTAACTACAGTCGTAACTCGTGTTGCGTTCGCTGCGGGTCACTTCCGGGTTTGGCGGTTCACGAACACGCAGATGCGTCAAATGATGTCAAGCGCATGCGCAGAAGTGCTGAATCGCGACCCGCTCAGAAGTGGCACTGCGGGTTGCGTACCGCTCATAATGCCAATGGGGCTCTGGAATGGATCCCGTTCGCATCCAGAGGTACCACTGTACACACTAAGCTTCCTTTCTTCTAGGTTGTTTCAGTTACATTAATTTTGTAAGGTACTCAAATTTCATGCAGAAAGTCAATCCAGGCCTGCCAACGGATTTACGTTTTTACAGTGTTCCCTCAGATAGACTCTGTATACATCCCATTCTATCAAATTTTTGGTCAGTGACATCTCGGAATTTTGTTGATAATCTATCTAGTTATGTATATTCTCGCATTTTGTTCTGCCAATCTAGTTTTGATGGGATAGCATCTCCTTTCCAGCCCTTTGCAATTAAAATTCTAGCTGGTGTTGCTGCATACATGAAAATTCTCCTAAATTTCTTTGGTATTTCATTGCTCATTCCTAGCAGGAAGGCTTCAGGTTTCTTGGGGAAGGAACATTTAAACATTTTCTTAAGTTTGTTGCATATTATCTCCCAGAATTCTCTGGGTTTGTTTGTTTTTTTGCAGTCCCACCACATGTGGATCATTGTGCCTTCCGCTTCCCTGCATTTCCAATGTGTGTTTGACCTAGATTTAACCATTTTGGCCAGTTTTACAGGTGTTAAATACCACCTGTAGAGCATTTTTCATGCAGTTCTCTTTTAGATCATAACATGCAGTGAATTTTATATGTTCCCTCTATAGCTTTTTCCATGATTCCATTTGGATGTTATAACCAAAATCCCTAGCCCACTGTACCACTACTGATTTTACTTCCTCCTCCTTGACCTCCCAGTCAAGGAGGAGCCTATACATTTTAGAGAGTGTTTCGTATTTAGTTTGGATCAGATCTTTTTGGAGTCTTGAAGGATCTGTGGAAACACCCATTTTTTTGTCCTTTTGGAAAGAGTCATTCAATTGAAAATATTGCAACCAGTCTGTTAGGTGGTTTAAGATTCTTAGAATTTTTTGAGTTATAACTTATTTTCTTTTTCTTCCAGCAATTCTTTATAGGTTGCCCAATTACCTCTCATATTTTTCTTTTTAACCAAGAATGCCTCTGTCGTGAACAGCCACCAAGGCATTTTGGGTTCTAGTAAGGCCTTATATTTGGCCCACACCGTATATAATTTCCTAACCATATGGTTTAAGAAGCCTTTATGTACTTTGACCTTCTCATAACCCAAATAAGCATGCCAGACGTATCTATTGCATATCAATACCCGATCCCTCCCGAGGTGAAATGACGATACAGGACACCAGAAATAAGGTTAATGGGCATAAAAGGCCACAACTTTATTGGTTACGGAATTTGAGCAGTATTGGCTTAGGCATTGGAACTAACAAATATCCGACTCCAGCACGTCGCGCTGGCAGTCTGGGAAGGGTTAACCACCGATAGGTGAGGGACCCTGCTGCACATCAGCTAGGGCCTCACCCAGTGATCACCGGATTGGGGCGTGCCTTTGGCCCTCACCCACCGTGGCTTCGGACAGGGACACGCCCCCCCGGACTCATTTACTGACGTACCCTTCAGAGCCTTGGGGGGAGGTGATGGCCAAACCTCCCCCCCCCACCGAGATCCTAACTGGGATAATCCAATGCCTAACCGCCAAACCAAAGTTGTGGCGAGTTGCTACGAGGTAGGCGAAAACCACCAAGCGGAAGCCAATTTGCCAAGTGGGAAAATTCCTACCAGGCCCCTTAACGGCGACCAACCGAGGTCCATAGCAAGGTCATAGCGAACCTGCCTAACGGGACGCTAGGGGGCGCTGCCTAGAGGGTGGGAGGGTGGGAAATCGCGCTGAGGGGAGCAGGAAAGAGTAGGCTGAGCCCTGGACGCGCACCGGCTTAAATGGAGCCAGCCACACCCAACAGCTGAGCCGGTTGGTCAGCAGGCTGGGCACCGCGTCCAGGGCTCAGCCAGTGGGCGCAGGGGATACCACCATCCCCTGCGCACGTGCTGGGCTCGTGATGAATGCAACTCCCCCTCCTTCCTAAAGGGTCGGAAAGGGATTTGTCAAATCCTTCTAGATCCAGCAAATCTGTGGTTTGTAGTGTCAACCACTCCTGGATCCAGGAAAGGCAAGCTACATCATGATAGTTTCAGATACAGTAGTGTGAAACTTCCCCTCTCCTTTATGTTGATTAATAATTGGTGCTTAATCCTGGGGTTTTTGACAGTCCAAGTAATCTTTTTGCCAGTCTTTGAAGCAGCTCACTGTTCCTATCACTGGGACAGATTGAAACAAAAATATCATTTTTGGAAGCACACTCATTTTTATCGTAGAAATTCTTCTCCAAAAGGAAATATTTATCCTACTCCAAATTTTCAAATTGTTTTTTATCTCCTTCCAGGTACTGACATAATCATCTTGAAATAAATTGATGTTCTTTCCTGTGAGTCATATACCCAGATATTTAAATTTTACTGATTTCCAAGCTACAGATCTTGCTTTTTTCTTGAACTTCCGTATTTTTAACCAGTAATTATTATTTTTTTGCTATTGAATTTGTAGCCCGCCACCTGTCCAAATTAATTTATCAATTCTAATGTTCTTAATAAGTTTTCTTTGGGTTCTCTGTAGCTAAAGCTTTTAGTTCATAAGATTTCCCTCTTATTACTATACCTCTTATCTTCTCATCTTCTCATCTCCTTATCTTCTTGCTCAGGAATTCCAGTACTAAAATAAATAGCAATGGGGACAGGGGGCATCCTTGCCTTGTTCCCTTCCTTATGTTACAGCTGTCTGTGATGTTGCTATTTATAGAGTTTTGCTCTCTCCTCCGAATAGATTGCCTCTATTCCTCTGCAGAAGGTATCTCCAAATCCCATTAGGTTAATTTGTGTTTTCATAAAGCTCCACAAGATATTATCAAACGCCTTCTTTGTGTCTACTAGCATGAGAGTTGCTGGTTTGTCATTTCTGATTTCTAGGTACCCCAGTATATTATTAACATTTCTTATATTACTGTTCATTTGTTGTCCAGGGAAAAAGCCCGCCTGGTCTTTATGGATTTTTAAAATGTCTCTGCTAGGATGTATGTAAAAAGTTTATAGTCATTGTTGAGTAATGAGATTGGTCTGTAGCTTGAAATAAATGTTAGGTCTGTCCCGTTTGGAAATTAATGTAATGAATGCTTCCTTCCATTTCTTTGGTGTTACTCCTTTGGCTAGTATATAGTTCATTACCTCTTGTAAAGGTTGTGATAGGGTTTATTTCAGCTTCTTATAATAGCAGGCTGACAGTCCATCTGGACCCAGTGACTTCCCTGGTTTCACATTCTTGATTGCTTGTTGAATTTCCATGGCTGTAATTGGTGCGTTAAGATGTTTCATTTTTTCACTTGGAATTGCTGGAAGATTGTTAAATTCTTCAATTTCCTCACAATCAGGACTCACTTTTAACCCATTCCTTCAGCTTCTATCATATACAGTGGTACCTTTGGATGCGAATGGGATCCGTTCCGGAGCCCCGTTTGCATCATGAGCAGTATGCAATCCGCGTCTGTGCGGGTTGCAATTTGGCGCTTCTGCGCATCCATGTGATGTCATTTGAGGCATCTGTGCATACGCGACAAGTGAACTTGGAAGTAACTCGTTCTGGTACTTCCGGGTTTGGCGCATTCATAACCCGCACCTTTCGCAACCCGCAGCGAATGCAACACAAGGTACGACTGTATTTCCATGATGGTAGTGCTCATGTTGCGGCATACTATTGGGTCCTATCCCACCTTTTAAAGGACCAGTGCTATATAGTAATGGGATATTATTTTCTGAATGCTGATACTTACATAGCCAAAATAACTATCCCTTTTCTTCTTTTTCATCTCTCACCGCTGCCATCCCCTCTAGCTCAGAGCCAGCACTGAGCTAATGGCAGCGATGAGAGATGAAATGTATAAAATATATTTAAAACTTGATGTGAGGAAAGCTATTTCTAGAATCATTTATGGAACTGAAAATGAAAGCACATCCAAGTTACTTGTGGGAAAGGTAAAGCTATGCTATCTAAAAGTCCAACACATTCCATCCAATAGCACAACCTGTCCCAAGCAGGTCTGTGTATAGCAAATATCCCTGTTAACTCAATTGTTCCTAGTAGGATGTGTGTTTCAGAATAACATATTTCACAGTGTTTTTTACTATTTCCCAACAGGAAAGATTGTCTTAAGCTTCTGAAGTATTTGCTGGAGCAGCTTAAAACAAAACATGAAAACAGAAATCAGTTTGAAAAATTCCATTCTTACCTTGCCAAAACTGCCTTTCTTCATGCATGTACCAAGTGGTCCCGTGATGATGAATGGCTTGCAGCCAATCTTGACAAATGCTTCAATAGACTACTGGATTGTTTCGTGGGTTGTCTCAGAGAAGCTGAGCTTAAACACTTTTTTATACCTGAGTTCAACTTGCTTCAGAAAGTTGAAAAGGCAAAATGTAGTGCACTTGCAAAAGTAATTGAAATTGAACAAAACAACAGGTTTCCTATATTTTTCCTGTAACTTTAAAATAAAGAGCTACTTGAATTCATGCAAATAATTATGAATGAAATTGAAAGGCACTATGGGTATTCACCTGAAAGGGTTACATCACAAAAGTGGGATATCATTATGCTTCTACTTGTTTGAAAGGCAGAAAACACCACTTGATAATTGTGAGTTGCTCCTCCCGCAGTGACCACCTTCTTGCCAAAGCATAAATCAGACATAGTAACTCAAATACACCAAAACCAAATCAGATGTAATACATCAACAGCTTGGTCACCCTTCCAGTAATTATTTGTTGAAGATATGAGTTTTACACTGGTGCCTTAGTTCTATAGGGATCTGCCTGATAAACACTGGAAGTATAATCCAGAGAACCAATGCCGTCACACGAAAACTCCTGGTTTTAGTGGACGTAAGACCAAGTGACTGGCAACAAGTATGCAAGGTAAAGAATTTCTCCAAGAATTGACCAGAAAGGGCAAAGGCTTTTCCAAGGTTATCATAGTCCTGGGTTGTTCAAGGCTTTGTTTACCAATAGCAAAACCTTAAACCTGTCTTGGTAGTATTAAAGCAGCCAGTGCAATTCAGCACAGGTGTTTCACACTCAGTTGGGCACCACCTGCAGCAGTCTTGCTAAAGTATTCTGCACTAGTTGCAGCAGATACAGCGTACTGGGTTACCGCAATCTGGAAGTTGACATTGCCTGAAATATTGTAGCTTTTACACCATCCTTAATTGACAGGTGTATTAGCTAGTGAAGTCACTTTGGCCTCTGGTGACAAAGTTAGATGTACTCCGAAGCAATGTACCTGCTCTTTAAGAGGGAGTGCAATCCCATTCAGAAAAGGACAACTGACCTATTTCCCTGATCTGGAAACCACTCACCCACAGCCTCAGTCTTCCCAGGATTCAAGTTCTGTATTGGCTCTCATCCAGCCCACCATTGTGCACACACACCAGTCCAGTTCCTGCAGGGCCACATCTGACTGATATGGAGAAAGAGGGTTGGGTGTCAGCATACTGATGACAACGCTGCAATTCCCCTTATGGCTGCTCCCCCAGTGGCTTTATATAGCTGTTGAATGGTATGGGGGATAAAACTGCCCTGAGGAATTCTCATAGCATAACTACAATGGGGCTGAAGCCCACTCTCAGTGTTACTCTCTGGAGCCGATTGAAGATAGGCATGGGACAACTTACTGCACCCAATGCATAGCTTAGGGTACCGCTGGTAGCTGGCAGTGGACAGTCTTTGCTGTCCTCTCACAAGCTTGAGACTTGTGTGGGTTTTAAAGTTACAGTGGCCAGCACTATGACGTTACCTCATGAGGGGTGTAATAGCCACTGGCAGTGAGATACTGTCATATGCCATAAATTCCTGGCTCCAGTGGTGGACTTTGTTTCTAAGAAAACTGCTATGCTCTCTCACTGCTTTTAAGGACCATAGTCACATGATAAAGTTAATTGCTAGTAGCAGCAATACATAGACTCTTGCATAGTTAGGAAGTGGGCTATGGAAAAAGAGAGTTCTGTGATCTAGTACCTCACTTTCAACTTGTCTGGAATATCTTTGAGCGAACAGAGATAGTGTGTAGTTTATAACACCACAATATAAAGACCGCTTTTCATTATGTATTTTGCACTCAGTATGGTACTTTGAAGCAAGTGGGGATGAGGGTGGCGCTGTGGTCTAAACCACTGAGCCTAGGGCTTGCCAATCAGAAGGTTGGCGGTTCGAATCCCCGCGACGGGGTGAGCTCCCGTTGTTGGGTCCCAGCTCCTGCAAGTAGATAAATAGGTACCGCTCCGGCGGGAAGGTAAACACCGTTTCCGCGCGCTGCTCTGGTTTGCCAGAAGCGGCTTAGTCATGCTGGCCACATGACCCGGAAGCTGTACGCCGGCTCCCTCGGCCAGTAAAGCAAGATGAGTGCCGCAACCCCAGAGTCGTCTGCAACTGGACCTAACGGTCAGGGGTGCCTTTACCTTTACCTTACTTTGAAGCAAATACAATTCCCCAGTATCCATTTGATATATAAATAGGAAATGGCTAATCCCAACCTCTGCTTCTATTTCTTGTTCATACTAGAAAATTATATTTAAGTGCAACAAACCTAGAGACTAGAAATTGAATAATCCTTCTCGCACAGCACTTGAAGGTGAAGTGCTTTAGTAATTGAAACAAATTATGATACAATGTTTGACTCACAACTTTATTAGCAAGGCAGATTAATACTGTTTGACAAGTGCTAGAACATTCTATATGAAAATGATACATGTTTAAAAAGCTTTTATTTAGCAAGTATAAACATAACAACTATAGATCCATGAAAACACTAATGCTTTATTCTCTTAAAACTAGTCTTTTGTGCAAGTAAAGAGAAGATTCTGGAAGCAAAATGTTAATGCATAAAGTTCTCATAAAATTACAGTATTCTACCACTGCCGTTTATAGACCCACTATTAATCTACAGGTGGGACTTGCTATGGATGCAAATATGTCAATACACTACATCTTGCCAATAAAAAAGATGCAGGACAGAAACCCACAGAATCGGGCTAATTTTAAATTTAAGATGGAGAGGGGAAGATCTGTTTGTCTCGCTGTTACTTTTCCTTGTAAATAAGAACTTTTATCAACATTATTCTGTGAAGTGCAGTTCTTCCATCTAACAACACCACTATAAGCTACAAAACAAGAATGAACATGCTCTGCTATAACTTAAAGTATTAAGTTATTACTCTCAACCAAAATGTATCAAAACTGAAACTTAACAAAATAATCCACCTGCTTTACTACAGCACTGAATTAGAATACATTACAGTGAATTTGAAAATAATTGCATGCCAGCATAATTTTCAGTATTTCTGAACTCCATTGATCAAGATGTTGGTACTCATAAGCAGACAAAAACTTCAGAGTTGACAATTACTGCTTTATGTACAAGGTTTCCTTCCTGAAGATGAGAAGATGTAATGAATGTACCATAAGCCAATAAAACCCCATTACATGTTAGATTAAGGCAATTATTCTCAAACTACTTCAAAGAGGTCCTATTATTAATAATATCCATAGAGCTCCATGATTAAAATCCCTAGGCACTAGTCAGACCCACACTAGACCAACCAACTTCAGTATGATTACTATGTTATGTATATTCACAGCAGGCTTTGCTCAGAAGACTGCTATATATCTCGACAGCTATATAAAAAAGTAGTTTCAATTTTCTAATAAGAATTTTTTTTCAAATCTGGAAATGCACATTCCTGTAAATGGTGCAATTTCAAGACAACCAGATTTTTAAGTTATGTTTTAAGTGTGCATAAAGCTTGAGCAATACGGCATTCTATTTAAAATTATTGCTAACATTTCAGTAGGCACTCACTGTGTTCAAGTATGGATTAAAAACCTCTTCGAGATCTCCCACGAGATCTCCCCGTATCTTTCTCCATTTCTTTTTTCATCTGAAACTGCTTGTATCTTTCCGCCATTGAAATAAGTTCTTCGGGAATTACCTGATAATTAGAAAATCGTGGCAATAATACTTGCGTACAGTTGACATCAATATTTATTGTTCCATGAATTAAATATTTTATCTAAGTACACTGAAAAAGGCTAATATTCATTCATTGTATCGTATCAAATTAGATTTCCCCCTTCCATGTTTTATGATAACTGCTAAATACATAGTACAGTGGTACCTTTGTTTAAGCACAGTCTGTTTTAAGGACGATTCGGTTTACAAACTACGCAAAATCGGAAATAGTGTTCTGGTTTGAGAACTTTTTTAAAAAGCTAAAGGACCCCTGACAGTTAAGTCCAGTCGCGAACGACTCGGGGGTTGTGGCACTCAGCTTGCTTTACTGGCTGAGGGAGCCGGCATTTGTCCGCAGACAGTTTTTCCGGGTCATGTGGCCAGCATGACTAAGCCACTTCTGACGAAACCAGAGCAAAACACAGAAATGCTGTTTACCTTCCCGCCAGAGCAGCACCTATTTATCTACTTGCACTTTGATATGCTTTCGAACTGCTAGATTGGCAGGAGCTGGGACCGAACAACGGGAGCTCACCCCATCACAGGGATTCGAACTGCCAACTTTCTGATCAGCAAGCCCTAGGCTCAGTGATTTAGAACACAGCACCACTTGGCCGACTTTGCCTCGGTCTAAAAACGGAATCCGAATGGTGAAAGGGCACTGGTAGCGGGAGACCTCATTAGGGAAAGCGCGTCTCAGTTTAAGAACGGTTTTGGTTTAAGAATGGACTTCCGGAACGGATTAAGTTTGTAAACCGAGGTTCCACTGTACTGGGATATTATTACAGCAAGATAGTTGTAAGTGTAATGCTTAATAGGTCTTTTAGACTAGCTTCCTGTTTAGTTTGCATTTCATTAAACTCTGGTATGTTGGCAGGGCAAAGGCTAATAGAGTTCTGTCAACAGAACAAGCTGGTAATCACAAACACTCTTTCCAACAACACAAGAGACGACTCTACACATGGACATCACCAGATGGGCAGCATCGAAATCAGATTGATTATATTCTTTGTAGCCAAAGATGCTCTATACAGTCAGCAAAAACAAGACCTGGAGCTGACTGTGGCTCAGACCATCAGCTTCTTATAGCAAAATTCCAGTTTAAACTGAAAAAAGTAGGAAAAACCACTGGGCCAGTAAGATACAATCTAAATCAAATCCCTTATGAATACACAGTGGAAGTGAGGAACAGGATTTAGATTTGGTGGATAGAGTGCATGGAGAACTATGGATGGAGGCTCGTAACATTATACAGGAGACAGCAACGAAAACCATCCCAATGAAAAGGAAAGGCAGGAAAGCAAAATGGCTGTCCAATGAGGCCTTACAAATAGCGGGGGAGAGAAGGCAAGCAAAATGTGAGGGAGATAATGAAAGATACAGGAAATTGAATGCAGATTTCCAAAAAATAGCAAGGAGAGACAAGAGGGCCTTCTTAAATGAGCAATGCAAAGAAATAGAGGAAAACAACAGAATGGGAAAAACCAGAGATCTGTTCAAGAAAATTGGAGATATGAAAGGAACATTTCGTACAAAGATTACCATAATAAAGGACAAAAGTGGAAAGGACCTAACAGAAGCAGAAGACATCAAGAAGAGGTGGCAAGAATACACAGAGGAATTATACCAGAAAGATATGGAGGTCCCATACACCCTAGGTAGTGTGGTTGCTGACCTTGAGCCGGACATCCTGGAGAGTGAAGTCAAATGGGCCTTAGAAAGCACTGCTAATAACAAGGCCAGTGGAAGTGATGATATTCCATCTGAATTATTTAAAATTTTAAAGGATGATGCTGTTAAGGTGCTACACTCAATATGCCAGCAAATTTGGAAAACTCAGCAGTGGCCAGAGGACTGGAGAAGATCAGTCTACATCCCAATCCCTAAGAAGGGCAGTGCCAAAGAATGCTCCAACTACCGCACAATTGCACTCATTTCACATGCTAGCAAGGTTATGCTTAAAATTCTACAAGGCAGGCTTAAGCAGTATGTGGACCGAGAACTCCCAGAAGTGCAAGCTGGATTTCGAAGGGGCAGAGGAAGCAGAGACCAAATTGCGAACATGCGCTGGATTATGGAGAAAGCTAGAGAGTTCCAGAAAAAAACATCTACTTCTGTTTCATTGACTACGCAAGAGCATTTGACTGTGTCGACCACAGCAAACTATGGCAAGTTCTTAAAGAAACGGGAGTGCTGGATTACCTCATTTGTCTCATGATAAATCTCTATGTGGGACAAGAAGCTACAGTTAGAACTGGATATGGAACAACTGATTGGTTCAAAATTGGGAAACGAGTACGACAAGGCTGCATATTGTCTCCCTGCTTATTTAACTTATATGCAGAATTAATCATGCAAAAGGCTGGAATGGATGAATCCCAAACCGGAATTAAGATTGCCGGAAGAAATATCAACAACCTCAGATATGCTGATGACACAACCTTGATGGCAGAAAGTGAGGAGGAATTAAAGAACCTTTTAATGACCACTGGTCCCATCACGTCCTGGCAAATAGAAGGGGAAGAAATGGAGGCAGTGAGAGATTTCACTTTCTTGGGCTCCATGATCACTGCAGATGGTGACAGCAGTCACGAAATTAAAAGACTCCTGCTTCTTGGGAGGAAAGCAATGACAAAGCTAGACAGCATCTTAAAAAGCAGAGACATCACCTTGCCGACAAAGGTCTGTATAGTTAAAGCTATGGTTTTCCCAGTAGTAATGTATGGAAGTAGAGCTGGACCATAAAGAAGACAGATCGCCGAAGAATTGATGCTTTTGAATTATGGTGCTGGAGGAGACACTTGAGAGTCCCATGAACTGCAAAAAGATCAAACTTATCCATCCTTAAAAAATCAGCCCTGAGTGCTCACTGGAAGGACAGATCCTGAAGTTGAGGCTCCAGTACTTTGGCCCCCTCATGAGAAGAGAAGACTTCCTAGAAAAGACCCTGATGTTGGGAAAGATGGAGGGCACAAGGAGAAGGGGACAACAGAGGATGAGATGGTTGGACAGTGTTCTCGAAGCGACTAGCAGGAGTTTGGCCAAACTGGGGGAGGCAGTGAAAGACAGGCGTGCCTGGCGTGCTCTGGTCCATGGGGTCATGAAGAGTCGGACACGACTGAACAGCACAATGTTGGCAGGTGATGTCTGTTTTGCATAAAGTCTATGCATCACTGCAAATTGCTTGGAATGCATCACTTTTCCCCATTCAAGCTCTTACTGATGAGAAAGGTACAAAGCACAAACCTTTGCTGTGCAAAGTGCTTCAGAAAGTTAGTTTAAATTACCAGAGACCTAAGTGGTGGATGTCATCTTATAAGAGCCATTCCTCTCACATCCACAATACAAACACATGCACCCAGACATTAAGTATGCATGCAAATTTTTACAAGATAATACCATTACATCCAGAAATAAATATATTCAAATATACAATCTGTATTATTAGAACTTAAACTACCATTAGTTATTATATCTTGATTCCAGTTGAAGTCAGTTGTTTTTCCATACCTGTACTTGTGATTTTTATTTCCTTTTGCTGTTTTTTATGTTTGAATTGGTTTCCATAAACCAGCTTGTTAGCAGTGGCTTTTCTGGTTCTTTTTTTTTTTTTGCATTGTAAGCCACTTGAAGCTATATGCATGAAGACATGGTACAAAATCTTAAACAGCAAGTAAATATTAAGAACAAAGTTTCAATACCTTATTAACATTTTCTTATTAAAGAGCTTTTGAGACACCTCAAGTCTGGGGGGAAAGTCAGGGAGGGCTAATTGCTAGTGTGGGTATGATAAACATTACCTGGTTTCCTCTTTCCAAAATGTCAATCAATTCAGATGCATTCCGCCAATCATTCCTGGTCACAAGGGTTACAGCTTCCCCCGTGCGGCTAAAAAAAAAAGGGGGGGGAGCGCACACTGTCAAGATAGCCAACTCAAATAAAAGCAGTTCAGTGATTTATTTTATTGAGTTGTACTGAGGAATAATAGTCGAAATACCCTGTTGCAACTCCTAGGCTGAAGTACTAGTGAGCAGCTTAAACCTCATTTCCTCTTCTTCTTTGAAGTAGAATGTCAACTTGCCTCTCAGCAACATAGCTGGTTTCTAATTGTTTTTGGATGTCCCCAAATGAGGAATAATAATAATAATAATAATAATAATAATAATAATAATAATAATTTATTTATACCCCACCCATCTGGCTGGGTTTCCCCAGCCACTTTGGGCGGCTTCCAACAAAATATTAAAATACAATAGTCTGTTGAACATTACAAGCTTCCCTAAACAGGGCTGCCTGTCTATGTAAAATGTCTGGAGAAAATACTGGTGTTCCTCTAAGAAGTAACAGTGGCGCATTCCAGTGATCCAATTCACTATATATAGAATATTCCACTTACCCTGCACGTCCAGTACGGCCTACTCTATGAACATACTCTTCAATGTTGCGAGGGAAGTCAAAATTAAAGACATGAGTGATATCATGCACATCAAGTCCACGGGAGGCCAAGTCAGTTGCTATCAGTATGCGAACTTTGCCTAGAACAAGCACAGTGAGACATATATTGATATTGTACCTCACAGAAGACATAAATTGGGATCTGACTAGAGTTTTTAACTAGGTAGAGAAATCAACAACTTTTTATTTGATATTTGAACTCACACTGCACATACGTAAGACTGGATATTTATTTTGGAAATGCCATTTTTTCCTCTTTGTACTAGTTTACACTATTATACAAAACAAAAACACAATATGTAAACATTCCAAATCTCCCAAAGTTTAGTGCAATATTCACAACCTTATAGTAAATGCACCTTAATAATAAAGATAGCCTTATTTTTCAACAAAATATTTTAAGATAGTCAGAAAGTCAGAAAACATTTCACTGGCTGTTTCTCTGCTATCCTTATAGAAGGATGGTTGGGCTGCATCACTGGTAAACCTTTTCAATGGACACATTTGCATGTAGCAATAACTCACACAACAACTTACCATAGTTTATGGAGCTTTAGTGATGTATTTGTTGTAACCTGCCTTGAGACTTAATGTGCAAACACAGCCAGCAAGGCCTTAGTTTTTTTTTTTTTTAAATCATTGCTGAGTGGTATTGCATCTTCTTCCGCAAATATGTTATGACAGTTGATACAACTGATTCTAATCAATTACAAGTTTACCTTTCTTGAAGTCATCTAAAGCCTGCTCACGATCACATTGTTCTCTATTGCCATGCAAGGACTGGACGGGAATTCCCTGAAGACCAAAATCACTTGATAGGTCATCGGCACTAAACAGAAAAGTTAAAAACTAAAAAAACACATAGGATTGCTTGGTTCGTACATTTGGAGATATATTTGCATGTACCTAAAATAAGTAGTCTACACCCTACTGTATGTCAGGTACTCTGTTCCTTCCACATGTTCAAGGAAACTCATTTAATGTCCTATTGCTAAAGGATTCATGATCAGTGAGTAAACATTGTATGCATTTACCAGACTTCCTTATAGAAAAAAAGCGAAAGAAATCACCAGTGTAGAGATGTGGTATCCCAAAAATGCACTTATGAGGTAGATGCAAATATTCTCACTTCACAGACAGGGAACTAATGCAGAGATGAAGGGCTGCAAAGTCACTTAAGAACTCTATGGCTGAAGTGGAGTAGAATTCTGATTTCAGCAGCTAAAGAAAATGTTATGTCTAGATTAAATCCACTGTAATAGAATATATGCAAAAATTATGGAATTCTTTCCATTGCAAATATTAAATTTCAGCAATAGCATATGAAATATAACAGAATACCTAGCACACCCTTTATGTCTTATATCACTAGTTATCATGTTGTAAACAGCTTTCTTTGACTGATAGCACCATGCTTTGTGTGTTTATTCCCAAGAATCGTACTGCTAGCCCCATTATGAAACATGAGTCAATCAAAAAGAATTTGAAGAAAAAGTGTCCTATTGAGTTTATATGCTGAAACTATTCTTTTTTATATTTGAAAATAGATGAGAACCAGCATTTTCTGACATTTCTTTGCTATCGGGAGAATTTGAATTCTCAGAAGTCAAGCTGCTCTATTTATACTAGGTAAGGAATTACAGTACAAATAAAAGTCATGGGTTGGATCCACACTAACCCATGTTAAGAGTAGAACCCTCAAAATTAATGGAACTTTCGAAAGCACGCCAAAGTGCAAGTAGATAAATAGGTAAGGTAAACCTCTGGCGGGAAGGTAAACAGCGTTTCCGTGTGCTACTCTGGTTCGCTAGAAGCGGCTTAGTCATGCTGGCCACATGACCCAGAACCTGTCTGCAGACAAACACCGGCACCCTCGGCCTACCGAGCGAGAAGAGTGCGCAACCCCCAAGTCATCCGCAACTGGACTTAATGGTCAGGGGTACCTTTAAGGTTAGTCATAACTTAGTCATACTTGAAATCTGGATCCAACCAAGAAGCGTGAAGCGATATAAGAGAAGTAAATTATTGAGGAGGTGGAGCAGCTGGCATATTAGGGAAGACTAACTTTGGAGCTTTTTGGTTTAGAATAAAGGCGATTAAAGGAGGACATGATAGAGGTGTATAAAATGATGTATGGTGTAGAAGAAATGGGTATAGCTTCTTCTCCCTTTTCATATATTATAAGACCCCAGGTCATCCAATGAAACTGAACAGTGGGAGTAGTACTTCTTTTCATATTGTATCTGGAATTTGCTACCAGAAGTGACTGGACAAATTCATGTCACCTCAAGCACAGCTTAGGGGCCAAGACCTTTTGCAAGAAACACATGCTTTTTAGCTGTTTCGACACGCTGCACTTAGCTTTGAAAGCATCTGGCACTACTTCTGGTTTTCTGGTCTGGGAGAGGAGACTATTTGTTTACCCAATCACTTTTTTGACATAGAGCACAGTGTTAAGTGGCATATAGCAGAGTCATATAAATGATAAGACATTTTACATAACTTCTCTTATGGGTAACTCTCACACATCCTGGTAATCAAAAGTAACATACACTTTGGTTAAATGTTGCTATGTGCAGCATCGTATCTTGATCATATAAGAGAGAAAAAAGTGAGGAGCTTGAGATAACCCTGCCTATTGATTCAAGAAACTGAGTCAGTCTTTGGGTTCTTCCTCCCCCTGACATGGCTTAAGATGGAACCAGCCTCCAGGAGGTCAAACAATGCCCTACTGCTACTTCTTGAAAAGGGAATTCATTAGAACACATCACCAAATATTAAGAGCTGAAAATAAATGTAGCTTAAATTTTGTATCTAGAATTCTAAGGAATCTAAACTTAAAACCACATTTTGGCTGAAGAATGGCCATAACTGACTGGAAGAGCACATGCTTTTTATGCAAAGGCCCAAACTTTAATCCCTAGTATTTCCATTTGAACAGACGGAGGAAAGGTGATTGGAAAAGACCTTTGATGTAGGCCCTAGAACTCAACTAACATAATAAAGTAATATTGGGCTAGCCGCTAGACGGACCAATGGCCTGACTCAATATTAAGGCACCTGTAAATCATATTTAATGGTTAATAGGGAATGACAAATGGCAGTAAGCCAAATATTCATGTTAGATTTCTTCTACATAGGAATGCGAAAACAAAGGACAATAGTTAAGATAAAAAACCTCTGGAATTTGAAGCATGGGAAGCCTTAAAAAAATTTAAAATAATAATTCGGTTGATTTGGAACCTTGCTTGTTTTATTGATAATTGGATAAATAATTTGGAATGTAATTTGGAATGTTTCATATGATTTTGTTGTATTGGAACTTTAATAAATATGATTTGGAAAAAAAATAGATTTCTTCTACATACGTAAGCTTCTTTCCCACAAAAATTATGACTTTGTCTTCGGACTTCATAGTGTCAATGAAGTAACGTGTAAAAGCTCTTTTTTCTTCTTCTGGAATAATAACAATTTTCTGTTCCACTGTATTTACTGCCTGGAAAACCAAATTTAATCAAAGGAAACCTGAATGTAATTTGAACCTTGTCAAAGTATCAATTAAGAATTGTACATACTTTGTTATAGCTAGGGATACTGAAAGAATCAGAAATAGAAATGTACAGTTGCAAGGGACTTTGTAGGTCATGTAGTCCAACCCCTTGCAATGCAGGAATCTTAACACAGAACCACAGAATTTTCACGTTGGAAGACTATTCAGGTACTATGCATGTAGACTTTGAACATGAGTTTTGACTAGAACTGGCTGTTGTGGCATGTTTATTTGAAAATAAATCCCACCTAAACCATTGGGTGCTGCTGTACAGTTCTTAACACCCACAACTAAGAATCAAGTAACTCACTTTTTAAAAAATCATAGCACTACTTTAGATTGCAAACCACAAACTAGAGAATCCAGATTCAATGCCTTCAGTGGGTCTGATTAGTCTCCCATTCAAATACTCTCCCTTTAAATGACTGGGGGAGAGTTAGGCACACAACCCTCTTGCTAGGGCTGTTTTCCCCTAGGAAGAATCCTGAATTCCAAGGTGAAGCCTTGGAGAGATGTTGGACTTCCCAAGGTAAAGTAGCATCTCTACAAAGCTGCATGAGTCAAACAGAGCAGGGAACCCTGAAGCATTTTGTGTAACCTCGGTGATCTAGATATAGAAAAAACACCACAAGGGTGGAGGAAGCACTTCACTGTGACTGACAGGTCTGGCTTGTAATCAGGGGCAATGATTCTACCAGAGCGCTCCAATTCCAGTGTTTTGTGGAAGGCAGATCAGTTAATTTTGCAGGGATCGTGGTAAATTAGCCATCTTATTTGGGATTATGCACATTGCATTTTAGGTATAAATGGATATGCCTAAACCCTAACATGCACGCTCCAAATAACATGGTTGATTTTACCATGACACCTGCCTCAAAATTAAGAAACTGACCAGTTTCAGCTCACAAGCACTGGATTTTAGACATACTGTACACACATTGAAATGTTGCATCCATACAGATGTCTGAAGGCCTCAAAGGCTTACCCAGTGGGCAGGAAGGGACAATACTGCTCTTATTCTGTGCATGAGAAAGAGAAAGTATTAAAAGAATTATGAACTAAAACAGTGTTTTTCCTCTTTCTTCCCATCCCCATCCTCATCATGTTTTTAGACTGCAAATAATAAGGGCTGGGACATTTGCAAGCCATTCTGGAAGTCTTTTAGGCTGAAGAATGTGATAAAATTGTTTTAAAGAAACAAATGTTGCAATCTGTTCGAACTTCTTGCATTATTAAGATTTCCATTTTATTATTTTCATTTTAGCCTGGGATATTATTAGATGTTGAGTTGCTATATATTTTATAAATACAGCCTAGTTCACACACAAATCAAGAGTAGACACTTTCTATTTATATAGTCTCATTAAAAACAACACAGGAGTAATAAGCCCAAAACAGAAAACAACTCACCGCTAGATCAAGAGTACCAACATACACAATCATAGGATCTTTCAAATACGATTTTGCAAGACGGCGGACACCATCTGGCCATGTAGCACTGGTAGGAATGAAAAGAAAAAGTCATTTTGAAGAATTTCAATCCTATTACTGTCCTGCATTGTCATGTTTCCACCCTAAATACCAACAAGGCGGTTGCTACTATGAACAACAACAAAATAAATAAAGAATTCAGTTGCCCAAGAATAAAGTTTCTCTATAGAAACGTGTTGATTTAATTCCAGATTGGGGAACCTTTTTGCTTCCATGGGCCAGATCCTTATCAGGATTGGCCTTGTGGGGCAAATTTGACAGGTGGGTTGGGACAGTCAACTGTCAATCACATTATACCTTTATGATTCCACACAACTGACAGGTGAATTATCCTGTCTGCCTGTCAAAATCCCTTGCACGGGAAACTGATGTGTGCTTGACAACTGCTATACAAGTGGTGTTGGCACTTTGGAAAGTGTTGACCACAGGGCTGGCAAAGTGCTTCTTTCCTCCTAGGGCAGAGGAGAGTGGCCAGATGGAGAAAGAACCCTGTGTTTTATAGGCTCCCCTATAACCCGCTGGATTGATGAAAGTTCCCATGTGGTGTAATGGTTAGAGTGCTGGAAGAATACAAGGGTTTGAATCCTCTCTCAGTCATGAAGCTCACTGGGTGACACTCTCCAACTATTCTACCTCACAGGCTTGTTGTGAGGATTAAATGTGGAGGAGAAACATGTACACCACCTTGAGCTACATGGAGGAACAGATGGTATACAAATGTAATAAAACAATATTTCACACTTACCTTTCTCCCCAAGGTGATTATAATAAATTGCATAGAACTTTGGGATGTAGCATCCAGATACCATATTTTCCATTAAAACACATCTTCAGATGAAGCCATGAACCACTAAAAAGGCACACATACCTGGTCATAACTGTTTGCCTATCAGGGCGTATGTCTAATAAAATCTTCATTATTTGAGGCTCAAAACCCATATCTAGCATTCTATCAGCTTCATCCAACACCTGTGAAAAACAATAGTTATAAACTGTTGGCTTTCTGAAACTCCATGCCAAAACCACTAAATTTCTAAACTATTATCTGCAGAGCATGTAAAAGTTCATTTTATATGTATACTCTCATCGCTATGTCCTTTGGCTTTCCTAACACAATACTGTACCTCTATTTTGACTCAAAATCTACCTAACTCCTTTCTGGGACTGTTGGACAAGAGATAACATAGATAAAATACCAGTATGTATCCCTAAGGAAGTTTCTAGTTGCACTGTGAATAATGCAGAATTAGACATAGTAACACTATATACAAATTAAAAGAAGTGCTTGGGAGACATACTTGTTTTAGAAGAAAATGTTGCATGCTTACCATGTAACAAAGGCTGTGAGCCAAAACTGTGCCCTTGGGCGCCCATTTACACAACCATTTTCCAACTTCCCCTCCCCTCTCACCTCCCCATGTATGCAATAACTTTCTGCTCATGCACCAATGGATGGCTGTGGTTGATCCTGTTGAAGGACACCTAAAGGAACAATTATGTGATTACTTAACAAAACTTGATGTTCAAAGACATCTTCCAATTGAAAATCACCTGATCTGAAAAACATATTCATTTGTATTAAATAAAAGGACCTTTATACCATCTGTTCATATTGTGACTAAAGTATTACCAGACATTCTGAATTCTTCTTTAGTATTACTACTAGCCCTGTCCTTCTATTTTTTAACACTCCTCTTCATTATATCCATAGTAAAAGGTAAAGGGGAAAGGACCCCTGGACAGTTAAGTCCAGTCAAAGGTGACTATGGGGTCATGGCACTCATCTTGCTTTTCACATCGAGGGAGCTGGCATTTTTCCACAGACAGCTTTCCGGGTCAAGTGGCCAACATGACTAAATTACTTCTGGTGCAACGAAACACCATGATGAGTGCCAGAGTGCATGGAAACACTGCTTACCTTTCCGCTGCAGCTGCACCTATTTATCTACTTGCACTACTATGCTTTCAAACAGCTAGGTTGGCAGAAGCTGGGATAGAGCAATGGGAGCTCACCCCGTTGTGCAGATTTGAACCACCGACCTTCTGATCGGGAAGCCCAAGAGGCTCAGTAGTTTAGACCACAGCACTACCCACGTCCCTAGTGGAATGGTCTCGCTCAGGAGGTTGTGAACTCTCATTCCTTGGAGGTTTTAAAGCAAAAGTTGGATGGCCATCTCCCATGGGTGCTTTAGTTGAAATTCCTGCATTGCAGGGGGTTGGACTAGATGACCCTTGGAGTCCCTTTCAACTCTACAATTCTATGATCTTGGCCACTTGCCATGCAATGTTAACTGTTGGAGGTATGATGACAATGGTTAACAGGAACAGAATTGAATATTCTGGAAGAAAGCATGAAAGTTCCCTATTGCAATATTTTCTTGCAGGTTATACTTGCACATTACTCCCAATTTAATACAACATTTTGACTACTTGCCAGGTATGTTATGCTCCTCAGATTTATGAAGTTGTTCATTTGGAGGTCATTCAATCTACCTGGCGTAGCTATAACAATGTCCACACCTTTGGTAACCACGCTGATCTGCCCTTTCCGGTCTCCGCCACCATATATGCAAATGCTAGAGAGAGTTTATCCAATATTTAGCTGTTTTAAATTAAAACTACATGGTCATGCTACTGTGCATTTTAAATTTTTACAATGAATACAGGTTACATTAAATAATCTGCATGATTTATTTTTTCATGTAAATTTGGCTGCAGTCCAAATACTCTTTGTGCTGGACTGCAGAGTTGGCTTAGGCAGAGGAACACCCTGTGCAGTCTGATGTCATCATTCTGCTGATGCAGAGATCCCTGATGTGCCTGCTGAATGCGAGGCTGGGCAAAGTACTGCCAGTGGGATTCTCATCTGCCAAGTATGTACAACAGAAGAAGAGTGTTCTTGGGGAGGGGCTGGTCTTCTGGATCCCAACCTAGTCCCCTCTGCTCTCACTTCACAGGTCCAGGCTGGCACATGATTTGCCTGCCCTCCCACTTTCCACCCCAACCACAGAGAGGAACAGGATTGCAGATGCAGCAGTGGCTCCACTGCAGCATTATTTCTTGCCATGGCCTGGCCAGGGTTTTGACTGTCTCACCAGCAGGTTGTGGGGTAGGGCAGGCAGGGCAGAGTTGCCTGTCTGTGTTTCTGATGCTGAGCATCACTTCTGCTTACTGAGAGGGAAAGGTGCAGAGAACCCAGTGCAGATGGGTGAAGCAGCAGGAGGACCGGATTGGCTCCACTGCTGCACATGCACCAGGCCTTTTGACCCTCTTGGTAAGTGGCAGCTGCCCTCTTGATTACTGTGGGATTGTTCTGTTTTAGTAGCAGGAATAGAATCTGAACAACTCTTTAAAAATGCTGAGAAAGTCGTTTAAATATATGTCATTATTGAACTTGAATGTTGATATTTCTCCTAAATATCTGGAGGGACTTAGGAATGCTTATTTTAGTCAAATGTAGGAATGAAAGTTTTAAACATGATCATAAGAAAGCTAAAAGGGGGCAGTTGAAGACTGTAAAATTTCTAGATAGAGATTATAATTTCTACTGCAATCAATATAGTATTTGGCATACTATTGGGAATATGTAGATGTTAAATACCGGTACTAATAAATCCATCAAAAGAATGTAAACATAAAAATACTACTTGAAGTGTTTCACAGTGGTGTGTTTCACAGATATTGTGACACATTGCAGTACCACTGCCAAAGTAATGAAGATGATGTAAATATTACCTTTTAATTCCTTTATAGGAATATTTTGAGCACTCTGCCTCAACTTGAAGAGCCAGTTCTCGAGTGGGAGTGAGAACCAACATACCTGGTCCACCACGTTTTTCTCTAGGTCTGTAAGAAAATCCAACCTTGTTTAGATAGCAGTTATACATAAAAAATACAAAAGGCAATACTTTAAGAAGAGAACAGAGGACAACTATGCTTTTTGGCTTGCATACAAGTATCATTTAACTTTGGTCAGAATTAATTAATGCCACATTTCAAAGCATAATTAACTGGAAGTAAGTTCAAAAGCACACATCACTTACAAAAACACTTTATGACATTAGCTGCCAACATACCATGGCAACGCAAACCAAGTAACTTGGATTCATGGGAGTAGGCAGAATGGATGTTTGTGCATCACGAAGCCCAGATGCTTGGGAAAGAATAAAGAGAAAAGGCAGGGCTGCTGGGTTGAGCTGTAACTTAATGGTAAAGGGTGGTTAAGATCCATCTATAAAAATTCTATAAATATTTTTTAAAAATCTGCAAAATTTTAATTTTATTAAGTAGATACCAATTCTATGAATTGGACCGTACAATTTTCTTGCTGGTCTTTGACTGTAATATATATATATATATATATATATATATATATATATATATATATATAAAATGTATATGTATATATGTATATATATGATGGTAAAGGGACCCCTGACCGTTGGGTCCAGTTGCAAACAACTCTGGGGTTGTGGTGCTCATCTCGCTTGAGTTGGGACCAAGCAATGGGAGCTCACCCCGTCGCAGGGATTCGAACCGCTGACCTTCTGATCGGCAAGCCCTAGGCTCAGTGGTTTAGACCAGTGCCACCCACGTCCTGAGCTGTAACCTTAGGGAGGTGTAAAATAACCTAGACTGGTTAGCATCTGCTAACTTGGCATCCCTGAGCAAGAGAAATGTACACATCACTGGGACTCCACAACCATAGCCAAAGCATCATGGTGGCTATCATGTAAATATAGATAGTAATTCATAGCTGGGATTATGAGGTTGGAGAGTTTGCTTTTTAAATCCCATCTGAAATGTTCCATCTTTTAAGGAAATCACAGAGCTGTAGTCTGCCTCCCAATGTTGACAGAAGCCTACTATGAGAATTAAAAGGTAAAGCAGGGGTGAGACGTCTTCCTGTGTAGAGCACAACAATGTTTATATTGACTTGCTTATGATAGCATTGATTTTTTTAAAAAATAACAACAACCTTAACTGTTGCAAACTCTATAACTATTAAAAAGAAGACATTGCTGAATCTCCTTCCAGTTTATGGACTATGTATGCAAGAGAAAAGAATAGCAACTGACAGTGCAACAGGGCTGGATGACAAAAAGCATGACAGTAGTTTCACACACAGCTCGTTACCAAGATTGTGTTAAATCTTATTAACGATTAACAAAAACAATCCACCAGACACAGCATAAATCAAATCTTATTCAAGTTACTTCTTACATTGGCTGCAAATCCAAGTGAATGAACCCAGGCATTAAATAAGCCAACGTCTTTCCAGTACCGGTCTGCGCTATTCCAATGAGATCAAATCCTTGAAGTATTATTGGCCAAGCCTGTGACTAAAATAAACAGTATATTACTACATAGGGACTGTTATTTAAACAGCACAGTTTCTACACTATTCAGAAATAAAGAAAACTAAAATACCTGAATTGGGGTAGGCTTCTGAAAGCCAACTTTCTTTATATTTGCCATAATGTCAGGATAATGCATAAAAGCATCTTCAAATATACAAATAGGATTGGGAATGTGACGCTTTTCATTATCTTTCAGGTCATCACATGTGATATTATTATTTTCTTTTCTTTAAAAGACAACATCAAGAGATAATATTATACTGCTAGCAGACAAAATGGTTTATTTATCCATTCAAGACAAAGTACAAAATATATAGAGCAAAAAACCCATGTAGTTTCCACTTTGTTATCATTTCCATAATTAGCATACACCAAAGAGTAGATAAAAGTTGCTTAACATTATTATGCACTAAACATAATCAAAGTCAGTGGCAGAGGCTATTAAAAACAAAACGTGACCTTTGCCAACAGAAGCTATGACGACAACTAAGTCCCACTGCATGCAAGGAGTTTTATGATTTAGTGCAAATCATAAACATGATTAAAGAATAATTAAGGTTCTTTCAAACTATTACGTAATAGAAAGCCAGGGCTTATAGTGAATGTATACTTGCCCAAGAGTTGCAATCAAACCAGGCTCTCTGATTATAGAGGCATTTTCAAACATGTGTATGTTTCATTCATGTAAGACATTTTAAAGTGCATACCTCTGGAAATGTTCAATGGCTGATGGCATCAGCTTTCAAACCTTACAAGCTATACAATGAGCTTATGCGCTTCAATCCTACCCCCAAATAAAAACGGCTCGTAAGTCCTATTCTGTGTGAAATATGCACAGCCTAGTCTTATGGTGTGCATCTAAACTCAGTATTACCTAATACTTTGCAGACATTGCCTTCACCTTCTTAAAACTATAATCCATTTAAAAAGCAACCCAACTTTCCAATAGGCAATACAACTTTCCAATTTAAATTCTTACCTCCACCTATCAGCTTCTTCTTGTGACATTGAAGCAACCTTTAGAGATTCTTTGTAAAAACATTTTTCAATTGGAGGCAAATCTAATAAAATTAATGGGAAAATGGGTTGTTATTTTAAAAAGTAACTTCTCGAACTACTAAGAATAGAAAAGAGCACCATCTTCATTAAAAAACAACCCTGAACTCTATTCCCATGCCAGCCTATTTCTCATTTTTACAGGTAGTTCTATTGAGCAGACACACAATTCAACATGGCTTGAATATGCCGATAAGAAACTACACCAAATATATTTATCACCCAAAGAAGGGCTATCAATAAGCCCTTTAACACTTTTCATTTACTAGAAACCATAGCACGAGTATGGAAATTCATTTTTCAATATTCACAAAGTTTGACTAGATCAAAAAAGAAAAGAAAAACACCCAATCACAAAAACAAATTTTGAGCTTTCTTTTTTAAAAGTTGTACCACAGACTGATCTGCAAACTGAGATGTGGATGATGGGCAGTCTTGTATATCAAGATACTACTTCTCCCCAGCTTTATATTCAAGGATTAATTTCTAAATCTCTACAGGCACAGCAAGATATTTTGAATTCAGTACCCTGGTTTCACTGTTACTTCTGACTCATAGATCCCTCTGCAGTGATCCTTGTAACATGAGAACAGTACATCCACCCAGGGTCTGCCTGAGTGACCAATCACATTAGTGTGCACGACTGGTATGCCCTATAGTGCTGTAGACTTGGGCATGTATTCTATGCCGAGCAGTGTGGGTAAGTATGCCTATGGACCCTGGCACCCGTTTTGTAGTGGCATTAAATTAGTGCATGAAGTGTGGTCAATATAGTATATTGTGCTAGCACAACCTTTTACATCTAATTGAAACCCTTTTTTGTACAAAGGTGCTACTTCAGTGTGATATGACACTTAAAATACTGCACTAACACTATGGCTTTTACACCAGATCTTATCTGATTTTTGTATTCAACAGTGACCACATACCAGGCAGTTTTTAATACAGTATAACAAAATCAATAGATGTTCAAATGTTCTCAGAATGTCTTAGAAATTTTTACATATCAAAGTAGATGATTTTCACAGCTAATAAAGCATTTATATTGAAGGATGACCACCTACAATTCCTTTAAAAAATATGTTACACTAACCAGCCCACTTCATAGCTTCATATTTAGCTTTATTTTCTCGAAGGGAGGCCCAGTTAATGGATTGCTTTGGATTACTGTATCCCAACTTCAAAGCACCGGAACGACTTTCTTCATAACAAGTGGTTCCAAAATCTTGGTGTTTAAAGCAATCTGTTAAAACAAAATTAGATTCTGATTTGGTTAAACATTTTATATCAGATTATGCAGCTTAAATTAGTTCTTGGAAATTCAGATAAAAAGTTTAATTATGAACCACAGAACTGTTTCATTTCACTGCAATCCAAAGACAAACAATGTGAACCAATACCATGTTTTATTTTTGGATGCATCACAAGGGCAGCTTTATGAACTCCTCTGGATATCCCTACACCCAGGGGCGTCGCTGGGGAGGGGCGGTGGGGGCAGTATGCCCCCAGTGATAGGGTGAGCAGCGGCAGGTGGGGGTGACAAGCGGCGGCCCCTCCCACGTGCCGCCGCTCCCTCCGTCACCCCGGGAGCAGCAGCGCTGCACGGACGGGGTGCTCGCTCGGTCGAGCGAGCACCCCGTCCGTGCAGCGCTGCTCCTCCCAGGGTGACCGGTGGCGCGTGGGGAGTGGTGGGAGGGGCCGCCGCATGTCACCCCCACGAACCGCCGCTCGCTCCGTCGCCCTGGGAGCAGCAGCGATGCTGCTCCCGGGGCGACGGAACGAACGGCGGCAAGTGGGGTGACAAGCGGTGGCCCCTCCCACCACTCCCACGCGACGCCGCTCCGCTCCCTGCCCGCTGGGCTCAGGGAGCGGAGCCCGGCCGGGGGAAAGGACAGGGGCAGGCCAGCTGGCCCAACCCCTCTCCTTTCCCCAGGACGGCTCCGCTCACGGAGCGCAGCGGGAGAGGGGCGGGCCAACTGGCCCACGCGGAGGCGTTGTTCCGTGCACATGCGTCATGACGTCATGCGCACGGAGCGACGCCCCGCCCCCATGGGTGCCGCTGGGCTTGCCGCCCCCAGCAGCTAGCTACGCCCCTGCCTACACCCCCTACTAGCTTTCAGTTTATAAATGTCTCTTCAACAGAGTGGCTAACTCCAATCTGGGTTTTATACAAGCAGATCAGTCTGCAGAGAAAGCTTAAAAACACGTATCAAGTTTTAAATTCTTACCTTTAACATACCTTTCTCCTGCATTGCTTTGGCTGCACCTCTCAATAAGATCATCAATCATCATTTTGGCTTTCGTTTGCTTATCATTACACCCAAATATCTTTATTTCAGCTTCATAATTGCCCTTTACAACCTAAATGTAAGGTTTTTTTTTAATTAGAAGAATCAGATATTGGATTGCTGTAATATACCACTCTAAAATTGTCTTTCTGGGCACTAAAAAGTTATTTGATAAGTACAAGTAAGATTTCCTAAACAACTTGATTATCTTGCAGTCAGAAGCAATATATCAGGTTGAAAGTTTTCCATTTCTAAATATGCCTTGCTTCATCACAGTAAGAAAAAATAACTTAATAGATAGGAGTCTAGTACCTTAGGCAGTTTCAAAGTTACATTAACTTTTATCAGAAAATTACAGCAGTCTTCTCATATTTCATCCATAAATTCTATCAAAGTGTGGAGGCAGCAGGATTGTCATTACTGCCCCCACCCTTTATGCACTAGCTGGCACTAACCTCTGTGAAAAAAGTGAGAACACTCTGTGGCCAGTTTACATATAGTACTAAATCATAGTGTCATATGAATGAGCCCAAGTGAAACTCACATACACACACCCTACCACGTGACTGGGATGACTTTGGTGGCATTAAGTTTCAGTTTCTTTTCAGATCATCTTTGCTTGTGAACCAGAAATTGCAGTTTATAACCAAGCCTGGTTTAGTTTAACAACCAACCTACAGAAACTATCACTTCTTCTGAAGCTGCAATAACAATCCAAGATTAGGAGGAGAAAGCAAAACTAAATGATGCCAAAGTCCAGTTCTGGCCACACAGAAAAGGAAGCAAGTTGGTGCTCACTCCAGCTTGTGCATATAGCACTAAACCACAGATTAATGTTATGTGTGAGCAATCTACATGTGGATAGGTGGTAGTACGTGATTAGGAACCCTGGCACAACCAGAATTTGTAATTACAAACATGTGCGCACACACAACTGGATCCATGAAGAATGCACTCACATCTTCCACAAAAGACAGGGCCAGAAGATATGACCATGCTCTCATTCAATGTATTAACTGGAGTGTGCATAAGATATGAAAAGGGTATTGCAGGGAACTGTCCCCGGCTCAGCGTAGAGCAGTGCAAGGGCTTTCAGGGTATAGAGAGCCCCCGCAACCCCTCCTCAGCAATTCCTCTTTGTCCAGTGGGAGCAGCAGCAAGACCTCAAGTGGGGAGGAGGGGGTGGTCAGGGAAGTGCGGACCAGGGCTCTGGAAGGGACAGAGAGACCCTGCACCCCCAGGGCGCAGAGGGTGTTGCGCCCCTTCCGTCTCCCCACTTGCGCAGAGGGGCCAGGCGCAGGGAGGGTAGGAGGGGGTTCCGCATCGCGCGTCTTTTATGTTGGGGCAAGAACCGGAAGGGGGCATTCCCAGATTCTGCGGAAGGATGAGACAGACGTGATTTTTGATGCTCTGCACTGTATATAGTTTGCACAATAAAAACTTTGAAAAGAAGCAGCGGACTTCGACTGGTTACTCATGAGCAACTACTGAGAACCTTACAGGTATACCCAGGAAATATTTTATACCTCATATTCAGCCCTTTCTTTAAAATCCAAAAAATATAAGGTGAGAGTGTGCTATTGATTTGTCATCTCTTAAAATATTTTCAAATACTCTAGTAAAAAAAAAGTTACACTAATATAATGTACAGTGGTACCTCGGGTTACGTACTTAATTGGTTCCGGGGTGCTGTTTGTAACCCGAAAAGTACATAACCCGAATGGCAATATCGCAAAAGCGCGATATTGCGCTTCTGCACGTGTGCAGACCGCACCCACGGTGACAAACACTTCCGGGGTACCCGAGTACGTAACCCGATAAAACGTAACCCGAAGTGGACGTAACCCGAGGTATGACTGTACAATCATAAATAGTACTGAGGTTTTACTTGTTTTGGGGAAATGCTTGGGGTTTAAAAACAGTATAGCAGCATTCCCCCTCCCCAATTTTTCAGTTGAGCACCACTAAACTGACTCAAGTACATAAAGTACTACACACTAGACATTTTCTCCCCAATTCCTTTGTTAATTGCTTTGTGATCACAAATATACACATGACCCCACTCTTCACAAAGAAAAGCAGTTATTTTGCAATGCAACAACCAGTCTTTTGAATAAAGACGTTTTTTTTAAAACAAACACATTTTTTTTAAAAAAATTGTGCCTCACCTGTATTTTACAACCTGATGATTCCTGAAGCTCTTTTATTTTACTTCCACTTCTACCTGTTGCAAAATTAAAATACATATGCATAATTACAAACATTATTTCTATCACAAGTAAAGGAACCAAGGGCAAGCGTCTGGAGGCATCTAAAGAGGGTGCAAATTTTAAACTAAAAACACTCAGAAGTGAAGCTGAGCAATTCTTAGGTTTTCCCCAGATGAACAATTCCTATTCCTATGTTAACTAATATTTTGTTGCAAAATGGCACAATGAACTTATGACATAAGAACACCAGTATAATAGTGATAATATTTATGCAACTTTCACATATTTCAGTGAACACGCTTTTCCCTATGTACAAAGCTAAACTAAACCATTTAAATAATACAAAAGTTTGTAAACATGATCATATAGTATTAGAGATTTGGGTGTAACTCAATTACAGAAAGGATTTTTTTGCATGGGGCTAAAACAGATAGTCTAAGAATCTGGAAGTCCCTTAGACTCTCTCTGTACCTTTGACCACCTCCCTTTGTCAATCCTCTTTTGGGCCTTGAGACATACTGTATGCATTGCCTAGGCTTACTGTTCCATGCCCACAATGAACGGAATTCTGCTGCTGCCTTTTCTTTTTATTGGCCACCGAATTCACGAAAAGGAAAATATTAGGGCTACACCATTTTGCACAGGGAATTGCAGGAATGAGTTTCCTTTCCATTTCTCTATCTCCAGGGACAGTTCATTCAGATTTGACATCAGTTACTGGTTTGTTGCAAAAGTGCTAATGTCTATAAAGTCAGCTCTCTTTCTCTTTTAAAGAGAAACTAAGTACAGTACACCATAGTAAAGGTAAAGGACTCTGACAGTTCTTTTCAACACTATAAAGTTATTGTTTCTGGACATCCTTAACAGTGCAATCCTGTTCATGTATACTCAGACTCAAGATCCCCTGAGTTCAATTACTTATTCCCAGGTAAGTATGTATACATTTGCAGCCTTACAGTGCAAATCCAACAGTGCGTCTACTCAGAACTAAGTCCTACTGAGTTTATGGGGCCTTTCTCCCAGGTAAGTGGGGTTAGGGCTGTGGTCTTAAAATCACTTTTTAGCTAGTAAATCTATCTTCCCTCCCTGGCCCTTTCCCCTATCATAGTGCACAAGCAATATATACCTTCATCTCTGCACTAGCAGAAAAACACTGTACAAATGTAGCAAGCAAAAGGCATACTTATGAATTCACAGGGTGCTTTGTTGAGTTGACCTTAAAAACAGCCCTGCGAGGTTAGAGGGTGCTATTTATTTTCTGGGAGAGGAGCCTATTTGTTTACCCAGCGACTTTTTCTACATAGAATGTGCACTGTTAAGTGGCATATAACTGAGTCTCATAAACAATGTGGTACAGTATTATACAACTTATTATCCAGGAGGCCGTCCAAATTCAACAGTCTACTCTACTGCAATCAGCAAGGGAGTCAAATCCAACACTGAAAGACACGGGAGTCAGAAGCCACGCTTAGGATTGTTCACAGCAATAACCTGCTTTGCCAGGGAGGCAAAGGCGCCCCGCTCCCCGTGTTTGCGCTGTCATACATATATATAAAGTTTGGGGGGAGAGGGGACTTCTCTCTACCAGCCTCCCCAAAAGAGAGAACTCCAATTTCCCCCTCACGGACAGCGACCGCTACCTATGAGGGTGCCCACGAGGGAATTATCCAGGTGGAAGCACAGCGGCGGCGACCCGGCACGATCCCTGCCCGTCCCTCGGAAGGAGCCTCGGGCCCGGTACTCCAAGGGCCCCGACTGCCACGGCTCGCGGGAAGGTGCCGGCCGCGAACCCCATTTCCTCCCGCCACCGCCTCTTTCCTCCTCGTCGTCTTTGCCCGCGGAGCCACGTTTCCCACTAGCCCTCGCCGTCACCGGGCGCCACTCGGCTGGAGAGGGCTTGGCGGGAGCTTGGCGGGCCTCGTCCTCCTCACTTTCCTCCTCCCAGTCGGACATGGCGGGAGAGGGGAGCCAAAAGGGACGTTACTGCGGTGAGAGGAAGAGAAGGATCCACCCTCGCGCGAGCAAACTGTCGGCTCGCTCCGCGTGCCCCAATAAACCGCCGGATTAAGGCGACCGCTCTGATTGGCTGGAGCGCTTCTTTGTTCCTCGCATGTGATTGGCCGGCGCGGGCAGGCGCCCTCGTGGCTCACGTGCGAGAGGGTGGGGCGTCGCTTAAGGCAGAGGCTTGTTAATGGGTAGCAGAGCCCAGTTCTCTCCAAAATGTCGCTGGGAGGACAGTTCCCCTCAGCTTGCCAAATGGTTCAGGAAGAGGGGAGTTGTTTGAGAAGCCTCTTCTTAAGTGCTTCGAAGAGGGAGTGGTCCGGCTTTTTCGTCCCGCGAGAGTTTTGCGCACACTCTTTGTAAGCAATGCTGAGGTAATTTATTTCTCCACAGGGTAAAAACTCTGGTGCTGGGCAAAAATCCCGCCAACGGAAAGGAGAAAAGGGGGAAAAACTTTACTCATGTTGAGTGGAAAGTAAATCTCGAGTAGGTGTGCTTCATAAGTCTTAAGTATTACCTAATCCTGGTGTCAGGCTATTTTGCGCTCCAGGGAAGGCTAACTACTTGGCCCAGCCCAGCCCAGCCCATTGCCAATTCCAATTTTCAATAATCTGTCTTTGTGGGGGGCGGGGGCGGGGGCGGGAGGGGCGGGAATGTAAAACGTGAAACTGCCAAATTTATTTTAAATGGCAAGGATAAGTAATGCAACAATCTTTATTTTTTCCCCAATGCAAAAGAAAATGCTTTAGCATACAAATCATTGTAAATAATCTTATGAACTGTGATGTTAAAAGTTAAATCTGGTAAAAGTTTCAATTTCAGGCACATCAACATCCCGCTTTTCCTTTGCAAAATCTGCCACCAGTTCCTTTAGCTCAAGTGCTTGAGGATGTTCAGTTGGTATAGTTGCCAAGTCCCTTTTGCAACACTGTTCAGCGTATGCAAGGTTTTATAAGGTTGATCTTTGAGAACCCGCATTCACCATTTGCCACTGACACTGGCAGTGTGAGAAGAATCCTCAGAGCAACAGAAACATAAGGCACATTATCCATGCATTTCTGTTGTAGTATGAAGAGAAGTAATCCTTATGGCAGCATAGACTTTGGAAGTCTTCAAGTTATTCCTGTAGGTTCACAGCACAGATCTTCAGCATCAATATATTTGTGTCCATTTGTGCATCAGTGGTTTTTCTAAATTATTGCAGGCCTTAAGTACATCTTCAGACTGTATATATATCATATGGGAAGCCAACTAGGGAAATAAATTGTCTCAGCTGTTGGAATCGCTAATTCAACAGATTGTATGGCCATGTTTAAAACAGCATTGTAGAAACCTACTTTCAATTTCTGCTTTGGATCTTGTGGTGTCTCTTGGGCCTCATACTCCAATTGGTGTTTCTTTATTCTTTTGCTAACTTGTTTTGTCTCAGAGTCTGGTAATATGCCTAGCTCTTTCGCAATCTCACTGGCATTACACCTGCAGCCCACAGGGTAATTATTGGTCATTTGCAATTGGCTTGTAGCTGAATTTAAATTGGCTTACTTATTGTGTAGTAGCTTGCCTGTAATATTGACTTCAAAAAGGGTGTTGCATCATGTAACTTTCAAATTGCAACAGCAAGGGCCTTAGCTGCAATTCTAGAAGTATTGCCAGATAAACTTTTTAGGGTTGTCTCATCAAGGATCTCTCTCAAAGTGTTATATATACTACCAAGATGATATGTCATTGGTTTCAAAGCATCAATCCGACTCTCCCACCTTGTTTCCCTCAATGGCTTAGCAGTCATGCCCAAGTCTGATACATGGCCAACTAGAATTTGCCAGCTCTGAGTTGATGCAGAGAATTACAGATCTGTTGAACCAAACTGAAGAAACTAGTTGCTTCCAGACAACACTGAGCAGGAATTTTAATCTTAGTATTTTAATTTTGTATGTTTTAAGGTATGATTGTGATTTTTTTTCTTTATTGTTTTGAGGTTGTTTTTTTTAAAAGTACAATCAAGCAGTGTATAAATTTTATGAAATCAATCAGTCATTGACTACCAAGTTTAAAGAGTGTGCCTTGCAGGGCACAAAAAAGACATATGAGTTTATGTCTAGGACTCTACTTTGTATGCTATTTTCTTTGCCTTTCATGTTACTCCCATTATCACAACCTTGACCATGCAGATTCTCAAATGGTAGCCCTACTTGCTAAGCTGCCCAAGAAGAGTTTCTGTCATAAAGGGGCCTGTAGCCTCTTTAGTGGAAGAAATCCCAAGGATTTCTTGGGAATGTTCTCTTATGATAACCTCAGGCTCAGACATGTCATCTGATGGTTTCATTACATCAACATAATGCACAATATTGCAATTTCTTCAATATGACTAACATCAGGTGTGCAGTCCAGAATTATTGAGTAGTATTTGGCTCTGTTTGCATGTGCTAAAATGTTCTGCTTTATAGCACCTGCTAGAAGCAGTATATGTTCATTCTGGATATCTTTTTCTAGGTAGTGAACCATTGTTTCTTAATCTTTGACCCCGCACAAATACTCATTCTCGATAGGATCAAAAAGGGCTAGATATTATAAAAATTTCAAAATTAATCCATTGCTAGCACTGCAACTTATCAGTTGTTCCAGTTTTGCATGCTGGGAACTCTGACCAAAGCAATCAAGCGTTTTAAGATTTGTTGCCAGTATTGTTCTACTTGCCATATTTTCTACTTGTTAATGTCGTCAATTGTTTTTTCTTTAGATTAGCACAATTCAAATTTTCTCCAGGTCTGATAGTTTTCTAAATGGTCAGTATTCATCTCATGCAAAGACAAAATTGTTCCAATGTTCTTCCAGTCTTTTGAACCTGTTTCTTGTAGAATTGAAGCACCATTTTTTGCGGAACAATTTACAGCAAATACAAAAGACCACTTCATTAGAGGTTGAATATATCAACCATTGAGGGCAGATTCCTTCACCATTTGCTAGTTTCCTCTTGCGGTGTACAGGAAAGAATCTTCTGGGTTTTTTGAGTATTTGCAAAAATCATGTGATATAACTTGCTGTGGTCCGTGTTGTATTCTAAATGATCGCTGCAATAGTACTCTGCAGTACTCTCTCTTTTCTTGACACCCTCTTTTTCCTCTCGTATGTTTTCCAGAAGGATCTCATTTGTGAAACTTCTGTTTTGGATATTATATCATTTGTAGTAGGAGCACCACATTCAGCTCCCTCAGAACTAGTTTCAACAAGAGTATAGTTATATTATTCTTCAGTTGCTTTCTGTGTACTAAGGTATTTTAGGAAGAACCCCTCTTGCTTTGCTTGCTCCTTAGCTTTTTATCTTTCATTTGTGGTAAAGGTAAAGGGACCCCTGACCATTAGGTCCAGTCGTGTCCGACTCTGGGGTTGCAGCGCTCATCACGTGTTACTGGCCTAGGGAGCTGGCATACAGTTTCTGGGTCATGTGGCCAGCATGACTATGCTGCTTCTGGTGAATCAGAGCAGTATACGGGTACTGACCTCCATATGGTTGCTTTTAATCAGCCATAGCTCACTAGAAAAATGAATACATTTCTAAATAAGATTAAGTTGTCACCATAAGGTTGAAAATGAAGTGCATTTTAAGTCTCTCTCTGTGTAGACACATACCACACACACACACACACAAAACATAACCTTGGCCACCCTGATGGATGACGTTTGCAGAGAGTGGGACTGGGGAGTGCAGCCTAACTTCTGCATCTTGATTTGTCATTGGCATTTGATACCATCAGCAATGGTATCCTCCTGGACTGGCTCTGGGGAATGGGAATTGGGGACACTGTATTACAGTGATTCCAATCCTACCTTCAGGACCAAGTGCAGAAAGTAGCATTGGGAGAGTGGCTTTTGGCACCCTGGCAACTACATTTTGGGGTGCTGCAGGGGACATCTCTGGTGCTATACATGTAGCTGTTGGGAATGATCATTAGGAGTTTTGGGGTGAGCTGCCATCATTATGCTGATTACTCAATTCTATTTCTCTATAGTATCTGAATCAGGAGAGGCTGTGCAGCCCCTGGGACACCATGGATAAAGAAAAACAAGCTGAGCTTGATTCCTAGCAAGACGGAGGCACTGTGGGTGAGTGGTTCCTGTGTCTGAGAAATTGGTCTGTTGCCAACCTTGAATGGGATGTGGGTGGCGCTGTGGTGTAAACTACTGAGCCTTGAGCTTGCCGATTGGAAGGTCAGCGGTTTGAATCCCCACGACGGGGTGAGCTCCCATTGTTTGGTCCCAGCTCCTGCCAACCTAGCAGTTTGAAAGCACGTCAGTGCAAGTAGATAAATAGGTACTGCTCTGGCAGGAAGGTTAATGGCGTTTCCATGCGCTGCTCTGGTTTCGCCAGAAGCAGCTTAGTCATGCTGGCTACGTGACCCAGAAAAACTGTCTGCGGACCAAAGTCGGCTACCTCGGCCAGTAAAGCAAGATGAGCGCCAAAACCCTGGAGTCGTTCGCAACTGGACTTAACTGTCAGGGGTCCTTTACCTTTTACAACCTTGAATGGGGTTGCACTCTCCCTGAAGGAGCAAGTTTGCGGTTTGGGGGTGCTTCTGGATCCAGCTCTGTTACTGGAGGCTCAGGTAATCTCAGTGACAAGAAGTGCCTTTTACCAACTGGCTGGTTCGACAGCTGTGGCTATTTTGGACTGGGAAAAGCTTGCTGCAGTACATTGGTTACTTCAAGACTGTGTTACTGCAATTTGCTGTATGTGGGGCTTCCCTTGCAGAAGCTCCAGTTAATGCAGAATGCTGCAGCATGATTGCTGACAGGAGTGAGGCCTTGTCAGCATATAACACCTGTGCTCAGAGATCTGCACTGGTTGCCGGTTTGCTGCTGGGCCAAATTCAAGGTGTTACTGTTAGCATATTAAGTCCTTAACAATTTTGGACCAATTTACCTGTGAGTTCACACTGCCGTACACATGCCCATTTGACTGCTTTAATCAGCAAAATTGGCATCACAAGTGCCACATAAGGTAATACCAGTTCCACATTCAAAAGAACTCATGCAGTGTGGAACTCTGGAACCCCGTGACTATTGTGATCAAGCAGGTGGCTTTACTGTACTTTTCAGCATCTGCTAAAAACATTCCTGTTTAGATAACTCAAAGGTCAGTACTGTGCCCCTCTGAGTTCTGTGATCTAGACACCTGTCTAATTGGCCTCATGATGGCACCAGCCCCAATATTACCTTATGGTTAAGTAAGTCTAAACTACTAAATAAGTTTTTTAACTGAAATATCTAGTAAAGCATAATTACATGCAGTACAGTGGTACCTCTGGTTATGAACGGAATCCATTCCGGAGGTCCGTTCATAACTGGAAACCGCTCGTAACCTGAGGGGCCATTAGCGAAACCACATCTCCTGCTGCACACACATCTCTGGCATGCAATTTCCATTCACATCCCTGGGCAAAGTCTGCAACTGGGAGCGGCTGCTTCCAGGTTACCAGAGCTCATAACCCAGTGTGCGCAACCAGAGGCACCATTATACATGTAAACTTGCTTTTCTTCTCTGCTGTCTCAGTTTCTGGAAAAGCTCTCCTCTTGGGGGGGGGTTACAATTGTATCACTTACTTAGCTGGGAATTGTGCTGTATACATGGGGCAGCTTATTTCATGCATTCCATGTGTGCGTGCTTTTGCGTTGTCCATAGGGCGTCCTCATCCAAAGCTCCATCTGCCCTGTACATTAAAAGTTGTATCATACCACTTGAAACATGGCATTCCCCAAAGAATCTTGAGACCTATAGTTTAAGGGTGCTGAGAGTTGTTTGGAGGCCCTTAGTCTCTTCACTGATGGGACCCAAGTGGCAGCCCATAATTCTCCCCATTTAATTTATTATGAGGAATTATAAGGCGAGGAAAAAAATCTGACATGAAGTCATATAACTGTGGACATAAGTGCCTTAGTGTACTTATTGGTGGCTTTTTTAAAAAAAATGACAATATTTTGCTGGGTGCGCTATCTATCACCCTCTACTGTTGTTAGTGAGGCACTTATCAGTGCTGAGGCCGAGAATGGCAAAAAAAATCATTTCTGTTTTTAAATTAACCTGTTTTGTGCAAGTCTGGTATGTTGGAAAACTTGTATCTCAAAATTAATTTTTAAAAATTGGTCAGGCACAAATGTAAACCAATATCTGCATGCATGCCCATAATAGACTTCAGGTTTCCAGAACTTGCAGAGGATAGGCTACAGCAGGTGGGACTGGACATGTGTGCGCACACGCACACACATTTTAACCCAGTTTTGTTTAAGTCTGGCAGATTGTAAAACTTGAAACTCAAAAATGGGGAAAAGGCCATAGACAGGTAAACAAATGCTTCCACTCATGCCTGCAATGGTCCTTGGGATCAGAAAGTACTAATTGTGGGGTGGGAAAAACAACACAGAGTTCAAATGTATCCCATCAAGCACCGCCTACTACTGTGGATGACAAACACTATGACAGAGTTTAGTTGAAAGTGCATTCGTAAGAAATATTGTTTAGTTGAAGCAGGTGCATAAAGACAGTAATATGTTAGCGTTTCTAATATGGGTAGGTAATCTGTTACTGTGTGGGGAGTATACATCTGATGGTTTAACCCTAGCACCTGTGGAGATCTTTAGTTCATCTGATGACTAAAATATTCACATTCAATGTGCATAGTGAAATGAGGTTGGTGAGCAGCACAGAATGACTTGAGTTCGCAGGACCTCAGGGAATTAGGAGGCAATACTGAGATGATGTCAGGAGAGAGGGGACAGAACATGGAATAGGAGGAATATAAAAGGAAGCAATGTAATAGGAGGCTTCTAAGGCCAAGGAGAACACCCCAGTACTGATTAACGGAGAATCAAATGGCATACAATACCTGCTATGCTGATTCCTTAGCTTTGACTGCATCATGGCTAACCAGAGGTTGAAGACTCAGACATAACGAACTTATGTGACGTGTTCCACTAGCATTTATTTAAGTTAAAGAAAAAAGCATATACGTGATAGTTATTTTAACCTGGTTTTATTAACAACAATATGGATTCAGGTTATCATGAAATTACAATTAACATTGTATTCTAATATAATGGCTTAAGCCATTTTAGCATCAGTGGAAATGTCCCTTATATTTTTCCATTACTGTCATACAACCAACCTTTCAGCACTTTCCCCTCATATTTTAGCCAGTTTTAGTTTCTCATAACACACCCAATGGCCAAAGGTTTTGTTTGTGGAAGTATTCCATATCTGTTTGAATTACTGGAAATTTTATAAAAACCTACGAAACAATTTAAATAGGCATAGCAATTTTTGATGTTGCAGTCAATTTGAACAATACTAAAACAAATTTGTGGTAAAGAAGGGAGCTGAAGCTCAGAAAGGCAAATCAAATTATTCTGCAAATAAAGCCAGTGAAGTTAACAGAATCACACCAGGTCAAACTTGGTCTTATGGTTATTTATTAAGGCCCCAATTCTAAAAACAGAAGCAAAACATTCTTGTGTGTGAATCTATTGATCACTGAAATGTTCATATATTTAGGATGGACTAAGGCTGTGATTTTAAGCACATTCACAACAAAATTTATGCATTGCAATCTTATGCATTCAGAAGCAAGTAAGTTGTCCCCCCCTCCCCCAAGCATGAAAGAGTGAGTGTGTAGGTACTGGAAGGTATTCACAGTAAAAACCAGTTATTTCACTCCTTGGTCCTTTTGCTGCTGCTCAGGAACTAAGCCATAGTTTGGCTTAGCAATACAGCATGTCCAAATTCGGACTCTTGGTCTGTCTCTTACAAACCTCAGAAGATAAGCCAAGAACAAACCTTAGCTACAGCTCATGGTCTGCATGGGGTGAGACAAACCATGAGCCTGGGTTTTGGCATAATGCCAAGTCAACATGGCTTTGCTCTGGGTACCACAGCAGCAGGACAATTGTGGGATGGGGGAAGCAAAATTGCTATGGTCTTTACTGAATCAGGATGCCCACACATTCATGTTTAGGCATGCTTTGGTGAATGAGTTCAACAGTGCTTATTCCAATGTAAGTGTATAAAAGATTGTAACTTTAGGTCCAAACTACAATTACATACAAATTAGCCCAGTATCCCTTATTTTCTTTCCCTCTTTTTAATAAGCCAGCTCATGAGGGAATTATTGAGAATGTCGAAATACCAGGCAGAAAGATTTAAGCACTGCCTCCCCACATCACATTCATTTTTCTGCTCAATTATACATTCCAGTACATCTTGTGGAGAACAAGGGCAGCAGGCTATCATATACACTTTTGTGTGATGTAATTTGGCCCTTAATAGAAGTCCCATTGAGTACAGCACTTATACACCATGATTCAGCTTGCTTTTGCTTATATTTTAGTTTTTCTTTTTGCTAAATTTTACTGTGCTTTAGCATAACGCTTTTCTTTATCTGCTTTCTGTTACTATTTGTGCATTAATTTTTAGTCAATGTGACATCTGGATTAATTTAGGGAAGTATTATTTTCCTCAGGAAATAATTGGAACGTCATTCACACTTTAAACAGATGCTTAGCAAAAGTTGGAGCTAAAACCTGCATTTTCTTAACCTTGACACACTTGAGGTAAGCTAACAGAATTTTTGATTATTTAAGAACTACATATAAAAACTCATGGGCGTACAGTTTTATAAAGTGTTTTGGATTGATTTTTCTGGTCAGATAGAAGCAACTGCCATTGTATTTAATAACAGCAGTCTGTTTAGGTATGAATATCTCATACACATTTACTGTGGTTAGTGTGATACTGAATTCTAAGTTTGAACACTTATCTTTATTTAAATAAAACTATCATATGAAGAAATATATATTTTAGATACTATCAGAATTATTATTATGTTCAGTTCTTTCTTCAACTTGGAACATGTGACATACCTATCAAAATAAAATTAATTGTTACATTGTAATCCTCAAATCGTTCGGAAAGATCAAATTGTTCCCTCCTGTTTTGTTGTTTTTACAGCTTTCATATGCTCTAATACACAGGGAGATTGACAGCTCTCAATGAATAACAATGGAGAAGTTCATTCTGTCCCTGCTTCTACACTGCATTATCATTGTGGTGAGTTCAGTAGTATTCCACATGAAAATTTGGTAATTGTTTCAGCAGGAGGAAAGATGACCCACATGCTATGTTGTGCATGTAGGAACTCCCATTGATGATATATGAAATCCACACTTGAACACTCACATTAAAAATCAAAACCTTCACATAATTGTTTTTTAAAATGTAATCAGTGTAACAGTAGAAAAAGACCATATACATTTAGAATAGCATTTGTAAATCCTGCCAGTGCAAAGGGGGTGTGTTGTGTGTTTGTTGGGGATGGAGTGAGAATACGAATTGTTAGCTGTAACTTTGCAAAGGTATTCCTGATTTGTATGTATTTTGAAAGTAGCCAACTTTCAAATTATGTGCATAATTAAAACAAGGAGGACTCAAGCATGTCCTCTGATTAAGGCAAAAATAGCAATTTCTGGTAGGTGAATCATCTAAGTCAAGACAACCGTAGTTGCCTTGTAGCAGCAACCCTCTCTAACCCATAACTGAAATGCAGCTCCATTTAGATGCTGTTGTCTCCATATACGTGATGGAATGATATTGCATGTTTATCTATTTAAAATGGGAAACAGGTCTAATTATTTGTAGATGTGTTGCTTGCCTTGTGCCTTTGCTCTACCTCCTTTGTTAAGCTAGATTTCACATAAAGCACAAAAAGGCACTACTGTATTAAACATTCAATACATAAAATAAAGGTCTACTTCTGTATTCTATTTTTTTAATAGGGAAAAATAGCTTTGGCTGGATAAACTGCAGATATCTAAATAAGGAAGTATTTAAACTCTTATCTCAGAACTTGTTTTGGCAGAAGTATATTTTATATAACAGAGGAAGGAGTGACAGGCATAAACTATATGCTCCTCCCCCTTCCCCCCATAGTTTGCAACAGATGCAACTCATCAACACACCTCTTTTTCCTCTGCTTTTGACAAGTAGGTGGGCAGAAATAATCTGTTGGGAGGACAAATTTTGTTTAGGCACCTCCAGTTGCCTCCTTGTAAATATATTTTGCTTAGGCGCCTCCTTGTAAATATTCTGGAAATCTGTTTATGTTCACATAAACATGTTACAGCCATCAACTTTCAGCAAAAACTATACAGCAAATTGTAATGGTAAGCTGTGGAAAATTATGTGGGAAGTGAAAGACAGCCATGTGCTTCAAGGTGCCTTCTCTTTGTATTTACCATGAGCTTTGACCAAGCAAAAGCTGCAGAACAGCATTAATCCTTTGTAGGTATCATATGAATGACACAGTATAAACACTTTACAATTTGTGTGTACTTTCACATAAGATTAAGAGGAAACATCAAGAAATTTATTTTGTATAAAAGAACAATGGAGGCAGAAACTACAACAGATTTAGAGTAAACAGTTCAAATTGTTTGCAGTACAATCCGCAGCATTTAACCATGATTAAGACTGTTGTGACATTTTTATGCATAACATCATTCTCAGCAGGGCTGGCTTGTAAACGACCACATGCTCTTGAGTGAGCTAGTAGTGGCATCCTTCAGTTTGTGGAATGCCTTTGGAATCACTAGAGAAGGTTGAACACAGGACATCCTGCTCATGAGCATACACAGAATGTATATTTTGGGCGGGGGGGGGGGAATATAATAAATAGCAACATTTGTTACCAATGGGAAGTGAGATTGGAATGTGCTTATAGGCTTTTAAAAGATTTCTGTGGCAAAGCTTAGGTATGGCATTGTAAATATTTACTAGTATTGGTGCTTCATATTAGTCTTCGTAAAATTTGGGAAGTAAAATACATTTTTTGGGTGGGTGGGGGGAGAAACTTCAATTTCCTGGAAGCTGTGAATCACAAACCTATGTGGATAGAGTTTGGGGTACAAAGACTGCTCTGGAACATCTATTCGAAAGTTACACCCGTTTCTAGGTTCCCATTGTTAAAACCTCTACAGGCAGTTCTGTAGACCTTCCTTTCTTCCCAGCGCACCTTCCAAGAACAAATACTTTGAGGATCTGACAGGTAGTCTTCACTGTCAGATGAGTTGTATTTCTTTAGTCTTTGTGGGGAGGACAAATGATTAACCCTTCATTCCTTCTATCTACCTGTTTTTTTTACCTGTGCTTCTGCATACTGTACTCTTTTCTTTTTTAATTTTTTCTTAACTCCTGAAAAATAATTATTCTATTTTCTCCCTGTTCTACCTTCCACTGTTTTTCTTTTATTTCTCCTATCTCATACAGTACTATTTCTATTCTCCCCAATCTTTGCTTGTGCTATCATTCAGCCTCAGAACTTGAGGACTGACTACATCATAAAAGGAGAAGATATTACACCTGAAGCAAGCTTCTGTTTCTCCCTTGTAGAGATTTCTGCCAAAAATTCTTCAGATTCACAAGAGGACCATCAATATGTTCAGAAAGTTTGAGACAAGAGAAAAATTCACATTGAAGGTCATCCCTGATAACTTGGAATTGTGTACATTTCATAGCAAAAGGGGAAAAGGTTAGTCCTAACCTAAAAAAAGTGCTGTGCAAAATACTTTGTCTCAGTCTTATATCAATGGAAGCTTGCAACTAGCAGCCATTTCTAATCTTTTATTATGGGTGTTCCTTTGTTAGCAGCTGCATATAGTAGTTTTTGTTGCAAACATAACTGGTCTAATTCAGGGCAAATATTTATTTTAATCAAAAGCAAAGTGCTTTTAATATCTTGAGAATTTTACTTGTGTACTTTAGAAACATGGTTTCTACATGTTCAGATCTGTTATTTGATAAACCTCTAGCATTAGTTTTGTAGATAACTCATTTATACCTACTGTACTAAATGAAAGAACCAATGTACTGCAGATATAAATTGAATTTTTCCATCTCCTAAACATGCATTTTCATGCAACTAAAAGATATGGACTCATACAACTGCTTTTCTTTCTGATTAATTTAATTTTTTAGAAAATCATTAAAAGGGCTTTCAAAATAGTCCATGCTCTGATATGTATGACTGAAAGGATTACTCAGCATGTGAACAAAATCCACAAAATGCTATTTAAGTTTGACATGAGGCAGGCTGAGAGCATCTGCACCATCCCCTGGCTTGCAAATGCTTTGAGATGATTTTGACATTCCAGTCCTTAGAGAGTCTGTAGAGAGAGTTGTTTCCACTAATGGGTGGGAAATGCCTTCAAAAGTCTCATTTTCCCTCTCTGCTTCCAATTCTTCATCAGTTATAAATAATTTTGATTCCCTCCATCTGCTGTATAACTCTTGACTACCTCTTGAACTACTGGTGTCACTACCAGAAATCTGTACATTCAGTTCTTCGGCTGTTGACTGTATAAGATTTTGAACAGATAGCGATTTCCCTATATCCATTTGCACTATTGGTTTCACTGAGACCAAGGATTCCCCTTCTGTATCAAGGCTTTTTCTCCATGAGAGATCCTTTGTCACACTGGACTGTGCAATTTGTCCATTATCATTTGAAGCAACAAGGCAAGCGGTGACATCAGAAGTATTTTCCTGTATGCTCACGGGAATAACATGTATAGGCTCCAGCCTATTGTTATGCTTTACTGATGAAAAAGGTGGTATCTGTAACGTTGTAGGTGTTGTTGGCTTAGATGTCTGGTGTATTTGGTTTAGTGCATTATTAGCTGATAGAGTTGCAGGTCCATCATTTGGCACCTGTGTGGCTTGACTATGCATAGTTGGACTAAACGCATAGTAAGCTTGAGGGTTAAATTCATTTGGTGTCAGTATAAGCTGTAGGCCACATGGCATGTTGACACTGGCTGATCTGGATACACATCCACTGGTCTGGGCAGAGTTAGACAAATCTTTACTATCTACAGGGCTTTGATAATCAGAAGTTTGATCACATTCAAAAGTTGGCATTTGAAATGAAGCCAAAGTCAGTGCAGATACAGATCCTTTCTTCAAGACCTGTTGGTAGATATCTAGCAGTGAGTCTAATTTTGACTCTATGGATTGAACCTGGCGGTGAAAGAAGAAAATAGTCTATGAATACCAAATATTATAAACCAAGCATACATACTATTAAAATGAAAACATATATAAATAATCATAGAATATTAGAGTTGGAAGGGACCCAAGGGTCATCTAGTTCAACCCCCTGCAATGCAGGAAGCTCGGCTAAAAACATCCATGACAGATGGCCAACCATAAGAGCTGCAAAGAAAGGCTAGTTAAATTTTGGTGAAAAATGAATCCATTCAAGCAGCTCCAGTGAAATTTTACCCAAATGTATAGAACTTGTGGAGATATTTCTCTACAGCACTTACGCTATGACTGCAGTTTTCTAGGCCAGTTCTATTCACTTAAAACTGGCACAGTCCCACTGACACAACAAAAAAGAATAAAGTACAAAATGCCCCTGACACCTTAGAAGAATAATTTTGCACACAAAATGACCTTGGTGTAGAAACCAGAGGAAATTATTTTACCTTCCATATATTAAACATGTTTTAAATTACTGAAATAGTGATCAATAAAATAAAATGGGACTCGTGATCGTTGAGAGTCATGTTACCTGTTTTTCCACCTTGACTACGCGCCCTAGCATGCTAAGGTCATCAGCTGTCTCATTCTCTGCAGTATTTTTCTCTCGACTTCTTTTATCGGAGGCAATTTGTCCCCTTCCAAGAATTTGGTCAACCCTGCAAGGTAATTAAATATACAAGTGTGCAAGATCACTTCAGCAGGTAACAGTACTTTCATTTTGGACCCTACAAACAGAACTTTCATTTTGGACTGAAGGTGCATTCTAAAAAAATTGGTATAGATTTTGGCCGTGATAAAGGGCTTTTTTTGTTTCTGCTGCACACAGTGATTTCTCCTTTCAAACAAATGACTGTCAATTTTATCTTTTGAGTTGGCCAATTAATGTGGGGGAAAGGGAAGTAGTTGCCTAGAATCAGCTTGCTACCCGTCAGAACACTGATCAGAGTTGTCGAGAGTGACAACTATCTGTTTAGTGGTTAATGCACAAATATCTGTAGACAGTTGTCCACTGTTGTTTTTAAATCTGATTTTTGATTTCAGGCACAAATGAACTTGTGGGCACAATCTGCAAAAGCTCAAGGAAAATTAGTATCAAGGAGACACAGTAGCGTTAAAACACAAAGCTTGGTTTTTGCCAAGCTAAAGATAAGACAGTTTATACGAATATAGTTTATATTTGTAAAAGGATTTCCATCTGTTACCTTGATTGAAGACTTTTAATTCTGCACAACATATCCAGGTGGCCTGCTGAATACTGTTCAATGACATCTTTAACATCATAGGGACGCAAAGTTTCTTTAAATTTCCTTTTGGCAACATGAAATTTCATGATTCTGTACAAGAAATATGATCTACATTAATTATCCATATGCACCTTATACATCAAATCACCATCATACCACTGAAAGTGGCCCATCAATAAGCTCACACAAAATAATCAACAATTCTAGATAGGCTAAGGATAATAATGTTTTTACTGAGAACTATGCAGGAAGACATCCTGGAGAGTGAAGTCAAATGGGCCTTAGAAAGCCTTGCTAACAACAAGGCCAGTGGAAGTGATGATATTCCAGCTGAACTATTTAAAATTTTAAAAGATGATGCTGTTAAGGTGCTACACTCAATATGCCAGCAAGTTTGGAAAACTCAGCAGTGGCCAGAGGATTGGAGAAGATCAGTCTACATCCCAATCCCAAAGAAGGGCAGTGCCAAAGAATGCTCCAACTACCGCACAATTGCACTCATTTCACACGCTAACAAAGTTATGCTCAAAATTCTACAAGGCAGGCTTAAGCAGTATGTGGACCGAGAACTCCCAGAAGTGCAAGCTGGATTCCGAAGGGGCAAAGGAACCAGAGACCAAATTGCAAACATGCGCTGGATTATGGAGAAAGCTAGAGAGTTCCAGAAAAACATCTACTTCTGCTTCATTGACTACGCAAAAGCATTTGACTGTGTCGACCATAGCAAACTATGGCAAGTTCTTAAAGAAATGGGAGTGCCGGATCACCTCATTTGTCTCCTGAGAAATCTCTATGTGGGACAAGAAGTTACAGTTAGAACTGGATATGGAACAACTGATTGGTTCAAAATTGGGAAAGGAGTACGACAAGGCTGTATATTGTCTCCCTGCTTATTTAACTTATATGCAGAATTCATCATGCGAAAGGCTGGACTGGATGAATCCCAAACCGGAATTAAGATTGCCGGAAAAAATATCAACAACCTCAGATATGCTGATGATACAACCTTGATGGCAGAAAGTGAGGAGGAATTGAAGAACCTTTTAATGAGGGTGAAAGAGGAAAGCACAAAATATGGTCTGAAGCTCACCATCAAAAAAACTAAGATCATGGCCACTGGTCCCATCACCTCCTGGCAAATAGAAGGGGAAGAAATGGAGGCAGTGAGAGATTTCACTTTCTTGGGTTCCATGATCACTGCAGATGGTGACAGCAGTCACGAAATTAGAAGACGCCTGCTTCTTGGGAGAAAAGCAATGACAAACCTAGACAGCATCTTAAAAAGCAAAGACATCACCTTGCCGACAAAGGTCCGTATAGTTAAAGCTATGGTTTTCCCAGTAGTAATGTACGGAAGTGAGAGCTGGACCATCAAGAAGGCTGATAGCCGAAGAATTGATGCTTTTGAATTATGGTGCTGGAGGAGACTCTTGAGAGTCCCATGGACTGCAAGAAGATCAAACCTATCCATTCTCAAAGAAATCAGCCCTGAGTGCTCACTAGAAGGACAGATCCTGAAGTTGAGACTCCAGTACTTTGGCCACCTCATGAGAAGAGAAGACTCCCTAGAAAAGACCCTGATGTTGGGAAAGATGGAGGGCACAAGGAGAAGGGGACGACAGAGGATGAGATAGTTGGACAGTGTTCTCGAAGCTACTAACATGAGTTTGGCCAAACTGCGAGAGGCAGTGAAGGATAGGCGTGCCTGGCGTGCTCTGGTCCATGGGGTCACGAAGAGTCGGACACGACTGAACAACAACAACATGCAGGAAATTAAATGTGCTTCAGAAGCTCCATTCCATGGGGTAGTATTCAACTAAATATTTGTGCTAGCACAAGGATTAGTGCTAGTGCAATGGAACTCTCCCCCCTTGCTTTGTACATGACCTGCACTATTTCTAAATATATTCTGAAGTGTTGGGGGAAACCTCAGAACACATTTAGGGGACACAAGGAGGAAGGAGATGGAGATAAATTCTTCTGCTGATGTAACACTTTCCTTAGCACTACAACCCATTATTTCTACTGTACAATGATAAATGAAAATATAAACAAGAAGTGTACAATGATAAATGAAAATATAAACAAGAAGTGGGGAACCTCCAGGCAGTGGGTCAAACGTGGCCCTCTATCTGGATCTCGTAACCCCCCCCTTCCCAATGCCACAACCCCTTTCTTGCTACACTGCTCACTGGCGTACTTTGCACCTTTAACTGCCTTTGCCTGGAACTGGGATAATGCCTCTTGCTTGCCAAGATAGAGGATGCTATATGGTATGTGGGTGTGTGCAGAAACCCCTGGCTTCTGCACGACTGTTATGTAGTCAACTATTGCAAACTATTGTAAGAGTTATAGCCACTGTCTCACCCTGTTTTGGCCATGAGCCCACAAACTACAGGCATGTAGTTGCCAGAAGGTTGGCCCCAAGAAAATGTGGTTCTTGGGTTGGAGAAGATGTTCCACTCTTGATATCAACTGTCCCAATATTATGCCTATACTGAAGGATAAGCACTTTCCATAGACCAAGAGAAACTTGTGTAGTTTTATGTGAATGTAAAAGCAAGGTTCTGTTTTCACTAATGCCAAGAAATAACTCCATCCCAAATAACTTCATTAAATTATACAAATGAAGTTTTATCCTTAACACCCAAGCTATGTGACAGACATGTGTTTTCAGTGTAGCTCTGTCACAGTTATGTCCCCAGCTGCACTGTACATTTACTACATTACACTAACACATGGAAATTGTTCCAAACATTTTCTTGTGTGTTAAAAAGATGCTTAAATTTTCATTTTGCAAAAGTAAACTTTGTGTATTCATTTTGCTTCTCATCAATTATTAACTTGTTACTGTTAGAGCAGCAGCTCTTTCATTTAATTGCTTTTGGTTGTTTCTGTTTTGAAACCCAATCTTAGAACACATTCGCTGAGGGTGTACCTTCTCCACTAGAACCTTTCTTTCATAACTCCAATTCATTCAAATAAAAGTTGTCAAGCTTCAGCAACTTTGGGAGGCTAGATAGTTTTGATTATGATGAAATGAGGCAAGAAATAGAAATAAATTATAAAAAATATGTTTTTCTTTTAGTAATCAGGGAAGAAGTACTTTGCTGCTGGCTTATTTCTAATGCTATTTTATTCTGACGTATTTTCCAATACAATTTATGAAAACACTACATAATTTGTCATCAGTGAGATGTTGAAAAGATAAAATAGCACTTTTCTGACATATGTATTGGTCAACTGAACTATTCCTTACAGATGGCAATTTGCATCATTTTCAATGCAACATGTTGATGGATAAACTGAAATTTCCTCTGTACACTTCATAACATACTATTTGGATCATAGAACTGGGAGTGGGGGAATCTGCTGGAGATGCCTGTAACAAAGCAGACTCTAGTCCACATAATCTTATGACACAATAAATATGTTAGTAATTAAAGTGCCTCAAGATTCTTAGTTGAATTAGAATGGTACATCAGATAGAGAGCACTGACATACTGTTGCCAGAACTATTTTATTTACAAGAGGCAAAGCAAACAAAACCACTCAGTTTTTCAAAGCACTATTCTAGTAACCTACTTGTCTTGGATTACATGTGTTCTAAGTTTCAGCATATAATCTGAGTATTGTGCAAGCATCTTTTTCATATATACATTAAGTACTGTATAGTTACGTTACAGGCACCTGCTGCCCTGAAAACCCAATAGGCAAGGTAGAAAGAAGTGGCCTAAATTTCTCTTCCATCTCAGTTAACAGATGACTGCGTAATCTGAAGTGCTGCTGGATTTCTTCTAGGTACATCTGTGAAGTTTGATGTGTTTTCTTTTGTTAATGTATTTGCCACCTACCTGATAGCTCTGATAACTGTTTTAAGTGCAGGGGTGAGATCTTCTACTGAGACATCACACTGGCATCCTCTCTCATCATATACATCATCTGTAGTAATACTGGCTTCAGCTGCAAGAGAAATTCCACATAAATGATATGCATACCTACATAGAGAATGCAAGGGTCAATTAAAGTATGAAAAGGTCAAATATTCTAAAAGCTGTCAAACTCAAAATAATCTTGCTGGAGGGAATAATTGGTCTTTACAGAAAATTAAACCTGTAACTGTTCACAAATGCTTACTGGAATTCTGTAAAGTAGGCGTGCAGAAGCTTAGAAAAGAATAGAATAGAATAGAGTGTGCTATACAGCTCAAATAACTGAAAATTCTGTTAGAATCTATATGGAACATTTCATTAGACTTAATTTATTCAGCAAAAAATGATGTTTTGGGTATATTGGGATTCCCAGTGTCTTTATAGGAAGTCACTGTCTAATACAGATGGATGCTGGAAGTGGAATGGTGAAAATGTCTAGTTGAAGCATACGATGTGGGCATGCCCAGTGATACTTACTTTCTGGTCTTGCTAATTTTGTATTGGAGAAATCCTTGATATTTACAGATGTCCATTTAAATTCCATTCCTATGATATAAAGACTAACAGCAGGACAAAAAAGTGTATTTTGTCAGCCCTTATGTTTCCCATATTTATCCTTCAAAACTGGAAGGACAAATAGCAGTGGTCCAGTGGCCTTACGGCCCTTGCTACACCTGAATTCATTGCTTATAAATGTCAGTTTTATTTGGATATCTGCCAGGACATTTGGATAGCATATGTCTACTTGAATCATAAAATTGTAGAGTTGGAAGGGACCCTGAAGTTCATATTGTCCAACTTCTGCAACGCAAGAATTTCAATGAAAGCATCCATTACAGATGGCCATCCAACCTCTGCTGAAAAACCTCCAGTGAAGGAGAGTACACCACCTCCTAAGGAAGACTGTCTCACTGTCAAACAGCTTTTATTGTCAGAAAATTATTCCTGATGTTTAGTTGGAATCTCCTTTTTTGTAATTTGAATCCATTGGTTTGGTTCCTAGCTTCCAGAGCAGGAGAAAACAGCAGAGTCCCTCAAATGGCAAAGGATGGGGTAGCTGGACAGGGCTGGGCAGAGGGACAACTCCACTCCATCTGAACTCTCACCAGGGCTGATTAGGGCTTTGGATAGTTCTGTATGATAGTGTACATAAGTTTCAGCAATATTTTTTGTGGTTTACCTTGGCAAGAGTGGAACTATAAATGCAGCTTTCATTTTTTCCCTTACAGTGCTGTTCTTAGAGTGAGCAACAGCCAAGGTATATCTGCCTACTCAACAAAATAGAAACACTTTTATCATCCTATTTGCTTGTTTTGTGAGAACTGTCAAATCCTGGCAGTAATCAAGCATTGATCAAGGTCTAAAACCCTCTCTTCTAAGTTCTGCTGATGTGCTGAAAGAATGACCCAAGTCAAGTCCCATCTCGACAGCTTAACTCTTTGAGGCCAAAACAGAAGCATATTCCAAATAGGTTTTTGGGGAGTCCTGTTTTCAGAGGCAATTTTATTAATTGGGGGCTCAGAATTATCACAGGCAGATACATTTGCCTATTGACAGAAGTATTATTGGGCAGTGGCACTTTCACTCCATCAAAATCCTGCCTATTATAGGACAGCAGATTGGAATTTGGGATCACACTGTTAAGACAGCTTTAAAAGACAAATTCGTGAAGGATAAGGCTATCAATGACCACTAATGATGGCTAAATACTACCTCTTAGGTCAGAAGCACTATGTTTCTGAATATAACTCTCAACTGCAGTAGGGTAAACTACGGCTGCCAAATTTTGGCTGCATACTCAGCACCCCACATTGGATTTCTTACTAATATTTATCCGAGAATTAAATACTAATTTCTGATATCCTTTGGCACATAAAGCCTTTTTATTTATTATTTTTTTTTTTAAAATTTTTATTAAACAAATTACAATTACAAATTACATACTTACATGTACATATACATACACACATACAAATACATACTATCACATAATACAAATACACAAAAAACAAACCACATAAATAGATATAAATTCATGTAATACTAATCCGAATAATTTTATTAAATGAATTCTTTAAAAATACTCTCTTATTCTAGCCTCCTGATTACCTCAGTGAGGCTAAAATTATTTATAGTTCCTTCCTAAGGCTTCCCATTTTATCTCTTCATTAAATTTAATATTAAATATACTTTCAATATTTGGGACTCAGCCCGAATGTTGTTCTTTTGATGTTATCTTTAACTTCTGTTTCCTTTTCTTTATTCTTTTTTTTTCCATTTTGTAGTGCGGCAGAGGCTATTCCATAATAGCTACTGTATTGGTGTTACATCTTTTCTTTAGATATTGTATAAAGTCGTTCCACTCTTTTATAAATTTTTCTTTTGGATTGTCTTTAATTTTTTCTGTGAGATGTGCCAGTTCTACATATTCTAGCGTTTTATTAATCCAATCTTTTATATTTGGCACTGTCGCACTTTTCCATTTTGTACCTATTAAAGTTCTAGCCGCAATTGTGGCATATAAAAAAAAACTTCGTACTCTCATTGGAATATCAGGCGTTGTTATGCCTATAAGGTAGGCTTCCGGAGTTCTTTTAAATTTGATGTTACATATTAATTCTATTTCTAGGTGGATCTCTCTCCAGAATGACTCTATCTGTTTGCATTCCCACCATAGATGATACCAGTTCCCAACTTCGTCACATCGCCAGCATTTTTTACTTGCATTCCTGTACATTTTAGAAAGTTTGTAAGGGGTGATATGCCACCTATAAAACATTTTAATCATGTTTTCCCTGATTGAGTTGCATGCTGTGAAACTCCAGTTCACCTTCCATAGATTTTCCCATCTAGCTAACATGATGTTTTGACCTACGTCTTGTGCCCAGCGTGTCATTGAGGTTTTTATTTGTTCCTCCATGACCATCCAGTCTAACAGTATCCTGTATGCTTTTGATAGCGTTTTTGTTTTAGAATTTAACACTTCCAAATAAAATTTGGAAGGTTCTTTTTCAAATCCTATTGTGCTGGCCCCAAGGGTTTGTCCATGAAGCAAGGTCCAAGTCCAGTCCTGGGTCTAGGGGTCCAAAGGAGGTCAATCCGGCAGGGAGCAAGGCAGGGAGCAGATCAAGGTCCAAGGCAGGTTCAGGCACAAGGTTGCAGGTTGAGCACACGCTTGCAACTAAGTTGCTCACGCAACTTGGGCTGGGTCTGGCTGGCTTTTATCTGGCCCTATGCTTAGGGCGGTCCCGATCCTCCGGAGACTCGCCTCTCCTCCGGGCCTGGAGGCGAGCACTCCTCCTGCAGACACTTAACTCCCTTCGCCTCTCTGCCCTGAGCCTCTGTAGCTCAGGAGAGGATGGTGGGTTACTGGACCCAGGGGATGCCTCAGCTTCCTCTGAAGAGGCTGGGAGTGGAGCACCTGCAGGCAATGGGTCCTCCCTCCCATCAGGAGCCAGAGCAGACTCTGCTGATGCCTGCACCTGGGGATCCAGCACAGGTGGGGATCCTTCAGGCTCAAGCCCTGGCCCCGGCTCAGCTGGTTCTGGAGGCGGGGAATCCCGTGCAGGCTGGGAACCCTCAGGTTCAGCATCAGAGTCTGACTCCCAGGCCATCACACCATCCCCCCTCCCAGGCCCCCCCCTCAACCGAGGGGCCGGACCAGGCTTGCTGGGGTAAGCTGCATGGAAATCACGGAGGCAGGCAGGTGCGTGGACGTTTTCCGCTGGTTCCCATGAACGATCCTCAGGCCCATACCCCTTCCAGTCGATGAGGTATTGGAGCTTCCCCCTGCGGTATCGTGAGTCGAGAATGCGCTCCACCTCGTACTCAGGCTCCCCCTCAACCAAAACTGGCTGCGGTCGTGGATTGTCTGGGTGGAACTCGTCGGGCGGGGCGACTGGACTAAGTAGGGACCGGTGGAACACTGGGTGAACCTTGAGCGATGGAGGTAACTGGAGGCGAAACGCCACCGGCGACACCTGAGCAGTGATGGTGAATGGGCCGGCAAACCGTGCATCCAGCTTTCGTGAGGGCCGAGAAGGATGCAGGTGACGGGTAGAGAGCCACACCCGATCGCCAACATGGAGTTCTGGCCCCTCCTGACGATGTCGGTCAGCCTGGGCCTTGTATGCGTCCTTGGCCTGGCGCAGTTGCTCCATCAATAATTGTTGCTGGGACTGAAGCTCCTGAAGCCAGTCTGTCACTGCGGGGACTGCGGAAGCTGGCAGCACGTCCGGGAACAAACGAGGATGGTAGCCGTAGGAGGCCTGGAACGGGGTCTGCTGGGTGGAGGCGTTCACTGCATTGTTGTAGGCGAACTCCGCCAATGGCAAGTGATCGACCCAGTCATCCTGCTGGAAACTGCAGTAACACCGGAGGTACTGCTCCAGCACCGCATTTGCCCGTTCCGTCTGGCCATCGGTCTGCGGGTGGTGGGCCGAAGATAGACAGACCTCCGTCCCAAGGGTCTGGTGCAGGGCTCGCCAGAAGTGGGATGTGAACTGGACGCCGCGGTCAGAAACCACACGCTCGGGCAGGCCATGCAGGCGGAAGATGTGCTGCAAGTACAGTTGAGCCGTTTCCTTAGCTGTGGGTATGGACGGGCAGGCGGCACAGTGCACCATCTTAGTGAAATGGTCCGTGAAAACCAGAAGGCAGGTACAGTGACGAGATGGGGGCAAGTCCACCACAAAGTCCAGCGAGACCGTGTGCCAGGGACGCGGTGGGACTGGTAATGGCTGGAGCAGACCGGGGGGTCGCCCGGTAGGACCCTTGGCCCGCCGGCAGACATCGCAACCAGCAACATAGCGTGCCACATCAGCCTTCAGGCGGGGCCACCAGAACTCCCGGCTTACCAGATGGGTGGTCCGGTACCGCCCAAAGTGCCCTGCTGCTGGGGCATCATGGGACATCTGGAGAACCTCAGCCCGCAATGGTCCTGGTGGGATGTATAGACGACCCTGGTGCAGCAGTAGGCCCTGGTGCAGGGCCAGCCCCGGATATCGAGGGCATGACCCGTCAGACAGTTCCTGGAGCCGTTCCTGTGCCCAAGCGTCGACCCTTTGCTGTTCTCGCACCCGAGCCTGCAGCGGTTTGGCCTCCTGAGTGGCCAGGAATGCGGCTGGTGGTAAGATAGTCGTCGGTACTGCCTGCTGTACAGTGTCTGCGACGTCCTCAGGTTTCCGGGACAGGGCATCCGCTTTCCGGTTTTGGGAGCTAGGGATGTAGCGGATCCGGAACTGGAACCGGGAGAAAAACAGCGCCCACCGGATCTGCCTTTGGTTCAACTTGCGGGTGGTCTGGAGGTACTCCAGATTCCGGTGGTCCGTTCTCACTTCCACCGGGTGTCGTGCCCCCTCAAGATGATGGCGCCAGACCTCAAAGGCCACCTTGATGGCCAGTAGTTCCCGCTCCCACACGGTATAGTTACGCTCCGCCGGAAGGAGCTGCCGGGAGTAGTAAGCGCAGGGTAACAGTGGCGCATCGGGTCCGTGTTGCTGAGACAGGATGGCACCGAGAGCCGTACTGGAGGCATCAGTCTCCACCACGAAGGGACGAGAGGGATCAGGATGCTGTAAAATCGGCGCCCTCTGGAAACAGGCTTTCAACCCCTGAAATGCCACTTCAGCCTCCTCATCCCAGGAGAAGGGCGTCTTGGGGCGCAGCAGTCGGGTTAATGGGGTGGTGCGATGAGCATAATCTGCAATGAAGGTCCGGTAATAGTTGGCGAACCCTAGGAACCGCTGTAAGTCCTTGCGGTTCCGGGGCGCTGCCCACTCTCGAACCGCAGCCACCTTCCCAGGGTCCATCTGCACCCCGTCAGGGGAGAGTCGGTGTCCAAGGAAGTCTACTGACCGCTGGTGGAACTCGCACTTGCTGAGCTTGGCGTACAGGCGGTGCTCCCGCAAGCGCTGCAACACGGACCGAACATGACTCTCGTGACGGGCTGGGTCACGGGAATAAACCAGAATATCATCTAGGTACACCACCACGTATTTGTCTAGCAAGTCCTGGAACACGTGGTTGATGTACCGTTGAAACACGGCGGGCGCGTTGCATAATCCGAACGGCATAACCAGGTATTCAAACTGCCCATACCGGGTCCCGAATGCAGTCTTCCACTCGTCCCCGGCACGGATCCGAATCAGGTTGTAGGCCCCTCGGAGGTCCAGTTTGGTGAACATCTGCGCCCCCTGCACCCGCTCCAGCAATTCTGCAATAAGGGGCAAGGGGTACCGGTCTGGGATGGTGATCTTATTCAGGGCCCGGTAGTCATGGCAGAGGCGAAGCTCCCCACACTTCTTCTTAACGAAGAGTACAGGAGCAGCAGTGGGTGAGGTAGAGGGTCTAATGAACCCGCGTTCCAGGTTCTTGCGAAGGAAGTCCTGCAAGGCTTCACGCTCTGGCTCCGAAAGAGAATATAAGCGGCTCACAGGCAGGGGCGCCCCAGGCTGTAGGTCTATGCCGCAGTCGAAGGACCGATGAGGCGGCAGCTTGTCTGCTCCCTGTTCCTCGAACACGTCTAAATAGTCCTGGTACACAGCAGGGAGCGTTGACAAAGCCTGACCCATGGGGGCAGCTGCTACTAACTCGGACTGAGCATGGGAACCCGGGTCTGGGAAGCGTACAGTCCGATTGACCCAGTCGATCTGAACATTGTGCGACTCCAGCCAGTCCATCCCAAGCACCAGGGGAAACCGGGGCATGGTGGCAATGTCCAGGGTTCGCACCTCCCGGTGCTGCTGGTAGCACAGGACCAAGGGCTGGGTCTCCCGAGTAACAGCGCCCGAGCGTAGGAGCCGTCCGTCAATTGCCTCCACCTGTACTGGTTCCGGCTTGTTCTGAAGCGGCACCTGATGCTGAGTGGCGAAGGCAGAGTCCATATAGGAGCGGGTTGCCCCCGAATCCACCAGAGCGTGGGTGAGAATCCAGGGCCCACCGGGGGGGTATAGACGCACCGGTATCATGAGGTGTTGCAATTCCACTGGTGAGGGCCCATCATGCGATGCTTGGGACCCCAGGTAGCCTGGGCCATGAACTACTGGGGTTGGCCGTTTTCCCTGCGGCTGGCGTTTCTCAGGGCAGGTTCGGGCATAGTGTCCACTCCCACCGCAGTAGAGACACAGGTTCCCCTCCCGACGCCGAGTCTTTTCCGAGGGGGAGAGGCGAGGCCGCGCTGCCCCGAGCTGCATCGGCTCCTCCAATGACTCAGCTCTGGCCACGGAACTGCAGGGAAGCACCGGCGCCGGGAGCCCGGAGTGCCGGCGGCCCCGGGCCTGGCGACGGTCCTCCAACCGATCGTCTATCTGCAGACTCCGTTGGATGAGGGCATCCAGTGTGGCAGGGCGATCCAACGTGGCCAGCTGATCCAGTATCTCGTCTGAAAGTCCCTCGAGATACTGGTCCCGCAGGGCAGAGTCGTTCCAGGTCAAGTCCTGCGCCAGCAGCCGAAATTCCGTGGCATAGGTGGCCACTGTGGACTTGCCCTGTTTCAACCGCCGAATTGCCCGATTGGCTTGACTCCCCTTCTGAGGGTTGGCGAACGTGGTTTCCAGATGATTGCAAAACCCCGTATAGTCTGTCAGCAAGGGGGAGTCTTGCCGGAGCAGCGGCAACGCCCACTTGGCCGCCTGGTCCTTCAGCAAGCTGATCAGGAAGTGCACCTTAGTGCGATCGTCAGGGAAATCCCGAGCTCGCCCCTGAATATACAGCTTGGCCTGGGCGAGAAACATGGGAAAGCTGGCTGGGGACCCATCAAATTTCTCTGGCAGGGCCACTGGGTACTTGCCGGGAGCTGGGGCGGCGGCCCCAGGAGCCAGTAAGGCATCCAAACGCTGCTGAAGCGCCGTAACCACATTGCTTAGCTGCTGCACGGTGTGGGTCAAGGCCTGGTTCTCCTGGGCCAATGCCACCAGCGCAGCCGCCTGGTCAGCCATGGCTACTAGTTCCTCCCGAACGCACCCCAGCGAAGGGGGAGTGCGGGTGTGGCGTGAGCAAACTGTGCTGGCCCCAAGGGTTTGTCCATGAAGCAAGGTCCAAGTCCAGTCCTGGGTCTAGGGGTCCAAAGGAGGTCAATCCGGCAGGGAGCAAGGCAGGGAGCAGATCAAGGTCCAAGGCAGGTTCAGGCACAAGGTTGCAGGTTGAGCACACGCTTGCAACTAAGTTGCTCACGCAACTTGGGCTGGGTCTGGCTGGCTTTTATCTGGCCCTATGCTTAGGGCGGTCCCGATCCTCCGGAGACTCGCCTCTCCTCCGGGCCTGGAGACGAGCACTCCTCCTGCAGACACTTAACTCCCTTCGCCTCTCTGCCCTGAGCCTCTGTAGCTCAGGAGAGGATGGTGGGTTACTGGACCCAGGGGATGCCTCAGCTTCCTCTGAAGAGGCTGGGAGTGGAGCACCTGCAGGCAATGGGTCCTCCCTCCCATCAGGAGCCAGAGCAGACTCTGCTGATGCCTGCACCTGGGGATCCAGCACAGGTGGGGATCCTTCAGGCTCAAGCCCTGGCCCCGGCTCAGCTGGTTCTGGAGGCGGGGAATCCCGTGCAGGCTGGGAACCCTCAGGTTCAGCATCAGAGTCTGACTCCCAGGCCATCACACCTATTTTGCTATCGACTTTATATCTCTCGAAGAGTTGATAGTAAGTAAACCAGTCCTTTACTGTGTTCTTTAAATTTTCGTATGATTTTAGTTCTAATTTTTTGTCTCTTCTTTCCAGCAAATCAAGGTACGTTGGCCATTTGGTCGTTCGAGCGTGACCTCTTCTCTCTTGGGCCTCTAATGGGGAGTTCCACCATGGCATATGTTGTTCCAGTAGATGTTTATATTTTAACCAAACTTTCATTATGGAGCCTCTTATGATATGGTTTGAGAAGTCTTTATGGATCTTATGCTTATCATAGTTTAGATATGCGTGCCATCCAAATCTCAGGTTGAATCCTTCTAAATCTAACAATTCCAGATCTTCTAGTCGGCACCATTCAGCTATCCAAGTAAGGCAGGCGGCATCATAGTACAAGATTATATCTGGCAAGGCCAGTCCTCCTCTTGTTTTGATGTCAATCATATTTAAATGTTTAATTCTCGGTCTCTGACCTTGCCAGATATACCTCGCAATGTCCCTCTGCCATTCTTTCAGCTTGTCTTCCCCCCCCAGTATAGGGATTGTCTGGAATAAGAACAGGAGTTTAGGAAGCACCAACATTTTCACGGTTGCTACCCTCCCTAGTAAGGACAATTTTAGCTTACTCCATTTTTCCATGTTGTACTTTATATTGTTCCAAATCGGGATGTAGTTATTCTGGAACAGATCTATATTTTTTGGGGTGATCCACACTCCAAGATATTTTGCTTTCTGGCATACCTTTATGCCTGTGGTCTTTTCCAACCGTTCTATGTCCTTCTCTGGCATATTTTTCACAAGCATTTTTGTTTTTGTCTTGTTAAGCTTGAATCCTGCCAGACTTCCGTATTCCTCTATAATTTCTAAGGCCCTCGCTATGCTTTCCTGTGGTGTTTCAGTTGTTAAAATCAGATCATCCGCGAAGGCTTTTATCTTGTATGTTCTTCCCAGACTTTTGATACCAGTGATTCCTGAATCCTCTCTAAGCTGGTTATTCAAAATTTCCATCACTAGTATGAATATTAAGGGGGAGAGGGGACACCCCTGTCGGGTCCCTTTACTTATTGGAAAGCTTCCTGTTATAGAACCGTTTATTATGAGGTTGGCTCTTTGTTCCTCATAGATGGCGCATATACCTTTGTAGAATGTGACTCCCATCTCCATCTGCTTTATTAGTTCCTTCATGAAGGCCCACGAGATTTTGTCGAATGCCTTTTCTGCATCCAGTAGCATTATTGCCGCTGGTTTGTTTATTTTAAAGTCCAGATATTCCAGTATGTTGATAATTTGTCTTACATTGCTGTTTAGGTGACGTTTGGGTAGGAACCCTGTCTGATCTTTATGAATTACTTCCTGGAGCACTTCTTTGAGCCTTTGGGCCATATTATCTGCATAGATTTTATAATCTGTGTTTAGAAGTGCGATGGGTCTGTAGTTTGTCATCAGGGTAGAGTCTGATTCTGGTTTGGGTATTAGCGTAATAAAGCTATCCTTCCATGTGTTCGGTATTTCTCCCGTGGCCAAGATCTCGTTTATTGTATCACGTAGAGGTGAAGCTAATATCTCTTCTAGTTTTTTATAATATAGGGCTGTGAGGCCATCAGGGCCTGGGGATTTTCCTATTTGTAGTTTTTTGATGGAGTTGTGGATTTCTGTTTCTGATATAGGTAAGTTGAGGTTCCCCAATTTCTCCTTTGGCAGCTCTTTTAACTTGTTCTTTTTTATGTACAATGTGATCTTCTCTATATCCTCTTTTTCTTTTCTGTATAGACCCGTAAAGTAATCTATAAACGATTTGTTTATTTTCGCCTGATCTGTGATCCAGTTCTCACCTATTTTAATTTTATTTATGATACCTTGGTTTTTCTTTTCCTTCAGTTGCCAGGCAAGCAGTCTGCCTGGTCTATTTCCGTGTTCGAAATATTTTTGTTTTGTAGCCTTAATTTTCCATTCTATCTCTTCATTTAATATAATTTCGTATTGCATCTTAAGAAAGTTTATCTTATCTTTGATGGTCTCGTTATCTGGATCTTTAAATAGTTCTCTTTCCTGGTTTTTTATCTCTTCCCAGAGTTCTATTTTCTTTTTTCCCTTTATTTTATTTTGGTAGGAGTTCTGCTGTATAAAGAAGCCTCTTAAAACGGCTTTGCTCGCCTCCCATACTGTTTTGATGTTGACCTCATTATCAGTATTGATCTGAAAGTATTCTTTTAAAGTTCTCTTTGCAGACGACAGAATCTTATCATCTTTCCGAAGGCTTTCATTCAATTTCCATCTCCTACCTCCTATCTGTTTACCTCTTATAATCAGTTGGATTTGATTATGATCTGATATGATATTAGGATGGATTTCTGCTGTATGGATCTCCCCCAATAACTCTTTTGTTGTCCAGATTGCGTCTATTCTACCCGCAGATTTTTTAGCGTGGGAATAGTGCGTAAACTCTTTTTCAGATGGATGTTTGAATCTCCAGGCGTCAAATAAACCAATGATGTCTACCATTTGAAAGAAGGAATTGGGTAATCTACTTTGTTTTGCGTCCGCTTTTTTTTTAGATCTATCTATTTCAGGTTCCACCACCCCATTAAGGTCGCCCATCATGATGAGTTTCTCCCCTATATATTCCTGTAGTATCTCCTGTAGCCCCTGATAGAATTCTTTTTTCTTTTCATTAGGGGCATAGATTCCAGTTAGGATCATTTTCTCTCCTTTAACTTGGACTTCTACCATCAATATTCTCCCCTGGTCATCTCTGTACATAAGCTTCGGTTCCAGTTTTGAATGTACATACATTACTATGCCTCTTTTCTTTTTGTTGTATGAAACAATAAATTCTTGACCCAGTTTTCTGTTCATTAACAATCTTTGATGTTTTGGGATGATGTGTGTTTCTTGTAGGCATGTGATGTCGTTTTTTTGTTTTTCCAACACATGAAATATTTTATTCCTTTTCTTTTTCTCGTTTAACCCATTTATATTCCACGATGCTATTTTCAATTCCATCATTTATTTTCATTAATTAATATAGTTTATTCAATAAAAAGTATCTATTAGTTGGATTCTTCTTCATCAACTAATTCTCCTACTTCTATTTCCTGTTGTTTTTTGTCACCGAAGTCCCCCTTATAGGTTCTCCTGAATCTTTCCATTTCTTCTCCTGATAAACATTTTTTCCTCATCCCCTTATAGGAGAAGGATATCCCCTCTGGGAACTCCCATTTATGTTTTATATTTTTTTTCTGTAGAGTTTCTACCAGAGGTTTATATACTTCTCGTTTTTTTAACAGTCTGTAAGGAATGATTTTGTATATCACTATTTCTTTTCCCTGGATCACTAGTTTTTTCCTATTACTAGTTTGCAAGATTTTGTTTCTTATTTCCATTGTTCTAAAAGTAATGAGACAATCCGATGGCCATTTGTTGGCTTTTGCAGTTTTTGAGTTGGTTCTATATAAGGATTCGATGCTGGAGGAAATTTCTGATTCCTGCATCTCCAGCCAATTTGCCAATGCAGGGATTATTTTTCCTTCCAGCATCTCTCCCACTTCTTCTACGATTCCTCTTAGACGCAATGTCTTTTCTTTTCTATGCATCTGAAGCATAGCTATAGAATCTAGGATATCTTCCTGCTCTGATCTTAAATTCACCACCTCCTTTTTAGTCTTATTTACCTCTTTTCTTATCTCCTTTCCCTCCCTACCCAGTTTCTTTGTGGTTTCTTCCACACTTTGCGTCTTCCCTTTTAGCTCTTGCACCATAGAGTTCAGTTCTGTATTTTTCTGTGCCAGGTCCTCTACCTGTTTTGACAGAGATTCAGTGGCCATAACATTTTGATCTAATTTTTCTCCCAATTTTTGAAACTGTTCTTCATTTCTTTTTGTATTTTCTCCAATCTCCATTTTCAGTTCCTGTTTTAAATCTAATATATCTTTTCTCAGATTTAACATTAATTCTTTTATATCCATTGCCATCTCTGACTCCACTCCTGACCCTTTTCTACTTTGCGGTGGTACAGTATTCTTTTTGGTTGACATTCTGTTAAACTTTCATCATCTATTGTATATATAATAACCCAGTATGACTCTATTGTTTCAATATAAAGAGCGCCTGGGGAATCGGGCCGACAGGCAGGTGTAACCTAGGGGAGAAGGGAGGTAAGCAGAGGTAGAGGAGAAGAGAAGAAAAAAGAAAAAAGATAAAAATATATATATAAAAAGTGGGAAAGTGGGAGGGGAAAAAGGATAACAAAAAAAAGGGGGAGGGGGAAATAAAGAAAAAGAAATAATAGTAATAATTTAAAAAAAATTGGGGGGGTGGGATTTAAGCTGGGAGGTGGTTTATCTCAATAACTATTGCCAATTATACATCATTTGATCAAATTCATCCAGTCCAGTGGTATAGATTACTCATTGGTTGTCTCATCAGGTGTTCTGAATTAACCTTTTACTAGCATTCAGTGTTGATATTACTGATGGTCTTGATCCTAAGGGTTTTCTTCTCTCCAGTACCCCAAAGAGAGACAGAATGATTTTGAGAGTCCAAGGTTACCAATAGTCCAGTTCCTTGTTTTCTAGTCCGCCCAAGACTTGAATGTGCTTCAGATAATTCAAAGGTTTTAGATAATTCAAATTATTTCCCCCTTAGCTGCCAGGAGCAGTAAAGTGCCTCAAGCAATTCAAGATTTTAATCCGTTCAGTTCTTTGCCTCCGATACAGCAGAGGGCAGTAAAGTGCTTTAAACAACGCTTTAAACAGTCTAATACTTTACCTTCAAAGCAGTAGAGGACAATAAAGTGCTTTAATCGATACGTGTCTTTGAACAGTCACATGAGTTCCTTCCTTAGCAGCAAAGGGTGATGAGATGCTTTAAGCAGTCCTGAGTAGTGAACAGTCCTGTATGTAACCTCCGAGGCTGCAGGGGGCAGTAAGGTGCTCTAAACAAGCCTGGATCTGCCTGGGCTCTAGGCAACCCACTCACTTGCCTCCAACACGGCTAGAGATAGTAAAGTGCTTTAGTAAAGATAGTAAAGATAGTGAAGTGCTTTAAACAATCCAAAGGAATTAATCCGGAAAGGTATAAATCTCCAGGCGGATGAGCTTGCTAAAGTGCGTTCTAATCTGTTATCCGCCTCCTGAGGTGTCTTTTGTCTTTTACTGCTGGCTCATTCCTCTCTCCGACGCCATTATGGATAGTTCTTATTCTCCAACAGTCCTAATTAACACCAACATCCATGTTAAGCCAAATATTTACACTATACCTCTGTCCGTTTGTGACTTTAGTCCTTATATTATTTAATGAAGAGAACGTCCTTGCACCTACGTGCTGCTGCTCTCAGAAGATCTATTCCATTACTTGTAAAAGCTCCGTTACGTTCTTTCCGTTCCGGGGTGTCGCAACATAACCCGGACTACTCCTTTTAGTTTCTCTCCAAATCGGAGCTCTATTAAAGGAAATTTGGTCCCGGTGACATCTCGGAACCGGGCTCGCTGCTGGCTGGAGCCAAGGCGTTGCTTACCCGGGAGCTCGCTGCGTTCTATTAGGCGTTCGGCTCCTCCCGCCTCCGCGTTACTGGAGCCCTCACGCCCGCCACCGCAGCCGCTGCTCCCCGCGCTTTCGCCACTTTCTGTGCCCCGGAGACACCCTCCCTGGGGGTTGAAGGGGGCTCGGAGCCCAGCCCCCTCCTTCTTCTCCTGCCAGCAACCGCGTCGGCCGCTTCGAAAACGGAGCTGCACAACGCGCGTCCGACGATGGCGGGGACCAAACCGGAAGCCTTTTTATTTAATTAAAACAAAATCATTCTGTTTTGAATAATTATGCAGAATTGCAAGATGTTTTAAAAGCCATAAGAGCAATAGTTCTATGGTTAAAATGGCTATAGTCACTATACTGTGGCTTTCTTTGCTTTCTCTTCCTTAACTCTGGGTAGTTTCTCATACAGTGCTTTGAACTCAGGCACTCAGGTTGATTCGCCGGAGAGTACCAATCATACTTATTCCAATGTCCTGTGTACTTCACAGATCCGACTATGACGGGGAAGGGATGGTGATTGGGATGGCCACAGGATTGTCATCCCCTTTTTGCTTTTTAACTCAGTTTGAAAAGCAAAAACTTCAGCTGCTGAAACACTATGTGTTATGGAGATGCAATGATGCATCAGTTGCAAAAAAAGCTGGCAAGCCTAGGTAGGCAACACTCATTAAACAGACACCTGTCATTCTTAATATATGTCTTGTAAACCATGCAGATCTATCAGGAAAGCGTATTATATATGAACATTATTCATTGTAAACCACTAAGGAACTGAATAGGGGCTGACTAGAGAGCAAGACAGTTCAACTGAGAAGAAAGTGTTTGTGTACAGAGGAAAAAAGTCATTAAAAATACATAAATAATATAAAAGGACAAGGGAAGAAGTAAATTGAGGATGCCATAATAGTGTTTCCATTTTTAAAAATAAGTTTCTAACCGTGATGACTGCAAAATCACACTGAAGGCAATGAAAGGGCAGAGTTCATGTGAGCTTACAAAATAGGAATGGGAATCAAATGCATCCTTGTAGAGTTCTTTTTAATTAATAACGTGAAATGTCTGTGCACTTCTCATGATGGAACACTTTGATGGGTTAGTAAGTTGCACCATCCCTTCAAGATATATTGAATACTAATTATCTCATATAACGGGCTGGAAAGATTAAATGGTTTGGATACAGATTAAAAAAAATTCCTTTAGGTAAAACCACAAATTCAAACTGAAAAGTTTTAGAACATGGCCTACTACAGCATGTAACAAAAGTAGCTTTAAATGTAGGTACTGTTCACAGTAATAAAAAGAGAACTAAAAGTAGGCAAAACTTTTTTGGGGGTGGGGTGATACCTTTCGATTTCCAGATGAGTTGGTCAAGCAGACCAAGGAGATTTGTTTATTTTGAATTCATCCAAAAGGCCTAGAACGTTCTGTTTGGCTCAATTTGTCAGATCTCCCTCCTAAAATATTAGGAATCTTCTGTAGTGCAAAAAGCCACACAGAATTCTTCCAGCTTTTCTGCAGTCTCTTTTAAGAAACACCTTAACTCTCTTGTTATCCAACCAGGTCTGTAGTTGGCTTCCTGGTTCTGATTATTATTATTATTATTATTTAGGCTGGATGGGTCTGTTTTAAAGCAATATGCTCTCTACATTTTTTTCACATTCCTTAATGTTTACTTTCATTTTCTTTTGTCAAAGTTCTCTCTCTGCATGTGTATGTATGTGTCTCATTTGGGTAAGACTTCCATTTTCTGAAATAAACTTCCTTGACTCTGCTTATAAACTACTTTGGTGTCCTCTTGGACTTGGTGGCACCCTTTCCAGTTTGTAAAAGGTAAAGGACTCCTGGACAGTTAAGTCCAACCAAAGGTGACTATGGAGTGTAGTGCTCATCTCGCTTTTCAGGCCAAGGGAGCTGGCGTTTATCCACAGACAGCTTTCCGGGTCATGAGGGCAGCATGACTAAACCGCTTCTGTCGCAATGAGACACTGTGATGGGTGCCAGAGCGTACTATATCCAATGTAGTATGAGAGACTATCACCAGAAGGATTTCATCCCTCCGTTGTACACAGGTACGATAGGGTTTGGAGCCTGCCTGTTAATGACCAGATATAGTTGGATAGGAGAGAGCCCATATAATCTCTGGACTGCCCTGTATATGTGAAGGTACAGACACATAAAGTACCTTTAAATTAAGCAGCAGTAGGAGAAGCATGGCTTCAGCAAGATTAGGATCAAAGCACAGAACCTCCTAAATGTCTGTGGCTTTACTATGATGAAAGTCAAATTTGTGGTTGTAAACTGGATGATAACTACAATGAGTAAAACACTTGATATTTTTTTAAAAAACAAATAAACCTTACTATCTGGCACTGGCTTAGGCTGTGAACTCTTCAAACGTAGGGAAGGTCGGAAGCGTGTTCGGTCATTGAAGCTCCAGCTCTTTTGGACTTTTGTTGGGCTGCCCTCTGCCGTAATATCAGTACTTGGTGATCTCCTGTCACCAACTGAAGCTTGCCTGTTCTTGATACTCTGTCCACGTGGGCTAGCCATCCGTACCCGTTCCTTAAAGCTCAGTTTTTGACTGTGAAAGCAGAAAATTTATTTTACTTCATACTTCATTCCAACTCACTGTAATTGTTGTACAGTGCTGAATAGATGTACATATACGTCCCAATCTACTGAACAGGGTGCACTCAGATGGTTATATGAATCTATTATATGTGTGGAGGGGGAGTCACCTTTCATTTCAAAGGAATGGCTGTGTAAAACAGCTCCCTTCACTGAAACGAATGGGAAAGCTGTTCTTGGAAGAGAGATAATTTCATGCCAGTGCATGAACCCTCCCAGCTGGATCATATTGCTGGATTGGGGTAATAAGGCAAAGATCCTCAGGTGCATACTCCAGTCTTGTGGAGGGATCTCGGGAGGAGGAAGAAACGTGGCCTTCCTCCCCTTTGCTGTGGCTCTCATAAGTTTTGGCGTGGCTAGCCCTTCACTCTAAAATGTTTCCTCTAGGGAACTGTATATATATTTCCCTCACATAAGGGACAATGGGTGCATGTACAATTCCTATTTTCATTATAATTTTATTTTTAGATAAATTTTGAGATGTCTGCATTCATTTTCAATATCCTAGGGATTATAATTATTTTGTGTTATCTACTGAGTAAAAAATACATTTTTTACATCCTATATTATAAAAAATGAAATAAAGTAAAATATATATAAAAGCTTATCAAATGTCATAGCTAAGCTTCATTTTTAAACCTTTAGACAGTTGTAACTATGTCTTAAAGTAGCATAGCATAGGTCAGTGCATTTCTAATAATCTAGGAATAATATTTTCAAGTGCTTTTTTGCATGCCATTTGTTAGTTACAGCAAGCAAGATTATTTTTGTTACACATGCATTTCCCCCCCAAAACAAGACTATTCAATACTCCACAAACATTATTAGCAAACATTACATTTCAAATTCCATATTACTTACAACACTCATTTGGACAAGACAAAAACAAACATTAAGAAAATTAACAAAATATCTAATAAGTATTGTCAATGAAATGAGTATTTCACATGAGTGTGACATACACTGGTGAATTTCTTGCAGCTGATAGACCCAAAGCACACTAATGAACTGGGGTTGGAAAATCGGTCAACTGTTAGCGGATCAAAGGTGCTCTATAGCTTCAGATTTCACATCTAAACAAAAACATCAAAGATGCAGGCTGCTTATTTTTGCATAATTCTCTTGTTTACTTGCAAAAAGAAAGGGCAGTTAGAAATTAAAAGTTGCTGAGTAATCTTCATGTGAAATACTGTATATACATTACTCTCAGCTGAACACTAGTAATGTTTGCATAGTGCAATCCTTAAAAAAAATTACTCAGAGGGATGTCTAAATTAAATAGGACATTCTCTAGTACGTGTGTCTAGGGTTGTAGCCAGTCACTGTACATCAGTAAGACACAAATGGAGGTTCCATGTTGGAAGAGATGTGGAATGGTGCTGGGGTTCATAGATTTAGCTCTGCCATTGCTCTTTGCTTCTTGAATGGGCAGGGAGTTAGACAGAAAGATGATGTTTGTATCGCAAGTAGAAAAATCTCTAAAACTTGACCAGATTTTACTGGTTTCTGCAGTAAGAACACAGAGTTCTTGTAGAAGCAAATCCTTAGGGGCCATCAAGATACATGTGGCAAAGATTATCTGCCTGTTGCTATAGCTGCTAATCAAGTTGAGGTCCTGTCTGTTCCACTTACGTCATGGTCCTTGCATCTTACTGCAGCATGACAATACAAAACATCGTAAATGGAAGTGTGTTCTAGAATTACTGAGAAACTTTACAATGTACTGTTCCCCATGCCTAGCTCCAATCTAAAAAGGAAAGGTTCTGTATGATAATATAAAATGAAATTATGAGGCACCATTGTTATGTTTATAAATAATAATAAAAATTGCACATGCAACTTAGTACATCTTATTCGCAGTGCAAGCAGAGATCAGGCAGGAGATCATATGCAACAAATCAAGCACATGCTGGACAAATGGAGATAATACTAAAATCATATTACAACAATTTAATATTAGAAACATTGTATAAAAATTTTTATAGTTACTGAGAGAGAACCTGTTTCCAGAACTGTCTTAATCTAATCTCCCTGCTTAACCATAAAAGTGTGCATTTTAAAATCCCTTTGGTTCTTATAACATGTCATTCCTCTTAACTATTGGGAAAATTCAACTAAATAATCTCATCAGCAGAAACTACACAAGGATATCCATTTGTTCAATGAAGCTTTCCTCCTTCCCATCCCCAATGTTGGTTCTGAGGGTGTCAGGAGAACCCCCAGAATAGGACATGAGGGGAGGAATGCTCTGTGAGGGAAACCAAAATGTTTGTCTTGATGGAACAATAATAGAATTGTACAATTGGAAGGGATCCTGCAGATCATTAGCCTATTGTATTTTTTGTATTTATACTCTGTTTCTTCTTCTTTTTCAAACACTGCTGCCTACATATAGCTCAGGTTATATACTTTGTTTTATTCTCCCCCCCCCCAACTACCCCAAGGATATACTTGATAGGTATAATTATAATAAATATTGCTTGAAAGCTGGAGACTGAACTATGATTGTGGTAGAGAGTTAAGCAAACAGAAATGGCAATCAGAAACACATAAATATAAGAGTTTGTATGATTTAGTGTATGGAATTGTGGAGATGTGCTAGGAAGGCCCACCTCCAAATCCCCCTGCCCATTGCAATGAATGCAAGGCCAGAGCACAACTTATACTCACTACAGGAATGCCAATAGAAACAGCCAGGATAAAGCAATATTTTCACCCTCGAAATGAGAGATGGTAAAACTACACCGGTGCTGCCTACATACAGCTCCAGATGTGGAACAACCCTCTAGGCTATCTGCAAGCTATCTTCCAGGAAATTCAGGTGGTAAACATAAAGAGCAGTGTGCAAGAAAGAAAAGGTCCATCACGTAAGCAATTGTCTCTCATACAGAAGTATTACTTAGGACCTAGTATGGTCCTCTGCCTAATAGAAATAAAGATGAGGAAACTTCTGTAGATAATTTAATACTTGCCTTCATTTGGATTACATTCCTAAATGGCTGCGAAAAGGAAAAGTTACCCTTGCATTTTTTAAGGTTGAAAAGTGAATAATTATTCTGTTTTGTCCTCACTGAGTAAAATAATAATAATCTAGGGAATCTGCTTATAGCTAGCTTGCAAATGACATTATTTGAAGTTCATTAAGGTTCATAGCTGATTATGAGCTCAAGTCTAAGCTATAACTACAAACCAATGAAGGCAGATCAACATCATAACTGGGTATCTCCAACAAAAAAGTAAGACAGTTGATAGGTCTGGATATTACTCTGAATATTGTTTCAAGTCACTAGATCTAGCTCCTTTTCCCTTCCAAATGCCTTGATTGCTTTTTTTCTTTTGTTATATTTTACTGCCATGTTTTTGTGAGTTCTGTATTTTTCTGCTTTTTCCTATATCTGTTGGCAACACTAGAGGTCACTGTGGTATCATAGCAGAGCTACACAGGAAAATTGCCGATATATATATATATATATATATTGTATGTGATTATAAGCTGTTTTTAACTCTTTTTAACATGTTTCAGTTGCTGTAATCCACCCTGGGACCTTAGGGTGAAGGGTGGGGTAATAAATTAAAATGCTACTAGTACTACTAGTAATAACAATAATTTTGTTGAATTATCGTCAACATTTGTGGGATAGAAGATGTAAGTAGGCTCAGACCTGATTCACACACTGAAAATGCAGCTATGTAGAAGTTGCTATGTTCCACCAACTTTTAAACACGTAATCGTAAACCACAAAAATGAGGGGCTGCAATGGTGTGATGAAAACCTCCTAGAACATAAATTTACATAAATGGTTCACTGTGCATGTGGAGCAGTATCCACAATGTTATGTTTTAAAGCACCTGCTCTGCCACTCATTCAGTGTATGAATTAGGCCTTAGGACCAAATCCATAAAGCAGTTATGCACAAAGTGCATTTCAAAGTTCTACAGAAGAATGACATTGATCAAATTTTGTTCATTGCCTTCTCATAGATTTATAACTGCTATAAGCAATTTGCACGTGCAAAACCAGGTGCCTTCTTTTGCCCCACTGGCAATAAAACATGTCTCTCCTGTATCATTCTCTACAGCCACAGCAGGCGCTATAACTCTCTAACCGTTTGACTTTACCCCCGAAGGCACTCTTCCATTATCTCCCGAGACAAACATGCCAACAATGAATTCTTACTTTATTGATTTTTTTTTAAAAAAAATCAAGAATCATTTTGATTTGATATTACTGTACTCCTTGGAAACTTGATGTACCCCCCCTTTGGCAGGGAACGAGGGATTTCCCCCTTGAGATCCAAAAACAGTAATTACTATTTTTGTTTAAATGGCAAAGAGGTCAAGAGATTCCAGTTGGAGTAAACAAGTGTTTTAACATGCAGTTCTGCACACTGTACACTGCACTTCACCTACCACAGTCCCCACAAGCTAGGCCACAATGACTCTTCAGAAGTGCAAAACATCTACTACTGTAATTGCTTTGCAAGTGGTCTGTGATTATAGCGGCCTAACTTTACAACCAAACAATGTGGAAACATCAAACACCACTACTGCAAAAATCATATTGGACTCAGGAAAACTTAGTTATTAGAATCATTCATAACTATTTCTTAGCTCAAGCATATCAGACACAAGAGCACAAATAGTCTTAAACCAAGGCACTGCAGCATCGCACTTGTCCCATTGTGTGGATTATTTAGATTATTGCTACACAAATCATAAGAGGCAATTTCTTTGTGCGTGGCTATTTTGGTATATAATTGCAGGCAGCAAGCAACAAGGAAAATTACAAGCAATTGTAGTGGGCGACCCAGCCAAATAATGAAGAACCCTTTGAAGAGTAAAAACTGTAAAGCATTAAGAAGGGGAAATAAACTCTCCATGCACCTGATGTTAGTTGGCATTCCCAAATATCATGTGAATAGACAGGATGCTGGATACCTATGTTTCCGAGAGGTGTACATCCTGAAGAGCTTCTGTTTATTACTATAAAGCTTACTAGGAGTGAGGGGAAATAGAGGATCATATTACTAAGCATTCCATGTGAGGAAAGGGGTTAGGTTTTCCGTGTAAGGCAAGTCAGACCACTACCGTTTTTGTTTTGTTTCTAATTTACAAGCCAATTGTAAAATGTAATATTGCTGTGTCAAACAGAAGTCAGAATTGTGATTACCGGTATAATAAAATGTATCCGGAAATGACAGTCAAAAGTCCTGAACATTCATCTAAGACAAAATTCGTGCAATGTATATTCAAAGACAGGTTCAGGATCAGAATATATTACTACAATATAACAGAATAGTAAAAGCCCATCTTCCTAATGTGGTAAAATTCATTTCTCTGTTGACAGCCATCAGTAATTGATAACCTATTTAAGCTTTTAGCAATCTTATGTAGGTTATATGTCAAGCTATCCTTTAAGCAAAGCTTGTGAACAACAAATTTTAACTGGAATGTGTAGAAATTGTGGTTTACTCATAGTCAGTACAAAATATATTGTACTTCAATTTCCAAAAAAAGTAAACTGATATGCAACCGACAATGTATATTATACTCATTAGTTTGTGCAGTTTTTCCATTAAAAGGGAAACCTATTTGATAGTCACAGTCATAAATATGCAGTACCTAGCAAAACAGAAAATCTAAAATATTGTTTATTTAAAACACATCAGTTAAGTGTTAACATTACTTAAGGTTGTATCCATTGGTGTTGCTTGATGATAAAGCTTCTGTCAGCAGAACAGGAAGGAAGCCATTTTCAGCTGTTTCCCCTCCCCGCTGCACCACTCCCAAATCTGCTGTGGAGAGGCCCTCAATCCCCTTAAGCAGATTTAGGCAGGCTGAATGGGAAACCATTGGATACAGCCCATAATATCAATATTACTGCCTTGTTACTTATTTAATATTATCATTTTTTGCCTGTTAATATTAATACTGATTTGTTTATTAAAAGACTAAACTCTGTACATCATAGGTGAGGAACCAGAGGCATAGAAGCTGAATGTGGCCCTGCAGGCCCCCCTGTGTGGCTCTCAGGACTCTTCTCAGGGCACATCCCATTACTAGACCATACCTGCTCTCCCCAAGCCACACCTCATCTGCCCTGCTTCATGTCTCCCTTTGAGTGTTTTTGCCTGCCTGGAATGTGTCCTTGAACTGAGGTAATGCCTCTGAATTTTGTGTGGCTGGAATGTATCCTACAAAGGTAAGAAGAGACACATACATTACTCCACTTACTTTTTTCTTGTCCCAAACACCACTGGCAGAAGGTTGTCCATGAGCAAACATGGCCTTTAGGTTAAAATGGTACCCCGTCCTTGGGCTAGATATTTCTGCACACTGGCTGAGAACAGCATCTCAAGACATGGCTACCCAAGTGACACTGGCACCATTAAGTACCACAGAGCAAGTCATTTATGCTTGCCATAATAATATCCCCACTACATGATCTGCCTCCACACTCTAAAAGCAGTTATCAGGAATATTCAGCAGCTGCTCAACCCATATGAGAATTGCTAAACAGAGCAGCTGCCATGAAGAAAATTTGAAGTAGGAATTTAACTTTTAGTAGCTGAAAATGCACCACAGTATGTTGCAATTATATTATCAGTTAATGCAAAGTATCAGATTATAAGTGATGTAGGCTGATATTTGTAGGCCACACTTTAAGAGCTACTAGGAAATAAGGGCTACTGACTCACCACAAGAAGGTAGCTAGTCCCCACCCTCTGGATCACTGGCTTGGGAGCTTAAGTCCCATTATGCTTACTTTGCGGCTTTGGGAGACCAACAATTTCTGAGCCTTTAACATGGGTATGTTGTCAGTTAAATGAGAAAATATTGTATACTGAAATATGCAATACAGAAAATAATACTCAGCCTAGGATGCCAACTGAAGAGTGTGTTGATTTTAAAATGCTGAAGTCATATTTACAATAGATATATGGTTGTTACATTGGTCCTAAAGCAGACGTGGGCCACCTGTGTCTCTTGGCTTAATTTCATGCAGGTGGCAAGAAGTGAGAAAATGGGGGTAAAGTGGGTGACAGGAAAGGAAAGGGTGGGAGCCTCACCTAACCAACTCTGGCCTCACCCATGGCTTGTGGTATGCAGTCCCTTACCCCCGAGGGACTGCAGTCTTCAACAGCAAAAAGGTTGTCTACCCCTGTACCTAAAGTATGATAGCTAATATAAACTAAGAAAGGTGATGCCTTTTATTAAACCTTATTTTCTTATGAATGTCTCTTATCTCTACAGTAGTCTTGTATTTCTTATTTTTCAAGTGTATATGTTTATATGAATGTGAATGAAGAAAACTAAGTTTATATGATTTGTTGAGCTGGGTCTAGTCATAGCAAAGATCAGGCTTTCTCAACCCCGGCCCTCCAGGTGTTTTCAGACTATAATTCCCATCATCCCAGACCACTGGTCCTGCTCGCTAGGGATCATGGGAGTTGTAGGCCAAAAAAAACATCTGGAGGGCTGAGGTAGAGGAAGCCTGGCAAAGATGCTTCAGGATCTTGAAATATCTTAAATATTAACTCCATGAAAGTTAGTGGGAGGTTTGTGAGTAAACTCCACAGACCTTTTGGAATATCTTAAAACACTGTTTTAGTTTTTAATAGTTATAGTATTAACTTGAGTGTGGCAACAGTGCTGACCATATTTTGTTTACATATCAGTTTTATTTACTTCTGGACAATGGATTAAATGTGCATTAGCAGTCAGGCTAATTATACACATAGGTAAAGGGACCCCTGACTATTAGGTTCAGTTGTGTCCGACTCTGGGGTTGCGGCACTCATCTTGCGTTACTGGCCGAGGGAGCCAGCGTACAGCTTCTGGGTCATGTGGCCAGCATGACAAAACTGCTTCTGGCGAACCAGAGCAGCGCATGGAAACGCCGTTTACCTTCCTGCCAGAGTGGTACCTATTTATCTACTTGCACTTGGACGTGCTTTCGAACTGCTAGGTGGGCAGGAGCTGGGACCAAGCAACGGGAGCTCACCCCGTCGCGGGGATTCAAACTGCTGACCTTCTGATCAGCAAGCCCTAGGCTCTGTGGTTTAACCCACAGCGCCACTGTGGATTCATGGAATTGTACAGTTGCAAGTGACCCCAAATATCAACTAAATCCATCTCTTTACAATGCAGGAATCTCAACAAGTGTTCCCCTATCCAACTTGAAACATACTGAACCCTGCTAAACTTTGGAAATGTGCTAGCAGTTTTATTGCTGCACCACTAGGAGACATGTGAAAGAGAACAATATGAAATTGGTTCTGGCAACTGTTAGGAGAAGTGGCTCTCACCCAATCTTGAAATTTCTGACTGGGATCCAGAGTATAACAGGATTCCTGTTGCTGGTGGTGGAACAACCAACTCCTTTACAAAAGGAGAACATTTGTTTTCCCTAATCAGGAGTGGGAGAGCTCTGACTGCATATGCAGTTTCCCTTTGATGGTCCATAGCCTCCTTTTTAAGTAATGCATTTCACATTTGGAGTAATGTATCCAAGGCAACTTTGATCTTGTATTTGCAGTATACCTTACCAGTACATTAAGAGCCGTAGATGACTAAAATTGCTTTAAGAAATAGAGTAGGGGTGGAGACCCTATTACCTTCAAGATGTTGTTGTGACTACAATTCCCGTTATCCCGATCATTGGCCATATTGAAAAAAAGAGGAAAAGTGCAAGCCCAAAAGTAAAACAAAGAGGTTCTAACTTGTCTCTCATGTCTTGAGATAGAGATCTTGGGATCTCAAGGTGGATGAGGTCCATGTGAGAAGGGCCATTCACCTTGCTTATGTATTTCTGACATACAAACGTTACTAGACCAGTGTGGAATTGAATCACAGTGAAAGAGATTCCATTGTGCTTTATGAATTGCCTTCGGTGCTTTTAAAAAACCCTACAAATTTATGTATAAAAATAAGTACACCTCTGGCTATTAAGCATGATACTGTAGTTAAATGGAACTATGTAGAGGCAACATACTTTTGATTACCAGATTTAAGGGGCAAAAGGAATACCTTCATGCTGTGATTGTGATCTTCCAGAGATACTTGTCCAGTCACTGTTGAAAATAGGATACTGGACTAGATGGACCTTGGCCTTCGATTTTTATTATGTGGACCCTACTTACATCAGAAATCCTGCCAGTGCATAAATGCCGGACAGTGTTTATCCTGCTTCATATAATGGGATCCTTCAAAATTCCCTTCCCATCCTCAAAACCAGATTACTATTCTCCTATAATATAGAATAGTGGCATGTTCACCTGCAATAAGGAAATTTGAAATGACAGTAGCCTACCCAGCATGGTCCCACTCTCTCTAGGCAGTCAGATTGTGTGGTTGTTAGGATTGTCAAATGATGTTTGCCTCTCTGAGTTTAGACAGCAATAGGAGTGAATATGCAGAAGGTATGGATCTGGGGGTTATGACAATGACATAACTCAAAGTGTGTGAAAATGTTCATCCACCATTCAGGTTTTAGTCATATACGTAGTATTTTCAATCGATCACAACTACATTATTTAGTTAAGTTATGTCAGTTGGTGATTATTTCAATGTTGTGTAACTCTAAACCCTACAAATATGATTAAGTAGGGCCATAATGTTAAGTCAATTAACTGGTTAAAAATGATAACTTAGCATATTTGATTGGTTAAAAAGGTGCTCCCAATTAATCAGTCAGTGGATTTAAAAAATGTTTTCATGCTTGTTAATTCAGGTATATAAAAACAAATGACAAATGTCACCTTAAAGGAGACATTCCCTCCTGTGTGAGAGATAAGGATTAATCTTCTTCTAAGATGATATGCTGCAACACTTGTGCACCATCTAATTTAAGTAGACTTTATTCTTCAGAACTAGTCTTGTAAGTAAATTAATGCAGTTTTAATTGAAATTTTGAATAAAACTAATATAAATCCACACAGATTTTTAAATTTTACTTGCAGCTCTTGCTATGCTAGAGTACATGTCTTATGCCAGCTTGGTCTTGCTTAGTGGTAGCTAAGGCTATGTATGCACCATACATTTAAACCACATGACTTTCCCCTGAATCTTGGGAACTATAGTTTGTTAAGGGTGTTGGGAATTTAACCCTGAGAAGGATAAACTACAGTTCCCAGGATTATTTGGGAGAAGCCATGTGCTTTAAATGTATGGTGTGTTTGCAGCCTAGAGTATTATTTTAGTTTCCCCTCGTCTTCCTTCTAAATAGGAAAATGTGTTGTGTAATTCCTTTCTGGTTGTCAGTGCACTGAAACAGTTAACAGCCATTCTATTTCTGATGCAAAGGGAGCATAGAGGAAGGTGGACTATATTACCCCTAAAGCTTATATACCAGGGACAAAGCTATTTAATATGATAGTGCTTTCACACAAGCTACCCCTACATGCATATCTGTGGTGCCATATCATATAATAACAGCAGAATAGCAATGGAGTTAACTTGTGGACTCATAGCCAATTCTCATGCCAATTCCTTAAAAGTCTCAGTTTGATATTCCAGGTTAATTTTGATCAACCAATTCTTCACATGAAACATTGAGTTCATTTAAAAATTGAGCTGAAAAGTTTTTAGCAGCAATCAACAGATATTAAACTAAATTCTGCCCCTGTTTTTAATATAATGAACAAATTTTATTAAATCAAGAAGCTACAACTTGTGTTACATTCAAAACAAGATAGGCTTTTTAAAATCATAGTTTGGAAATTGTGGATAGGACTTTAACAGATTTAACAATGTTGTATAGATATGGAAAGACCTTTGATTTAAATTATTAAGTAACTAAATTAGTTTTGAATTTATATACAGAAGTGTCAATTTAAAAAGTCATACTGGGGAAAACCATCATATACAAGATATCACCCCCCTTCTTCAGAGTGTTTGCTTGTTTCTTTAGGCATTTCAGCTATTTATAAACCAATTAATTACTGAAGTTTCTAAGAGGTGTTTTCATTTGTCACAAGGGAAGATTCATCTAGCCCTAATTCATTATCCTGGATAGTAAGAGACAAATGTCTTTCAAGTCTTGATAAATCATTCTGTTATCCATTGAAGTGTAGTGCTAGGTTCATACTCCTGCAGAATCCATGATTAAATACGCAAATGTTGCTAGGCATCTGTGGATGATACTGAGCAGTATTCTGTTCTCACAATATTATTTTGTCTAGAAAAATTAGAATTCTTTATACTTAAATCCTTCCCATTACTGGATCCAAGCATGGGCTTTTTAAAGTCAATACTGTGCCAATATATTTGGAGCCTGCATTCACAGAGATCTGCACCATTCTCAAACAACATTTTTAATTTTTAAAACTATATGCATAGAAACACCACAAACCTGCTAGATGCTTCCCCTTGTTCTTTCCTTCAGGTGTCAGAGAATGAAAGAGAGAAAGTTTGGGGAAGAAACAAATTGTTATGCTGGCAGTACCGATTATGGTGTGGTTACAAACATTATTAGATAAACGCTATATCACAGCTGGCTTTGTTAATCAAATTAATACATTTTATAATAACATTTTATAAAGCAAACACAAAACATTGAAGCAGGGACTAATATAACTACAGTGACATCAGAAAAACTATTTGAACAGCACCTCAAGGCATGCTAAATGCGCTTAGTACATACCATTATTGAATGAGTTGTCAAAGCACTTATTTAGGCAAAATGCAGGTGCTGATATACAGATAACAGAAAGCTGTAGGCTTATTATTAGATGAAGATATCTGTTTTAATGGAGCACATTTGACTTAATAATTGGGACCTGAGATGTCACAAGAGGACTGATGTCAGATAATATTTTTCCTTGGCCAGAAGTGTACTGTAATATATTTAGTCAGATTGTGACTTAACTGTTTACATAACTTAGATAACTCTTAAGTCTAAACAATGATTGTCTAAAACACAATTAAAATAAACATTTCTGGCCTCTGAGAAAAAAATATTTTTATTTTGAAGCTTTTAGGAGTTCCAATGGAGTAATCATGAGCTTTGTGCCTGCCAATTACTGTATTTTTCAGTCCATAGGACGCTCCGGACCATAAGATGCACATATTTTTAAAGGGGGGGAAGGAATCCCCCCTGGTTTTCCTCCTCTAAAAGGCTGGGGGGGGCACTGGAGGGGGAGCGGAGGAGGCAGCGCGGGAGAGGGACTGGCAGAGGCACAGTGCAGCGCCTCTCCCAAACGCTTTGCCTGCCTCCCCCACCCCTGCTGACACCAGCGAAAGTGGGGGGGGGGGAGGGGAAGCCCGACATCATCGCTACCGGGCTCCCCCTTTCGCTGGTGTCGGGGGAGGCAGGCAAAGCCCGGTAACAATGCTACCATGCTTCATCTGCCTCCCCCACCCCTGCTGACTTTTTACGAGCCGCGGTTGTGGTGAGGGGCAGCGGAGGAGAGGCTTCACGGAGCAGGGAAGGGGCGGCAGGCGGCAGCCGCCTGCCCCTCCTTCCCTGCTCCATGATGCTTCTCCACTGCCCCCTGCCACCGTGGCTTGTAAAAGCCTGCTTTTTGCATCAGCGCAGGGTGCTGGGCATAGCTGTCAAGTTTCGGATTTGAAAATAAGGGATCAGCAGCCTCAACTATCCCGGGGACAGTCACATGGCAGTGGTGGGCGGAGCCAGAAGCAAAAGTAGGCGGCACTGGTGTGAACGCGCGCAGTAGGCTTACTGTATTATGGAAACGCTGCCCGTTGGCTACGACGCCTGTAAGCACGGGAAATGGCTCCCGCTTGCTTTGAGGCTGCAAGGAGGCAAGGTCTTCCCAGTCCCTGGCCAGCAGGGGGAGGGAGAGGAGCTGCTTCCTTTGAAAAAACGGGAAATTGAAGGGATATAAAAAATAAGGGATAGCAGCGGGAAACTGCTTGAAATAAGGGAGATGCCCGGGGAAAACGGGATACTTGACAGCACTGGTGCTGGGTGGTGGAGAAAGTATCGGGGATGCTGCTGCTTTCTCCACCACCCAGCGCCCCGCGCCGATCCAAAAAGCCTGCTGCCGCAACATCTCTGCTGCCGCCTCCCACCGAACGCGGTGGGGGGGAGGCAGCGGGGAGCAAAGCCTTCGCTCCATAAGACACACCAACATTTCCCCTTCCTTTTTTAGGAGGGAAAAAGTGCGTCTTATGGAGCAAAAAATATGGTAGGTGAAATTTGCAAATCAACTTTCTATGCCCATCCAAGTGGGGGAAATGGAAGAGAAGACAAACTAGACTGAATTGTAATTTCTCTGCCACCCTTTGTCTTTTTAAACAGTCATATGTCTGCCCCATATTTTATTGTTGTTAGGCAAAATAGCAGAAACAATTATAGTTTAGCCACAACAAATGAGTCTTGAGAACTCCACATAAATTCAGTTCCCTTCTGTAAGAAAGGTAGTACACACCAAAGTCTCAGCTCTGGATGAGAGAGTAAGGAGTTTAGGTGTATATAGGATTCTTGTTCAGAATCTATTTGTTTTCCATCTTCACTTATTCTTATAGCTCAAAATGGTTTGGTGACAGTTTTTAAAGCAAAAGAAATAACAAGAATTGCTGTGCCATATGAAAACATGCTAGAATCCATTCCAAACTTATAGAACTTTCTTCTGGAAAACACTTTCTAAGGTAGATAATACAAGCATAATTTTGTTGTCATAATTCCTAGAAGGATGCCCAATTGATATTGTTGCGTGTGTGTTTGTAATTAAAAAGCAGTATTTTGATTATTCTTTTAATATGGAATTTCTGCTTCAATAGGCATGGTTCTCCCAACCAAGTTCTGCCCTCAAATGGATAGGGGCTGTCTCTTTGTCAACCATGATTATCTAACAAGGAACATATATGACGAAATGATATTGTTATCTGCATCTCCATTACACATAGAAGTAGAAAGCTACGCATTTCTCTCCCACTGAAAATAGATGTTTCCCAGGATTCATATCAGTATGACCCATCTAATGGGAATGAAGAACAGTCGTATCAGTTTTATTACTAACACCCTCCTACACAGGTTTCTCACAGGAAGAGGAAACATGTGGAATGTAATTGACAATAAGGATAACATGGTGACATTTAAGCTTCTGTTTATTACAAAGAAAAACAAAAACACAGCAGCTTTATGCAAAAACAGTACTGCAAACTGAAAGAAGCAGCAAATTGTTTGTGGTGAATTAACCAGTTGGTTGGGTTTCATTCAGTCTTTTCCTAGTCTGAATAGTGCAAGACAAAACCTCTGCTGGTATAAATTAGTGTGGCCCTTTGACATACTGGTACATGCTGTTTTTACGCTTGCTTTTTCGTCTAACTCCAAGCACAATTAGATTGAGAGAAACCAATGGAAGTCAGCAGGTCTAAGCTGCTAGAAATTGACAATAAATAATGCAGGGGTAGCCAATGTGGTGCCCTAGAGATTGGAATAATATATCACCAACCATGTGAAGTAGGATGAATAAGCATTAACTGAGTCCAACACAGGTAATATTTTGCCTAGATGCTATTAGAAGATTAACTTCCAGCAGGGTTTTGAGGACCTGGTGGCGGAAAAAAACTTCTATTGCTTTGTTGTAATAATGGCTCAGAAACAAAAGAAAATGGGAATCCAATTTGTCATTATGTTTGGAGGATGTGTAATTGCCCCAGTTTGCCACCTAAGTTCCTTAATGAATGGTATTGAAAGGGGAGGGGGAGAGAAAACAACAACAAGACAAAACCACACACTGATTTTTATAAGCTCAAAACAGACATCAAGTACAGCACCAACTGCCATTTTTTTACCTACTTTGTTGGGCTGCAGGTATGCAAGGCCTTCAAATGAGGCTTCCAGGTAGCAATGGAAACGGATTTCTCATCAGCCGCATAACTACGCCATACACACTACATGTAGGATATATGATAAAGAAAGGGAAATAAAGGCAAGAGGGATCAGGGGATGAAAAAAAAGAAAAAGAAAAATATTAGTATACCAATACAAGTAATGGCTTTTTTGTGTCATTTGTAGCACTGATACATGCCTGAGGGATGGAAGAATACTTCCATAATATCACCAGGTGGCTGTCAGGTTTCTTCATCTGCAATCAGTAGCATAAAACTGCCAAGCAGCCTTGTGAAAAGGAAACAATAGAAAGCACGAAGGAGCCAACAATATATGAAATGAAAGCATCGTTATCTCTATGGAAAATTTGCATTTTGTTCAAGCTGGAACCAATACCTGCTAAAGGTATAGGTAAAGGGACCTCTGACCATTAGATCCAGTTGTGTCCGACTCAGGGGTTGCGGTGCTCATATCACGTTACTGGCCAAGGGAGCCGGCGTACAGCTTCCGGGTCATGTGGCCAGCATGACTAAGCCACTTCTGGTTAACCAGAGCAGCGCACGGAAACGCCGTTTACCTTCCTGCCAGAGCGGTACCTATTTATCTACTTGCACTTTGACGTGCTTTCAAACTGCTAGGTGGGCAGGAGCTGGGACTGAACAGCGGGAGCTCACCCCATCGCGGGGATTCAAACTGCCAACCTTCTGATCAGCAAGCCCTAGGCTCTGTGGTTTAACCCACAGCGCCACCCGCATCCCTCAATACCTGTTACTTTGGCTTAAATAATTAGTTCAGTATGGTTATGCTTGCGGAGTGTAATGAAGATTTGGTTAAGTATTAAAATTCACAAGAAAACTGTACACAAGAAAGTCACAATTTCAGTGGAAGGGCTTCTTCCATTTGTGGAGAAACTGGAATCCAGCAAAGGTTTCCTGTTGAAGGAAAGGAAGGGGTGGTGGCTGTTTTCACTTGATTTCCGTCCATTCCCTTGCAGCTCCCAGCCCACCTCCCATGATGTTACAGAGGGTCTCCCAACCTTTTGGAAGGTCGTGCTAGGGGCTGCCGAGCACAGAGTTCTGTATCCAATCCTACGGTAGCTTGCATTGCTCAATAAAATAGAAGGACATATCTACCACAACTTTAAGAAACTATTTTGCTGCACTGTGTGTGTACATTCGACATTTATCTCAAATTATTTTAACAGTGCATTATAGTCAATATCAAGTTGTATTCTCATAAACATGGAGGTATTTAGCAACAACTGTTAGTTGTTTATGCTGGTAATCAGCATTAGAAAATATTACAATAAATAAAATTAATATCAAATACAATTATCTTGGAGAACACAGCTTTTAGTGTGATGATAAACTTTATATGGTATTTTGCATACATTCTCAATAGTACTGAGGCCATGTTGTAAATTCATGACTGAGGTAAGATTTTGAACTAGAAAGCTCCCTGCTCACACTTTTAACCATGACACTATGTCTGTACACTACTAAGCATATCATAAAGCTAATAATAAATCCTATGAACAGGCTATATTTCTAGGATAGTGGATTCTAGTCCCAATTTTTCAAATTTCACATTATTACTACTTTTCATTTTAGTACAAATCAAGAGATTTAGATCCTGTGCAAAACAAAAAAACAACAACAAAAAAACGACCTTTATCATTGGATGCCTTATGCAATTCTAAGACAAAGTTGAGCCCCAATCAATATGGCCAGGTCTTCCAGTACCATGAGGCAGAATGAGGCTGTGTCTGGCAGTCCCTCTTCACCCCTGTGCTGCTCCTATCCTTAGGACCTGGTGCATTGGCAGAACAATCCTTGCTTTTTGGTTGGCCTGGCTGTTTCATTTAGTTGCCCTCTCCAAATGTGCGAGCCGGCAGCCCAGGCCACGCACACTAGCAGGCATCACATATATACCATGTGTTGCTCTGCTCATGGGATGCAAGATAGTGCTACTGCATTGCAGCATTTGTTTGACTGGGTAGCACCAAGGTCCCAGGCAAGAGTAGTGAGTGATATGGTGGTGAAGTGTTGAAGGGCAGAACTCTCAGTGGCGTAGCTAGCCTCAGTGCTGCTGGGGGCGGCGGCAGCGCAGAGGCACCCCCCTGGGGAAGGGGCACGACGTGTGCGCCGTGATGTCATCATGACGTCACGACGCACGTGTATGCAGAAAGGGGGAATTTCCCCCTTTCCGAGGCTTTTTTTCGGCGGGGGGTGGTGGCCAGCTGGGAGGGGGTGGCAAGCGTGACACCCCCTCCTCGCTGATCGCCCCCCCACGGAAAAAAGCGGCGGAAAGGGCAAAAAGAAGCAGAGCAAGCGCTTGAATGCGCCTGTTCTGCTTCCTTTTCCCGCCCCCAGCATTTTTTTCGGCTGGGGGTGGTGGCTAGCGAGGAAGGGGTGGCAGGTTTGACACCCCCCCTCGCTGGTTGGCCCCCCCCCCCGCCGGAAAAAAGCGGAGGAAAGGGCAAAAAGAAGCAGAGCAAGCGCTTGAATGCGCCTGTTCTGCTTCCTTTCGGCGGGGCGGGGTGAGAGGGGCCGGCCAAAGTGTCACCCCACCTCCCCTTGACCTAGGGGCGGCCCGCCCCCCGCCCCCACCCTGCAACGCCCCTGAAAACTCTATATGCCCTGCTCCCTCTATGTTGCCTGCTCCCCTCAGGCATGGTGGAGTTAGACACTGTCCCATTGACAGTGTTGGTTTAAGATTCAGCTGCCAATCTGGTAAGTTCCTGTACGTGGGATGGGGGGTGGTGGTGGTGTTATCTTACCTTTAGGCTGTGTCTGATACCATTAAAAGCCCTTTGTGGTATTTCTGCACTAGTCCTTGGGGAGTAGAGACTTCAGACAGAGGAGGCTGTCTGTAACTACTCTGTCTTGGAGTTCATCAGGTGTGATTCCTGGGCTAAATTGACACTACTAGTTAACCCTGGCATAATGTGAGATGGCGGCTCACCATCACTGCTTGGGCTGCCATTCTCAAGTGTGGGGATGAATCTGCAGTTTGTAAAGTTCATATTCATGCAGGCTCTTAATTGACAGTTGCTGGCTCATAACAGTATATAGCTGCAATTCAGCAAATATAGAAAGTGAATTCCTATCTCTTCCCTCCCTCCAATATGAAAAAACACACATATTTTTAAATTAACCCTGTTGAGGTTTTGACAGCAATATGCATCCCTCCCATGTTGTTACAAACCATGTATAAAGGAGGCTCCCATGCTAGCCAGGAACTGTGCACAGCCTGGAACTTGTCCAGTGGTCATGTCAGCATAACAGTTTTGATAGGTTCCCTTTCTTCCCAGCTATCATTCTGTTTTGGGAGTGGGAATGCTCTGTGATTGCTCAGACCTCAACTTCCAAAGCAAACATAAATGACAGGCAGAGGAAATGACTGACTGATCCCCAAAGAGACATTTGGCAGTTGTACTCTGTGGGCATGATCCAGCATAATTCAGGAATCAGTTCTGCCAAAGTCTTTCAGAGGAGTTTAATTTGGTTTTCAAAGGAATAATGTGTGTGCGTGTGCGCACACACGAATAATAATGGAGAATTGATTCTGGGCTCTTAAATAAATAAACAATAGCTCAGGCAGCATACTAGACAGTCATTTTGGATATAAACCTCGATTTAACTGGGTGTGAAAAAAACCAGGCAACACAACATGCAGTATTCAAAACGGCAACAAAGTGAAATCTATTGCACTAAAAGTAAATGTAATTAAATGAAGCAGCTGTTTGAAACATCAAATATGCTAACATTTCGATTTACTTTGTTTGATTCCTTCTACACATCAATGCCACCACTAGGAAGGTGCCCATAATTTTAGGCCAACAGCTATTGTGATCAATCATTCAAACTGTTGTAGAGAATTGTTTAGACAGAGGTCTCTTCCTTCAAACTGAATGTATTTACCCCCTGGCACACTGTCAGAGACCCACTACTAATAATTAATTGAATGTGGGCGATGGTGCTATGCCATAATTTAATCTGACATTTATTTATCAGTTCTGGGTTTTTATAGAAAACTATATTGTAAACTGTGTCATGCAAAATATCATGCAGTTTGTATCTTTTAGGACTTCTGGAGTGCTTACTTCTTGAAAACACTACATACAGTGTGTTATCCAAGCAGTGAACTTGAGACATGTCAAGCACAAACAGCATCTATTGAAACCAACAGGAATTGCTGTTATGAATTCAGCAGTAAGTGGTGGATTGTAGCCAAGAATTCAGTTTAACAGAGAACATACTAGTTGTGTGCATGTAGCCCTCTTCAAAAAAAATAAAAAAATAAACTGAAATAGTGCCAATCAGCCAATTGGTAGGAAGGCGGGCACATGAGGGACAGAATCTAGCCCCTACCCCTGAGCAGCAGATTGGCTTGATTTCAGGTTTTAAAAAGAAGTTTATGTGAAGCATCCCAGCAACTTGATGAATCACAGTTTTTGTGCATCATTTCCCATCCAGTTTGGATTGTGTGTGCAGAAGTCCAGTTCCATATGTGCATGGTCCCTAGCTAGATGGGAGGAAGATATTTACTGCAATATGCTGCATCATGGCAAATAGTCTAGATAATGTTTGCATTTCTTTTACAACTTGCATGATATGGATTGTAATATTCCTGAATGAAAACTTTTCTAAAAATCTGATTCATTTGGCACTTACTTGAATTAAACTGGCAGCGGGATTCCTTCTTTTTTCAAAGTGTTTCTGACGATGCTGTTCCTGTACTTTTAATGCAAATCCTGACCCAAGAATGCCCTGTAGTGCAGTAGAGTATGACAAATATTCATGGTCAGGATAGTCGTTTCGGTAAGGGGTTAAGAGCATACAATCTTTAAAATCATCTAGAGGTGTTACACATACAACTAGCACCTGCCATGGTAAGCATGGCTCCCCCACTCTTTGGATACTTGAAATAACACATTGGACACAATCTGGAGCAAATCAAGTGTGTTTAGTGGTCAGACAATACAGGGTTGTGCCAATTCTCTATAGGGAGCAGAGCATTTTAAAGCACAGTAGTGGTTGGTGGAAGGAAAGCTGTTGAAGCTTTCCTTTGCTCATACATTTCCTCTGAACAACATTTCTCCAGCTTTTTCTCTCAAAATGGACTTCAGTTAAAAGTCTTGGTGCCCAGCCAGGAGCAAAATGTGGGCAGGCAGTTTTTTGGGGAAAGTGCAGGCAGAAGAGGGGTTCACTAACCCTCTCCTATCTGCAGCCTGTGTTTTGAATTGTCCCAGTCCAGTTTTAAAGCAATTCAGACAGAATCTACCATCACCATTTTTACCATTTACACCTCACTGTTCAGTTTGGCCCTATGCCCAGAAGTGCATGCTATGTTGCCAACTTGTGTTTTCACAAGTTTTCCATTGTAAAGAAGGGATGATTTGCCAGGAAAAAAATGACAGGTGAGAGGAGAGTGATTAACCTTTTTTTGCCTACTCCTTTTCTCCTACATCCCCTGCCCCAATATGTACACCCCCACCCCCACACGTATTCCAGACATTTTCCAACATGTGTATGGAACAATGTAGGAAGGGTAATGCCAAATGGAAATTGCAAGGTGCAAATGACAGGGGGAAGGGTTAAGCACCCTCCTCTCATCATTGTGCTCTTACCTGCAAATCACTCAGCTCCTGTGCCCCTTTGTAGAAAACCAGGGGTTAGTTTAAAAATGTGAAAATAGCTGAGTAAACATGTAGTCTACCCCCTGTGCACTTAAAAGCAGCTTGAGTGAGCAATCTGTACCGAGGTCGTAGTGCAGGAAGAAAGGAGGAGACAACCTCTGCCCCATGCTGCAGCCCCAATACAAATGCATGGGATGCTGTCACTGTTTTTACAAATGAAAACCATACTGGGAGCTTCAACACAAAGTATGGTTTATCCCTAAATATCAGTGAAATAACTGAAAGAGCTCAACTGGGTTTCCTTTAAACTGGACTTAAGTGTGAAAGCAGGAAACCTGCAAATTCAGCAGCACTTTTGTTTACTTCCACCAAACATATGTCTTAAGGAAGCGTCACAATTATGCCACATAATGTACAGTGGTACCTCGGGTTACAGACGCTTCAGGTTACAGACTCCGCTAACCCAGAAATAATACCTCGGGTTAAGAACTTTGCTTCAGGATGAGAACTGAAATCAGGCGGCAGCATCGCAGCAGCAGCGGGAGGCCCCATTAGCTAAAGTGGTGCTTCAGGTTAATAACAGTTTCAGGTTAAGAACGGACCTCCAGAACGAATTAAGTTCTTAACCCGAGGTACCACTGTAGTAGTATTTTTCTCACATTCCATTTGAAAAGTTGAGACTGAAAAATAGTGGCTTGCCTGAAGTTAACCTAAGTGAGCATAGGGTGATTTCATAGTTAAACCAGGGACCTCTAGGTCATAGCACATGTTTTTAACTACTGTGCTATATCACCTTACTCAGTGCATATCACCCTATACTTCTGAATAAAAGACTTGTATTGGGGCCCCAGGGGTGTTTGGGTTATTTATTTATAGAAGCAAACTTTTTAGAAGTACTGTATACAATGATCATTTAAAGGGAACATGGACAATATTCCAATACATGTTACTAAAACTCACAGCTAGGTGTCAGTGTCAGCAGGCAGGCAAACTTATCTAGGTTCACAAGAATTTCAGCACATATTATACAATTTCCTTCCTTCAAGACCAGTAGTTAGCAGCTGGATCAGAAATAATATTTCTGACTTATAAACTCTAAGGTAAATGCTTCACGTTAATTATTCATTTAACATAGCATGCCTGCAAGGCATGGAAATAATTTGGTTAATTATATCACCATTATTATTATTTTGCATCTCAGCTGAAATAGGTTGAGAATATTCATAATTACACTAGGAAGCTCAAGAGGATAGAACAGTGTGTTCCCTAACCTTCTGCAAGATGAGTAAAAATTTCTTCTGGATGCTTTTTGACAATCCAAAAAACATTACAAGGATAATCTCATTACATTTGCCAAAAAAAGAAAAAAAAAAGTAAGCCCTGACTGGATCTGCATGAAAATCACAGTGATATATTAATTACTAGATCTTCACTGCGGATCACATAACCACACAATGATGTGTGTTTTTGGACGAGGCAGATATATTTTCCACTGGGGATATCTGTATTGATGGCAGGAAGCAGGTTCTTTAGCCACTTCAGATCCTGCCCACATCAACCATGTAGATAGATAGGGAACTAGAGTGGACTGAATCTTGTCATTTATGGATAGTGGGGGCTGAATGTCCCATTCCCAATAAGCCTCACTAACATGCCTCACATAAATAGCTGCTTATTGCTTATGGAATGATATATGGGTACAATATTACCAAAATAAATTTTGGGACTTAGAGATAGGTTTTACAGTTATCACAGAACAATAAATGAGCTTTTAAAGCAGCTTCAATTTTCTGCATTGTAGATTGCAGAAGTTGCAGTGCCATACAAATAACTCCCAGTGTTGTTTCCCATGTGTGCCATCTTAAAGAGTTTGAAGTTCTGCAGACAGTTGTAAAGATACTCACAGCAGGCAATGCAAAGAAAGAAATGCCAAGCAGTGCAAACCCTGCAGAAAGCAGCCTTCCTAGCCAGGTGAGAGGGGTTTTATCTCCATAGCCAATTGTTGTCAATGTGATCTGAAAAGAAACAAATATAATTCACTGTGAGAAAAAAAAGTGGGTGGTACAGATGTCAATAATTTTAACATTAACTGGGCAATATTCACAATGGCAAAATGATAAAGTCACCAAAATATGAAATTTCCCTGGTCTGTAAGTAGTGATTTGAATGGGATTTGCTCACTAAAAAACCGCCTCATTCCTCAAATTAGTGGTGCCTGGTGTCCACTGGGACTGGTAGGGTTGGGAAGGCAGGGAGACTAATAGCAAGGGAGGCCAGAGCCAACCAATTCTCATTTTGTCTTCCTCTTCATCCCTGTTAAGTTCTACAAAGGCAACACTGCACCTAAGGAGGAAGTTGACAGGCAGTACCATCCCATGGACTGCTTGTAAATAAGAAGGCAGGCAGGTGGGGGGCAGGCTAAGGGCAGAATGAGACTGCTGGGGCAGCCTCCATTGTTTAATCATGGACCAGCCTCAAATGCTTCAAGCTGTTTTTGATATCCCCCCCCCCTTCTCAGAAACTGGATGTAAGCCGGCCTGCAGGTGGGAAGTGGCCTGGGGGTATTGTTGGGGTGAATGAGTGGGCATAGAAAGGGTTAACTCCTCTCCTGGTGGCTGATTTTTGCTTGCAAATGCCTCCCACACTTCAGCAACTAGATCTAAGAATCCACACTTGCACATGCAGCATGCCAATTTGTTAAATAGCAGAATCGGACTCCCTTGAAGCAACTGCATATGAACCCTGAGATAACAGAGAGATTTAGTTTAGAATTAATCTGGATGTCTAAACAAGTAGATTAGTTGAAATATATTCTCAAATGAGAGACACCAGAGAAGTTAAAAAGACCAGGAAAACCTTCAATTAGGTTTTAAGAAAACACCATAAAATGTGTATACAATACAAGGCCATTCAATGAAGTTCATTTAGAAGGTATTTTAACCATTAAACCACAATCATCACTAGCTTTTAAGAATGACAGAACAAATTCAGAAGTACATGCTATTGGAGACCCTATTATAGAGGCAGTCTAGCATAATAATTTTTAAGAATATTCTTTTAGAGACTTGACTTTTTCATTGCGGGGAACTTACGTCATCATCCCTTTTATTTGCAGAACCCCTTGGGGAGGGAACTCCTCTCTCAAGCTGTAGTTTGTTTTTACTCTTTAAATAACAGTAGAACTTCCCCTGCTGTCAATACTGCTGTGTGAAACTCAACAGTATAACTATCATGGGCACATACTGTGCAGATCCTGGGACAAGACAGAACGGTATCTTACATACCCCTTCCTCTATGCTTCTGATATGGATACAGTGCCCTGATTTCATTTACCATTAGCTACATCTGCACAGAGCTTGAATGGCCACACCTAGGCAACCAGATTGCATGCTGTTCCACATGCAAATTTGCATCCCCAGTTTATTTCACAAGATAAAATCTGGTCTAGATTGTTAGGGGAATCCCCTGAACAGATTTAGGGGGTGCAAAGGGCAGGAAGAGGAGGCTTCTATTTTGAAAGCACAAATCCTTGCACTTGCAGAAGAACTTAGTTGGTTATTGCCCATAGCTGTGTCCCTGAGGAAGGGCTGTCATTTTACTGTTTTGTAAACTATAATTACTATTGATAAAGTTTTATCTTTCAGTCCTATCTGAGACCTCTTCTTTTGCTTCTGCATGCAGAATCTTTCACTGACTGCTGCTTTGCATTAAACCCCCCCCCCCCAAATTACAACCAAGTCCCATGAATTTATCTCTTGATTGGCTTAATAAAAATAAATTATATTTCCAAAATAAATGTAGGGATAGTAAAGACCTGAAATGTTAACAGAGGACTAACAAATTTAGTTTAGAATTCCTTGATGGCCTTGCCAGTTCCACAAAGTTCTTTCCTCAGCAAATCAGCATCAACCTGTTTTATCAGGAATGGACCTGAATAATCTGGCCTTCATCCAGGTTGCTATCACTGCCAGACACTGGAGAATAGCGAGATGTTTCCAAGCTACATTTGAAGAAAAGAACAGGAGCTTATGAAAAGGATAGAGCCAGCTGTCATCTATCTTTAATGACACTGCTGGCTCACAGTCTCCACAACAGAGAGATATACCATGGGTCCTGTAGATCTTCATATAATTGCAAGCCCTTAGAAAGAAAGAACAGCAACACTCCTCCCTACTCTCTTCCCCCCCCTCTCAACAGCATCCAGCCTGTTCTTTCACACGCTCAAAAGGTTCTGAAGCCCCCTGACAAGAACATTACACCTTTTAAGTGTATCGGAGACTCCTTGCCTCCTTTGAGCCCTGCTGCAGGGTGGTTCTTGAGCGATAAGGCGATGTCACATCTTCACAAGTCTACTTCTCAACAGCAGACTTGTTTTTGCCTCAACACTGTAATTGTGTAATTCAGAAGACATTTAGATTGTGAACTCCTAATGTAGGTTCTAACATCCTTAGGGCAGAGCCTTTGCTTATATTTCTCTGTGAAGCACAAAGTACACCGATGGTGCAATATAAATAACAAACAATATTAACAATGAAAAAAAAAGTATTTTCCTCAACTTTGAAACAGTCTAACTAACTGGTTTTCCACAACAGCAATCTTAACTTTATATTTTAAACAGGTGTGTTTGTTGGCAGTGCATATAAACCTGGGACCAATGACAAATTGGGAGGCTTCTTGAAAAGAAGGGAGAAATGGGCAAGAGTGATAAAACAATTGTATCCTTAGGAGCTATGGAGAAGGGTGCAGCAGGACAGAAGGCCTGGCCCCAGGGCCTCACCTACAGCATACTTCCAGGCAGGGCCAATGAATGGGTGGGTGGGACATCTGGTTTTGACTGCACTGCCCATTTGCAGTGCGTTCAGCTTTTAAACCCGGCAGCAGACCTGACAGAAGCCTGGCTCTGACAGGTCCGCTGCCCGCGTGAGAGCCCTGATTGGCCTGCAATCGCCACTGCCAGCTGAGAATGGTAGGCGGTCTTTATAAAAGTCAATTGAGCAAAGCTGGGCAGATGGCCTCACTTGCTTCAAAGAGGATGCCACTGGAGCTCTTGCTGTGAAAGCAGACACTTGTGCTGGAACTGCAGCAGCAACTGCAGGAGGGATCTGATCTGGCTGCCCATGTTTCACACTTTCATTTCTTTTCACATGTTTCTTAATCAAATGCCTGAAGACTGAATGAATGATCTCTCATGCATAGCCTGTATTACTCCTGGTTACAAATGTATAGGCATCTGTGAATGAAATGGTTTTAAGTAATGAATCATTATTATTATGGTTCCCAGGAAAACATTGCAGTATATGTCACAGACAATTTGAGTAACATACGGTTAGAATCTAAGTAAGCAACTGTGATTAAGGCTGCATACATGCAACATTGCCAGGACACTTTTATGTTTGTGATCGTAAGCTGTTTTAAGCTGTTTTTAACATTTTGTTTTAGTTGTTGGAACCCGCCCTGAGACCTTAGGGTGAAGGGTGGGTAACAAATTAAAATACTACTACTACAACTACTACTGCTACATTTTATCCTAGAATCAAGAGAGTTCTTGTTCTCTCTCCCGCTCCCCCCCCCATGTAACCCACATTCTATACCTATTGCATATTTTTTGCCCCTGAAAAGCACTTGAAGAACTGGTTTCATTCTGGGAAAAAAAATCATTACAGATGGATTGTGTATAACCTCTCAGTGTGTCTATTTGAAAACAGATGTAAGCAGTCACAGCAATGAGGTGTGAGTGGGGGGGGGGTGTATCCACACCTGCTCAATGATCTTGTAAGTTGGCATATATCAAGATCAGGACTTCCTTCTGCATTCACCTGGGGCATGCACAGGGAGGAGAAGGCTAGGATAATCTAATCAAAGGGAGGATTTTCAAATGCACATAGTCTCTCTACCCCTGTGGATGACAGAAACTAGAATCAATCAAGACTGAAAGCAACATTTTGAAGTTAAGTATGTACGATTCCAGGTTGATTTGTGTGTGGGTTAGTGTGTACACAGCCTTATGTTATTGAGAACTTCGTCATTTACCTTGCTGTGTGAACAAGAGCTTATGCTTATCCTTATTTATTTATTTCATAAAATTTATATACTGCTTGATTGTAAAAAACCAACTAACCCGCAAAGCAGTTTACAAAATGTACCTTAATTTTGCATAAACGCTTTTGGCAGCTATGACAAAACAATTAAAGGGCTATGATCTGGAACAGGGGTCCCCAAATTAAGGCCCAATCGCCTTCTAAATGCGGCCCGCAGATGGTCCGGGAATCAGCATGTTTTTACATGAGTAGAATGTGTGCTTTTATTTAAAATGCATCTCTGGGTTATTTGTGGGGCATAGGAATTCATTCATTTTTTTTCAAAATATAATCGAGCCCCCCACAAGGTCTGAGGGACAGTGGACTGGCCCCCTGCTGAAAATGTTTGCTGACCCCTGAAATAAGCAAAAATTCTCTCTCTCTCTCTGGCTAGCCCTAAGTTTCTATTCTATAGTATTTAAAATTCATTTTGTTATGATCTTCAGTAACAGACATATCTTTGAAAAGGTCTGGAACTGGTATATCCAAATTAGGATAATATCAAAAGGCTCTTAATTCCCTAGGTATGTTATTTAATGCAGCAACATTTTTTTCGGTACACTATGGTTAACTGTTAATTAAGCAAACAATCCAAAAACTAATCAAATGTGGTTAAGTGATGAGTGTCTTTTTTATTATAATACAGCTACTCTAATTAGTGAAATCTGAAATCTTAATTAACCATACCAAAGGGACACTTATCATTTCTATCCACAGATCATTCTGTCATGTGGGACTAATATGCTTCAAAGCTTCAAATACCAACACAATTCAGCTGCTGCCAATATGACTTAAGGCCTTCTTCTCTGATTATGAACTGGTTTGCATATCACGCTAAACCAAACCATGGCTTAGACTGCAGGCATAGGCAAACTCCAGCCCTCCAGATCTTTGCGACTACAATTCCCATCATCCCTAGCTAACAGGACCAGTGGTCAGGGATGATAGGAATTGTAGTCCCAAACATCTGGGACTACAGTTTGCCTATGCTTGGGTTAGAGAGAAATCATAGGCTCCAGGAAAGGAACTCCCTGCCCCTTTGCTCCTTCCTGGTCATTCTGTTTCTGTGCTGCACTGAGCTAAGTCACAGCTGGCCTAAGCATGCTATCTGAACCTGACTTACAAAGTAATAATGAGCGGTAATCAAGATTTGTCCTATGGTTTACAGCTCATGTTTGTTTGGGGCAGTTAAATCACAAGCCCTGGACTGGATGATACACCAAGCCAAACCATGACTCTGTATAGCCGCAGAATGACTGGGCAAGAGCACATAATCTACTTTCCATGAGCCTGCATGGGAGCACTTTCATGCTAGGCCATGGTTTTTAAATATTGCATAGTGTAAATCATGTAGTTCAGTTGATTCTGTACTTACTGTGCCCCACCACAGAGCATCTGCATATGTAGAAAATTGAGCATTTGTATCTTTTTCAACCAGGTAGACGAGGAAAGATGAAAAAATCAATACTAAAAATCCTATGTACCAGGCGGTGATTAATTCCTATAGGATAAAAAAAAAGAGTATTAAAACAAGCATTTTGACAACCTTTCTGTACCAATACCATTTATTGGAATATTTGTACTTCCATATTCTGTAGTTACTTTATTAGTTACATACAAAAAAATTCATTGGATGCAAATTCTCCTTATACATTACAATGTATAATACTGTTTCAGGGCCAAGACACAATTTGCTTCTTCAGATAAGCCTAAGAGGTTGGATGTGCTTGGCAAACCTCCATGCCATCACGAAACTTTTTAAAAATTCTCAGTCTTAAGAGGTTTGCTATGCAACTTGGCTTTGCTGTTCAAGAAACATGGGACCAAAGCCCCTTTGGAGAAGCAGAATGAGTTGCATGGTTCTTTGGATTATGACTATGTAACAGTGATTAGCAGAACAGAGATATTGAAGTCTTAAAAGTAAAATGTTTCAGCTTCCTCTGCTCCAGTGTCAAAGGGGGCTGTAGCCAAAATGGCAACATTCAGAGGTGTGGCATCTGCTGTAGATAAGTGATCTTCTAGGACAAGGGCATTGGGTGTTGTCTATATATCCATATGTTTTCTACAATGTTTTTGGATCAGGTGGTATCTCTAATTGCAACAGTGGACGAGTCAATGCTGCCATGATTATTTCAGTAGTTTTTAATTACCTGGAGATTCATGTGGAAGGTGATTCATAAATTAAGAAAATGATAATAATAAATGAGAAAAGCTTATGTCATAAGTTTGTTAGGTGCCATAAAACTCTTTGTAGTTTTTACTGACAGCACTATTACTGTGGAAATTGATAGATCAGAGAGGCTGTGATAAGCTGAATTGTTTCTTTTTTCTCACTGATTGGGAACACTGCATAGGTCAGCTATTCACACATACCAGGGTGGTGAATGTTTTCTGGCCAGGAAGTCAGATAAATACGTATCTCTCCAACCTTTGTTGCTTACTTATATTTGACTTGTATCTTTACGTGTTAGTTGTGCATCTATCTTGTTATCCATATTGTTGTATCACAGTTTTATATTTGCAATCACAATCAAAATGTTTTCAGGCCAAATCTGAAAGGTAGGGAGGTCCTCTCACCTGTCAGTTATCTGTTGTCAATATGAATAATGAGACCTCAAAGTGTAACATGGACTGTTAAAAAGCCCTTTTGCAAGCAGCCCCATGTTGCTCTTTAACCTGTCAAAAAGAGCACCCCAGGGTTGCTTGCAAAACCAGACTGCTCTGGTTTTCAGAGGTTAAGAGAGCAGTGCTAGGCTGTTTCAAAGACCTCTTGCAAGTATTCCTGTGCTGTTCTTTAAACCCCACCCCCCAGTATAGTTTAAAGAGCCATGGATTGTTTAGTTAGCCAAAGGCCCTGGGGGAAGAGGAATGTTTTTGCCTGGTGCCTAAAAGGCACCAGGTGTGCATCCTTGGGGACAGCATTCCACAAGAGGGTGGCTACCACAGAAAAGGCCCACTCTCATGTTGCTACTCTCCAGACCTCTTGTGGAGGATGCACATGAAGAAGGGCCTCAGATTATGATTGCAGGGTCTGGGTCAGTTTATATGGGGAGAGGAGGTCAGAACCAGCACTTTGTATTGGGCCCAGAAATTAGCTGGTAGCCACTGCAGTCGGGCCAGGATTGGTGTAATATGTGCAGTCCTCCTTGCCCTGGTGAGCAACATGTTCCAGCATGGGAATGGAAGCACATAACCAAACTGAGCAGGGCTACTTTGGCTGTGTGGGCCAATTCCCAGCAGGGCAACTTGGCGCAGCCATTGTAGAATTGAACCCCCACCCATCAGCCTCCATCAGAATGGCACCAGTACATTAGCAGTTGGTTTTTGAGAAATGGCTTCACAGGTTATATCTGACCCCATGGCGAGGTGAAGGGTCCCTACCTGAGATATACACACAAATGTGAATGGTCAATGCAGAACAAAAACCACTGCTACAGGATTCTGTATTATTATTATTTTTAAAAGCATGAAATACATGAATGAATGACGAAATTCAGAGGAGTGAAGGCTATGAACAGGCCCTTACCTTGCTATGTGCATAAACCACTGAACCTAACAATTTCCAGGTTCCTCCTCTTCGGTCCATGCGCACCATGCGAAGGATCTGTAGGAAACGAAGACTTCTCAGTGCTGATGTTGCAAAAATGTTACCCTGAGTTTTTGCAGAAACAACTGCTATTGAAGCGATGAGAACAATGATGTCTGAAAGAAATACATTACAAAATACATTAATGTACACATATGGACCAGTTATAGCTTGATAGCATATTGTCATATGCTGAGTGAATTGGATGGCCTTGTATGTTAAGAATATTTTTTAACAGTCTTTATGCTGTGAATTGTAACAGCAACACCCCTATAAATGCAAAAAATACAATACTATAAAATGTTGCATTGACCAGTGCTAAGTTCTATCAAAAGAAATGCCCCTTTACTCAGTTTACAAGAATACATAATACACAATCATCTTACCCAATTTCTTAGACAGCCTCCAGTTATTTAAGGCATGTGCTCTACAGTCCTCATCTAATTTGTGTGTGTGCCAATTTCATGGGACCAAACTTTTAACTGAAAAGGATCTAATATAAGTCTCTCTCACTAAAAGTTCTACACAGCTCACATATACCTACCGGTAGTATTGGGAACATTAAGGGAGTTTTCAACAATGCTTAATTTTCTGTTCTGATCTATGGGTTGGTTGGTTTTTAACTTACAAACATGTATGTGTTTGTGTGTGTATGTATGTATGTATGTATGTATGTATGTATGTATTTATAAATAAGTTGCCCTTTACCCAAAGGTGCTAGGACAGAAGATTCATTTACCTTAAATACCATAATTAACAATATTTGAAATTAGAGTAAATAATAGATTGCCCAGTAAACACTACCATCATCAGGAATAAAGTAAAACACATTCTCCATCCACAATGTACTTTACCCACTCCAGTGGTTGAAACAAAGAGGTACATCTTCACTAATCGGCAAAATAATGTTGAAGCTGGGCACACCTTGAAGGGGACATAATTCCATAAGTGTGGTGCCAGAGCAGATAAGGCCCTCCCATGTACACCCATGCTTTGAACCTCACTCAGCAATGGGATCACAAATGGGGCCTCCCCTGCAGATCTCAATACACAGGTAGGTTGGTATTGGTGGAAGCATCCTTTAATCGCAAAATAATTGGCAATAATTTGAAGAGTAGCTATTTAACTGGAAGAGCGCACCCTTTTCTGCTCCTGTTAATAGATGGAATTGTTAGCAACACATTTGCCCTCTTTGGCTACCCCTTCACTGAGAATAATCGGGAGCAGTGATAATAACTGAAAATGCACCATAGGGATGGAATCATCATGCTGATGCAATAAATTTATAGCAGCAATTTGTGTATTAGATTAGCATTCTGCTGACATACTAGCTTTTCATTGGCAAAGCTTTTATGTAGGAAAGAGCTCAAAGGTACAATTCCTTCATCTGAAATTTGAAAGTCCAGGAAAGGGTGTATAGCACGCTTTGCTTATATATATTTGAATCATTTTACTTTCCATTAGATTAGCATCTATTCCAGTCTCAATCTAAACCCACTGACATGGGAGTGACAGCTTAATCTTATGTTTATCTACTCAGAAATAAGTCCCACAATGCACAATAGGGTTTACTCCCTTTTAAGTGTTTTAAGATTTGCTAGTGTCATATTGGGAAGCAAAATACTGTATTTATTGGGACAAACTATGTTTACAATGCAGCATGTGAGCTTTTGAGTTCACAGTATTCTATTTCAGACTAGGTGAACTGCCACATGACTATTTGTTGATACTAATAAATTTAATATTTTACTGACGTTATGAATTTGTTATAATGGACCAGTGGAGCTATCTGATTTAATATATGTCCATTGAGCTTCCTTCCCTGTATGCACACCAGTTCTAGCCACATTCCAAATCATTTGCACCTTTCCCCAAGCAAAGGGTTGGTAATGAAAAAGCTACCTGTTTTGTTATCATATAGTCAGGGCAATGGACCTGTTATTGCCATGTCCTGAGTTTCAGATGCTTTATTGTAGCTGATTCCCTATCCCCCCCCCAAAAAAAAAATCTATGGGACTATTTAATCATGTTCTTAATGCAGTCCCGAAATGGGAATGTTTTCTGTTGTAAGCTACCTTTCCCTGTGCCAATTCTGGAATTTCCCACAAGATCCACTCATCCCAAGTGATTCCATAATTTAGAGGTTACCAAAGCAGCAGAGTCACATTGCTCTAATAACCATCTCACTGTCACTGGCAGTCAACTCAGTACACCAAGGGTCTGAGATGGATGAGTGTTGAAAACATTTTGCACCTTTCAGAAACTGACATTTAGATTAGAGCTTTCGCATGTCCTGAAAAACTAAAAGTGACTAATTTGGGGGGGGGAAACAAAATTTTATGCCATTTCTAGATAAAGATTAAATTCAATGGGAGCAGAGGTGGTAAAATTTGTTCCAAATAACCTTTCATTGCAGATAGTCATACACTGATGTGCTTGTAGATGAGGTTATTGTGCTCACAGAACAACTTCCACATGTGGAATAGAACCTCCCCTCCCTCTCCTCCCCCAGGACCCTCCCTCAAAAAGCTCTGAATGCCTGGGGGAACCACTGGAAGTCAGAGTCCAGTGACTTTGTAATACAAAACCCTTGATTTGTGTGTGTATGTAAAAAATTGACAAGCAAAATACAGATAGACTTTGAATTGTTTACATTTCAGTTTTGTTGTCAATTGCACAGTTGTATTTACATTTTTTTTTTAATATAAAAAAGTTAAACGATTTTAAACCAGCATTATACAGGCTTTTCATCCTTCTGGAATCTGAATTTACCCCACAATTTTAACTATTGTGTTACACACAACCTACTGGAAAAATCACAGCTAGTTTGCATGTTGTGTGCTGGCCTTTTCATAGCTTGAATTATAGAGCCATCTCATTGTGTAGTGGGCTTGACTACTCTGAGCAGACCTAGGGATTGCAGTTCAAAACCATTAGACTTTTAAGCCTTGTTCTAAGGGCAACTTGTGTGCAGGGTGACTTTGCCCAGCAGCACTGGGCCCAGAAAGCGGTGGGGAGGTAATGCTGCATCTCTTCGCAGTTCTTGTGAGATCTCGCAGTATGCTGGGCATCCTGCACGATTTCGGGAGATGCAAGAGGAGCCAAGGCCTTAAAAGGCCTCACCCATGAGGATTCGTTAGGATTAGCATTTTGCCCTACAAGCTTCCCACCCACCTGCTCTTGGTGCTAGAGCCTCACTGAACTAACTACCTGGTTCACTGCTTTACAAGACCAGAGAGAAGTTTTTTCCTTCCCAACTTGAGTTGGCCCTCAGTTGGAGTTTTTTCTGCCTTTCCCTCAGTGACAAAAAGCTTTGCTTACATTTGGTGCTGATATAATTCTGTACTTTTGTGGGGCAAAAATGGCACAAGGCAAGATCAGCATAGTAAAGGGGCTCCCATAAGGGGCCTGAGGAAAGGGTTGACTAAGGCATGCTACCTGGCTGGAATTTTTCACCCTGGCCGCCCAGTGAGAACCTGGATACCTGGCTTGCACCACACCAGGGTTCAACACGGGTGATCACCACGGATGGGATAAGGGTGGGGTGCCATGCTCTGCCATTCCACCAGCATGGACTCACTGCAATGAGGCAGTAATCCTTGCCTTACTGCCATGCCAACCCTGCTTACCTGCTGTAGTCATTAAAGTTTCAACCTTATTTCACCCATCACTGCTGCCCTGTTTCAGTTATTACGCCGCTGTCATGGGTCACAGAATGTATTGGCTCTATATACATATGTGTAAGAGAAGAAGGTTCATCATTTTATAAAACTGCTTTTAGTAGTCCTTCCAAAAGGATTCAATATGCCATCTTCACGTTATTGTTAAGGTATTTATGGATTGCATGTTACTAATTTTCACACTAGTTATTTATTTTGTGCACAGATGGTACGCTTATGTTATTCCAGGCTTTTATAGATTGTTGCTTTCATACTGATTTTATTTATTGTCTACTGATATTTGCTTGCCTGATAATAGACATGTGTTGAAATGTGTTGGGAATTTCAGTCATTAAGTTCTTTGTGGTTTCTGTCTTAGAAATTGCTATTTTTATTGCGGCTGCCTGCTTCTTATTTGCTTTTGACATGATTTCTCAAATGTGTACTTTCCTAACATACTGTAGGCCTGTAGTTGCTTTCCTAACATACTTCATGTGGCATCCAGGGAATTTGCATTCTACAAACACTACACTGCTGGCTTTGCAGGTGATATTCTGTTTAATGTTCTGAGGCTGGTTAGCCATTTTGCTTCTTAAGGAGATGGTTGCCCTAGTATTACTTCAGTTCTTAGTTTGTGTAGGTCTGGAGCCACCTTCCCCAACCTGGTGTTGTCCAGGTGTTTTGAACCACAACTCCCATATGCTCAAGCCAGCATGGTCAGGGATGATGGGAGTTGTAGTCCAACAACACTTACAAGCCTCTGTGTCTTAACTAATTTTCTCAGGAAGGGAGTCTGAGGAACTGAGGCAAATAGTAGCAAAGAGAGAGAAAATTCTAGGCTTTCCAAAAAGATAAGCCTGCCTAACCTTTTGGAGTTCTTTGAGAGTGTCAACAAGGATATGGACAGGAGTATATGTTGTGTTCTTAAATTTTCAAAAGCTAAAAGCAGTCATGAGATGAGGGAGCAGGTCCTCATGGATTGGTAACAGGTTAAAAACCAAAAAGCAGATTTTTTCACAATGGAAGGATTTGCCCCAAGAGCTCAGTATTGGGATCTCTGCTTCCTTAATTGCAGTTAAATGACGTAGATTGGTGGGGGGAGCAGTAATGAGGTGGCCTAGTTTGCTTATTGTTCAGGATGGTAAAAATAAAATAAGATTGTGAGGGGCTCCAAAAGGAGCTTTCCAAAATAGGTGAATGGCAAATGTGATTCAATGTAAACAAGTGTAAAGTGATGCACACTGGGGCAAGTATAAAGTGATACACGCTGGGGCAAGACACCCTAACTTCATATATATGCTTATGGGGTCTGAACTGGGTGTCCCTTCAATTGCTTAAACCACCCACTTCAGACAGAGCAGTCAAGGGTTTTTCTCTCTCTCTGGATAGGATAGATGTAATAGTTGTTGACACGAGGAGGATATCCTCTAGGAAATGTTCTATAAAGTTTTAGGTTGTCCTGAGGTAGTTTTCATTGAAGTTGCAAAAACATTTCAATCTGCAGATGATGTTTTTGTGTGTGTCCTGGAGGAATTCCATATTAAATGAATGTGAGCATCAGTGGGTTGATTGTAAAGATCTGTGACTATCTTGTTTTTTATGTGACAAGAAGAACATCCCATATGATTTGTAATGACTCTATTAAGTGCACATTTGATGGTGGGATGGATGGTTGGTATCATTCTTAAATTGTTCCAAACTTTTGTTGCTTGTGGTCCAGATGACAAAGGATGTCATAAATGCATCATCAACAAATGAGCAGCTTGTTGGTGGGCTCCTTAACTATGACTTGTTCAGGCTTCCCAAAAATAAATTGGCATAAAATGGAGCCATGCAGATGCCCAGGAGCAAACTTAAATAAGTCATCCTTAAAGAGCCCACCAACAAGCTGCTAACATGGTAGTGATACATTAGTGATATCTTTGTATTGGTGAACAGAATCAGTGGCAAACGAATGCTAGAACTTAAGTAGTTATATTCAACTAAGTTACACTCTGAGTAGGCCCAATGAAAACGTTAGTCATGTCCATGAATTTAATGGGCCTCCTCTAAATGTATTTCACAGAACCAAAGAAAAATATTAACTCTGTCCCGCCATTAAAGTTACATGCAGCAGCACCACTGAAAATTAATATAGCCCTTTCCTGGATGATAGTCTTGTCATGAAGCAAAACCAAGTAATCACAAACAATTCATGCAAACTACTGTCCTTCCATTTGCACAAACAAAGTATGTCAAAACAATGTTCAGATTCCTATATCCTGCCCAACATTTACTTTTAGATGTTTTACATGTAGCATTTTTCTCTGTTTTTTAAAAACTTTTTATTAAAGATTTCTTGGTTTACAAAAGTATGTGCAATGTCTCTTCTTTCTACAGATCAGTTGTTGAGACATTAGTGTTACATTAGAAAGAATAGGGAAGAGGTGGAGGGAGCCATGGTGGGTAGGGGTGGGGTAGGGTGGCGATGGTTCTCTTTTACTTAATGTATGTGTGGGGTTTTATGTCAGCGTCATTTGTGCAGGTTCTCTTTGCTATTCACTTGTTTTCCTTTGGTGGTGAGAGAGGTTAGGGTTGGCCTAGGGTGTGGTTGTTCGTTTGTGATTGGCTGTGGTGAGCTTTGTTTTCATGTGTGAGTGGGGTGGGTGGGTGTTTTTGGATCAGGTTAGCCATACTGATTTGTATGCTGTTGGTGGATTCTTGTTGTCTTGTTGGGCTGTGTATATAATAAAGGGGAGCCATTTTTCTCTGTTAAAGAAACTGGATTTATCTGCTTAAAGCCAGACAAGTTACGATTAATCATCACCTACTAGTAAAAAGTAATTGGCAGGATATATTCAGGAAATTCTCTGAATAAATGGCTCTGTCTTGATTTTTGCAGATGTCATTTTAGCCAAAAAGTCTCTTGAGTTCTCAAGAACATACACAGTACTCTCTGGATGGAAATCCTGTTAATTATCAACATGGGAAATATTAATTACCCAGCCTCTCCAGTTTTACAATTTTGTTTCAAGTTGCAAGACAACTTAGTGTTTTATGATATAAGAAACTAAAGTAGCTTAGATTTCATAATAATCCTGAGTAACAACTTGGACTGGGATGTGAAAATTGATTTGAGCTATTGCTGTGCAATACGATAATAGTGTTCTCTGGTAACAAAAAATTGGGGGGGGGGAAAGGGTGCTATATTTGAATTACCTACTCAATGGGAATTTTTGGAATGCATCTCTTAGCACTCAATGCACTTCAAACTACCTTTAATAATGTGGAAGAGAGCAATTTCAAGAGGCTATTTCCCCCATATTCTTGCTTTTTGGTCGTCGTCGTCCCCCCAATGGGGACAGCTATTCATCTTGGTTTGTTAGTCATCATAGTTCTACTCAGAGTAAATCTATACCCATTAATTCCAATGCCTCTACCCCTGAGTATGATTAACAACCCTTTGTGTTAAAAGGAAAACACAGACCGCTTGTTAAACTGAACTGGCTAAAATAAATAATCCAGGATAGAAAGAATCCTGCATGAGTCCACAAAACACTTCCGCATGTATGCTGGTAAGCGGATGGTCTTTTCCCTCCTGACAGCAGCCTCACACAACTCATGGGATGTTATTAGAGAGCCCTCAAATTTTTGTAACCAAACTTGCATTAAAATAGGGGTGGAGAACATTTTTCACCCAAGGGCCTCATTTCCCTCTGGGCAACCTTCTGGAGACCACGTCCCAGTGGTGGGCAGGGCCAGAGGCAGACGTATAATATAGTTTTGTGTAGTACAATTCCACACACACACACTGCCCTGTCCACTATCTAGACAAGCAAGAGGCATGTTCAGAGTTCAAGGACACGTTCCAGCCAGACAAAAACACTTGAGGTATGAAGCAGGACTAATGAGGGATGTGGCTTGGGGCCAGATAGAGAGGTCGGGGCCACATTCAGCACCCAGGCCTGAGGTTCCCCACCTCTGCTTTAAAATATAACAAGTCCCCATCCTGTCAGATGGAATTCAAAGGCTTGCAAGGAGACATATTTATGGGAAGGCAAACTGGAGTAGCTCAGCAAATCTGAGGCAGTGGCAATGAGCATGCCCAGATACTGTGAGGACTGGGAACATTTTGGAAGCTGAGTTCCAGCCAGTTCCCTCTTTCACTTTCAGTTGCTGAGTTCCACTGCCACCCCTTTGGCTCATGCACACAGACAAGTTCAGGAAAATCCAGCCTGTGGTACTTACTGACAACAAGCTTAGACACTTCTACTCAGAAGTAAGTCCCACTGAGTGCAAAAAACTTTCCCCCAGGTAGATGGATCTACTGGGTGTTGAGGAGAAGATGGGTGAGTTCTTGGGGCTGTCCTACCACTTTAAAAAAATCCCTTAAAGCAAGTTCCCCTAAAGTCAACTGCTATTGCAAGGAGGCAGCCTGACAAAGTAAGGCAAATCTTCCTCTCACCATTCCTTCAGGCTTTTCCCTCACTTGTCCTGACAGAGAAAAAAGGAGGACAGGAGATAATATTCTTCCCAGGTTAACCACTGTCATAAACACCTCTGAGTGTGCATATGCTGATGTTAGTGACTCAAAGGATTGCATACTCCTATGCCAGGGGTCAGCAAACTTTTTCAGCAGTGGGCTGGTCCACTGTCCCTCAGACCTTGTGGGGGGCCAGAATATATTTTGGAAAAAAATAATGAACGAATTCCAATGCCCCACAAATAACCCAGAGATGCATTTTAAATAAAAGCACACATTCTACTCATATAAAAATATGCTGATTCCCGGACCATCCGCCACCCGAATTTAGAAGGCAATTGGGCCGGTTCCGGCTCCCAGGCCTTAGTTTGCCTAACCATGTCCTATGCTGTAGCAAGCTGGCCCAGCAAAATACTTAACTGCCTCAGTTGTATCTCTTATTCTGATATTAAAATAGTGAAATATATGCTTATACCAACCAAACACTACATGCATTTTCAGGTACATATTTACAAAAATACACACAGGATGATATCCAACAAAGCCATGCTCAGAATAGACTAATGAGTATCAGTGGACCTACTCTAAGGTATTTTAAGTTATGTGGAATATAAAACATCCATGAATAGGTCATTTCCCACCTGCATTGCTGCAGCATGTTACATATAACTGGGTGGGAAACCATTTTCTGCCTGAGGGATGCATGCCTTTGTGGCCACATCCCAATGCAGGGCACAGCCAGAAGCAAACATAGGTGTGGCAGGAGACAAAGAGTAGTTAGAATAATGGATGTTATTCTTACCTATGTATAATAGACTACGGTAAATCCCAGATTTGTCTGCCAAGCCCCACCCTTGCTCTTTAATTCTTGAAAGCTCTAGCTAGCAAAGGAATTCTGTAGCCCATCTATCAGCGTTGGCTCATCTATTTTCTAAATGCCTTCCAAGCCCAATTCACTATGCTGCATGTGGCAGGACAGAATTTCAAACAAATACATGCTCTCCCAAGCCCACATTCCCAGCATGTTCACACTCCTGTCTCAGCTACGTCTATGCTGGCTTGGTCATGCCAACAGAATGGAAGATGGCCAGATTCCCAAGAACATGCTATACAGTACAGTGAGCTGGCTTCAGGGACCAGGCCTGTTGGCAGACCAACTCTGTGCTATAAAGATGCCTGCAAATGTGACATGAAGGCTGGCAACACCAACCTTGCCATGCGGGAATTCCTTGCGGACAACTACGGTGCCTGGAGACAGACAGGTTGGGTATCCATAGCAGGGACCAGAGGCAAAATGACTGCTTGGAGGAGCATGCTTGGAGGAGCACAGAGAGAAGAAACACCATGGTGCATCTGCAGAAGCACAACTGTATGCCTTCATCTGCCCCAGCTACAACAAAACTTTCTCTTCCGCATGGGTCTCAACAGCCATAGTAGATGCTGCAACCTTCCAGCAGCTTGACCTCACCCCCAAAGTTGCACTCCTCCATTGTCTGTCCAGAATGCCAAAGGTTATTTTCTTTAAAACTGTAAATGGCTCTGCTTATTTTGCATTCGAAGGAATGCATTTTACTGTATGTACATTCCAATCCTCCTCCAGAACTGAAAGTAAGAGCCACTTCTTTATGAGGGTAAGATCACCTAAGACCCACTGGGCTACTTCTCTTCTTTTTGGGGTGTGGAGGTGGGTAGAGAGGGGTTACACAAGCACAAATGATTGTACAAAGAAGCAGCAATCCAGTGGTCAGGGAAAAGAGTGAAAACATTTTTTCACCTGAAATAGCCAGGAAGTTCTGGAAACCTTTCCTAGCTATTTTCCAAGTTATTGTAGTTGTTTTTAATGGTATGCTATTATATCGAATTTGAAACTATAAAAACTTTGCTATAATTTGTTTTGCTTAGGTCTTCATAATGAAAGCTGAAGGTTATTTTGTTTGTTTTTGATCGTAAGTTGTTTTGTATGCTTTCTTTAGTGGAAAAGCAACTACTTTATAGATATCCTATTCAGGGTCATCAATCAAGGGCCCAATTAAGATAAAGTGCATTTACGTTCTGTTGAAATAAAAAGGATGTAAGCAAAGTAAAAGTTTCCTTTCTTTGGATTGCTCATCTTAAGTGACGTAAGAAACAGCTATATTTACAGGTACCTGTTCAGTTGATGCAATTTATTTTTCTGCTACGTGTGTGCAAAATGCTGAAGATCAGCCATGACATCATAATAAAGCACAAAAGTAAAATTCTTCACTAGAATACTATGATGTATTTCCTATGACACATCATACATGCCTGCTGTAACATTATTCTTCCTCAGGTCCTCACAATGAAATAATCCTCCTAAAAGCACAATGCAACCATCCCTGAAAAAGAATACCTTCAGTCTGGGAAAGGAAGGCTGAATGTTCAGGAAAAATGCTCTCAACATAGTTACCGGATCTGCATGCATTTGTTTCAGAGGAGAAAGAGAGGAAGATGCGGGCCCGTATTATACAACAGCTAGCCGCGATGGCCCGCTTCTATGCACCACTGTTTGGAGGGCGGAACCTTATCATTACCAATACAGTGAGTAGCGGTTTATTGCTGGGAATTGCAGATATAGCTCAGCAGTCTTTGGAACGAAGGCAAAATCCCAAACGGAAGTGGGATGTTGAGCGTGCATCTCACATGTTTATAACAGGATGCACCATGGGACCGCCCCTACATTACTGGTACACCTTGGTAGACAAACTAACCCCGAGAAAAGGACTTGGACACATCAAAGTTGTCATCATCAAGGTAACAATAGATCAGCTTTTTGCTCCATTCTTCGGGTGCTGGTATTTCATGACAATGGGACTACTTCAAGGTCACACTGTGGCAGCCAGCTGGAAGGAATTTAAGGAGAAATTCACGGAGTATTTCATCGCAGAACTCACTGTGTGGCCAGCAGCTCAGATGGTCAATTTTCTATTTCTTGCCCCTCGCTATCGAGTGCTATTTGTGAATGTAGTGACCTTGGGGTGGAACGTATATCTTTCATATCTCAAACACAGAAGTTGAGGACTGCAAGGAACTGGAAGCAGAAAAGTGAAGCACAAGTATACTTCTCTGGACTGAATGTGTTGGCTCAAAATACAAACAGATTTGATGCTGCCCCCTTGGAATTTTATTGTTACAGTTGGTGCTTTTTCCTTTTTTTAGATAAAAAGGTGTCGGTACTCACCATGAAATTGTTACAGTAAATGCCACACTTTTAACATTTTGGGAGAAAGGCACTGCGTACCCTTGAGTACCCCCAGAAAAAAAGCACTGGTTGCAGTCCTTTTCACAAAAAGCAAGGTAAAATAATGTTTTCCTATCCTAGTTTCCCCATGTATTATTTTTTTTAAAATTAAACATCGTTTATTTCATAAAAATTATATACTGATTGATTGTAAAAAGAAAACCCTTCAAGATGGTTTTCAAACAGAATAAAACAATAAAATCATCAGTAAAACCCATTAAAAACAACTATTCAAAATACTGTACCCAAGACTAGGTTAAGAATCCAGTCCTAAACTGAACAAGGGGCTCCCTTGTATTCATTCCTCTCAAAAAATTATATGCCTTTTTCCAGCTATTAGACATTTACCTTAATTGATCATTTTTAAAATGTAAAAGCACAGAAGAGGTTAGAAACCGAGAAAGCAAGTGGCTGTATTGAAAGTAGCCCTCAGGAGAATGTTCCATCAGCCCAAAGATTTCTCCTTGTGAGGGAATGTTCTTACCCTCTCCTCTCCCATCAACCCCTAAATCTCTTCTGGAGGTTCTCCCAACCTTCCAGAGCAGATTTGGAGATGGCTTGTGGCGCATGAGAGAGGGAAGTCCCCTTGAGCTGGTGCTAATCCTTGTGCTAGTGCAACTATTTAGTTGGAACATCACCCAGTTATTATTTCTGAGTAAACATACCGGTACATTGTAAAGGACTTAAATTATTGGGGGGGGGGGCGGATCTGCCCCAGGAAATGTATACAATTCTGAATTTTTCAGCCTAGACTGAGTCATAGGGCAAACATTTCAGATGTAAATGTCCCAGGAAACCAAAACCAAATGCAATAGAGCTTTGTTCAAGGAAACAGAAGGCTTGTCCACATTTACCTTTTGCACCACTCTGTCCAGGCACAGGTCCTGCTTTAAACCTCTATGTTTGAGCTTTCTGGGTTTTTGTCGTCCCCCACCCCCCAGTTTTCCCCACAAAAATTCTTTATTGCTCAGTCGGAGCAATTGTCAATTCGGGTTTCCCATGGATTGACATTTGCTCTGCTCTGATTGGGTGCCAAAGAGCAGCTTTTTTTTTGCAGGGAAAGTTCCAGAGCCAAAAAGAAAAATGCTAGGACATAGAGCTTTAAAGTACAGTCCTTGCCTGGAACGAGCGGAGGAAAAGTAAATGTGGATAAGCCCTAATTCAGGGGTCAGCAAGGTTTATCTTGCCTGGGCTGCATCAGTCCCACAGAGATCCCCTGTCGGCCGGACCGCCTGCGTGAGCAGTTTACGGCACCTACGCAGATGCGGTTTTCGGTACTGCGGAAGCGAGTCCTTGCGCCATGCCATGCTGGTTTAGCACAGCGAGCGAGCGGGCAACTTGGTTCGGGGGCGGCTCATGGGCCGGTCAGACGACCTCCGCGGGCCGCTTCTGGCCCATGTGCCTTAGATTGCTGACCCCTGCCCTAATTCATGTTTGTATTGATGGCAGGAAGCAGGTTCTTTAGCCACTTCAGATCCTGCCCACATCAACCATGTAGATAGATAGGGAACTAGAGTGGACTGAATCTTGTCATTTATGGATAGTGGGGGCTGAATGTCCCATTCCCAGTTTATGCAGCTCAGTCTCCTCCTCTGGCTTAGGGACATACTACAAATTATTCCTTCCATATTTGAACTACTAACACTGCAGTCCAAACCCCCTTTTTGCTGGACTGCACAGGGTTGGGTTGGGCAGAAATGTCCCTCTGATCACCCATACTGACTCCCACCCAGAGAGAGATGCCAGCATCACTCAGCTAGTGTGGAGCTCCCCATTTTGCCTGCCAAATGTGCAGGTGAGAGTACCATTGGCAGGGTCCCCACTATCGACAGCCTATGGAAATCCCTGAAATGGGTATTCAAGGGTCAAAGAGGGGCTGAGCCAGGCCATTATCCACTGAATGCTGAGCTGGCCCTGCTGCCATCATATGACAGCATTGAGCCCAATTGCCAAAGCAAATCCACAGCAATTTTTGGCTGCCCACTACATTCTGCCCTGGTGGGAGCAGCATGACAGTCCTATTAAGCCTGGCCAGAGCCTGGATTGCACCCTTACTCTTGATTTATGAATTCTTGGCTGGAAAAATAACAACAGCATCTGAAACATTTGCACCCCTTTCACCCGTAAGCACAGGGGCAGGGCTGGACCATACCTCTAGGCAGTGTAAGGAAGCAGATTTTGCGGTATAAATGTGGTAATTAAAATGGCCAATGATGTAGTTTATTATTCTGTGCTTGCCACTGGGCAACAGAATTTTGAGTTTCTGACTCAAGCACCAAAACATCTTGGATCATCTCTGCCTCCAGCTGCTTATTTCTTCATGAACAGCCCCATGTTGGTGAGAGCATCAGAGCTGCTTACATTCTTCTCTTGCCCACTTCCAATCTGTTTCAATTGTGCAACTGCACAGGACATAGTCTTGGTGGATTGTTCTCACAAGCTGAAGTTGCTGTTGTTGCTTTAATTAAATTTGGGGAGCATTAAAGGAATGGAATAAAGAATAATCACTTGTCACAATTCAGGAAAGATAACGGATTTCTTTCAAAAACAAGAAACCCACAACATGACTCAACAGTCAGTAAGAAGGAAGGAACAGAAGGCAGGGAATGAACAGCCCCAAGAACCTCACAGCTGGATCCTCCTACAGCAGGATGATTTCCCCAGCTTCATACTGACATAATTGGTACACTGGCTGGTTCTCAAATGCCCTCTTGTCCTGAAGGTACAGCCCAGAACTGAATTAGTTCTGGTGAGGACCTGAGGTCTCTACAGATCAGAGGTAAAACACACACCTGAAGGATTAAAGAATAGCTTGCTAATAGCTTACAAAACAGATTAATGTGCAGTGATGCATGCCTTTAGCATAGGAGCAAGCAGAACTGCCATGCAGACTAATTTGCTAAACAGAAGTACTGGCTTGGGTTGAAAATACTATACTCTGGTGGACTCATAAAGAATGCAGGGGGGGGGGAAGACCCTCTGAATGTACCCTCTGCAAGAAATCTGCAGACAGCAACAGCATCTGTAGTAGTTTGCTGGTGGGCTGCTTGAGTCCACTATAAGGCACTGGTACATAGGGTTGGGGGGGACCTGGAACCTGAGACTCTTACTAAAGAGCTTTACTATATAGCAGACTAAAGGTATGGTGTGTGTGTTGATGTGCACTAGCTGCGAAGATAGCATCACTCAGTGTGGGGCACTAGCATCATGGCTGGTGCTGCTACCACTTAACAGCTGTAAACTCAGCCCCAGGAACGAACCCGCTGTGCCTCAACCTCCCAAGGGCATCCAGTCCCCCCCCAGTGGTGCTTTGTTTTCGTACTATCATATAAGCCACCCGTGTCCACATTGATCTCCCCACCTGTTTACTATAGCAGCTGACCTAGGAAATTTGTGCTTGACCACAAATGCAACCAATTGAAAGGCATAATAATATTAGCAGCAGACGTGCCAGCTGTTTTAATATCAGGTGGTGCAAGCAAGGGATGATAGCTAAAGCTGGGAACGTGGTTAAAACGCCCATGTTAAAATACCCTGTTTCTCCTAAAATAAGCCATAGCAGGATTTCTATGCATTTGCGAAATATAAGCCGTTCCCCAAAAATAAGCCATACCCCGAAAATAAGTCATAGTGACGTGGTACCAGCCATTAAAACAGCCTGGGGAGGCATGGCTATGCAGCGTACCGATGCGACACGGTTAAAATAAGACATCCCCTGAAAATAAGCCATACTGTGTTTTTTTGAGCAAAAAAATAATAATATAAGACGGTGTCTTATTTTAGGAGAAACACGGTAGTTCTCTTGTGCTATTCTGCTTATAAATGCATGAAGGCTGCTGCTCAAACTTCTAATTTCATTGCACTGCCGCAGCCGCAGTGATCCTCCATTCACGGCTGCAGCTGCGAGCAGAGGATCCCAGCACCGTTTGTACAGTGCTGGAGTGCCAGTGCCAGTGCCAGCAAACCGCTAAGTACAGCGCATGTGTGGTGGCGCACACATGCACTGTACGTAGCAACGCTCCACATGCACTGTATAGCGGTTTGCAGCTGGCGCCGCTCCAACACCGGATGGACGGTGGCGGAATCCTCTGCTCGCGGATGTAGCTGCGAACAGAGGATCCTCCACATGCAGCTGCGGTGGCGTGATGGCTGCTCGCATTGCCACGAGCCCCCGCAGGGTTACTTCTTGTCACCCCCGCAGACATGGAACCCGGTGTGCACCCCCACCCTCCGTTGCGATGGAGTCACGCTTTGTTCTCCCAGAGACTTCTCCCCCACACTTTCAGCTGGTGCATCTGCTGCTCATGGTCCTCTCACGTCCGTTGCCTTTGGTGCTCATGCATCTGCTTCAATTGCTTAAGGACTGCTGTTATTTCTTCCTCCATTTTCGACTTATAGGCCTTCTCTCCAGGAAACACAGATCCCACTTCTGATACCAGTGTTACAAAAGCCCAGCGCCTGTCCCTCCCCCTGCCAAGCCATGGCAAAGGTGCATGGGATCTCAGGCACCCACACGGGGTCTGTGTCCCTTTTGAGAGTAGAAGACACAGTGGAGACTGTTGTGCTTTAAGAAATAGGGTTTAATCACCTATTTACACCCTCAGTCTGCTTGGAGGGGGTCCCGATCTTACAGCATGACCCAGAGCATTGCAGGAAGTCCTTCCTTCACCTGTGCCAAAATGTATCTTCCCTTTCTTCTTCCCAGAAGCCAGAGCCCTCCCCCAGAGAAGTTACCCCGGCAACCTTCCAAATCTCCAGTCTCTGGTCAGACCTGGGACAAGGAGTTTTTGAAGACCCTCAATGGCTATTGTAATGCTAACAGCTCTGCTCTTCCCTCAGCCAGCGCAGGAATCCCCTTGCAGCTTACTGGTATATTCTCCCTGCGTATCATAAAGAACCCCAAATCCTGGCATTTATTCATTTATAGGGTTTACACCAAATCTATAGAAATATGAATTAAGCCCATGACTCCCCAGTCTTGGCATTCCACTTTGGATCAGCCCTTGCAAAGATATGAGAAGTCCTTCTGTTCATGGAAGGCCGCCTTATGAAAGGGGCTATATGTGATCTAATGGATAATTCTGTTCATGAATTTCTGGACTGAACCCTCTACACCAGCCTTTCTCAACCTTGGGTCCCCAGATGTCTTTGGCCTACAACGCCCATCATCCCTAGGTAGCAGGACCAGTGGTCAGGGATGATGGGAGTTGTAGGCCAAAAACATCTAGGGATCCAAGATTGAGAAAGGCTGCTCTAAACGATTGCACATCAGCTACAAAGTGAGAGAGAGATAACGTGGAAAACTAAATTGCCGAGGAAGGAAGTGACTTAGGCACCAATTCAGCACAAGTGAAAATGATGCACTTATGCATATGCTGCTCTTAGCTGGATTGTGACCTAAGTGTGCAAATCAACAAAACATTTACTCCAGAATAATTTTGCTAAATTTAGTGGGACTACCCAGAAATGGAATGGTTATGGCTCTGCCTTCCTACAGTAACTAATAACAGTTCAGAACACTAGCCAAAAAATTCAGACTTGAGCAAAAAGTGGAATAAAAAAGGCTCACAAGTACACATGGTCTTTCAAAATCATCATTCCTTACCAATAAATTATAATCTGGGGTACAATCAAAGGTGCAGACTTAACTATCTCTTTCAGCAGAATTGCCAATCTCTCTCCCTGTTGTCAAATCCAGAAAACACGTTGATAGCAGCATTTTGCATCAGAAAATATGGCAAAGGAAAGAAACTCTCTAAGGCTGATTGTAAAGGCAAATCATCGTTTTATTTTCCAAAGTGATATAATGGAGGCATCATTGCCCATAGTGTGCCTGCTCACCCCACTGTTCTCTCTGTTCACGGGTTTTACAGAGACATTTACAGGAAATGTTTCAAAAACCTCTTCAATCAGAGATGATAACACACCCCATTTCTCACTCCCCAACAACTGACCCTCCTTGATCCCCCCCCATTTTTGCACACACACCCCACAGAGCATTTCCACCATGACTACACTAATGAAATACAGCACACACACCCTCCACCATTCTAAGAAAACCCCTTAATCCCTATTTTATATTATTTTAGTCTTTGGTAGATGTACCGTGGGAGGGGATGGTGGGAAATTGCTTCCCTTCCCATTCCACTATAGAGCAATTCATGGGACAAGGTCCTCGGCTCAACGATAGAACACATGCTTCAGATGCAAAAGATCCCAGGTTCAATACCTGACGTCTCTAGGTTGTGCTGGGAAGACCTCCTGTCTGAAACCCTGGAGAGCTGCTGCCAGTCATTGCCAACAGTACTGAGCTAGATAGATAATGAAGACTGAGGTATATGGATAATGAATACCGCACTGGGTAGTTTGAATCGGTATAAGGCAGCTCCCTTTGTTTTATGAAGTTTAAAGGCAAATGATAACCAATGTAACTAAGAGGGGTGATAGAGAGATTCCATTTTCCTGGTAATATCTGGAATTTAAAGCCAATGAACCTAGAAGTCACAAATTCTTGGGCTACTCACAGGCTGCTTGTGGAAATGAAATTATATACAATTTTATGTGCTATCTATGACACCAGTAGTGACAACTATTAATAATAATTAGATAATTTTTTTATAAAATTAGATAAAAAATAACATCCCTCCCAATGAAGCCCTGGGCAGCAAACAATGAAACAATAAGAGAAAAAAAGCTCAGTTAAAGGCAAACCAAGTATCCTCACAACTAATAACTTAAAAATTGCCAGAAACCATATCCTTCAATCACCAAATGCCTGGGTGAACAGGATTTTTTAAAATGTTTTATTTCAAAAATGTAGAAACAACAACAAAATAGAGTTACACCTTGTAATTACCGGTACTAACAGAAGCTAATGCATTTAACATACCTTTCTTCTTTATGTGTAGGTAAACATATATGGAAGATCCATTGCAACTTGGGGATTTTCTGTATACTTCATCATAATATTACAGTACTTAGTCTCTTTTCCATAATCTGAGGAAAGGCTTTAATAAATGTTGATGTATATGTCCCTGATGTGTATATGATAAAAAAATCATATCACACCACATAAAAAATCTAGTGTTTTTGCTTTAGCTTTTTATTTTGCCAAAACTTCAATGTCAAAAGTTCTGAAAATGTCCAAATGTTGGTTACTACCCTGAGAGCAGGCATCGACATAGATACTATTAACTCCTTAGATGCCACTTTCTCATTTTGTTCCTCCCAGGCTTAATGCTGGTGTGACATATATAGTCTGATGGGGAGTATTTTGCCCCTGAAAAGTCCCCAAGCCAGAGGAAGAAACTGATCTGCATAAATTGAACAAACATGAATTAATCTCCTTGAATTAATCTCTCTTGCGTGACATTCATGTTTACTGGGACATTTGATTCTGAAATATTTGCTCTATGGCTAGGCGAGGCTAAAAAAAAAGTTGTGTGCATTGCTTTGGTGCACTGCTTCAAAGCACTGAGTAGGGAGGGCTCTTTGCAAGGGACAAAGGGCTTTACAAGAGCTCTACTTGGCTCTTTGCAAGCTCCTTCAAGGTTCAGCTGGCTTCGGAGTTGCCTATGGGGAACTTCGTAGCATGGCATGGCCAATCCCAGACTGTTGAAGTTCGTGCCTATCAGCTAAAAGTTGCTGACTTCAAGCTCCACTTTCTGCTGGAATTGGCTGCACAATGGAGATCCCCATGGAAACACTGATCCCAGGTGGTTTGTTCTTAGTGCCAATGTACAACCAGGAGCACACTTTAAAGCAGGACCTACTTTTACATTTGGGAGCCCCTTTCTTTTATCATATATTGGTATGGTGGTACTGTTCCTGCTGTGACCCACCTTGGATCAGGCTGTGGCCTGCTTGTGGGTCCCAACCCATAAGCTGAAGACCAACGTGATGTCAGATGCAGGGCAGGTGGGTGTGGTTTGGGGGGAATGACCTCGTAGGCCAAATATTTCTTGTAAACAGCTTAGACGCTCTATTCCAATCAAGTGGTATATAAATTTTGTTGAATAAAACAAATGCTGGGTTAAGTTAGGCCTGCAGGATGAAGGTTCCCCCACACCATCAAGAGATCATGGAGAACCAATAGAGCTGCATTCCCCTGTCTCTTATCAAAGTCCTTGATCAGGGTGACCAAAACTGTTTTGGTGCTAAAATTGTGCCTGAAACCAAGCTGAAATGTGACCAGATAACCTACTTCTTCCAGGTATACCTGCAGGGATGCCTTGCAGGCCACCATATTCTAGCTGACCAGATGCATATATTAATTCCAGAGCAATGTTTTTTTCCTTTTCTATTGGTGATTATGGACAATCCATGTACCCATCAAAGGCATAGCCAAATGTAATCTAGGACCTGAATTAAAATAATAACCAGTAGAGTCCTATCCTTCTGTGACAATGCTGTAATTCATAACGAGGTTAGCCATGGTTAAAAAACTTACCTATTACACAGAATGGTTTCCTTGCGAATCTCAGTCTTCCCTGCCATCCACGGTACCGACAACAGCAGCCAGCAGACCAGATGCGCATGATAAACTCCAAACCAAAGACAACAATCATGACAGACTCCTAAGGGGGGGGGGCAAATAAGAAATACAGCCAGTGAAGTCAGCAGCACAGAAAACAGAAGCAAATACTTGTCAGTATTGGCTTAATTCAATTTCAAGCAGCTGAAATATAATTGGGTTTTTGTAAAATCTAAAGGATTGCATTGCATGTGACATCAAAAGCTTTTAAAAAGATTGAATTTTCACATAACACAAGGCTGTAGGGAGAAGATTGCAAAAAAAAAAAAACCCAACTCCCTACACATAGAAAAGTAGCTCCTCTGGGAGATGCCAAACCTGGAACATTTCTCTCTTACGTGCTTTTGCTTTCTACGGACAGGTAGCACTTTCATGGGATTGTGCAGATTGTACTGTGTTCAACCTGTCTTTTTCACCTCTTCAACTAACAGCAGCTTGGGGAGGAGCAATTTAAGGTGGGGAAATGGCATGGGGTGCATTTATTAGGATGAACCTTTTACCAACCACCATATGGCCCATTTTAAAATTCTGCCTTCCCCCTACTTCTGCTTTTCATCAAATAAAAAGATGCCAGATTATCCAAACATGTCAAGTTGAAGCCATTTTTTTTCTTTGTCTCCAGAGAATTAAATATGGGATGCTGCTGCAGAAGTCACTGCTTGCATGAACATCGCCCACCTCTGATTGTACAGTGGTTTCCGATCAAACAAGTTGTGCAGGCTTTTGTGGTGTTTCAAATTGCTGCAGAATTTGTTTGACAAGAGATGGTAGTGAAACGAAAGCAATTGATGCCTGGCCGGCCCTAAAATTAGGCAAGACAAAGGAAAGCAAAATTTTGGCATATGGTTCAAGGAAAGTGGTGCCTACACTTCCTCTCCCCTTGCATGCACTTCTTGGTTTGTGAAACCACAATTTGCTGTTTGTGCTTGAATTTCGCTGTCTAGGTTGGGAGGGTTTGCTCAAACCACTAGTCTGCCTTTTCAGATATCATGGCAAACTCTAGATACAGGTAGGTAGCCGTGTTGGTCTGCCATAGTCAAAACAAATAAAAAATAAAAAAATTCTTTCCAGTAGTACCTTAGAGACCAACTAAGTTTGTTCTTGGTATGAGCTTTTGTGTGCATGCACACTTCTTCAGATACACTGAAACAGAAGTCACCAGACCCTTATATATTGTGAGAGAGTGGGGAGGGGTTTTACTCAGAAGGGTGGTGGGAATGGGTGATTGACTGATAGGTGTGGTAAACCTGTTGACGACTGTTAACGACTGCAATTGGTCTTACAGGAAAAGGCAGGGGGTTAGATAGCTAAAGATAGCTTTGTCATGTATTATGAGACAGGAATCCAATGTCTTTGTTCAGACCAGGTCTCTCCATGGTTTTAAGTTTGGTAATTAGTTGCAATTCAGCAACTGGGAGGATTTTAATACGTGTGTGTGTGTGTGTTACTTGTCCTAAGGCCTCACAATAGTCAGGGTCAGAACAAGTATACTGAAAACAGATGTACAGTGACACAACTTCCAACAGAAATCAGCTTCCAGGTTATCAGCATTACACTTGTGTTGGTTTGAAACGATTGAGGGTTCGTGAGCTAGCTTCAGTGGACAAAAGTACTTGAAAAAGCTTATTAAGCAGTTTGTCAAAGAAACAGAGGATAAAATTTATGTTTTATTTGGCAGATGAAAACATTTCCATGTCCAGGATAAAGCTGTTCTGTATCAGACGGATAATTTGTTATCCTTACAGGATGGGGACTGCTGTAGGGCCACATTAGTAAGCAAGCATGAAAAATATATTAAGTACAGGAATTACCGGCAAAGAAAGTGGTGACCCACCTTTTATCCCCCTCCCCGCTCAATACATCACTCATGTTTTTACTCTGTAAGAAACCACACTTCCTTAATCAGTCAACTGAAGGGAGCCATCTACTGCTAAACAGTCTACCTTTCACAAGCACCACTTCTTTGTTGATTAGAGGATAATGATGGCTAGCTAATTTATTAAAACACACCTATTAGCTGTATAGCATTTTCCCTTCGAAGTGCTTTAAAGCCTACTTTGTGGTGTGCTTGTAGTTTCTGAAGCTTCTGACGTTGGTTGGCTAAGCTCAGGGATGGAGACCATCCCTGTCTGTAAACTACATTGAGGTTTTTTTGTACAATCAAGCAGTACATAAATTTTATGAAATAAAATAAACATAAGGCTGGGGAGGGGGACTGAATGCTGCTCAATAGGCCTATCTATCTGACTCTCATAAATCTCCCCTGGCGATATCTCCTCTCCCCAAACCACACTCCATTCTGGCTCTTCCAGTACTTTTGCCTGCTTGGAAAGTTTCCTTGAACAGTGACAATGCCTCTTGTTTGCATAGATGGAGAGATATGGGGGGCTGTAGAAATGTCTCACCTTTGTCTAGCTGGAATGTAGCCTACTCTACAGAGTTAAGACTCACATATGTTGCCCCACCCATCTCATTTGTCTGGTCTCACCTACATTTGACACCCCCACAAGGGAATGCAGTCCGCAGGTTGAAAAAGGTTCCCCCCTTGCTGGCTAAGCTGGAGCAAATAAGAGTCCAACTCACATTAAAAACTGTCCAGAATTCTCTGGCGACATTACACTGCTTTTGAAATCTTCTGCATTGGAGACAGGAAACCAGAGCAAGGACAGGTGCAAAGAAATCTCCTAACAATGCACAGGAGGGACTGGATGTTATTGGAAAGAGAGAAAAAAGACTGATGGAGGAAGTTGAGCAAGGCAAGCAAATGGCTAAAAATAGGGGCCTAAGTAAACTATGGCTCGTGGTGAGATAGAACTGAGGAAAGGAGATGTCAAGGAGAAAGCAGAACCGAGGCAGAACCTCTCATGGGGCCTAGGAACAGATTGGGATGTGCACTATTGGCAGGGAAGGAATGGGCAAGCAAGGGAGGATTGGGGAATTGGGATTAGGGAGTCCATGAGCTTCAGAAGGACTCAAAAATCACTGAAGCTTTCTGTTGCCTTTAAGCTAAGGTTACCAGATTTTTTTCAATGAATCCGGGGGATGGATGGATGGATGGATGGATGGATGGATGGATAAATAAATAAATAAATAAATAAATAAATAGTGTGTATGTGTGTGTGTAAAGTTATTTTAAAAAATTAAGAAGTAATATGTCTTCTGTGGTCTCCTCTGTTGCGCGGCCTTCCTCTGGGTCCTGCCTGCTTTCTTGGAGTGCTAGCGGTGCTTCCACTCCCTCCCTCTCCCTCCTTGCACTGCAATCCCCTACAGGCTTACTCAGGAGTAAGCGTTAGCAGAAACCCCTTCCTCCTGCTGTTGCCCTGCCTGCCTGTGAGCATCTCCTGCGCAGGCATCAGCGGAATTGACTGTGGAATGATCACAGAATCACAGATTTGGAAAGGACCTCTGAGGGGCATCTAGGCCAACCCCTGGAGGTACCTCAACAAGAGCAGCCACAACTTAAAAGAACATAAGGCTTCCCTGCTCCATTTACACCTATTGTGACACAGAAGGCAGAGGTAGCCTCTTTAAATTTTTTTTAAGGTTCATTTTTTAATAAGAAGGGAACAGGAAAGCTGTTTAGGGGGAACCAACACAAACACCCCCAAAATAAACACAAAACATTCCTCCCCTTTTATTTTTTGCTAGTGGGGGTGGGTGCAAGGGAAGAAAAATGAAGCAGCAGCACATAATGATGTATAGGGTTGGGGAGCCAAATGTGTGAAAAGACAAAGGGAGAATTGGGAAGAGTTTATGGGTAAGGAGGAAAAAATGGGCAGACAGACAATAACACAGAGAGAAGGGAGGGAGGGAAGGCAGTCCAGTGTAGCTCACAAACATGCAGGATGGAGCAAAAGAGGCAAGACAATTCCCCCCCCTTTAACTTTGAAGCAACAGCCTCTGTGTGGGAGAGCGAAGGGAAGGCTCAAGGCAGCATCCTGCTTTCTGCCAGCTTGGTAGTTCAGCTCACAAGCAGGCAGAATGCAGCAAAGGGGACTTTAAAGGCATGAAAAAGTGCTCCTTCCTCATGAGCAAGCAGGAGAGACAGGGTAGCTTGCAGAGATGTCATACAGGGAGGCTTCTTCCCTGCACCTCAGCTCTGCCGGGCCAAAGAGCAGCCTTGCCTCTCCGGCTCAAGCAAGCAAGCAGGAGGAGCAGGGCTGTTTGCAGAGCTGAGGGAGAGGGAGTTTTCTTTTGGTGTGCGTCAGCTGATAGGCAGGAATGTTACAGCAAAGCCCAGCTGCACCTCTGGCTCCCAAGGAGACCCTTTCTGGAGCTGTAGCGGATGATTGCTTCGGGCTCTGGGGAAGGTCTGGAAGTTCCTAGGCATTTGATTAATCTGGGGACATTACATTAAATTTCTGGGAACAAGATTGGTAAATCCGGGGGCTGTCCCCGGGAACTGGGGATGTCTGGTAACCATACTTTAAGCGACTCTGAAGCTCAGTGTGACCTCAGAGACGAGGCACTGCCTTTGCCTGTCCAGTTAGAAGAGAATGTTGGGAATTCCGTTCCACCCTTTGCTGCAGATATGTGGGATTGTTACATGTCACATGTCTGTTTACATTCCAGCACAGATTGCTGGAGTCCCTGAGCGGAATATCCGCTCTGTATTGCTTTTGTTTTCTCTCTCTCTCTGAGAAGAACGACAAGGAGAGGCCATGTTTTTCTTTGTCCTGATTTATGTATAATAAATGCGCAGTATAGTACAGTATCCACGCCTCATGCCTGATCTGTTGTGTGTTTACACTGCTGAGGAAATGCATGCTCCTGCTAAATAGCTGGAGTTGCAGGTGCACATTGGAGGAGGATGACTGATGGATCTCCGTAGCGGCAAGGCTGAACAGGGGGACGCTCCGGCTGGGGCCAAGCCAGCTGGCTTTCCATCCCACAGTTCCGACAGAGAAGTCTTGTCTTTGATGTTGTGCTCTGGGGGCCACAATTTTGGCAGGCTACCAAGTTCATTGGACTTTACTACAGTGGTACCTCAGGTTAAGAACTTAATTCGTTCTGGAGGTCTGTTCTTAACCTGAAACTGTTCTTAACCTGAGGTACCACTAGCTAATGGGGCCTCCCGCTGCCGATGTGCTGCTGGTGCACGATTTCCGTTCTTATCCTGGGGCAAAGTTCTTAAACTGGAGCAACCACTTCCTGGTTAGCGGCGTTTATAACCTGAAGCATCTGTAACCTGAGGTACCACTGTACCTTGCAATTGCTGTCATTTTAGTGATGAGGTTCATATACTTTACTAAACTGTTTTTAGAAACTCTATAGGTTCCCATTCATGATAGATACAAAATAAGGAAAAGTCATTATCAAGTTCCCGGAAATGCTTTTTAAGAAGCCAAAGCGAACAATGCACATGATCGTTGAGAAGTTTCTTTTTAAAACTTGCACCCATTAGGCCAGCCTAAGCTATTTATATAGCAGCAATAACATCACATCTAGATGATTTATTAGATTAAGCAAATATATGGAAAAGCACTAGAAATGGAATCTATCTAGCAGTAAATATTTTCAACAATATCTGACATGCCAAATGATCTTGTCATCTTCAATTGTAGGATCGGAATGAAACAAATATGACTGAAATGGATAAGTGACACGTTCACAGTGCCTACATTGAAGCAAATTGAATATATTCCAGCACACTGGATTCCCAGTAAAATACCCTTTGTTGAAAGAGTCACTTCACAGAAGCACAGAATCCTAGAATTAATCCTATAAAGCAAGTTTACATGCTCAATGTGTACTCTCTGATTCGGAGTTTCATAGGTTCTCTGATATATACTGTATATAAGAAGTTCTCATGTGAGCAAATTTCACCATTCATATAAGTGGAAGAGGCACCTTTTGAAATGGTAGAATTTTTGCTCTATCAAAATGAACAGGGACCCCCTTGCAGAAAAGGAAAATGCTTTGGAGCTCCTGTGCTTGCAAGAAAGAGCTAGATTAAGGAGACTGTGCAAACAGCCACATGGGGAGAACCCTCTTCCATAGAAAAGTATGAGTCAGTTTTAAATTCTAGTAAGAACACAGCATACATTTTATAATCCACATCATAAACTACTAGGACATCTCAACCAGGAAAGCTAAAAGTGAAATTAATCCCTAAATGCTTCCTACTGTTTGTTTTTTCTTAGACTAATACCCAAGATATTTGTAAAGAGTAAGAAACAGTGTACTCATATTTCTTTAGTATACTATTAACATCCAGTCTTTCAGTTTCTGTACTAATATTAGGACATATCATTTGCAGAGCTTGCCACTAAGCAAATGTGTACTGAGCAAATGTATTGACGAAATTCTCACTCAAGTCTGATCCTGATTTGTTTTAAGGCAGCCTGGAACTAGAGTTCCCATTTCAGCTTCTCCACTACATTACTAAGGGACGCGGGTGGCGCTGTGGTCTAAACCACTGAGCCTAGGGCTTGCTGATCAGAAGGTCGGCGGTTCGAATCCCTGTGACGGGGTGGGCTCTCGTTGCTCGGTCCCAGCTCCTGCCAACCTAGCCATTCGAAAGCATGTCAAAGTGCAAGTAGATAAATAGGCAGAGCCGTCTTAAGGGGATCTGCCGCCCTGGCGCGGCTATCCCTCCGGCGCCCCCGCCATGCCGCCTCTCCGCCGCCTCCCTCCCGCGCTTGCCGCCCCTTGGGAGGGGGGTGGGCGAGCGGGGGGTGAGGGGCGTGGCGCCGGAGCGGCGCGGGGCTCTGCGCGCCCTTCCAGCGCTTCCGGGATGGGAGGCGAGGGCGGCTGGCTCGCGCTCCCGCACAGCTCGCGCTCCGCGCGCAGCTGGACGGCGCGGCGCTGCTGGGCAGCTCGCGCTGCATCGGGCGGGCGGCCGGCTGCGCGCGGGGGCGGGTTGGGGAGGAGGAGCCCGGTATGCCGGCGGGCTCGCGGGGGCGCCCCTGGGGCGCCCAGCGCCCTGGCGCACCGCGCCACCGGCTTCTATGGATGAGACGGCTCTGTAAATAGGTACCGCTCTGGCAGGAAGGTAAACGGCGTTTCCGTGTGCTGCTCTGGTTTCGCCAGAAGCGCCTTAGTCATGCTTGCCACATGACCCGGAAAAACTGTCTGTGGACAAACATTGGCTCCCTCGGCCAGTAAAGCAAGATGAGCGCCACAACCCCAGATAGTTCGCAGCTGGACTTAACCTTAAAGGGGTCCTTTACCTTTTTACTACATTACTGGAGGCAAGATTCTTATTTTGCATAAACATACATGTTATTTTTTAAAAGTGAAACCCACACACCTTTAGCTTCACATCAACCTAGAAAAATAGCAAACATCGAAGCCTCTTACTTAATTGCATCAAAGTAAATCCAACTTAAAGAAAGATTTTATCAAATAACTAAAAGAAATGAAGGCAGAAAGTTGGCAGGTGCATGGGAGTTATCTAATGTTTTGCACAGTGTTACATGGGCAGAAATTGTGGTTGGTTTTTTTTTTTAGCATAATGAGTTCCTGGGTCTTAGAGACAATTCCATTTCCATGTGGCTAAGGTGGTTGCAGAAATGTATGTAGATATTGTGGGATAACCCACCTCATATAACAAACATGCTTAGGTCTAATTAATACATGAAGAGGTTAATACCACCATAGTAAGCTGTCCTGCCAGGCTTAGCTATATACTTCCCTCACCTTGGGAGGAACTAGTTGATCAACCTTTGTTCTCTTCCAGTCTACCAGTCTTCACCTGCATGTGAAGAAGTTTGAGCTGGTTGCTGCAGCTCAACTGCATGGCTCTCATCAGCAACTCTTGAGACCTACAGCAAACCTTTTTGGAACTAAAATACTGTATCCACCTGATGAAGTTAAACAATGGATCAACAAAGGCAGACTGATACCCAGAGAGAACTTGCTGCAAGACAGACCCAAAAAAGAAAACAACAGAACACCACTAGTAATCACATACAGCCCTCATGTTAAAAAAGTTCAACGCATCATCAGAGATTTACAACATCTCCTAAACAATGACAGTTCTCTTTCTCAAGCTCTGGGAGGAAGACCTTTCATCACCTAAAGACAGCCACCCAATCTTAAACAACTCCTCACCCACAATAATACAACAACCAAACTTAACATGGAAACTGGTACCAGAGCCTGCAATAAACCCAGATGCCAATTTTGCTGCCACATACACCCAGATAGTATCATTACTGGCCCCAACATCATCAATCATACCATCTCAGGCCTATTTAATTGCTCATCTTCTAACATTGTGTATGCCATCAAATGCCAGCAGTGCCCTTCAGCTGTCTATATTGAACAAACAGGCCAAACCTTATGCCAAAGGATAAAGAGACATAAATCTGACATCATGAATCATAAGACAGAGAAGCCCGTAGGAGAACACTTCAATCTCCCAGGACATTCAATACAAGATCTCAAAGTGACTGTATTATTACAAAAGAATTTCAGAAATAGACTTGAAAGAGAAGTTGCTGAATTACAACTTATCACTAAACTGAAAACTATGGAGAGATCTGGTCTGAACAGTGATACTGGATTCTTATCCCATTACACAGGCTAAAACTATTCTTGGTCATCTACATACTGCCCCTTAAAAATCTCTTGTTTTTTCTTTTTCTTGTGGGACCAACTGTCATTAACGGTCACTAACAGACTTACCATATCCATTAGCCAATCACCCATTCCCTCTCCCCTCATTATATATAAGGGTCTGGTGACTTCTGTTTCAGTGTATCTGAAGAAGTAAGTGTGCATGCACACGAAAGCTTATACTGTACCTAAAACTACTCAGTTGGTCTCTAAGGTGCTACATTATAATGTTTAAATTATTTTGGAAGGATTCTTTTAAAGTCTTTCTTAGATCATATAACTTTTTTGAAGACTTGATTCTTTTAAGGGAGTTTTTAGGTTTTTAAGAAGAGTCTTTTTAACTATCTTTTTAAAGAATTGTTTTAATTTATTTTGACTACGGCAGACCAACACTTGAATCTTGAGTTCCTATACAAGTAGTCTAGGAACTTTTACCACTTTGCAACTAAGCTAAGTTTTACTGCCTGTGCAACTTTCTGAAGCACATGTATCTGACTTTTGGAGAGTTTGTATGTAAACAATTTTTTAATTTACCAAATGTCCGGTCTTTTTAATTTGCCAAATGTCCGGTCTTTTCCTATGCTGGGGGAATGGGGGAACACTGGAAAGAAACTTTTTAAGGGGGCATTTTGGCATATTTTAAAGGTTGAACAACCTATATTTTTACATGTTACTGCATATTTTGTGACTTCACATCTCAGCAAAAAGTCCTTGCTCCAAAGTGGGATCTTATGACCATTCCTCATAAGGCTTGGTTTCCAGATCCTTGATAATCTTGGTTGCCCTCCTGCACAAGTTCCATCTTGTCAATATTGTTATTAAATTGTAGCACTCAGAACTGGACACAGTACTCCAGGTGTGGTCTGACCAAGGCAGAATAGAGCGGGACTATTACTTCCCTTGGATACTGTATTTCTGTTGATGCAGCCTACAATAGCATTACCGTATTTTTTGCTCCATAAGACGCACTTTTTTCCTCCTAAAAAGTAAGGGGAAATACCTGTGCGTCTTATGGAGCGAATGGTGGTCCCTGGAGCTGAATTGCCCAGGGGCCAAAAGAGGATCATGCTTTTTATTTTACAAAGAGAAAAGGGGGTGTTGAAAGGACCCGCTCAGCAGCTGATCAGCAAGAGATCGGGAGAGAGATAAGAGTCCCGGCTCCCTTTCAGCCCCGCCCTCCTTTGTTGAATGTGCTGCAGAGGGAGGTTGTTTGTTTCCCCAGGACATGTGCCTGGCTGATTAGATTATCTGTCTGAAAACAGTAGAAATGGCTCCCTCTCCTTAGGATTTTTCAGAAATGTGAGTTAAACCCCATAAAAATGGGGCTTTTCCTCTTTGCTTTTCCCCCTTTGCAAAAGGAGCTTTGCTTTTCCCCCTTTGCAAAAAAAGCTGCAAAACCTTTAGCTGATCCTCAAAAAAACAAAAAAACAAAAAAAAAACCCTAGGGCTTTTCCCTTTGCAAAAAAAGCTGCAAAACTTTTAGCTGATTCTCAAAAAAGGCCTTTTGCCTTTGCAAAAACAGCAGCAAAACCTTTAGCTGATCCTCCAAACCCCCCCCCCCCAAAAAAACCCCCAGGGCTTTTCCCTTTGCAAAAAAAGCTGCAAAACGTTTAGCTGATCCTCAAAAACAAAACAAAAAACAAAACAAAACAGGGCTTTTAGAGGAGGAAAACCAGAAAAATATTTTTTTCTCTTGTTTCCTCCTCTAAAAATGAGGTGCGCCCTATGGTCCGGAGCGTCCTATGGAGCGAAAAATACGGTAACTTTTTTGCTGCTGAATCACACTGTTGTTTCATGTTAAATTTGCAGTCTACTAACCTGTCTTGCAAGCCTGAACTCATTCTGAGGTATAGCTCGTCTGATCTTCTCCCTGAAATGGTTAGCAACTCATGTATACTCTTCCTTTGCAATCTCCCATTTTGGACCCCCCCCCCCCCGTGGAAAATTTTCCACCACATATCGCTGAAACAGGGATCCCTTCATGGAAGTGGATGGGACTCCCATGTAAGCATCAAGCATAAATGGAACCTTGGCTCTAAGTGATTGTGTTATCTTAAACTTGTGGGGCAAATCTAGCACTATTGTTTCTAATCAGACCATCCTAATTAAAGTAATCATGGAACTGTAGTACTGACATTAACTTATTTTAATCAGCACTTGAATAAGAATAAGAAACGTCAGAGCAGCTAGTTCTCGATTATTATATAATTAGTTGATTTATTTGCTAATTGAGCTTATTCTCATTTTATTATACTTATGCATTTCAGTAACTGCAGCTAGGTAATATGAGGGCTGCAAACTCTAACTGCTTTAATTGGAGGATTTGTACACAGGAGGTTTAAAACTGTGAATGGTAATTTTAATCAGTATGGGGAAAATTTAATTGGTAGGGTTAAGTGCAGTCCAGGTACCATATTATGTCTGGAACACTAGAACCGTGGTTCCCAACCTTTTTGGTATGGTAACCCACCACTCCAAATTTACTTGGTAGAGTGAGTCATTGATTTATTGTCACATGAATTTTTAGATCTTCAGTAGCCATCAGCTTGACTCATTTTAACTGCCTTGCTGGGTTGTTGTTGTTGTTGTTGCCTACTTCATAACCATTATGTGAGGCATCCAAGCTAAAACCTACTTAACAGATTAATGTTAAGTAGTTAACATATTAATTAATTGTTGAAATATTTATAGTACTCACCAAGTTATTCACAGGTTTCTTTTTATGGGAATGCAAGAACACTAATAACCTTATTGCAGGATATTGCTTCATAAACTATAAAAATTATTCTTAAAACTTAAAGCAGTGTTAAATACAAAAATTATGAATAATGTCAATAGTTTATTCATCATAAAGTCTATGTTGGAAAGTATCAGTGGGATGACTCAGTTTGCCTTTTGTCAGTATGCAGTTTGATGACTCTTAGACATAGATGATCCTTAGTAATAGATAGTGTGCAACTTAATTATGTTCTCATGCCTGTCACTGCTGAAAAACCTGACTCTCGTAGACATGTACTACCAAATAGCAGCAGCATGGGCATTGCTTCATCAGCAAGCTCTGAAGGTCCTAACACATTGCAGTTCAATGCATTGTTGTTCTTTTTGCACAAATACAACTTCAGTTGCAAATGGGTTTCACACCCAAACTTCTGTTTCTTCAGCACAAAAGTAGTAGACAAACAACGACTAAGCAAACTTCAAATCAGCCTTGGTTAAACTATAAACTAACCCTGGCAGCACATCTGGTGACGGTTTGCCACAAGATACTCCCTGCATGGGTACCTTGTGGTGAAGTGTCATTGGACCTGTCACCATCCATCAGAGTGTCCCCCAAGTTTTAAAATGTAAGGCCTTGTTCTGCAAGTGTCAGCACAGTATTCTAATATGCCAGCCAAACAAAAAGTTGGAAGAGGTATTATTATACCAGTTAAGGATTAGAAGCAATATGGTAATTGTTTTGGATTTGCTTATAAAACCCATGACACACATGCCCAGGCTTCACAACCTACTTGCAGGTCATGACCAACAGGTCAGGCAGGCAACATTGTACTGTGAATGTAACATCACCCTCCAATTAGTTAATGGAATTAACATTTTGTATTAAGGCCACAACATTTACTCAGATAATAACCTCCCAATTAATTTAGAGGGTGTTCCTGATTAACTTGACAACAGATTTGATTTGTTTTTAAAGTCAATATTTTAATTTTTCAAAGTAGCCCATATGGCAGGCTCCATCTTAGAAGATATAATATTCTTACGTGGGTCCCTTGTGCATCTACCCAAAGGGTTGCACAGCTTCCTGTTCACTGTGCATAACAACAGATGCCAAAGGAACAACTGACCAGTGGCTTCTTTAAACAGAGAATGAACAGGACCAGTTCTTAGGCCAGTTTACCCAGAACTGAAATGCCGGGGGGCTGAAACACAACACAACACAAATCCTACCCACCAAGCCACAGGAGAAGCAATGGTCACAGTTTCTTTTAACCCTTTACACACTATATACCACAGAAGGACGCATTCCTCCTTTTCTCACAAACAAGTGAGACGGTGCTTGCTTTGAAACCTGTGTGCACCATGTAAAATGAGGTTTTTTGTGTTTTGTTAGAACTGTGACTTTATACTCATTTGCAAATATATTACTTTATCTTTTAAGCTTCATACACTTGAGAGATTTATTTGGGTGACAACCCTAAAACACTTTCCACACTCCTACATCTCTTTATATTGTTTTGAGTTGGCTCTGGATACCTACACATAACAATCTAGTGCAGAGCTTTCCAAATTGTGTGTCGTGACACATTAGTGTGTTGGCTGCAGTTTCTGTGTTGCACAAACACTCCCCGTGCTCCTCCCAGGGATGGAAATTGATTCAACCTCTGATTTGCTAGTAAAACTGAATTACTGTGTTGCAAAATGGTGCATGTCTAAAAAGTCACTAACATGAAAAGTTTGGAAAGCCCTGTTCTAGTGTCTAGGCAGATGTTGCCAGGTCTACGTTCTATGGAGCAGTTGCAACAACCAGGGACCACTCCCCTTTCACTAGTTTATGTGCCATCACTCAACCAAGACTGCGCCTACATGGGTACTTCCTTTGCTAATCCCATTTTAATCACCTCCTGGTTCTAGAAGAACGATGCAGGAATGGTTGGGGAATCATCTGGCCCTTCAGTTGCCTGATCTACCTCTTCTTCCTCTTTTTCCCACCCATCCTGTGCTCCACCCTTCAGCACTGACGTTTCCCCTGCTTCTGACTCATCTCCTGGCCAGAACAGTTCCCCACAAATCACTGACCCCCCTCTACTGAGTCAGACTCCAGCCCCACTTCCAGCCCTGACACTGAAGAATATCTGGAAAAGTTGATGAACATAAAAGTGGCTGCCACACACACATCTCTTGAAAAGGGACATTCATGGGTGGGAAGTGGTAGTTGAGTCCAATTTCCTGATGTTTGCGACATATAGATTATATTCTCACTCCTTTGTTATGGCCAATGGATGATACAGTACCTGTTTATTTATTTGTGCCATCATGCATGGCATGAGTTGATGGGCTGCATACAGCTAAGCTCTACTTAGGGAAGAACTGAAGTTAGCTGAAGTTAGACTAATTTCAGTGGGACTGCATGATGGCTTTAGAGATCAATTAAATATATTCTCCTGATGCCCAGCTACCACAGATTCTGGAAAGGAGATTTATGAATTTGACTGTATAATCATATTCATCATCAACTCATTTGTGTCTTTCTATTTAGCACTTCTGTTGATCTGAGCTGAAATAGTGCTTACAGGACGTTAATAAACTGTATGCATATGAAAGAATTGATACCTACTGATTTCAGGAAACAATAAAGGCATTTCTAAAGCTCCCAGAGCTCTTTTACATATGAATACGTCATTGCTGCTTTGCTAAAGAAAGCTGTGGGATTTCACAAAGTAACATCATGGGAGGGGGAGTTCTTTTTAATTGTGGTGCTAAGTAATGTGCTAATAGAAATCAAAGAGGTGGTCCAAGATCAGATGCATTTAAGAATGTACTCAACTCTGCCACTGAAATCAATTGGACTTCTAAAGTACTAACTCTGGCTGGATTGTGTCCTTTGTGATTACTGTTATATTTCACATAGGCTATTGAAATGGCTTAAATTCCCTTGCTTCTCTGTTGGCTGTAAGTGCTTTCCTTTGGAAAGACATTAAAACTGCTAAAACTGTTGTTATTGTAGTTTCCTCATTAATTAACACCACTAATCATTAAAACTCTAAATAACCTTTGGTTAATTTGCAGAGTACATGCTGTGGCCATTAAATTCCCATAGTTTCAGTCTGTTACTCTAGAGAATCAGAAGGCATATGGATAAAAAGTAGGGGGAGGGGGGAACCCTTTGTCATAAATTCTGGGTTATACCCCCTAATCTCAGAAGAATCATGGTTGATTAGCTATGCAAAAATAAACCTAGCAGTGGAATTTAAAAAAGATTAAAACAATCCATTTTCTGCTATGTTACCCACACTCTCACTTTTAATATGCACAGTTTTTGAGGCTGCCAACCAGTTTAAAGATTTTTAGCTTACTAACCATTTAGGTTTAAATGTATTAATCATTATAATAGAATTTGCATTTTACTTAGTTGCTGAATGTGAAAGAACCTAATTATAAAATTACTGAAACCAACGGGACTGTTAGTCACAAAGTTTAGTTCTATTACATTTATCTGGGATTCTGAGTATTTCTTAAGAGTGGCAGAAGGTGAAATTAAAAGTGCTGAATGGGCCATTCCAATGCAGGATGGATGCGCAATGTAGATAGTTGGTGGTAACTATTTTGACACCACTGATACATCTTGGAAGGAACAGGGACTTGCGCTCATCAACCACCATCTCTTGCTGTTATTGGATTGAGCCTCTTATCATTGACCATCTGTTAGCTTACTAAATGAGGTGCAAGTGCGAAGATAGCCCACTTCTGCACTGGGTCATAATCAGCACTGCCATCTCTTATTCTGCTGATCATCTATGATGGAAGAGATGGAGGTGCCCTAAGCAGGTATTCAGTTCCGTCAGTGATGGCAGCACCAATAAATATGTTCAATGTTTTACAATGAAGAATCACTGTATCTAGATGCTGGGCACATTTGATCCGTATGGATTTACTGAAGGATCTGACTTATAACCAAAGTTCCTGTGTGTTTCATGTTGTGAAATTCTAGCTAATGAATCTATGAAGCCTGCTAATCTTCAACGTCATTTGGAGACAAAACACGCACGCCCCAAAAATAAATCAATGGAATTTTTGTGGAGTTGAAGAAGGGGCAAAAAAAACCCATAGAAAAAAACTTCAGTTTGAGTTCTCAGGAGAATGCAACCTTAGCTTCTTATGTGGCAAAAATTATTGGCAAAGCTGGAAAGGATCATATTCTAGGCGAGGAAGTGATTCTCCCTGCTTGTATAGCTATATGCAAATGAGTACTTGGTGAGTCGGAGGCTAGGGAAATCAACACATCACCTCCTTCAAGCAACATTGTGAAATGAAGAATATGTCTGATGATATAAAACAGACTCTCACTTTAAGGGTTCAGACTTGCAACTTCTTTCCATTGCAAATTTATGAAACCACTGGTATTACAAACAAAACTATCATGCTTTTGTACACTATGGGAAGAAAAATATATGGATGATTTTTTTACTTTCATGTGAACTTGCACACACTACAGCAGAGTGCATGTTTAAATCCCTGAGTGGTTTGGGTTTTTTTTTGGCAAAGAACCACATTGCATGGGAGAAATGTGTGTGTTTGACAACAGATGGTGCTTGTGCTATGTCAGGGAAAATCAGTGAACTTGTTCATCCGTGGTGAAGTATGACGTTTCCTGACAGATTCACACTTTTCATGTGGTCAGTTGAACAACTTTTGAGTGGTTGTGTTTGGTAGCCTACTTAGGAGATGTTTTCACCTACTTGAACACTCTCAACGCAAGCATTCAAGGTAGTGATGTGTATATTTTTTACATTGAAGATAAGATTGAGGCAGTGATTTAAAAATTATGGTTAAGGGAAAGCCGAGTAGAAGGTGGTAGCCTAACTAACATCCCAAATTTGGAAACATTTCTGAAATCTACTGAGAAAGAATTGATACCAGAAGTAAAAAATAACATCAAAGAGCACCTGTGTGATTTAGTATGACTAGCTTCAGATATTACTTTCCTGCACCAAATCCTTAAAACTCATGGATAATGAATCCTTTTTAATGTGGTGACATACAACTAACAACTCTATCTGCGGAAGATACACTTGTTGATGTGACTTGTGACGGTTCATCAAAATAATTTTTCTAAGAATGTAGACTAGCTCATCCTGGGTGAAGGCGAAAAAGCTTTGAAACACCTAGTTTCATTCTGTTCCACATATCTTTGTGAACAAACATTTTGGACATTTTGTTATATAAAGAACCAACATAGAAATTGGCTCGATGTTAATCTAGATTTGAGATTAAAAGTACGAAAAATTGAATTGGAAGTGGAAGCGATTGTTCGGGACAAAAAAAAAAAAGGCATGGTTACTCCCAACACATTTAGGTTTAGTAGCTGCTAGATATGTCCTAATTTGTTAAACCACAGAGCCTAGGGCTTGGTGGTTCGAAACCCCACGACGGAGTGAGCTCCCATTGTTCGGTCCCAGCTCCTGCCCACCTAGCAGTTCGAAAGCACGTCAAAGAGCAAGTAGATAAATAGGTACCACTCCAGCGGGAAGGTAAACACCGTTTCCGTGTCCTGCTCTGGTTCACCAGAAGCGGCTTAGTCATGCTGGCCACATGACCCGGAAGCTGTCTGCTGACAAACGCCGGCTCCCTTGGCCTACAGAGTGAGATGAGCGCGCAACCCCAGAGTCATCCATGACTGGACCTAATGGTCAGGGGTACCTTTACCTTTACCTTTACCTAATACATGTTAGTAAAATTAAATTCATCTCCCTCCCCTTTGTGCAGTAATATCACAAATTTTATGGGCATTTTTTTTTTTAGTATAACTAAAATCCATTGCTTTTTAGGGACTACCCCACACTTTCTCCAAAAATTTGCTTTGCACAAACATATCAAAAATTTCAAAAGTAGAGGGTCCATGGCTTGGCCTTTGAAAAACAGGGGGGCTGCAGTACTTAGCTAATTGGGAAACATGGATCTTGATAACTCTTACCAATTCAATAGGGTGGAAAAGCTCAAATCTGTTTTATGAATTATCTGTAGGAAAGATATCAAAAACTGGAAAGAGTTTTAACTCTCATACCACATACTAACCCCTACATCAGTAATTTCTCTTTACCTTCTCACTGATTTTACATGGCATGTCGTTTACTGAAGGCTGCTCTGACAGACATTGTCCTCCCCCCGAAAAAGCTTATCACTTGATTTTTAAAGTTTTAAAATGTTAAAATTTAACTGCTAAGTTTTACCTGCTTCTAATTCATATTAAGTAGGTGATTAATATGTTGTATTATATATACTTCAAGAGAACAATGCCTTGGATAAATAATGATGACTCACATTTCAAATATAAGAGGAAAGAACTCAGAGACAATGATTTTAAAACAGAGGGAACACAGAGTTAATGTTGAATTCTATCCAGCTGGATTTCTAACAGTAGGAAAAGTGGGCTCATAAATTTTAAAAACACAAAAATTTGGAAGAGATTTATAAATGGAACATAAATCACTACCAATAAATTCCCAAGAGTTCCTAGTAGAATATCTCATAAACAGACAAGCAATCCATTCCTATGTTTACTCAGAAGTAAGACTATCCGAGGCTTTCAGGGCTACTTAATTCTAGATAAACATGCTTAGATTCCAATCTTGTAAAGTGAGGGTGTAATTCTTAAATCCCCTGCACTAGAACTATCATCCCACCAAGGCCGTCAGAAGAGGCATATGAGGCAAACCACACCAGGGAAGAAGGGGTGAGTGAAGATCTACATCAAGAACAAGGGGAGGGGGAGAGAGACAGATAAAGATCTACATTGGGAACAAGGCTGAGAAGAGACCAGCAGTGCTTCCTATTTGCCAAGAGGACTTCTGTAGAGGTGGCTTGGTGAGGGTTGCCAAGGAGATCTGGCCTCCAAGGAGCATGCTGCAGCTGTTGCTGCCACCAGATCTATTGCCCCTATGGATCCTGCCACCTGAAGATGGTCACCTCACCTTGTCCCATGAGTGGGCCAGCCCTACCTCCCATTCTCAATAGCAACATAGGCAGCTAAACTTCCACAAACACCAGGGGTACCTGGTATCTGGGATTATTGCATGGTAGCCATGCAGCCACCTCCAAAGGGTCTGCAACTGGTCAGTGTAGTCACAAGTGTTTTTAGACTGGAGCAATAAACCTCTGTATCCTGTTGCTTCTAAATGCAACTGCAAGCCTGGTAAGGAGCTGCCATGACTGTTCCAACAAGATGCAGCCTCCAGAACCTTTATAGATATTACTGCACAGCTGTTCCGCTGGGCCATAAAGGTGGGGAGTTGCATCAAGATGTATCACTGTCAAGTTAGTTAATTGTGCCTTATGGATTTTCTAGTACTGTATTTATCAGCCACACAATCAAGCTTCACAACAATTTGATGATGAGCATTTTACATCTTAGTGTTAATAAATAGTCTTAATACACGGATTAGATATAAATGATTTTGCACCATTTGCACTAGAAAACAGGTCTTACCACAAGAGTGCTAGTTATTCCATATCAAAACTAAGAACAAATAATTTTGCTAAAGATATAATAGCATTTATTTGCCAGTAGTTTTTTTAAAATAATTTTATCCAAAGTCGGCCTACTGATAATGGACCCACTGAAAGCAATGGTCAAGGAACTTAAATCCATTGATTTCAATGGGTCTACTCTGAGTGTAACATAGTCCATCAGTAAGCGATTCATGACTGCAGGCTTACCCACAAGCAGTGGGGGTGAGGATTCATATACTGTACTTTATCAATGCTTGAGGTTTGCGACCAATGTGGGTGGAGGGGAGAAGCTCATGCTGTAAGCCTAGCATCATAATTTCAAAAAGGGCATTGAAGGTAAACTTTAAATCAGAATGAGGAACCCCCTAGCTAGCCCACAGGCCAATCTTGTCCCTCCAGGGTGTCCAATCAGACCTACAATGCTGTTTCTCCATAACCATGCCCACCTGTCAATGATCTGAGACCATTCTGATGGGTAGAGGATGCCACCTGATTGGTGGGGTTATGTAGCTCAATCCTGCACTGGTGGGAAACCCACTAGTTTCCCACCAAGGACTAGCACGCGCAGCTAAAGCATCAAGATCCAATCCCCTGCTTATCAGTTTAATCCTGCTCAGTTCCTTGTCTCTGCTCATCAGCTGATAATGACGAGCAGCCTTGTCCACATATCTGGCCTACTGGGGAAAAACATTTCTCCATCCCACTGTGGATCACATTTGAGGATTATTCACTGGGATGTTCAGATCTAGTGAAATTTGCTGGAACCAGTCAAAAGTTAATGCAGAAGAGAAGAAACAACATTGCTCCTCACCCAGGCCCTGCTCTAGAACACAGCAAGCATAAGTGAGAGACTGCTTGTGCATGCAACTGTAGGAGTTGTAGCTTGCTACGAAGGAAGGACCTAAACAGTGTGATGCATTATACTTGTTAAGTATAATGGTTTAATTGACACTGAAATGAGAATGTCTGAATGTGTGTTGGTGAAAAGGTTTAACATGGGGATTTTCCATTAGGTTATATTGAAAGCAAGAAGAGCTCTCTCTGAGCTGTAACTTGTTAATGACCTGTTGACTGTTTTTCTACTCAGTGCTGAGAGTGAACCTTTGATCATGTGGTGAAGGTATTGAGTAGCAAATTCGCTGTCTTGAAAGGCTGGTGGCTGTTAGTATTTCTGAACTCTACAGGGAGAACAATGCATGTAAATGGCTCTGCAAGACACGCATAGCCTAAGGCCAATAAAGGCTGGAATTCAGACTGGAATGGGAAAGAGACACAGTTTGGATTTTTGGAATCTTTTATTTCTAAGAAGATGTTGAGCCTGTGCTGGACAGCACAAGACATTGCATGGATATTTTGGTTGTATCTTTGATGCTTATGATGTTTTTGAAGAGTTCTGCCAGTAAAACTTTGAATAATATTTTTATGGGCCTGGACAATGTTTTCTTCCAAAGGAGTCAATTCCTATGCTTTCAGTCACTTCAAACTGCACAATATTAATATCTGCAAAATATCTGGCAACCTCTCTATGCAGGGTGTCTTTGAACGCAGCCAGGGAAGTGGAGCTATTTCACTGAGCAGCTGTTTGTTTAGCCACTGACGTTAGCTCCAATTTGTTTCCAGGCAAAATTCAAGGTGTTGGTGCTTACTTTTAAAGCCCTTTACAGTCTGGGCCCACTACACCTGAAGCACACTGGGGAGATTATAATTCTACCAGCCAGGAGGTTTTCCCTTCTTGCCTTTGCTTCCAAATATACCCCTTCCTCATGCTGGAGAAAAGGAGGTTTGGAGAACTTCTGGGAGCTGTTTCTTCCAAGTGTGTAACTGAAAGACGGCATGAAGAATCCAACTGCAATATATTTAAAGAACAAACCTCTCATCTGCCAAAATCCTGCTGATGCATATGGTCTGAGGAAAGATTTTTCACTCTTGCCATCTCAGCTATCATCTCGCATCTCAGAGATGAGTGGAAGTGTATACTTTTAATATTTTTTGCTCGTTTCCTTGGGGGTCAGTGGAAAATGTGATTCTCTCCCTTTCCTTTCTACCATAACTTGAGAGTATACCCAATCTGTTGACACTTCTGTTCTGTGAATGATGCCATCTGCCGCAATGCTTTGCAGTTATCCCTCTGGTATCTTCTTCCAAGTTTTAAGCCTTTGCAGAAAACACTTTCTTCCAAAGTTAATTGACACAGTGCTGTCCCATGAAAATTATCTGCATGCAGAGTATTCCACTTACTGATTCACTCTTGTTGTTTAAAATGGATTCAACCTGGTTACAACAGTGTACTTTACTCAAGACTTTGAGATGGTTCATGTAACAAATTACTGCTTTTAAAACTTATTAAGCATGCTCTTGGAGAGTAGCCTGCAGATGCTTTGCTCCTCCCTGGTCTTTTTTTTGGCGGGGGGATCCTGCCCTGCTCTGCTAAACTGGGGTTTGGTTCAGCATGTCATCTGAACTGGTACTCCCTACAGCTCATGCTTTAAGTAGGAGCAAGTTAGCCAATGATGCCCAGTTCGGATGACACACTGTGCTAACCTTTGTTTACCTTGATTTAGTGTGATACAGTAGTAAAAGGAAAAAAGTGGCTGGGGAGCAAAGTAATTGTGAGCTCCTTTCAAAGAGCTCCCATATTTGTGTGGTCTTGCTAAGCCATAATTTGCCTTAATGGGTCTTGTGAACTAGGACTGTGTGTGTGTGTAGAGACCTGCTTGCTTTGCACAGTGTATTAGCAGCAGTTTTATTATCTGCTGTACTGCATTTCCACTTGAAAATTATCTGTTACTTCCCATTACTGGATTTTATTTTTGACCACAGGGCTTTAAATTACCTACCATATTTTTGAACATTATAATTTATTTCAACTATGCTTCTGCAGCTGCTTTTGTTCCTATCTATTTGACTTGCCAAGTATCTGACTAGCCATCTAGATAGAGTGCCAAATGTTTTTTTTGAATTTGTAAGAAGTTTATCCGCACATGCACATACAAACACGGTGCTACAATTGTACAAGTGTCTCTTGGATTTATTTATGTTTAAGATCAAAATGTGAGAAACAGTTCGTTTAGGAACTTTTAAAATTTATTTGCAGCTTAATACAAAATAAACCTTGCCTTATAAACAATCTGTAGCTCACAGAAGTAAATAAATAGTAGGTAGCAAATCTGGCATATTGCAAGCATGTGCTCCTGCTTGTGATGTCAAGGGGAAAAGCTACAAAAACTGGATTGGAGCCTAAGGTAAATTCATGGAAGGAAAGCTTCCCCCTTCACTGTGCACCTCCTGAGAAACCATTCTGGAGGTTGGTGGGGCATCCTGGACAATGTAGGATGGGAGGCACTTGGGATTTTGGTGAATCCCAAAAGTGGTTTGTAAGATGATAGTTTTGCAGGTTGTTAAGGACACCATTGATTTCTGAAGTTTTTCCAGGATTCTGTCATCTGGACAATGAAAAGGGGTGACCTTTGGTATGGCCCCAGTTCTTGGGGAAACACATGATTAGAAAGGCAAAGTGTTCAGAGGGCTCAATTGCTACAGAATTATAGCTAGATTTTACTCAGTCCACTGGGAACCAAAGTAGGGCAACTTGCTGGAATCTGGACGTCTCATTTATTACACTGGTCTTGGATAGCAGAGTCTAGGCACTACAGTTGTCTAATGCTGGGACGTGGTACCCTCCAAAAGTTGTGGACTTCAACTCCCAGCAACCCAGGGCTGATGAGAGCTGTAGTCCACAACATCACATTGGCTACTCCTAGTTTAATGAAATCAGCTGTGCCTGCTGCCCTCAGAGACCCATAAGACACTACCTCCCTGCTGTTTACAGGGTTGTCAAGCTGGCTTCTGCCATGTGAACATGAGCATCTGGTGCTACCAAAGTGTTAAGAAAATCACATTCAAGAGTGGCTGCCATGCTATTATGATAATGTCAGAAGCAGGGGCTTACTTTAGTCCCCTAAAAGCCATGGGATTAAGAATACCCCTTGCATGAGATTGTTTATTTAACTGTTAGTGGTCTAGACAGTGTAGAATGCTCTGGAAATGATTGTGCTTTCAGAATGAATGTGTGTGTGTGTGTGTTTGTATGTTATGAAAGTGACTGAAGGGCTTATAGATGTATATCAATAAGCACTTAAGAGGTACAACATGAGAAGCAAAGTAAGAGAGCTTTTAGTACCAAATCTATTTTTAAAAATGCAGTTTAGTGCTGTATATTTTCCAAAATACTTCATTTTCTCTATATCTTTCTATTCCTACACACATTCACTGTGTAATCCTTTCCAGGAAACGGTTTTATTCTGTGTCTGAACTTTTCCAGTCCCCCTTTCTTTCCCCTAGTAAACATGACCCTTTGTTCAGTTGTCTAAATATAAATAAAGGAAACATCACTGCAGTTCGTACATTTTTATCAACTTCTTTCCATGGTGACATATCAAAAATCCAAGCTTATGGGGGAGGGGAAGGAAAGGATTTTATTTCATTTGAAACATACCAAGCAACATTAATTTTTATATACTATATAGCTGGAGTCTTGTATTACTTTATATCTTTATGTTGGGGGGGGGGGGACAGTGGCCAGCTCTATTTTGTTATCTGCCTCTGTGATATCAGCTGAAGGACGTTGTTTCATTTATCTATGCACATAGTAAAGACTAAAGGCTAATGGCATAAGGAAAAGTCAGATGCTTTCCTTCTGCTTAAGCTCACTGCTTTAAAATTACCTGAAGAAGGATGTTTTTTGGATATTTGAAGATTTCAAAATAGAGACCTCAAAAATATTTTAAAATAAAAAATGAGGGATTCAGGTCTAAACTCATTAAACAGAAATATAAACTTCACCATATATTGGCAGACCAGTCACTTAAAGCACAAGCTACTAGGGGCAAATCTATACTGGTCCGTTATAATGTTAAAAATGTTATAAAAATGTGACACCAGAGGACGCTGAAGAGCAGCACCCTGTCATCAATGAGAAATTGCATTGAGAGCTATATTACATTTTTTAACAGTGTTTTTACAATTAGTGTAGATCCAGCCCTGATCTCTGACTAATTATGAAACCATTATTATTATTCATTAAATTTATATACTGCCCTTCATCCAAGGATGACGGTGGTTTACAAGATAAAAATACAAAAATACATACCACAATAAGAAACAAAAACAACAAAGGCCATAGATTGTTTAATTAGCCAAAGGCCTGGGGAAAGAGGAATGTTTTTGACTGGCACTTAAAGATATGTAATGAAGGCTCCAGGGACACAGAGGCAAAGGACTGGTCTCTATTATTTACACAGAGATCTTTGAGCTTACCACTGGTCCCTTGGTAGGCCTTATATTTTCTTGGGAAAAGTATCTAAACATTGAAATAGAGGAATCTGAATGTAAATCATGGTGGTCAGCTAGGTCTTATAAGTCTGTTTCATCATATGTGAGAGAGTGTTCCCTCAAAGTTGTGCACAGATGGCATTGTCTACCTGTGCAGATGTCTCCTATCACATCACAGTCAACACAGGATTGCTGATGGGGCTGTGAGCTTCAAGGGGCATTCTTCCATCTTTGGTAGGAACACCCCCAGGTTTCATTATTCTTGTCTCAAATAGATAATGAAATACCTAAAACAATTAAATCACCTGTTCAGGTCTCCCCACAACTGTCATTACTGAATGTGTGGACTGATAACATGAACGCTAGTCACTCAAAGGGAACTGTTGACATGGAAGCTAGCTGTAGCTAGGATTTCAACATCTCAGCAATGGAAAACCTTGAAAAATCGACATTTGTCTTTGTGGTGTAAGAACTTATGGACTTTGGTCATTTTGGAAAAAAATAACACACAAACTGCATGTCTCCAGAGGGCAGAGGACCCTGAAAACTTTTACGTCATCTGGTAGGATCTTATTTCTTATGCTTCAGACTTAGATGCCTGACATTCACCATCCATGCCAGCTCAGGAAATTGATTTATATTGGTGTTACTACATCTTCCTCTTATTATTATTTGCTTGCTTGCTTTGCATATGGTATGATGTAATACTCTGCTACTGGACTTTTGGGCTGCTAGTAATATTCCAAATTGCAAAATATGCTAAGATTTTGTACAATGCACAGATTACAATAAATCACCAATGGGTAAGGGAAAGGCTAAGAAAAAACATCAGCATTTTTAAAGCTCTTCGTGCAAAACTCTGGACAAATTTCAGTACTCTTGACAATAGAACTTAAAATATGGTATTACGATGATCCAAGCAAAGCTAAGAGAAATTAAAATATTGATGCCCCAATCCAGTAAGAGTGATCATTATACAAAAGCAGGCTTAGAATAAAATAATCATATAGAGTTGGAAGAGACCATGGGTGTCATCTAGTGCAACCACCTGCAATGCAGGAAACTCAACTAAAGCATACATGAGGGGTGACCATCCAACCTTTGCTTAAAAACCTCCAAAGGAGGAGAGTCCATAAACTCCCAAGGGAGTCAGATCAAATTTTCTTTTTTTAAAAAAGCGCAGTTATGAGGAAAAGCATAGATAGGAGGAAAATTATAAGGCTCATGGACACTTTATATAAAAGTTGAATTTTTTTTAAATCAACATAAAAGGGCAGGATCCAAATAAGTGTGTGTGTGTGTGTTTGCTTGCTCTAATTTAATAATTAGGATATGTTATTTTGACCACTACTCCATTCCAGTAATTAGCAATGTTACTTTTTGAATGGCAGAACTCAGTCCAAGTTACAAAAGGATGGAAGAATACAGAACAACACAGTCATTAGGCACTCCACTTAAGGGGGGGGGGAAGCATAAAGGTCTAATATTTTGGATTGCATAAAATCTAGAATTACTCATTCTTTACACAGTCACTTTCCTTTCCTGTTGTTTGTTCCACTTGCTGATACTGTCACCGATTGCAATGTTTCTCTGTTGTCGTCCTCCCCCCACCCCAGTACACAAGGCATTTGCTGCAGAGGTGGTCCTCCTCTGCCTTTACAAGTAAATGTAGATGTTTATGCCAAAATAAATCTGTTAATCTGTTAAGTGTTTATTGTTTTGCTCTGAAAGACTAAAGAGGCTACTCTTATGGGATTTTGTCTCTATTGCCAACATCATCCATTTGATCTCCAAATGAAAACTTCTTTGCCACTTGCCCCATGTATCGCAATCTTGTTTATATTTTTGTACGCTAATTCCAAATGAAGCAGCTCTGCTGTATGGAGACAGCATCATTGGGCTTCCCATAAGGGGAGAACCTTTCGAAAGAAACGTAAAACTCCCCAAATACAAGAGCGAAGAACAAAAGTGGAGCTAACAATAATAAATATGGCCAAACCTTCATAATTTGTAGCCAATAACCACTGCAAGATCAATAATAATAATACAGATTTGCGTATTTCTCATATTTTCTTCCTCTGTACTTCAGTAAGCAGTGACCCAGCAGGAGAGCAAGAATTGCGCACAAGAAACCCAACCCGCATTGCCTCTTCTATGGAATCAATTATCTCATGTCCAATTGGGTTTCCTGGATACTTTTAAATTTCATTAGAATAAACATTATCTTTCCATGGTGGTAGAAAGAAAAGGGCAGCATATCGTGAAAGCCCCCCCACAACCAAAAGAGAGAATATGTTGTTTGTAATACTGTGCCATTTTGTCATAATTGTACAAACCTCTGTAAATAAGAATTTTGCTTGCTGGCAGAGACTCGCTATGCTAGCTTACTGGCAGGAGGGTCACTGTCGCTTATCAGGACAAAAAGAGGCAGCAGGGAGGTTGGCATACTGCAAATGCTCTGGAAGGAACACCAGAGTAGCTCTGGCTGGTGTGCTTGCACCATGCTGACCTCCCCGCCGCCTTGCCCCTCTCACTATGCAACAACAACCTGCCTATTGAGAAGCTAGCAAAGCAGCTCCACCCTATCTTAGTGAGCTACCTTTGCCTAAATAGCATATTTAATAGTACCACGGAAGTCAAACAGAATCTGTTCTGGAAGTCTGTTCGACTTCTGAAATGTTCGAAAACCAAAGTGTGGCTTCTGATTGGCTGCAGGAGCAATCGGAAGCCGTGGAAGCCCCATTGAATGTTCGGTTTCCAAAAAAAGGTTCAAAAACCGGAACACTCACTTCCAGTTTCAGATTGTTTGTGAGCCGAAATGTTCGACTCCCAAGGTGTTCGGGAGCCGAGGTACAATTGTATTTCTCTAGAGATACTGAGAATTCCTCCCCCCACACCGGTCCACCCCCAGTATATATTTTATCAATACAGATATATCTGATGCTAAATTTTTTTAGCAGGATGATATCAGAGGCTTATAATCTGTCATTAATATACCTTCTGGATGCTATGTATAAGAGGACTGTGGTGACCATGTTTCAATAGGATTAAAGCTTCTGTCCATGACAGTTTCTACAGATTTACTTTTCCCCAGCAGTTTGTTGTAGTCATGGGAAAGTCTACAGTTGGGGAATGCTGCTCTTCTTCGTAACTTCTAAAAGGGCAGAATCCTAATCTTGGAACATGGTCACCTCCAAAGAGACCCCAATAATAATGTGTCTGTTTCTGGAGGGTAGGGGCAGAGAGGGCCTCATAGACAAGTTCCTCTCCTAGCACAAAGAATTCAGAGTTTCAAAAACCATATATACCTGTGTCTGTCCCACGTTACATCTTACATCAGGGTTGGGTATCCTTTTTTCGCGCAAGGACCATGCTCACCCTTAGTCAACCTTCCAGGGTCCACATACCAGAGATGGGTTTGACAGCTTCATGTGCATGTAGTCACACAGACACATAGGCGTCTCCCACTGATCTGTGATTGGGAAGGGGTGATGTGCATCCTCATCAGGGCTGAATAGAGAGGTTTAAACCTCTCTGTCCACCAGAACACCATGTCTATCATTATTATTATTATTATTATTATTATTATTATTATTATTATTATTATTATTATTATTATTTTGCTGCCACCAAAATTGGTAGAGTCTTAGGGGGACAAGGTAAATTTGCTTGTGGGGAGACACACCAGCCAACCAGGTTATACTGTAGGTTAGCCACCTTTGAATAAATCTCAAATGAAATAAGATTCAGGTGACAAGCCAAATACCCTCCTAGGAAGTAAGAGTTCCACTTAACAGGATGGGCCCTGAATAAATGGGGTCTTCAGAGAAAACTTGCATAATAGTGTGCTGCTATCGTTTTTTAAATTTCTTTTCCTGCTGCTATCATTTTTTAATTTCCCAACGTACTGATAAAATACACCCTAATTTACTATGAATATGTATAAAAATATATAATGCACTTTCCAATCTCCGAAAAATTATTATTATTATTTGGTTCGTAAAGTTCACTTACCAGAATGAAGAGGCAACTAGTGGCAAGCCAGGTATGTTCAGGGATAGTAGAAAATACTGATAAAATCAAGCAACCGAAGACAAGGAGAAAACTGAAAAACAAAAGAGTGTAAAAATTAGCAAGGACCATTGGATTGAAAATAAACTTTAAATATATGAAACATTCATATATGAAATATGAAATTATTGTATTTTACTATTTTGTTGGAAGCCGTCCAGAGTGGCTGGGGAAGCCCAGCCAGATGGGTGGGGTATGTATAAATAAATAAATAAATAAATAAATAAATAAATAAATACTACTCAAGTTATCACAATTAATTATGTCTCCATTAGAACAGGGTGCTGACTCGCACTCTGGCTGTGGATAGCCCCGGCACCCAGCTCTCGAGCATCAGTAAAGACCATTTACCAGACCTGTTCTCTCTGCTGTCCCCTGAGTCCAATAAAGGAAAAACTGACACTTGGAAAGCTGACAACCCAAAAAGGGGCAAAAATACACAGACTGAATGTCCCTTTTCAACCTGATGGGCCGTTTCCTCTATCTATGCAGGCATAGTCGCCACAAGGTACCCAGATAGGGGCTGGTACCCTTTCAATTATTTGCGGGTCATTCTGAGAATGCAAACTATGGCTGTGGATACAGCTGCCATGGAATATGGTGTTGGGTTCTCTAATAACCCTCACACTAGATGGGATCCAAAAAAACAAGGATATGTGGCTGGAATTGTTGTTGTTCAGTCGTTCAGTCGTGTCCGACTCTTCGTGACCCCATGGACCAGAGCACGCCAGGCACACCTATCCTTCACTGCCTCTCGCAGTTTGGCCAAACTCATGTTAGTAGCTTCGAGAACACTGTCCAACCATCTCATCCTCTGTCGTCCCCTTTTCCTTGTGCCCTCCATCTTTCCCAACATCAGGGTCTTTTCTAGGGATTCTTCTCTTCTCATGAGGTGACCAAAGTACTGGAGCCTCAACTTCAGGATCTGTCCTTCTAGTGAGTACTCAGGGCTGATTTCTTTGAGAATGGATAGGTTTGATCTTCTTGCAGTCCATGGGACTCTCAAGAGTCTCCTCCAGCACCATAATTCAAAAGCATCAATTCTACGGCGATCAGCCTTCTTTATGGTCCAGCTCTCACTTCCATACATTACTACTGGGAAAACCATAGCTTTAACTATACGGACCTTTGTTGGCAAGGTGATGTCTTTGCTTTTTAAGATGCTGTCTAGGTTTGTCATTGCTTTTCTCCCAAGAAGCAGGCGTCTTCTAATTTCGTGACTGCTGTCACCATCTACAGTGATCATGGAACCCAAGAAAGTGAAATCTCTCACTGCCTCCATTTCTTCCCCTTCTATTTGCCAGGAGGTGATGGGACCAGTGGCCATGAGCTTAGTTTTTTTGATGTTGAGCTTCAGACCAACTGGCTGGAATTGCTGGGGCCCAACATCAGAAACAGGCCTGAGCCAGGAAACCCAGGAAAACCCATCCCTGGAAGCAATTATTTCCATAGGGTGTGCTGGGAATTCAATCAGGGTGCATGCCAGAGGTCACTTATGTGGGTTCTCGCTTGAGTGTGAGCAGTGCCTAGGGTCCTACCCCTACACATTGTGCAACAGGAGCCACACACCCTTTTGTGGCTCCAGGGACTTTGGCCATGGGGCCCCACAAAAAGATGCTGGTTCCTACAGCCGCAATGCTAGTCTTTTCTATGAATATAACAACATGACCTTAGGAGCTGAGATCTCATGAAAGCAAGGAATAAGGATCAGTAAGATGGGTGTGTCTAAACATCTGAAGAACAGATTAAATGTATTTTTTATAATAACAAACACACACACACACACACACACACACGACAACACGATTGTGGCAACTGTGTCTTTTCCCTTTAACTGAGCTTTACGGGAAGGGCTGAACTCCCGAGGACATTAAACTGTTTGCAAATCAGGTACTTTGCTACTGCTACAATTCAACATTTATCAGTATTTTGCTTTCACTTTGTTAGCCTTTATTGTATGATTTCATGTGCTTTATATTTTCCAGCTCATTAATATTGTCCTTGATCCAAAAAACTGTACTACTAGTTTGGTACACCCAAGGGAGCTTTGGATTTATATTTTCAAACAGCAGAGGCAACTCCCAGACATATTTCTATGTGGCAACTGCAGTTTTGAACAGCGGGGCCTGCTGTTAAAGGGGGTAAGTATACAACCCTACTTTTTATGTCTAAATCCTCTTTGGCTCTCAGCCATGAAGGGTGAGTATCGGAATTGAAATGGGAAATAGCATAAACAGCTACTCACTACTACCAACAGAGATATAGGCACAAGGACCCAAACTCTACAACAAACATCTGTCTTCATTATCTACTCAGGTAACACTATTACAGGGCCAACTAACATCAATAAAAACATCAAGGGGTGATTCACCAGCTTATCTTCTGCTGTGAAACATGCTACCATCTTCCAGCAATGGCACACTGCATTTTACATAGGGCAAATAGAGGAATAAATGGGGTTTGCAGTTCCTAGGATGCCATTTCAGAACACTGTTTAACCTCCAAGGAAGCTATTTCCCAAGGTTGGTGGATCCTTAGGGAATAATGGGCCTCAGAGAGATGAAAGGCCCTCATAGTCAGGATTTTTTTGCGGGGGGGGGGGCAGAACAGAGTTATCTGCGATGCAATTGGTCAGTTAGTTTTGTATTTCTATTTGTTTACTTGATTTAGGGGTGGGCAGCTGCCCCTCCCCTGCACCCCCCTGGCTATGCCCATGAATGCCCTCAGAACACTTTTAACAGAATCTGAGACTTAACATCACTGTCCAGATGTTTGGATTATCATCCACGCTGCTATTTTAGGCATCTACTTTCTAGACAGTGTGCTAAAGTTATGAGATACTTTGAACCAATGAAGGCCTTGATTGGGTTTAAAACTGGAGTTAAAATATTTCTTTGAATAACTAGATTATTTTCACTAAAGGCTAAAAAAAAGCAAAAGAACAAACAAAAGATTGGAGGACAATAGCCTATTAAGGCAACCTAAGCCATGTGTGTGTGTGCTGGTGTGTTTTAAATAGCTGACTCTAGACCCAAATCCTGGCCAAATTTCCATGATGCTGGTGACTTAACTGCCTTTGGATACATGAGCCAAGAGTCTTTTCATATCTGGATACTGAAAACAAAACCGTTTCTTTTTCATGAGTTGAACACAAATCCTATGTTAACAGGATCCAGATTTTTTTTTTTTAAGTTGACTGCTAATAAGATTGAATAAAAAGAATCAGGAACCCACACTGCACTGACTGGGCTCAAGGCTTTCATTGGCTGACCTGGGACTCATGCGAGAGGAATAGGAATAATAATAATAATAATAATAATAATAATAATAATAATAATATACTATTTGTTCCCCACCCATTTGCCGACATGTCCAGCACTTTCAAGCTCCTTTTCTGAAACAGTTTTATTTCACTAGTAGAGCCAGCAGCCACCAAACCTTCTTAATTTTGGTATTTCCTTTTGGCAGACAGTTTAAAGCAATAATTTGTAATAATGTCACATTTTATCATGCCAGGTATAATTTTGGACTGGAACCATAAAAAAATATTAAAATACTCAGTAATCCATTACAGCCAAATGCAATCACAATAACAGTTGGTTGGAAAATCTAGTGTAATTTTAAATTAAATGACTGCATATGAAGAAAAAGGAATGAACATCCGTAAATCATGAAAGCTCTTGTCCTATTACTGAAAGGAGCATGGTGACATCTCATGTGCTGCACAGCTTACAGTTTTGCTAACAATAATATGAATTCTTTTTATTTCACTAAAATCTCTATTTGATGTTAGCTTGGCTGCTGTTTCCTGTTCAGCAGAACTTTGTTGAGAGTTTGCACTGTGAAAGAGAAAATCTGAAAAGGATGCAGGAAACAGGGTGAAAAAAAGCCCTTTCCACTGTTAATAAAATGGTGTTCTCAGAAGTTACAAATTATTGCTGCCCATAGCTAAAGCCATTTTCCAGTCAATCATTTTTAAGTCTTGTGCAGAACAAAAGGGGATGCATTCTACCAGATGCTTTTATTGGACATGAAGAAAGTTGGAGAGTCCTTCCTAACCCAACTTCTTCTCCAGGGCCCAATGATTCTGCAACATTCCTTTATAAACAGCTTCTGAACTATGGCCTCATTTTATGAACTTTCATTTCTGAAATATAATGTAATGTATTAGATTACTGCATTGTAGGGACTGGTTTAGCTGCGATCTCTGCACTGCGGGGGCAAGCCTAGATTACTCTTCCAACTCTATAGATCTATTAGGATATGGTTTGGGTCAAACCAAACTTTCCTGCATTTCAGTTAATTCGCCATAATATGGAATTGAATATTGATGCTGTAAGTGCTTTGTCTAGACCCTGGGCATAATGGGCTTTTATGACCCCTCCTTTAGATAGCCATGTGTCAAGCGCACCGCCTTGCCCCTGCGATTGAGGGGACTGGAGCTGTGCAACGTCAGCATACACACGCCCTGCAGTGTGTGCACAGTCCCCCATTCACCCCCAAAATCTGCTTCAGAAGGGTCCCTGCAGATCAGATTTGGGGAGCACGTGGAAGGCTGCAGGAGGGAGGAAAAGTCAGGCACCACTGGATATCACCCATCATACTGTTACATTATGTCCCAAATATATTTTTGGTGTTTTGTTACCTATTATGTATTCCAGTGATTTATGTTGAGATGTAATAAATACTGCATTAAAATATTAAATAATATTAATCTATTTTTTAAAAAAATAGATATTGCAATTATCCCTGCCAAATGCATTTCTTTTATAATGCAGTATGCTTAAGAAGAGAAGCAGTATCAGTGTTTTCTTTTTTTAATGATAAAGATTCTAAATGAAAAGCGAATGACAATATGAAAGTAGAGTTACAGGGTCTATTAAAAGTATGTACAATGGTACAGCACAAAGCAGGTCAACACAGTCAAATGTTCTGAAAGTATCCGGCACGTAAGCCAGTAAGTATAGCTTTTTAGGAATGAATACTGGAAAAATAAGTATATTACAAGCTGAAGCATTAATATTCATGTTTTGACACTGTGTTTGACAATTATAGTGGAGATTAATGTTTGGATTTAGAAACAGGGTGGAGATGTTTGCCCTTGTCCTATTCTTCCTCATTTTAAAGTTCTAGGAAAACAATAGATAAGCAGGTTTAAACTCTATAAAAGGAAAGAAATGCAACTACCAACGCAAGCTGCCCAGACAAGGAAGGGTTTTCGAAGACCATTCAGAACATCAAAAACCCAAGACATAAAGCATTGGGTGAATTAATAGAGTTTGCAGTACTGAACCTAAGCTACACACAAGGCTGTCCATGTTTTGGGTCACTTGTGGTAGAAACTTGAACTTGCTCTTTTATTCATTTAGTTTAGTGGGCCACCCAGCCCACAAATTTACTTTTTGTTTTTAAATGTTTTGCTGATTTTACCTTATGTATACTTGTTTGTTATTTTAAACAGTTTGGAGGATTTTAGCTGTGTTTTATTATGCTTACAGAAGTTTTCTTATTAAGTAGTCCATAAATCTTTCTAAACAATAAACAAACAACACCCGTCTCAATAGGAGGATTTAAATATACTTAATTTTCTCTGGAATGTGTCCATTGTGGAAAAATGGGTGGAATCTAGACTGAACGTGAAGCATCGTGGTTCTGGTTATTTTACAAAAATGTACCTCCTGCCAGTGAAGCATGCTGTATGGAATACAATACTGTATCTCTTCATTTATAATGCTACTCCATGTTAAATGTCGCTGAGAGGCAAACTAAAAAGCGGTAGGATCTTAAGTCCCATTGGAAGTGGCTGTTGATTGCAAGAAAATGCTAAGCAAGATGTTGGGCTTGTCTGAGTTGAAGCAAGGTCTCTCCTAAGTGTCCTGAAGTGGGGACATCTCTCTTCTCTTTAAAAAATGCTGGAAGCAGAATGTCTGCAAAACTTAAAACACTTCTTCCCAAGCTTGCCACATAAAGGAAATACCATGTAGGGTGGGAGAGAGAGATTGATCTTTTGATAGATCCAGCTTCTAACCATAGGCAAACATTTTACCAGGGCTTTCCAATCCCAGTGCTTTGAAGAAAGAATACTGTAGTAATGTACCGGTATTGCTTTGTTGCTAGTTCTGCTAGTCATGGTTGCTTGGAAAATGACATTCATATTCTTTTAACCTTTCTGCCACATGCCCACACATACACGCCTGTCAAATTAGCTTTGCAATTAGTTTCACAAGTCTGAATCTGTTTTTTCATTCATCATATCTCCTTGGTACCGGGATCTGCCTTTCTGAAATTTTACAGGCTACTTTCCTAGGGGCACCACAGGGAGGGGAAAAATCCACATCAGGACCTTTAGCCATAAACACACAGTTATCAAGTGGCTTAATTGTTATGGATTGCTTTTGTTTTCTTTAACCAACCCAGACTAAATTTGGTCCATAATTTTGCAGCCTTTCTCCACTCAGGAGGGGAAACATGCTTGAAAATATCATCCAATTCTGCTGAATTGGGGGGGGGGAGAGAGTTATAACCATGTTTTGATTTCCCATAGTAGTGAATGTGGCGTTTGCCCTTCCTAGGGTATACATATAGGAGAAGGAGTAAGTAAGGGGTTAAGTGGCTGGCCCTAGGCTAACCAATAAACAGAGGGGGGAGGAGCTAGGGGCAGCTGAAGGAGTCAGTTAGAGTTAGAGAGCGGGAAGTTAAGGAGTTGTTGAAGAGCAGTTGATCGAGAGAGTTGGTTGGTGGGTGGTTGTTGATTGTGAGGGTTGGTGGTGAGGTAGAGTGGTGAGCGTAGGCAGGGTTGTAACCATTATCTTAAGTTGTTGAAGTTTTTAAATAAACACTTATTATTTTGTTTAAAATTGCACCCTGACTGTGAAAGTTATTACCAGGGAGGGGATCCTGGTTGGTGGCAGCAAAGCACCGTGGTGGCACAGGGATCAATAGTCCATCAAACGACCGGGGACCCTGTGTGATCGCCACAAAACTGGTGGCAGCGGCGGGATAAGATCAATACGCCAGCAGGAGACATCAATAAGCCCGTGGAGGGATATTGAAATCGTTGTGCCTGTTCACCACAAAATTGGCAGAAGCAGCTGGGGTTAAACAATACACCTAGAAGGGGAAGGGTAAATCTGTGAAGTGATAACCTAGCCCGGGGGGTGTAGTTGTGGTTACCCAAGGACGCTGCAAGGCTAAGATAACAAAAGGAGAAAAGAGAGCTCACAAATCTGTTCTGGCAGAGGGTTTTGACTTGGGGTCGGAGGAAGTAAGCTTAACGGGTAGAGAGAAGACCCATAGCAGAACTTTGAGACCCGAGTCTGGAGAAACCTAGCCAGGGGGAACAGTGCTGAGAGGAGATTTCTCTTATTTTGTTAATTTAACTGTCAATCCTCAATCACACAATATGCCACCTAAAAAGACAAAGAATCCTGTGAGGGAACCAGCTCAAGATAGCTCTGAAGGGGAGGAAAATGGGAATCCTCTGAGGGAAGAGCAGAGCTTAGAAGATGAAACTAATATTGTACCTGAGGCGAGAGAGCCACAAGTTTCTATAGAATTAGAAAAGTGGAAACTAGAACAACAATATAAATTTGAATTAGAAAAAGTTAAGGCTGAACAAGAATTAGAAAAAGAAAGAATTCGAGCTGAGCAGGAAAGCAAAAGGGAGAGCGAAAGAATTAGAGCTCAGCAACAGAGCGAAAGAATTAGAGCCGAGCAAGAGAGCGAAAGAATGCAATTTCAGTTGGAAATGAAGAAACTAGAATTAGCAGCAATGGAGAATCAAAACAATAGTAATAACGCCAGTAGTCAAACAACAGGGAAGGTAGATTTAAAGCGATTCCCTGAGTTCAAGGAGAAAGATAGCCCAGAGGCTTTTCTGATATCATTTGAGAGAGCCTGTAAAGATTTCCAAGTGAAGGATGAGGAGAAAATGGTGATCTTAAGGGCTAGAATTAGTGGGGTATTGGCAGAAATATACGCCCAAATGACAGAAGAACAGTCTACAGATTTTGAGATGTTTAAACAATTAATTTATACGAGGTTTGGAATTACCTCAGAACAACTAAGAAAAAAATTCAGGAGTGTGACAAAGTTGAGAGAAGAAACGTATGCTCAGTTGGGGGCAAAAATTACAAATTACCTCAAAAAATGGTTAGAGCAGGAGGGTGCGGATTCAATTCAAAAAATCAGAGAGGTTATTGCGTTGGAGCAATTTTATGCCACCATAACTGGGGAGCTGAAATATCTTGTAAGGGAAAGAAGTCCTAAAACCATCCAGGAGGCAGCAACCATAGCTGACCAAATTAATGAAATTAGGGACCATGGATTTGATAGTCCAAAATTTGGCGGGAAATTGTGGGGGAACCCCAGAAACCAATTTCAATATGCTAAAGGAAGCTCTTCTCCAGCAATAAAAAAGGGAAACATACCACAGTCAAAAAGCCCAAGTGACGTGGGCCAAACTAACACCCATACCTCTGAGGTAAAAGAAAATAAATCTAATTATACTGGGGGAAGAGATATGAGGTGCTGGTCGTGCAACAAACTGGGCCACAGAAGCTTTGAATGTAAGACTGGTGAACAAGTTAAATCTGGGAGCACAAACACTCAAAAACACTCTTATTGTATCCACTCAGTAGGGCAGGGTGAGGCTAAGCAGGTTGCCACGGAAACCGAAGCTTTAGCTAGGCCTGAGACAGAGGAGATTCCTGAGGCCTCAGTAATACACTGTTACTTGATTAAACATAATGATTTGCTCTTGAGAAAGTCAGGAGAAAATATTTGGATTGAAAACAAAAAATATCTAGGGTTAAAAGATACCGGATCCCAAATCACAATTGTTCATCCTGAGATAATCAGTCCTAATAGAGTAATTCCAGGAAAAACCATAGAATTAAAAGGAATCGCCAAAGAGCCAGTTAGACTCCAAATGGCTGAGGTAAACGTTAAGTTACATGACTGGAGTGGCAAGTGGCAAGTGGCCATTTCAGAGGAAATCCCCACTGCGGTGCTTATCGGTTGGGATCTCCTGGAGCATGTGCAGAGTGCGTTTGTTATTACCCACTCCAAGGGGGGCCAACTGTCAACTGATACTGAGGGAAGTGAAACAGTTGCCAATGAGGGCAGGACTCAAAGTCCTCAAGTTGAAACTTTGAGTGAGCCAGGCTTCCTAATACCTTTTAAAAATACTCAAAAGACTAGTTTCTCTCAGGAACAAAAGAATGACATGGGACTAAATAGCTGTTTTGAGGCAGCAAAATCTACTGTTCCATTAACCCCTGATTGCCCAGAGAGGTTCTGCCTAGAGGAGGGGCTGTTATATCGTGAAGCCCTTAGCACACCTTATAAAGGGGGAGGAGGAAACCGCAGACAACTAGTGGTTCCTCACATGTATAGAGAAAAAATCATAAAGCAAGCCCATAATAGTATTTTTGGGGCACATATGGGGATAACTCGGACCAAACGAAGAGTGGCACAAAATTTCTATTGGCCAGGAATGGGGAAGCAAATTAGAATGTATTGCCAAGCCTGTGACATTTGCCAGAGGCAGGGATCAGGTCAGGACAAAACCAAGGCAAAACTGTGTCCTTTACCTGTAATCTCCACACCATTCCAGAGGTTAGGACTCGACTTGGCTAGAGCAACCAAAAAGGGGAATGAAATGCAACTAGCCTGGAAGGAACCATCCCAAATCGTGTCCAAAATAAATAATGTAAACTACCTTATCCAGCAGAGGGATGAGGGGCGCAAGGTAGTTCACGTAAACATGATTAAGCCTTACCAGAGAACCGAAAGCCGGGCTCCCTATGCTATCCGAGATGACCCAGAAGAAGCAGAAATACCATGCTGGGAGGGGAGAGGGGAGCAAGAATGTAATATACAAGAAGTTAAGCTAGCCCCTACCTTAACCCATTCACAGCAGGAAGAAATAAGAAACATCCTACAAAAATTTAAAACGATTTTCAGTAATACTCCAAGACTAGTAAAAGGGGTAGTCCAACACATTGACACCGGGATTGCAGAGTCTTGTGATTTCATATTTGTTATGACGTACGATGAACAGAGTCATGTGTGGTCGCAATGCAAAGCCAGAGCCAATGCTCCATATAACCACATCATAATGGAATATGAAAAATACATTCACATGGGCATTAATCCAAAGAAGATTGTGATGGGTGTTCCATGGTACGGCTATGATTATACCTGTCTAGGTTCAATTAAGGCCCGTGTTTGTTCAATTGCAAAAGTTCCTTTCCGAGGGGCTCCATGCAGTGACGTGGCAGGACGTCAGCGCCCATATAAAGTAAACATTGATCTAGTAAACAGTTTTATTTCCGGGATCCTGTGGGATGAGGAACAGGAAGCCCCATATTTAGAATGCAAGGTCTTTATATTTGACATTGGGGGGCAGGCCTGGAAAGTTTATGAGTGGTCACATATTACCACAGTGGCGATTTTTGGAAAATATGACCCTGAGCTTATGGGTTACGTCCCTTCAAGAGGAGTCAGAGTTGTTTTAAAAAGTGACCTATCTGTGAGATCAGTTAGAACAACTATTCAAAGTTATGATAAAACATTCATCAGTTGGAAATATAGAAAGAAAAACATACTGAAAGTTATAGTTGCCAGGGTGTCCCATCAACTTTCTATGAAAGTGAAAGTGTTTCCTACACTAGAGGTTGTGTGGTGGGAAGTTGGGTACCCTGCTGCTCATACAATACAAATAAATGCCCAAGATGAACGTGGTTACACAGCATTAACGTGGCCACCACGTCAAAGACATAAAAAAATCGTCTTCAAATTGTTTGAAGTGGGAACTGATAATTCAATACAGATCAAAGATGGACTGACAGCAAGGGAGATTGCTAACAGCAATAGGCAATCAGAGCTTTTTAATCTACTTTCATTAAGTAAACCCGTGTGCCCAAAAAGCTTCAGCAAGCTGACTAAAAAAGCAGCTTTCCACAAACTTCTGAAAGCAGTTCCCAATGAATTCAGAAGCCAGATAACCAGTTCTTATGCTGCTTTTGATGACTTGGAGACGTTTGTACAAGGCATCGAGCTTCAACACTTAACAGAGATCCTGAAGGAGAGAAAGGGTGATCCAAGAGAGCTTTTGACCCTGAGAAACAAAGACTCTACACAGATTGGAATCCACAATCGTTACAGACGCATCGACTGCAGGGATCGGTGTGGGACTGTGTCATATGGCGGAGGAAGACAACTCGCATCCCATCACGTGTGGCAGAGAAAAGACTGGTGCCCAGAGAAAGACACTTCTTGTGGCGGTTAAGGACAATAAGGAGCGTGAAAGGATCCTGGACATCATTGCAGATGCCTTATCACGAAGACCCGAAGGCAAAGATTAAAATGGACAGTTACAAATTTTCTTGCAGTTAACTAAAGGTTTAATATTGCATGATTTATTGTATATAATGTGGGAAAAAACAATTATTAAGCCAGTATAAGATGAGGAGTTAAGGTTAGTAAACATAGAAAATGTTTGTTTGAATTAAGGTGTCACGCAGTTTGATCAGGAGTATAACTCTGTGCAGTTATCCCTCCTGAATCAAACTTATTTAAGGGGGGAGGTATGTGGCGTTTGCCCTTCCTAGGGTATACATATAGGAGAAGGAGTAAGTAAGGGGTTAAGTGGCTGGCCCTAGGCTAACCAATAAACAGAGGGGGGAGGAGCTAGGGGCAGCTGAAGGAGTCAGAGTTAGAGAGCGGGAAGTTAAGGAGTTGTTGAAGAGCAGTTGATCGAGAGAGTTGGTTGGTGGGTGGTTGTTGATTGTGAGGGTTGGTGGTGAGGTAGAGTGGTGAGCGTAGGCAGGGTTGTAACCATTATCTTAAGTTGTTGAAGTTTTTAAATAAACACTTATTATTTTGTTTAAAATTGCACCCTGACTGTGAAAGTTATTACCAGGGAGGGGATCCTGGTTGGTGGCAGCAAAGCGCCGTGGTGGCACAGGGATCAATAGTCCGTCAAACGACCGGGGACCCTGTGTGATCGCCACAGTGAATGAGTGAAGTATAAAGATTTATTTTTCCTAATCAGGATTCCTATTCAGTTCCCAAACGGAAACAGATAGCCTCTGAAGCAATTTGGACTAAATCTTGCTCTTATCCAAAGCAAGATCTAAAGGAAATCTTGGAGTTGGAGGTTCTCATAACTGCTGCACACGCAATAAAACTGCAGCATTATCAATTATATTTACAGCATTCATATAATGTACATAATGATAAATATATTCTTCCTTTGTCACTTCCTTACAAAATAATGTTTACAAGCTTGACACAAAGCTTACTTTACAGCCCCCAAAAGCTATTATTACAACTTCACTCATTACTTTTTGCACTTGGTCTCCAGCCTTTCTCTAGAAAAAGAAGAAAATTTAGAATAGCCTTCTTTGTACCTTCTGTATTAATCACTCTACAGTATTAATCTGGGAACTGTAGGTTTTATTTATTTCTTTTTGGGAGGGTAAATGTGCTATTCCCCCCCCCCCAACACAGATACTTTTTTTTGTTGCTCCTGGTATGTCTCTGAACCCCTCCATCGTAGGCTCAGGTTGCACATGCGTGCAAATAAATCATACATCATAAACCCCCACATTCTCTGTGTCTCATTCCAAAAGCAAACATGAATCCTGGGTAAAGTGCTTGGAACCCCTGGAATCTTGCCCTACATGCAGATTGGGGTGGTGTGCAACAATATTTTAAATGCTAATTTCCCATAATATCCCCCACACTCCAACTTAAAACACATCCCAGACTTATAGTAACTGAACCACAGATGCTAAACTTATTGACTGTCAATTGCATGACTGTGTATTGTGCTACATTTATGAATTAAGACAATGCAAACAAACTAATTTTGAACGGTTTGTTTCTGCTTATTTAGCACTTTAGCTAGTTTCTGGATATAATCAGTAAAGGAATAAATATTGAAAAGTCTAGTGAAGGCTTTCCACTAAGGCCTACTATTGTGCATCATCTCATTTCACCATGACGGAACTACTTTCGCTGTCTGGATTTATGTAGCCAATAGCACCACAGTCCTTGAGTTAAAATTTTTGTGCATGCTTACAAGATTCTGCCCCCTGCTTTTTTTGGTCAGGGTGGTAAACTAGCCATTTTTATCTAAAAACAAAAAACAAAAAACAACACCCCAACAACTACTACTGCAATTTGCCACATAAACAACAGATTTAGGGGAAGCAAGCAAGAAATGTAATAAGCATATATCTCTGTCGACAAAATATATCACAAAGGAGACATGAAATGACTGCTGCCTTTGATGAAGAATCGCAGCATTTTTTCATTTAAAATATTTATGCCCCATCTTCCTGTGTAAAATTCAAGGTGGCTCACATGAAGAATAAAATAAAATGCAGCAAACTCATATCATTATCTAAGACTGCAACCAAGAGTTGGTTGCAAGCTCTGTTCAATGCAGTGGGACACAGGAAGCTGCCTTATACTGAACTGATCCATCTAACACAGTATTGTTTATACAAGGCATGGGATACCTTTGGCCTGCAGGTCAAATTAGGCCCGACAGGGACAGTGCTTTCATATACCAACATTGTGAAATCCAACGTACCCAAGGGCATCCTATGCCCTTTTAAAATATGGGGTGTTGTTGTTGTTGTTGTTGTTTTTGGGGGGGTTATTGGGTTGTTGTTTTTATTGTGATTATGTGTTTTGTAGTTTTATATTTTGATTTTATTCTGTGAAAGATCCTGAGGCCCCCGGGTATGGGGCAGTATATAAATTCAACAAACAAACAAAATTTTAAGGCAATTTTCCAGTGGTTCCCAAACTACCCTCCGCAATGAACTGCTTGAAAATTGCTGAGTGTCTGTTGGGAATTATGCATAATAGCTGGGAAATGTGTACAAGTCACTGTTCGTGGAAGGATAATGTGCACATTCACCATCCTAGTGAATGCAAACAATGGCTGGTTATTATGCACATTAACTGCTCCACTTACATTCCCTTTAACATACATACTGTGTTGTGTTCTCCTTTAATCAGTGGATTGCAATTCGTTTGTTTTTTTAAATGAAAAGCCAAAATCTTACTCAGTCTCTCACCGCTTTCCCAATACCTCTGGTACACACATGTCAATGAAAATTCAGCTCTAGCAGAAAATACATTATTCAATTCATACTTAGCATGCTGACAAGCTTTGATGCAGATCTTGAGAAGGGAATCCTGCAATCTGAATTAAAAGAGGCTTCACTGTTTTCTCTAAATTGTCTTCTTGCAAAATTCTAGTTAATATCTTAGGGGAAGCATATATTACAATCCTACCTTGAATATGGGCTTTTCATGCTTCCTATTCAATAGTGCATGGAGAAGTTGTACCCTACTTTCAAATTATTCCCGAATTTCAGCTATTTGTCTCTAAAGATTTCAACATTCAAAATTGAAACACTTAAATGCCAAAATCCAGACGTTTTCATCACATCAGTTAACTGCAGCATAACCTCAAATAGAAATTGTATTGATATAGCATACCACAAAGCGAAGTAAGGGAGGAAAGACAAAAAAAAATATTGTGTTAAATTTGATCACCAAACATTTTAGAATATAATTTCAAGAAGTAAGATCCACTAGCGTATGAAATTGCTTAAGCTAGTGGCCTCTGTCATGATCACTGCATTGAATACACAGAGGCAGTTCTGATTGTTTATTGAATCCTGCATGTAATTCATCCTCCTATAAATTTTTAAAAGGAAAAGGAAATATTTATGTCAAGGTTATCTTGGCTAATTTCTCTCTAGAGATAAGCTGTTCTTGTTTCAGTGCCCCTTGAATGTACTCTGGCTATCTTTAATGCAAAGATACAGACTTTTAGATAAATGGACAACTGTAAATGTGTATGATAAACCAAGATAAATGCTCTCATCAGTGGTTTAAAAGCATTTATCAAGAGCAAAACTACTGTGTCACTTTGAATGTGATTATATGGCTGTGCAGTGTTAATTTTAGCTGCCTTTGAAGGAACAGAAACAACAACTTTTGTATTTTAAAATTAAAACTGTTGAAGACTGTAGAAGAAAGCAGCCAAGTAAACACTTTTATTTGAAAAATATACAGTATTTATGGGTATGTGACTGCAGCTTAATAGATTATCCCCAGGAACATCTTTGAGGTTCTGATTTCAATAAGAATATAATGCATAGTGGGAATACCCGTGTTACATTGATGTTTAATACCACAGGAGCCACATGATGTGCAAGGATCACACACAAGTGCTGCATACAACTTTAATGCCAGTGCAGATGTCTGGGAAAACAGATTCTGATACATCCATGCATCATATATTTTACCAATTTTACCCAAGTTTTCAATAGGAACTGCACTGGGTTCAACTGCCCTGAATGTCACAGTCAACTTTAATTCAATGCCAAAGAGGTAGATGCATGCCTTAAACTCCACGGTACTGCCTCATCATCACAAGTCCATGGTTTTCAAACTTTCTAGCTTCGTGGGAACCATTTTCATCTCCCAAAGGCCCCCTGCATATCTGCCATCTGCAAAGCTGTAGATGATGCTAGGTCATAGTTGATACATAGTTGATACAGAACAGAAGTTCCATACTAGATCAGCAGGGGTTCTCTGGGTATACCGTGATTCAATGATTGCTCAACATCAGAGTACATGAACTAGAATTCAATGTAGAAGTATATGTTTTTGTCTGTCTCTCTCACACTCAATGTAGGAGCAGATGCCTCCTGTCATGCAAGTCACTTCAGAGATCATCGGCATTCTTCTTTTCCGTGTTAAATAACAAAGTCTAGCCTCCCTTACTGGACATTTGCTTAACTGCAAGAAGACAGAGTTTCAAAGAGTCTCCAACAGTTCTCTTATCTGGAAAGACTGAGCATACTTGGAGTGTGGAACAACACCACAGTGGTAGGTTCCACACCTGATCTAGGTGTATTCATCAGAACACACAAAAAAAAAAATGCAAAGAAGAAAGCAGTGGACAGTGGCAGAGAAGGGAAAGGTGGCCAAAAAGCTAATGTGATGCAAATACTCCTGGTGCTACACCTGGTTTGTTTCCACTGTGCTGTCCACTCCTTGTACCTTCTGGTAAGCAACAGAAGTTGGGAAGCTAGAGTGGCAACTTCGCAACATCCGGTGAGTCACTTCTGCTCAAAATGCTGGTAAGATCATAAGGGATGTGTTGCTTGAGAGGCCCAGACTATTTGAGAAGGTCAAAATTGCCACCCTGGACTTCAGAATATACTGGTACTGCACTGAACTCCACCTTCCATCACAACTGCCATAAGCAGCAAGAATACAGCTGTAGCAAAGTCCTGCAAGCAAGGGAGGGGGCTAGCATTAGGGTTACACCCTTAGCATGTATGATCACTTTTTATTATGTTTATCATATATAATTTTAAAAAACCCATATTACTTCTCTGCCATCTTGAGAGCTGTGTGGTATAAGGCAACTCGTAAATAAAAATATTGGTGATTTAAAACAATTGATTCCAAATAAACAAACAACAATAGCTTACTTAAAACCAGCAGCTTAACATTGAATTTGGAAATATTTCATAGAATCGTAGAATTGTAGAGTTGGAAGGAACCCCAAAGGTCATTTACTCCAAAACAAGGGTGGACAAACGACAAGGGTGCCTGTTTCAGAGTTCAGCTATAGCCAAAGTTATGTGAATGAGCCATTTGCTACAAACTTTCCCAAACTCATTTGTCAAAGAAAGAAAAAAAAAGCATGAAAATCTCAGCGGGATTCCAGCCAGATATTTCTGAAACATTACAGCAGCAAGGAACTTTTATTTTAAAGTTGTTGAGCATTTCCCAAAGTAGGGACTAGGAGCTCTGCTGCATACTGAGGCAGCTGTAAAACTCTCTCCCACAAGGCTAGTGTCCCAGGGCACAGCCGCAGCAACTTCCAGAGTTTTCAATTTCTATGCTAGTGACTTTTTCTTTTTTTAAAAAAACCCCATAAACTCTACATCCTTTGAAACAAAAAAATTTATCAGTTGAAAAATGTGAATAAATCTCCTCCCCGATGATAAATCAGTAAAATAGATATGGAAACTTCTAGATTGCAAAGTGCTCACATAGCTTATCTAACTGCCAAACATTTTCTCCACAGAGCCTTTCAAAACACTGTATTTGAATATGCGAAAGGGTTTCAAAGTCATATATTTACACATTCTCTCACCACTGGAGCAAGCTCTTCCCCATAGTATCTGAGGTTATCGACATTAATCAGCGACACATGATTGACCCATGTTAATGTAGTTTTAAATGTGCTAGCTTTATAGTGTCATTCCATTAAAAGATTTCCCCAAGATTTAAGGCAAGAGAGAGCACAAGGCATTATCTTAGCATGCACACAGGGTGAGAGCAATGTTTTCTCAGAAACATTTTAAAACATACGTTGCATGTCTGGTCCTGTTCAGATTTTCATAAACTGATTTTCTCCTCTTTTGGTGTAATAAAATAAACTCTTACACTCCAAACTAGTGGAATTATGTATCCAAAGGAAAATAGGATCTTAACTCCTATTACAAATAGTACAATGGAATCTGAGGGTCATAAAAACATAATTTAAATACTTTGCCTGGTACAGTGGTTCAGCCCTACTTGTGTAACTGCAGCAGCCACTACTGGGTTTGTGGGAGAGGGAAATGTACCGGTAAACAGTGGTTATATAGACCTGCAACTCAGAATAATAGTTCACAGTTACCCCACAGCCTATGACAGCTTATGCTAAAGAAGAAGAAGAAGAAGAAGAAGAAGAAGAAGAAGAAGAGGAAGAAGAGGAAGAGGAGGAGTTTGGATTTGATATCCCGCTTTATCACTACCCTAAGGAGTCTCAAAGCGGCTAACAATCTCCTTTTCCCTTCCTCCCCCACAACAAACACTCTGTGAGGTGAGTGAGGCTAAGAAACTTCAGAGATGTGTGACTAGCCCAAGGTCACCCAGCAGCTACATGTGGAGGAGTGGGGAATCAAACCCGGTTCACCAGATTATGAGTCCACTTCTCTTAACCACTACACCACACTGGCTATAATAAACTTTTTCATCTTTAAGGTGCTACATGATTCTTTGTAGTTGTTTTCTGCATCAGATTAGGGCTGAATCCTGCCTGAAAACAGCTACAGTCTGCAAGCACCCTAGAAGCAAAACACAAGACACTATATAGTTACCTTCTTATGAAAAAGGGTTTTCCTAAGCCTCTGAATTTCCTTTAAAAATTACAAGACAGTAGCTGAATATTTGAAATGCCACCATCTATAAAGAGAAGGGAAATGGGTTCCAGAATGTTGGTGATATGCCTTGACTGAACTAAACCATACCCAATACATAGTCACTTTATTTTATAAACAGCTATATGCAATACTGACAGGGTTCTGCAGCTAGTAGATTCTTCCATTTTGAGTCTACTTATTTTTGAACCAATTCAGGCAATAATCTAATTAAAATGTTGGGCAATACACTCACTTTCTAATAATAAAAGCTACTGGAGATAATTTAAATGCTTCTATAAATGTCAGCTTTGTTATATCATTAATTTTATATAACTTACCATATCTTTGGTTCCCCCCCCCCCAATTGGGTGATTAGAGTGCTTACATGTTTTGTTTGCTGCAATTAAGAATAAAGGTAAAATTGACTAGGTACAGCCAAAAGAGATCTGAAGGAAAAATTGCTTCAGCAATTAAAACACAGAAGCCAGCAGTAAAACTGCCAGAGAAGTAATGCAATCTTAATGCTGAAAGAGTGAAAAACCATCAAGGAAAACAAGCAGAAATTAAAAGCTGAAAGAAATTAAAATGCAACTGGTACAGTAGTTGATCCTCCTCATCTTTTTACTGGGGCAACCCAGTCAGATGGGTGGTGTACAACTAATTATTATTATTATCCAACCTCTGCTGAAAAACCTCCAAGGAAGGAGGGCCTACCACCACTTGTGGGAGTCTGTTCCACTGTTGAACAGCTCTTACTGTCAAAAAGTTCTTCCTGATGTTTAGTCAGAATCTCTTTTCTTGTATCTTGAATCCATTGGTTTAGGCCAGGCATCCCCAAACTGCGCCCCTCCAGATGTTTTGGCCTACAACTCCCATGATCCCTAGCTAACAGGACCAGTGGTCAGGGATGATGGGAATTGTAGTCCAAAACATCTGGAGGGCTGAAGTTTGGGGGTGCCTGGTTTAGGCCCTAGCCTCCAAAGCAGGACAAAACAAGCTTTCTCCACCCTCAAGGCAGGAGTGTGCATCAAGTACCACCCCTAATGACCTGTGGCCCTCAGACGTCTCTTCAGATCTTTGTGTAATTAGCGTGAAGGTCTGAAAATAGTTTTTAAGCACATTCAACTGAAAGTTTGTAGAAACACTTCCCACGATTCGAGCCCTGAGAAGCCAGGGTTGCAGCTTGCAGGAAGGATTCTAAGTATGTTCAATGGAACACATTTAAAACCCTCTTTAGACCTTCACACCAATTGCATTAAGGTGTGAAGAGCAGCCTAGGGACATTGACAGCAGAGATTTTATGTGTTTCAGTTCCACCCCATTTAACCTTCTGCATGTTCAGGAAACAGTTATTATATCAACAATAGCAGCAGTGCTCTTAATTCTTTGGTGTTCACAATCCCCCCAAAAGCTGAACTGTGTAGGACAACTGACAGGGATATTATTATTATTATAATAATTATTATAATAATTATTATTATTATTTAAAGATTTACCTGTATGAGTTAAGAAACTTTGATCGGGTTAGTAATACTGATATGCACCACCCAATCAGAAGATAATGAAGAGAAGGCAGCTGAGCTGTGATCAAAGAAGTAATCAAAGAAACAGCATGACAATACTACAAAATATCACATACTAGGACTTTTCTTTTGGGATCATTTGACTTCAGAGACACAGCCATTTGTACAGTGTAAGATGAAGGGATAGACTTAACCACATCAAATAGGGATTACATAACTATGAGCTCTGTATCAATCTAATGTACTAAAGCTTTGTGGCTAGATAAACATGATATATTTAGTATTCTCACATTCCATTCCTTCAAACAGATGTTCGGCGGGGAATTAAAGTTGGGTAGCCAGATGTTTGCTTACCCCCCCTCCCCAAAGCCATGAAGTTCCCTTCCACAAACAGTCAATCTAAACAGAAAGCAAACAAAGTTTCTAATTAAAGGTACAATAGACCTGAAAAGCCTCAAAAACATTTTGCTGGCCCACAATGCATTTTTAAGTGAAAAGTTTCACTGCAACCAGGTTGGAAAATAGATAGTAGGACAACTTAAAAACCAAACGTTAGGATGCAGTGAGTTTGTAACAAGCCTTCTAAAATCGCTGCCCCAATTGGTATCTGTCCTGGATTTGAATTGATTTTACATGTGTGCTCTAGCTTTAAGCTGTTTGTATATTTATAATTGCTGGTTTTTAAAACTGTTTAATATACAATTGTTTTTATATATATATATTTTATATATTTGCAACTGTTTATATGTCATTGTATTGTAAATTGCTTGAGATGCCTCATGGGAAGTGATTCATAAATGAAATAAATAATAGTCTGGATTCCCTGTAAAAAGTGAGTAAATGAGGAATAGAAATTGCGAGCTAAATGGTTTGTGTGAGACCAAGCTTCTACTCTGTGTTATCTTATAGTCTGAATTTGAGGGTTTTCCAGTACAACCTTTCAGTGACAATATAATAGGAACAACAGTGAATCTAACCATATGTATGACAATGCAATTCCACCCTCCACATACTTCCTGTGATGCCAAATCCTGGATTGCTGCCATGCTGCAGTTTGAAAAATGTGCCGCTTGGTATATATCTCTCCACATAAACTGCAACTCCATCCCTGAGAGTGAACCAAAGTTGGCAGAAGCTCATGTTCTGCACTTAAGCAAAATATATTCTTTACTATCCATTTTCCATTGTTCCAGCCAAGAATGTTAGGAAGCCCTCTTCCCCCCTCCCCCAGTTCCTTTGCTCCTTGCATACAACTTTAATTCTTTCCTTCCTTTCTGTTTTACTCTAGAAGATCATATCGCATCTTACTCCTGTGATGGCTGCTCCCCAAATGCTGTTTTCCCTTATCCCCCTATCAATTTTCCTCCAATAGTTACTCTTAAGCCCCATAATCTTTTAATTTATGTCTTCTCTACTGGTTAGGCTGATTTACAGTTAAATGCTCTTTACTGTCTTTACTGTTTGCAGTCACTGCAATCCTTGAGTTTCATAGTCAACTTGTATTATAACTTACATCAAAAACAGCGATAAAAGACACAAATTGCTTCCTTATATCTAGTTTGTTTTGATCAGATTCCCCAGCACCAAAACACACACACACACAATGACACATGAAATATTTTCTTGGGTTAGGTTTTCTTCAAACTTTTTTTCCACTGGGCTGTAAGACATACAGCTCCAAAGATCACCAACAGATTTAATTTAAAATACATGGTAGATACATGAACACAGAGAATTTTAACCATGCCTGTACTTAACATATATCATAGACTCTTGTCTATGAAAGCTCATGCCATAGTAAGGTCTTTCAGGTGCCGTTAGGATTCTTTGTTATTGTTGCTGCTGCAACAACAGACTAACTTTGCCATCCTTCTGGAAAGTCTAACATATCTAAATAAAAGGTAAGAATACCAGCTGTCCTATCAGCATGAACAAAAACGACAAAATGTCTTTACCCACCCACAATCAGGCCTTTGGTTTGGATCCTAAGTTAATTTAAGGAACTTCTGCTCTTCCCCTCTGCAGTCATCTTTCCTCCCTGAAAATACTATCTGAAGAGTTTGGAGCCATCCTGAAAAGAGAAGGCACCAGGTTTGAGGAGGCCATGGGAAAATAGGCTTTGTGCAGCCGCAAAAATACCACCCTGATTTGGGGGGGGGGGAGATCAGGGAAATTTAGATTATGGCAGTGTTTGCAGCCACTTTGCTTGCCACTTTTGTCTCTCTTGTAGCTTTGTCCCCTTGACTCCACCTTCAACTGCCCCCCCCCAAAAAACCCCACTTACCAGACCACGTGGAGATAGTCACTCCCAGCACTCAGCAGAGAAGTATTGAATAAAACTAAAGCAGCTGACACCAGCTTTAAGAAATGGGAATGCCTCTGATCCCCAGCAAATGGTACACTGGGGCCTACAGGTAGTGTAGCAATGCTGGCGGTGGTTGCAGATGCTTCAGCCAGTTCTCTTCAGCATGACAAGGCAATTCTTTTAAAGTGTGTGACATCATCAGCTCCACTGCTCTTCAAGCAAACCCCTGGCAATTTGCCGCATCATGACTGGATGCTGATGCCATGCCTGCTCTTGAATGATGTGGGCTGGGGTGCAGGGGCTACTCCACTTAATTTTGGGCAGTCTTCCCCTCCCTGAGTAGATCCCTGTATGTCATCCCATGGAGGGGTGCATTTGGCTGCTAGGGTGGAGAAAAGGGAATTGGACACTTTCACTTGCATGAACTCCCTTGAGTTATTTTGTAATGTCACAGTATTTGAGGTCCCACTAGGTCAGGCATAGGCAAACTCGGCCCTCCAGATGTTTTGGGAATACAATTCCCATCATCCCTAGCTAAGAGAACCAGTGGTCAGGGATGATGGGAATTGTAGTCTCAAAACATCTGGAGGGCCGAGTTTGCCTATGCCTGCACTAGGTAAATAACTTTAATAATTATTAAACATATTTTAAATGAATGGTCATGTAAGATTAATCTGGCTAGCAAATCTAGCAGTTAATTGACAAACATGGGCTGTTATCATTCTTTTGCTTTCAGTAACTTTATACAACCCTGTGAGCTTCTTCTGAGGAGCTGAGATTTATATCATTTTTATGAAGAAGTTGGCTCTGTGTTCCTGACTGGTCAACTTAATTTCTAATACAGATAAAGGCTGATGACAGTCTGAAAACCGTAAGGTAATGCTGCAAGTAGAATCGTGGCATAAAATTGCTGAGTCAGTGCCAGCATTCCACCGGCTACAAAATTGCTATAAAAATGAAACTCTTGAGGCCAAAAACTGTCATGATGTGTTGCTTTAAATAGATCAGAATGGAAGCTGTTAAGGATACCAATCCAAAAATAATACTATAGCAGGCCTCATGGAGACCTTGGTACTAAGAACCACTATTTATTTATCGATGCCTACTACCCACCCTGTAAACTGCTTGAAAGGAAACAAAAGCAGTATCCAATTTAACAAGCACACAAACGAAGAAAAAAAAAAGACAGATTTGTAACAGTTGGGCTTTTTTGTTGTCAAGAATAAAAGAAAAAATTGGGATCAGTCATTGATTATTTATCCCAGTATCCTAGGTGTAGCCTGATACCTTAAACAGCTAGCAGAGACCAATTCAGCCTGCAGTTTCCATATTCAATTCATTGATTAGGGATCAATGAATCTGTCACTTTCAGTTTCTCAGTTTTCCAATCTTAAGTTCAGTTCTCCACATTTCATATCAGTTTTCTACTTGTTTTTTTTAGTCTTCATAACAAACCACCAGCATTTTATTATAATAAATACATGCTTGTCTTCAATATTGTCTATTATCTACATATTTGCAAAGCAATCTTCCCTAATATAATGCATATTTGTATGCTGTTTTACCCTAGTATATGCATTTTTGTACACTGGAGAGTTGCATTGCAAAATTCAAAGAATGGCTGTTTTGGTTTGTGTATTATTTTGGAAACTGCAAATTAGGTAGAACTGCCTTTAAATGTGAACTGAATTTATCTTGAATCCCTATTGGCATTGCTTCCAAACAACCTCTTTATTGAGCGTTCATCCTCAATGATACAGTGTGATAAACGGTTTCAGAAGAGTTGTGTGTAAGGAAGCAGAGAGGCTTCAACAAGCAGGGAGCTGGAACTCTAAAGCCAGCATTGTGGTCCTGATACAAATGAAAGTGTATTTTCAGAAAGAAGACCTTATTGTGGTTGAGCATTCGTCACTTGAGTGCTGAACCTGAGAAAGGACTTCACTAGAGAAACCAACCCTGCTCTGTGAGTGCCGGCTTGCATAGATAGAAGAGGAATTAATGCTGTTCTTTGAAACAGAGGGTTAACTAGATGATGATGACTTACATATTCCTTAGTAGTTACGCAAAGTTTAAATAAGGCATAATTTGCAACTGATGTTGGAAATGATTTCATCCATACATCGTGGAGCTGTGAAAAGGTAAAATACTATGCAAAGCTTATTAAAAATACTGAAACAGTGATTGGTTATTCGTTGCCTTTGAAATCTATAGTAATACTTCTGGGTAGTATGAAATATTAGAACAATGCATTTTAGTAGGGAATTTATTAATAGCTGCAAGAATGTTACTAGCTGCAAAATGACATATACCCACTACTGTATTCCTACAATAAAACACTGGATATTACAATGAAGTCTAAATTAACATAAATGATAGGATTGAGGGAAGGGAAACAGAACAAAGAACACTTTGAAAAATCTTGTTCCCTTTTTACAACATTTATGAAATAAAATATTAAACTGACATCCTCTCTGGATTCCACTCTGGCTGCCCCCTCTCCCCAGGAAGGAAGAGGGGAAGTGGAAGTCCTGCTTCCCCATCTGGAGTAGCCATATCCTGAGAAAGGGGTGTATCTGTTTCCTCCAGCCCCTGTTTCCCTGTATAACTTCCCAATGTCATCATCCTGTTCCCCCACATCTGTCTCAGCCTGCCATGCCATCCCTGAGACTGGTGGCACCTCGGAACTCATGGCAATAAGGTACTTTATTTGATACATTTAATCAATTTAAAAGTAAGTAAGATATAACATGTGAAGTTTTAAAATTTAACTCTGTAGCAACATCTTACAACTATATATTTTATGTGATCTTTAAAGTAATCACATATTTATTAATCCTTATTATTTTGATATTTTGTTCAAGCTCTGACTAGATCTAGATACATGAAAGAAGCGATTCAGTTAAACGCGCTGAAAAATACACACAGGGAAATCCCGCTGGCGAAAAATGGGACTACACAGCGCCATCTGGTGTCACAGCGTTATAACGCGCTTTATCTTAACGAATGTAGCTGACTCTTAAGTCTCAGTTATGGGTTTCTCACACCGACAGAAAGAGGAGTAATTAAGGAATTGTTTATTTTTAAGGTATATGGTAGCAGCAGGAGTTTACTGGGAGAGTTAACTTAAAGATATATAGACTCCCTCTCCATCCAGCAGTTCATCTGCACTGTACAGTCAAGGCACAATTTTAATGAGGTTCATAGAATCACAGAATCTACTTTAAGAGATGGCAGATATATGAATGGCTACTGGATTGTGGGTTAATGTTTTCCACAATTACTAAAGCACAACATATATTCCTACATTTTTCACCAACAGAGTCAGGAGGTGAGATTTAGATCAGGGAAATGACTCCCTTGTCCAGTACCAATGAGGTGATCAAAACTTCCAAACTGTGCATGTTTTAAAGTAAATAAAATAAAATGGATTTCCTGCATCATGTCTGATTTCAGTACTCAAAAGGAGAAGGAATCACTATTATAGTTTAAGTCTCAGGATGTATGCTCGTTAGGCCATTCACTTACATGCTCAGTGATACAAAAATAGCTTTAATTAGTAGAGGTATAATTGTTAAAGCTAATCCCCTCTGTTGGAACGGTTAAGTCTTATCATTACTAAGGAGGATGACCTGAATTTTTCAGGTTCATTTAAAATGTAATATGTTAACAATGCTACTCCTATTATGGACATTGGAAAGGTAATTAAACACTAAAATGGCTACTAACGCGATTAAGCAGAAAATGCAGTTAGGCTATTACTAAACCTATTAGAGCTGCTGCACACACAGCCGTGCTCAGTAATAAATCACATCTGATTTTTGGAGGGAGAAGTACTGTGTAAGCAGCTGGCTTCTCACAGAAAAGAAATATATATATAGTTATAGAGACCATCTCAGTAATGACTGCTGCAAAGGACCAAGTGAATGGATGAAAGTCCCAGTCCACCAAGATTGTGGTGACCAATTATAAGCACACTGTTATACATAAAAGCACAGCATTAGAAATAAAGCAGTAAAAAGCAGCAGCTAAAACAACACAAAAGAAGCCAAACAGAGAGAACACTCAGTTGGACACAGTCATCTTCCTTGCCCATGAAGAAGGCCAAGCACACCTTTCTAGGCAAACTCTTCAAAAATCTGAGCACCAGAATTGTGAGCACCGACTGTACCCCAGGTGATATGGAAGAGGCCTCTGGATACAGAGCTGAGTTCTTGGGCAAGTCCATAGATCACAGAATTGCAGAAGCAACCTTGAGTATCATCTAGTCCAACTTCCATATGGAGCCATCAGGGACTGAACCTGCAACCTTGGTGTTCTTAGCACTACACTCTAACCAACTGAGCCACATGAGACAAGGTGATTCCAAAGGTACTCTCGGCCCAGGCTGTTCAGGGCCTTATAATTCTAAGCGGGTACCTTGAAGTGAGCCCAGATTATTATTTTTTTGCAGTGGAGTTGGTAAAATACGGGAGTATTGTGTCCCATTCTTCCACTTCCCTGCCGGAACATTATGGACGTATTAAAGTTTCCAGAATGTCTTCAAGAGCAAAGCCACAAAGCTGGACATCTCTAGTAAGAAAAACAGTATATTAATTTTGATGTTGCAAAGTAATGGGAAGGAATTCAACATCACACGAAGGCATTTGTTCCATCAAAGGAAGCATTTTGGCTTGCCAGATGGAACATTCTCCCTGCTGTGTGTTCCAGGGGGTCTTCCCCACACAGCCAATTGTGGGGGGCATGGGGAAAGAAAGAGGGGAAAGCCCAGTTGCACAGTGCTTCAGCTGATGGGACTCATAGGTTGAATCCCACCCATGGTGCGCTTTTTAAAAATGGCAATGAGAATGACAGAGAATACATTTCTTGTCAAAAGTAGCAGCTACTATAATTTAAAAACAATTTCAGAGATTCAAAACAATGTGCTTATTTAGTTTTTAAAACTGCATTAAAAAAAACTTCAAACACACACACAATTCCCACTATAATTTTGTGTCTTAATTGAGCTATATTTCTTACTGAAATGCCCCAATCAAAACTTAAATCCATAATCAACCTTTATTTTATGTGTGAAGACCTGATGTACAATTTTCAAACTGCTTCTTATAAAATTATCCTTACATCTTCAGAAGGGTAACTCTTGAGCAAATGTCTTGAGATTCTATTGCAGGTAACAGGAGAACTGCACTCTTTGCCCACTGAACCTAACAGGTGCAATTTGTTTTTCAGTATAGCACAAATGACCCCAAATCGTTTTCAGTACCTAGTGGCATTACAAACCACAGCATCTCCCTTAGCTTTTCATATACCATATATGCTGGGAACTTCTTGCAGCAAACCTCACTCTTTGAGAACATGTGCAGCTGGATTTATATAATACATAATTTGGGCTCTATATTCCAACGCTAACATGTGCAAGCCTCAGGAATGTGAGTTTCCCAGACTGTATGCTTAGATTAAAACTATGTTCACATTTGCACCTTGAAACGTGGTGAGGGCATTTCCCCCCACTGCATTTCCAAGCCAGTTTCTTATGCCGCTGTTCACAAAAGAGGGGGATGTGGACTGCATTCACCTGGTGACTTCTTTCCACACACCAAGTGAAGTTTTCATCTGCACATGCAATGTCACACAAAAGCCACAATCATATCATGCCACAATGGAACCGTGGCTTCCATTTCTGAATCAGATGGAAGCTGGTTTGAGGAAAAGCACCTCTAAGAGGAGTATTTATCTAAAAGCTGCAGGTACAAAGATGGATTGTGGCTAATGTCATGTGAATCTGGCTTTAAAAAAACCAGTGGTGGGAGCACTCTGGCACTGTAGTAAACAGCAATGTGAATGCTAGCACCAGAGGCATCAGGTGGGAAAGGCCATAGCTTAGTCATAGTTGTAAAACATCATTTCAACCTATAAGATCTCAGGCTCAGTGTTTGGCATTTCCAGTTAAAGGATCTCAGACAGAAGGGTGGTGTGAAAGTCTTCTTCCTGGCACTTCTGGCATTGCTAGTCAAGGTAGATAGTGCTAGGGCTAGATGCTCCAAATAGCATGAGCTGGCATAAGGCAGCTACAAGTGTGCTCATTCGGATAGTATTCTGCACTTGTGGTATGGCGGAAGTAATCATATCACCTGAAAGAGCCACATAGCTGCAGCTTGTATTGTATGACTGCCATAAAATGGGGCCTTGGTTTTTGGCAGCACCCATGGCCTGAATTCTCCAAATAATTGAAACAGTTAAGGAGTCAAGGCCAGCCCACATTTGACAGTGCTGTGTCTATTGGTCACTCCCCAGTATAATCAAGAGATGGGGTGAAAGAGATGTTTATGCAATGCTATTAAAACCTATTGAATTTGAAGAAGAAAATGCTATTTGGTAGGTTCTGTAAACAGAATGAATCTCATAAATTACAGAGTTATGCAAAAGCAGTTTCACAGTATGTAGCATTGTAGGTTCTAAAATTAAATGCAAATACAACATATTCCGGGCTGGGGATAGAATGCAAAGTTAGAGGAGTTATTCTTCTTTTTTAAAAAATAAATAGGGCAGAACATGTTTAGAGCCTGCTTTAATGATCTCCTGATTTTTCTAAGACAGCTAAGTCTTGGCCTCTGTGGTGTGCCAGCTAATTTCATTACTGGAAATGGTAATTACTACATGCTGTTAGTATGAGTGCAGGAACATTAAATGTCTTTTCTTCAGTTATTTATAAATATAAGGTGTTTATTTCCCCCTATAAATCATTATCATTACTCCTTCTCTGCTAGTCCAATAATGTCTATTGTTGCAATATCTAAAGTTGCTTTTTGGCTAAAGGTATGACTGCCTTATTTAAGGAATAAGTGTCTAAAATAAATGAAAATGAATAGTTTATTTGAAACTGAAATCTGACACACAAGGCAGACTCGATAAACACTATTTGTTTTGTGTTTTGTTTGTTTAGAGAGTGGGAACAAAGCCAGCAGAATTATACTTACAACACTGAATAGTGTTTTACTCTACAGACATATCATTTATTATCTGATGTACTTAGAAATTCCTCCTATATGTTCTTTCCCCTACAGTCCTTTAGACCCTCTGGAGATTATCAGTTAAATCCTCAGTTGTAAGATGATCTTATCTTGCACATCCTGACAGGACTACAAAGACTGATTCTATCAGCCCCCTTTCTTTAAAAATACCAGACAGTGAAGAGCTTAGATGGTTTAACTACCCCCACCACAATATAAGGTAACAGAATTATTTTGAAGGTTGCATTGGAATCAACAGCAGAAAAACATTTTGCATTTAAGTTGTAGAGAGCATAATTTGTATGCACTACAATTCATGCCCAAATCAAATTACCAACAGAAAAGGGCTAATAATCCTATATGCAACCTATATCCATTCATGGATAGTTTGTCACTGATTTCAATATATTTGGCAATTTATAATTCATTCTATTACATAACCGTAATATTCCATACTTGTTTGCTTCCTCCTTAAATCTGAAGACTAACTGTGACTAAAGGCCTGGTGATTATTACTGGAATCTGAACTGAATGAAGGACAACATACAAATGTTTTAAATTTAAATAAAATAGACGTGTACCAACTGACACAGAAGGTATATCCAATCCCTCCTTCCTGTGCAACTGATTGTGAACTACAGTTCCCATCATCCCAACTATTGCCTATTGCTAGCTGGGACTGATGGGGACTGGAGTAAACAACATGTGGAGAGTCACAGGTTCAAATTAGGCATGGTGTGAGGGATCTATGATAAAGATATCTTGTTACATTTCATTTCATTTTAGTAAGTACCTTGGCCGTTTTGAAGACTGATGAAATGGAGTCAAGGGAGATGTTTGCACCTCTACGATGAGGGTGGGAGTAAATGCAGGTATACTATCTGCCGGTTTTCCACATGAAGATAAAAGCAGCATAGGGATGATTTACACTGGGGAAGCAGCACAGGGGAAATGATAAGGGTTAAATTTCCCCAGAGGGTCTTCTAATTATCTATTGAAAGGAAAATGCATGAGATTTTCACTAGCAGTTGGTGCCTATACCAGAAGTGGAGGTGGCGGGGCACCCATTGGGGTGGCACCTGAGGGGCTTCTGCCAGAGGCAACTGCTTTACTTTGCTTCACAGGTGGGCCAGTGCTGACAGTAGCCATGTCCAAAGAGCAGATATGAAACCTATAAAACCAAAAACCATATGCAAGCAAATGTAAACATGAGCTGTGTAAGTGCAATTGAGCTAACACAATATGTAATTAATAATCCTGAAAACTGAGCATTAGCAGTGGGATACTGAGAAATTGAAAATAGCCCTTCCGTGAAGGGAGAGAATAGCTCTCCTATTAAGTTTTCCTCCCCCCCCCCCGGCATTTTTTTGAGCCCCTACAAAATCTTTTTCATTTTTTTTTGTCCAAATGAAGGCCATGCCTTTACGATTAGTAGTTTAATACAAGAAGAGATGTTAATCTTTGGCTGATTCTATTAATGTAATTTATGTAGTGGTTTTCTAATAATGTGATGTTAAGCAGCACACCAAACGCACTTATGTCTTTTCTAAGGATTTCCTTTGTGGTGAAAATGCAGAAGTATCTTGCATCCACAATCCATATTCATTCTCTCTCTGTGTGCGTACATATGTATGTGACACACTGTTCTTTTTGTCTTCTATTATAAGTAATTTAAAATTTGCCAGATTGCCTACAGTTGGATGTCCAAAACTCCCACTAATTTCAGTGGGAGTTGAAATAACATTTCTTAGGGCCAGAATTTGACCTCATTATGGACAGAGATTTGGATGATTACAGCACAATTCAAGCCAAGTCCATCACTTAAATTTATATCAACTCAACTTTTTGAAAATACAGATAAGAAGTAGGGATGCAAACTTTAATGCATTAATCAGTGTAATTAATCAACTACAAGCTTTAATTTTAGTACAAAATTGCTACTCCCACTTCATGTTTGAGCTCCTTTCCCTGTACATCAAACTCGGTCAAACAGAAGACAGATTATTTCCCTTTTAGTTTTATCCAAAGCTAGGAGACATTTCCCCCTACCCAATGTGAAAACTACAGTGGGTCAACAAAGCAATAGGAAGCACTTTAAATAGTATGTATATGAAAATACAAAAACATTTTGAATATTCAGTCTTCAATCATATACACATTTACTTTTAAGTTCCAACTGAACCATGAGGCATGTCTGAATTCAGTTCTTGGGATGCCCAGTTGAAAAGGAATCTTAGGTACCACAGTTAGGAAAGGTTCGTATAATACCCTTGACAGCTACAATCATCAGTCATAGTAGACTGGGATACTTGAGCCAATAATCCAACTCAGTATAAGACAGTTACATATATAATCAGCACTCATTTAAGAACTAACATCATGAGACAACAAGCTCTGAATCTGGATTATACAATCAACTCCATTGTTTACATACATGAACTAAGGAATGATTTCACACGGTGTTATAATTGCACATGGTATATATGTTTGCATATTAGGTGATAGAGCCCCGATCGGTTCATTTTTGGGTAATCCATTAAATTAGTCATGCAAATTTGCTCAAATTAAACTTAGAAAAATCCCCTCCTCCACTGGTTCTTAGCAAAGGAATAATTCGCAAAGCAAGCAAGCAGAGCATTTCATTCACAGTGAGAATAAAAATGCCTCTTGAATCAGTATTAATCTTGTCTCTAAAGTGCTTCCCTACAGGTTGATTTTAAATAATGTCAACAGAAGCCTCTTACCTAATGCCATCTGAGTTCATAAGGGAATTGTTAGAGACAGAAGTGAATACTGTAGATGAAAAGTTTTTCTTCCTCACTCTAATATTTCTCCATTCCACAGTTACCATGACAATCACAAGAGAAAGGGAATTCTGTGTTTATGTTCCATTGTAACTAAAGTTATTCCAGAGTAGCAGCAGCTTTCAGTCCATCATAATAATAAACGTTGCCCTTTATTTTCAAAACTGTACTCCTCCCCCATTGTTAGGTTCTTTCCAGCTTGCACTGCAAATAAATTTCACATCTACTAATCGACTATATAGGAATATTGCCTTGGGGAACTTTTCTCACCTCTGCTTTAAATTGGAAAACTATATTTCAGCATTCCAAATACATATATTTACTTCCTTGACTTTTGGGGTGCATTTCCCAATTTTTTCAAAGTAGTAGGTATGGTACAGAATCCAACTTGTTTCAAAACATCGAGACTAGGCAGGCACAAATGATTCTTGATGCTGACAACCCTGGAGCAGCATTATTAGAGTGTTACCAAAAGCAATTACATTGTTGCTAGGTTGAAAAGATAATTGATAGCATGACTAATGGAGAAACAGGTGATCCAATGCTAAAAACCAAAAAAGGCAAAACCAAAATTATCTCTTCCTCTAGGTCTAGCAGAAAAAATCTGATTCTTTTCACATAGCATAAGCTCTGTAATAATGTCCCAAATTACTGTCATGTATTATTCACACACACACTTTCATTCTGGTCTTTTCTCTTTAACTATTAAACAAAGAAACCAATTTCCCAGTATCCCGATTGAATCTATTTTCAGCAATGAACCATCACCATAAAAATTAGAAAATGAAACTCTACTAAAGCATATAAAATGGGAAGTAGTCTGTCCCTTCTAGTTATTTTTTTTAAAATGCTGATTTGATGGCCATCTTCAGGTTCAACTCAAAGCCACAACGAAGAGTCTTGAAGGCAAATAAATTTATGATGGCATAATTTTTTGTAGATCAGACTACACTTCATCAGATATATCTAATGAGGTGGACTCTGTCCATGCAACTTATCCCACAATAAATGTGTTCGTCTTTCTCAATATGAACAGGAGTCTAGTGGACCCTTAATGACCAACATGGTTACCTCTCTTGAAACTCAAAGCCAGTGCACATATTTGCTGAGGCTACTATCAGGAAGTGTGGCAGCTGTGGCCCTGTTTGTATATTGCATAAGATCTTTCCAAACTGCTCAAAAGGCTTCTGGCTTAGTCCTACCAGACAAGAGTTTTACACGCCATGCAAGCTTTTCCTGTATAGCTGTACTCCAGACCTTATGCCACCATTTTCCAGAGCCAGTTTCCTCTAATGTTTTCCACTTCTGAACCATGGTAGAATGTGCTGCCACTAATAAAAAAATAAATAATGTCTTCAATTTCATTTCCTCATTTCTACTATCAAATATTGATAATAGCGCCAGTTGAGGTGTAGTTGAACAGGTTCTCCAAGAATATTCCTCATTTCAATAAAAAACTGGACCATAATGCCTGTGCCTAAGGGTACTCCCCCCACATATGAAAATACGTTCCTCTATTTTCACATCCTCTTTCACAACTGGAAGATTGATTGGAGGTGATGCAGGGAAGTTGAACCAGTGTATAATGCCATCTGCAATTTATTTTTAATGCAAGCTCCCTTGTTTTGACTGATATTGATATGTTTAACTATTTCCCCTCCAGACCCTTTCCCATTTATCCTCCACAATATTCTCCTGCAAGTCTGTTTCCCATATACGCTTCAAGCTATTTAGATGTCCAAATTCCATGTTTACTAAGCCCCTGACACAAATCTTTTGCTGTTGGGCCCAGGTTAAAAAACAACAACATTTTCCACTTGTGTAAATTCACACGTTGCTTGGGTCTTAATCACAGGATCATGCAAAACTTTCCAAATGTAGTATACCTGAAACCACTCTATATTCAGATCTTGGATTGACTGTTAACAAATGATTGGTCTGTCATTAGGAAACAAGTCCAGTAAGTGATAATAACCCTTGGGACGTAACTTATGGAGGGCCCTCTGTATTGATGAGTCATTAGCAGAGTAAATGGAGAGTAGACAGGGATATCTCTTTCTGCCATTTCCCCCAAATTGCCAACAAACATACGGTGAAGGGGTTATCATTTTTTTTGGTAATGTCACTGACACTAGACCATAAATAAGTGGGACCCCAGTGTGGTTAGAATAAGTTTCCATCACACATACCAAATGCATACGAAACACCTCGAAATAAGATAATGAGTTGGGAAGCCCTCTTTTCCCCACATTACCCACATTCTGAAATAAGTTGTATCTACCCAATAAAATATGTATTTTATTTTTTTCTGAAGTACCGGTAGCATAAATAGCCTACAAAAAGAAAAAATGAAAAAACGAAATACACCTAAGGTACAGCAAGCCTGCCACTTACATGGGGGTTCTGTTCCCAGCCACTATCTGTGTCACTGGAATGCATGCAAGTCGGTTCCACACCATCTGCTTTTGGCACCGAAAACAGCGTGCATGTCAGCAGTTGTGCGCATGCTGGTTGTGTGTGAGTGGGGAGGTGCCTGTATAGTCAAAATGCATTGGGTGCAATAACGGGTTTGGATTACCAACGTCTTTTCCCCAGACACCCTCCCCCTTTGAATGTGCACAAGTTAAAAGTGCATAAACTGCGGGCCTAGTGTACTTTTAAATCTTATCTTCCTATCTCTCCTCAAAGTGCTCCGAAGATTCATTCCCTTCTCTTTCAGTTCTGTCAACTAAAAGATGCGTAAAACAATTAGCAAAATAATTCAAAGTTTATTCACAACCAGCTGTACCGTTAGTAAATGCAGCTTGTTCACAAAACCTTACTTTAATCTGAAGATGCACTTTAATTTAAAAGCATCCATAGCACACGAAATCTGAATCACATTGCTTATTTCTCTCTGTCCAAAAAGTTGTGTGCCATAGCACTAAAGTGAACTCCAAACATAGGCTGACAAAATTGCCCAGCTAACTTAATGACTAACATTAAGGCTGGGCTTAAAAAAAAATGCTGTATAGTATATGCTATAAAAATTCAGGTTAGTTGTATGTACAAGTGATGATTTTGTGCTAAAACAGAACTGTAAATGCGAATGTTCTAGCAAAGCGTATTATTTTATGTGTTGTTTTTCTTGGGCTACTACTGTGTCTTTAGTTATTCACTGAATATTGTTGAGAAAATGAGAAATAAATTTGAATCATACCTCTTTACATATTAAATGAACTCTTTTGGAGCAGTGCACATGCTTAATCTGAATACTTAGAATAGTGGTGTAAGACCTAAATAATAAAAAAGTTGGGCCACTTATCATTCTGCCATCTTTTATTCTCTGACAACCTCAAAGGGCAATTGCCTCCAAGTCCTTGTGGGAAATCTTTGGGTCTGCCTAATTAAGTCTAATGCCACAATTACCAATGATCACAACCTTTGTGTTCAAGCATTCATCACAGCTAAACTGCATTGTCACAAATGGCTCTCCCCAGGTTCTCTGTATTAAGTTTGCATTCAGGGGCATACACAACTGCTTATCAAAGCATGTTGGAAATGAGAGAAATAAAAGATGAAGTCCTATAAGTAATGAGCGCATGTTATTTTGCTGGATCAGAACAAAGTTTCAACTAGACTAGTATTATGTTTCCAACAATGCAGAGAGGATTGGTCAAACATAATAGCTAATAATGTTTTGGATAAGCAGTAACAGTCTGGCTTTATCCCAGCCTGCCACTGCTGGAGACTGAACAAAGCCATCTTTGAACATATGTCTTAGATTAAATTACCCCCTTAAAAAAAATAAGCTATATGGTGGCATTGCACTATCGGACAACACTTCTCACACAAGGCAGGGCACTCAATTTTTCCATATCCCCCCCTCCATTACAGTTCCCCATGCCCCTGAAAAGTTGCTCCTGAGGGTTAGGGGGCTCCATAATAGAATGAGCAATGGCGCAGATGGCTGCAGCAGGCAGGAGCAAAAGTTTAGTGTCCTGCCTTATGCAAGCAGAGGCACTTTCCACTAGTGCAGTTGGCTCCCAACTCCCCCTTGCCATGAAGCACTTGAAAATTGCTCAAGGTCTTTGCAAACCACTTAATTTTTTCTGTTTGTTGTAGCAAGTGTTGTAGGCTGTGCTAGATGCAGTGTGATTTTTAACCGCATTTTTACAGATATACCGCAGAGCACAGGGAGAGAAAGCCTGAGCTAGATCATTGCCACAACTGGATACATGCCAATGAGCATCATCTTTAAAGGTTATTATGCTAGTTGACTATAATAATACTCTGCACTGATGAAGCTTGTGGTTTGGGAAGAACTTTTTCTCTCTCTCTTGGATCTATTGACACTCCAGACTCTAGCCACCTTGGATTAACCTAGCACCTTGGACTATTTCTACAACACAATGTAAAAACATCCAAAAATATAATTTCATTCACATCTCAAATTTAATTTAGAAGATGCTAGAGAAAAGCATATCAAATAAGATATTAATGTGCATAGTCAGTAAAATTTTGACTTAACACAACTCCTTAAACTCCTTCAAGGGTGAACTTCACAGCTGGTTTTGTGAGATGATAGATAGATAGACAGACAGACATATATGTATGGAAAATTTCTCTGTTGTTCATATTCTTGATCATATTAATTGTCCTTTTCTGTATCTTCCAACTCTATGGCATCCTTTTTTAAAAAAGGAGTTTGTTGGAACTTCACACAATATTCCAGATGTGAACATACTACAGATTTATATCATGGGTTGAATCCCAAGGTGCATTCTGTGTATGAAAGGCTTCTTTTAGTCACAGTAGATTTCATGCTAGAGTGCTGTGTGAGAAAAGTAAAATCCAAAGATGTTATTGAGCTTGTGTAAGAGCTTGTGTTTGTAGAACAATGCTAATGGATCCCCCCCCCCCATTCGTGGTTTTTTTTTGGATCCAATTACTGGATTTATCTGGTATAGCTGACTTGCAGGGGGAAAGGTGGGTAACCTGGTTGTCACATGATAATTGCAATATTCAGCTCAATGATCATGAACCAGCTGGAAAGTGCTAGAAAGGCAGATTAAACTCTATGATCAAAGGCAGAGTATTGTACACACCAGTCCACTAAAGGCATACAAGTCTAGCCTGAATCTCTTGTCACTGTCTGTAAAATTATTTCTATGGTTACAGTTAGAAAAGGTCTCTCACATTTTGTGTATGCAAGTGAACAAATAGTTAAAAACAACTGAGAGTCTTGTCACATCTTAAAAGCTAAGAAATTTATTATTGGATAAGTTTTTGTGGACCACAGTCCACTTCATCAGATGCATGAAAAATAATGCCATAATAAAGCTGTTAGCCTTTAAGGTGCCACAATACTCTGTTATTTTTGGTACAGCAGACTAAGACAGCTACATTTCTGAAATATGTTTAAAAAGCCATTGTTTGCTTAAAGGATACCTTCATACTGAACCGTCTTTTAAAATCAGGATCCCTATTATTCTTATTCTTTGCAAAATGTCAAAAGCTAATTCCTTACTTCAGTTTTGTACCATTCTGTGACATTTCACTCTCCTTGGATAAACTATAGTGTCAAAATGTAACAAGGTTGTGTCAAAATAAATCTTGCATGTCAAGCAACAATCAGAAAACAGGGTATAAGGAAGCTGATAAAAATACTCAGATGCAACTTCTACTGGTAGAACTTATTCAAATAACAGTGAAAAAGAAGTACCGGTATAGGGCAGTATCTCTGCAGCACATTATCAAATAATTACTGTGTTTGTTTAAAATTCATTCACACATGCAAACTTATACTTTGATTGCCAAAATAAAGAAATAAAATATACTCACTTGATCCAGAATCTAAATAACTTCCACCCTGGATTTTTTAAATAAATGAAACTGCTTATTTCCATGTATGCATTAAATCTATTTATGAAAAGCCCTTGGGGAAAATTTCAGTGTCCAAATGGACATCTGAGCTGAAATTACTTCCACTGTTTTCTAGATGTGTATTTTACACTCACTCTGGAATTCCCACCAGCGGTGATAACACCAGGAAAAGTGGCAGATTATCGTGTACACATCATTAAGAGAGCTGCTAATGAGCTGTTGTATCCTGGCATTTGGATAATTCATGCAACAGTTTTGATACTGGTGAAAATGAACAGCTTTGTGCTGCTTGAAGTTGCTAATTGGTGTAATACTGTACAGTAGAGTGATATGGCTGATTCAAATGCACCACTTGCTAAACCACAGCATAGAATTATGTGAATGAGCCTGGCCTTGCTCCCTTTGCCAGCTAGTGCACTTCTACCTTGTTCAGTGTAGCCGCAAGATGTTCAGAAGCGTTTGCTTCCATTTTGAACCATAATTTATGTAGCTGGCTTGGTTTCACTAACCATAGTTAAGGTTATCCAGTTTGTCTGAGGTTTGGACGATACAACAAACTGCATTTATTATACTGGGAAGAAAAAATTCCAACTCCTCCTCCTTGTGGCTGCTCCAGGTGATCAGTGCACTAGCCTGGAGAGATTCTAGGCTTGTTTTTGTAATGCAGAACCAGCTATTGTGAAATACCAGGTATAAATACCTGCAAAACTTATCATGGCAATCTCTGTGTCGGAACGATGGACCTGCTCAGATCCATTCTGCAATGGATTTACCTTACTTTTAATTACACACTTTGCGGAAACTCAAGGGCCCCACAATTCTGATTTCCACAATTCAAGTGATGTTTGAGTACTCCTACTATTAAAAAACAAAATCAAAAAACCCCTTTCCCCTCTTAATAATCAACAATTAAGAAAATGTCTGTGGGGGCAGGATGTGGGAGGTCAGAATGACATGAGCCCCATTCAAACACACATGCAAGGAGAAGCGGGGACACATTGCCGAGCTCCACCTATCATAGCATCATTTCTATCAAGTTTGAGGGCGAAGGCTGAGGCAGGGCCCTCCTCTGCTAAATGAGGCTCCCCCGTTGTGCAGGTTCTTAAATCACACACACAGCCTCCATGGGTGGAGGAGGCTTCCCCACTTCAGGCCTTTTGCCCTCAAAACCATTCAGTGGAGCTTACCCTAAGGAAAGCATGTATAGGATTGCAGCCTAATGCTATATTCTTCCCCCATTACCCAAGTCTTTTCTTTACACGATGGTTATGAGTCAAACAAGAAAACTTTGGAAAGAGGAATTATAACAATACATAGTTTAGTATTATCTTTATCACCAGTCTCTGCCTTACTACAGAATGTGCACAAGTATGTGTTATGTCTGTGGAACATGAATTTACCAAGGGATAAAAAAAACAACACCAGTTATCTAAATTCTGAAATGTTGTGGGCAACATAAATGCTCAGACTTCTGTTCTGACAGCCAGCTAATGCCTTATTTTAATTACACACCCTGCAGAAGCTCAGGTGCCTCACGCTTCTTTCTGATTCCCACAATTAATATTTGAAGAGCGACTCATGGATGTCACCAATCAGAAGGTCACCTGGAGTCTCACTTCAAATATTACTTTAATTGCAGGCAATTAAATTGTGAGGAGTGCAAATTGAGTTGTGAGGCACTCAAAGCTTCTGAAAGTCATGCTGTTAAAGTAATGTATGAATTGGCTTGCATAGCTCACTCGTGCTGCCATTTGCTGCTGTGTATTCTTTCATTTTTGGTCAACCAACGCCTTCTGATGCTGTTGCTGAGCCGAGCCCATATTGGTTTTCTTGGCACACGACTGCAGCTTTTTAGAAAAGTTGCCTCTGAGTGCAGAAAGCCAATCCAACTTCAGATTAGGGGTTTATTTATTTATTTTAAACATTTCTCTATGGTGCCTTTCTGATCAAGTATTCAAGACAGATATTGAAATAAATTAAATGAATTTTAAACAAGACACTTCTTTGGGGGGGGGGGAGATAACCCTCTTCAGGCACTCAAGAGACTCACACGGTTAGAATTATGTAAGGGGAGAAGAAGGACATGCTAGCTAATTCCATCCCTGCCATCGTGGTAGTCACTGAATACGCTCATGAGTAAACCCCACTGGGAATGTTGGTCGTTACTTCTGAGCTAAACCTGTATTTTCTCATATATATTCTGTCTTTCTTCTGTCATGGAACCCAAGGCATAGACATATGGTTCATAGCTGGTCACTTATCCAGGGTGTTTAGGATTGTAATGCAAGTCCACTATCTTGTGCTCTATCTTGTGCAATCCTAATTAGGCCCACAAGGCCTCGGAGGTTGACCCACTATTTAATTATGGAATTTTGCTATAGCTTCTGGTTATATTTATTCCATTATATGAAACCTAATACAGATAGACTGGGCTGCAGATCTTATAACTGGTTCAATCAAGAACTTTTGAGAGGAGGCACTAGGAGGATTACAGGAATATAAGAAATTATTAGGGGGTATGATAAGGACAGTAAGAGACCAAACAGAAAAAAAGAGGAAGCAAAATAAACGATGAGGCTATGAGTGTTGCAAAGGTGCAGGAGAGGTCATAAAGCAGAAGATACAAATGGAAAGCAGATTATCTGTGCTCTGGAAGCACAGACAGTGGTAAACGTCTATCTGAGCAAACTGAAGGATACATTGGGGCTAACTCAAGGATATGGTGGCGATTTGTGATCAGAACTCTCATCTCTTTCCATTTTATCAAATAACAGCAACTGAGACTCTATCTGTGTTTTAAGCTTTCCATCCAGGCTGTCTTCCTAATGAAAATCACCCCCTCTAAAGCTGCTATTTTTTCTGTGTAAGTTGTGTGTGTGTGTGTGTGTATAAAGTATACATATAAAGTTTCCCCTAATGGTGCATACAACCACTCTGGTATGTGTGAGAAAGTGAGGGAGAGAAAGATTCCTTAAAAAAACCACCACTGAGGAAAGAACACCCCCCCAAGAGCACAACAGTCTCAATCTGTGCCCCCACAACACCTATTTACTAAAATTTAATGATATGGCAGATGTAATCACAGCTCTTTGTTTACTTGTCTAATTATGCCTGTATATAATTTTACTTACACCAAGTGATATTGAACTAAGTCACATTCAGAGCTAATCTGTTGAAATAAACGGTCACTTAATTCCATTGATTTCAGCGGCTCTACTCTGAGCGTGACTAGCACTGAATATCACCCATTGTACAGTATTTGATCATGCATTTATAGAACACGAGTTACATTACTGCTCATGACCTGTGGTGTTTTCAAATAACACCAAAACTGTGAAACAAACTTCCAACTCTTGAGGTTTTGAAGTGGTATTTTGTAAATAAATGTATTATACAGTCAAATCATTGCTGGTTTTATGTGGTTTACATATTAGATATATCCTATACAAAAAAGTTCTACCTCAGAGCACCAGGAGTGGCTTGCCTGGTAGAGTGGAGTCACAGCAAAGGTCTCCTGGCAGCAGCGATGCTGCCACTTAAGAGGAGGGAGAAGGATGAGGCAGCAGTGAAGCTGGCACCATACAGGTACACTGGTGGGAGGGCTGGACTGGCTTTGCTAGTGTCCCTGTGCAGCCATTACCTTGCTTTTCCCGCTCCCAGTAACGGGCAGTGATGCTTATTGCTGCTACAGCTGCAGCTCAACTCCAATGGGCAAGCTGCTCCCACTGCGCAGGACTACAGCTGATAAAAACAAATTTCCTAATTCAGGTAGGAAAAAGCATTGCACCTGATTTCCCACTGTGCAAACCGCAGGGTCACATGCTCCTCCTCTTTGGCGCTTCTACTTTCAGTTTTAAATAAACCACAGCTCCATGTAATATCTGAACTCAGGAGATGGTGATTTGTTTTAAATTACGATTTGAAAATCAGACAACATCTAAAACCCTGGTATATCCTGATCTGTTGTAGCTATTTTGGGACACTAAGATTGCTGTCATAATGATAGCTCCCAGTTTTTTCCCCTTTCTGTGAATATTGCATCAGTTATGTTTTGTGTGTGTTTGTGTGTGTGTGTGTGTATCCTTCAAAGAACTATAGTGTAGGTGTCATGGTAGTATCATCTTTGGCAGAGAAACAAATCAAATCAAATGTGTTTTCTGGGAAAAAATAGGACGTATTGTTTCTGAAGCATTTATGAAAAGAACAACCTTTTACAATCTGTTTTTGCAAACAGCTGAGCTTTCCTTTCAAGCCCTCTTATAAGTGAGCAAAGAATAAATGTTGCTCAATGTCACTCTTGTCATCTGTTAAAAACAATGAAGAGGGAACTTACTTACATTGCTTAATGAGTCTAGTGTAGTAAACAGCTATTAGACTGGGGCTGAGTTTGGATGCTACATTGAACTATGGTTTAGTGCTATGTGAAGAAGCCTTGGATTTAGTATGCTTCTCCCTCTTTCCTCCAGTGCAGCCACCAGGAGGACTTATGGAAGCATTTGCTTCCACTTTCAATGAATGCAGCTAGTCAATAACACTTGAATTGGGAGAAACTGCTACTAGGTTTAATTAGTATGCTTCGTCCAAACAAACTTCATAATGTAATTTACAATCCTTGCCTGTTCAGACTAACCATTGTTCATGGTTTGCACATAAAGTTAAACCAAGTGAAAATGGAAACAAACACTTCCAAAGTTTTCCTCACAGCTGGTGCTGTATGGTGGCACTAAGATTTAAGATTCAAGCCCCATGTTCATACAATAATATCAGGATTTTAAAGCATAATTACAATCCAATATTCTCATAAATGTCACCTGTATGGGGTAGCGGTCGTATGTGTATCCAGGGCCGTCTCATCATAGGGGCTGGGTGGCGCGGTGCACCAGGGCGCCAGGCCCCCCAGGGGCGCCCCCGCGAGCCCGCCGGCGTACCGGGTGCCCCCTCACCAACCCGCGCCCGCCGGCGAGTTGCAAGCCAGCTGCCCTCTGGAGCCCCAGCTGGAGCGCTGGGAAGGGCGCGCAAAACCCAGCGCCGCTCCAGCGCCACGCCCCTCACCCCCCGCTCGCCCACCTCCCTCCTGCACTGGCCGCCCCTCGGGGGATGAGGGGCGTGGCGCTGGAGTGGCGCGGGGCTTTGTGCGCCCTTCCCAGCGCTCCAGCTGGGGCTCCGGAGGGCAGCCGGCTTTCAGCGCCACACCCCTCATCCCCCGCTCACCCACCCCCCTCCCGAGGGGCAGCCAGCGCGGGAGGGAGGTGGGCGGAGAGGCAGCCTACCGGGGCGGCGAGGGATCGTCGCGCCAGGGTGGCCGATCCCTTTAAGACGGCCCTGTGTGTATCGTAGAACTTAAATCTCACTGTGAAACCTAAATTACTGGCACCAAACTTTGTGTGATACTCCCCCCCCCCAAAAAAAACACCACCCCCAAAAAAACCCATTTCCCCCCACACCACTGCTCATGGTCATATCTCAAAAGGATCCTTTTGGATGGCCTATCCATGTTCCAGAAATGGATGCTAAATCAATTTCCAACCTCCAACATATCAACAGCCACTGAGACCGTGTCGCCTCTGAATGGGCATATTTAACACTATCCTCAAAGTGACTGTGTGGTATGCTTCCACTTTCTGGCTGTTACTTCCCTATTAAGTTTATATAGTTGGCAGGGAAATGAGTAGATGTAAAATATCAGAGCATGTAGGGTTGCTGTTTCTTAATTCTCACTGAAGTCAGACTAAGCCAGAAGCTATAGTACAAAACTGCAACATAATAATGGCTGTCAAAATATTTTTAAAATATATCTGTATTGGACTGATCTTTTACCCAGAGGGGCTTCATAGATATCACTCATAAAACTTGAAGCAGTTATGCTATGCCACAATACCTTTCCATTTTTATTTTAGGAAGCTCAGAAGATATGCAATCCTTTAAACTGGTTGAATTGCGCTCCCTTGATTTATGAGCTGATTCACATATTGGTGAATCAAACAGTTTCCTGGATATGGAAGTAAAGTGGAATTGGGCAGTGTAGGTGTACGTTGATTATGCAACATCTCCAGTTCCTGGAATTATTCCATCTATTTTTGAGGAATATCACTTGAATATACGTGCATCCAGTGTGATTCAGAGAAGACAGCATGTTCTGTGTGACACGTTTGTCTGCTTGCTCCTCTACTTCAGATAAAGAATTCACAAATATGCAAGCCATCTTTTAGAATAGGTTTACAGACTCCCTTATAGCAACATATACTCTCACATGAATGAAAAACTGCAGACATTTAGCACAGTTTCTCCTTTGGGACTCTTTACTTCTCTTCGGTTTGTTCATTTTGTATATGACTTATAATAACTTCATCACTTTCATCGTCTCCCTCTCCCCAGGGAGATATCACTTCACTGGTATTAACCTTCCCACAGCGTCTTTTATACGTAATCTGTATGCAGAGAGGATGAACAACTCAGTTTATTTTTCAAAGTTCCTTCTTAAGGCAGTATTATTGAACCATAAACTAATTTGTCTGCATTACAGAATAACATAGGACGATGGAGATTTCAAATGACGTTTTTCAGATGTTTCCCCACTCTATTGTTCTTATCCAAAAAAAAATGCTATAAAGAAAGAATTTGATCGAAATTCAAAGTCTGAATGATACCAAAATAGCTCATTGATGCAGACCAATGAAAACCCTGTTTGGATTGGGTAGTCATGTATTTCTCAAGCATAACTGGCTCACTATGTAAACTGGATATCCCTGCAGTTTCTTGGGGTCATGTAACATTTATGGTGAGTTTTAAGTCCCCACCCAGATAAGTAGCTGCTTTACATTAAGAGGAAGAGTTGTCACATATAGCAATTTAAAGCAGTGTCCAGAGGATGCTTCCATACATACTAGCCATTAGAACAAATGACCGAGGAAATTCACTAATAAGGATTTGAAGCCCTTCAAACATCTGCATCAGGTGTATCCAATCTGGTGCCCCCTCCAGATACTGTTGGACTCCATCTCATACCTGATCATCAGCCATGTTGACAGGGGCTGATGGGAGAGCACCACATTTGTCAACCCCGCTGAAGATATTGTTGGACATTATCTCTCATCTGTCACAGACAGCTTGGCCGATACCAGTAATGATGGGAGTTGTGGTCCAACTCTCCCACCATTGTCTGGGACTGGGGAGGAAGCACTCTGTACCATGAACCAAACCCTACAACTCGAGTGACTAAAAGAAGCAGGAAGAAGGGTATTAGGGAGGATACAAGTCCAGCTGATTCAGGAAGGGCATGGGCAGTGAGCATTGATGTTAGTTCAGGTGGACTTTTAAAAACAGCAAGCAGTTCTTAAGAATGGGGAATGCAATCCATGCCATTCAGTTAAAGCTATGGGTGCTACACAAGGGTTAGATTAAGAAATCATTAATATTAGGAATGGGAAAGAATACCTACTGGAAATGATAATAACATGTTACTATTATCTTTCATATACATGTCCAGTGTAACTGAAAAAGAATCTGCTACCGCTATAGAATCAGCTGGTCCCTTGGCCTCATCAAAAGCATTTGTTCTCACTAATGATAATTGCTCACATTAGATGTAGCATGGGATTTCTACATCTGCTGTAAAAAGTAATGCATTTCGTATTGGTTGAAATACAGGCAATTTAAAGGATGGTTTAAATTAAAGTCAATGTATCTTTATGTTTTTCTAGCATACACATTTGTATGAATGATGCTAGATGTTATATAACAAATAACATCCTTGCAAATGAGGGGGTGGGGAACTTGGGATACTAAGGTTATAATGATATACTGTATTCTGGAATAGTAATAACACCCCCCTTATGGAGATTCACAGCATTATTGCCAAAGTCCTTTTTTAACTGTACTTCCAGTCAGTCCAAAAGAAATAACCACTTTTGTTCACCCACCCTTCCTTTTCCTAACTTATTTGAAAGAATCACTCTAATCAAGCAGGAGTGTCTACTGTTTGTTAGTTCCAGAAGAAACATGCCGTCTATTTAATTCTATAGGGTCAGCACTACGCTAATACTACAGACAATACATCCATGGAATACCTATTCTTGTGAAGCAGACCAACCCATCAAATGCATGGCCACCACATGAATGGCAACCCAGGTTCAGCATTATGTCCAAACTGGGCCACTGAATAGTGGCATGGAAAAATCAATCAGTCGGGGTCCTGATTGACTCCAGCTGCAGAAGCTGAGGCTGCTGAAGATATCATCTTGATTGTTTTTTAGGTCATCAAACTTGAGCTTCCGCAGCCGTTGTCCACCATGAACCAACCACGATTGACAGGACTGGCAGCTACAACAGCAGGTCTGTCCTATGCTTAAGACAATATTTTATTCTCTTGCTAATTATGATGTTTTAAATGTGAATTTTGCCTTCCTTTAGTAATGTTTTCTTTTGAAATGTTTAAGATAATATTTTAATTGCCTATTAATTACGTTGCTTTGAATGTGTAGTAGATACAGTATTTGACTTTCTTCTGGAATGTTTTATTTGATGTTTTAATGTGTTTATAAACTGCTATGACTTTTTTTGCTTAAAAACATAAAGTGGTATAGAAATGAAATGAAATAATAATAATATTACTATCAATGGATGGATAGATAGATAAATAAATAAATAAATGCAAAACCATGTTGGATGTTCACTGCAGAGAGAAGGTTGGGAGAAAGGGAGGGAGCATGCATTCACAGGACTGGCTCCTGAATGGCAAGGCATGGTCTATACTGGGTCTACATTGGGTTGGTGTCAAACTGCTATTACTCCCCTCCTTAAGCCTAACAACCAAAAGAATATCACCACAGGCTGACTGCAAAATTCTCCATAGTAGAAGAGGGTGGTTTCATGGCAACGCAAGCGGTGCTTAATTCCTTTTTGAATTAAGTTTTTTTAAAAAACAAAAACAAAAACCCAACAACAACATGATTTCTCCTCCTTGGCACTCTGAGGAACAAATGCATTTTCCCCAGCACACTGGGAAACCCTTATGTCTCTATGGGACTGCAGCATAGGTGGTCAATACCTCCAGTGGTAATGAACAGCAAATGGCCAGATAATTTATTCCATCAGTTTCTAGCCTATCAGGAGAAAAGGATGAAACACCAGCCACTTCTAATTTAGTAAAAAAGAAAAAAAAGGGGGGGGGGAAGCACTGGTAGCTAAATTTAGAATTCCCTAATTACAAGCCCCCCCCCTCCAATGGTGTTTTAAAAGGCTTGCAATCTCAGGAGGTCTAATAACTATGCTGGAAACAGTCCCTGCCCCCCCCCCAAGTCTTTCATTTAGGTGCAATAAGTGGATAGTCAATACACTTTAGAGTTAAACAAGATACGCCAAAAGCTTTCTCCAATGTTTTAAGCATTATAAATTGAAGAAATTCCCTCCCCCCTTTATATACCCCTCCTAACTTTCTGTACCAGCAAGAGGGCTGGTTCCTAAGCGACCACTAGCTGTTGAATGAAAAGGTCACATTCTATTGCACATTCCACCCTCAGCAGCCAAAAAGCCTGCAATCAAACGTTATGATTCATAATCTGCTTAGAGAGATAATTAATTAGGGTGCACATACCACAAAAAAATCAGGGGAATGGGTGTTAAGTGAGCAACAGCATTCTAAATTCCATCTTACGGATAATAGCAATCTTGTAAATTAGAGGACATGTAAAAAGCCAGTCCTTCTACGGGCAAATTAGCCATGCACAGAGCTCCATGGAGTTCAACAGAGCCTTGCCCCTCTTCCCCCGCTCCTTCACCACCGTTAGTGTCCATGCAGGCATTGTGCCAGGCCATTATGGGAAATGGGTGGCCTGTGGTTGCCTCCCATATCCCATTTCAGCATTTCTTCTGTGCACGATGAATGCAGCTGGTTAGATTGCATGTTGTTGTCACTTCCTGTAATATCATTCTGATGGTAGGTTCAGGTGGCAGAAGTCACACAGTAGCTACTCTAAAGTCTGCCACATAGCACATGTTACGGCCTTGAAGTCCACCTCGAGTCTGAGTCCGCTCTGAAGCTGCTACTTTTAGTTACATATATCTATTTCTTCTAATGCTTATGAGCTCTCTGGTTTGCCCCACTGTCTAGAACAGAATTCTCAATTGATTTAGATAGATGGGCATTACTCGGGTTTTGTATTGTCGGTAAAGTTAATACACTTAAGATGAAAATCTTGCCATCGATAATATATGTGCTGCATGGTATTTCTTTATATATCCCCCAAGCATATTTTGCAAACATCCATTTGGGGGGGCAATTATTCACTTCAACAATCCCTTAAAAGAATGCAGTTACCTATACTGGAATAAAGATTTCATTTTCCAGACATTCATCTACAACACATATCTTTTAGCACATACAAATGATTGGCAAGTCTCTTTTCTTATGAATACATCCATGGGGCAATGTTAGAAATGGCTTAACACCCCTTTTTTGGATGGAAGGTGTTGTGGCCTAGGTATGTAAAATGGAAATGTCCTGCACCACCTTCCACTGCCAGTAACAGAGAAGTGGCATGTATTGTCTCCTCGGTTACAATTTGATCCATATGCTAGGAGCCAGGACTGGTTCTACCCAAAGCACATGGATGGACACAGCTGGGTCAGATCAGCTCCCTCCAGCTCACCGAATCAGTTCTCAGTAATTGTTGTTATTTAGTCGTCTCCAACTCTTCGTGACCCTATGGACCAGAGCATGCCAGGCATTCCTTTCTTCCACTGCCTCCTGCAGTTTGGTCAGACTCACATTGGTAGCTTCGAGAACACTGTCCAACCGTCTCATCCTCTGTCGTCCCCTTCTCCTTGTACCCCCAATCTTTCCCAACATCAGGGTCTTTTCCAGGGAGTCTTGTCTTCTCATGAGGTGGCCAAAGTATGGGAGCCTCAGCTTCAGGATCTGTCCTTCCAGTGAGCACTCAGGGCTGATTTCCTTCAGAATGGATAGGTTTGATCTTCTTGCAGTCCATGGGACTCTCAAGAGTCTCCTCTAGTACCATAATTCAAAAGCATCAATTCTTCGATGATCAGCCTTCTTTATGGTCCAGCTCTCACTTCCATACATCACTACTGGGAAAACCTCTATTTCTTTGCATTGCTCGTTTAAGAAGGCCCTCTTGTCTCTCCTTGCTATTTTTTTGGAAATCTGCATTCAAATTCCTGTATCTTTCACTATCTCCCTTACAGTTTGCTTGCCTTCTCTCCCCCACTATTTGTAAGGCCTCATTGGACAGCCACTTTGCTTTCTTGCATTTCCTTTTCATTAGGGTGGTTTTCGTTGCTGCCTCCTGTATAATGTTACAAGTCTTCATCCATAATTCTTCAGGCACTCTGTCCACCAAATCTAAATCCTTAAACCTGTTCCTCACTTCCACTGTGTATTCATAAGGGATTTGATTTAGATTGTGTCTTACTGGCCCAGTGGTTTTTCCTACTTTCTGCAGTTTAAGCTGGAATTTTGCTATAAGAAGCTGATGATCTGAGCCACAGTCAGCTCCAGGTCTTGTTTTGCTGACTGTATAGAGCCTCTTTATCTTTGGCTGCAGAGAATATAATCAATCTGATTTTGATGCTGCCCATCTGGTGATGTCCATGTGTAGAGTCGTCGGAAAAGAGTGTTTGTGATGACCAGCTTGTTCTTTTGACAGAACTCTATTAGCCTTTGCCCTGCTTCATTTTGAACTCCAAGGCCAAACTTGCCAGTTGTTCCTTTTATCTCTTGACTTCCTACTTTAGCATTCTAATCCCCTGTAATGAGAAGAACATCCTTCTTTGGTGTCATTTCTAGAAGGTGTTGTAAGTCTTCATAGAATTGGTCGATTTCAATTTCTTCAGCACCGGTAGTTGGTGCATAAACTTGGATTACTGTGATGTTAAAAGGTCTGCCTTGGATTCGTATCGAGATCATTCTATCATTTTTGAGATTGCATCCCAATAAAGCTTTTGCCACTCTTTTGCTGACTATGAGGGCCACTCCATTTCTTTTACAGGATTCTTGCCCACAGTAGTAGATATGATGGTCGTCCGAACGGAATTTGCCCATTCCCATTCATTTTAGTTCACTGATGCCCAGGATGTCAATATTTATTCTTGCCATCTCATTTTTGACCACATCCAGCTTACCAAGGTTCATGGTTCTTACATTCCAGGTTCCTATGCAATATTTTTCTTTACAGCATTGGACTTTCCTTTCGCTTCCAGGCATATCCACAACTGAGCAACCATTCGGCTTTGGCCCAGCCACTTCATCAGCTCTGAATCTACTTGTACTTGTCCTCTGCTCTTCCTCAGTAGCATGTTGGACACTTTCCGACCTGAGGTGCTCATCTTCCAGCGTCATAACTTTTATATGCCTGTTGTCTTTGTCCATGGAGTTTGCTTGGTAGGGATACTGGAGTGGCTTACCTGCTCCAGGTGGATCACGTTTAGTCAAAACTCCCCACTATGACCTGTCCATCTTGGGTGGCCCTGCACAGCATAGCTCATAGTTTCTCTGAGTTATTCAAGCCCCTTCGCCATGATAAGGCAGTGATCCATGAAGGAGTCTCAGTAATACATACATATATTATGTATGTTGTTTTTTTTTTTTTAAAAAAAAAGTGTTGCTGGTTTTGGCCATGCTTTATTGATAATTATCATATGTATACTTGTTTTTTAAAAACAGTTTTGTTGATTTTTATTTGTGTTTAATTGATAAGTTTTATCATGCATACCACTTGGGAGAGTTTTCTAATTCAGCAGTCTGTACATTTTTCTAAAGGAAAACAAATATAAGCAAGAATTGCCAGAGCCTGCAACTGATGGATGAAGCAGGACCACTTCCAAACATCAATGGCTTCCTTGGGGTAGGCAGGGAGGAGAAGAGCTATAAAACCCTGACCTGACTGCAGCCTTTTAAAATCTCCATTTGGCTCCAGATCTTTCATGGAGCAACAGTATAGCTTTATGTTCCTGAAATGTCTGTATTCAGCTATTATTATTTCCAGTTCCCTGGGAGCTGTCTGTGGTACCACTCCCCTGCCTGAGTTCTTTCTCGAGCCCTTCCTGCACTAGGAGCAAGATAGGCACCTAGAGACTCCAATGAACTGCCTTTGAGGCCTAAACTAGATGTCAATATAGACAGAAGCAGCGAGGGGTGGGGGAAGGAGGGAGTTAAAACCTTTCCCTCAATGCTGAGGCCCTAATCCAGCTGCTGCTAGGAAAACAGGGTGCCTTTATGTCTCCCCCTTCACAGCTGGATCTGCTTGAAGCAAGAGCAGCAGGAACAAAAGAAAAATAAGAAAACAGAAAACAGCGATGCACATCTAGTTTGGCAATGGATCCGAAACCCAGTATTTGGCAGTTTCTGAACTCTGCCATACTTCTTCCACTTTTTTTGTAACCTAGCTGTTCAGCGCCCACTGATGCACATCTGCCCTGGTTAAAGATTCAACCTGAACAACCACTAATATTAGCTTTGATACAAGACCAGCCACTGGCATACATATGAGAGTCTCAACAAGAAAGAAGAGGTGTTGCATGAGAAGAAAGGATAGGGGAGATCAAGACACTCAACATTTCCAATTGTCTGTTTCTTTTGATACTGGTTTTTGGCTCACGACAATTCCCGACTTTTATTTTTGGAAATCTCTACTGGTATAGAAAGAAACAACACAATATGCATCCTTCCTAACAGAGTGGCAATTCACAGTTTCACGTGAAGGCAGCAATCATGATCACACTCTGCACGGCAGAACATGTTATCTTCTCCTGAAATTCTGTTCATTGCCGTATGCAATTACACCTCATTGCATGCTATGTTGTTGTGTAACTAGCAGCTGCAATATTGGGATTCCCTAGGCATGGAGATGAATGTTGGTTCTCTCTCAACAAACGAGGAAAGATAATTATATGAATCAACCTGGAGGCCACTAGTTCACTGCAAGTTTGTGAATTTTATGCTTGGCAGCTTGGGATAGCACCAAGTACACTCCATGAAATACCTCTGCCAAAAATCAGAAAACTAAAAAGCTTCTTAATCAAATTGTTAGTTTGGCTCCATGCACCTAAGTGGGAAAGCTGCCATTCATTTGAAATAAAAGGTGGTATCCAAAAGGGCATGTACACACATTATTATTTTTCTAGAGTTACCTCTGCGCTCTCTCTCTCTCTCTCTCTCTCTCTCTCTCTCTCTCTCCTCTCTCTCTCTCTCTCTCTCTCTCTCTCTCACACACACACACACACACAAAACTGCTCTTTGAACTGAGATCAAAAAGTAGTTTGGTGATTAGGTGCAAGAACTTTTCAAAGAAAACACTGCCAAGTCAGTACAAACACACCAATTCCCTTCTTTGAAAGACTCTCACACCTAATTGGTGGAGTTCAAAGTGCACCTTGGATAGTCTGGGAGGGCATCTTCTGCACAGACAGTTCCCACAACACAGCAGTTGCAGGCATTGATCATGCATTCATCGCTCCAGATTGAAAAAAATAAAGCCTATACTTTTGCACCTACAAACGATTTTTGAAAATGCAAGACTGTAGCATATAAAACCAGAGTACCTAACACATGTGCAAAAACATAGCTTTGAGCCATAAGAACAAACCTCATCATAAAAGCAATGATTTTGTGCAGTCTACTTTATTTTCCTAAAGGTTATGAGCCATTTGGTGTCTCCTCCCGAGTTCAATCTGTCTCCCTCTAAGGTTATTGTACACAGGACATATCCATAAGTATTGTTCGGATCTTCTGCCGAGAACTAGGCGCTAATGAATGTTTTGCCCACTTCGCCATTAGTACAGCTGTTCCTATTTGCATAAAACATGCACTTGAGGCTGCTCTCCTATGGCTGGACAGCTGCACATTAGCTGCTGTTTAAATCCAAATCTACCCATATATTTAATTTTTTTTTTTTTACAGGCAGGAACCATACTATTAGGGATGGTTGAGTTCCCCCTGGCTCACTTGGCAAATCGATTTGGTTTTTCTGAACTTCCTCAGAAAATTAGTTTTAAAAATCTCAGGTCTTTCTGTGGTTTCCCCATGAAATCACAGGGAAACCAAGTGTAGGGTTCACCTTCAGCTTTCCATGTTAGCCATCCTCAGTAAACTTACCTTTGCAAATAGAGTGGTGGTGGGAGGGATTTGCTGGAGATAGGAGGGGACTTACAGGACTCATCCTTAATGTCTAGATGCTCCTGAGTGTCAATTTTCTCCTGGGATCCATGTGATCTGTAATTTCCAATGCCTGGTTGTGGCACCTGAAGCTCTCCAGATGTTGATGAATTGCAACTCCCATCAGCCATGACAAGCATGGCCAATGTCCAGGGGTGATGGGAGCTGTAGTTCAGTAACATCTGAAAGGCCACATGTTCCCCACATGTTCCCTATGCCATTCAGCTGAATGTATTGAACTAAGTGCCATAGGAAATGACAAGTCTCAGAGACGCTGGCTGGAAATCTCTAGGACAATCCTTTAGAATGAAGGGCACAATGCTTTATCTGTCTACAACAAAGCCCTTCCCATCACTAGCTCCCTCCCCAAACATAGGCAAACCTATACAGTACTTTAAAAAATGTGCTGCTATCAAAACCATATTATACTACTGCATTTGCTTACAGGTGAGAGAATAGGTAGTTTAGGTCTATTCTCCTTGTTTTCATCCTTCCTCTTCCTCCTTTCTCCTAACTCTACAGCAGCAGTCTTGAAAATGGATGTGGCAAAAGTAGGGAGCAGGAATCACAGCTGCTAAATCATTCTCCACTTAGAGTCACCTCACTTGTCTCTTGTCATATGTGGAGTGCTCCACACTTAGATCTGGCATCTAAGTGGAAGACTGGAAAGGGAGCGGCATACAAGTGCCTTAGTGGTACTCCTCCTCAGTGTCTCAATGCTCAAGTTTCAGCACAGGCAGAGTATACACACTCCAGCTCAAGGCCACCTCCATCTTACATTTATCTCATAGCCAAACTAAACGGGATGCAGAAATTGCATGCATACATTTCATTACGTCTTCTTTTTTTCAAAAGCAGCTGCAGTTGCCAATTCAGATCAGCGGCATAGTACTGGGGAAGAGGAGTCTCTCTCTCTCTCTCTCTCTCTCTCTCTCTCTCTCTCTCACACACACACACAGACCCCTACACAATCCCCATGACATGGTCCTGATGCAAATTCATACTGCCCCCCTGAAGTTGATGTTAGTTGTGGGGGAACTATAAATATCCAATTATCCTCTTCCCCTTTTAGCAAAAGAAAAATTGACACCAGGAGATGTATGAATACATCTTCTGTAGCACATACAGCACAGTATCATTTAACCCAGTTCTTCGCATTCACACTGCTGCAGCATTCCAACTCCAGTGAGACCTAATACCAGAGAGTGATGAAAGAGGAGAGCTGGTAATATTATGGCCATTTTCTGAATGTCCAACTTCACCTAACCATTAGACCACAAGATTTCAGACTGTCAGGTTTCCATTCTCTATACAGTCAAACCTCGGTTGTCGAACGTAATCCATTCCGGAAGCCTATTTGGCTTCTAAAATGCTTGACAACCAAGGAATGGCTTCCGATTGGATGCAGGAGCTTCCTGCACTCAAACGGAAGCCACGTTGGATGTTTGGCTTCCGAAAAACATTAAAAAACTGAAGCATTTACTTCCGGTTTTTTTGGCATTCGGAAGCCAAAACGTTTCAAAACGGAGGCGTTCAGGATCCAAGGTTTGACTGTACAGTGGTACCTCTGGTTATGTACTTAATTCATTCCGGAGGTCCGTTCTTAACCTGAAGCACCACTTTAGCTAATGGAACCTCCCACTGCTGCTGCGCGGCCAAAGCATGATTTCTGAAGTGAAGACACGAGTCAGGGAATTGATGCAAGTGAACTGTGCCAGAAGCAAGCTAAAGCCCAGCTTGGCAAGAGCTCTTTTTATTAGCAGAAAATGCAGAACCAGTAAGATACATTTCGGACTGTGCCCTTTGCAAATCTTCCAATCACGAGGTTGTAGGGTGACGCAAGGTTATTTTGGTACCTGTTTCCATGGCATAATTTCCCCATGAGCAAAGGTTAATTGAAAGCAGACAGGGGTCACAGGCAGGGTACAGTAGACCGCTAAGGAAGCGAAAGCAAAGTTCTTAACCTGAAGCGTTATTTCTGGGTTAGCGGAGTATGTAACCTGAAGCGTATGTAACCTGAAGCGTATGTAACCCGAGGTACTACTGTATTAAGACATCAAGTAGACCATGAGGTTTCAGATTGCAACAGTAGGCCACCCCAAGTAAAACAGAACAAAACAAAACACCCTGAAAGCTGAGAGTATGGCTTGCAAAAATAACTCAAAAGACAAGGGCACAGCTTCCAATATCCACTCTTGATTTGGAAAAAAAGAAAAGGAAGGGAGCAGTATTAAAAACTCAAAATGCCCAAGATGGTTGCTGAGATGGTTTTAGTTTTTAAACAGTAAATGCAAAGCCTACCATGTAGTCCCAGATCTATGGGTGTGACTGAAGTTACTTTGGGGGGGGGGAGGACCAAAGGCCAGTGATAGAACCAATGATGTGTGTTTTTTTCTGGCAAGTGTTGAATTGCATCAGAAATTGAGGTGATTTTTGCATGAGAAAAAGTTCTGATTCCCTAGAAAGTGACCTAATTTAGCATGTTTATTTTACTTGGACTGAGTAAACAAAGCTACATACTTTGAAGCTGCGTAATGTTTATTTGCAGTTGGCATCCACCCATCCATTCATTCATTGATAGTAATAAACTTATGAAAGGGGGGGGGGAATCCACAGCAAAATAAAAGCACTGTGAAATCTTCTGTCCCACATTGCTGGATAGAACACATTCCTTGCAAGCAGAAGGTCCAAGGCTCCACTTGCTACTAAAAAGCATCTAGTGTAGTGGGGCTAAGACCTATATTTGTCTGGGTTTCTGCAGAGTAAATGCTTGGAGCGAGACAGATTAATGGTCTGACTCAGTATAAGGCAGCTTTATGTGTGCTTTGTGGTGAGAACATTTAAAGACAGTTTTTAACATTTCACATGGCACAAGCAGAACTCTACCACTGAATATCATTTTTTTTGGGGGGGGGAACCTTGACGGGGCCTGGTTTAATTGAAGCCCTGTAGCTGACCCTCATTTATCCTGGAACTGAAATGTTGACAGAAGGGGCTGAAAACTGGTGTAATTAACCTGGCCGAACCTTCACAAGGGGGCTGGTTTGCCAGCTCTTCCTTCCAACAGCTCCTTTTTGAGAGGCCCACCTATTATGAAAAGCACTGCAGCAGATGTATTTCAAGTAATCAGTTTGGTCTACAGATGAGCATCATCCCTAAAGTGGCTGGCATTACCCTGTATGCCACCACCGGTCTCTAACAGGAGCTCCAGCAATTAAAATGCAATGCATGCACAGCTGTAGAGTTTGTTCTAATATCACTTACTTGTAAAATAAGCTCAAAATTACATTAGTTTGGACAGGTTTCCTAGGTACACAAGACAATCAGTGTAACCTAGATAAAGCTACACAGTTCACATAATAATTCTTCTGATCCATTTCCACAGAAGGGGCTTTGCTTCAAAAAGCTTCCCACTGTTTTATTAGTAAAAGAAAAACAGCTTGCTGTTTCTACTCTACAAATTCCATGAGAATTATAAACCCAACTGATGTAAACAAAACACACCAATGCATATTTTTAAATGAAATATGCATATTGGGATGGTGTTCAGTGCAGGTAGTGCTTATTAAAAACCACCTCTCTCAGCAAGGACAACAACAGGTATCTAAAGAGAAAAGCAAACCTTTTGTTCTGGTGGTGCCACACATAACAGGCACATCCGTTACACGTTTTACAAGATGCTAATAAAAAGAAGTGGTTCTTCATTCCTATTCAACATGTATTATTTACTTTCCTAGGTACAGATTAATTTTTTACACCACACATTAATAATAAGTTTTCAGGCCACTGTACAGACAACTATAACATATAAAAATGTCACAGGGACACATTTTGAAAAAAAAGTTAAAACAGCATTAGAATAAAAGCAGAACAACACCAGGTACAGAGAGAACTATAATGGCCAAGTTCTAAAAAGCACTAAATTGTTTTTCTACGCCTATTAAAATAAAAGGTTCTTCCAGCTGGTACGAGGCAAGCCTCTCTGAAATTTCAAGCCCATGGTTTGGGGTTATCCTGTTCACTGTTGAATTGGAACAGATATCAACCCACAGAAAACATTTGTTCCCATTTAGCAGTAAACCGAAGGTTTTCCCAGGGAAAGTGGTGGGCAAAAGAAAAACTTCTTGGACATGTGACTGGAAGTGTGGGTGAGCCGTGAGTTTTCCATTATATCTCTCACTGGCACAGATTTCAACAGGCTGCAAACCACTTGGGAAACAACACAGAGAAATAACTTTATTTGCCACTATCATTACCACAGGATAGGCCTGGGGATTAATTCCAACCTGTGCTTGTTCACACTCAGGATGAGTCTTCCTCTGCGTTCTAGCCATCACCCCTCCTGTTTCTTCGCCACCAACAGGTGTATACCAAGGAGCTGCCTAGGCTCTGCTCAGAGGGAAAATGTGTTTGGGTACAATAATGTCAACTGCCCAAGTCATCTCCACATTACACAGAGCGACCAGCCACACCAGCGGGGAAAATTCTCTAGAGTTCTCCAGAATACATCAGAATCCATTAGCCTCCAGGGGCCTGACCATTTTAATAGGTCCCCTGTTATGAAATTCAAATGCAGAAAGAAATCTCACTTGGCTTCCCATGGTTTTCGATTTTTTGCCCTTTTTGTTCTTTTCTTCTCCGATATCTACATCCCCTTACAAAAGTGACTTGAAAGCCAATTTAGGAAAACTAGCTCTCCCTCTCTCTCCTCTTCTTTCCCTCCATGAAGCAAGCAGGGCTGCCAATGCTTCTCACTCACTCACAAAGGCAGGCCTCACACAGGTCCAATTACAAAACAAGATTTATACATTCTTTTCTCTTCAGCATACTGTGCTGGATGTGAAATTAGGGAGGTGTTTCACAGAATCAGCAGGATTTCTAAGGCTTGGCCTGTGAAACCATGCAATGTGTACGTACGTACACACACACACCCCCCACTCGGGTAATATTCAGAAAGTATGTTTACTCATTTTCTGAGAACAGTTCTGTGTTTGTTAAAAGGCTTAGGATGAAACGACACTATTGAGATCTCCACCCCAGAAACAAATTAACACATCCCAAAACTCTTTCATAGTAGGCAGGATACAATTGTTTTACTTTGCAAAACCCAACATTTGTTCTCATCAATTTTATCCCAATATCTCAGGAAAGTTAACAATGATACTGTGGTGGCTACTTTGAACGCAGGTTAATGTGCAGCTCTTTCTCATGGCCTTGGTGCACTGAAAGAATGGTGTTCTCATTAGATTAGAAACTGCAGCTCAAGACAACTTTGCATAAGTAGGGTTAAAGCACTTTAAGTATTCGTTGGCCAAAATCAATGTGTCCAACAGTGTTTGTAAGGATATCTGGATCCAGGCTAGAACGTGGAATCATGCGATAGGAAAAGGGTGTGTGTTTTAAAGCTACACACTATGCAGGAGACCCACAGCTGGGTGCCTTAATATATTTATTTTCATTTAAAAGCAGTCACTGGAGGGAGGGAGGGTTTGGGCTGGAGCAGCAGCGCTGGAGTTTTTATCATGTACCATTTTCCCAGTCCCCCTCTCTCTCTCTCTCTCTCTCTCTCTCTCTCTCTCTCACACACACACACACACACACACACTTGCTGTGGCCTCACTAGTATTATTTCATCGAAAGCCTTGCAATGATACATCTGGGTATTGGGAAAAACGGAAAAGTTTTCCCTCTGGTCCGCTCCAAAGCCATGCCCCCCAGCTCACCTGTGATTGGCCAGATCCACAGACAAGCCCCAGAAGCCTGTGCAGACATTAGAAGAGGAAATGGCATCCTCTCCTGGTCATGCAGGAGCTGGCAGACTGCCCCCGGCACTGCCATGGCCCAAAACCACTGCTTCTCACTCAGAAGGTAAGCAGTCCTTATTCCTCCCCTCCCCCTTATTTACCCAGATGAATGGCTTTTTCTTTTATGGTGCCATCAATATTTCTGGTGCTTCTCATTATGGTGTGCTACAGTGTCAGTTTTCATCTATCAATAAATCATGGTTAATGTCTTATTAAGGTGAAGGTGCATATTAGTACAAGCTGCCTGACCATTCCCCCTGATCCTTTCTCCCTTGGTGTGAGCAGGAGCAGCGAGCCATGAAGGCCAAACTGAGCCTGTGGTTTGTTTCTCACTAAAAAAAAAACCCCAACAACTATGATCAACAAGCCAAAAGCAAATCATGGCTTCACAATGGCTAGCAATGGTGGTCTGTTAAGAGAGAGGAAGAACCACAGTTCTGGTTTGGACATAACAAGTCAAGGCTTCATGGCTTGTGCCAAAGAAGGACTAAGGCAGGAGTTAGTATGCTGTTCAATCCTGATTAACCATAAGGCGTGGTTTAGTTGAAACTTGAACATAAAGGGTAGTTTTTCTTATTTTCTGAGCGTGTGTGAAAGCAGCACCAAGAAACTGTAAGTGGTTAGTAATAACAAAGTTTCATCAGTCAAACAGATATTTCACCTGGCATCCAATATTAAAGAAGGGGCCAATAGTATGCTACCTATCTAGGCTAAGATAAGCATATGCAGGCTAGTTACAGGGTATCATTCCAAATATAGTTCTAATAAACATTTATAGCCTGCAGTACTATACATAATGAAGTTGCACTTGAAGACTTGTCTTGGAATACAGTTTCTCCAGCCACTCAAATTCCATTAATAGCTGCAATTAAAGCCAGCAGCATCTGCAATGCATGTCTCTAAAAAGCACTTGTGAGCAGGTGTTCATGTGAAGCAATTACTATGTGAAATAAAATAGAAAATTCTTTCCAGTAGCACCTTAGAGACCAACTGAGTTTGTTCTTGGTATGAGCTTTTTTCCCCCCGACTATGGCAGACCAACACGGCTACCCACCTGTAACTTAATATAGCAGATAACCACAACTGCATTATTTAGAAAATTAGGTTCTCTACCACACCCACACTCTAATAGCACAGGTACTGCAATGATAACACTATATATGATGGGGCTCTGACGGATAATGGGCCTCTAAGGCATCAGTAGTGCTAAGAGATTCAAATCTTCAGCACCCCCTTATCTCCATCAAAGTCTGTACAAAAATATTTTTCATAGGATCTTTACAAACACACCACATTTGCAGTCCTTTAAAAAAAACGTGGGGACTGAGCATTGTCATGAGATACGACTAAAGAGTAGTACTGTGATCGTCCTCCTTTTCTGAAGTGGAAATATCAGCAATATTACTCACTTTTCCTGCTTCTATGCTCTGCCATTGTGCGAATATTTCATTTGTCACAAACACACACGCACACGAGGTTGGGGGGGGAGAAATCCAGTTCAGTTTTTATATAAAGACAAACTTACTGAATTTGCCCTTTCTGAAACAATGCATCAACAAAACACAGTAATCCTTCAAAACTCTCATTTCTCTGAATTTCTCTAGCCAAGAATTGTGTATGAAAAGGCATATGCTAGGGTAAAGTGCAATATAGATGCATATATTAGTGAAAATAACATACAAGAATGCATCATATTGGGGGAAATTGATTTGCAAAAATGCACGTATCAGGAGAAATTTGCAAGAATTCTGATGAATTTTCACGAATGCTTAAAAAAAATCAAACATAAACATCGTTCTTTGAAAGTTGTGGCTTCTCTTTCAACAGTGCTAGAGCCAAAAAAATTAAATAAAAATGCTCTGCTGCTTTTTGAAGCAGCCAAAAAGAATATGGCTATCCTCTTCAGCAATATTAATCTCCATCCATTAGGTTGTGGTAGGGTGTTTTGCAAGTTGTGTTAGATTACAGTTAATGCACCCAGTCACAACAAGGGGGAAAGGAATCTGTTTTTGTAATCTTCTGGAAATGTCACTGTCCTGTTTAATTTAGAGTTATGGGTGGCAACACCTAGCTTCTACTCACTGTTCTTTAAGATCTTCCCTGAAGGTATTAAAATAAAGTGTGGTTATTTCCCCCCTTAGGTTTCTTGTTACTCTTCAGGTGCAAGGGGGGGGGGAATCATAGCTATATATATGTGTGTGTGTGTGTGTGTGTGTGAGAGAGAGAGAGAGAGAGAGAGAGAGTGAATCATAAATGCCTAATGCATTCCATTTAATTCGGTTGGACCCTAACAATTATTTGTCACTGGTTATTATTAACTTGTCCCACAAGTTAAGATTTTGGAATAATCTTTTAAAAGGAATTTTAAAAGCTATATAAAGTGAGTTAATGCAAGTATAGTGCCAATAATGATGGCCTGCAATCCCGTTTCCCTGGGATTAAGTCCCTTTGAACAATGTTTGGCTTACTTCTGAGTAGAGAGACACAGGCGTGCACTGAAACCCCGCCACCCAAAAGCTGCCTACCTATTATGTGATTTACAGTGCAGTTTTATACATATATTTAAGTCCCATAGAATTCAGTGGGGATTACTTCCAGGGAATTGTATATAGATCACAGCCTGAAGCTGCATCCCTTATTGAACAAGTAAACATGTACAGGATTCCTCTGTTAGTATAACTATGCCATACAGCTGAGATAAGCAAAAAGCTTCCTGCTTAATAATAATTAAACTGGCTATAGGATCACTGTGTCTCCTCTAGGAAATTGAATCACCAGTTACTTCTATCAGCAGCAAAAGTGACAAGAGCATTAATCAGACCATTTTATGGAAAAACCTCAGCTCTAAAAAACCAGCATTTTTCTTTTTATTACTGGGGCAGGCAGACAACGATTTCCTCCAGCTGGGGAATCAAAGCTGTGCACTCAGACAACTGGAGTTCATAAGGAAAGCATGTTCATTCATCATTATTCTGACCTTAGGGCAGTAAGCATATGCATGACTAATGACTAACTTGTAATTACTGTAGTAGAAGGCCCAAAATGATCAGAAGGCTGCAGCTAAAAAGGGAGGTTTTTTGGGGGGGGGGTGAAGTTAGGTGTTTATATGATTTGCTGCTTCCTTGTTGGAGTTCTCTTGCACAACTACTTGCACGGGTTTTAGTTAAGAAAAAAGAATTAGTTAAGTTGTTGTTGTTGTTGTTTATAAGAGCAAGTATTTTAGAATACTTGTGATACAGCCCTGGAGATACAAACTCCATAGAATCCTGCTATTTTTAATGGACCGTACTTCCCAGAAAGCATGGATAGGATTGCACAGCAAGTAACCCAATAACCACATGTGGCTTGCCATTATAATTCACATTTTCATGTAGTGATCAGAGACTGTGATGTGAGTTGGTTGATTTGATAACGCACATCTACATAAGCTCCTAGCTGTGTTAGGATATTGCGTGTTCTCCTTCATAGAGAGCACGGGTTGCGGTGGGGGCCAGCAATCCACCCTTCCAGTGTGGGTTGGTTCAGTGTAGTCGCTGTTTTGATTGGGGCATTTCTTGTTGTTGGGGAGAAATTAATGTTGCAAGTTTTGTGCTTTGACAGTTAGAGGATTTAAATCCTTGGCACGCCCCGTATTATTTCTCTTTGCTGTTTGCAACCACCACGATGGGGTGCATCTTTCCTCTTCTGGAAATGACACCTGGCTGGAGGCTATTGCGAATGGGCTGAGGGGTTGGTTAGGTATGTGAGTGGTTTGGCGGCGAGCCGGTTGGCTCTGGTGGCGGTTAGGCATTGGTTTTGTGTTCGTTGCTGGAGGGGTTATGATTGGCTGTGTCTGCCCCTCCAATGCTGCTGCTGCTGCTGCGTGGGAATTCCGTTAAAGGAATCCAGGGGCTCGCAATGCTTTTGTCCGTATCCCCCTGGTCGGGGGCCAGGGCCACGCAAGAGCCCCTGGGAGCATTTGGGGAGAATCGTTGTGTCTGATCCCCCAGCTCCTATTCTCTCCCCAAAATGCTTTCCCTTACTGACGGTCGTCAGTTCTGTCCCCAGTGGGTCAGATAGTCTAAACCAATGCCTAAGCAACCACTCACATATCTTGTATTTTAATAAAGTTGTGGCCAAAATTATGCCAAAAACCCAAACCAAAATTAATGTTTCTGGTGTGAGTTATTTTACTGGTGGGTGGTTGGGGACCTCAACACGCCAAAACCTACTGCTTCAGGCAGGCGATCCCAAACCAAGCACCATTTCCCTGCAAACAACCTCCATCCCTGTGTACCATTTTTTAAAAGGCGCTTGGTGGTGTCATTTGACATGCTTCCAGGGTAAATATGTCTGTAAGGCTTGTGCAGTACTTTAAGACATTATGAGTCAATAAATCAATGCAAGCGAGGACACTGTTATTTAGTATTAACCAGGGAATGACGATGATAATATTCTGGTGAAAAAGATACTGATAAATCCTCCCCAAAGCCACTCAAGCTGTGATTAATTTTTCTATGAGAATATTTTTTTAACAATGTGTGTCATCTTGTGATAGATGCAAGACCAGGTGAGGTGAAGCTGAAAAAATAGTAGTTTAACACTGCCCAATGAAATAGAAAGCTGTGTTTGAATGGTTTTTTTTAATTGCCCGACTCATGTTCTTAACCACTAGTTCTGCACTAGGGATGAGCAACTCTTGCCCCCCCCCAATTTTGCTCAATTACATAAGCCCCAACCATTTGCCATGTTGACTAGGACTAATGGGAATTGTTGGGCCATGGGTGCCCCATCCCTATACTACACCTTATAAATTCTTTCTCTTCCAGCTGTTGAAATTCCACCTTATACGCTGTTAATTCTGTTCTTGCCCTGCTTTTTAGTTTCGTTGGGCTCTTATACAACTTCATGAGTTGTATCAACCTATGTATATATAAGAAGACTTGGGGACAAATATATTCCCAGAGTATGAAAGGTCTAGATATAGAAACTTAAGTAAAATTGTACAAAATCAGCGACATAACCTGGATGAACAAAAAGGTCTTCACCTGCTTGCTGTAAATACCACAGTTGAGGCCCAGATAATAACAACTGACTTGGCTCATGGTTCAAGAAGAATGCTCTCACATATATTTCTAGAGCAACCTCCATCTTCAGGTTAAAGCTATTCCAAATCCCACTGATTTCAGAATATTCCCCCCCCCAATCAATGGGACTCTAACATGCTCAAGTTTGGTTAGATGAATTTTTATAGTTTATTCATTTATTACCCGGTATGTTTCCTTCAAGGAACTCAGGTGGCATACATGGGTTTCTCCTCTGCACTGTATCCCCACAACAACCCTACAAGTGGGTTAGACTGGGACCTGCAACCCAGTCAGATGGGTGGGATACAATTATTATTATTATTATTATTATTATTATTATTATTATTATTATTATTATTGGTATAAGTGGACTTGATGACTGAATGGGGATTTGAACTTGCCTCTTGCCAGTCCTAATCCAACACTTTAACACTGGCTCTCCAGCAATCCAATCTGAAGATCATTAAGCAGCAATATGAACTGTATTTTAAAGAAATTTTCATTATTATACTATAAATTGGTGCAGCCATTCTTCCTCTTATGACAGATCTAAGGAAATGCAGATTTCAAACAAAATTGTGTTGAATGCCTCCTATCTTTGATGTGGTTTTCAAAACAGTTGTCTGACCAATTCTCATTTTTTCATTACAGATGTCCTAGTCAGAGCATCTTTTCTCCTATTCCCTTGTGTTATCTAGGTTTTCTGTAATGTCACCTTCTAGGTGTAAGGAGGAATTCAACAGGTGAGATAACACAGATACTTCAGTTTAGGATTCCTTTCAACTACTTAGTGCTGAATGACATGTTCACCCAGGGGCGTAGCTAGCTGCTGGGCTGCCGGGGGCGGCAAGCCAAGCGGCACCCATGGGGGCAGGGCGTCGCTCCGTGCATATGACGTCATGATGCATGCGCACGGAGCGACGCCTCCGCCCGGGCCAGCTGGCCCGCCCCTCTCCCGCTGCGCTCCATGAGCGGAGCCGTCCCGGGGAAAGGAGAGGGGTTGGGCCAGCGAGGGGGGTGTCATTCCCCTCGCTGGCCCGCCCCTCTCCTTTCCCCGCGAGCTCCGCTCTTTCAGCGGCTTTTTTCGCCACTGGCTGGAGGCGGGGATTGCGGGGGGTGGGGCTCCGCCCCAAGTGTCACCCCCGGGTGCTGCGGAGGGCACCCCGCCCCCTCCGCCCCCCCCTTGCTACGCCCCTGTGTTCACCAAATAACGCTGTAGAATCCTTCTGGCATTGTTTTATCACCTCAGATTGCAGGCAGCGCATCTCATCCTTTCTTCATGCTGCTCCTTGCAAAGTACTAATTAACAGAAACACCCCTGGCACTAGGAAAATTAACATATTTGAAAGAGAGCTAAGCAAGAACCATTCTCTTCTCTGATGGGTTTTTACATAAGGAAGCATGAAAAATATGATTCCTCATCTGCAATCTGAAGTGGTAGAATAGCGGCAAGGGTTATACCATGATGAATGAGCAGGCTAAAGCTGAGATCAGGGCTGTTGAGGGATGTAGCCTGGGGACTAGGGGGCATGGCCTGGGAAAGGATGGAGTCAGAAGAATCCAAGGCCAAATATGGAAACCTGTTTTCCCCATCCCTGCCTTAGATGAACGGGATACAGAGACACTTGTACATTAATGGAACCTGGCCAACTGTTTTCAGCGTCCAGCCTCAAAAACCAAGAGTGAGCAAACACTGAAGAGTGCATACCATCAAAAAGCTCCAGCTGAATCTCAAATCTTACTGAAATGCTGATTTGTCATTCTCTGTCATACCTCTGCTCCCTCTTGGGTGGTTCCTACACCTAATATGTGGTTGTTTTTTTAAGGACAGTGTAATGTATTCCTATCACATGGAGACTACATACCATTGGAAGATTTATTATTTCAGAAAATATTTTGAATACTTTCCAATAAAGATAAACAACTTATGACTGGTCCCCATATTGCTGAAGTGAAACGTATTTTCATTTTAAAAACACAGGAATCTATGATTGCCAGGAACATGCAGCTTTTCTGAATATTAAAAATACAGGACTTTTGAGCTAACAAGCTCGGACTTAGGAATTTGTCTTGAACAGAGCAGAGTCAGTAGAAATGTTAGATTTTTTTTCCCCAGGAAAAGAATGTTTGACCTATGAGATACAGCTAAAACAAGTACCATACTGTCATTTCAGTAACCTTTAGCTTACTCAGGCACATATCAATGATCTCTTTATGCCAGACTTTCTCAGACAGCATTCATCTGAAGAGATTTCTATACTGGGCACAATCATGGCATGTTCCTCTCTTTTTCTTCTCTCTTATTTATTTATTTTCTAAAAACCTCAGATTACCAGTAATCTCTGGATGGCGCCAGAGAAGTTGCATCTAGACATGTTTGATCACAACCTAGTTGAGTTGAGCAAAATTTATAGAATAGAAATAGAATAGAAATACTTTATTGTCACTGTACCACATGTTTACAGTGAGATTAAACGATTAAAATTTAATTTCTAGATCCAGGCTGCTGCTGCTGTTCAAGAATAACTAAGTACTTGTATAATACCTTTTTAAAAATAGCTCACTCTTATACATGGTCTAGAAATGCCTCTGATTGTAGGTTGGACGGCTTTATAGTTATTGCGTGATGCTCAATACATGGTTTGATTTACACAAATAAGAGAATCTGCAAAGACTTGGAAGGGAGATTACCGGGTACATACCCACAAAAGTGTATTGGCTACATAAATTATATGAATTTATAGATTTCGTGAAATTAACGGCAGCAATAAGATATCAAACAAACTAGAAATTAAGGGCACAATGGAAATGGCTTGAAGATTACATGAATAAACACTATTCTAAAGATAACATGCTGTGGGTTAAACCACAGAGTCTAGGGATTGCCCATCAGAAGGTCAGCGGTTTGAATCCCAGCTCCTGCCCACCTAGCAGTTCAAAAGCACGTCAAAGTGCAAGTAGACAAATAGGGACCGCTCCGGCGGGAAGGTAAACGGTGTTTCCGTGTGCTGCTCTGATTCTCCAGAAGCAGCTTTGTCATGCTGGCCACATGACCTTCAGATGGAAGCTGTCTGTGGACAAACGCCGGCTCCCTTGGCTTATAGAGCGAGATGAGTGCCGCAACCCCAGAGTCGGACACGACTGGACCTAATGGTCAGTGGTCCCTTTACCTTTATGTTTAGATTAAGTTTGTAAAGTTGATTCATAATACAAAGTTCTGGTAAATAACAATATTAGGGATGTAAGATATAAGCTGCAATGTAAACAAGAATATTAAGGAATCAAGAAATGACGTTCACTGGTGGAGGGAAGTCACATAGGTATAGTAATTATTATTGTTGATGTTTGTATCTCTGGTTTTTTGTTTGCTTTGTTGTTGTTTTTTCTAATGCGAGTGAGGATATCTCTGTTTGAATGTGAAAACTAAATAAAAATATTAAATAAAAAACAACAATAAGAGAATCTGTTTATGTACAGTTATTCCCCTTATTAATGTCTTTATGAATAAATGAATCTTGGGTAACACAGAGATCATTAGACAGTGATTCCGATACTGTTTACAAGAATGTGAATGTAGTATAGAGATGCTGGCAGAATAAATTATCTACAAAATCTGATGCAAAAAGACCTGAGCTGCATCTCCCTGACAAATGTTGGTATTCTGAAATGAATGTGTCTTTTGTGAGAGAATTCATTCAAAATACATATTTAGGTGTGTATTTAAATGTGGCTTTTCATACATTTTAATTTTTTCAAAATGAATTTAATGTGGAAATGGAACGGAACAGGTTTATGAATGAATGCATGTGAAGCTCACACAGACTATAGATAGCCATCTCTGATGTGGAGTGAAAGAGGTATAAATTATCATCCCCTGCTGACTCATTGCTCACTTCGACCTCAAAATGACCCCTTGAAAGCCTTTTTAGAAAATAGTAATAATAATAATAATACTCTGTGTTGATGTCAGTTCAGGGGCTGTTATTCTGGATGACAAATAGCTTTAAAAAGCTTTTAAAGAGCAATGATTTTCTCCATTTAAAAAGTTATGTTTTAATAAAGCTATTTTAATCAAACTGTGGAAGTCTTCTACAAGTGTTCAACATTCCATACACTAATATTAACTAGATAATAACGTTGACTTGCTGATTTATAGGAGTAGTAAAACCATAAAACAATAAAAACAATTCTGAAACGCCGTTAAGGCTCTTAAAAACATTGAAAGAACTTAAAAGGGAAAAAAAAGTTTAAAAGAACTTTAAAAAAGGAGATAAGCATTACCGAATGCAAGTAGAGGCTGCCCTTCACGTCGCCATCTTGATTTGACTTATCTCTCCGCTATTATGTGAGTCTCCTGGATGTCCCGAAGAACACTACGCCCATTGGCTCCTATCAGATGCCAACCCTAAGGTCACTGCTGCGGTGGCAAGTTCTGTGCTGTTGCTATTAAGCTTCGGTCCGCACAATTAGGTGGCTCGTGATCCTTCTTTTGATTTAAGTATTATAATAATCTGGATTGTTGATTTTTTTAATTAATTCTTTTAAAGCAATAATTATTAATTTTAATGTACTTTAATTTTAATATGGCCAACCTCTTTTAGATCAAATCTCAGACCAATTTTAAATTGCATTTATTATTGATTCTGTATGTGTCTTTTTGTGTGTGTGTGTGTGTGTGTGTGTGTGTGTGTGTGCTGGTCGTTGACCGTAATAAAGTACTTAGACTTTAGACTTTAGGCAAGGTATGCAATTCTACCCTGCCCTACCATGATGTGAAAACGTCTGCGATTTCTGCTGTGTTGGGGATTCAAATGCTCCATACAAGACCGGATCCATGTATATATTACTCAATGGCCACAATCACAAGTTGCAAATTCTATGAGTACAGGTGTTCTGTTTGTGAAAAAGAACTCTCTCCATAGTCTTCCCAAACAGCAGTCTTTAGAGAACAGCTGAAAGGGATCTACATTAGTATTGTTAATCATTATTGTATTTATTATTAATGTATTAATCACCCATCCTCAGAAAGCCAACAGAGCAATGTACAAACTTATGACCAAATACAACAAATAGCACTAAAAACATATACAAACAATGAAGCCTTAGTTTGAGTTGCCACATTGAAACTAATGGACCTCACCTAGTCAAAGTCATTAATTTCATAAATCTGTTGTAGATAAATTACAACAGAAATACATATGTTGCTGAAAAGAACTTTACTTTTTTATTTATCAAATTACAAAAGCCCCTAGACTCACACACACACACATTCAATTGTCTGAAAACTAGCAAAATGGAAGACAGACCTATCTCTAAGGGAAGATTATTCCAAAGTTGGGGCTCTACCACAGAGAAGGTCCTTTTGAACATTCCCTCACTCCATATCCTTGTGGGGATCACAAACAGAGTCCTCCCCTGCCCATCTGATCTGAAGGATCAGATTGGCTGCTACCAGAGGAGTTGCTTCTGCAAATAAATGGTCTCCAAGCCATTTAGGGTTTTGTAAGCCATCACTGACAAATCTCCTCTCAAATCTACCCCAACAGCATATAGACAGCCATCACAGAGCTCTTAGGGAAGGTGATCCCTTCTTCTTGTCCTAATTAATCACCTGACAGATGCATTCTGCACTTAAGTGTAACTTCCAGATTATTTTCAAGGGAGCCCTGTGTAAATAATCCAAACACAAGGTCACTAGAAAATGATGAGCTTCTGCCAGTAAATCCATGGAGAAAATGTAGGTATACACAGCTCTCAGGATTTCAGGCATTGCCTCCAGTATGTATGCCACTATGAACACAATTCATGTAAAAATAGTCCCTGCAAGGAAGTTAAAATACATTATGTAGTGCTTTCTGTGTAAATTGTTCCGTTATTATCTAGAGGATATAATCTTTTATAACAGAAATAAAATTGTTCTTAAACTGATTGCCTCCAAGCCCTATTAGCAATCTTCATAGACACATTTGTGTTTGCAACAGATTCAGTTGCATTGCAAATGTGTTAATTTATTTTTTTCATTTTTTCTGTAACACAGCCTGCTATTTCTCTGGCTGATGATTTGAACAACACTCCTCATATTCTTTAAAATACACTTGCAGACAGAAAAACAAAAGCATTTTTTCCTCTTGAGATACCAACGATACTATTTTTCACTTTGCTGCCCTCTGAATGCCCAGCATTCAGCATGATCACATGAGCTCTGTGAATCCACAACATCAAGGCTGCGTAGTCAATATTATAAACAACAGGCGCTGAAAGTCCAAAATAAAATGAACATATTACTGGGAGTTAGAAAGGATTGTTTTTCTTTGTGTGTAAAGTGTAGTAATGCATCCCTCATAAGGCTTATTTGAAGATTAATGTTTGCAATACTATCAGTACAGAAAGTGAGAGGCATAATCCATCCAATTTGCAGCAGTGTTGTGCGTCTTCTATCCATTTCTGCAGGACTTGCACAATTATTCTTTGCAAAGACAACTGAAATGAACGGAGGATGCAGATCAGAATTGTTTGGCGGGTTGCATGTATATCTTTTGAACCAGAACGCCATACTTTAGTAGCAATTTGGATCATTTGAAAACTAGATGGCAAATGAACCAGATTACTATTATTCTCTTTCCATGCGACAGCTAGATAGCATATTTCAATTTGCAATAGTAATAACTCCCTCTTTCCAGACATTCACTGACAGAAACAAGTGAGATGATGGAGCAGTGAAGTATAAGATATTGGGTTAAATCATTGGGATTTAACTTTCTTAACATCACTAGACTATAATCAGTCAGCAGAGTCTGGTCCATTAGGTCAAATGGAGCACTATCCAGCCAAACTCAGTCTGCCTTCAGCCAGCCCCCACCTGCCTGGCACTTTACTTAAAACCAGTCCAGGTGGCGGCACTCGCTGTCACCCTTGTCAGACCCACTCCATATATTAAAGCATGTTGCTTTCCCAGTAAAATGCCAGGAGCCGTTGTTTCTGCCGTGAGCAGTAAACTACAGCTTCTAGGATTCTTGAGGGAAGCAACGTACTTACTTGTTGGGTGCGGATTTGAGTCTCAGTGTCGCCTTTTGAGAATTCAGCAATGAGACAAAACCAGAATTATTTGTTTCCACCTATGACTATCTCTGGCGCCAGCTTCTGTCAGGCTCCCTTACTTCTGCTCTATCAGTCACAATGGGCAGCAGCCTGCAACGTATGGACAGAGATTTGTACCACTTTGAATAAGTATAAGATAATTAATCTAGTATAGAATATCCTAAAACACAACCCAATATAAAACTAAAGTCAACACACATTAAAAATATAAACAGATTTTGAAATGGCATCAACTTAGCATATGATGCCATCCATTCTGAACAACAGCAATACTTTGTGCACTCGTCTTAGACCACTGAACACAGTGGGGCTTACTTATGAGCAAACAGACATTGAATTGTGCTGTAAGAGACTTCCGGCGGCGACGCCATCGCCGGGTGGTCGAAGGCTGCTTCGGGTCCGAAGCGCCTTGCCATCCCGGGGGTTAGGAGCCGCGCTACCGCAGCGCGCGGCTCCGGTTGGGGTGCGGGAAGAGCGTCCCGCACCCTGGGCTCCCCGGCTGCGCCCGCGGAGGCTCTGAACCCTTCCCTTGCCCCCCCTGTAAAGGGGGAGTGGGGGTGAAGGGCAAACGGAGCCGGGCTTCGGGGACATGCCCCAACCGGGATGCAAATGCGGCGACAGAGCCCGCGGTGAGCGTCCAAGTTCTACCTGTGAAGAAATGGAGCTAAAAGAACCCGGTGGTCGTGAGTAAAGAATTTGATTAGAAATCGTGCTTTCGGAACGATCCGGGGGGAAGGAGAATGGCAGCCTGCCCTCCCTCCCTTCGAGCTCAAGAATCTAACCAATTTGAGTGATTGCTGCTACAGAACTGGTTACAATGTATTTAAAACTGACACAGGAGACTGGCAAACTTTTCTTTTGGGAAGTTAACTAGAGGAAAATATCTCCTTTTAAAGTTGCGGTATTTGCGCTCCAGTTCAGGAAAATGGCGATGAACAAAGAGGGGAGTAGAAATATGACACCCGCTCCCTCCTCCTCTTGCCAGTATGCTGGGTTCGTCCTTGAACTGGCACTGAACTCTGGACTAACGGACGAACAGAGACTCACTGCCTTGAAGGTGGAACTGCTTTATAGAAAAGTCAAAGTCTTGTGTGGGGGTCTGAAATGGAACCAATTGCCCACAGAGGAGGCTTACAAAACCTTTGATACTTTGGAAGAAAGCCTTGCCAAAGAGCTGAGAGGATGGATGCAAAGATGGAGTGAAATGAATGAGCTACTTCGGAGAAGAAATTCGCCTTTTGGGGGTGGCAGCCCCAAGGCGACGTTAAGATTTCGTATATCCAGTCCCCGAGGTGTGAGCTCGGGGGCCAGGGACAGAGAATTAAGGTATTCACAAGAAGAAAAGGAATGTTACAAAGAACCGAAGAAGCTGAGAGATGATGAGAGGGACACCTCTGAACTCGCGGCAAGGAGAGGTTTGGACTGCGCCTGGATCTGTGGACGCTTGGAGAGGGAAGAGATATGGAAGTTCAGTGCTGATGCCATCAGGAGAAGAATAATGGACAGAGGGGGTGTGGGGTGAAGCATTAAGTAAAACTTTAAGCAGCCTGATATGGTAAATTGAAATCGGAGGGTGAATACTGTCAACAATACTTTGTTATATTTTTTATTTGAGCATGAAAGGAGAATATTTCAAGTTTTTATGTTACTAGCAGCAACCTTAAGGATAGAAGAGATAGATTAGATGCGAATGATTTGTGAAGATCTATGAGGTGGAGTATAAGCAAAGTGAATTTAAGTGGATTAAGTTCATGGATTTAGAAGATTAAATGGTGAGGTATTATTATGATGATGTATTTTTAGTAAATGTTGAAGATATAATTGAATGTAATTATACAATTGAAGTTAATGGTTTTTTTTTTGTAGGAGAAATGGTTATAAAATAGATCAAGGATACAAACTCGAAGGTGAAAAGGCAGGGGAAGTCAAAAGTCAAGATATGGAAGTAGAAATTTTTTTTTTTCCAGAAAGATGCAATAAGAAAGCTTGACATTGTTTGTATTTGTTTATCTGTTTTGCATTTGTTTAATTGTAGGTGTGGGTGTGGGTATATGTTTGTTATAGAAAATGCCAATAAATTCTTATAAAAAAAAAAAAATTGAATTGTGCTGTAAGAGACATAATCCTCTAAAAACAAAGACTTGAGATATATTTACTGTAACTAACAAAACAACAGGGAATGGGAAAACAACACACATTTATTAGATACATAGTCACTGCATACATAGATTTGGAAAAGTAAATGGTATCTAATAATCTTCCAGTTATGTTAATACCAAAATTGTCCTCATTTTGCTTGAGAACAGACACAAAACAGAGAAAATTGCCTTCTGTAATTTATGCAGAAATGTCATGAAATCAATCTCCTTTTTTTTCTGTTTCAATAAGTCCTTAAATAACACTTCCTATTTTACTTCAAAGCTTTGCTTCATGAAAAACAGAATGTTAGTGCCCAAAAATCTGCTGTAGAGCTAATTATACTGCATCAATTCAGTCAGAGGTGCTCTGTGACACTATATGGAGGACACAAGGAAACTGGAAGTATTTTATTGTGATTCTCAAGTACATCAACAAACTGTCTTCAGCAAATAGGTATCATGAGCTAATGATTCATTGTGAGCTCCATGGGCTCACAAGAGCTTCCCCGTTCACTTTAATGGAGGGGAAGCTTTTTTGCATGTAGGTCTGTTCTAAAATGCCAGCAGTCAATCAGCAGGCAGTAGGCAAAACAAGGAGGGAAGATGCAAAAGCTCTAAGACAGTGTATGGATGCCTCTGTTTATGTTACCCTGACACCTGCAAAGCAAGTGACCAAGTGATTTAAACTCCTGCCATTGCTATCAGTTGATGCCATTGTGGGGGAAAGGAAAGAAAAAGTAGGCTTCCACTTTTAATAACATGGAATAGCTGACACTATTTGATGATGGTCAAATAACAGACACTCAACTGACAATATCTGTTTGGTCAACTGATAAGTGTCAGAATTCAATTTTAACACAAAAATGTAAGCAGAAAGTAGATTTAGTGCCCCCAGATCATAAGGGCACATAAAATACGGCACCTTCATTTTTGCAGGGATAGGTTTGACTTGTATTCTGATTACCAACTGCAAATCTTCTCTGAATATATAAAATGCACCCTTTAAAGATGCCATGCAAATGCGTAGATTTTTTGCAGCAGATGAAAAAGTATTGCCAAACCTACTCAAATGTTAACTGGGAAAAATATTTGGCATCAGTTCCAGTCTTTTAATCAGTGCAATCATGACTTCCTCTAATCTTTTAATTATTTAGGATATTAATATCTGCAGCAATACTTTTCTGTATAAAGATATTATACCCAGAAATTGATGTTTTTGCATTTAAATTAGGACTATATTTGGTTGTGCACACATCAAAGACTAAATTTAGTTCTTGAGACAATTGATGTTGTAAGACATGATAGCTTTTTTAACCTGTGTTTATTAAAACACACCTTTCCAGAATATTTTAGTTCAGCTTATGCACATTAAAAAAATAAAATAAAAATAAAAATTAGTTGCTCAGAACTGGATCAGTGCCAGGGCTGCCAGATAAGAATGCTGAAATATGCAAATATTATCTAAATATATTTGCATATCAGCAATACAGTTTTTGGAACTGCATACTGGACCTTCTTTAATCATGTTCTTATTCACAGTAAGCTGACATGTAAAAATAGCTGTGAAGTAAAAACTTGTATCTTCTTGTGCCTGGGTATGCTATCGCAAGAGCAAGTGATGCTATTCTACTTGAGACAGTATGCTACAGCATATAGAATCATAGAGTTGGAAGAGACCCACAAGGGCCATCCAGTCTAACCCCCTGCCAAGCAGGAAACACCATCAAAGCATTCCTGACAGATGACCTCCAAAGAAGGAGACTCCACCACACTCCTTGGCAGCAAATTCCACTGTCGAACAGCTCTTACTGTCAGGAAGTTCTTCCTAATGTTTAGGTGGAATCTTCTTGTAGTTTGAATCCATTGCCCTGTATAGAAACATAGGAAGCTGCTTTATACTGAGTCAGACCATTGGTAGTACATCCAGCTTAGCATTGTTTACACTGGCAGCAGCTCTCCAGGATTTCAGACAGTGTTCTCTCCAAGCCCAAACTGTAGATGCCAAGAGTTGAACCTAAGACCTTCTGCTTGCAGAGCAGATGATCAACCACAGAGTTACAGCCCTTTCCCTTTTAAAGTAGTTAGTTAAGACTATGGAGACCTGGATTGATCTCCACAGGCATGAGATTTGCTGGGTTACCTTGGAAAACTTGCTCTTTCTCAGCCTAACCTACCTCTTTAGAAGGACAAAGTTGGTGGTGGTGGTGGGGAATAATGTACACTGCCGTAATCTCACTGGACAAAGGGTGGGAAACCTAAACCCCTAGCCAGCAGTGGCTGGGCTAAAAGGAATGGCATAGTTGCCACCACACCCAGAGCTCTGCCACTTGCACATGCCAGGGAGGAATGGGGATGAGAAGGGAGATAATGTCTTCACTAAGCCTAGCTCCCAGGCTGGCAAAGCAAAGAGGCCTGGTTTGGGCCCATAACCTTCACATGATGGCCAGAGAGCCAGGTTATGATCCAGTTGGATCCTCTGCTGGTCCCCTCCCTGCCCTCTTTGGGGGTTTACACTAGCTACCATTGTTGGAGACACAACTGGTGGTAGCTTCCATCCTCCAATCGGTTTGAGCATTAGAAGTAAGTGGATCAGGCAAGGCTAGGTGGAGGAACACAACTAGCTCATCCAGCATGGCAGGTCAGAGGTATGGATTGCTTTGCCCATGTAATAAACAAAAAAGAAAATAAAAGCTAAGCATGCCTCACTTACCAAATGAACCCCATTTCCACTAAAGTCAAATTGACTTTTCAAAACAGTTTTTTTAAACTTTGGTTGAATCATGAGATATATGTTTTTTGACTGTGAAAAAGATGAAACAGGGTAAAAGAAATTCACAGGCTACATGCAATTGGAGCCTTTGTTCAACCCCCAAGGAACTTGCCTATAGTGTTTTCATCAACTGTATTGTTCACACACACACGACACAGAAAAATGGTTATCATATTGCACCATCATTTGAGGGACTGGTAACAACAGACCTTCCATTTAAAACTATTTAAAGTATATAAAAAAATTAAAATCTACCACTAAGCAGGGTGGAGTGAGGAACAGATGAAAACACATGTCAACATCTACATGTCTGGATGGGCTTGCCTAAACAAAATGTTTTTAGCAGGCACCAAATATGTGCTTCGTTCTAATGATTAAGCAGTGTATAAATGTCTTAAATAAATAAATTGCAATAAAGAATAACTGCACAGATCAGTTACACATCTTTCATTCCCTCTGTGTTGCAAGACAGAGAAATACAGCAGACTTTCGATTTTAACAGAACTTGCTATGTTAGGAGTCCCAATCTCTTTTTGCAATGACCTCCCTTCCTGTAAGGGAGATCAAGCCCAGCTGTCTATTGAGGACTTATGCTGATTATGTTCACACAAAACTTGCATGGGGCTTAAAGAATGTTACATCTTTGTTGAGTATTCGTCCTTATATGCTTGCACTGAAGTTATCGCCAGCAAGTGGTAGTTATCCACCACTTTTTAGTGCAACTTTCTTTCTCTTTTCTTATCACTTTTTGCAGTTACCAAAAGGACAGGGCAATTGTACTAGGAAGTATGGGAGAACAACCAAACAGTCTATCTGGATGTACCCTAAGTATTGTTCTATTCATGATGAAGACCTATGTGTGCATGTTTGCTTGTATGTAATGTCCACATGGTCCCAGCATTGGTGGGGTTAGTGATGTTAAATTCTTGAGAATAATCTTTTCTCGAGAATATTCTAGATTAATGAGAATATTGTATCATTGAATGGCACTGCAAAACCAGTTACTGGCACTAAATAAAAATAAAGAAACGTCAACTGTTTAAATCAAGGCCACCTCACATGCTGTTATACATAACTGTATTGGCCTAGGTACTTTAACTGTATAAAGCATTAAAGCTACCAGTACTTTCTGTAAAAAAAAAATCACATTGTATGGCCAAGGGTATAGAATTGCTAAGAATAAGGTCACACCAAAATAGAAAAAAGGCTATTACATATAGTTGAAATACATATGAATTCAAATGTTCATCAAATTAAATGAACTGCATTTTAAAACTATAAAAAAAATGTTTTCTGTAGCTCACATTTCAGAACTGCCAATGGTGAGTGACACAATGCCCAGTAATGTAACTGGCTCAAAAAAATCATTATTCATTACCTACACTGCAATATCACGGCTTGACTTTATTATTTACTAGCTTTTTAAAATGTGGGTTGTAAAACTGATTCTACATTAGAATTTACAGTTTGTGGAGAATATTCTCTGGAGAATTTTCTAGCAGAGAATATTCTCGAGAATATTCTCAGAGAATATTCTCACCTCACATCACTAGGTGGGATAGATAAGATCGTCCTAGCTTTGTGTGAACTAATCATTAGATGCAGGTACAGATTAACTTCTTTTTTTTTTTTTTAAATGTGAAGTTCCCAAGCAATCCCAACAGTTCAGCGTTTAGAGAAAGATGGGACAGCAGCCGACAGTATAATAAGTTGATTTTTCCTCTTCATATGCAGACAGAGTAAGCAACACACATAAGAGGGTATACTGAGAAACACTATCAGGAAGAATATGACAGGGCTTGTGTGGGAGAAGGAAGAAAAATAGGTTCTTGAACCTGTAATTGTGACTCCCCACACTGTTTCTTTCAACTGCCTAAGAGCAACAGTGTTTATAGTACCCTATCCCTTTGAGGACAACACATTTTAACAATATTAGCAACCTAACTTTTTTCATCGTCAGTCTACTAAAGGATGCCTTATAGTCCTCAAAATGCTCACAATCTCTCTCTCTCTCTCTCTCTCTCTCTCTCTCTCTCCATCTATCTATCTACACCTAATTATATGAATGCAAGTACATGGTATCAAACACTCTGAACACTTTAGCTGCAGTTCTCATTTTCAGTAGAAAGATGGAGGAAATGTAACTGGCCCATTGTGTTGGTCCATCAACTAAGCCTGATGTGTAGTCTGAGCAATACCGTCTCTAGCCTTTAAAATGTTCAGTGAGAAGACACTAAAACTAACAGGAGGTGATGATAGGAGGAACCCAGATGGTATTTTGTTCCTACATAATTGCGAAGCATTTATTTTATGAAAATGTTATTAAGCCTTAATCAATCTGCTATAGAAAGTAATTACCATACCATTCATGAATTTGTTATGTCAATTAAAACATATGCAAAGAAACACTCTCTGTCTTTAATTTAAAAGGGAAAGAAAAGACTACTATCTCTGGGAACATGATGTGAGACAAACTGGGAATATTTTCAAGTTGCTGGCATACAGGAAGAGCACCTTTGTGAAACCATATTACCCTGCTGAATCAAAATAGCTGGGAGTTATTTTGCACCCAACAGGAAAGCACAGAGGGATAACTTAACCAAAAGAATTTATGTTGGCAACTTTCATCTGCATCAACCGTGCCTTGACTTTATTTGGTTTTGTTATAAGGGAATTTATATCCCACCTTTTCAAATATAAAAGTGGCCAAGACTACTTTTGGGACTGTTGCTTCCCCCCCAAAACACCTACCCGTTTGAATTGTGGGAGGAATGTTTTGTTTTTATGTGCTCGTCACCTTCACCATAAAATATTACAAATTAAAGTCTATGTCAATCAACATACATCAATCAAGGCTATGCCCAGGTAAATTGTAGTCAGCTGCTGTTTCTCCACTGCCTAAATACTAGACATGGAAGTTCACTGGCCACAGACCAATTCTTATTCTAATCCAGCTCTTCTACAGATGGCCACCATCTAATTGACAGAGGAAATTTATAGCTCTTGTATCCACTTGGCTGGAATACAACACATCTGTTTCATAGACTGATATATCTGGTATAAAATCAACAGAAGCGCCCTTTCATGACTGCATTTTAAAGAGAGGCTCAGATCAGGCCTCCTAATCTGACAGAAAGGGAATACACAATGTTAATCCAAATCATTTAAAAATCCGTTAGAAACAGGCTCCTAGTCAAGAACCTTTTAAGTGTTAGATGTCAGATATTCCTATTACGTGGTGATTTTTCGCTCCCAATAACATATTTTCATGTAGAGCCTCCTTGGCAGATTGTGCGTCACATCTTATCCCTTATGCTGTTTTGCTGTGATTAAGGCTGACTCAGTCACACTTCCCCAAGGGCCAACACAACATGAAGCCGGTCTTTTGTTATTACTATGCTATTATAACTAACTTGTTTCTATTTTTATGTCAGGCAAGGAAGTTTTACTCTACAAGGTTTGGAATCTCCATGGGAAAGGGGGTGTGTTAATTGAAGTAGGAAGTTCTTCAAGCTACAATTAGGGCAACTATGTTAGTACATAATGCATGTTTGTTGCATTTTCCACCTAGCATAATGCCTTTGTCTCCGGGTTAATTCAAACAACCAAAATACCGGTAGTGGCTGTTTAAATCACAACAATAGTTGATATATGCTTAAGACCTGCATGAATACATAAGGCTTGACTTGCAACGTTTTGGAGCCTTGCTGAACTGTTTCAGAATGGATAACATTTGCCAAACATGGCTTTTATCACATGACTTGGCACTCCTTGGACAAAGATCTTCTGATTTGCCAAGTGTACTTTATACTTTATACTGAGTACTAACATTGCTGTCATTTAAAAACGATAACACTTATGTACTCCATACTACCAAAGTTCAATATGATGCCTTCTTTCAGCTTCCATATTTCATTTTAGAGAAGAATTTACAACTTTGCTAAAGTAAGGTTTTTACAACCACAACAAAAAAGGATACCGGGATATGGAAATCTAAATGTGGTTGTGCTTTATAATAACGGTACTAATTTTTTACTGTATTTGCTGTAAAATTTATACTGAAAGGGGTTATACTGAAAACAGTGTTCACCTTCCTTTGCCTTTCTTTCGAACTAAAATATGAACCTTCCTTCATTTGCAGAATGACTAACTGTTGCTAATGGGACTTTTAAAATGCAGTTCCCTTTTACAAGTCAGTCACTGCAATCTAAGTCTTTGATACATGCCCATTGTTAGTAAAACTTTCTTTTAAAATTTCAAGTGACAGGTTATGGGTTTTTCCCCTGTTTTTTGTGTGTTTTTTTAACTCCACTAGAGCTATAACTTCTTTCCACATTAAAATTGTTAGCACTTTGGGATAGGGAAGCTTTGCTTGGGTTATGCCATATAAAAGCTTGGTGCTACATAACTTATAAAATCCAGATGATTTATTCCACTGATACAAAAAATAGGTTTAGCCAACCATAAATGCAGATATACCTGGTGTGGGGTTTTGTTTTTTTTTTGCATTCACTTTCTGCTGACAGCCTCTTCCCAGACTTGTGTTGGTTCTCTTCATATGGAAATAGGTAGGAAATTGGTATATTCTTTATAACTCTTTATTGTTTGTCTATGGAATGCTACTTTGTTTTTTTCCTTGACATGATTGATTTTTTCTTGAATATACCTTACTTTTTATCTTAAAAAAACACTTCTTAATTTGCCCCAACATAGTTCAAAATTCTTAGACAACCAAGCAAAGTGTGTTAAAGCAAGATAAAAAGGACATTAAGGTAGTCAATTGGAAGATCACCTGTAAGTAACAATGAAGGTTTGCATAGATGAGGTGTGGGGAACCATCAATATCAGCAAGCATGCCCTATGACCAGTGATGGTGGGAGATGTAGTTAAGTAACATATTGTGGGGGGGGGGGGCAAAGGCAGGCCTGGCCCAAGGCAGACCTTGAGGTGGTGAAGCAGCTGTCTCAGATGCCCTGCATACTCCACCACTGGTGGAGAATCAGTGCTGGCATCAGCAAAGATTTCCAACAAGATTTCACAAGATTTCAGTGTCATGTCATGAGATCTCACTGGAAATCTGCAGCTGCAGGGTGGCATGGCACTTCTCATTGTGCTTCAAGTGATGAAACAGCACAGCCCATCCCTATCCAAAGGTTCCCCACGCCCTCAGGTATGTATTTTGCATCTGAATATCTAGAATCACATTCCTGAATGGGTGCAAAGAAAGGGATGGTGCTATGAAAAATACCGGAGCTAGGCTGATCACTAATCAGTATCGAAAGTCACAGAATAACAAGTGTCTGGATTCTCAAGATGTGATGTTAATTGAAATGTGAGTCCTCCTCCTCCTCGGCTTGAAAATTAGTCTGTTAAGCCCTATCAGGATCCTTCACAGGAGAGGCACAAGCTGTGGATGTAAAGATATAAGTTCTGAAGAAAAGAACATGATGTGATAAAATAATTAAATTGTTCAATTTAGAACAATTAAAATAATTAAAATTGATCAATTGCTAGGGCTTTAAGTGGAAGAATGAAGAGATATTATATCTCTTGCAGAGAGATAGGGAGACAAGTAGCATTTGGAAAATATATTGTTCTTTAAAACAGAAATAAGAGCTGTCTTACATACTTGATTCCTTGCAGGTAGTTTCTTAAATTTATTTTACCTTTACTATTACCTTATATGTTGGAGAGGTCTATACTGTGAGCAGAAAAAACAACAACAACCCATACTTGAGTTCTGCACCCTGTAAAGGTAAAGGGACCCCTGACCGTTAGGTTGAGTCGTGGACGACTCTGGGGTTGCGGTGCTCATCTCGCTTTACTGACCGAGGGAGCCGGCGTACAGCTTCTGGGTCATGTGGCCAGCATGACTAAGCCACTTCTGATGAACCAGAGCAGTGTACGGAAACACTGTTTACTTTCCCACCGGAGCGGTACCCATTTATCTACTTGTACTTTGATGTGCTTTCAAACTGCTAGGTTGACGAAGTGCAGGGACCGAGCAACGGGAGCTCGCCCCATCACGGGGATTCGAGCCACCGACCTTCTGATCAACAAGCCCCTAGGCTCTGTGGTTTAACCCACAGCACCACCCACATCCCTTTCTGCACCCTGTAGATTTTCCTAATTTGCATCCACTCTCCCTTGTTTTCATGTTTTGTTCAACAAAAGACAATTTACTCTGAGTTCTATATCCTTCCATATTTCATCAGTATCCTTTGTATGAGCTCTCTTTATGGCTTGTGCGCATCTCTGGCTCTGCTCCAAGTACTGCACATCTTCTCAGTAACCACCCTTTGATGCCCATGTATTGAGTGTGGATGTTTGCATCACGTATTTGCATAGATCTCCATGCATATGCTTTCACACACTCTAGAACCCTGATCATGCAGAGATCCAGGTCCTTTCCTCATTTCATTTTCTCTGAAGATAATGGATTAGGTGCATACTGAATCCAGCTGGAGATAAAGAACAATGAATGCCCAATAGTATCAAATCCATATTTATATTCTGGTCATTACAAATATTGTATTGATGATCTGAGGTGTAATGATATACAGAGACACAAAGAAAATCCACGAGCTGTTATATTCAGTATAAATTCAAAAGCTATTCACCTTTCCAAGCCATGGGAAGGGCTTTGAAAGTGATTTAAAAGTGCAACCTTTTAAAGTGATTTTTCAATGGTAATGGTAAAAAAATCTCCACTCTGTGTCTGCTGGAAATCTATATTCAATGGGGTTGCCAACATGCTTTCAAGCATATCTTTGCATCCATAAGCACTAGAACGCCGTGGTTTGAATGTTCCATAGAAAGAACTCGGAATGACTCTTTATTCTTTGTGATGCTTTCACAGTGTTCATTAGCATCCTAAATTAAGCCAGATTCTGGCCACTGTAACTTGACACATGGTATGTTTGATTTAGCTCATCTGGTCTTTTGAATTGACACAGATCTTAAATAAAAGCAGAGAGAGGTGGAGTTTGGGCTATGGATGCTGTCTTACAAGACATAAACTTTTAAAGTGATTTTTCAACGGTAACGATACAAAACGTTGATTTTTCTATCTTCTGCCTTCTAAATTTCTGTATATTGTGGCACAGCAATAAATGAAAGACTTCAAGATCAGCCTATACTGGATGCAAATTTAGAAGATTATCACAAAGTGCAAGGAATATATTTATACTCTGGAAAAGAGATTCAATATTCAATACAGTACAAGAAATGGCCAAACATGCAAAGGAGTGCAGATGGGGGGGGGCGGAATACCCTTGGAACCACAAGCATGGCTGTGTGCCATTTTACTCTCAAATACTGTGCACCTGTTTTTATAAATGCTCTCGGAAAGAAGATTGACATGGAGCTAGATTAAGCACGCTGTATCCTGAGATCAACACCTGTGCCCTATTTATAAGAACATTTTGCTCCATCAATTCACAGAGATCAAGCACATCAACAAAAATGACGAACAGATGGAGCTTTCCTTTATTTGGACACATACTTGGCTGAAATAATGAAATAGATGCAAAGCTTGCTTGATACAGAAGTTCTGTGGAGAAAGTTAAGAGATTTCTACGTAGGCATACAATTGTATCCTAAGAATGTTTACTCATAAACAGGACCCACCAAGCTCAGTTTAACTTACTTTCCATTAAAATATGTCTATTATTGCAGACTGAATTTTGTCTTTTAATTGAGCGACATAAATCTGGAAGAAATGGAATGCTAGAATTAAAATTATCCCTAGCACTATTCAATCTCTAGTGAATGATGGATGAGGGAGATAAGAATGGGGACTAGACGGGGTGGGTGGGTAACTGCGTGTGGGTGGGAACCGAGACTCCTGAAGAATGCAAGACTACTCAGAACTTAATGCACTGTATTTTTAAAATACTTTAGATCCAGAAACTCGGAAATGTATGAATAACCAGAAAGGAGGATGTAGTTACAATTGTCCTTCTTTCATTAGCTTTCTTTCAAATGCATTGCTCATAGTTTTTTAATTAGAGTGTGCTCTGAGTTTTCTCATTAGGTTTAAAAAAAAAAAGCACGGATAGCAGCGCAATGTCTTCCTTTGACATTATAAATGCTTTTGATGAGATCTTTGAAGGACTACCTGAAACAAGTGGGAGTTAATTATTCATTTTTAAGCACTTCCACCCTTAATTAGGACTTAATCTGAAGACAGTGGGTTTGGTGCAGGCTGAATCCAGCTGAAACTAAACAACCATGTCCAACAATCAACATCCATCTTTATTACTGGTTTTGGCAACTAGGAATTCTTCATCTGGTTTGAGGAGCCATAATAAACCCGAAAAAGGATCCAATCCCATGGTTTTTAGGATGGTACTCCAAGGGCCATATGGTATTGTGGGTCTTCCTGTCACCAGGCAGAGGAGGGCCCCCTCCAGAAGGTCTCTTCAATACAACTGCAGTAATCACAACAGCCACCTGCAAGGTCCAAAGACCCTCCCCTTCTCCCCAATACTCACTTGGCAAGCAGGGGAAATATATAAACCCTGCACCTGGGGTAATTTATTTTCCCTCTCAAGCTGCCCCCTCATATTCTGTCCTGGTCAGTGAACCTGACAGGCTCTGGATTTGGTGATTCATCACTACAGAGTGTCTCTACCTGAATAGATTAAAACTATTCATCTTTTGTGCAGTTAAAACCTTGAATTCTCCAACTGAATGGGAAGACTCGATCTTTAACTATATAGCGCAGAGGTGGAGGAACTCAGGCCTGGGAGGCTAAATGCAGCCTTCTAGGCTCTCTGTGTGGGCCCTGAACTCTCCCTAGGCCACACCTCACACAGAACTGAGTGTTTTGGCTCAACTGGATTGTCCTTGGACTCTGCCAATGCCTCTGCTTTTTTGTATGGAGAAACCGTGTGTGTGTGTGCTGTGTGTGTGTGTGCTGGGGTGTGTGTGTGTGTGCTAGCTAGCCTACTGTACAAAAGCATGTTTTACATGTATGGTTCCACCCATTTTTGCCTCTGGGCCCCACCCACCACTGGCATGTGGCCTCTGAAGGTTGCCCTCTTGATGAAAATGGTTGCCACCCTGCAATATGTCCTGCAATTTTTTACCTCAGCCAAGTAGGAGGACAGCATAGCAACTCACAGTAACATCCTAACCTGCAGGACCACTGGTTGGAGTGTGTTTGGTCAGGTGGTGAACATGTGCCTCTGCCAGGGAAGAAATCTCTGGGAACAAATCTATCATTGTCTGTGTTTCCTGAAAGGTGGCATATTTTGCAGGTGAAGCACAGCAACCTTGCATCTGTATCTTCTGGGCGGCCCCAGCTTGGGCCCATCAGGATAGAGCTGGCCTAGTTAATTTTTTCCCTTGAAAGGTTTCAAAAAGCAAATATTTGCTAGACCTGTTTGGGTTGTTTTGGGGGGTGGGCAGGCAATGAACTGCTTACCCTAACTGCCCCAAGTAAGCAGGGCTGTGGAAGCAGTGGATCATCACCACTTCATTCTCCCTACTCACTTACAAATGCTCCACCCATCATTAACTCCATTTACAATGCAACCTATCTCTTGTTCCCAGGTAAATGTGCATAGAATTTCAGCCTCACTCCCCTAAGTTTATCATAGTGAAGAACTGCTATTGCTACATTCATAGAATAGCATTAGGTATCAATAATAAGTTTGAAAAGATTAAAAACACTGCCATGACAGTTTAGGCACAAAAACTAAAGTTATCATCATGTTGACATACAATATTCTGTAAGACGGAGCCAATGTTTTTCCCAGATTACTTTCATTTTATGCAAACCATTACCTGACACTTTCTCCAAAACATTCCCGATGAGCAAATGAGGCACAACAAATATGCTACTAGAAATCCATTATGTGTGATATTAGTGTAAACGTACAAAACACACATATGCACAATGTATGAAATGTCCCGTCTCACCCCCACTGTGCATTTACTTCAGAGGGTAGACAATATGAGAGTCAGATTCTGCTCATGAATTTATATCATGGGACATCAATATTAGGCCTAAGAAAGCATAAGGCAACATGGTTCAGGAATTATTTTTTTTCTGCTACAGTTCTCTAAATCAAATTAAACAAGTTTAAGTAATTACACTTCAAAACTATGCTTCATCCAAGAGCCCTTAATCTATCCTGCACCTAACTTCTTTGCATTAACCCCTTCTGTGAATGTTTTCCCATGGTGTTAAGTCTCCCATTTTTCCATTTAGTCTGTTGCCTACTACTTGTCTCTGCTTTAGCATCTGCCTTGCTCACACTGCTTTGCCATACACCTGTCCGCACCCTCAAAGAGAGGCCATAGTTTGTGGCAGAGCACACACATGCATGTCAGAGGAACTAGGGTCAATTCTTGGCACCTCCAATTATAAAAGGATCCCAGCTGGAGGACTGCGGTTCATCAGTTTAGATAGCATACCAAATGTAGCCCAAACCCAGATGAGTCAGTGGCTCAACTCAGCATAAGACATCTTCCCATGTTCTGCTATTGCCATCAAATAATCATGAAGATACTAGCCAGATCCAACCTTTGCACCAGACCTTAGATTCAATTGGTGCACAAACATATCACATCTGAAACCCGACTCCCTGTCTGGCAGGTGGAAGCTCTGCTTTGTACTAGATCTTTGTACCAACCCTCCCCAGCTGATATAAACCAGAAAAGCCCATAAAATACTGAACACATTGTCCTCTCAATCCCTCCAGAGGTTCATGACTTCCCTTTTGCTGAGTCAAGGATAGGCTGGAAACAATAATAAACGGGTGTGTATATGATAAGGCAAGGATCAAGCCAGTATTGTGTGAGAACTCCAGTTGTGCCCTTCAGTTGTTACTGAGACCACAGCACCCAACTGACTAAGCTAGAGTGCCCAGGGTAGCATCACATCTGACTGCAACATATATAATACAGTATCAGTCACGTGTCAGCATAGGGGTCAGTAGGATTTGCCAGTTCCTTTGTTTTCCATAGTAGCAAATGTTCTTTTCATGTTTTGGGCCTCACTCATTTGAAGAAGGAATGTTTTTTTTCTTAGGTTATCCCTTCAATAGCTGGCATAGTTGGCTGTAACTCTAAGCTCTGACATCACATGAAAATTGGCTCCAGACATTTTGCAAAACCATCATGGTGAAAATACAAAGGCAAAACTAATTAAGGGTAAGTCACACTAAACTATACTCCCTACAATCAAAGTTTTCAGAGTGTTATCTTATTTGATCTTCCTGGGAGCCTTAATGTGATTTTCAAAGTAATTAACAGTTTGGTTGTGTTTTGGCTGTTTTACTGCTTTTAGCCTGCCATGAAGACTATTGTGCTGAGGTTAGGAATTATCAATTTTTGTACTGCCTACCCTTTAGGTGTTAAAATCCTCCTACCTTAATCCTACATTCTATGGAGATTTTTACCACTCCAACTGCAGAATTTTTGAAGTGTCGCATTAATTAATGAGCAACACCCTATCCTCAAATGTTTCCAGATACCTTTTGTTTCAGGAAAAGAAGCTCTGAAGAAACGTCTTTTGATGCTCACACAACTTCCCACAGGACTACAAAAACAGCCTTTTTCTGTACCAGTACATTCAGCACTGTTTCATAACCATGTTGTTCATATGCTCACCTATACAAAATAATATTGCAAACTGTAACTGTCTCATTCTAGGCATACATCTTGCACTAAATTATTCAGGTGTAGCCATTCCTCCAGAGTTCTATTTTATTTCCCCATCACTGTTGAATATCTTACATGAAGGTAAGTCTTAAGGATGTGGACAAGCTGTTTGAATCGGTCCGGGTGACCACTGGCACTCTGGACCCCTGCTCCCTTAGCTGATAAAAAACTAGCAGGAAGGGGACAACTGCTGGGCCAGGGAAGTGATAATGCCTTACTGTCAGAGGGGGTGGTTCCCTCGCTGCTTGAAGGAGGCAGTGGTAAAAACCACTCCTCAAGAAAAATCTAAGTATAACTACCAGCCACTGCCAATCTCCCCTTCTTGGCAAAGTTCTTGCGCAGTGTGTAGCAGACCGATCCAGGCAGTCAAGAGGGGTCTAGGCCCGAATTGGCACTGAAACTGCTTTGGTCGCCTTATATGAGATACTTGTGTTGGAGAGGAAACGGGAAATGTGTCCCTGTTAATTCTCAACCTCAGCAGCTTTCAATACCATCAACCACGTATCCCTCCAGAGCAGCTGTCTGAGTTAGGCTGGGTGGCACTGCTTTGCAGTGGTTCCGGTCCTACTGAATGGATGTTTGCAGAGGGTTGTAGCATGGGGTATTCTTCAGTTCTGTGGAGCCTTCAATGTATGTTCCTCAGAGGTTGATTTTGTCCCCTATGCTGTTTAACATCTACATGAAACTACTGAGTGGGGATGTCCGGAAATTTGGAGTAGGTTGTCAGCAATATGTGCTGACACACAACCACTACTTTCCCTTACATCTACAGGTTGAGACATGGATGTTGTTGGACCGTTGTCTTTCCTCAGTAGTGGACTGAATGAGAGCCAAGGAAAACTGAAGCTGTCATGAACTGGCTGGATGCAGAAGATTGATGGGAGTGCACCAGCTGGGAACCCCCAGGGGAAGAAGGTTCAGAGCCAGGGGATTTGGTGGTTGTGACAAGTAGTAAAAGGGAGAAAAGGGAGCAGGCTGGGAGGATGAGGTGTTGGGAGCTGAAGAGGGCAACAGGGTTTACTGAGCAGGAAGAAGCTAGGGCAGAGGGCATTCCAGAATCAGAATCAGAATCAGAATAGGAGAGGGGCCACAAGGCAGAGAAGAGGCAGGGTGCTGAGGAATCCAGGGAGTCTCTCCCTCCCGCTGCAACCAGCTCCCCTCCTCCCTGGTTTCACAGAACTTGCATAGAAATGAAGAGGGTAGAGCAAGAGAGGCAAGATGGAACTAAGGGAGGAGCCTTAAAGAGTGGTGGGAAGGCAGGGACCTTCAGTCCTCACAACTGTTTCATTGGGGAAGAGTTTGCTGTGATCACTAAGCCTGCACTGTTTTGGTTTCTTTGAATGAAGAGTTACTTCAATGACACCGGGTTTGTTTTATTGCTGACCTACTCCTGACTCCGGCTCCCGAGAGAAGCTCAATGCAGATAAGACTGAGGCACTGTTAGTGGGCGATTCCCTAGACCTATGGAAGCATTGCTTATTATTTATCCATTACATTAATAGCACTTGTTTTGTAATGGTAAAACATTTGCATGCATTGTGAACTAGGGAGCTCAGAAGATTGCCAGAGTTTATAGAGTGATTTAGGGAGGAAAATTGTGTTGCTTGTGGCTTTGAGTCTCAAACGGCACCATGTTCCTAAATCCATGAAGATTTATTGTTCTGGGTCTTGATATCCTTTGCCCCTTTACTATATTTTCACTGCTCCTGTTTCAGGCCTATTAATTTGAACAATGTCCTGTGGATATGAGCCTTGCTATGTAGCTCAATATGTGAATGGCGACCAGAGTTTATGAACAGATTTATATGTATTCCAAGGATCTGTGTTGACCTTTTTCCATTACAGCATTGTTGCAGACTTGTCTTCATATCTAGACATTTAAATCACTTTCCCTTGACTATGTGATATCAGTGTACTTGTGATAACACAGCAGGTTAAGCTGACCTGTGTTTTTCCATTTGAAAAGAATTTAGCTTCACTAAATACAGTGGGATGCTTACTTAAAAGATGCACTGTCCATTGATTAATCACTGTCAGAACCATATCTTGTTCATCATCATACAGATATATTTTCTTTGGCAGTTTTTCTCCCCCCCCCCCCCCCCCCAGAAATTACTTTTAACCATACTTTCAGAAAATAGTCAAATTGGTGCAAAAAAAGAAGCAGGAAAGATATATAACCACCTATTCCACTTCATTTTTTATGTGACTGAACAAAATTTCAGAGGGCTGATTCATATCTTATAGCTCCCAAGTGGAGGAGGCATCTGGCTCCAGTTTGAAGATTAGCCTAAATATGTATTAGTGGCTTAAAATGCATTGAGGTCAAACCCCCCCCCCCATTTCTCATCACATTTTTTATGTTGCTATCACACCAGAGAGGGGGTAGAGATATCTTCACCAGAGGAACATTTCTGGATATGTCCCCTGTGTCTGCAGTGCTCCAAACTCCTATGCTATGTAGCTGTTATCCACACATGCACATGGCTGTCTCAGATGTACACACCTCAGCTTAACCGTGGCTTACATTTTCAATTGGATAGAAGCTGCTTTGAGGGGAAACATCAAAACAGAAGTATTTCTCCAGGATCTACAGGATAGATATGGATTGTTGCTAACACCATTAAACACTAGCAGTGGGACACACTGGTAAATGGTAATATGTACACTGCCTTAGTATATGCACTATATGCATATGCATATTATTATTATTATTATTATTATTATTCTTATTATTATTATTATTATTATATTATATTTGTACCCCCAGCCACTCTGGGGCGGCTTCCAACAAATATTACATACATTAAAATGTCCACAGAGGACTCTGATGGGAGGGCGTTCCACAGGGCGGGTGCCACTACCGAGAAGGCCCTCTGCCTGGTTCCCTATGGGTTTGCTTCTCGCAGCTTGACGGAACCGCCAGAAGGCCCCTTGGCGTTGGATCTCAGTGTCTGGGCTGAATGATGGGGGGTGGAGACACTCCAGGTATACAGAACCGAGGTCGGTTTAGAGCTTTAAAGGTTCCGCACCAACACTTGAATTGTGCTCGGAAATGTACTGGAAGCCATTGTAGATCTCTCAGGACCGGTGTTATGTGGTCCCGGTGGCCACTCCCAGTCACTAGTCTAGCTGCCACATTCTGGATTAATTCCAGTTTCCGGTCACTTCAAGGTAGCCCCACGTTAGAGCGCATTGCAGTAGTCCAAGCGGGAGGATAACCAGAGCATGCACCACTCTGGCGAGACAGTCTGCGGGCAGGTAGGGGGTCTCAACTGCGTACCAGATGGAGCTGGTAGACAGCCGCACCTGGACAGCAGTGAGTCCAAAATGACTCCCCGGCTGCGCATCTGGTCCTTCAGGGGAACAGTTACCCCATTCAGGACCAGGGAGTCCTCCACACCTGTCCCCCAAAACAGTACTTCTGTCTTGTCAGGAATTCAACCTCAATCTGTTAACCGCCATCCATCCTCCAACCAACCTCCAGGCACTCACACAGGATTTCACCGCCTTCACTGGTTCTGATTTGAAAGAGAGGTAGAGCTGGGTATCATACAGGATTTCCGTAAATGTCCCAATTCTAGGTATATATACTAAGTCAGCAACACTGGTTGCAGTAAGATTTACATCCATGCAAGCATATTTATGATTGCAGCTTTAATTGAAACTTGGGAATTGGCTTTGCTTTTTTTTTTTTAACTAAAAAAGTTTCTCTAGTTTGTACTAATCTTTTTTTCTTAATAAAGAGGGTAGCATTGGGAAGTCTATAGTGTAGGTCTGGTGAAGATGGAAATGCTTGTCCGTAACAACAGCATGATAGAAATTCATCAGGACACACCATTCCTTACCGTAATTGATAAGGGTTCAAAAACTTCACCTGTTGAACTCTTCTGCCCTGTTGCACACCTGCAGACACAGATCAGATCAACTACAACCTACTGGGGTGGGGGTGGGGGAGAAGAGGGACCTGCTGGTAGGTGCTCAGAAGCCTGGAACTGGCCCCCAGCTTCCTCAAACCCATATTCGGCATTAAAAATAAACAGTTTTGCCGGTTGTGTGTATCTTAATTTCAGTGCGAAAGTGCTGATGAATGTTTTGTCCATCTGATAATCTGGCTGGCCTTTTTAAAAAGCACCTCTACTATTAATAACTCTCATGGAAGGCTTAGAAGCAGTAGCAGTTAGGACGAGGGATATGAATTTTATTTCTCGTCTCTTAAACAAGAAGCAACAGGAAACACCCAACTCTAACCAGATACAATCAGCCCAGTTCTACCTAGTGCCATTATCAAATGACACTATACATAACACCAAGTCCTTTCCTAGTCTGCACTGGATTAAAGTTATTTCACCATCAATTTGTTTTGTTTTGTGTTTTGCCTCTAAATATTAGGAATGCTTTATAAGAATTCTGATTAAATATAGCCAGGATAGCAAGGCCCCAGTGACCACCAGTTGCTAAGAAACAACTGGTAGTCCCCCAGAGCCAGAGCTTGAATGGATGCTCTGTGGAAAAGTTAAACACAAATGGAAAAAAATGCCTTCACAATGAATTGGGAAATTAAATTGTTACTTGATTGTAAGTTGTCTCCTTGCTGCATGCATCCATCAGATACTGGCCTATTTACCTAGCAGAATGCAGGAGCAGAATTTAAAACGAACAGTTCCATTTCTGTATTTGGAAAAACAGACAACCAAATGTACTGTATCTCACAAGTATTTTGTTTTCTTCCTTTCATTCAGACACAAAATATATGGGGTGTAAACAGGATTAATCAGAGGAAGGGTAACCAAAAAGTGAAGTGCACTTTAAAATCACATCCAAATATATGAGATTTGTTTGTTTGTCTGTGTGTGTGTCTACTTGTGCAAAACATCATGAACACAAATGTGCCAAGTATCCGTGTTGAAATGTAGACCACTTGAAAAGTGAAACTGATGGCTTATATTATATAATTGAGATTATTTGATTGTTTCAAGTCTAGTCAGCCTGGAAAGCTCATGAACTTAAATACCTACAAGTATTTTAGATTAATTATATTCCCACTTATATTGGTATCAAAGCAATAATCACAGTTCCATTAACTGATTTAGTAATATTAAAAATGACTGAAAAAGTTGCATCTTCATTTTGGTTTCCTGCAATGCATGCCAGAAGGCGGCTAGTCCAAGTGGAGGGGGACACACACATTGTCTCGTTTCCTTTTTAATTTTCTTTGTACTAATACTATTAAACAACAGTACATTTTATTATAGAAATCATCTTTCCATCAACCTTTTGCAGTAAATTAATACAGTGCTCGCCATTTAAAGCAAATGGCTAATAAAAGTAACCTCTTCAAAAAAAAGAACAGGGAAGAAAAATAAACCTTACAATGATTGTAATGCCAACATAGAACAGATAGAAGGAAACATTTTATGGTGAGTCTCAGGACCAATTATTCTTTGATACTGAGACATACAGGACTTGATTGGACTTACTGAAAGAAAGACTTTGTTCCTGTACTTAAGAGTGGGTGCCAGGCCAAGACCAGCCAGCTCCTGTAGGAGAAAAAACCCTCTGCCCAAGAAGATAGAGAAGATTGGCAAAATAAACTATTGAACTAGGCAGGACAAATCAGTTAACTTGAAACCCAAGAAAGAAAGAGGACTTTGATTTTTTTAAAAGGGGCAAGTGTTAAGGCATATCTTTTAAGCTTTCTGTATAGAATTTTACATTAGTATAACTTTTAAAAGTCACTTGTAATAAGATGAAGAAGGTTTAAAAATGGGATTATTAAGAATATAAGGCTTTAAGGACGTGCATGAACGAGTATTAAACAATGGAACCAAGAGGGGGAGTGGAGGAGGAAGTGAAGCAAAAATCATGGTTTAAAAAATTGTTTATGGTGTTCTCTTTTCTTTAAATATTGTTGTTGTACTTTTTAATTCTTTTGTTGTCGTTTTTGGAAAATTAATAAAATGTTATATAAAAAAGAAAGTAATTCCTATTCTGCAGTTTGTGTAGGCTGCAAATCCACAAAAAGCAGCAAAGGAATTTACCAAGACTCAGAGGCAGAAACTCAACAAATCCTGGTGTTTCTTCTTCCGTAAAGAAATCATTCAAAAATAGGTATTTTTGTTAGGACTACTGTTTTCTTGGAGGCAGGGACTGTTGGTTTGGCTTACACATTTTAATGTATATAAAAACAGCAAGATTTTATTTTAGACTGGCTAGCATTCAACAATAACATTAATTCATACTATACCATAGTGGACCTTTCACTCCCTTGCTTAACTTTATGTAGTACAGTCACAATTAAAACTTTCAAAAGCACAGCTCTTGCAATCATATTTAGTAATTCCAGAAGAGATTTCTGCAATAACATCTCTGTAATATGGTAGTTTTCATTGGCGAGTGCTTACTACCAGCACAATGCCCAATTCATTTCTCACACCATTTCCTTGTAACACTGACTATTCAAACTCTTCCCAGATGAGCCTGTGAAAGCAATTATCAGTGAAAAGATGAAAGAAAGTAGCAATAAGGGTTGATGGGAATTGAAACACCTTTGTCTGACAAACCTCTAACATTCCTATGCCCATTATATTTTATGATAACTCTAACTGGGGGGGGGGGGCTGTGGTGAAGAGCCAGCAGGTGCAGTGATTTCCCAATACTAAAAAAAAGAAAAAAATACTGCAGATCTGCCCTCCCCATGAAAGCCACGGCCCAGAAGGAAGGAGTCTAAGAGCTAAACTGTGCATGCTGTCCATGTTGTTAGCCCTTGTATTAATAAATAGTAAATTTAGGGCAGCTAAAGGGGAGACCGTGACCATTGGAAGGAGGCTTTAAGCCTTTCCTCTGCCATTGTCCTAATCTGGTTCATGAAGGGCATGCCTGTTATTTATTTATTTTTTAAAAAAACCATGCAAAGTGAATAGCACGAGGTCTTGTTTGGCCCTAAGAGTGAATATACACATTACTGGTGACATGGGAATTCTGTATCCCCACCCATTAGCAATAGCAGGAATAGCCGCTTACCGCTTTCCTGGGGGTGGGCAGTGGTTACAGCCACTGTCCCCGGCAGCCAGAATACATGTGTTGGGCCAGCTTTCTGAAAATTTCCCCCTGCTGGGCAGGGTCACAGAGCAGGACTCTCCCGGTTCCCACCAAAAACTTAAGTTCAAACGGGCCAATCAGCGCTCCCCCCCCCACAACCTGGCTGACTGGGCATTGGCTGCAGCAAACCCTCCCTCCCTCATTTCATTGTTTATTACATTCTAGGTCAATTCTTTACCATGCATTTTAAACCTATTTTGTTTTTTTCAGGCTGCTGCTTAAACCTTGCTTTATTCCCTAGGTTTTATTCTGTTTAGTTATGTTTTGATTTGTTAGGTTCCTGGCCTTGCTATGGTTTTGCTAATGGTTGCCGTATTCAAAGCTGGGAAGGAACTTGCCTGCAGACAAACAAAAATATACACACTACTCTCTAGTGGCTCCTAATTCTGTTGTCGTAGCTATCAGTGTCTTAAAGCAGAGGTAGCTATGTGGATCTCCCAATGTTGTAGGACTACATTTCCTATCCCTTAGTATTGGTCATTGCTGATGGGATTTGGAATTCATTTGACTTCTGGAAAGCAGGGGTTGGGGGGGGTTATTGGGATTTTTTTTTTTTTTTGGCTCTTATGTTATGTATCTTGTGTTTTTTATCTTGGTTTTTTACGTTGCAAACCGCCCTGTGATGTTTGAATGAATGGCAGTGTATAAATTTAATAATGAAAAATAAATAACTACTACTGGTTAAAGAATTAAGGTGCAGGCAAATGTTTATGCTTATTTGCAAGATGACACTAAAACCTTTGAGAATGGAATCACAGGCTTGCTACCGAACATCTCTTGTTATCAATGTTAGGAGACGTATTGCAGGTTCCGAATGCTTATTCTATATTGTGAGCAGTATCGCTGTAAACTGCGAAGCAGTGAGGCATGGTGATGAAATATCGCTCCACTCCTATTTAAAGCATTACTGTTCATTCCCACTGTCAATTCTAAGGGTGTTTCACCGTGAGGGGAAAAATCTATTTCTCACAGGAAGCAGACAGCTCTAGAAGTGTTATCAACCAACATATGAAACAAAAATCCCTAAAATAGATCCCACAAAATTGTCGCTTGTAGAACATATGTTATTGTTTATGTTTGAGAAGGCATTGCCTCACAAGGTGATGTACACAGTTAAACCAGATTAAGATATGCATTGGAGACATGAATTGCAATGCAGCTCAAAAATTCGAAAAAAAAATAGCAACACAGAAACATTGTTTGGAGAAGCAGAAGCTTGTAACAGTTAAGTTTTTAAAGTGCATCTGAATACCTGTAGTGCTGAGTGTTGGGAAGGAGTTACATGAGCTTGAGACCACTACCGAGAAGACCCTGTCTCTCATGCCTTCCAGTACGGGGGGACATATGTGTGGGACTTTCAAGTTTAACAGATGTCCAGGATCATGTGTGTGGAGGAAGTCCTTCACATAACCTAGCAACAAAACATTTTAGGCTTTAAATGCTAATATCAGCATATTAGATTGAGCTGGAAACCACACTGGTTTTAGATTACAGCGGTTCCCCAGCAGTTTTTAAACTAAGATTCATAGACCACTTGAATGTCAAACACAATTGCATATTTACATGTCACTGTCCTCAAAACATCTTATTGAGATTATACTGTTTTTGCTAGGATCAAAAAATATGACTCACCTTTGTAAAAATTTTCATTTTAACAAATAAACCAAATTTCTGAATTGGGTAATATATACCTGGAATGCCACCTTCATCTGCTTTCAAGATGAGGACCAGACAATATGAAGAGTTATTTCCTACAAACTAACTAGCCAAAAGGTTGAGAGTAAATTAATCTGTGGATAGTAATCAGATTGCAGATTTTCTTTCATTAGCTATTTTCTCAAGAGGACCCATTTTGTCAATTAGTTTTCTCAAGTGACAGAAGACGATAAACAACATGTGACATTCTTTGATCTGCTTTGTTGCCCATCATCTATGGGAACCTGAAAAAAAACAGTGAATTTGGGATGGGGGAAATAATGGACAGGTGTGAAAAGGAAAAATATTCTGTAGGGTCCTTTCCCAGGGGCATGTTAGTCACAATCCATAGTATGCTTTCTTAGATAATAGGCAAGCATATTTGCTTGAAAATTATACTAGGGTCAAATGTATCTGACACACGTTTTTTAAGGGTTATAGGTGAATTAAACCAAGAAAATAACGCCTGACATTCTGTAAGCAAAAAGGGGGAAGTTCTCTTGAAATGTGTTTGAGCAACTATTGTTGTTAGTGCTGGTATATCTTGGGTCTAAATTTGAGAACAAGGAAGCTGATGTTGTGACCGAAATTAAGGAAAAATACTTTTTATATGCTTGAATGATGGTACATTGGGGTCTAAAGCTATAAGGAAATTATTCAAAACTGTCTCTTTCTGAAGTTCAGGTGAATCTTCTAGCGGATGAAATAAAACATCAATGGGATGGAAAAGGCATTTGGGGGCTTCCATGGAACACAGGGCACAGATAACAGTTTTTGGCTAATGTCAGACCTTGTTCAGCTCAGAGTGTTGAGAGGAAATAATAATATGAACTGCAGAGTCTGAGTGAGACAAAATTGTCCTTCTTTCTTTGAAAGAGGTCCTGATGGTTCATTTACAAGATGACTGATGTGCCATTCATTTACCCTACTGTTGCTGTTGCTTCTAGTGAGACTGCTTTGCTTAGAAAGTGTGAGTATCATCTTTGGTGTGAGTATCATCTTTGGGCAATTCTGCATTTGTCATCTCTGAATCAAATCTATCATTTGAATAATTCTATCTCACTACTGTGGTGGACTAAGAGTTTCTTGTGGAAAACAAGTGCACTCTTCTCACCTGGTAGGTAGAAGAAGCAAATACTTACTTAACAGCTAACTGATAACCTCATTCAGACATCAGGGACCCTTGGTAAGAAGTCAGCTTCCAAATTCCATTCAAATAAAAATGTTTAGTCCTTCACAATGAAGAACAAAAAGACCCCTGCTGGAGAAGCATCCTGCTTCCCATAATGACCATCCAGATGACTTCAGGGAGCTAATGAAGAAAAGCATGAATGCTTCATCCCACTGTTTGTCACCAGCAAACAGTACTTGAGACATGGGAAGTGCTTTGTAACATGAAGTCCAAAGAAATTAAATTTAGCAAATAACTGAAAACTTTTATTTCAATATGGCTTAACTATGACTAGGTTTTTCTGAATTATGGCCGATGTCCTTGTCATGCTTCTATACCTAGACTGATATAAGTCTGTTTGATTTAAATAGAAGTTACTATAATACTGATTTGCTTAGGACCAATAGTTAACAAGAGTTTCAGTAGGCAAATAACGTGCACACACTATTTTTAAAAACCCTTTCTCTAGGGTGGCTCCCCTAGAAAAAGCTCAACAACCTTGGTCCGCCTTAGGCGCTGGCGGGGGTTGCTATGCCCCTGCCGTTCTCCCCTCCCCCTCTGCCCCCAAATCTTAAAAGTACAGTTGCAGCTAGCCTGTGGTTTCAATAGTTTCATAGGGGAGGCTTGGCTTTGTAACCTAGGTATGTTGCTCTCTGGCTCCAATAAATAAAATATACGACAGGATCATATCTGAAGCACAAATACCAAGAGAATAAAGTGGAGCACTCAACTGTATCCTGTGTGAGATTTCAAGTAGATGCTATAAACAATCCTATTTTATGAATTATAGCTAAAAAAAACACAACTTGTTTGGTTAAGTTATAAATGGCTTGCATATGCATATACAGTTGCAATTCTAGTACTGATATTAAAGTTGTTAGTGTAGCTCTGGGGTTCCGATCTGTAATTATTAAACTACTTATGAGTACACTCTGGGTTCTGAAGGAGTAACAGGATGTCACCTGGGAACCTACAAGTCTGGATGTCCCCAGGTAAACCCTGTGGGAAGCCTAAATTCCTAAACTGAAAGCTACACTATAGAAGTCTAATGGATATCTCTGTTGCTTCATGATCAACTTCTTAGGAGATACTTAAGGTTTCTTTTCACTTGAGAGCTAGGAGGAGAGGAGAAATACTGGTGGGACATAATAATAATTCAAACGTATAGTCTCTCAAAATAGTTACCATGGCTAGAAGCCACAGGTAGACTAATTATCCACGGACTAATTAATCTCCTAATTTAATCAGAGGAGTGAATAAAGAAGTTGCTATTTTACTTAGGCAATGTTCCTTATTATTTTATTTTAAATGATCTATTGCAGAACTTCACTCAGAAAACTTAGCTTAATATTGAGAGAACTGATTAACAGCCCAGTCTCTATACATTACACTCGTTGAATAGATACTGCAAAATTAGTCTCTGTATAGTACACCATGTAAGTGTAGTGCAGATGACCATGCAAATCAACCCCATCATTGGAAAGTTCCATGCCAATACAAGGAGCATATGGTGATGGCTTGTAGGGATGGGCAAATTTGGTCCAATGCAATTTTGCATCTGTCTGATTTCTCATTCCATTCCATTTCCATGTGTGAATTTTTTAATCTACAACTTTTAAAGTTTCTTTTAGGTGTTCCAGTGGGTGCCACATCCTACCCTTCTCTTTTTTCTTTTTCAAGTAGGTCTAGACATTGGAATGGCTAGAAAGCATGTATCCGCTGTACATGTTACAAATGGGGCATCAAAAGGTGAGCTCAGGATATGATGCCATGTCATCTCTTCAAACAGAAATAAAGATGGCTGCTCCTTAAACCCATGGTGGCAGTCTATCCCAATACAAAATGTAAGGACATATATGCCATTCCAACATGTCCCCATCCTCTCAGAGGTTGTTGTGGCCCCATTTCTAACTGTTCCAAGTGGCTAAAACCTGGAGAAAGTGAGGAAGGGGAGCCCTTGGGCCATATCGCAGAATTCAGTTGGAATGCAGATACCAGACCAGATCACATCCAATCAGGAGCTGTGTACAGTGGTACCTCTGGTTACGAACTAAATTCGTTCTGGAGGTCCTTTCTTAACTTGAAACCGTTCTTAACCTGAGGTACCACTTTAGCTAATGAGGCCTCCCACTGCTGCCGCCGGTGCAATTTCTGTTCTCATCCTGAGGTAAAGTTCTTAACCTGAGGTACTACTTCCAGGTTAGCGGAGTCTGTAACCCAAGGTACCACTGCATAAAGTGAATTCACTCTTGACTGCAGATCTCCCTCACCAATGCACTCCAAAATCCTCAAGCATCTCTAGTGCTCTTCTAATGAACGGGCAATTTGTATGGTGTTCTAATTCTCTGAGCAAGATTCAGATTTGGCTTTCACGTAAAATATTGCTTTGCACATGAAAACATATGATGATGTCACTGGATGTTATTTAGGGACATCCAGCAGTTCACTATAATAAACCCGAAATCAAATTAAAAGTTAAACTTGCTGAGTATGCTTGGAATTATTTCAGAGCAAGAAACTGGGAGCCAGTGTGGTGTAGTGGTTAAGAGCGGTAGACTCGTAATCTGGGGAACCGGGTTCGCGTCTCCGCTCCTCCACAAGCAGCTGCTGGGTGACCTTGGGCTAGTCACACTTCTCTGAAGTCTCTCAGCCCCACTCACCTCACAGAGTGTTTGTTGTGGGGGAGGAAGGGAAAGGAGAATGTGAGCCGTTTTGAGACTCCTTCGGGTAGTGAAAAGCGGGATATCAATCCAAACTCTTCAAACTGCTGTTCTGTTATCCAAAGTTTCCCTGAGTCTTGTGAAGTGTATAAGGCAAAAAAGAAGAGTGGTGGTTTTTTATGGGTTTTTTTTTTTTTTTTTTTTTTTACTGAAACTGAAAATAAGTGCTAATGGCTATGATAGGAATTTAATGCTAAAACACGGGGGGGGGGGGGATCAGTCTCTGACCTTTTAAAAAATACCAGCAAAAATAACTTTTATTTTGACAGGCAATAAACACATTTTCCCTACAGGTGCTTAAGTCTGTCATTCTAATACCTGGAATCTGATCACCTTTGACAGTGAAAACTCACGAGAGTCATTAAAAGATGCAAACAGAATGTAAGTATCAAAGAAGGGTCTCAGCACCACTAGCAGTGAGAGCACACAGCTATTATCACAGAGGAGCAATCAATCTTGGGGTATATCCAGAAAGTAGCAGCTTCCCAGGTCATAAAAATAGCATAGTTTTCTCTGGATTTTATGGATATCTCTTGCAGTTCTGTGATAGCTTTAAATGCGTTTCAACGTTTTCATTAAATTAGAAAGTAAAACTGCAAAATGTTGGTCAAATCAAATTCCAGAAAATATTTTCATATTCTTTTATACAGATTTACATTTGTAATCAAAGGCAAACATTACTTTTCATTTTTATGAATAAGCACTCTAGTGCTAATTAAGTATTTTTTTAAACAAAAAACAAAAACAAAAACCAACCAGCCAAATATTCTGAATCCCATCCACACTGGCAATATCATGCCTGCTAGTGTGCTGGAACACAGCAATATGCATACATTTTAAAAATGCAATGCTCCCAGGAGTTTGGAAATTCAGTTGCAATTCAACTTGTAGATTATAGCTGAAGAGCAATTATTAGGTAGTGCCAGACAGGGTGCCAATTTGAATAAAGTATTGGGAGGGAGGTGGGTAAGCCCTGCCTTGCATAATTGGTCACATGGAATGCTCTTCAACTTGGGGAGCAGCCCCCTCAAATATTTTATTGAGGGGGGAATGAAGGGACTTCGGTGTTGGCTCCCATGGTGCTAGGAACCACCTATTTGACAGTATGTTTTTAATTCATCCCAGAGACTTATATTTGCAAATTCTGTGAATCTACGTGTCTGTGGTACATGGCAAAAAATGATCTATGTCATTTGAATAAAATAATTAAAAGATTCTGCTGATATCTGATCTCTAACAACCATGCTGTTCTCATTAGCACCACTTTGGGGTAAATGTGTTTTCAGCTTTTAATTAATTTTTAGTACTCCTTTTAGTACTTCTATTAGTTTTAAGAGTAGCTCAGAGCGTTTTACAGCCAACACTATTCTCCTAGCAACTGTGGGATGATTGTTACTTTTGTTACTTTTGGTATGCAGGATTTTCTTTTATTTATAGTTCTGTATAATAGAGGAGTTGCTTGTTTGATGATGTTTTATGAGATGTAATTATGTATTTTAAACTTTGTTATCCATGATTTTGTATGTTGTAATTCACCTAGCGGCTCTGCTGTAGGCAACACACAAACCTAATAAACAACAGAGGCGGCAGCTAGAATAAAGGCCAGTTTTAAAGTTGCAACGCCAAGCGTATCTATCAGCAAGCAACTCCTATTGAAATCCATGAATCTTATTTCAGAATAAATGGATTTAGGATTGGGTTGTTAGTCAATTATTTGAGATATCCAAGAAGCTGGAGAAAGCTCACAAGACAACAAGCAAGAAGGGGGGAGGATGGCTGAGTGAATTAGGGCAGCAACAATCAGCTGTAGAGCGTGGCCTCCTATGTGAAATGAACCACAGTGAGCCCTGGATTCTCAGACAACTTCTCCACTCACCTCTAGCATAGCCACAAGGAGGAGATTGAAAGCTTTTGCTGTCATTTTAGATTAACTGCAGTTCGAACCTAGACTGCTGTTAATTCAAATAATCAGTAATTCAAATCTCATGATCTGGCTTGTTGCAATTATCCACTGTTTAGAATAAACCATAGTTTAAGGCCAATATGTTAAACTATGTTTTATCTAAAACAGAAGCGGAATGCAACCAAATTCAGTTAACTTTCCATCCATATTTCCAGAGGTGTCACCCCACTAAGTTGCATCTGCGGACAGGAAAACAGATGACAGACTTGTGGGAAATGAACCTCTTGCAACCCAACAGAAAATACCAGGTGAAAGTACGAATGAATGTCAGAATAGATTCATATATTCTGGCTTCAGTGTTGATTGGTCTCCACCCACAAGATCTCATGATCTGCTGTCACACAGCTAATAGAATCTTTGGCCTCCATTTCTCCCTTGCAACTTTCATTTTTCTTGTAAGTATGCAACATTCAAATTATACATATTATCAGATTCACAACTATAATTTTGAATCTGCTGAAGAGTTATCCATAGGGCAATGTATCTGCATATGGCTGTATTCTGCTGTTTATTTTCTTCAGTAGGCGCACTGGTCCTGGGCACCTTTCACCTCAGTCAACGTAACACACTGAGCCAGCACTGCCGGTTTATCCATTTGGAATCTTTATACTTAAGCCTTTTTATAGCCAGTCAATGTAATCCCTTTTTGTTCAATTAGCAATAGATTTGATTATGTGTAGCAGACACAAATCCAATAGCGAGTGACTAATACACTATTTAATCCAGGCCTCGAAGCCAAATACAGATTTCATTTCATTTTACTTTTACACTGTAGAGTTGAAAGGAGGTTACATTTTTCTGGCACCCAAACCAGTACTCCCATTTGAGAACATGGAACCAGTAAGAAAGAAAAATGAAAATTCTATTCTACAAACCAGGGGCAAAAAAAAAAAATCATAGCAAATTTTAAAATAATTTGTTTGGATTTTTTTTAAGATCACCTTATCTTCAGATACTGGCCTTGTGGTGACTCTTGAGCAGTCTCTGCTAATTAGGGGAACCCCTTTTACCACATCCTAGAGACAACGTATTGATCTCCCATAAGCAGTGCTTTTTTCTGGGGGAAAACATTTTGTGAATCTTTGTACTTTCGTCCATTTATTTATTTATTTTATTTTCCCCAATTTGAACTATAAAATGTTGATTTTCTTGAGTCAAAATGAGAGTAACCCTAAATATTTTTTAAGGAAAAAAAAAAGCATTGCCGATGAGAATGACCTCACCTAAGAATGATCACCTACAAGTTCTAGTTGAGGAATTTTGGCCAAGAGTCAAGATGCTTGATATGCATACTACTGCCCATTCCCCCACTTTAAACTGCAGGCCCTCATGCAATATTACAAAATACTATTGAAACTCAGTTTCAACACGGGTGCTATCCAATACAGACAAATACGTGAAACTTTGGATACGTGAAACTTGTCAGGTGGTTCTTTGGAATCTGGGATATGCATCCATGTCCCTCTCAATCCTATAGGAAGAGACTTCTAAGGACTCTCCACTCCTCAGAAGTCAATTCATTACTGCTGTTGCTTACTCTGTATAGTCCAGGGGAGACTTCAAATCATTCGAAATAGCAATTTCCTGGTAGCCACAGCATGATGACATGTGTTCATTTATTTATTTTTAAAAGCTCTTTGGTGTAGGACCCTTTATTTGCACATCCAAGCCAAATATTGTATTCTATTGTTTTTACAGTATTTTATGTATTATTATACTTGTACATTTGGTTGGATACTGCCCTGATATTTTATATGAATGCCCTATAAGTATTTTTATAAATAAATTAAAAAATAAAATTGGTAGGCCAAATATTCTCAGGGATTCTCAGTACATTCACTATGATGATATGGTCATCTACCATATGCAGCTGAGGAATTATGACCAAATAGAAGCATGAACAAGAAAAAAATAGGTGAGGAAGGGCCAACTGAAAGAAAAAATTAAGGAAGGAGATCTCTAGATGAACAGGATACACATATTTTTATTAATTCCTATGCATTTTGAACTGAGTTCTTTCAAAGGGGCACTCTTGAACATTCAATTCAGACCTAGCCTCTTTTGCTAAATAATTCAGGATTAGAAATGTAAAAAAGAACTGATTTCTGTTCTGAACTGTTTTCATTTTGCATGCTGCACTGTCTCCATTCTGCTACAGTTTGGTTTCTGATTTTAAAAATACGCTTTTCATCTATCTGTTACGACGAAATTTTGCATAATTAATTGTGTAATTTATTATATTTTCCCAAACCATTCATTTCAATGCAAAGGAAACGAAATGGAAACGTGGTGGTGGTGGGAGCGAACATAAGCAGTTATGTATCATTTGAAGACTAAAAACAATAGCAACAGTAAATGTCAATAGTTATTGGCCAGATGGCTTTTTGTTCTGGAGTCAAATAAGCAAACACCAGCAATTTGCACTCCTGTATCTGGCTAATTTCTCAGACATCCCTATTCAGGATATGCCAACTCTTGACACATGAGTTTCTATCACATGACTTACTGCCATAGCATTCAGGGAGGGGCATTTCAATATCAGAAGCAGCACAAAGAAATTACAAAAATAAGTGCTTCTTTATTATCTGCAGATGCTACATACAAGGATTCATAAAAACCTCGTCACAGACCCACTCAAAACAGAAAACATATAACCACTCAGATATCATGGCTGCTATACATTCCTCATGATTGTGTCTGAAAATGGTTTCTCTTTACCAATGGGGCCTTACATAGAAAAGCTTTTTCTTAACTGGTCAGCTGATTAGCAAATTGCCAGGTGATAATAGGAAGCAAATAAAACAAAGATTTCATTTCTGATGTAGCTTCCTGTCTAAGCTCTTAACTGCATGGCAGTCTCCAATGACTGTAAAGAATCATTGGCGTGCTTCAGGATGAAAAAGTATTTCATCTCTACCTCTGCCTGCAACCCGAAATTGTACAAAGGTTAAATATGACTCACGACAATAATTCTACCAGAAAGCCTGAAGCACAACATTAAAAAGTGATCTGATGCTGGTGTTTGAAAAGACTTTCTGGGAAAGCACATAGCTGGGCAAAAATGTCTGAGTCTTTTAAAATTATAGCATTTCCTTTTTCAGTATTTGTAAATATAGTAGTCTTTTAGACATAAAACACAAAAAATGCCCCATAATAGCGAGATGCAGTGGAAATGTTCCAGAAACTGTAACTTTCTCAATTTTTAAGAAAGTTAGAAATTAAAATTTCATAGCCTGAGTGTAAAAGTGAGCGTATTCAGCATGTGTGTATGTTTCAGACATAGCTAGGAATTAGGAAATTTAAAGGTATTGCAATTCCTCCTTAGGGCAGGGGAAGTCAGAGAGAGAGGAGGTATAATGCTGAAGAAATATTTATGTACAATGTGACTAGTCTTTAAGAGACTAGGAGAAATACTCAGAAATCTATACAATGAGCATGCATTTCTGGTGATGTACTCATTGCACTGAATAACCTGCGATGTCAGTCTTTCTGCTTTGCCAACTGATTTCACAGATATGATACACCTTTAGGATATTTTATAAACTAGGGCAAATCGCAGTTAACAGGCAGGCATCTCTATAAATGCCAGCATTTTCAATCATTGCCAGCTTCATATTCTTAAAAAGTAATGACCTAAGAATAGACGCTAGAGTAATTCTAGTGGGACAGAACTACTCACATTTTCATTATGATGGAGAGACACTGAAAAGGCTACAGTACAGTGGAAAGAGCTTCCTTTCACTTTACTAAGCTTAATCTGAATTGCTAAGACTACTTAATGAGTATTCAAGGACTATTCTTTCTTAATTATGGCAATTCTATGGATGACTGGTAGTCTCTTTAATATTTGAATATAATTTTTATCTGACTATAATTGCAGGAGATTGGAGCAAGAGTGCATATTTCCCACTAATCTCCAAGAGGAACATAACTATGAATCAGTTGTTAATAGACTTCTGTATATTAAATAGTTAATTTTGGCTGGATTATGACTCGCAGTTCCAAGTGGATGCTACTGTGCAGCAATTGTTGTTGGATTTCCAAAAGCACCATGCCGCAGAGGAAATGTTAGTCCATACCTCTTAATATAAGTATGAATATTAAATGGGATGCTTCAATTAGGAGCTTATTTTTAAGAATATTAAGATTTCAGTGGTTTTAATATCATATTTATGACTGTTTATGATATTTTCGAATGATGCAACACACACAGTAAATGTGATGTATACGTTTTCTAAACTGACAGGTGATGGGGGGGGATAAGAACCTATGCCAAGGATTTCCGAAAATCTGCAACATTGTTTCTTCCCTTCCATCTGCGTGAATTTCTGCTGTATAATACAAAACCTGCCTTATGTGCAGAAGCAGAACCTACATTAGTAGGCATTCAAGTCTTATTAAATTAACAGACAAGATGTAATTTGTCTGTCATTTAACATACACAGTCTGTCACTGGCATAACGCTAGTAATATGTTAACAAATGGAATAAAGTCAATCGACATTTTCCAGCAGCGTACTTTTCCTCTTACAGACCTTTAGTTAGTTAGTTAGTACCTCACTTTTCAAGTCATCTGACTTCATAGCTAGCCCTTGAGGGCAAGCATCCCACAGCCCTGGTTGTTGGGGGGGGGGTTCAGTATAGTGTGCCCAAATTTTACATTGGTATGGGGGGGGGGAGCTTTAACTACCCCCTGATCCCCGTGCAATTTACTTAGGAAAATAGCTTGCATTTCCTTCAATGGTAGCTTCTCCCCCCCCCCCCCCATGGACATTGCAGAAATGGAGCCTGGGTCAGGCAAAACGTCAGTTCTTCTGAGAAGCTAGGCTGTTCCCTCCCAATTTCACTGGAAAAATCCATTACGTCTGGCTGTAGCAGAGGGGAAGTGAAAAGAAGCAGGGGCACATATTGGGAGACAAGCAATGGATGGATTCTCCTCTCCTTGAGTTTCCCGGACCCCAATTAGACATCAGAAGAACTTGTATCTGTTGAGCTTATTTTCTCCTCCCTCCCAATCTGTTTTCCTTCTGCGTTGTGTCTTTTTAGATTGCAAGCTTAAGGTCAAGGACTGCATCGTCTGTATTTATCTGTAGCGTATGCAGTGTCTACCCAGAGGTACCAGTGAGTTTGCAGCCTTAAAGTGTTGCCTTCCCTCCCACATCTACAGACTGAACATGGATGTCTGAATAGTAAAGGTAAAGGGACCCCTGATCATTAGGTCCAGTTGCGGACGACTCTGGGGTTGCGGCGCTCATCTCGCTTTATTGGCCGAAGGAGCCGGTGTACAGCTTGCGGGTCATGTGGCCAGTATGACTAAGCCGCTTCTGGCGAACCAGAGCAGTGCACGGAAACGCTGTTTACCTTCCCACCAGAGCGGTACCTATTTATCTACTTGTACTTTGACGTGCTTTCGAACTGCTGGATTGGCAGGAGCAGGGACCGAGCAATGGGAACTCACTCTGTCGTGGGGATTCGAACCACCGACCTTCTGATCGGCAAGCCCTAGGCTCTGTGGTTTAACCCACAGCGCCACCCGCATCCCTGTTTGAATAGTAGTCCTTATGTATTAACAGTTCTTCAGACATCCAGACATTGTGGGGTTGATCTAGCATGACTGTGCATGTCAGGGCTGGGGCCAACAATGCAGCCCCCCCCCCAACTTCTTGTTCTACCTATGTACCCACATAATGCAGGTAATGTGACAGCTGCTCAGGTGTTTGGGATATTCTGTGGTTTTATTATGCCTTTTCTTTTTGAGAGGGCAGATGTTAAGACCAGCAACTTTCTTAGAAACAAATGATAAGACAGGCAAACTTCCCTGCCCAATTTATATTAAAGCTACAGGAAATTCATCTACAAATAGCTCTCAACTCTGGCTTCCTCATAATATAAATGTAATTTAGTTCCTCAAACACAGAAACTCTCACTTTCACTCCTAAATACATGGAACCACCATTGAAGGCTTTGACCTAAATCTACTGAGTGAATAGAAAGTTTCTTAATGCCATTGTCCTTGGATAGGTTCAATGCAGTGTTAGTAACTTTAACAAAGGGCTCAATTTCAAGCTGTGATTAAACTTTGTGCTCCAATTCTGCCAGCACAATTTTAGAAGACGATGGAAGGCATTTATTAGTTCTACCTAAAAAATAAAAAAAAATCCTTCCAGTAGCACCTTAGAGACCAACTAAGTTTGTTCTTGGTATGAGCTTTCGTGTGCATACCAAGAACAAACTTACCGTGTTTCTCCTAAAATAAGACACCGTCTTATATTTTTTTTCGCTCAACAAAACACAGTATGGCTTATTTTCAGGGGATGTCTTATTTTAACCGTGTCGCATCCGTACGCTGCATAGCCACGCCTCTCCAGGCTGTTTTAATGGGAGGTACCACATCACTATGGCTTATTTTCGGGGTATGGCTTATATTTCGCAAATGCATAGAAATCCTGCTATGGCTTATTTTATGGCTATGTCTTATTTTAGGAGAAACAGGGTAGTTGGTCTCTAAGGTGCTACTGAAAGGAATTTTCGTTTGTTTGTTTGGACTATGGCAGACCAACACAGCTACCTACCTGTAATTAGTTCTACCTGTTCATTTTAACACTTCATGAGGGTAGTATCAATTGACAAAGCAATTGTAAGTTATGTTTACTAAAATTATGCACAAATGTTTTGGGGGTTAAGAAGAGGGGGAAAACAACCCTAACTGTTCTCTTATTATTTCATACATTAAGTATGCTGCAAACACCACCGGGTTCAGTCTCATAGCAGTTGTTCTACTGCAATGAAAAAGGTTCTACTGGAACCTTTTTATATCCTGACTAAGCATGACAAGATACATTTTTAGGACTTGCAATTACACTATTCCTATTTGGTGCAAAGGAAAAGCTGAAATTTCACAATAATTTTTTCCATTAGCTCTGAGTGCATTTGTCATTGTTAATTGTACTGCTAACAATGCAAACTGTTCTATTCAAATTAAAATGCATCTTTAAAAAAGAATAATCTAGAGTGATAATGAATGCCAATTTGTGTTGAAAATAATCTTATGATATATAAACAGAACGTTCAATGAGGATGATAAAAAACTGTATGATAAAAAGGCAAATAAAACATAATGGTAGATCTTCTACAAAAGAACCAACACAAAACAAAGCCCTGATTGCCTAGAGGTTACATAAACATATATTTATTTTCTCAACTTTGGAGATCAGTAGTTAAAATACCCTTAACCTTTTGGGAGTAGTGAAACATATAAGGAATTTCTGCAGATTAGATACAACTAGCTAAAAATTGTATACCTTTTTCTGGAGAAACAGTGATACACAGTATGATATATAGATATGAAGCTATAATGACCCTGAATGTTAGTAGTAACTTCATTTATGAATGATTATTAATGGAGAGTAAGTACAGGCAACAATCAATTGACACACAACTGCAACTGTGAGTATTCTGGAAGCGGCCAGAAAAGGGGACAGAATGGGTTTACGAACACATTGCCAACGTGCACGGGGTATGTCAAGAATGCAACCCCAGTGCAAAACGGCCATTGCCTGTACTGTAAGAAATACAGAAAAAGCATTTCTGATGCTGCAGCATGATTCTCCCCTCCAAATTAAGCAACTCTGGTGGAAAACCAAAACACTGATGGATTCCTCTACACCCCCCCCCAAAAAAAACCAGCTTAATATTCTGCAAGGAAGGTGATATCCTACTTATAAATTAGGTGTTAATAGGTTTGCTGAGCAAGCTCATCAGTAAAGGTAACACAAACACTTTCATGGGAGACTGTAACATACACTTCTGAGTGTAACCTCGCAGACACACATTTGCTTTTGGTCTCATGTTCGGTTTCATGTTTGCTTCTTATGCCGGTGAATGTGCACTGACACATCATCATCTTCATTTATAAAATTTCTATACTGCCCTTCATCCGAAGATCACAGTTCAGTTTACAATATAAATATGATGTATCCCCAAAATATACTAGTTGTGTTTCACAATGGAGCTGGAATATGGGCATTTCTCTGTATTGCTAGGTGTGCAGAAGGGAGAATCACCGCTTCCCCAGAAGCCTGTAGTTACTGGAGGCAACCATCCAGATCTTTAGCCAGTCTTTGGCATCTCTGCTGATTACTGGTTTGTGTGCAGGGTACAGTACTGACAGCTAGATCAAAGAGGGTAAGTAATAGAAGAGGCAGAAGATTTCACAGCTCTGAAAGAAACGTAGCCCCATCTCCATCTCTCCATCCCTCCATCCCCCCCTTGCAACTTCAGGCATCCAAATATTTAGGCAGTTTATATCTGAGAAGTATCAAGACCACTGGTGTGTGTGTATGTATGTATGTATGTACACAAACATACCATAGATAAGGTAGTGAATAGGATATTTCCCAATCTCCCTATGTGTAAGTCAAAACTACACAACATTAATGAAGAAGTACTAATTTAAACTCTATGGATAAGTATCTTAAGGCAACCAATATGCCATAACTTGCAAGAAATCTAGAAACTTTAACAAGTTTATAGCTTGTTGAATGGTCCATACAGGTTTCCTTTTTTGTTTTAAGTGAAATTTGCTCATGAAAAGAGGAAGAGTGAAAGCAAACCAGACACCTAATAGCATGTGTTAAAATTATCTATTTGATTAATTACAAAGACCAATTGTCTTCAGACCTAAGATTAGAATAAATTGTGGCCTCTACTCTTCCTCTAGAAAGTGTATGTTTGGCAACACTTAACATCCGAAGTTATTCTCTGGTTTATTTTTAAAAATACTGTATGCATTTAAATAGAAAGCCTGTGTTGTCTTTGATATATGGTCTGTTTAGATTAGAACAAGAATAGTCTAAATCACATTTCATGGACAAGGAAGAACTTGCAACATAGTTATTAGTGACTATGTTCAAACAATCATATTAGCTTAATAAGCAAAAATATGAACAAGACTTTTGCCAACAAATATAGTCCCTTCTGCAGTGTGTGCAATCAAACCAGGAAGCCTCTAATTAACCATAGTTTCCTAATTTGTCGAAACTGGGAAACTATGGTTGCTTGATTTAGAAGAAGCCAGTGTATTAAATTAAACTGGCTTAATATCCTAACTTGTTTGGATGAAATAGGAAACTATGGATAATTATAAATAGTGTAGACTTTTTCTCTCTAAAAAAGCTAAGTGGAATTATAATATAATATAATATAATATAATATAATATAATATAATATAATATAATATAATATAAAAAATTTCTTGGTTTGATTGCTTGTACGGCCAAGAGTTGTGGCAGGGCAGTCTACACAGACAAAATGATACATTCATATCTCAGCTTATTAAACCAAGATACAATTTTCCAAACCAGGCTAATATGTGACTGTATCTGCAGAATTTTTTTGGGTGTAGAATTGGTATTCTTAGATTTATAAGCCACAGATGTTGCTACTAGGGACTGCATTTTAACTAGCCATTTATGATGAGTGCATGCACCATAGTAATTGCATCTCAGAAATGTTACTTACGCCATACTGGTGATTTCACAACAACTATGGAAGTCCACTGGAGCATGCAGTAAAGCCTATGCAGAGTCAGGAGAATTCAAGAAATGTTGGATTGGGAGTAAGGAGAGGGTTGTTTACTTTCAAAACTTTTTAGTATATTGTGTCGTTTTGCAAAGTTGTATTTCTCTTTGAGTTAAAAGTCATGTTGACCACTTTGTGAAACAGCACAATATACTAAAAACAGTACTCACCTGGACCTTTGTCCTCTGGCTCCAGGTTTCAGTGGATTTCCAGAGTTGATGTGATATTACCAGCATAGATCATGATGCTTAGGCCGTTTACTTCAGACCACATATGTGGATGTTCATAGTAGGACTGAAGAGGGCTGGACCTATGAAAAAAATTGAAAACGTATATTTCAAATCAATAGTAAATTAACTGATTCTCAGTCGCCCTTTGGAACAGGCATTTGATATGCATCCTTGCAGCTAATTAATTTCTGTAAGAATCTACATAGGGCCCAATGTCAAGACACAGCTAACTGGAAAGGACAGAAAGTTGTGATGCAGCCAGGAAGCAAGTCCAGTTATAGGGCTCACACTAGACTCTTATCACAGCAGGTCTGTCTTCCTTTGAATAAATTTTCCCCTAGACATCTCTCCCTTTAAAACCTGCCCAGCCTGCTCAGAGGGCTTTGAAGGAACACAGAGTTGTATTCAGTGGTGCATGAGCAGAGTTTTACATGTGCAACATGTATCTGGTGAACCGGGTTTGCGTCTCCGCTCCTCCACATGCAGCTGCTGGGTGACCTTGGGCGAGTCACACTTCTTTGAAGTCTCTCAGCCCCGCTCACCTCACAGAGTGTTTGTTGTGGGGGAGGAAGGGAAAGGAGAATGTTAGCCGCTTTGAGACTCCTTCGGGTAGCGATAAAGTGGGATATCAAATCCAAACACGATTGCCCCTCTCATCCCTCTGGCAGCCCTCCCCATGCTCCCTATAATGTGCTCCAAATGCCCCCTCAACCCTCTAGGACAGATTTTGATTGTGTGCAAGGGGTTGACAAGGAGAGAAAGTCCTACTGCACAATCAGAAATCTTTCCCACTTGAGCAACAGCAGCGTTGGGAGATTCCTTTAGAACCCAAAACATGTCCAGCAATAGGTTTTATTTGTTTTTTTATATATAAATATTTCCCAATTAACAGGGATCAGTATGAGCCCCTTCCACCCATACCCATCAAAACTGTTTGCATGCACTTTTGTGTATTTCAACTTTTATTTTAACACTGTGGTTCCATATTACTCTATAGATGGGAGTCTGCACAGTAGCAAATGCTAGCCTCCTTGTTATCCTCCGACTGTCACTTGTTATTTCATTGGCTTATTGACAAATAGCAGATGGCTCCCTGAAAAAATTGTCACCTTGTTAATGGCAATGACAGACATGCTAGCTGCTGCATTTTGATATTTTTATGTTTGTGTTTCTAGATGCTTATATGATTACACCCATTCTCTTCCTCTATTACAAACCATCAGTAAATGATCTGGAACGCTGTTTCAACAATGTTATTTTATACAACAGGAACAAGCCTTATACTGCAAAATGCCCAACACTCAACAGAGAGAAAATATGTACAACTCTTATACCAGCTTACTCACCAAGATTTACAAAAAATGGACCTCCCTATTAAATGGAGATGGGGGAGAGAAAATATTTATGGCAAGTAACCCACAAGTCCATCAATGTAGTTTGCAGAATTAGCTCAAATGACATCCTCACAGGTAAGCACCTTATTACTGCGAAATCCAAAAGCTTAATAAATCTTAAAGAAAAACCATACCCCCTCCCAAGAGTAGCTGTAATAAGCCAATTGCTGTAAATGTTATTGCAGCAGGCTCCCTGCTTTTGCAGTGCAGAGTGGGGCTTACATTCTGCCTTTCTATTTCAACTGAGGGTTACATCTTCTCAGCTGTAGATCTGGAACTAAGCCTATTATATGGTTAGTGGAAAGCTCCAATTGATTTTGGCTCAAGTCTTTCTGTATCCCAGCTTAGTTGTCTCATTTTCAGAAGCGGCACTGCAGTCATGGAGATTTCTTTTAAAACCACCACTAAACAAAATACAATACCTAAATAGTCAACGGATTTAATAATTGACATGCCGTCTTTAGATCCAACTACTGATTGAACCATACCCATTTCTATGCATACTTCATAGTGACCATTAAAGTATGGGTTGGGTCGAGCTTAATTAGTCGAGAAATCACATCTTACAATCTAAAAGCATATTCCTCAGGATGTGTGTGGCTTTTTCAGGATTACTAACCAAGAGAAAGGCAATCTGTGCATCTTATTCTAGAACTGACAAAGGGTTTGAGCAAGGCTCTGGTTAATTCTGCAGGATGCCTATCCTAAAGAGACTGGAGATGTGCCCTAGAGAAGTCACATGTTTCTCTCCAACTGCTCTGCAGCCTACTGATCTATTTACCTGCAAGGTTTGTATGCCATTTTTCCATATTCATTTATAAAATGGTTTACAATATAAAAGCATAATCGAAAATTCTTTCTAGTAGCACCTTAGAGACCAACTGAGTTTGTTCCTGGTATGAGCTTTCGTGTGCATGCACCAGGAACAAACTCAGTTGGTCTCTAAGGTGCTACTAGAAAGAATTTTCGATTTTGTTTTGACTATGGCAGACCAACACGGCTACCCACCTGTAATATAAAAGCATGATCCAATGCAAAAATAATAATAATAATAATAACTTATAAACACATGAAAAGCATAACTGGACAGTAAATAGCAGTACTACTATCAACCCAAGGCAACATTTTTTAGTCCAAGAGAACAATTTTACCATACAGTGGATTCAAGGCCTGGCGCAAGGTTTTGTCCTCTTCCAAAAGTAAAGAAATAACAAGGTCAAACACACCTTCTGTGGGAGGGCAGTTTACATTATCCAAGCAACTTCAGAGGAGGCCCTGCTCCTCTGAACGATGACATCCCTAGCAGGGTGTCACTAGGAAATCTCAAAGAACTGTGTAGGGTGCTCACACTCCCCGAGATAGTCTGGACCCAGACCATTTCCAGGCCTACACCTGTCTCCTCTGCTTCAATCAGTGGGTTGCCATGTTGATTTACCAGTCCTGAGGAAAAGAACTCTACAGCGGATGGTTTGCTTTACAATTATTCTTTACCCAAGGACCCAAATACAACTTTGAGTAACGGGTACCATTTCCCCTCTTCCTGGGGATCTAACATCCTTTTGCTATTTCATTTTCTCAAACAACAAACAATGGAGCAGTGTGACATTGAGGGCAGAGGAAACACAAGATTGGTAGTGGCAGGCGCAAGTACATGTGTACCTATGCCTGCCACAACCAACCAGGTGCTCCCATGCCCCTACAGCCATGATGTTCTACCTAACCGCTGTCCCACTGAGTATCTCAGTGGTTGTGCCCCACCTTACATGCTGTTACTAGAAAATCTCATACCACGACTTGAATTCAAGAGACAAACAATTACTTACCATTGTTTATTCTGCTTTTGTTTGCTATCTGCTGAACCCCCATGCTATGTATGCAGGCACTGTAGGCCAAACCCAGACTGTATGCATGCAATGCAGCCCTAGGCCTTCAGGCCTCCTGGAGCTCAGGAGCTTCATCTGCATAACAAAAGACAGAGAGGATTCTAAAACCCTCCAATGACATTGTTAGTAGTTGGCAGGCAGCCAATCCCTGCTGAGATAGGGCCAGTGTTGTGATTTGCTAACCGCAGCATTAAGGTGACCTATCACAGGTGGTATGTGTATTTTGCCTGGGCCGGCTTAAGGTATATATACTGGGCCCAGTGCCCCTGTTTGTCATTCTTGTTCTTCTTGTTCCTGATGTTCCAATAAATCCTTCTTGAGCTGAATCTTGGTCTTGGGTCATTCCTGAACCCACCTACACTTCACCCTAGTTGAAGTAATCACTCAAAGATTAGTTCATCAGTTCAGAATAACAACAAGCAACAGCACAACTTTGGGTTTGCAAACCAGCTTCCAACCATGGGTTGATACTCTGGTTTGTAAGCTGCTGTAAGTTTCAACATAGTGTCAATCCATTGTTTGGCCTTATGTCTGAATGTAGCCACTGTCCGAAAGGCAGCACAAGAGTGCTTTTCCACCCAGGTACATAACCAGGAAACCACTCACAACAGCCTCAGACACAGACTATATAAAATTAGGAATAAAGAACATGAAACAGCTGTGACTGCCTGGAATGCTTTTAACGTGTATTTGAAACCAACTGCCTCTTTAATTCATCACATAGTAAGATCAAAACATATGTGTTGTTTCCCTCCTACAGTTCCCGACAGAAATAATTAATCCTGGTTTTCTTTCTTATCTGCAGTGAACTATGCCCTTGATAAAGCAGGAGATCTTAGACGTAACATATAGATTCCAGAAACTGAACTATGAATTCCTATTCTATGTGACTGTGCTGATCCCTATGCTGTGGACATCTGACTCTGCCCTGGCTTCAGTTAGGAGAACTAATTCAAGGGGCACCATATGGATCTGGGTCATCTATAAAATTATTTTAGGAACAATTAGGGTGCTCTAGAGAAATACACCCAGTGACAATTTGCAATTGCAATCAAATTTAGTGCCAATAGGGACCTGACAGTTCTCTAATCCAACCCATTATAACGAGGGGTGGACCTTGAATAGCATGGCTAAAATAATTTCAGCCAGTTACAATCACTGCACCACAATCACTGCATTGGAAGCCCTTTCTGAGTTCTGTGCCCTTAATGATTTTAGGTTTTGCTCCCTTGATATTTCACATTTAAGCAACTTCCTTCTCTGTAATTTAGCTCTTTATTTAGCTCACAAAGTAAGCATTATGCTCTAAGTAGGTAGAGTATTTATCTTTTGGAGTCAGTTCCAGTTGCCCTTAGCAACCAACGCTTGAAGGAAAACCTTATTTTCATTTGGCAGTTCTGAGCAGATCCAAAGGGTCAATTTCATGGCTATTGCAGGAGGTGGGTCTTCAGCTTGAAAAGGCACAAGACAAGTCCTGCTTTCATTTGAATTAAAAATCACTGCTTCTTTTTTTTTAAATACTTTCCATGTCTTGTGACATTGCTGGCCAAAGGTTACAGATCATTTCCCAAACACATTATATGCATCTCAGCCTAAAAAAACATGGAGGTGAATTTCAGCTTGGTGCATAGCCAAGTCACAGCCCCGTCAAGTGTTGTGCAGAGCATTCTGATTCCGTTCTGACTCTTACAGCCCTTCAGCAGCATGAATGAGTTGTTTTGTTTTTCAAAACCTATTACACAAATTGCAATGTGCACATGTTTGTCAAAACAAGAGAAAGAAAATGGCTTGACCTGAGGAATCAATCTTCTCGGATGAGAAGCACTGTAATTATCACTTGTCATGTGTAGCTCTGAATGCACCAATAAAATAATTAAACAGCTATTTCATAAAATTAATTGAACATCAAGGGCATGCAGTGATCCATTTTGCAAAGACAGGACTTTCATAGTCTTCTTCACCATAAAAACTTCCAAAGTTTCCATATGGAACACTATATGCCTGAAGTCCAGAGCTGTATTATTTATTTTTTAAAAATAAATTTCACAGTCTTGGCAACTGGGATAACTTTCTTCCAGTATTTTTATTTGCTTGTTTTTGTGGTGAGGGAACAGCAATGGACATTTTTTGGAGGAAACAAAATATATGCAAACTTAATACTGCTTCGCAATTTTATCAGCATGAAACAAAATGCATTATGTATAATTTAGCACATAAAATTGTACTTTTCACTGTATTTATGAAATGTAAACATATAAATGCCTTAGTTTTATTGAAGCAATCATTACTAATAGATACATAGATGCAAGCTGTTGCACTCTAAGATAGTTTTTGCCAGTTGGAAAAACAAGTAACAAAAAGAAAAGTTGAAAAACTAAAACAATGTCATTATAAATTGCTACAAAAAAGGAAGGTTTTATTATCTGAGTTTATAAACAGTATACAGGCCTCAAGATTGCCATGCATAAAACAGAAGTAATTCATATTTTAGAGAAAATGCTTATAAAATAAACATTCCCATAATGTAAAGAAGTGGTAATAAATCTGAATGTTTGGTTAAGCTTTATAATAAATACCAAACCCTTCAATGGTGTATCATCATGAGAAACACAAAGTGTCACAGTTACTGTATGCAAACTTAGCTATTCCAAGACACTATCTATTTGATTGATTTATATCCTGCTCTGTTCCAATAAAGGGTAAATCCTTGAAAATAGCTGCATAATTCTCGTTAGAGAAACACTATCTTACGGTAAATATCAGAATCTTGTATCTCATGGTGTCCCAATGTTGATGGAAAACTGTCTGAGACTTCCATCAGCAGGTGGGGAAGGGATGTGCTTTTTGTAATCCCCTCTCCCTCCTATACTGTTCCAAGCCCAGGGATGTGGGGGGCGGGGAGAGCTACAGCAGGAGGGGCGGTCAGCTAAAATTGCCTTCCAGTCTGCAGATAGAAACCTCTGTGGAGGAACACCACAGGAAACAATCCTCAGACAGACTCTGAATTTTAAACCTTGAGCTTTATAGACTTCAGAAAATAAAGGCTTGCATGAATTGCAGCTTCTCTGCTCTCGCATGTACTAGTTTGTTCCTTGATTATGTTCGTGTCTTTTCAAACATTCATCAGTTTGTTTCACTTGATCGAGAAGGTGAAAGCAACAGAAATAAGAGGATGGAGTACCTAGGCCTTGTTGCTTTGGGGGAGAACTGCAGACTCACAAATAGCACCTGAAGGTGTTTAGTATTTTGCAACAAAGTGAATAAAAAGCAATCTACTGTTCAGTAATTATCAGCCCTGACACATTTCGGACACTTCAGCTCTTTTCAGACATCCTGAGCATGTACAATGGATATATATAGGATGTTTCAGAATAAGCCCCTTCAATGGTTATGCATAAGTCAGGGTCCAAAGCTAACATACCAGTTCTGTCCCCCACATATTTAATTCTATGCACGTTGAGTGTCTGAAGGGGGTATTAGTCCTTGAATAAATTATTTAATATATTTATCACACGTATACAGACGGCCAAACAGATATCCTTAATTTCAGAATTGTTCCTCTAAGCAAATGTTAATTATTTTAAACAAAAGGCATAGGTACCACATGACTAAAGATTCTGCATTATGAGGATGAATTCTTGTGGATATTAATAAAAGTTTTATTCAGTCTGAAGTATAGGTTACAATTGCTATAGCAACTGATTAGTATACATACCTATTTATAAAATATGAGAGTTAGAAAGCTGGAAACTTAATCCAAATCAATGATTCAAATCAGCCTTTTCCTTGGCTATTTAGATCAATTATTTTAATTGCCTTGATTTAAATGAATCTACACTGGCAGCACTTTAAAGTACTTCTCCAGTGTGTTTAGTAATCCAATCAAATGCTGTAGCAATGCTATCATCACCAACATCGCTACCTTAGAATCTTTAATCCAGAAGATTTATAAAAGCAAGAATGGACTCTAAATATTATTTTAAAATACTGCTTTAAAAAACCATTTCTCTCATCGTTCCAAAAGAGAAAGTATTTTCCCCAACATTTCCATTTTTTCTATTTCTGGGTTTGGGAGGAAACAATCTCCTGTCCTCTTTTTCAGTCCTTATCCCAGGCTTTCACATTCATTAATGTCAACAGGTATTTTATCTTGGGTTAAGAACAGGAGCATATCTGAAAAGCTTTTATATATATATACAAAGACGTAACCAAGGACACATGAAGCTTTATTTTAAGTGCCTGCTCTTTCCCTTTTTCATCTCTTTAAGAAGCCAATTAGTGAGCTGTATTTCTAGCAACTTGTGATTTGCAATAAGTAATTGTGGTCTAAGACTATTTTTTGACTGTTGCTATTTGCCGAACACCCACTTAGGGGGGGGGGGAACCCGCACACCCCAGCAATTCAATACAGTATGGCTTTTGCATGAAAGGAGAAGAAGAAAAGTTGACTATAGTCTAAGGAAGCAAAGAAACATAGCGTTTACCTAGTTTTGCAAAATGTACTGTTTGGGGTACTACTGTGCAATCCTAGTCTAAATTTACATAGGCCAGGGTCCTTAATGATTTGGATAAAGCACGTGATAGGCAGCAGAGACGTGGCCTAAATTTGAATTCAACATACCCCAGACTTCATGCCTACAACCTGCAAGCAGACGAGATGGTAAGTTAAACATTCCTTTTGATTTCAGCAGAAAGTCAAAACATATTGTCCCACACTGCCCACACTGCTGCAACAGTCCTATTCTCCAACTGTGCAGATAAGTCACCATACCCAGAAAGCAGCATATAAACATCTGTCACAGTCCATACTTCAGACAATAGAGTGCACAGCATGGGCTATACTGCTCTGGACTTTTGCAAGCACAATACAGGTGAAACTCGAAAAATTAGAGTATCGTGGAAAAGTCCATTTATGTAAGCAATTGTTTTCATTAGCTACTGGAGTTTAATATATAAGAAAGATTCATGACATGCAAAGCGAGATATGTCAAGCCTTTATTTGTTATAATTGTGATGATTATGGCATACAGCTGATGAAAACCCTAAAGTTGAGATTGTTAATTTGGGGTTCTCATCAGCTGTACGCAATAATCATCACAATTATAACAAATAAAGGCTTGACAAATCTCGCTTTGCATGTCATGACTCTATCTCATATATTAGTTTCACCTTTTAAGTTGAATTACTGAAAGAAATAAACCTTCCCACGATATTCTAATTTTTCGAGTTTCACCTGTATATTCACTTGATTCAGCTGCTGCACTCTGCTGTGCATAAGGCTCCCACCAGCCAAATGGCTCTTGCAGAAGCGAGCTGCCACAGTTCACCCAATCTCTCCATGCAGGACACACTGTGTAAGTATGCACTGGGTACTAAGGATGCCCATGAAACTACACATATACCGATAAGAGTTTACTCTCTATCTAGTAAGTGAAGTTAGGATTAATGGTTATACTGAACAGTTCTAGTTACAGTAATCACAAAGGTTTATATCTAACACTGCTGTTCAGCTTGTGCAACATACTTCCTCTTGCACAAGAGAACTTCCTCCAAGTCTCTGATGCACCCTATGCACCCTAAAAACCTGCTCCAAAGGTTTGGGAAACACACAGATTTTGGGAGGCAAAATGAAGTCTCACTGCCCAAGCAGAATGCTGCTTACATAGCAGTAGATACAACCCAAACCCTGCAATCTCTAAGATGAAAAGGCTTATGGGAGGAGATCTATAAGCTAGAACACAATTTCCACTGCCCATACCTTCATCTTTGTCTTCAAGTCCTCACTGTGTTGTCAACAGTCACTTACTTTTAACTTTACTACTTGAGGAGAAAACTTAAGTTGCAGGCCCGGGCACAGTGAGCCCAAGGCCACTGGGACTGGGGCTGGGGCACGGGAAGTAGTAAAAAATTACCTGACAACATATTGAGATCGAAATGGCGACAACTTTATTGAATACAGATGTCAGTAGGCTTTGGCACAGACATTGGGTATGTATTCTAAAACAACCAACATGACTGCTGGCTGATTACTCCATCAGGGTCAATCCTGGGTTAATGATTCCCCATGACACACATCAAATAGGGCAACCCTCCCAGGATGCCATTTGGGGGGTTCTATAGCCTGTTAGCCCCCTATACCCATTTACTGGGGTACCCTGATAATTAGATCAGGAAGCACGGATCCCTGCTTAGACTAAGGATCCAACCCAATGCCTTATTCCACCACTCAAGTCAGCCCCACCCTGCCAGCTCGCCATCAAACCACTCACATCTGCAACCAATTATGTAGGCCCCAGTAGTTGTCAAGCAGCCAAACCTCATTGCCCCTTGATGAAAGATGCACACCATCAGGCCTGTAAACAGTCACACTGCTGAACAAGATTGTGAATCACTCAACCCACCAGGTGCTACAGTGAAGCTAGTTTAAATAAGTTGGAGGTGGACCTGAGCAAAGCCAGGCTTCACCCAGGTCCATACTCCAACTCCCACCTCCAAGGTTGGCTGTGACTGGCCCATTTGAATTTAAGTTGCTGAAGCGTCTCAACAGATCCCACAACGAGCTGTGGCCAATGCCAACTGGTCATGCATGAAAGGAACCGCACCCGAATTGGGCTGTGCCAGGCAACAGCTGCTGCTGCTGCTGCTGCACAAGAGCAGAGGAAGGGGGTGCGGTGGGGGTGGACCACCCCGGGTGTTGCCACTGAGGGGGGTGAAAAAATGACGGACGGCATTCACCGTGGTGCCTGCAGCATACCTGAGCCACGTATCTCTCCTGGGAGTGATACAGTGGCTTGGGCGCCCACTGGCTCCGTGCTGCCCCAAATGGTCCGCCTGCCACCCCCCCAACCTGTAGGGAGGGTGAGTGGGAGGAGGCAGGCAGACTCCTCAGAGGCCCCACGGAGCGTCCTGCCCCGGCTCGCCCCCCAGGCGGCTGGCCCTGCCCCTGGGTGCAGGGCATGCATGCCATCCAAGGTGCCTGATCAGCTTGCTCCGCCACCGCCGCTGCAAAAACATTGAGCGGTCTAAATGGGTTTGTGCCCTCAATCTTTCCCAACATCAGGGGTTTTTCCAGGGAGTCTTCTCTTCTCATGAGGTGGCCAAAGTATTGGAGCCTCAGCTTCAGGATCTGTCCTTCCAGTGAGCACTCAGGGCTGATTTCCTTAAGAATGGATAGGTTTGATCTTCTTGCAGTCCATGGGACTCTCAAGAGTCTCCTCTTAGTAGTTGTAGTAAGAATCAAAGAAAAGTTTAAAAAAGGCTGCCACTTTCTCTTCCTGTGTAAACATATGTGATGTGGCAACGGGCCAGGCACTAATCCACAGTACATAATTCTAATCACTCTGTGAAGTTTAAGAGCTAGAGCAGGGGTCGGCAACGTTTTTTGAGGCCTGTTCAGTCCACTCCCCGGCAGACCTCTCAGTGGGCTGGGTGAGGAGCGCCCGTGCACGTATGCTATTTCTAGCACACTTCCAGGACGGAGGAATGCCCGTGCGCATGCTATTCCCAGCGCTCTTCCGACCTGGAAATTGGTCCCTGCGGCGAGGGGAAAAAAAAAACACGGAATCCCCACGCCAATCCACAGAACGGCCATGGGCCGGTTCCAGGAAGCTCATGGGCTGGAACAGTCCCATGGGCCTTAGATTGCTGACCTCTGAGCTAGAGAGACTCTTAAGGAAGCTCATGTTTCCAATTCACAAAATATTATTATTCTGCATTTTATACCTAGAATCTTAATAGGGTACTCCCCTCCCCCCTTTTCTGAGACGGAAGCAGAGATGATTGACTAAAATTACTGCATTTAGATTCTAAAGGGCTTCTAGTATTTGTCCATATTATTTTATTCAAGGGATAAATTAGTTTACCTTGTTTGGTAAATCAGATTATCAGTTCATCATTCATATTGCTTAGATCTTAATACTCAGATTGATAGTAATGGAAAAAACTTTACATTGCAGTAAAAAAAATTTTTTTTAAAATACTTTTTTAACAATTGAGAGGCACTGTTTTGATAACCTGCCTGCTAACGTAAAGATATTCCAAAACATTCTCTCTCTGTAGGGTTGTTACAGCATATTTTAAAAGAGAAGTGCTGTTGATGCTTCCTATATCATCATGACAGCTTCCTGGCATTTATCTGCTAGGATGCTAACATATTGTTGTTTGTACTTAACACCCACAGTGGCCTTGACAGGCTCTCACAACTCAGTTTCCATTCAGAAAAAAACCCCATTCACTAATGAGTTCAAATTATGAAAAAACCTATTTTTTAAGTGCATCACTTTTTTTAAATTAGAAGGATTTTGGGGCTAAATTCTAGAAAGTTCATGTTAAGTAATGAGATTTGCAAAGTAAGTCCATGTGTTTAGCTAATGTTGTTGACAGTGTGCCCTGTTCTGAACATGTTGGCTGCACCTGATTTAATATTTAGTAAAATAACCAGAATTTTCTTAATGAAGTACTCTAGACCCGTGTTTCCCAAGCTTGGGTCTCCAACTGTTTTTAGACTACAATTCCCATCATCCCTGACCTCTGGTCTTGCTAGCTAATGATGATGGGAGCTGTAGTCTAAAAACAGCTGGAGACCCAAGGTTGGGAAACACTGCTCTAGATTGGTCCATTATATCACTAACTTGTGCAGTAGAAAGGCAAGAACAAGGAGACTTGTCTTATCTTAAAAGTTAGCAATTTTTTACAGCATAAGAAAGTAGAGACTCTTGCAAGTATGTAGGCTAATTAACAGTTTCATTTACAAAATATTTGTTGATAGTGCAGACATCCTGGCATTGGTTAGCTAACTCCTCTGGATACAGTCTAATGGAAACAATTCTACCAACATAATTCAAAATATAAAGTACTTAGTGAAATTATGTTTCACCACAATAAATGTTAAAATACACAGCTTTCAAAATATGCAATAATTGGGTATATTTTTATTCAAACTGAAACCAAATCCTCTTTATTTACTTTTCATTTATGACTATAATTTTGTCAGCAGTTTTTTAAAAAGTTTTTTGTCTTGTTGTGGTGAAATACAACCAACCTAAAAAGTTGTTATTCTCTATGTGCATCTCCGAGAAAGACAGGAGAGAGAGAGAGAGAGGGAGGGAGAGAGGGAGAGAGAAGCAGTATCAGGTCACAGCTCTCTTTTTAACTAATTAGGTAATGCAATATAGAAATGTTCCTGTATCTCAATAAAGTAAATGTTCTCAAAGTATTTCTTGATAAAGATGGTGATTAGGTGTGGTTAGGCTGCTTAGACTGCTGAAGGAGCACTTGTGGGGAATATGGTCTATTGAGGACAGTAAAACCTGCTTCTGAGTGAATATGCAGTGAATTACACTTCATGAACAATTGCAGTCAACACTTTCATTTCACTTTGAAAGCACAGAAATTGTGTATTGCTTGGAACAGGGTGGCCCAACTTTTCATACTAAGTGGGCTGCAAAAGTACTTTGACATGGAACCCACAGGCAGCACACTGCCTTGTCACACAAGAGGGGAGAAGCAAGGCCCAAATTTCACGCCTCCCCTCCCCAGCAGCCTTCTCAAAGCCGGTTAAGAGAGGCTCTGGCAGGGTCCTACTAGGGCCTTCCATCTCCTTCCCAAAGCTGGGCAAGCACTAACTAGGGCTTTGGGAAGGAGGAAAGAGGACTCTAGGGCCCTGTCAGAGCTCTCATGCCTCCTTCCCAAAGCCCAGCTCCTTGTTTACCTGGCTTTGGGAAAGCAGCCGAAGGGGGGGGGGGGGAGAGGCATCAAGGCAGCACAAGGTGTGTGTCAAATGATGCTAAGGGCCACCAAAAAAAGCCTAGAGAGCCGCATGTGCCCTTGGGCTGCGTGTTGGACCACCCTGGTTTAGAGGGAGGAGAGATGTCAATATGATCACTCTAGAGTGGTTACTCAGTCACTAACAGAAAAGTAGAAATGCATTGTCAAATAGGAGGACAAAAGGCGATTTGCAAGAGCTAATTTATATGTACATGGTTGCATCCAGTTTTGTGTTGAGCAGAGTTCCACTCACACAACAAAACTTCCATTTCCTCTCCCCTGCAATGCTAAATCTGATCTGCAACCCTCTGCATCCTACAGTATGCCAGGTTAAAGTGCAAGCAACTGAAAACACATTTGGTTACTAGGACTCCACACCTCCAGATATTTTTGCCTTCATAAAGAATGCACATCCCACGCACATAACCTGTTTCTGGGCATATATTATCTTTCTGGATTTCTCTCTGTGCATGCAGAACAGTAGCTTTGACATCTAGCAAAAGAGAGGATGCACATTTCCGTTCCTGTGCTATGCACAGTGCACTGCCATGAAGTTAAGTCCTTTGCAGATTTTGTGGGGGGGGCGGGGGGGGGGAAGAGAAAACTGATGAACTCCTGGCCCTCCAAGTCAATGGCTGCCAGAGCAGGGAGGGCCAATAATGTTATTATTTTATTTAGTACATTTATGCTCCACTTCTATTCCATCATGAAACTTATAGTGATATAACATGATATTCCCAGGTAGTCCCCCACCTTGGCTCTAACCACACCCAGATCAGCTGAGCTTCAAAAGTGGCTCCAATAATGTGCCCTGCACAGACCATGCCCACATTATATGTTTTGAGGAGCAAGGGAGATAGTTACGGCACGCCCAATTTTTGTGCATGTAGCACCTCTTATATACAGAGATCTCTGGATCATCAACATTTCCATCAATTTAATCACCTTCCATATAGTTGTCTCAATGTGATACACAATAAAAAAACAGTTAAAGCACAAAATAGCAGCTGCATTAAAACAAAACAAATATCATATAAAATAAATAAATATCATATAAAATAAAATAAACACTCATGGCAAAAAGCCATTTATTTATCTGGGAAAGCCTGCTGGGGGAGAACAAGATCTTCAGTTCTTTCTGGAAAGTGCAGATCATGGGCAACTGTCGGATTTGAACAGCAGTGCTATTGCACAGAACAGCAGCAATCACGCTAAAAGCCCTGCTCTGAAATACTGTTGAGTGGGCCCCTGAGATGTTTGGGACTTGCAGGAGAAGCTTACCCCCCCCAACAACAACAACAACATATAAGGCAGTCTCTTAAGTAACCAGGTATAGGACCTTACATGTTAGCAGCAACACATTGAACTTGGCCCCATGGTAGATTGATAGTCAGTGCAAATCCCACAAGTCAAGTGTTATACACTGGTGGTAGTTACAGGTAGGTAGCCGTGTTGGTCTGCCATAGTCAAAAAAAAATTAAAAAAAAAATTCTTCCAGTAGCACCTTAGAGACCAACTAAGCTTGTTCTTGGTATGAGCTGAAGAAGTGTGCATGCACACGAAAGCTCATACCAAGAACAAACTTAGTTGGTTTCTAAGGTGCTACTGGAGGATTTTTTTTTTTTTACATTGGTGGTAGTTTGCCTCTACAGCAGAATTATTAAACATACAAATATGCATTACCAGCCTTCAAATGGTTAAACTGGACGACATTCTTTTAAAAGATATTTAAAACCAAACTAAATTTTACCCAAAACTCTTATGACATGTTTCAAGTCTGTGTTAAAATGTCACTGCCAAGGGATAAAGTCCCCAAAATAGGCCTTTTAAAATAAAACTGCTGACAAGTCTTCAGCTCTAAGAGTGAAATAAAGTACCTTGGAGAACCAAATAAATGATGGAAACTGGCTTCAGCGCTGCAGGAAAATGAAATGTGCTGGGAAGCTACCAACATGCCCAAAGTTAGTTTGGTTTATCAAACCATCAAACTCTGTCTTTATTTTGTGCTTACACATTTGCATTTTATGCCAGCCTACATTTAGTGAATTGGTAAGAAATCTCATCAGAATGAATTCAAGGTTTTGCAGTCATTTATGTGAGTTAGACTGTGCTCGTAAAGCACAGCTCTGAGTTAAGAGTAGAGACACCGAATAACAGAATCCCTTGAAGGAATTATCAATGCCTTAGCTAAATTCCACGATAGTGTGGGCTGCAGCAAAGTTTGTGCCATTATTTTGCTGAGTGTCAACAAACCTTCTTTTGATGTCTGGACAGGTGAGTGACAGACCTACTTTCACACCTACCTCCCTGAAATACTTCTGAACTTTCCTAGAAAGTAGGAGTATATGGAACATATCCCCTTATTTCCAGAGACTTTTCCACTCTGTTTCACCATAGTCACAAATATTCATGGAAAATATGCAGAGAGTCTCACGTATCCCTGCTTTTCTGAACAACTGTGCATGCAAGATTCTCACTCCACACTCACAAACAGGTGATCATTACATGCATTAGGCCAGTGTTTGCAAGTTGACATTTTATTTCAGATGCTCGTGAAAGCTGTACTAGTTTTCATTTCATTTTGCTGCCTTGCCTTAACGCATGAGCACATGCACAGTTGGAGAAAGAGAGAGGAACAAAGACAGATCTGCAAGCACAGGTTTATAGACTGCCTGTGACTACATACAAACAAAATATTGTTTTGCTTATTTATGCTGTCCATTAGGCCTTTCCCACAGAATCTCTGCACTGCAGGTTTAATCATATCATATGTTGTGTGCAGTGTTAGAAAACAAGATATGAAAGCTGGGAGCTAAATGGCACCTTAAACTTAGGTTATGGACGCAACAACAGACTGTCTAGGCGCACTTTTTTATAACAAGAATACAAAGCTGAAAATGAATGAACTGCAGCTAAAATCTTATGTTCATTTTTCGAGGCCGCTGAGAGCGAAACACTGCCTTTCTGTAAGGCCAGCTGAGAGGTGGAACCTGTCAGCTTGCCTGACAATGCAGCGATCTCTTGGAAGTTGAGCGGGGAGGAATTTCTCTTGCCACACCCTCAGCTCCAGCAGCGGCAATTTTAATCTGAAATCTTACAAACCAACTTGATCCACTTTTAAAAATGAGTAGTACAGATCGAGTTGGATTGTAGACTTTTAACTAGCCTAGGAGTGCTCTAAGGACTGAAACCTCTTACAGCAGCCTTCACCTACCCTCCAGATGTTTTGGAGATGAACCCTCTAGATCATCTCAAGCCAACATGGCCAGCATGGCTGTCCAGTGCCTGCTGGTGGCTCAAATTTGTGCCAAAAATGCAAGAGGGGCTTCAGTCTGAACCTGCAGAAAACACATTTTTTAGTATCCTTAGACAAGAGTGTCTCTATTAAGAATTAATTAACACAGTACTCTTAAACTTAAAACAGTACTGTGGTTTTATTTTAAAAAAAAATACGTCAGCACCCATTGCTGCAATGCAATAAACAACTGAAGGATAAAAAGCATGTTTCTGTCAAAAATAAACGGTTTCTTCTTCTGCTGCTCTCCATGGTAGTGAAAAGACAATGAGTTTGGCACATGTGCCTAGAGTGAAAAGATGTCAGCTGAGGAGAGGAGGCAGGAACAGATGTCTTTCTTGTTAGACAGTGGTGGAAAGATCCACTCTGAGAATACACTTTTTTTAAAAAAAAAAATGTAGGACAGCAGAGAGGCCACAATGAAGAAACATTGTTTCTTATTTCCCACGGCTACAAACAAAATGCACTCTAAATTATTCACCCATATGTTGTTATACCAAATGCAGTTGTGCACAGTTTATTTTAAGAAGGCAGTTTTAATAATATTATTTTAAGAAATGAAAGGCTTTGCTGTGGTCAAACACAAAAACTAAGTGCAGTATAACTATAAATAAATACTGTGATTGTTCATTCGTCATTTCAAAAATCCTTGAGCAGCAGACAGTGTGGTACGCCTGGCATAAAAATTAAACATTTTAATTTTGAAGTATCAGAAATGCCATACACTAAAAACCCCACCCCTACCCATGCAACAACAACAACAAAACCCTATCCATTTTCACTTACTTTCAGTATTATTAAGGTAATTCATATCATGGCACTTAAATGTCAAGGTGTGTATTATCTGATATAAAATGGCATTGCTCTCTTTAACAGCAGTCTCATTTGTTCCTCAGTTACTAAGCTACGAATCAGTAAGTCCTTGGTTCAAATTTTGCATCTGCCACAAGGTAAAAACACGATTCACCACATTGCCTTAGGCCAGAGGCGTAGGAAGGTCAGGTGGTACCCGGTGCAGAAAATTTCTTGTCACCCCCCATTGATTCCCCCCCCAAATGGTTTTATGTTATTTCGTATTTTCTTACAAAGGAATAATAACAAGTAATAATAATAATAAAAAGTCGGGCTCAGGGTGGCTAACATCAGATACATAACATTGGTATAAAATCAAACAATAATTAAATTACCTCCTAAAAACATCTCAAAATCAAATTGAAGTCTAATTAGATGGCTCTACACAGGGTTAGGGTTGGGAACAGTAAGTGCTCCACTGAACTGAAATTTCAGCCTTCATGACATAGGAAAACAGCCAAGTAAACAGCTATTTTGGTGGAGGAGGGTCAAGATATTAACCGATATGCATGAAATTTCATATACGGCTATATAATCCCTAGTATAGTAAGGTAATACCTTTGGAGCAGGCATTTTTTAAAAAAAGTTTTTTATGAACCACCCTAGTAGGGCAGTAATTGTTCCTTGATACTTTGTCACCCCCTCCATTATGGAACATGGGGCGACCCGCCCCCTACGCACCCCTTGCTACGCCCCTGACTTAGGCAAGCCACTCTGTCTTCGCCTCAGTACCGTCATCTGCAATATGGATAATTACAATGACTTGCTGAAGCAATTTGCAGTTCTAAATTCCACATTGTTATGCATAGTTTACCTACTCTTATTACAAAAAACCTGATAATCCCAGGCATTTTTTAACAAGTTAATTTCTACTGCAGATAAAATGCAAATATACCTTTGAATATGCCATGGCACACATTACTAACTGGTAAAGAAGTTACTGTACTTGCAGCTGACCATTGCCAACTCCTGAGATCCAGCACGACCTAGGCTGTCATTGTGATGTCTTGGATTAAGTAAACAGGAGGTCGTTTTGTTCTATGCATGCTACTTCCTCTAAGAGCAGATTGTAGCAACAGGATGACCAAAAGTGCTGTGATGCTTCAGAGAAAACCTATGGTATGTCTTTCCTATTTCACCAGAGAGGTAAAGCCAATTTGGTGGAAGGAAAAAGGAGGGAAGATTTTTCATGCTCCGGCTTTGATAGCTACAGTGCTTCAGCAACTGATATTCCTACTGCCTGCTCTTACCTTACTAACTTGTTTTATTATCATCCAGTGTACTTCATGGGTTGCAAAGTGGTATAGTGCAGCAGAGGTACACTAAGGAATCCTCTATTCAAGCCTCGTCCATGAGGTAGCCTTTTTTTCTAATCTACAACATGGCAATAATACTTGCTTACCTTTTGCACAATGACTGAAAGGACTGCTGTAATAATGGACATGAAACACTTTGAACATTCAAAACGATGCTGAGCAGTATTTGTTACATGGCAAGAGAAATGTCTGAGGTGTTTTTTCCTCACTGAGGGAACTGCATGTTGAAAAGTCTGTGGGCAGCGGGGAGCTCACACATAAACAAAGTTTCCAACACCCAACATAGCTGAAATTCATAGGTAAACAACATAGCCGCATGAATTTCCCATTAGTAGTGGGTCTTGCAACAGGTGCCTTTCGTTTTGGTTTGGGGCATCTGTTTCTGCCAGTGATAGGCCTCATCCGGATCTTCTAGCTTAATCCAGCAGCCAGGCTGGCTGCTGGTTGCTAGGGCAACCTACCTGATCCCCAGGTGTCCTCATACAGTGCCTCCTCAGGAAAGCTACCTATCATAACAATATCTATTTTGTTTATATCTGGAAGTAATGATTCATTAGATTAATTTTTTGCCCTTTGTTCACTTCTGTACAGAACATGAAGTACTTTACATGATAGGATACTCTTCAGGGAGCAAACTACAAAACAGCGGTTTCATAAAGATTAATGGATCCACTGCTAAAAATGGATCTCAGATAGATGCCAGCAAATAAAACCTGGTCAATATGAAGGAGCCACAATGACCTGAGAAATGTATTGTTGAATTTGCATAGCCTGAAATAGATTACTTCAAACCTTACATAGCTATCAATCTTAGGATCATGATTGATTGGATACAGGCAGAATGCTGTGGGCTTATACACAGTTCAGAACTTGCATATTGGCTGTGTTATGAAGAGCTATACAATTTCTTTATAGAAAGCAGAAAGAAATGGACAGAACTGTGAGAAGGAAAAATACTGTAAGAAACTGTATATAATTTCAACAACAATTACAAAAATGTAGGGTACATATTGTGTGGCCAAAGTCTATGCACATACAGTTTGTATCCATGCACACCCTTTCCCTGAGAATCAATCAAAGTGCATAATTTAGGAATGGGGTCAGCAAATGTGAGTCTCCATGCACGCTGATTGTACACATTTTTGTATGTGTAGACTGTCCTAAAGTGAAAAAAGTAGATATTGCTAACCTTTGACCTTCCATATGTTGTCAGTCTTTAACTCCCATAATCCCCGATTGCTGGCTAGGGCTGACAAACTCCAACACCATCTAGAATGCTACAGGTTAGCCACCCCTGGCATTCAGAACCGTTTTAAAGGTGAACGGCCTGATCCTATCCCACCATGTGGCTGTTGCAGGAAAAACAGTGTTGTGGAATTCTGTGGAATGCACAGGGAAGAATTAGATAGAAAGGGTGGCATGGTCACCACTGGAATCTTGCACCCTATCCTAAACCTCATAATGCAAACTTCTACGGATTTATTTTCTTTAGATTCTGCAGTAAGAAGATTTTCCCTTGCAACTTGGGTGAAGCTCCCCCCCCCCCCCTATTCATGGCTTGTTTCACACAGGAAGTCATTTGCTATAAATCCTTTCTGGAGCTAAATTTCCTTGGCTTTTACTTGTGACAGAAATGCCACTATAAACTATCTTTTAATAATACCCTCAGCAATGTGAGAACAAGTTTCTAAGTTCTGCTTAATAAGCATTTACCAAGTTTGCTCCCACTGCATCTGCTTCTCATATGCAAAGCATACTGACAAAGTGAAAACAACCCCACCCCCCACATCACAACAAGAGCACAACTTCTTTTTCATTAATTGGTTACCTAATGCATAAGTTTCTGCTTTTTCTGCAGCAGCTACACTACCTCTCCAGATGTAGACATCGCATTGTTGGACTCCAACTTCCATCAGCTCCAGTCAGCATGGCAAAAGGTCAGGGATGATGTGCGTTGTAATCTGATATCATTTGGAAGGCTACAGCTTTCAGTCCCTGAGCCACATGGTGGGATAGAATCAACAACATCCTTCACTATTATAATATTGCTCATTTTGCAGATCTTAATTTTCCCAGGCTCAGCAGCAGCAGCAGCGTCTCACGAATCTGCTAAATGCCCCTTCACATGCCATTTTCCAATACAGATTCCTAGGTTGTAATGCTAGTTTGCAATAACAACAATTTAAACAGTTGAATTTTGTTTATTTACTCCATAATCACCATGAAGGTTTTAAAATTCTATGTTCTCACAACCTCAGAGGGATAGAATACTAGACTTTTGTGTAAACATACAATTTAGCACATTATGAGCTGAAATGTATTTTATAGTCTCTTCTTTATTGTTCCTCTGTATTTATAAAATTCTGTTTTAAAATTGCAATGCAATCTATCTTACATATTACAAAGCTCCTCATAAGATGACGGGGCTAGAGACACAACTAGAAGTGTGGGAATATCCCTAACTTTTCTTTTGGATCATCTCCATGTACAGTTCAGACCACACGGGTGGTCACAGTCAGGCGTGTCAGTTATATGGGCCAATAAGTCTAATCATCCCACCCAACTAGATTGTGAAAATTCAAAGACAAACTCAGTATGTAAATTTAGTTTTATGAACTGGCCTTTACTCGAGAACCTCAAGATAACACATGTAGATTCACTACTATATGCCAAAAATGAAGGCAATCAATCCCACTTTTAATAAGACAATTAAGTTTATCCATTATCATTCATGGGAAATAGTTCTCAATAAAAACTGAATATAGTTTTAAAATGAGGCTGTGAGAACATCAAGGTGACCTCAGTGACAGTTTACCCTTGGGACTTTCCCCAGGTTATATGTCTCAAAAGTCCTGTTCCACACCATGCCTGAGTGCTTTTGCCTGGCTGGAATGTGTCTTTGTGATGTATGAGGTCTAATTTTGGCTCAAAATTGGGTCCAGACATATGGTGATGAGAAGAACCGAGGCCTCCAGGCTCAGCAAATTATGTCATTCTCACGCCAAATTTCAGAGGCCTCAAAAGGTCCAACCTACTGTATTTACTCGATTCTAATGCTCACCGTTTTTGGCCAAATTACCTTGCGAAAATTAAGTTGCACATTAGATTTGATGACACATTTACACTCACCAGCAAATTCTCTCTCTCTCTTTGGTTTCAAGGTTCTGTAAATTGAGGTGCACATTAGACTCAAGTAAATACGGTAGATGTCAGACTGCATTTGGACACAGACCAGACCTGATCTGAAATTGATTGGCTTATGGTAGACTCCTTAAATCCAGATAAAAATGGTAGATGGTAGATTTCCCCATCTAGTCCACAGAACAATTTCCTGTCTGATAACTTTAATTTAGCAACTGATTTTGATATGCAGCAGCATACTCTTTGGCAGTGATCCTGCCCCTATTAATCATTGCTGATCATTAGGCATGCCATTTTAGTGAAAACTTGTTTTATTCCTCAATCCGAAGCACATGTAAATCCACTCTACTGAAATGAATGGACTTTGAAGTAAATTATTAAAATGAACTAAACCAAATAACAATGCAAAACATTCACACCTAACTACAGTGTATGTCATGATCCACAGTGTAAAACACCACTGATAGGTCAAGGAGAGGCAACAGAGAGAGAGGCATACCCTTGCTCATCTCCAAATGAGCTACTAAACCCATCTTCAGCATTCAGAGAAAGCTCTGAATGAGATTCAGCTGATAAAAATGTGGCCAAAAAGAAAGACGTTGTTGCTTTCATCACCACAACCTCATAGGTCTGCAAATAGAGACGTCTGACTCAACATGTTTTTTTGGCATTCGTGTATGGTCCTTATGGCATTCTAATTCCTAATAGAAGATCTTAGGCTGTGGTTCATAAGAACATAAAAGCCCTTCTGGATCAGACTGCAATCCAGTATCTGTAAGTCTTATTGAACTGAGCAGCACTGACTTCAAAGTATACATGCAAATGACTGCACTGATCACCAGAGCTGGGAGTTGGATTAGAACAGGCATAGGCAAACTCAGCCCTCCATATGTTTTGGGACTACAACTCCCATCATCCCTAGCTAACAGGACCAGTGGTCAGGGATGATGGGAGTTGTAGTCCCAAAAACATATGGAGGGCCGAGTTTGCCTATGCCTGGATTAGAATAAGGGTCAAAGCCATTAGTTGCCTCAGAGTTGCTTCCCCCCCGCCCGCCAATGTTGCTCTTTAAAAACCTAGGTATTGTTATACATGACGTGGGTGCCGTGGGTTAAACCACAGAGCCTAGGGCTTGATGATCAGAAGGTCGGCGGTTCGAATCCCCGCGACAGGCTGAGCTCCCATTGCTCAGTCCCAGCTCCTGCCCACCTAGCAGTTCAAAAGCACGTCAAAGTGCAAGTAGATAAATAGGTACCACTCCAGTAGGAAGGTAAACGGCGTTTCCATGCACTGCTCTGGTTCGCCAGAGGCGGCTTAGTCATGCTGGCCACATGACCCGGAAGCTGTACGCCGGCTCCCTCGGCCAGTAAAGCGAGATGAGCACCGCAACCCCAGAGTCGGACACGACTGGACATAATGGTCAGGGGTCCTTTACCTATTGTTATACATATACTAGATTACCCAATATTTATATTTGTATTTCATTATGTAGGTACTGCAAATAATACAAATATAAATATTGGGTAATCTAGTATATGTATAACAATACCTAGGTTTTTAAAGAGCAACATTAATTTTTATTTGATGATTAAAACAAAATGGGACTGTGTACCTCTTTTTATGATTGGCAAAATTCATCCATACTGGATAGCTAAGTTTCAGATTTATATTTCTTGGCTGAATTGAACCTTTTGGCTAACAATGTTAAAGAAGTTATTTTGGAAACATCCACAGAATCCTAGATACTGGAATGGATTTAAAGCCTTAAGTCAATAATCTCTAAAAACAGCAAGTGATTTCAACGTAAGATCACAGGTCTGACTCTAAGCAGGATTCTCATGTGCCAAATGAAGGAAATGCCAGTCCAAAGGCTGTTAAAAATCGTCCCTAGTTATGGGAGTTGCTGCCCAAGATGTCAACTGGGAAAAGTAGATACTTTTGGGATTCGTTTCCTCCTGTCTCAAAAAAGAGAGAGAGCTTTCTTAATTTAAAAACTCAATAAATGAAAGTGGTAAGAATAATTTCATCATACCGTGGTTCAACCTCTCTATCTCTGAACTCCTTTTGCTCTTGTGGGCCTCTTCCTGTAACTTAAACCAAGTATGCATATATAGTTGTATCCAGATAGCAGTAAAGTCAGTTATTGCTGCTAAACTAGTAACAAGTTTAAAAAAATTTAAAAAATAAAAATATGAACCTCTCTTTTAAACATGCAACCCTGTTAAAGTCAAATTCCAGAAATCAAGGAAACTTACAAGCACGTCACTTGCTATGCACAAGGACATTCCTCTGCTAGCCCTGAAAGTAGCTGAGCCTTTGCAAGCTTTTCACAAGGAAGTCCGGCAAAATCTTGTAGCTTTTTGTGAGTGGGCGGGTTTGACAGGAAAGCAACCTTCACTACCACCTGCTTAAGGGCCTTCTCCCTGATAGAAATGGCATGCATGGCAACAGATTCTAGCTCCCGCTCCATGTCAAGAAAAACTCTCTGGTACGGTACAGCCTTGAGAGCACTGATTGCTTCCCTACTTGCTGCACTTCAAGGCAAGCTATTGAGCTTTGGGGACAGGAGACTGGTGGCAGTAACACTCAGAGGATTAAGGAAAGCAAAGACTCTACTCACCTTGATCCTGCTTATGAGCCCTAAAGCAGGTTGACTTCGTTTTCCACATGCCCTATTTAAATAGCCATGATACACAAGAGCCGCAGCACCAGTACTTTTTTAAAAGGTGGCACCGTACCCCCACCTATTCCCCACCACCACCATCCTGTCGCCACCGCTTGCCCACCCACCCACCTTTTCCCTCCCGCCTCACACCTTTCCCCCCTGCTTCATCTTCCTCTGCCGCTTCCTGCTTTGGTGCGACCTATCAAAAACCTATTTTGTTTTTTCGCAGGCAACCAGCAATGGTGAAAGTGTGTGTGTGTGTGTGTGTGTGTGTGTGTGTGTTTTAAGAGAATGAAAGGTGTTTTGGTAGAGGCTGATGTACCTACGCCAGTGGTTTTCAACCAGTGTGCTGTGGCACCCTGGGGTGCCTTGAATGATGGTCAGGGTGCGGGCCACTGGCCTCTGTCCCTCTTTCTTTCCCTCCCTCATCTGATGCCCTCTCACATCTTTGCCTCCCAAAGGCTTGCACAGTTGTTTATTGCAGCAGCTCCACAGGTGAACGGTGCCTCTGGGAGGCATCTCTCTTTTGGGTGAAGGGGGGCAGCTCAGAGACCAGGACGGCGGCAGCAGCTGCCTATAGAACTCCCAAGGAGAGAGGGGAGGAAGCTGAGGGAACACTCCACAAGGGAAGGTGTTTGAAAAGGGGTGAGAGGCTGCCAGCTCTGCAGGCAAGGGGTGACATAACTGGGCTCCTGAACCCCACAGGGGATGCCACAGAAAGAATGTAGTTGGTTAAGGGAGCAATGGACTCAAAAAGGTTAAAAACCTCTGACCTATGCTCTCAAATCAATCTCCCTACAGGAGAGAACAGTCATAGTTCCTCTTGCCTGTTCCCTTACTGGTTCTGTTGTTCATCCCTACCCATTTAAACACACATTTAAAGCATGTGGCATCCCACAAAGAACCCTGGGAACTGTAGTTACCAGAGCTACCATTCACAGCACCCTTAATGAACAACAGTTCCCAGCATCCTTTGGTGGGGGGAATTGTCCAATGTGGATGTAGCCTCACGAACATGTGTAACAGATCCATGTAGGAGATGGATGGGAAGAGCTGCAGCTGCTTTCTATCCCACAGCACTGGAAAATTTAAGAGGACTATTACATCCATGCAGTGAAACGTTTCGGTACAATGTTCACAGGCTGCTTCCTTTGGAATAGGTCAATGGAGGCTTTTTGAACTTGGCTATTTTAGAATTTTTGGAATTTTTTGAACGAAGATGACAGGGAAATCATGATTCCCTACATATTGATCATATCGACCAGATGTTAAATGTTTACTTTCACTATGGAGTCTACAGTGAAGTAAGACATTTAACATCTGGTCAATTTGTTTATGTACTCATCAAAAAGATGGTAAGTAATATAATCATACCCTGCAAATATGGTAACAGTTTATTTAAGGATTCACTGCCTGAACTTTAAAATAATGCAATAGTCCTTTTGAAGAAAATAGTTCTCCTGTGGCTCTGAAAATCAGGTTGTAAATTCATAAATACAGAGGATTTCAACAACATAAATATCAAAGGAAGCCCAACTTCTGTCACTGGGACAACTTAAACCTATCGGGAAAATCTGCATGTATATTTACTTAATTGCCTTCCTTTATTATGCAATTTAGGCACTTTCATTTTCAGCAGAGTCAGTGGGAGTTGGATTCCCCCCCCCCCCAAAAAAAAGTTCCTCCTTGGATGAACAGAAAAACTAGGTAGCCTATGGAAGTACCAGGACACAGAGTTGGCCATGGAGAGAATCCGGATTGCCTGTATTAGTTGTTAACTGCAATCCTAATTTAGACATTCATTCTGAAAGCAGGAAAATGTCAGAATTTCTTCCATGACTGTGTGCTACTCTCTTAAACCACAAGCAAGACTCTTAAAAATACTCAATTATGAAGCACGTTTCGTGCTCCAAAACAACTACAACTCCAGACATTCAATGACTACTCCCCTTATAGCTGTTCCTTAAAATATCTCATTTGCAAAGCAGTTTTTCATAAACGGTGAGCATCCCAACCTCCTGAAATGTGTGCTACAAAATGAATGGTATTAGAACAATATGCATTTGTATTTTTAATTGACTGTTAATTTCTACTCAGTACTTCATTTGTTTTTTCAAGAACAAGGAAAATGACTTTTCCTCTAAACAAAAGTGAAATTTATGAGTCAAGAATTGTGGCTTCAGGAAGAATTTTGCAGCTATTTGGACTCCCCCTGATACATAGTTTAAGTTTTTGGAACCTGGTGATTTGTGCTAAATTTAATATGCCTTTTAAAATTATTATTGCTTGGACTTTTGTTTGCACTTAGACTGCTCCATAACATGTAGAGAAATTAACTAAAAAATAAAAAAAATCCTTCCAGTAGCACCTTAGAGACCAACTAAGTTTGTTCTTGGTATGAGCTTTCGTGTGCATGCACACTTCTTCAGATACCATAGAGAAATTGTTCCATTTCCACTTTGAATTTCAGGTGAAATTAACATCCAGCTGAATGCCAGTCAAAGCAGAAATTACAGGACAGAAAGGTTTAATAGGAAGTCTATAGCAATTTCATTAATATTATATGTACTTGCATGCTGTGGCAGGGCTATGTTTACAACTTCAAAAATAATTTTTGAAATGAAAAAGCCTGCAGTGGTAAACTGCTTTTCCCAATTACGGTTGATACAAATTATGTATTTGTTTGGTTTTTCAGATTTGTTTCCATCCTTCAAGCAACCATAAATATTTAATTGACTTCTACTTAATTAAAAATTGATGTTTTCCCCATTATTTCATATTTCAAACCCCCAAAGCATTGCTAAAAAATACTCATGTTGCCCTGTTTTGTTTTGTTTGAAAGGTGTAGACCCTGAAAGCATAAGCTGTGTATTGTTTTTGTTGCTGTTGTTCTTTTCTCATTCTACTCGGGATATTCTCCATATACTCAGATTTGTCCCTGCACCATAACGAACGTCTCAAAGGTAAAAGGAAGCACCTTTTTGGAACTATCAGTCTCCTTTGCTTAATGAATTTCCAGATACTGTGTGGCATCAGAGAACGAAAAAAGGAGGAATAGTGTGGTATAGTGCACAAACATCACTTCTATTCTGTGTTCATCACCATACCAACTGTACCACCATGCACAATCTCTTTCTTACCCGTTCTGTCATATAAGTCACTTGAAGAAAGCCATAGACAAAAAGCCTCAACTTTATCTGTTAATGTAAGGAACCCATAAATTAATTATATACAACACTCAACAAAGCACACTGCTAGAGCCACATGAACATCAGGTATTTGTTTAAGGATGTGCCTATATACATATGCATGCTCAAATCCAATGCTTGTTGTTGTTGTTGTTGTTGTTCAGTCGTTCAGTCGTGTCCGACTCTTCGTGACCCCATGGACCAGAGTACGCCAGGCACGCCTATCCTTCACTGCCTCTTGCAGTTTGGCCAAACTCATGTTAGTAGCTTCAAGAACACTGTCCAACCATCTCATCCTCTGTCGTCCCCTTCTCCTTGTGCCCTCCATCTTTCCCAACATCAGGGTCTTTTCTAGGGATTCTTCTCTTCTCATGAGGTGGCCAAAGTACTGGAGCCTCAACTCCAGTACTCCAGTACAGATCCAATGCTTAGTATCCCCAAATACTTGTTTTGAAACACACACGCGATACATCTACAAAAAATGGGGCAAACATAGGAAGAGCCCTGTTGGACGAGACCAAAGGCCTATCTACTCCAGCATCATATTCACACAGTAGAGTAGCCAACCAAATGTCTATGGGAAGTGTGCAAGCAGGACCTAAATGCATCAGCATTATTCCCACTTTAATGCGCAAATCTTCCTGCCTCTGATAGTAGAAGCAGAAGAACACAGCCATCAAGGCTAGTAGTCACTGATAGCCCACAAATTTGCCTAATTCTCTTTCAAAGCCATTCAATATGGTGGCCATCACTACATTTTGGGGGGAGCAGATTCCATTCTTGTGCTGAGTAAGTGCTTTCTGTTGTCTATCCTGAATCTTCCAATAATGAGTTCCTATTATTCACTAGCAAAAAGCCCAGAAAAGTTTGTGTTGAAGGAGAGGTTGCATCTGGGTGAAAGTAAGGCTAAAGAATTTTGCCCCAACCGTTTCCATTCCATCCTTCCATTCTCCCCTTGATCCCCCACCAGTTTTCTCTTCCTATCCTGGAAATATTCCATGGTGTTCTCTCCCCCCCCCCCCCAATCACACAAACACAAACCTTTGGCACTCTCTTCCCAAACCACACAGCCTTTGTCTCTTGTTTAGCCCCACTCCAACACAACCCCCTTGCTCCTTCTTGCACCAACTGCAGTGCTATACTTTAACCATAGCTTAAGTGGAAGAGTCATAGCTGAGCCCTTTGCATGATAAAGTTATGAGTTTCTATCCCGATCACATCACCATGTAGGCCTGTCTGATATCTGGAAAACTGCTGCCCATTAGTTTATAAAACACTGAGTTAGCTGGACCAAGAGGACCTATATATCGGTAATAGATTAGGATGTAACATTGTGAACGGGACTCTTGCACAGTCTTCTATGACAGCTAAAACCACCTTGCCTTTTCTAAATCCCTTTCGCTATATTCAGTATATTTCCTTCCTTCCATTCTATTTTATAACCAAGGTAAAACATGCTCAGACCTATTTCTGGTAATCCTAAGCAGCAGTCCTAAAATCACCTCCCACTGTTTAAAGTACAAAGGCATTTCTGGGGAGTGGGGGGAGTGACTTACAAACATATCTAGAGAGCAAGAAAGAGATACAAAATGGATTTGAACTGACTAGAGTAGCTACGATTTGAGTGATAGATCCATCTTAATGGTACCATTCTGGAAATACCCCGCATTATAATGGGAGACCTGTGTGTAAGTCTTGGCTTCCAACCAAACTAATTTGAAACAGTGCAAGGTGTGAGGCTACTACTCACAACAACAGTACAGTCAGGTGGGAGGAGAGCCAAATCCATATCTGCCTGTGCTTCTCTCCCTGAAACCACTTCGCTGCGATTTTTCAGGGAGAAAATAACATATCAATGCAATTTTAAAATATTCCCATAATTTTTTTCTAGTCAGTCCCTCATTTGAGGAATGTTACGTTACTTCTAAAAACTGGCATACGCTACTGCTTCCATAGAAGATAGTGATTTGATTTTGGAATTTTGTCATCTGCATAATTAAGAAGAAACAACAATAGATCCAAGTAAATTGTAAGGATCTCTTAATATTTTCCTCTTAATTGTTGTCCATGTGTTTAGATTGGGAGGGGGGGAATGCAGAGATAAAATTAGGATGACTGTCATTACAACAAAGCCATATAGCCAGGAATCATTCCTGAGAATAAAATCATTTGTAGGCAGTTCATGAAGTCAGAATAATTTCCAGAAATGCAGAGTCATGGGGCCTGGAACGTTGCCACAGAGGATCATCATTGTATCAGTAACACAGTTGTGAGAGACGGATCCTAATTTCTAATTTTCTGGTGCGAAAATGACTTTATTTAGGGCTGTCTGCTTTTGCTGTTAACAGTTACGCCAGCTGGTGGCATCCACAATCCCATTAAATAATTCAACTTTAAAGCCAAGGATAAAATGGTATGGCTGCAAACAAAAACATACTTTTAGATTCAGCAAGTCTCCAGAATGTTATACACTGAACTCACAGTGACGCAGAGTCTGAATGTACACTGAACCATTCTCACGATAGAAGTGTCCATAGGTGCTCTCAGGGTGGTATCAGTTTTGTGAAACCATGCAAACACACAAGATCCAAAATGGAGTGGCATTTCCCACCTGACAATAAGGGAATCATGACTAATACTTGACTCATCACCGTACTTTGGATTGTCCTGAATACCACCATTTGTTAGCCAAGCCCAAAACCAAAAGTCCTGTTGGGATGCATTTTGGCTTGCCTAATGGTGAAAGTGATCATGAAGTGATTGAGGATATCATCATTTATCCATTTTAGATCCCTAGGTGGTAGCAGTTGCCAGGACGATGTCCTGTTCGCCTCTATGTAGTTCCTTCCTTATTTCAGATATTGTTACATACTGATAAATCAAGATATTTAGCTGGTGATATATCATGATATTTAAAACCAGTTATCACCCAGCCCTGGTGTGCATATGTAAGGCTGCATCCTTATATGGCAATTTGATTCTAATTATACTATGAATGAGAGGGTTTAACACTGATGGGAGGTGTTATAGGTAATCAAAACTATACATAATTTATGAATGATTACAATTATTTGGGAGTCCAAATTTCACTCAGCATGTAGCATATCCAGAGGGCATCACCCAGCTGCACAATTTGCATACAAAAATTAGTATTTCCCATTTTCAAAAGAAATTGATTTCATTTCATTTCGAAAGAAAATGATTTTAAGCATTCTAAAAAGAGGCTTGTACGCACAACATCAATTTTGCCACCAAAAATGCACCTGACACCTGTTAATTTCCAGGTAGGAGTATGCAAACAATTAATGCGCAAGGCATAAAAGCCTCATGTTTGGCATAACCAGCTCCCCCACCACCACCTTGGGCCTATTCCAAAATTATCTTTAATAAGGAAACAACGAGTTGGTGCAGAATGAATTAGAAGTTAGTTGCACCAAGGACATAAAAATGGTAAAATGCATGCTGTTCTACTTCTTGATTTCACATTTCCAAACACATGAGATAGGAATGAAGCCCTTAGTAACACAAAGCTTCCCTTAGTAACAACAACAACAAAAACAAACCTTTTCTGATTTGTACGCATTATAAAGGCTTCAGATTCAAAGCATGGGTGACTGCTTAGCTGAAAATGTTACTGGAAGACCATACACAATAACATTGGCCACAATCCAGACAGCCGTACAATTAGTTTTGTGCACTCAGGTGATCTTTGGACTTATTCTTCTTAGATATCAGTCCCTTCTGCCACAGATCCAACCACATTTGAAAACTGGTGGAATGCTAAAAGTACTTTGAGATATAGCAGGGAGAGAGAGGGGGGGAACAGACAGAAAGAGGGAGGGTGCATGTCTTGCTGCTCCAAGGGAAAAAGTCAAAGGACCACCCTATTTGGCAAGCAAGAACCCCTGGGAAGAAGAAGAAGAAGAAGAGTTTGGATTTGATATCCCGCTTTTCACTACCCGAAGGAGTCTCAAAGCGGCTAACATTCTCCTTTCCCTTCCTCCCCCACAACAAACACTCTGTGAGGTGAGTGGGGCTGAGAGACTTCAAAGAAGTGTGACTAGCCCAAGGTCACCCAGCAGATGCATGTGGAGGAGTGTAGACACGAACCCGGTTCCCCAGATTACGAGTCTACCGCTCTTAACCACTACACCACACTGGCTCTCACACCACACTGGCTTTGAGATCACAGGATTTGCCTTTTCAAAGAAAAACATTTCATGTTCCCATTGCATGCATGCATGCATGCATGCTCAAAGGAACTTTTCTATTACTACCGGTAGTTTGTGGCCAGCTTTTACGATAATTCTGTGTATGGGTAATTGTTACCATTTGAAATCAACTGTGGTGCATTATAGGTATATTCAGTTAACAAAAATGCTTTCAACTTAACATGTTGCTTTAAAGGTTTTCCATATTCACACAAGCTCCAAATGGCAGGGAAATTACACATATTAAGTCACGCCCTTAATATATGGGTTATTTTTGGGTGCAATATGGATATGGTATGGTATCCTAAGTTGCGGTCAGTACAACCTTCACCACTACCTCACAGCTGAATAATTGATTGACAAGAGGGGTGGATGTAGCTCCCTGATTTGACTGCAATAGACACATGGACTCTATGCAATGGAAGCTGTCATGGAACAGAAGCTACCATTCCACAGTAAAAGTCACCCAGCTTGCAACCAATACCATCCACACAGAATGTACCCAGCTGAGATGTTGCTTCCTGAAGAGACAGTGCAGAACTGAGCCTCCTAGCAGTGTATACTATACTGCGCTGCCCCCCACCAATTTCTTGTTATCATGGTGGGATGCGATTCATGAAGTCACTCACCCAACGTTTAACTTGTTCAAAATAAGCTGTTTCTTATCCTTTCTACCCTAAACGCTGCATGGACTATCCTCCTATTGCCCTCTTCAGTACCAAACTTCAAATCAGTCTTTTTAACCATTTTCTAACTATACGCTATAAAACCTACTGCCCATGATTTCTTATTACAATAATGAAATGTGGTTCAACTGACTCACTCACCCAAACATACCAGTAATTCAGGTGTATTCAGAAGAACTGCTAAGAAGCTATTCAAACACCTCTATCGCTCTCCTAGTGTCAGGGTCCAAGACAAGAATACGAAATTTGTGTGTGTGCGCGCACACACACATTATGAATATTGTTGCATATATTCTTGCACATGTTAATACATTTTAACCAGTCCCATTCCAAATCTGAAAGGTCTGTTCATCCTGAAAGATAGCAGAGCCAGCTGGGAAAGAAGCTGGAATTGGCATTCGTCAACCCACTAAATTACAACCTATTTTTATACCCATGTTTGCACTATTTCTTGGGCATCTCACTAGAAATTCCAGTAATTCCAAATGACTAGTGAGATGCCAAACAAATAGCAAAAATATGGCCATGATGAAAGGGAGGCTTGGCTATCAAACAAAGCACACATTTTTCCTAAATGTTAACAAATTAGCACTGTTTTTGTTGACAGCTTTTAAAAAGACCATTTCATCACAGAACTTAAAATAGTATAATGTTTTATGATAATTGCTTTTGTTTCTGATGTTTTTATCTGTTTTATATTTGCTTTATGGTTCTCTTTTGTAGGCTCTCTTGAAAATCTAGATTAATAAAATTATGTTTAAAAATTAAGAAAGAAGGTTGGGAGCAAAGCAGCTAGGAGAACACGGGCATTGGTAGCAGTAGGACAAATGTTCCATTTGTGCAATGAGTGAGCCGGGTCTAAATATGCCAACACAATTTCATGGAACCAAGTTTCCACTGAATCGCAATGCATTTCGTGCTTTTTTTTACAGAGGTGGTTTTATTGTTGGTTTTGGGTTGTATAGAAATATTTTGTAAATCGAATAAACAAATAAAGCAGGCCTATCTTTACAAAAAAAAGGAATATGATTTTTAATAGGTTTTTTATATTTTTCTAAAGTTGTTTTATACAAGGGCTGCAATCCTCAGTATACACACTTTACTGGGGGCAAGTCCCATTGAACACTGTTGGGCTTACAATGTGAGTACCTACGTATTGAGTTGTGCTGTAAAACATATTAGTGTTTCTCTTATTCCCACTCCTAACCATGTTCCTTGGACTTTGAAACACTCTTTAGAGTGTAATGCTACAAGGCTGTGCCTAATTATACTGGGTATCCATAAATAGGTATACATGACTCAGAATTTCTGTGTCCTCAGCCAGCCTATCACACCACAAGAAATACACCAGCTCCAGTTAAATTAAGCTGTAAGATACAACAGGCTACAGCTTCTGACATATATCAGCACACCTCGAGGTACAAAAGAGCTGCAGTATAGAGAGAAATCCTAGATTCACAATAGCAGCTCAATGCTGAATATGATCTGCATGAATATCAACACAAGTCGGACAACTTAGAACAAAACTCAAAACAAAGATTCTTTTGTTTCACCCTATATTTGTTTTCATTCTTTGTTTCACCCTATAGTCACCATAACCAAGGGCACATCTACTGCCTATATTTTCTGGCTACAAGAAGGATGGCTATAATGCTGTATGGCTTCAAAGGCACATGTAAGTCCAGCATCTTATCACAGGGTGTGTACACAATGTGTGATAATGTGCATTCAGTGCTAGATGCAGGTGCCTTTGTGCACATGTCGTCATCCCTGTCCCACACTATTTGTCAACCCGAAGTACACTCTGCGGGAATGGTTATAACCATAACTTCCTGAATGCATGTGTACACAGGAAGTGCTTTCTCAGGTCACCGCCTAATGGGGAAAACCTACCGACATTGCAAGGTTGTGCTGCTCTCCCTTCATTATGTTCAACAATAACCTGGTCCTGGTTTTTAACTCCCTAAAGCCTTACTTCATTACAATTTAGAATGTATATACAGTGGTACCTCGGGTTACATGCACTTCAGGTTACAGATGCTTCAGGACTCCGCTAACCCAGAGATAGTACCTCGGGTTAAGAACTTTGCTTCAGGATGAGAACAGAAATCATGCGATGGCGGTGCAGCGGCAGGCCCCATTAGCTAAAGTGGTGCCTCAGGTTAGGAACAGTTTCAGGTTAAGAACAGACGTCCAGAACGAATTAAGTTATTAACCCAAGGTACCACTGTAAATAAGGCAGTAGCATTCTGAATCCATGACACAGGCTGCCACTTGCTCCCTTTCGTCAATAAAACTAGTTGCTGTGTTTCCCGTGTTAGTATGGTAATAAACACAATACATCGTCAGGTTTCAAACTGGAAAACATTAAAACATGTTCTTAAAAGCTCTGGTTTTGGAACAGGAACATATCCAGGTTTCCACTCCTTAGCGGGAATAATTGGTTCCATTTATAGATCAAAAAAAGGATTGCAAATAACTAGGAAGACTTCTCATGCAACAGTAATTTAGAAGCAGTTAACAATACTTTTAAAGACAAATTTCCTTTAGTATAATTTGACCCTGAGGACCAATTAAATTCATTAATATCCCAAACGAAATACAGGGTAATAAAAGGGAAGCACCTAAAGTTACTATACAAGGAGAATTCTCCCCCCCCCCCGAAGCACCAGGCATATGGAGCCAGGGGTGGGTGGGTGGGTGAGTGAGGGTAGACTAATTTTTAGTTATTAAGAGCCAGTGTGGTGTAGTGGTTAAGAGTGGTAGACTCGTAATCTGGTGAACCGGGCTGACGTCTCCTCCACATGCAGCTGCTGGGTGACCTTGGGCTAGTCACACTTCTTTGAAGTCTCTCAGCCCCACTCACCTCACAGAGTGTTTGTTGTGGGGGAGGAAGGGAAAGGAGAATGTTAGCTGCTTTGAGACTCCTTTGGGTAGTGATAAAGTGGGATATCAAATCCAAACTCCTCCTCCTCTTCTTCCTTTTGCATACACATACAACACCTAGCATGTCCAAGGAAAAGGAATCTTATGCTTAGCTTTGATATGTGTCGCACCATACATGACCTTGAAACATTTTATTTATTTTTCAACGTCTTTATCCATCCTTTCCCCTGGGCAACAAACAAGGGCTTCCCTCTTTTTATTGTCATTGTAAGTCAGGTTTGGCTGAGAAAGTAACCCACCATGAGGTGAGCTTCATGGCCATGCAGGGCTTTTAATTTGGACTTCCCTGGTCCCAGCCCAATATTCTGTCTATTACCACTCTGGTTCTGACTATACTGCTGCCTTAATGCTAACGTTAATCAACCAATGATAAATTTCACAATGGATTTAAAGTATACCACAGCTTCTATGCATGACCGGTACACAACAGATTTTGATTTCAACCGGAATTAAGTTTGCCTCCCTAACTATGCACTACACTGTGTCTACAATGTTTATTATCTTTAAGTAATCATGTACTAGAAACATTCAATGGTTTCTTAAGTGTGTTCTTATTCATTGTATGTGTGTGTTTATCCTTTTCGCATCTTACACCGCACATTTTCTTCAATATTTGTTTCCTAGTTATATGCCCTAGATTATATATATTTCCGGTCCTCAAGAGGTTCTGGTAACAAGGTACAAGATAAAAATCATAAGAACTGCCAATGCTACTCCTTTCCAGCCACTCTAATCATAATTATACCTTTAGAGCAGCCTCCTGTTTAATTTCTGTCCTCTTCAAAACAAATAGGGTTCAAAATAGTACAGTATGTCTGTATTTCTTATGTAACACGTTTTTTCCAATTTCTAAGTACTGGAAAGGGTAGTGCTGGCTATAAGCAAAGAATCCTTTCCAATCTAAGCCAAAATGAAGCAATGAGCTAATATTATGCAGTATAGCTAAGATTTCTGGTAAGTGTGACTATACACAGAATAACCAACAAATCACTTCAGTTCCGTTCACTGTGGAGGTGTCACCCTGTGGTGTGGCAATTGGAAGCACCTGCAATTGGAAGTTGTTGTACACTTCCATTTGGGAGTAAAGTTCAAATGGACAAACTACCATTAGCATTTTTGTTCCAAACCAAAGTTCACAAACCCACATCAAAGCATTGTTACAAATAACATTTATAATTAAGGCACATTCAGGCCACAAAGGGAGCAACCTGCACTGGGCATAACTAGACACTCAGCAGGATGCAAGATCAGCAGAATCCTCAGCTGGATCAGGTCAAAGGCTCATCTGAACCATCATCCTGTTTCACCAACCAGATGCCTATGAGAAGCCCAAAATCAGGAAATGGGTGCAACAGCACTCTCCACTTCTCAAAGTGAACTTTACCTGTAGTCACAAAGTAAGCAGCTGTAACCAACAACAATCATATGGACAGGTGATGGAAAAAGTGGGTGCCTTGGTGGCCAACATCAAAGTCCTGATTGGCCACATGGAGTCATCATGGCAGCACTTAAGGGCAAAATCACATGCTTCTGCTCATCACTCAAAGGCACCACCATCAAGAGATTATTTACATGTATGAAACAGCTATCAATATCAAACACCACAGACAGAGCTTTCAAATAATCTGGTATCACTTCAAATTTAACAGCTTCCATTGGAGTCTCTTCGAGATTAAGCTGCAAAACATTTAGTGTCTAGACATCAAGTGGCACACATATATGTCTGAGTCAGTCCTAAGAAACCTTGCACTACCCAAGATCATATTTAAAAATTGATTCGATATTACACAGGCAGCAGGATACTGGATTAAAGTGCATCTGCAACAATATTTTTGGGAGCAATAAAGGAAGTCAAGAAGGAACATCCAGTGCCAACTTCTGGTCAACAGAAAAATAATATTTGGAATATTGTGCTAGTGAATAAGATAACTGCTTGTAAATGAGAAGCAATAAATAATTCAGAGATTCTTCAGAAGAACCTGACTATCCTCTTGCTATTTTGGAATAGATATAGACCAAGTGATTTAGCACCTATGGACACTGTGACAATCTGGTGTAAGTAGCTGAGCATATTAATGTAACACTTAGTTTTCTAATCATTATGTTTTCATAACGAAAACATTATGTTTTCTAATCTTTTCTGAATATACTTTTAAGTCATTGTTCTTATACATTGGCTCAGTTCATGTATAAAAGTAAGCCATGGTCTAAAATAAATAAGCAGTATTGCTAGTGCAGGCTGCTAAATGCACCAGCTGTTTTCTTCCCTATGGAAACTTTCCAAGTAGAAACTTGCAAACCAGTGCTTGTGGTTTGATTCTACCCAAACAAAGTGTAAAGCCAAGGACAAACCTTGAGTACTGTTTGTGGTTACACTATCTATATGTATATAAAATGGAAAAGCTTGATATATTCCATCCCAATTGGTCAAACCAGGAAAGTCTTAGCAGCATTGTACAGATATTGCACAGCACAGATGTCCCTACTCCAGCAGCCTAATTGTGAAGTAACTCTTTTAAATTCTCCTTTCCTTTAAATAGTGTTCTGGAAAATAATTAACTGACTTAATTGTTAGTGAAATTTCCCTGAGATAATTCAGAAAACTGCCTACCTCTAATATCGGTTATACTTTTTGCTGTCAGCAGTTCACTGTGTAATCATATCATTTCTATCTCACAAGGAAAACGTTGCTGTGGTTGGAAGATATAGCCACAATATTCTGTTCTGAGCTTTAGGTTTCTTGCAAAAAATAAAAAAAAAAAATCAAATGAAAATATTACACTGTAAGTTATATGTACTCTTCCTAACTTTCCTAGCACAACTGATCAAGTATTTATTGAAACAGGTTTCTTCCAAACAATTTCACATTTGTAACTGTACAGAACTTGTCAAATGTCCCTAGCACAGATGCAGATAAATAGTGATATGGAAATAAACTACCTGACATATTCATGGGGCCATCCATATATTCTATATAAGTCTGTATTTATCTTTATTGTAAAACCACATGGGGAAAAGGTTTCAGTTTTCCAGATTGTACATATATGGGGGGGGGGAAGGGAGAGAGAGAGAGAGAATTTTTAAATTGATTTTTCAACAAATTATAAACATAGCACACAAGTTTCCCTGTTTCATTAGTCTTTATTTCTGAATCTGTTGCAAAGGTACTTTCCCCTACCCTTTTCAAAGCACTCGAAAGTGAGTTTTCTTTTTGGAAATATCACATAGTATCATTGTTTTAATTACATTAACAAGTTTACTAATATGTAACCTTCCTTTCTTGCAGCCATATGTAAACATGCCCATTGTCCACAGGGATTTCAAAAGATTCAGGAGACAGTTTCCAACACAAGGGAACTCTGCCTACAAATCATTCTCCACTTTATAACACAGCAGGCTTGTCTAACCCTTGTGTTCATTCAGCTCCATGGATACACCCTGATTAGGACAAGCTCAAACGAGGAGGCTTTTGGTACTGCAAGCCACTTTAGGAAACCTTTTCTTTGCAACTCAAAGCTATGGCATCCTGTTCTTTGCAAACGACACGGTATTTGGAAGAGGGGATCTATGTTTGAAATTACACTATCTTTTCCTAAATAAATGTTTGTTTCATTGACTAGTTCTTTATCTGGGTCTTTTTTTAAAAAAAAAAGTATTTTTATTGAAGATTTTCTTGATTTACAAAGGTATGTGCAATGTATCTCTTGTATTTTTCCCATGTAACATTTTTCCAAATCAATTTCGTTTGTTGAGACATTAGGAAGAAAAGGGGGAAGAGGTAGGTGGGTGGGGTGGGAAGATGGGTGGGGTGGGGCGACAATGTTTCTATTTTACTTAATATGTGTAGGGTTTAGTGTCAGCGTTGTTTGTGCAGGTTTTATGTTGTTCGCTTGTGCTCCTTTGGCAGTGAGAGAGGTTGGGGTTGGCGTAGGGCGCGATTGTTCATTTGTGGTTGGCTGTGGTGGTCTTTGTTTTCCTGTGTGAGGGGGTGGGTGAGTGTTTTGGATCAGGTTAGCCATATTGATTTGTATGCTGTTGGTGGATTTTTGTCACTGTCTTGTTGGGCTGTGTGTGTGATAAAGGGGAGCCACACAGGGGTGAAGGCATCTTCTTCTATTTGTCCCCGCGTCAGTTTCAGCTTATTGGTTAATTTTTCTAGTAGGGCTGTTTCCCATTCTACTTGGTACCATTGGTCCATGCTTACTCCTCACAGGTCTCTCCAGTGTCTGATTATGATGTTTCTGGCTGCTGAGAGTAGGTGGATTATGAGTTCTTTGTGGTGTAAGTGGACATTGTTGTCTTAGAAGATGTTTAGTAAGGCCAATTCTGGGGTGATTTCTAGTACTTGCTTGGTTATTTTACATATTTCTCGTATGGTTGTTTTTATCTGGGTCATTTAAAGCTCTTGGCAAAACCGCAAGCCTTGTCTGATTGCTGAGAGCCAAAGTTTAACATAAAATAGGGGATATATCATGGATTAGAAAACCATCTAGAAGCTCCAAGGGAAGTTTGCATAGAATCACATCAACTTCCATCTTACCATCAAGGGATGATGAGGAACCCCTACTCACCTGGGTGCAAGGTGGAGAGATAGCAATGTGACTCAGGCTGCAGTGCTAAGCACACATCCAGCCCTATCCTAAACATATTAATTGAGAGCTAAGTCACAGAGTCCAAGAGAAGTACGACTAGGATTGCAACCCATGCTGAAATCCAGTTGAACCAAACACATCTTGGTTTTTTGCAGCTAACTTCACTCTGGGTGTCAAAAAGTGAGCCAAAAACAGTTCTAAAAGTGACAAGCTGTGGAATCTGCAGCAATGTTTGGTAATGTTATGTGCTTTTATTTTAAAACTGCAAGAAACAGATCTTGTTGCAAAATGACAAGTTCTTTCAGAAAAAAGACTGAGAGGAAATCTACCGGTAGTTAGTCTTGAACTCAATCTGCATTTGGCAAATTCCCGCTGTCTTAAGTGATTGATTGATTGATTGATTGAATGATTGACAAGAAATGCTTAGACATGTTTCATAATGTTTGCCAAAAAGGGATGCACAATCTAAAAATAATAACAGTAGGAATGCTATCAGCTAAGACGATAATTCAGCAGAATTTTTTTTAAAATATAGTCTTTTAAAATTAGTTGGAAACAGGAAACCAAATAAGACTCTTTTTTTTGTAAAGTCAAAATAACAATTAAATATAATGAATGTACAGTTAGTTTCTCAAGCAACCTAACAGAAAAGTCAGTTTGGTGATATGCTCCCAATTAAAACCTCAATGCTACATACAAGACAGCTGTAGAATATCAGACTCATATCTTTTTAATTAAAAGTTACCGCACTATCAAAATTAATCAAGCACACTGGACACCCAATTACTTTTATTTATTTTATTTCAATTAGAGATATCTGTCAGATCCTTCTAATACCTATGCTTGAGAACTCTGAAAATCCTGTTTCTTTAGTTTTGCTATTTTCTTTCTCTGGGGGAAAAATACATATGGAATCCTTTAATGTTTGTACAGATATTTTCTTTCACAAACAGTTCTGTCCATGCCAATGAACTATCTGCTGATTACGTTCAACAGCAAATAATTCACAAATAATGTTACATATAAAATAAATCCCACCACCACCATGGCTTTCACATAGAAGCAAACAGTTTCTACTAATACCACGAATTTACTGTGTTTCTGACATCACTGTGTACTATGTCTTGCAAACTGTTTGATACACACACTCTGTTCCATGGATTACACTCATTTGATTTAGCACTCATAGACATTTTTAATAGATAGAGCTAAGAACAGATTCACAAAAGGTGAGCTTGCTCCAATTAAACAAATACAATGGAGAGGCAATAATGTGCCTTGGCAATCTGCACATGGAATTCACGCTTGCTTTAATTTTACACACTGTATACAGAAAGATACCTGTGTCAAAGATAGAATTTATTTTTATCTGGCATGTTTTTTTTAAAAAATCAAATAAATGAAATCTGTTCACCGTGTTGAAGGGTCCCCAACCTTTTTTTGGCCCCAGGGCATATTTAGAAATCTAATGAATTGTTGTGGATACCACAAACATCAATTGAGGACCCAATAACAGTGACCTACCCCCAGGGAACAAAGGCCTCGTCTTTTATGGGTGTAAAAACTGCACAGGGCAACATTCTGGGATTATAAAATTGGTCACAACTGTATTGATTCCAGGTATAGGTAGGCTTTGGCTCAGGCACTGGGTGCATATCTGTTATGTACTGAGTTGAATAGGATCCAAACTGCAGCAGGCTGATTGGTCCTAGAACAATAGGATTGAGATTGCAGCAGTCTGACTGGTCCCAGAACAATAGGATTGAGATTGCAGCAGTCTGACTGGTCCCAGAACAATAGGATTGAGATTGCAGCAGTCTGACTGGTCCCAGAACAATAGGATTGAGATTGCAGCTGTCTGATTGGTCTGCAGGAGCCACCCAATCCAGCTCCAGGTGGAAGTGAATCCGCATTCCGATTGGCATACAGGAGTATCCCGGAATTAGCCAATCACGTGGGGCCCATTGTGTAAATAGTGTATATAAAGCAAACATTTTGGGGGAACTGCAGTCCTCACTACTATGAGCTGAATAAAGAGCATGAAATTCACACTCGACTCCGAGTATCTTTCAATATCCATTCTCAGGCCTCTGTTGGGGTGGGGGGAATGCTTGAGCAGGGTCAAACCTGGAGTAGAAGGACCACCTCAAGACAAGGGTCTACTCTGAGGCTGCCACTGGAAGTTCTGTGGCCCATCTGCCCCATGCTTGGCTTCTGGACAGAGACATCACTCTAGACCTCTCCAATGGTGCACCCTGTGATCACATGCAGCCAACTGTAATCCTGTACCCAATGACTGCCTGCCTAAATAAAAAGGCCCAGCAGCCTCCCAATTGGTTAACAATGACTTTGGTGGGCTATCTTGTCCTCCTTTGCGACCAGCCATAGGAAATCCCAAGAGGCTGGCCTCAAATGGAAAGGCGCTTCTTCTGCGTTGACAGGCTGCAACCACCGCCCACCCCAGTATCAGGTAAGCGGCCATTTGACAGAAGAAAAATGGGCAGTGCTCAGAACTTCACCCTTAAATAGGCAACACATCCACAACCCTCCCAAAACAAATACAATACTGTACATATGTTGGGGACCCCAGTGCTAAGGAATGAACCTGGGACTTTTTGCATGCGGAACATGTGCTCTACCACTGAGCTATGGCCGTTTTCTGGTCACTGATTCCAACAGGCCTCCTTGCATACATTATATTCTTCCAAGGACCACATACTATATGTGCCAGCGAAGCGTCCCAGGCTGATGTGTATGTTTGATGTTTTATAATGTGCCTAGGGGCGGCACTGCCTACAAAAAGTCACCCACCTTGCCAAGCATCTCCAAGGATACTTTCCCTATGTCTGTTCACCAAAAACTGTTCCTCCCTGCTCTAGGCCAGCTTTATCCATGTAAGCCCATTTTATCAGTCCAATGGCTGCATAAGATGCACTATACCTCTGAATACCAGGCAGACGATTACCCTGATACATTTGGCTAATGACCCTACATCTGCTTTTGCCAGAACAATTTTACAGGAGGTAAACAAGTCAGTCTGAGACAGAGAAGTGACTTGCCCGTAGCAATAAGAACTGGGTATGAGTTGATGTGTGTTTGAACAACAAACCCTCCAAATCAAATCCCCATCAATTAAATTCTACTGAAATCAATTTCCATCTCAGATCCCTCTGGAAATTTTCTCATTCAATTAATGCACCCTCCTCACAACCCCCCCCCTCTTTTACTCCTAGATTATCCCCGCTATTCATTCCCCCTTGAACTAACATCCCCACGTCATTCAGTTGTTTCACAGTTCCTCTCCAAACCATTTCCCCTTCCAAAAACTGATGCCCAACCAAAATATTAATCTATCAAAATGTTATTACATGCACCACAATTTCATAAAGAAATATCATCACTGCATACAATATATACATTCACAATATTCACACACAATAAAAAAACACCCCACATAATAACCAAAAGGACAAATCACTGGCTAACTGCAATACAGTCATACCTCATGTTGCATACGCTCAGTGTTGCGTACGTTCAAGTTCCGCACCTCCGCGACCTGGAAGTCCTCCATGGAGCACGCGCAACGCGCGGGTGCGCAACAGCATTCTGCACATTTCACGCATGCACAGAAGCGCAAAAAGCTGCAAACTTCTGGGTTTTTTCTTTTTCTTTTTGTTCTTTCACATTACGTACACCCGGGTTACATGGCGCGACCTGGAACGGATTGCGTACGTAACACGGGGTACCACCGTATTACTGCTTTTCCTTTAAATGTCTGCATAAGCCTGGCAGCATAGAAATGTTTTCAGCAAAGGTTAAAAAATTAATACTGAAGACACCTGCCAAATCTCTATTGGAAGACTGCATTCCACAAGACTAGAGCAATAAAACTGAAAGCCTTGTGTCGTGTTGACGTCAAACGAGCCTTATCAACCGGCTATGCTTCTACAGATAATATCATTCACAATATCATTCATCGAGCTGTGATGGTAGGGTTCAGGTAGACCTTAAAGTACTCTGGAGCTAAGTTTGTAACCAGGGCTTTGTAAATTAATACAAGAACCTTGAACCTGTCTCAGTTGTATTAATTTCATGCTTCCTTCCCAAAAAACACATTTGCATTTCCCCCTCTCTGACCCCTCTTAAAGAGACAAGATTCCCAGTTTTCTCACAGTGGAAAAACCCTGTCTTTGCAGTGTGATCTAGAATGTCTCTATTTCCTGGCCTTCTTCAGTTTCTAGAAGAAAAAAAGCAATAGCATTTAAGGTAAAGGGGAGGCCCAAGTAGCTGCTGTTCAATTAGCAGACAAAGCCATGCCTCATTGCCCAGATTAGCCAGGCTGCCTGTATCATTGAACCCTGTTCCATACTGCATAGGCACCCATCTGTAGCTCAACAACCATCTTTAGAATTAGGGAAACTGGGCACCCATTTAGTGCACTGACGAAGCTGCTTTAAAAAAAAAAGTTAAGATATTTCATAATTGCTCCAGTCATGTACATGTGAGTGCATTGATTCTTAATTATTGTTCAACCCTCTTTCAACATGGCAGATTTGGTACACTGTATGCATTAAGAATATACAGCTGCCTATTAATCAAAGTGGCATTTGAACTCTGGCAATTGCTTTGGCTGCTCTCAGTCACAGTTAATATAAATGATATCCATTCAAGAATGGAGTCATGCAGACATCCAGAGAGTTAGAAATGGGTGTAGTGCATATATTTGGACTTTACGAATAGGAGCTTCAGGTCAAGAATGTGAAATGTACATTCCCCAACCTTCCCCCCCCCCCCAACTAGGAGACAATCAGCCCATTCTCTATTCCCAAATTCAATGGGTTTATTTATATTTTAAACAACTCAGAAATGAAAGACATGCTGTATCAAGCAAAGGATGGAAGCCAAGGTGAAAAGGCGCCCTGCATGAATTAAAAAAAGAAAGACAGGTATAGGCTGGTCTTTTTATTCCTAATGGAATTAATACATGAATCATGACTTTAATAAGTGCCATCTGTTTGTTAATTGTACTTTGCAAAGCACCAGGATTTTGCTTTCTTGTTTAGTAACAAAACAAGTTAGCGGCTACAAAGGAAAGTGCAGATGTCCTGGAACACCCAGGATCCTACAACTTGAGTGTTAGGGAAATCATGGTTAACGCTATGCACATATTAATTGTTTCTGTTTCCAGGATCTAGTACTTACCGGTAACTTGTGGCATCAAAACTGTACTAAAATATAGCTAATATTAATTTTTTGATAGCAGTTGCACAATCCTTACATTAGAAAAAATATTCATTTGCAAATGATCCATGTGGGCTGACACAGAGCATGGTCAAGGTGCCAAACAATGGTGCTGGCTTGCTGAAGCTCAGCATATTATCTGGCTCTGGTCAGTATATGGATGGGAGAATCAATGGGACTCAATGCACATCTAAGTATGGTGTATTTGTATGCAAACCTAAATATGGTGCCTTTGACAAACTATGTTGAGTATTTTGAGACATCATATTTTATCTATAGCAGTGTGATAACAAAGCATCCCACTTGAACCTATAAGCCCATTTGCACAATTCAGCCAGCCAACATTAAACATTTTAAATTCTGATTAGTATCAATGGGAGATTTCCGTGCAATCAATCCTATGCATGCTTACGATGCATACTCAGGAACACGGTGGGACGTACTTCTGAGTAAACACAGGAATACACTGTTAAACACATGCATAGCTACAGACCTTTACTGCGTGCTGGATTGTGTCCACTCTTTACTTGTATTTCATCGTTTTTCAGACACTTCAAGGAGGTGATAATATTCCAGTAGTGTTTTGCCCTAGGCATAAATTCATACTAATATCTCAAGGTTGCCATGTATCTAAGGCTATGAAAAGTTGCGGGATATGACAAAAAATATAGCAAAATCTATCATTTCTCCACAATTGCTCACAGGCATAATAAATTGTCAACATTTTCAAATCACTCCCTTATTTTGAAACAGGGTTTCATGGGTGCACTGGGAACCCAAACCAAGCAAGTAGAGGGCAAGCAGTAGTATTTCTTGTAATGTGTTTTAAAACACACACAACTGCCCATCACTCAACCAACAAGCTCCTTCCAAACCACTAGAGACAGTTAGTTTACTGGCCTAACAGGCATCTAATGTGTAGGTAACAGAACTTCCTCTTCCCCTGTTCCCTTCCGCTCCCTGCATCCCCTCAAAATCAGGTCAGGAGGGTGGGGGAATGCTCTGGAGCATATTTGGAGAGTGCAGAGGAAGGAGAGGAGATAGAAGTCCCATTGTGCCAGTAGATCTATGCATTCAGAGCACTGGATAAGACCCCCCAAAGTCTGCACACATCATATGGATTGTCCTTAACTGCCATTGAGCCATGGTAAAACTGAGCACCATGTGAAGATACAAACTCTTGGTTGTCAGAGCTTGCTGTTATGCTAAGATGAAGCTAGCAATCCATCACTCTTCCATTCAGCCTGAGTCATACCATGGAGAATTGACTGACTTTGTAAGGGCAGTAGTGGTGGAACTTTGACACAAGGCCATCTTAAGTAAATCTGGAGCCCTGGTGCAAAGATCCCTCCAGCACCCCTCACACTCCGCTGGGCAGGGCCAGGCGCAGCTGGAGGGTGCGGTGCGCGGGGACGGCGAACTCCCGCTCCACCAGGCAGGGCCAGGCGTGGCGGGCAGCTGGAGGGGCGGGTGGGGACACTGCCAGCTGTGCTCCACCTCCGCCTCTTCAGCCGAAGTAGCGGCGCGGTGCTGCCATCCAGGGAGCCCTGGTTGCAGCGCCGATGGGAGGCTCACCAACGCCTTCTGCGCATCCGCAGCAGAGGTGGGCGAGAGCGGCGCTGCCGGCGGGGCTGGAGGGTGCAGGCGCCCTCCTCAGGCCATGGCGCCTTGCGCCAGTAGCCTCAATGGCTAAGACGTCCCTGCTTTCACACACAAATTTCCTTGTTCCGTTGGAAGTTTTAAGGGAGGCTGTCCAGTGGAAGGTGAAACACAGGGAGGACACGTGGACCTGATTCTCCAGTAAAACTTCTTCCCCTGAAAAGACACAGGTGAGTTCCTGTCCTGGCCAGGTGCTTTGGGAGTGGGGAGTGAAAACAAATTGGTTGAGAGAGGGTTGAGTGAGGGGGAAGAGAAGAGAAGAGGTGAAGAGGGGATAAAGGAAGAAGATGACCAGTGGCAGTGCTGAGCAAATAAAGGAGGGCACCCCAAGCCCAATTCCACTTCCTGCACAATCTCTTAGCTGCAAGGGAGTGCTCCTTTGCCATTTAAAAGGAAAGTAGAGAAGTGGGCATTTGGTTCAGAGTTCTCTCCTCCCTTTGAACCCAATTTTTCCCACCCACAGGAGACTTGGCTGAGCCCCTCTGCTAGACTTAGGCACTTCCCAGACAACAGTGACTTTCTTCTGAGCTGGCTCCAGCTTAGATTCAAAGGGAAGGCAAAGCAGAGGAGGAGGGATTCTTTCTTTCTTTTTTTTTAAAAAAACCACATATTATTTTAATATATCTACATTTAAATGCCAGTGTTTAAAACTTAGATGTAGCAATGCATTCCCCCCTCACTCAACCATTTCCTCTGCAGTTTAGCCGTTTCAGATGGACAGAACAGGAAGGGTCCTGTAGCTATTAAACAAAATGGCAAAACTCTCATTAACTGTGGTGGAAAGAGATAATTAGCCCCAAAGGATAATGTGGTAGGGAAAAATAAACTACTGTAATACGCAGTTGAAAAACAATCAAGTAAGAAGTGTTCATTTCTGTCTCACATGACTTGCATATTACAAAAACACATGAAGATGGCAATTTTTGTCTTAAAACAATAAAAATTCCTCTTGCCTTTTTATGTGCTAATGTTTATTAAGGTGAATTTTAGAGAAAATTGATACTAAATTACACTGAGAAAAACGTGAGTCATTGTTCCAGCTCATGATAGTCCTTAATCTAGCTTCAAAACAAGAGCAATGAAGTACTAAGGCAATGCATTTGTGAGAAAAAGATCTCTTGTGATGGTGTTAAATTTGGAGTTTATGTTTTAATGATTCACAGAGCTTTTTTTTCAGCCAGAACTCACTGGAACCTCTCAGGTGGGCCCCCACTGCTATTCTAAGAGAATGAAGAAGGTGTTCATAGTGAGTTAAAGCACCTTTTCTTCTAGAAAAATAGCACTGATGATTTGTTAGGCTGTTATTAGCTGTTGTTTCCCAGATCTCTCTTATAATGTGAAGGGACGAAGTGTGCAGTACACACGGAAAAAAACACTTAAAACACTTAAAATATTTTTTGGCAACTATACTTTCATTTCTCATGTTAAATATTGATTCCCTCTGCCTGCCACCATATAACCAACTGCTTTATACTTTGATACCCAAAATACTCAGCAGTATCCCAATCATGATGAGCTACATTGAATGGCAACTATTTTCAAAGACTAGGAGAAGCTGATACGCATTGGAACAATTAGTGCATCCGTACTACAATCATTTTTCAAGAATTTCCATACAAGTTTGCTCCGGTGGGGGAAAACCATAGAATATTTTCAGTTGCCAAAACTGCCATTTGCAATTAAAAATTAAAGCTGCAGCACTCATCCCATGCAGGCAATTATCTAAAGGTAGCTGGCAGTCGTCATTGTTTACAGTGCTGCTGCTGTGTCATGACTTCATTAATCTGGGAATTTATATTTTAATAGAGTTAACATTGTCAAATTTATTTTCAGCTAGGCTCGTATTTGAATCACACTCACAAGAAACAGTAGCAAAAACCCTGCTTTCTTGGCATTCCTCCAAGCTACATCACCATCTGATTTTTGGAGCGTTATAGTCCAACAGAACAAAATCATTACAGGTGACATTTTTTTTTTTTGCATAAATTTGTAGTGAAACTGCTAGAAACACTAATTAACATATAGCTACCAACTTCCGTAAGTCACATCTAATTCTACATTCCCAGTAAATACAGCATCCCTAGAAAATGTTACTGGTCATTACAGTATAGCATGTACATTCCTGAAACTTGATATGAATCCATCCTTCGCATGTATTCACTACAAAGGCTATTTTTAAAACAACCACCCAAAGCAGTTGGATGTTTGCACTAGTAACCCAATATTCCACAAAGGGAATACACATACATCTGCAAAATTCAATCATAACTACTCACAGAACAAATTGAACTTCAGGGGTAGTATCATGGGCTTCACTATAAGGTTAGGAACTGAAGCATAAACTCCACCCCTGAAGGACCCTCCCCTTCAAGTCCTGTCCTACTTCAGCATAACTTTCATTTTATTGAAAGGTGCACCTCTTTGTCAAGCGATGGAGTGCAGTGTGGATTTTAAGACTGTTTTACTTTTGTTCCTGCCAATACCTCAATTCTGTTGACAATTTCGATGTTCAGTTGGTTGACGTTTCATTGTTTCAGATTTAAACACACTATTCATTATGACTTTCAGTGAATATATAATCCACTCTGGGACCCTTGGGTGTTCTAGATACCTGCAATAGGTAGGTAAGTTCCTACTTAAGAGTCTATTAAATTGTGCTCTGAGGCTGCTCAGTGAAACCTACTCCTGAATAAACATCCACAGGCTTGCAACTGGGTGTACAGAATAATGCAAATCTCCTTAGGTATCTTAAGACTGATTTGTTGAGTAATAAAAGTTTGATTAGTATATTACAGTAAAACTGTGTTTAGTAATTACTACCATTACTGAGGGACTCATATGTTGAATTACAACTGTGTAATCCAGGCGGGTAATATTCAAGCTCTTAATGATAAAAAAACAATTTATCGCAACAGGTGATGTATTCATCATCAGGGGAATAAAGTATTTTGTTGAAAGTCCAGTGAAGGAAACACATGAGGAACAGACAGCAAAAACTAATTCTTCAGTTTGCAAATATCCAAAATTTGGATAGTTACAAAGACTTTTCCTTATCTTTTAAAGACATTTGAACAGTCCTCTCAATCATTAATGAGAGTTTTAGAGCCTAGCCTCCCTCTCTATACATTTATTTTTCCCTAAGTTCCTTTCAATCAATTCAAAAATTTAAAAAGCTACTTTCCAAGCAAAATTTAAGCAAGTAAGATTTATACAATAAACAAAAGCTACTGAAATTGAGAATTCCGGGGGGGGGGGGGGCTTGAAAACCCATGCAATCTTCTGACTGCCCCAACAAAAGTTTATACTGATTTTAATGTACATTCATTCGGAAACCATGAATAAAGTATCTAAAAATAACCAAGGAGACAAAACTGTTGCAGGAGACTGAGTGAGTGAACAAGCAAACATGAATCTAAGTGAATGAATAGATGCGCCAGAGATGCAATATACTCATTCAGAGATATTTAAAGCCCCAGGGAGGGGGAAACATTTGCTTCCGATCATTCTCTCAATTAGATCCTTTTCTGCTCTTCCTGTTTTTTCCTTTTTGCCCTACGGATGATACCAAGCCAGACTCCATAAAATTGATTCCTAAATGAAGCTGTGAATTAGCTTTCAAAATACCTTGAAAAACTCCTCTTTCATGTGTTCCTGAGCTTTGTTCCAAAGGGCTAACAACTATATTGATACCCTATACATAATCAAGTTCCTAACTTCAGAATACTTCAGATTGTCAGTGCTCTGTCTGACAGTTGAGTCAAATATATATACTGTATATTCTGGCGTATAAGACTACTTTTTAATCCAGGAAAATCTTCTCAAAAGTCGGGGGTCGTCTTATACACCGGGTGGAGAATCTGCAGTCGAGTATATCTCAAACTCTATATTTTAAATGGAAAAGTTGGGGGTCGTCTTATATGCCCAGCCTTATACGCCGAAAAATACGGTAGATGGATCACACATATCACACACTTGCAGTTGACATTAAGCACAAAAAAGATAGAAATACCTTTTTTAAAAAAAATTCAGGCTCCCAGTCTCTAGCACATATAAAAGCTGTACTTAACTGTTAAAACATTCAGTAAGTTGGGTGGGGTGGGGGAAAAGCACAACTTAATTTCTCTTAATTTAATTTCAAGTGTTATATGGTGGTTAAGCATATTTAAAGGGTTTAAAAGTGGTAAACATTTTGCATATGCACCCTAAGGTAACTTATACTTTCCCTGTGCCAGCTATCATTCCTTTTGGTAGAAGGAGGAGGAGGAGGAGTTTGGATTTGATATCCCGCTTTATCACTACCCGAAGGAGTCTCAAAGCAGCTAACATTCTCCTTTCCCTTCCTCCCCCACAACAAACACTCTGTGAGGTGAGTGGGGCTGAGAGACTTCAAAGAAGTGTGACTAGCCCAAGGTCTCCCAGCAGCTGCATGTGTAGGAGCGGGGAGACGCGAACCCAGTTCACCAGATTACAAAGTCTGCCGCTCTTAACCACTACACCACACTGGCTCTCATAGAACATGTTATACCATTCCAGTCAGAATAACAACCCATGCATCCAACCCAGAAGTCAAATACTAACACTAGGATAATGGAATAACTATAACCTATGGCTAATGTTAGAAATTGTCAGGTAGAATAATCACAGTAAAACCTTCAACAGAATTGAAGGAAGGAAACCTGCAACACTCCCAACCTACGGCTCTCTCACATTAAAAGTTGCTCCGGAGATAGTGTTATAAATTGGGGTTTGCATACAATTCAGGAATATCACAAATCCCGAGGTAATGCAGAATATCTCTGAGGCGTTTGGGGCTTGTCAGAGGCAAAGCCTTTCCCCTTCTCCTTATGTATTGTGTCTGTTTAGATTGTAAGCCTGAGGGCAGGGAGCACGCTACTAATGATTTTTCCAAGTACATCTGAGAGACTTTTTAGCTAAAGCTGAATGCCTTAAGTAAACAAAGCAGGATCCTACAAGCCAGGTACGAGTGAAGTAGGGACTCTTCGTGGCATCTCAGTGATCCAGGCAACAACAACAAAAATGTATCTGCTGAAATCAAAAGTAATTCTCCAAACTTACCATTATGCTATAGTGGGATGATAGAGGAAGGCTGAGCAAAACCTAGAGTGAAGAGAGGGTGTGGAGGAAGAGCTCCACTGTGATTGACAGGTCCAGCTTTTTAAACAGAAGGAATTATTTTACTGGTGCTCTCCAATTCCAGTACTTTGCGGAGGCATATCAGCTTTCCAAGGTATATCTCTAAGCAATAGAGGAAGGAGCATGGGGGAAACCATTGCTCTCCCAGCTTCCCAACACAGTGGGTCATCGCCGCATACCGAGAGAGGAGGCGTGAGGGGCTTCCAATGGTGAGTAGTGGTGGAGCCAATCCAACACTGCCAGGTCCCACACCAAGCACCCCTCTTGGGAAGGGACAGCCACCCATTGTACCTGGAAGCCAGGAGAGCAATAGTGCAGCAGCCCACCAGCCACTTCTGCCTCTAAGCTAAAGGAAGATGCCAGGACAGGACAGGGAGAGGGAACTCTCTTTGGTAATTGAAAGGCCTACCATGCAATCAGAGGGAGTGATTTTTTTACATGGAAAGTGAATACTTTTTAGTTCTTTCCACTCCAAAATCAACTTTAAAGGTTCCTGGCACAAAACTCCCTGGACCTATTTCTCTGCAATGTGGCAAATTATTATCCAGAAGCTAATTCCTCATGTCTGCAATTTTCAGGCCACTTGGCCACAAAATACAAAGGTAGACTGTACACACCTTGAAAAACAGTGATCCTTCTGAAATTTAGCAGGTATCATTATCTCAGAGGGGGCAACTCAGTCTGCAAATTTCATCCAATTCTGGCCGAAAATATTCATAAACAACTTATTGGGGGGGGATTATGTTCCTGAGTTCTGCAAAAACAAACCCGCCTGCCCCCCACCCCGCCTTTAATCCTATAATCCTTTGTCACAAATGCTCACAACTGTTGTGGCTCAGAGCAATTTGAATACCTGCCTCCTCAAAGGACAAAGACAAAATCTATGTCCCTCCCCTGCTTGCAACATTTTACTTTAAGCCACAAACTTTTTTTTCCTGGAGAGTAGTAGTGCTGGGTGCAATTGATGCCATCTTGTACAGAGAGGGAGGGGTGTGTGGCAAAAGGCATGTGGGAAGGGGGAGGGGAGGGTGCTGCTTGTGCGCACTGTCATCTGGTCAGCATCTCAAATGTACACACCTGGACTTTACTATGAATTCAACCCTGAACCCCCAACCTTTCGCTGTTGCCTCCTTGTGTCAAATTAAAGGAGTTTAAGGAACCTCTTTGTAAAGGGTCACACGCAGTGATGCTGTAAACAAATAATACCAAATAAATCTCACTACGTTACTGTCTCGTGCGAGCTCAAGCCCGCTAGAGACCTTAAAACCATAGTCTGTGTACCCACCATACCTTTGGGGCTCATCCCCACTTCCCCTTGGGTCGTGTGCCCAGCAAGCTCAGGTGTGTTAACAGATTTGCTCTTTACTAGACCGGCTGGCCTGGTTTGCAAAAGTCAGCCCAGGGATTCCTTGCCTGGCACAGTTCTTCAAACCTGTACTTTCATTGAAATCCCAATTAATCATAATCCTACCATTTATCAATTTCTAGGGTCTCCTGCAAATGTGTAACAGTACTAGCTGTTCCCGGCCACGTGTTGCTGTGGCTCATTTGGAAGATAGAAACAGAAAGCTTTTTAGGTCCATCTTCTCCCGTTGAGCTCCCGTCTGCTTTTCGCCTGCCTCCCCACAGCTTCTCCCATTGAACTCCCTCCTGGCTCCTCTCCGTCTTCCCCCCTCCCCCCATAGTGGAAGGAGACCCCGCTTTCGCCTGCCTCCCCACAGCTTCTTCCGCTGAACTTCCGCCTGCCTCCTTTACACCCCACCTTTCTTCCTCCCAAACAGCTTCTTTCATTTTTCCGCCAAAATTGCTGGCTCTGCCCCCCCCCCATGCACACAGGGGTGGGGGCGGAATCCCCTCCCCAAGAATGGACGTCCTGGTAGAAGTGCTGACTCCACCTCCTCCCCCCGCAGACACGACCCCACTCACTGACTTTCTCTCTGTAGTTTGTGCGCCTTCCCTCTGACGACGTGGGTAGGATCTCCCAATCCCCCCTATCTCCCTCTCCTCTCTCCTCCTGGGCTGTCTGACCTTGTATAGCCTGTATGTGATGTGATGTCACTACATTGACAATGGTGGTGGCTATGTGGCTATGTAGTATTGAGATGTCATGCTGCTCACTATGTGATTGGTTAAGATCTAAAATGTTTTTTTTCCTTTTTACCTGTCGCTGGTGTGACTTCTATGTAATATTCTTGCATAAAAACACTCCAGGAATGGAACCCAACGTTGTGTCAAAATTTCAAAGCGATCGGTGCAGTACTTTCGGAGATTTGAGGTTTTGAACAAACACACATTTACAACTACCAGATCTTTAGAAGACATCTGAAGGCAGTCCTCTTTAGGGAGGCTTTTAATGTTTAAGATATTATTGCATTTTAATGATCTGTTGGAATCCGCCCAGAGTGGCGGATTCCAACAGATCATAAATTATTATTGTTATTATTATTATTATTATTATTATTATTATTATTATTAACCAGGCTACAGTCAGATCAATGCTGGCTTGGAGGAAAACACACCAAATAGCAGTATTTCATAAGAAACTGAAGAGTACCTTTGGATTGTGGCTAAAGTTATGTGCACATGGATTCAAAAACCAGCAATGGAAGTGTACTCAGGGCCAGCGCGTCCATTAAGGCGAACTAGGCAATTGCCTAGGGCGCCAAAATGGAGGGGGCGCTGGCCAGGCTTGGGGGGGGGCGGCGGGACGGGCTAGCAGCAGCTTTTCTGCTGTAGCGGAGAGGTGCTGCTTGCCCCCTACACCACCCCCTGGCTCCCGCTAAAGCAGGCTTTGGCAGGGGGCGGGACAGGCGAGCAGCAGCTTCTCTGCTACAGCGGAGAAACTGCTGCTTGCCTCTCCACCACCCCCACCTCCCGCTAAAGCATGCTTTGGTGGGGGGCGGGCGGCACCAGAAGGTGGTCTCGCCTAGGGCGCAAGAAACCCTAGCACCGGTCCTGAGTGTACTAGAGTCAAAGAGTAAGCAGGCACAGCCAGCCATTGGTGTGGACATGAAAAACTGCACTTAGCCTCCCATGTACAATTACAACTGACTGCAGGTGCAGATGCTCTGCTCCAAATTCACTTTTAAAATACACACAGATCAAACAGCAACTACACTACTGTGAAAAGTAAGTGTGGAAAGGCTATCACTTCTGTCAAAAGGGAGGGGGAGTTAAAGCTATTCTCCCCCCTTGCAAGAGTGAAGTCAAAAGTTAAAATGGAGCAGATTCCAAAACTGCAACAACTACCCTTCTGAATTTTGGAAGGATTCGTGCCCTCAGAAGGGGCAACCTTTCTTGTAAACTTCACCTAATTCTGACAACAAATAAATTAAGTTATATACAGCCTCCAAATGGGTCTGAGCTGGATCAGGCTGTTTTTAAACACCAAATTGGGGTCCAAGTTGTAATCAGTGCATGCATCTAGTAATAAAGTGGTTAAGTTTGCTGCACTGGGTTAGGGGATGCCTTTCTTTGAGCACACATATGCAAACTGAGATTAAAAAGACCTAAGAACTCTGTTATGTCCTGTTATCAGGGGATATAGGACTAAGTCTATTCTTCCAAAGGCTTGCGTGCTACCTAGCACACTCTTAACTGTTCATCTTGACAAGAGTTTAAGAAACAGCTATAGATGAAAATACTTTATTTCTGATCTTTGAATTCACCTAATGTTTATAACACCTGCGGATATTGTTGGTTGGTGCAATTCTTTTGTTTCTCAGTTGCTCTACAAAAGCCTGCAAGTTCACGGTCCAGGCCCAACACATTCAAAGCAAAAAGCAGCTCAGTGCGGCTACTAACTATTCCACCTAACTGCTTTCTCCCACTTTCTGAGGCAACGGTAAAACAATTGGCTTTCAGAGCAATACTGTCTCAGATAGGGGAAGCAGAACATAAACATCATAGCTAGCAGCCATTGATAGCCTTACCCTTCATTAATTTGCCAAATCCTCTTTTGAAGACACCCAATTTGGTGGCCATCGCTACTTCTTGCAGGAGCAAATTCCATCTCTGAACGATGTGTTGTGTGACAGCGTGAAGAAGTATTTTATTGTATTTTGATTGTCCTGAATCATCCAGCTTTCATTTCAACTGGATGTCCCCGAGTTATAATGTTATGAGCAAGGGAGAAAAGGTTTTCACTATTCACTTTCTCCACACCACACATAATTGCACACACCTCGATCGGGTTCCCTCTTTACTTGCCCTTTTTCCAAGCGAAAAAGTCCCTAATGTTGTAACTCGCCTCCTTGCCCTTTTCTGACTCCTTCCCAGTTCCACAATGTCCTTTTCGAAATGAGGTGACCAGAACTATAGCGCAGTATTGCATGTGCAACCACACAACAGATTTGTATAAAGACATTATAATATTGGCAGTTTTATTTCCAATTCCTTTCATAATGATCCGTAGCACACAATTTGCCTTTCTCTATAGCTGCCACACACTTTATCGAGCTATCCACTACAACCCCAAAGTTTCGTTCCTGGTCAATTACCCCCAGTTCAGTCCCCATGATTGTATATGTATATGGAGGGGAGGCATGTTTTGCCTCAACACAAATCACTTTACACTTGTTTCTACTGAATCGCATTTGCCATTTCACTGCTCGGTTTAGAAGGATCCTGTAGATATCATATGCAAATCCGGCTATCTCACTGCTCACCCCTAACCCTGTTGCACTGAATGGAAAACTGACTTCAATGGAGATGCAGAAATCATGTAATGCAATGTATAAGAAAGTGAACTGTTTGGACCTGGGAAATCCATAATTCAAATCACATCTTGGCCATTAACCAGCTAGGTAGCTTTATGCAAGCACTGTTATGAGAACTGATGGGACATAGTGGCTAGGAGACTGCACTGCTAACATGCAAGTGTGTGGTCCATGAACTTGCAGGATGGCCTCAGGCAAACCTCAGTCACCCCACCCTCACCTGCAATACAATAATATTCACCTCACTGCTAAGGATTGTGTAAGGATTACAACCAGATAATGCATGTGAAGTGCTTTGAGCACTTGAAAATTCAAGTGCAATACAGAAGTATTCAGAACTATTCTTTTGGCCTCAGACCCCAGTCTGCAAAATGGGGGAAGTAATAGTGGCCTACTTTACGGGGCTACTGAAACCTTTAAGTACTTCGAACACTTGGATGTTCCATGTAAGTGCTATTATTGTAAATGAAAGGAAGTTTGATGCACTGTGCGCAATCAAGAGTGCTGCATGATGACAGTAAGAACGTAGTTTTTAAACACATAATCTTTATTTGTCCTCAAAACCTCCCTTATGCTTGTATGGTTGCTTTTGTCATAGTTATGGATATTACAGCCATTCTACGCAATTTCCAAGGGAAAATTGCTTTCCTAGAGCCATTCCACAAACCCATTATGGATCATTCTTAAATCACTTCAGATTTCTCCCCTTTGGACTCATCTGCAGCATGCGTGCATTATTATTGGTTCTTCCCTCGGCGTTAGAGAGAGCCAGTATGTCCTACCTTTCCACCCCGACATTCTGAAAAAGTTCTGTTTCTTCCACCCTTGGGGAAAACTTAAGGCATTACACGCCATAATCACATTTAGGATCTTGTCGCCTATTGCACCTTTCAGCACTTCTCAAAAGGGAAGAGACTGTGCACCTTAGAACATATCAATTCAGACCCTCATTTGCCCCCTGCCAGTGAACCGCAGAAAATATTGCCATATGTCCCATATTTTCAACTACGCAACATCTGGTATCATCACATATCAATTAACCTGAAAGAACTGGTCCCCACCGTAATGTTCACCTTCAGGTTTCCGTTATGTACAGTCACTTAAGTGAGGCTGTCCATCCTTCTACTATAACCACAATTAGAAGGGATTAAAGCAGGCTCTCTAAGGGCACTTTCACACATGACGCATACAGCCTGGTCACATGTATGTCTTCCTTGGAAGTAAGCCACTCTGCATTCAACAGACTTGCTTCCAGGTAAGTGTGTAAAGCCTTACATCGTTTTGGATTTATTGGTTATTTATTGCAGTTTTTGTGCCTTAATTTGGAAGCTGGCTAGGGTGTGCATTTGGCTTTCATGTTTCTCTGTCCAGTTTCCTACATCAAATGAAAGGCATCCACAAGTGTGGACAAGGAGCTTTTGATGGCATGATGTGTGAGAAGAACCCAAAGAGTGACAAAATGTATATGGAGAATTTTTTAGGTGCAACCAGCTTTTGCTTTTTCTTGCAATAAAGAGTGGACTAACAAAACAAAACAAAATGCTTTAAATAAACATTTAAAAACCCAAGTAAAGTCATCCGGAGTAGATGATGCCTCACTTTGAGACAGCACCACATCTGGAAAGCACGCAAAGGCTGCTCATTGCAGAGAACCGTCGCCAACATCCCACCGCGTTAGAACCCACTGCCTCAACCCCGCCAGGTGGGCGCCCCTCCCTCCCAGGTGGCCCTATCAACAGCCCCCCCCCCCCCTAGCGCGCGCGCGAACAGCTGCCCACCTCGCGCCCCCACCCACGCCGTCCCGCGGTGCTACTACTCACACGAACGCGTGGTAGATGAACGCCCAGCCGCGGGGTCTCTCGAGCACGTTGTAGAGATAGTTTTGCAGCCTCCTGTACTTGGCGTTCCGCCGGTAGCTCGGGTTGCTGCTGTAGGAGAGCGGCTTCCCCAGCAGGCTCATCCGGGCTCCTCGTTTCTTGCCTCGCCGGCTCTCCCGCAAGCCGCCGAGCCCGCCGCCGGTGCCCAAGAGGAGCAAGCCGTCCCCTCGCGAGGGCGCCGAGTTCAGGAGCACCCTGCTCCGGCCAGACTCCACATCCTTCATGCCGCTGCCACCGCCGCGACACCCCGCCGTGCTGCTCTTCAGCCAGAGCCCGGCGGAGCCGCCCTCGTCGTCTCCTCGGCTGTGGCTGCGGGGCATGGCATCACGGCGGGGGCAAAAGCGGCAGCGGCGCCGGCGGCGGCAGCAGCAGCAACAGCGGGTCCCCGCTTGGCTGGAGGGCGGAGGCGAGCAGCTTCCTCCGGGCGCTGAGGAGGCGACGAGGAGAAGGCGGGAGAAAAGAGACTGGGGCGGCTGCAGGAGCCTCGCGCTCTCCCCACAGCTCCCGCCGAGCAGGAAGGGGGCAGGCAGAGCCGTGGGGGCCACCTTGCCACACGCAGCACGCAGCAGGCAGCGCCGAGGCTTCTGCGAGGGGAGAAGAGAAAAAGCGACGGCTCCTTTCAGGCGCGTCCGCTCTCTTGAAGCTCCGGCTCGCTCGCCTCGCCTCCCCCCCCCCCCCACGAACCGCTTCACCTCCTAAGATGCCGCCTTTAAAACAAAAACAAAAAACACCGTATGAAACTTTGGAGTAAAAGCGAGCGCCTTCGAAGCAACAGAGAGCCGCTCGGCTTTCCGAGCGAGAGAGGGGCGCATCCACAAATAACACGAGGGGAGCGAGTTGCTGCTTTGGAGGAGGAGGTGGAGGGAAGGAGGGAGGGAGGGAGGGCAAGGAACGACGGAGGGGGGGGTGGCGAGCCCAGAGAAAGAGAGAGGGAAGTCTGCTGCTGTCTTGATTTATAGAAATTGGAAAAGGACGACGAGGAGGGGGGGAAGCCGGGCAGCCTCGGAGAGAGGCAAACTCATGCCGAAGGTTCCTGCTGCCACCTTGGCTTGTCAGCACACTTTGCAGGGCGAGCACTTCTCCGGCGGGCTAGGGCCGGACAGGCAAGCTGTTGCTCTCCGTCCAAGTGCAAGAGAAAGTCGCCGCCACATAAAACGGAGAGCAGAAAGTCGGAGGGCGCACGCCAAATGAGCAGCAGCAATATGTGTGTGTGTGTGTGAGAGAGAGAGAGAGAGAGAGAGAGAGGGGCGCAGCTCGCGGCAATTACGCCATAAGGAAATCTCCGCCTGAAAGTCATAAAGCGGCCTCAAGAGTCAAGCCCAGTAGCAGCGCAGCAGCTCCTGGCGGCGGCGGCGGCGGCGGCTCCATCGAAAGGCACCACACTCTGTACATACATCTGTTAAGTTTTAACGCCTCTCTCTCTCTCTGGCGGGTTTTCACTGCTGCTCGCCCTTGTTAAGAGCGCAGCGCCGCTCCGCGCAATAAGCGCCCCTTCAGCTTGGCATGCTTCGCTTGGCTCCCTCGAGACGACGAAGCAGCCCCGTCTTGGGAAGAGAGCACAGCCGGCGTCGACCTGAGTAAAAAAAATAAATCCTCCAGGGCGGGGAAGGCGGGAAAGGGACGCCCTCCTTCGGCGCTTGCAAACTCGCGCCAAGTTGCAGGAAGTTTGCCCGGCCTCACATGCAAAGCGAAGTTGCGGGTGGAAGAGCACCGGCGGGGCCGCCCGACGTGAGCAGGAGGGAGGGAGCGAAGGGAGGAGGCTTCCGCTGCTAAGAAGGTAGCGGCTGCCTTTCTTTGGCTCCCTTCGCGGAGCAGCGCCCGCGAGAAGCGCCGCCGCTTGTTCCCTCGCTCATTGTGGCGCGCATTTAAGGAGCAGGTGGCGACTCCTCGGGGCTAGAGGAGGCATCCCTCCCCTTCGCTGAGATCCCCTCCAATGCCAGAAGAAACACCACGTCCCCAGGGCCGCCCGCTGCCTCCTCTCTCTCGCTCTGAGGCGACGCCACACGCGGTTGGCGGGAGACGCGCTCCCACGTGACTCACAGGAACTTAGGCGCGAGGCGGCCGTGGCCAAGCTGGGTGGCTCCCTCGCCTCAGTTCCTTTCTCCCGTAAAAGGGAGCCGTGAGGAAGGGAAGGTGGCCTGGGAGGAAACTGCGTGGGTCGTATAAATCCAGAGAAGTACAGGTGTGGCACAGGTAAAAGATCATGAAACCCCAGGTGCAAATCAAGGTTATCACCGTTTACATTGTGTTTCTGCCCCTACCTTTCCAGCACTTGCCATTCTAGCAAAAATGGGAATTCTTTGCTTCCTGTAGCTTAGAGCTTGCTTTTCTTTTTCTAAAAAAAATAAAAAAAAAATTCTTTCCAGTAGCACCTTAGAGACCAACTAAGTTTGTACACCTGAAGAAGTGTGCATGCACACAAAAGCTCATACCAAGAACAAACTTAGTTGGTCTCTAAGGTGCTACTGGAAAGAATTTTTTATTTTTTGACTATGGCAGACCAACATGCCTAACTTTTCTTTTTCTGTTCTTTTTTGCATACTGCTGCTGAAGCTCAGCGTGACATTCATTTCCAATGTCAACTGCACCCAGCCTTGCCATCTACACACTTTGAAAAGAAAACAGGTCAGGAAATTATGCTGTGACAACAAGTGTAGCATGGAGGAAGAATGATGAGCCTCTCTGAACGTCTAACCTCCGTCATCGCTGCCACTCTTTCAGAGTAAGATCCTTCGCTCTTCAGTGTTCACCTTTAGGCGCTGTTTGCTTTGTTGTCAAGATCATAAAAAGTAAACTGGGAAAGGGCTGGGATCCACTGAGGAAGCTCTCGATGTCCATTTTTAAATTTAACTTGTTGGAGTGCTTTGTTTTGTTGGCTGTTGCAAAGAATGCATTAAGCCACATTAGCCGCCTCATCTCTATCTTTATGCATTGGTTTGTACTGTTCGGTTCCATTCCTGTGTGGAAGGAGAAGTGTCATATTTTTAATGCACTTAAGGTATGTTCACATTTTACTGCTTACTCTGCATCCAGTGTTCTCCAGCTGCTTGTTTTGAAGTTGCATTCACACATCTTTGGCCACAATCTGTATCGCCCTTGTAGTCTGTTGATAAATACTGCTGTTTGATGTGTTTTTCCTCAAACTGGCTTCGGTCTGACTAGAAAACTTAAGCTACATTCATTTTTCACTTCAGAATTGTGATGGACATTTGAGACAGCTGCCGTGCATGTGTGAATGGCAGCTTCATGAACAGGAGTTGTGCGGAGGGGGATCCAAAATTTCGCCAGGTTGCCATTTGTTCAGATCTATCGCTAAAAGTAGGTTTTTCTTTGGAAAGGAGTGGAGCAAGGGGGAAACCGCTCGAACCCCTGATTTCTAGGCACGGCACAAGCTGATGTGTTTCCACCATTAGGTGAGAGAGGCTGGCTGAGGTCAGACTGAGGTTGGTGGGGCAGTTGACAAGCATTGCCACCCACTGGACTGTTTGGGAGTAAGAAAGCATACAGGTGATGTGTGGCGAAAAGTAGACTGAGATCAGTGTGGAGTGCCCCATTCACCCTAACAGACCAGCCAGCCTCCATTGGATGCAGATGGAGGGGCAGGTGAAAGCTCTTGCTAAGTAATCTTTCATTCTTTACATGAGCACCTACACACTGCATGCACACGAGTGCATAATATCACCTCATAATATCCATTAAACCAGATCTGAGTCAAGGGAGACAAAGGGCAGAGGAAGTTTAGAAGGGGTCCCAACCTTCGAAAGTTTGAGAAACACTTGTTTATGTTAGGTCACTTCCTAGAGCTTTGGTTCAAATGGAATAGTGCAATCTGTAATTAAGTGAGGGGGTAGGGGTGGGAATATAAGCCTACAATTGGGGGGAAACCTGATCTCAAAATCCCCCCCCCAAGTTTCCTTTTAAGAGTAAGTATCTTTCAGAGCTCTCACTTCTCCATTCTAATGAGGGAGTGAAAGTTCTAAGCATGTCCATTTGAAGTGAAGCTGTACCAAAGAGTGAATTAGAATGCAGACAGAGTCTTTCCAGACAATTATTTCTGTCCAGTATTACATAGCACTCAGCTGTCACAAGAGATGGAGACATCTTTCCTCAAGGTAGTACTGCTTCTATTGCAGGCAAATCACATACCGGTATTTCTCAGCTGTCAAAAAACAATATTTTGACTCTGGGAAAATGCAATATTCCTCCCTGCCAGTTTACACTTATGTAACGGGCAGGGCAAATAATGCAGTGTAATTGTGCAAGTGTTCAAAATGCCAGTAGATAGTGACCTATGACATCTTTGGTGATAAGTGACACAACTCAGCCTTTCCATCATAACTTTGTGAAATGTGTTGAACTTATGCATATAAAATTCTTCAGAGGCTGAGTGCCCTGCCTTCTGTTGCATTCCAGGAGCTTTCATGTAGTCCTTAAAACATTTTGTTGTTGTTTTATGCTAACAGGAAGAAAATAAGGACTCCAGCTGTTTAGATTTGGGATATGATGTACATTATTAAATTAACAGACGTAATAAAGGTTAGGGAGGATAGCCAACAAAACAACCTTTTTTAAAATGAGAAATGGGGTTTGTTATGTAGTGGAGTGATAAAACTGAGGAAAATGCACAACCTTATACACCATTGGGTTCATTGTAACATATATCAATTTGCTTTTGTTCGTACTACCTTGTATTTTGTATGCTGCTGTTGTATAAATGTATAAATGAAATGAAACCTTTCATTTAAAGCAGGCATAGGAAAACTCGGCCCTCCAGATGTTTTGGAACTACAACTCCCACCATCCCTAGCTAACAGGACCAGGAGAATAGGCAACACAACCCCATCTCCTCCTATAGCAATACACTACCATTTCATTCTGGAGGTGGTCCCCCCCGCCACATTTTTCATTATTTACGGTAGTTTCTGAACGTTAAGTCTTCATCCTCCTATCCAGCAGAACTGTACACAAGAAAAAAGAGAGTCAAGTACCTGTACTGCTATGTGTCACTGCATAATATTTGCCTGCAGCAAGACTACCACCCCATATTTGCTAGCTAGAGATGGGATATTTGGCTGTTGTTACTAGATCAGATTTCTTGCAAATGTCATTCTAAGGGGGGGGATCTCTCTCTTTCATCATCTGATAATGCCACTAGCATTATCTTAGCAAGCATCTAGTGAGAATGAAAGCCCGAATAGACACCCTGGGGGAAGCAGTGAGATATAGGTCATTTTAAGGGGTGATTTGAAAGAGCAGGCAGCACGGACTCAAGCAAGACAAGAAAGTGGTTATAGTCAGAAGCTATGCACGGCACACAGTCGAGTGCTAGCTTTCCAGGGATAAACATCACATAGGTCCGAAAAAAACATGGAACATTCCAGGATTCAGTGGCTTTAAAGGGGTGAAATAGTCCCCGCTAAAGGCTGATTGCTGGAATCCACCAGACCCTTCCCTGAGAATCGCTGGGAGTCCTCAAAGAGTTACAGAGGAGAGATCTGATATTTACTGGGAAATGTTATGTGGGAGGCTGTGATGGTTCGTGCAATTGTAACAGGCCTGCAAGGCTTCCATATTAGAGAAGTCCCGCTTCCACCAGCTTCCCCAAACACCCCTTTAAAGCTTTTGTTTACACTGCAACTGAACTGCTTTATTATTACTATCATTTATTATCCTGCCATTTACCCTGAGGACCCAGGGCAGGTTGCAAAGAGCAAAACGAAATATTTTAAACAGTTTTTAGAAACTTTAAATTACAGGAATTAGGTGGGTCCTAAAAGAAACCATGCATTTCAAGTCTCAAAAGCCAAGGTAGAGAGGTTTGTCTTCGGCATTTGCCGAAAGCTGCCCAAGGAAGGTGCCAGGTCTACCACTATGGGAAAGGAGTTCTGCAACTTAGGGGCTGCCACAGAGAAGGCCCTCTCCCAGGCAACACAACCCCAAGCTTCTGTGGCCAGTGGAACAGTGATAAGGCCCCCTTCCACCAATCTTAACACCCGAGAGGGACTGTAGGGAAGGAGGCGGTCTTTCGGGTATTTGGGGCCTCAGTCATTTAGGGCTTTAAACGGTAATATGAGCACATTGAATTGGGGCAGAAAGCAAGCTGGCAAGCCGTGCAGATGTTTTAAAATGGGTTATTATGAGGAGTGGTGGGGGCGGAGAGTAGGCGGGGGCAGGGCTGGCACACGTCCTGGGGGCGTGGCGCGCCACCCGCAGGGGCATGATGCACATCCTGGGGGTGTGGCGCCCCACGCGGGCGGGGGACAGCCACGATGGCACCCCACCAGTATCGCGCTGCCAGGGGTGGTGCGCTTCCCCCCCGCATCCTCTTCCTCCACCAGTGATTATGAGATCTTAAGTGAATCCTCAACAGTGATCTGCCTGCTGCGTTTTGGATGAGTTGAAGGGCAGCGCATTACAATAATCCAGTCTGGAAGTTACCAGAGCGTAGAGTACAGTGGCCAAGTCAACTCTGTCCAAAAGTGGATCTAGCTAGCAAACCAGCCAGAACTGAAAAAGGCACTTCTAACTACCAAAGCCTCCTGAGCCTCCAGAGACATTGAATCCAGATGGTTATGAATGGTTCCTGACAATTAAATCTGAGAAGATAAAGAATCCCGTCGTCCCTTAACATGGCAGTACCTTATATGTATCTATTCAGAAAGTAAGCAACTGAATTCAGGGGGAATTGCTTTCAGGATTGTGTGCACAGGATCACAGCCTTAAGAATATTGTATTTAAAGCATTATTATACCAATGCCAGGATCCTGGATACACTTCCATGACAGCAAGCATCACAAATGTTTGTTGGACATCTTTTTCAAGTGATTGTGGCCAGTGGCATTTTGTTTAATTTTGTTTTTGGTGGGGATACATTAATTTGTTTAACATACAAGCCTTGAACTGTTTCCTTACTATGTTCTTCAACTTGTAACAAGTTCGTTTCCTTTCGGTTTTTTTGTAAAAAGCTTTTGCTCTTCATTTAACGCTTCCTGGATTTTTCTTTGTAAAAACAACCATTTGAAAGCAAATGGTAGAAAAGGCTTTGTATTATATTAGAAAAGGCTTTATATTATACAGTTTCCCAAACCACAAATCTCTGCCGCACCCTTGGCTTAATATGTGGGCATCTTGTGATGTGAAGCAGGTGAAGGCATGGCTGCTATCAATTTGAAGTCCATTTGCAAGCGGTTAGTTTTTTTAAAAAAACCACTATTCAAGCAGACTTGTATGGACATCATGCCATTGGCAGGTGGGCAGTTACACCCACCTGTCAACATTGGCCTGTGAGTGAAGGAAGCATTGATGGAGAATGGCAGAAAAAGGACTCCATTATTATACTTTAATTACAAGTGAAAGTATGGATGTGAATTTGTAATTGTATAATGAAAGAAAATCAAATAAAAAGCAATAAAAAGAAAAGAAAAAGGACTCCAAATAAATTTTCAACATAGCATTAGTTACATGGGAGAAGTGGAGGTGGGAAAGGAATGATCTTTAGTTGCCATTTTGTGTTATGTTACAGAGATGGGCTTACACATAATTGGAATTAGAAACTGGTTTCCATTTGTTCTCCATTTTCTAACCATTTACATTGCCCATTGTCTGCTGACATCACGGGCATAGGTTGCCGCTTAACTAAGGTTTACTCAGAGTGGATCCATTGAAATGAATGGACTTAACTTCACCCAGTGCTATTTTTCTAGAAAAAGAGGCGTCAGAACTCACTATGAACTCATCTCTTGTTCTCTTATAATAGCAATGGCACCCACCTGAGAGGTGCCAGAACCAAGTTCTGGCTTTTAAAAAGCCCTGACTTCACCATATTCATTAATTTCAATGGGTTTACTCTGAGAGAAACTTGGCTGAAGATCACCCAGTGATTCTGCAACCATATCTGAAACCTTAATTTCAACAGTAGTAGAATTAGGGTTTTCTGTTTTCTCCTCTCTGAGAGGATTCCCGTACCTTTAACAGCTGCACAATGAACAGAATCTCAAGAAGTGAAGAGTTTCCAGTCATCACTACTTGTGCATGCCAGGAAAAGCTGTGTGTATGTTGACTTTTTCATTATCATCCTCACACAGTTTTATTATTGATTATCAGCACAGATGTCCCGCCAGGAAAACAAGAGGCCCTGTTGGCAAAGGGTGGCATATCAAACTGTTAAAGAAATAAATATTGTGTTGTAACCAACTAAATTCTACTTAGAGTAGACCCACTGCGTTGCACAAGGACTTCCACTTGCTCTGTGGAATTTCCCCTCTCTTCACCCTGCCCCCCCATGTACCCAGGGGTGGTGGAGGAGAGGAAACACAGAACAGAACCCCAGAAAAAATTGGGGTTTTAAGGGAAGAGGAAGTTTCCTTTAGCAAGTGGAAACTCTGATGCAAACAAGGGGACGTAATGTACCTAGGTTAATAAAGTCCATCAATTTCAACAGATTTACTCTCAGTAGTACTAATGTTGGAAACAACTTAGTCTGAGATACATTGTTTTAATGACTTAGTAAGCTTCAAGAAAGGTGGGGACATAGGTTTAATCCCCAACATCTACAGGTAGGGCTAAGAAAAAACCCTGTCTGGAACCCTGGTGAGCTGGTGCCAGTCAACACAGAGAAGAATATTGATCAGTGACCCAATTCAGCATTCAACAGCTTAATATGTGCCTAAATTTTCCTCAGTAACAGCACAATTCTATATATTAACTGAGAAGTGAATCTCACTGGGTTCAATGGTGTTCATTTCTAAACAAATATGCACCAGATTGCAATGCTAGTGGGAGAAAGATCTGCTCTGGGTATATCACGATGCTATTATTTAACTATTAAGAACACATACCAGAGGATTTTGCAAACATAAATGCATTGCCTCCAAAGAGGAGTAGTGCTACAGGCTTTAGTGTTCCTGTTGTGCTGCTGTGGTTTGTTTGTTTGTTTGTTTGTTTGTTTGTTTAAAAAATACAGCCAAATGAATATATATATTTTAGCTGGAATTATGTAGAGGGAAAGTGTGCACCAAATAAATATTTTAACAGTTAAAGGGGGGGACTTTTAATAGTGGGCATGTAGAAATAGCAGGGGTGGGAGTCCTGTCACAAAAGGTGGTGTAGTGGCTAATCAGAAAGTTCCTGGCTTGAAACTAGCTTCTGCCATGAGCTGAACTCACTGTGCGTCATTAGATGAGCCTCTCTGCTGCAGCCTCGGTTCCTCTCTCCTTCAGCAGTATGAGGGAATAATAATACAGTGGTACCTCGGGTTACAAACACTTCAGGTTACAGACTCCGCTAACCCGGAAGTAGTACCTCGGGTTAAGAACTTTACCTCAGGATGAGAACAGAAATTGTGCACTTGCGGCACAGCGGCAGCAGGAGACCCCATTAGCTAAAGTGGTACCTCAGGTTAACAACGGTTTCAGGTTAAGAACGGATCTCCAGAATGAATTAAGTTCTTGACCAGAGGTACCACTGTACTGAATTTCCTTACATGGTGGTTGTAGGCATTAACAACTAGATAATGCATGTGAAGTGACAGAATAAAAACATGAGACACATGCTATGTACTGTATTATCACTGTTAATAATAATAGTTATCTAACAGGTGCCCCTGGCACTTAACTGGTCAAATTGCATGCACCACAGCATAGAATGGTACAGAACATAGTGTTCTTTGATGACATGTGTCACAAACTAGATTTAATGAACACTCACATCAGAGTGCTCTCTAATTTGATAGTTACAGTCTTTTATATACTGTATATATGCTCTTCTACATCTATTTAATGCTCCTAACCCTTCTTTTAGATTCTTACAGTCTTTTATATATACCTTCTGTTTTAATACTTTTTGGCTTTCCAAAATGTTTTACAGATTCTAAATGATTGTACCCCACCCTAGAATCATAGAATCCTAGAGTTGGAAGAGACCACAAGTGCCATCCAGTCCAACCCCCTGCCAAGCAGGAAACACCATCAAAGCATTCCAGACAGATGGCTGTCAAGCCTCCGCTTAAAGACCTCCAAAGAAGGAGACTCCACCACACTCCTTGGCAGCAAATTCCACTGTCCAACAGCTCTTACTGTCAGGAAGTTCTTCCTAATGTTTAGGTGGAATCTTCTTTCTTGTAGTTTGAATCCATTGCCCCGTGTCTGCTTCTCTGGAGCAGCAGAAAACAACCTTTCACCCTCCTCTATATGACATCCTTTGATATATTTGAACATGGCTATCATATCACCCCTTAACCTTCTCTTCTCCAGGCTAAACATACCCAGCTCCCTAAGCCGTTCCTCATAAGGCATCGTTTCCAGGCCTTTGACCATTTTGGTTGCCCTCCTCTGGACACGTTCCAGCTTGTCAGTATCCTTCTTGAACTGTGGTGCCCAGAACTGGACACAGTATTCCAGGTGAGGTCTGACCAGAGCGGAATACAGTGGTACTATTACTTCCCTTGATCTAGATGCTATACTCCTATTGATGCAGCCCAGAATTGCATTGGCTTTTTTAGCTGCTGCATCACACTGTTGACTCATGTCAAGTTTATGGTCTACCAAGACTCCTAGATCCTTTTCACATGTACTGCTCTCAAGCCAGGTGTCACCCATCCTGTATTTGTGCCTTTCATTTTTTTTGCCCAAGTGTAGTACTTTGCATTTCTCCCTGTTAAAATTCATCTTGTTTGCTTTGGCCCAGTTCTCTAATCTGTTAAGGTCATTTTGAATTGTGATCCTGTCCTCAGGGGGTGATCCTGTCCTCAGGGGGTGATCCTGTCCCCCCTGCTTATGCTGGTCTATGACCGTAATAAAGATTTGATGACGACGACATAGTGTTCTGTGTGGTTATAAAATGCAACATCTTTGCCACAGAATTGCAACCTCAATGAAATAATTGTTGACTGACACTGCAGAAAGAGTCTACTTGTATAGATTGTGTGACAGGACTGAAATATTGGCAATAAACACTTTTTTTTTTGGTTGCTAATCTCATTGTTCTCCTAATTATACACACACACACACACACACACACACACGGGTTTACGTTTGCAAGAGTTGAGGCAAAAATGAAAAAGCAAAACAATTAACATCTAGCTTCAGAGGACATGTTCTTTTTGTGAGCTAGAGAATACCATAAGAATTCTGTGCCCTCTAGTGGTACACCAAGTCACAGAAAAGAAAGATCAGCAATATAGTAGGAAAATACACATGCTGTGTGCATATAATATCAACTACGCATTGAAGATGCAAGAAAGGCCAGGCACAAAACGTTTTGCACTTCATAAGGACATTCATAGCATGGTATGCAGGACAGTTTGGTGAGCATTTGACATTCCTAGAGCATGAAGAAGCTAGGGCAAGTAGACATCTGATACCAAAAAAAAGTTTAATTATGGAGCACAAAATTCCATCGTGTTCTTCTTGGCACATAACCATGCCAGTGCATAGATTCTGCATTGTTCTGAGATGCCTCCCACAATTGGTCAACTCTTCCATCCTCAAACTTTTCCTGTAGTGCCGAGTTTCAGGTTAGTTTGTGAGAGCATTTTCTAGCTATAGCCACAACTGCACTGAAACACTCTAGCCTCACCTTCCCTTATTGGCCAGACCATCCCCCATGGGTCCACTTAATGCACATTATAAATTCTCTCAGCAGAGACCTTTTTCACCTTAGTGCACACAGAACTGGAAAAGGTGGCATTATATTACTTAGCACGCAGTTGGCACCAAACAAAGTTAATCTATAGTTGCATTATTGAATACACTGTCAGAAAAAAAATGCTGATGCAAGACAGACCAGACAGCCAGATGCAAAATTTAAAACCAAAAACAACAACTGTGTTTTCAACGAGGTTACTTTGGACAACCTTTTGTGCACATCTGTGCTTTTTTGCAGGTGAGGGGAGGAGAGCTTTGCATTATATTTTCTCGCAAGTTTTCCTGTGAAAAATCCTCTTGTAGGTATTACATACAAAGAGGGGGAAAGCTAATTATAAGCCTTTTATCTTTATTATGATTGCTAATAACTTTCTACAATCCATTGCCCCTACTCTATCAGCACTAGATTATATATATATATTAGTATGGCACATAGTTGAGATTTATTTGCCAATGTGCTACAGTTGTTCGCTTGCATGCTTTGCAAAGCTTAATTATGATGTCTGAATGAGTCTCATTATTATACATAAAAGAACTTGGAACAGGAAGACAGACCAGGATTATTAAAATAATATTTTTCTACGGAGAAGGTACACAACCTTCCTCCTCATTTCCCTGTGTGCTTTGACGGAGTAGAGGATACCTTCAGTCTCCATGCCTAGATTCTTAGCTATATGAAGCACCTAATTATTTCAGACAAGTCCACATTCACAAAGCTCTGGCAAGAAGACAAACCCTGGAAAAATCAGCTAGTGATGAACTCTGCAAATCCAACCCTGACTCGTCTGATGGCTCCTCAGTGACAGATAACGGCTTGTTTGCTCTAACAGTCATACCTGATCCTGTTTTTGCAATAATATATGTGCTGGCCTTCAAACTGACTTTAAGTCACAGTTTGGATGGCAGATGCAGAACATGGGGTTTATTTACATTCCATTACAGATATCTATTAAAAGGAGGCTGGGCTGGGACACTAGAATCCATGGACTGTCACCCTCCCAAATACGTGATAACAATTGCTTTGGGCAGGAGTGGGCAGGGGGAATGAAGCATAGAATATATCTACTGGATTGTATATACAATATACAATCCAACCACAATGAGCAAAGGCACAGGGGTTTGCAAGAACTGATGTACATCTGATCAGCAAAATGTGGTTTGGCCAGGGACCTGCATCTTTACCTGTCCCACACCTGAGGTGTAGGGCAGGTTGGTGTGCAAATGGTCTCCCTAGTCCAGTGGCTCTCAAAGGGTGTGGCAGGAGCGGATGGCAAGTGTAGCAGGAAGATTCATTTAAACAATTCAGTATAGTACAGTATAGTATCAAAATAATTTGCAGAATTTAATTTAGAGAATATGCAGGGCCTTTTTTCAGCTGGAACTCACTGGAACACAGTTTCCACACCTCTTAAGTGGGTGACATTGCCATTCTAAGAGAACAAGGGAGGTGTTCATGGTGAGTTCCAGCACTCCACCCCCCCCAAAAAAAATAGCACTAAGAATGTGGATCAATATCTTTTCAAAATAAGAGCAAGAGCATCAAGTGATACTGCAAGCTCACACCTCTCATTGAGTTTGTATACATACCTAAGGTACATATGTAAGATGCTCATTTATAATTGTATTTTGGGAATGATTCATGTTTTATGCTTTCTGGATATTCCATAATCATTTATCAAGTAGCTGTGTTCTGTGTTATAAATCAATCACTGCTACGAGATGTTTCTTTTTGTTTTCAAATGTATTTCTGATCAATAAAAAAAAATGGTGCAAGCAAATTTTTATTCTGAAAGCGTGGCCCAGAGAAAAAAGTTTGAGAACCACTGCCCTAGTCAAATCCTGCTGGGCCTAATTAGACCTGCAGGACAGAGGTTCTCTACCACTGATTTAAAATGTGCTTTCCCCAGAAAACATGGGCAAAATGTTCCTAGAAAAAGCCCACACACCCAGAAAAAGAATTCCCCAGACAGGAAATTCCAGTTTAGCCCTATGGTTATTATAGTTCTATTGAACGATACATATATTATGAGAGAGTGGAGAATTCAGTCATTTTTGAAGTGAAGGCTGACATATTACTTTACAAGAAGGGGATAATGGATGGCTGTCTAATTGCAAATCACTTGATAAAGCCATATATAAAAGCTTTTATCCTTTTCCATGCAATGCCATGAATCTGAGGTAAGGACTAAATTGTTATCCCTGAAATCATGGCTACCAAATATGCTGTGCATTAACGCCATTATGATTTGTGTTAATTGTCAATATAAATACCAGACTGAGAGACTTTTAAAACTGCATCATAGTGGTTGAATTCTTCTTTCAACAAATGATATCTCAATTGGTTTTTTTTAAAAAACTGCAGTTGTGTAGTTACTAATCTCTTGGTTTCTGTTTTTAATATAATGAAAATAAAAGCTACTTGACAGCACTTTTGACATTATATGGTTGTTTATATTTCTTTTTCAGCAAAAAAAAGAAAAGAAAAAAATAGTAGAACATAGAGGAATATCCTTACATCTGAAAATCTGAACCCTCTGGCTGATAGGGGAACCTATCACTGCATGTTAGTGCCATTTTATAAAGAATGGACAGGAAAAGGTTTTTTAGCTTTGTTTCAGCTCATTGGACTGGGGAAATTAACTTTTAACTCACTGACAATTTTATATAATAAACATTTCAACTTATACGAAAAGGCAAGTCACAAAACTGAAACAATAGAGTACGTAACAGAGAGCACGTACGTATTTCCACACAGGTAGTTAATAGAATTTGTTGAACCTTATCTAAAGGTGTCTTATAAGAAAAGGTAGAATTCTGATTTGGAAGTGAGTGTTCTGCCTGCAGAATGGAAAATAACTGTAAGAACAGCAACCATACCCCTCAACATGTATGTAGATCTCTATCTAAAATATTTATTGGAGATTGGAAAACAAATAGAATTGTGGCATTGGAAGGGACTACAGTGGTACCTCGGGTTAAGAACTTAATTCGTTCTGGAGGTCCGTTCTTAACCTGAAACTGTTCTTAACCTGAAGCACCACTTTAGCTAATGGGGCCCAGAGCTGTCAACCTTCCTTTTTTTTGCATTGGGAAACGGCCATAGCTGTCAACTTTCCCTTTTTTTGCAATGGGAAACGGAGCTGGAATAAGGGAATTTCCCGCAAAAAAGGGAAAGTTGACAGCTATGATGGGGCCTCCCACTGCTGCCGTGCCAGCATTTCTGTTCTCATCCTGAAGCAAAGTTCTTAACCCGAGGTACTATTTCTGGCTTAGTGGAGTCTGTAACCTGAAGTGTCTGTAACCTGAAGCATTTGTAAGTTATATCCTCCGCTCTGGGCTTCAGGGTTTAGACTCTTCTTTGCCTACAGTTCGGGGTCTCTCTTTCATTAGATCCCTCACTATATCAGTTAGCTAAGCCCTCTTAGCAACTCTGTGGCAATACCAAGGTTTCCGCCCGCTAGCCCCTCCTGAGGGAACTCCAAGACACAAACTATCACCCTGCAGGTCAGTTTTGTCTTTTCCCTGAGTTCCCCTCCTCATGAGCATACATAACTTGCTGGACCAAATAAACGACGATATTTTCTTAGCTCAACAATAAGAAGTCATTATTCCTTTCAGAACATAACGGTTTCAGTAATGCAATCGTTTATAAGCTTAGTTTCATAACAGTGTAAACTCTTTCTTTCAGCATCATATACACATCTTCAACCTATCCTAACCTACCCACCACTATCCTGGCCCCACACCCTCCTTCTTCCAGTCACCACTCTCCCTCTCTAACGGTTGCTCCCTCCTTTTAAAGAGCGGAATGTCCCGCCTCCCATGAGATATCTGCCACTCAAACTGGGGTGCCCATTAACTCATAAAACACCATGGGTTTCTGAAAATCCCTTAACTTAGGTCCGATTCGTTACACCATGCCCATCTGTATGACACCGGTTCTGTCCACTACTCAAGTTTCTTCTTTCCCCTTATTCACAATCCCTTATTATTTCGCACCCCCAATCAGTTTCCCTCCTTCCCTCTCTTCCTTTTGTTTTGCAAGTTTGTTTGTATCATTTTTTCCATTTGTTCTATCATCGGAAAGCTGTTCAGTCAAGAGTTAGCAATTCTTAAAAGCCCATGTTTTCCAAAAATGTCGACTGTTCTGCCGATACTGAAAATATTAGCCTTTTTCAGATCTCAGGTTCTGCACGTAAAAAAAAGTACCATATTCAAAACCACTAGTCAGGTTTGAAAAGATTTAAAATCTCTGCATAATGGAAAATTGAATGCAAACCACCGAAGCATTCAACCCTTCTCTTCTAGTCTGATTTTCAACATTATGCAAATTAGATACAAAAATAAATGCCAGGACATTTCACACAGAAAAAAATATTGCTCAAAAGAGTATTTTGGAAATGAAATGCTGCTACAGGTTGCTTGCACATTCACACGTTGGAATATTTGCACATATACTGTGCTTGGGTATTTGCATATTCTATTACACATAAATGCACTTGATGTTCAGTGGAAGGAAGTGTTCTTTTTGGGACAAATGTTTCTGTTTACATGGGTACTATAGAGTGCAGGCAATTCCCCATTTACTTGCTTTCTATTTGCGCGCAACCGGACACACATGTGGTGCTGGGTACCCAGAAATAGGGAGCACCTGGTCAACGAAGGCCCGCTGTCCCTCCAGCTCACAAGGAGACCCTCCCTGGAGCCCAAAGTAGTTCTGGGCTCTGGGGTGTCTCTCCTCCTGAGGACTCTCCACGGTGCTCCTGAATTTACGTGATTTTGCATATGTGTGCAGGGGACTGGAACGTAACCCCCGCATAAATAGGGATATATGTATATTTTATATTTGTCTTCATATCTCTGATCTAGCTAAATTTGGACGTTCTTGACTTTGAGTGGATGGAAAGCAGCCTTCCACAAGTCTCAGAACACAAATATGGATAGTATTACCCTTTGTTGTTTTTGTAAACGATGCCTGGTGGTGACCATTTTATTTCGATGTGCCAAAATTACAAGGACCAAATTCATTAGAGATGTGTTGTTTTATGGCAATTAAAAATAATAATTGCTTGTGTGACTGGTGGCTTCTGGGGTAATTTGAGTGGGGTGTGCCAGCACAATCATATGGCTACTCAGAGGTACTCCCATAGGATTCGTTGGGACTCAGATATATATCTGTATAATTGTAGCTCTAAATGTATTAAATGTTTATATATGAAAATATTTGAGGGGAATGGGGTTTTGCAAGCATCTTGGCTGAGTCCTGGAAGACTTGCCTTCTTGGCCTTTTCCACCAGTCCTGACTGACTCCAGCTCCAAAAGCTGAGGCTGCTGAACAGGCTCTTGGGCTGGGAAAATGTGAAGGTTTTTGTTGTTGCTGCTGTTACTGTTATTTTTTCTATCTTTATCTTTATATTTTATTATGATTTAAGTGGAAATTGTTCAATTGTGGTTGTGTACTTTTTATGTGTTATTTGTTGTTTATGACTACTTTTGTTATGTTTGTAATTATATAAATCTTTTCATGTTGTAAGCTACTTTGGGCATGGTTTGAACCATGGAAAGGAGGCATACAAATAAATTACGATGATGTTGATGCAAAAACAAAACAAAACCCAAGTTGCTTAAAAGAGTATTTGAACCGAAATGTTACTTCCAATATGGTGCCTCTGATTCCTTCTTGGGAATTTATTTAATACACAGAACTGCACTCAAATTATACATAGCACGGAGAGGAGAGGAGAGGAGAGATGATACTGCTCCTTTGCAAATGCCCTATTGGGCAATGTTTTGAAGAGTCTGACCTTTCGTAGTTTTATTCTTGCACACATTCCTTCAAACCATGCTACAACAATCCTGAAAGGTAGGCCTTACAAAAGGTTTAGTGCAGGGGTAGGCAGAAGGTATAACAGAACCTATTGGTTTCAAGAATGCAAAATGAAGTCTACAAGCAGAAAAAGTGATGGGGGGGGAATGTAGATAAGCAGGGAGACAACAGAATCACCTTCACATACAGGAACTTTAAAATATATATACACAAAGAAACAACAATTAAACTCATAGGCTGATTGTATGTGTGTATATGTAAAATCTAGAATTTCATCCTGTTAAAGTACTTCTTGAAGCACTGCTGCCAAAACCTCGGCTACCCCCACAGTCACCCCTTGGTCAATGTCAGAGAGACAGAATCCAACACTTCCACCATGCTGCGGTTTCAAACCATCCAAAAGGGGGGACAACACGCGTTCACGCAGCGTACTGTGTAATGGACAATAAAAGAGAATATGCTCTACAGTGTCCGGGACATTCAGGGAACATCTGCAGTATCTCTTGTTTCTGGGAATATTCTGATATCTACCCCTGACAAATGCTGAGGGAAAGATATTCAGTCGGGCCAACATAAATGCCCTACTTGTAAATGCCTAATAAAGGTTTGATAAGCGAATCACCTTCCTTAAAGACGGGAATGGGCACAGAATATTTGCAATGGGTGATCACAAGCTGCGAGAAATTGGAATAGTTCTGGGTGTTAGAATTAGCAATGTGTTTTCCAGAGCTGGGATTTATCATGCTTACAGTAGGCTAAATCAAAACCCATTGCCACAGCATGCAGTCAGGATCTTTAAAAGAAACCTGAGCAGATGTATGAGCAGCGGCAACTTTTTCTTTAAAAAGTTTGTGCGGAATGAGTCACTGCTGGAAAACAAGTAAATAAAGTTGTATAGGAACAGCCTTTGTATCACAGTGTATTCATTTCTTTAAAACCCCCACAATTACAGTATTCAAAAGTTACAATATAGCTTTGTATATATTATATTCATGCCTCTACATTGGCATGAGCTTTAAATGGAGATCTCCTGTGTCGAAAGAGAAGGCATGCTGATCTACAAGTAGTATAAACTTTTTTGCTTTATACATTGTGTATCCTCTTCACCGTGTGTCATTCCCCCCCGGAACCATCCCCATGTTTCTTGACTGATGTTTTACTAGACCGTAGCAGAATTTATCACAACTCTTTTCATTACTGGGCATACCATTGATATTTATAAACAAATAAATAACCCAGACTGATCATTACAGCAGGATCTGTGACCAGCGTTTGTTAGTTAGTCTGATCACGTAGCATCATGCTTCATTTATTTATTATTTTATTGATAAGATCCGTATCCACCCTTCACCCAGAGGTCACAGTGCAGGTTGCAATAAGCAATACAAATGAGATACGATCCATATGCACAATTTAAATTACGAATAATATAAAACCAGCATACAACATTTCTCAGTCTGATGAATAATATAATTTACATCTGCTGCCAAAGGCCTAGCAAAATCAGAATGTTTTGGGTTTTTTTTAAAACTATAGCCAGAACTCATTTTGCATAGCAGTCTGCCTGATCTTCTGGAAGAGCGCATTCCAGAAAGCCCTATTCTGGGTCCCAGATAACCAAATTTTCCTTTTCTGATGGAATAACTAATGAAGCTTACCTGGCTGATCTCAGGTCACAGGCAGGATAGTACTGGGAGAGCAGTTTTTTTCACACAGGTGGACCCCCAAGCAATTTAGGAATTGTTTTTGGTGACAAACATGCAGGCAGTTCAACTGCCCCAAGATGGGTGTTATATGCTCTCAAGGTGGCATCCATAAATACGTGGGCTGCAAAATGATGCACTGGCTACAGTCTCTGAACTATCTTCAAGACTAGCCCCAAAGGCAGCACATTGCAGTATCCAAGCTGAGAAGTTACATGGTTGCACAGATTCATTTTATGGATCACTTGCTCCATTCTGCAGGTTTAAGATCACATTCTGTTATCTGTTCTAGGGGCTGGCACCCATATAAACGTCTGAAAAAGCAGTTTCCTTTGCAACGGCTGTATCAGCATCCAGAACCATAAACAGCCTCTCTGCCTACTCACATCTAGGGATGAGAATGCTGACTGCAGGCCATCTTGGACTTTAAACAAACAAATGAGGTGTTCGCCAATGCTTGGACCAGGATGCATTTGGACTGTTAGGGAGAAATGCAGTGTTGTGCTATGACAAATGTTCTGTTTGCATTTCAGCTCACCAGACAGAACAATTTCCTCTCCTCCCTGCAGGTGCTGTTCTGAAGGTTCTCCTGACACACACACCGAACCAATTTTGGGAAGTGCATTGGGCATGAGGAGAGGAGAGACGGAGAAAGCCTCATTGGGTAAGTGGAAGTCCTTGCACAGGGCTTCTGCTGACCCAGCTCAGATTAATCCCACTTTAAGTGCTGATACACTGCTTTCTCTTTCACATTAACAGTGACCACACACTTGGGTAAATGCTAGTAGCACAACAGAGCAGCCTTGCATTTAAGGACTATTCTAGGCTAGAATAAACTGCAAGCAGGTGAGGGAGTGAGCTGGTGGACAAGGAATGCAACACTGTATCCCTTGCCTGTGCCCAGCATAGAAAGGTATCCTAGGAGCTAACTCCTGAGAAACGACTTAGAACGTATAAAATTTTGGGGAATGTCAAGAACAGGAAGGGACATTTTGTCAGGAACACTGAACTTCATTGGATGGCCCTGAGTTCTGGTATTATGACAGGGAGAATTATAGAAAGCATTCCACTATCCAATTTTTCTGCACCGTGTCCCCTCCGTGGCACCTCTCTCATGTCCTCATTTACTCATCTTTTTCCTAAACTAAAAAGCCCCAAATGTTGAAACCTTCCTCATAAGGGGGTTGTCCCAGCCTCTAGATCACTTCAGTTGCCTTTTTCTGAATCTTTTCCAGCTCCACAGTATCCTTTTTTTGAGATGTATGTACACCTAACTGTACATGGTACATAGGACAGTGCCACCATAGATTTGTATAATGACATTATGATACTGGCATTTTAATTTTGGATTCTGCTCCTAATTATCCAAAACATAGACTTGCCTTTCTTGCAGCTGCCACACACTGATGTGACATCTTCATCAAGCTATCTCCTATGACCACAAGGTCTCTTTCCTGGTCAGTCACTGCCAGTTCACGCCCTATTCATGTATATGTGAAATTAGGATTTCTTTGCCCCATGTGCATGACTGCATCCTTGCTTACATGGAATTGCGTTTTCCATTTTACTGCCCATTCACCCACTTTGGGGAGCTCATTTTGGAGCTGCTTGCAGTCCCTTTTTGTTTAATTACATCAAACATTATTCAGTATGTGCAGCCACTAGTCTGACGGTCCATGCCAGCAACAGTAGTGACAGGATTATTATGTGCCCTTAGAATTCCTACAAATATTTTCATTTTCCACTATTATTCCCACCCCAAGTAAATCAACAAAGCAATAAAAGTACTGTCAGGTGAAAAAAAAATCATTTTTCATTTTATTGTGTTTAGGAATTTAGGTTACTACCTCGAGATCAAACATTTACTTCAGGGCAAAGCAGTAATGGAATTTATAATGTATGCTTTTGTCTGAAAGCCTGCTTTGCATCAATCTATTGTTAATACGTTATGATTTTTATAGTGCTGACATTCATTATAGAGTTAAACAGAGTTCTACAAATTTGCTTTGTGGGTTAAGCAACTTTTTGGCAAACAATTAGACTCCAGTGACTGGAAGATAATGCAACATTAGCCATGCCAACAAGAACTCTGGACAGTGCAGGAAGAAGGAAAGAAAATGAGAATAACACCCTCTTCAGCATTTTTAGCTTAAAGGGTTCCAAACTAAGCTAATAATAATGGAACAGTTTGTATTGGGAGCGGGGGGGGGGAAGGAGTAATCATAGCCTGTTTTGGAAGAGCATTATGCAATATTCATTATTCAAATTAGAGAATCCATACAAACTGCACCGTGGAAACATAAAGTGTGCTTATATAATAAATTATGTAGATTGCGTACATCTGTGCACATTTATTATTGGATGTAATATTTATTATTGAATCAGTTGTGTTTATTCAGAATTCAGGCTATTTTATGCAGTGGAGAGTAAACAAAAATAGGAGGCACAGACCGAGAGGTCATAGCTGCAGGATCTGGAAATTGAATTGGAGGACAGCATATGCAATCATCAAAATCAACACCACCAGCAGAGATAATGATGATCAACACAGGCTGTGCAATTTGCAATCCTGGATTCTTAGTGATGGCATTTGAGTGGAACACTTGGAAGAAAGTATTCTTGTCCTTTCAAGAGAATCTATGTACATGTTTGTTTGTACGCTGAAGTAGAAACCGTGGAAGCAGTGCTTCCGCTAACTGCTGTACAGAAGTGCAGTCACAATATTCATTGTCTCATTACGTTTTACTGAATTTAAGATAAGGATTTCTGTTTTACCCAACTGCTTGGAAATATTAGTGCTATGTTTACCCCACTTCTCTAAGCAATGAGATATTCCAGGTGTAGGAGTTAGTTTTGCCATTGGCATTTTGCAATGAGTGCACTTCTTGACAAACATATAGGTTGAACATAGGTGGAGCACAGCCTAAACACTCGGTGTTATAAATTTAATAAATAATGATAATGATACAAATCTCTAAGATACTTACCGAGCCCAAACTGCTCTCCCGGTTCTTGAAGAGCCATTTTCCTTCACATGCAGATTGCCGTAGACCAGGATCTACTGGTAAATCTATGTGTGTCTAATAGCAACAACTAAAAAGCTTCCATTCAGAAACTTGATTGCTGGGGAGGGCGGGGATGCTTCAGGAGTTGGGCGACTGGAAGTTGCAGAGGTTGTGAAATGTTTTGTGAGCTTGGTTTCTGGCATTACACACAAATTCCTTGGCTTATCAAGTGCTCAGAAGCACCCTATTCCTTAATGCTTGGCTGGATTATATCCAGTGGAATAATCATTTACACCTAGCTCTGGCTGGTAGATTTCAAAGTTTGGGGGAGGGGGAGTAGATCCACAAGCCTGATATCTGCCCAATCTTGAATCACGTTGATGGTGTGTGGGTATGTATATGCAGCGGGGGCAGAGGAGTGGAATTTTCCCTGTCAGGTATTTGCAGCTGAGAAGGCCAGCTGTTGACAGTAATCAGCCAATTTGTCTGAAAGGAAAGTATGTGACAATTATGCTAGGACTCTTTAAGGCAGCCTCCAGCCCACCATTAACCTTTGCTGTTCTACCCCCAATCTTACAACACAAGTGCGCACAGACCTTTTCCAAGATTTATTCAGTTCTGAAACTTGGGAGTCTGTTTGAGGTAAGGCAACATCTGAGTCTGTTCATCACAGCCGGCATACACTTTTGGTAAATGTCTATGATGCAGATTACATTAATTACCTTAACCTAATTTTGTCTCTTACCACAAAACATAAATCTTATCCAGAAGAAATCGGTTTTCTTAACTGCAAAGCTCTATGTCTAGTTGCAGCTAATACAACACCATGTGCTATAGAATCCAAATATTTCATGAAGTCTCGTTTGATACAGAAATTATGATTCAGCTGCAGACCTTCCTGACATTCCTGATTCTCTGTTCTGTCTTTATACGTTGAAAGCTTTGATATTAAAGCTTTGCAAGGGTACCATGCAACACATGCAGTTCCATGTGCTTCACGTTAACGGGTCTGCACAGCTTGTGACCCAGCAAGGAGTAAGCAGCCCATTAGCAAGTATAGCTACAACCATGCCAGCTGTATTCCACCCTCCCGGATCAGATGCAGCCTACATACTTCAGAATTCCAGTCGCTGGGCAACATGAGCGGGAGAATGTCATCACACTCATCACCTTCTTATGGGCTCCTAAAAAGCATCTGGCTGGCCTCTGTTGGGAGGAAAAGATGCAGAAATGGATAAGCCTTGGTCTAATCCTGCAAGGCCCTGTTTATGTTTTTATGGCATCCCAACAGCGTCTCAAGGTAAAACCTGTTTTTCTACCTGCCTGTTCAGTAAATAAGAAACAAATTGACAACTGCGTAATAAAACAAACAAAACAAATTGCAGCGGAGGGCGACATAAGCACTTCTTATTTAACCAAATACTTGGGTAAAGAAAACAGACATCCAACTGACTGAACCAACCGAATTGCCTTATAGCAACACTCCCTACCAACATGTCTCCCTTGGAGTAGCCTATTCACTGCCTCGCCTCACTCAAAGAGGGTCCCACTCTGTATATGCTGTTACATGCCACACCAATCTCCAGGGTTCCCATGTGTGCTAAACCCAGGGTCTATGTTGGAAAAATGAGGCACAGTGGAGACTGTGGTGTTTTATAATACATGGTTTGTTTACACACATAATGCAACATAAAGCCTAGATGGAAGGGAATCCCAGCATTACACCTGTACAGAGGGTCCTACCCCTCCTTTCTACAGGCACAGCAGGCTTGGGTCTAAAAACAAAGGACTCAGCCATACTCCTGTCACAGTTCACATGGTATTCTCTCTGCCTTCCCCCCACTCTCGCTGCTAACCCAGTGATACTCCAGCCTATGGAATCCAGACTGAAATCCCAAACCCTTTTGGTCTCTGCCCACTAACACACAGCTGGAGAAGGGGCACCACCCCTCCTTGCCTGGTACATCTTCATCCTCTTAATGGTTTCCTTGATGGATTAATGACTGGCCACCATCAGCCTTTGTTCCTCCAATGACCCATCCTCAGCAATCTCTGCCAAGTTGGCTTGGTTCTTTACCATAAGATGAATCCAGGGGTTTCCATGTTTGGCACAGTTTAGTCAAACTTTAATTAATTATAACTTTTGCTAAATTCAAGCATTATGGGTGACTTGCATCCACAAACTGTGGCACCCGAAGCTTATAGTAATATATGACTATACATTTTTACTGGACAGGGGCTTGTGGGGTTTTCTGCCTTACATGCCAGAATAGCTTGAGCCTTGAGGGAACTATGCACCTTGACTTGGGTGCCATTTGCTACTCCAGCTCAGGCAGCAAAACGTCTTGGGCCTATGTGGGGGAGGAAGGGAAAGGAGAATGTTAGCCGCTTGAGACTCCTTCGGGTAGTGAAAAGCGGGATATCAAATCCAAACTCTTCTTATGTATATTTTGTATATATTTTAAGGATTTTTTAGAATTAAAGAGCACCCTGTTATCTACTTTGAAAACCTATTTATTACCCAGTCAAAGTGTTGTTTGTCTTTTGTGCACTTTACTAAGGTCCATGATCCATTTGACAATGCTTAAAAAACATTCCAGTAAACGCTTTCTGTTTTTCGGTCATCATTAGTAGCTAACTTTAATAATAATAATAATAATAATAATAATAATAATAATAATAATAATAATATTTTAATATAAATTTGTTCACAAGAATATTTTTCAGTGAATGTTTTGTTTGAACCATAAACAAATCAAATCCCTTTCTTGGGAGAATTATTGTGTATCATAATTTTACTTCTTACATAATATATAAACTTGCAGCAAACTCTAAGCTTATCTTCTATTATATATTCATATTTTTTCCACATTCATAAGGTCCTTTTAAAACACTGAGTCTACTATATTCTTTCTGTTCCACTATGTGCTCCACACAGTGTTATTTTTCAAGGAAAATAGGTGCAGAACTCACCATGAATTGCAGCAAGTCACCAGGTGACTCAGAGCAGCTCTGAACAGATGCCAGTTTGACAACAGCCACATTCACCAACTGCAATAAAGATTGAATGATTGATTGATCTAAAACTACTGCAAGCGGTCTCCCTAGCTCTGTTTGTGGCTGCCCCTTGTTCTGGTGCAGGTCATATAATGCACCTCAACCTTCCTCATTTTCTTAGATTCAGGCAGATGGCTAGGGTATGTCAGAAGGGCCCTTATGCAAATACATGCATGTGCAACAATAGAGGCCTGTCTGAAAAGCTTAAAGCCTGCCATTGCTACATGGAGACAGATTGAAGAAAAGGAAATACGAATTGGCCCCACCCTGTAGGTAGAGTCATGGTTCTAAAACAGGGGTCTCCAAACTAAGGCCCGGGGGCCAGATATGGCCCAATCGCCCTTCTCAATCTGGCCCGTGGACCAGTCTGGGAATCAGCGTGTTTTTACATGAGTAGAATGTGTCCTTTTATTTAAAATGCATCTCTGGGTTATTTGTGGGGCATAGGAATTCGTTCATATTTTTTTTCAAAATATAGTCCAGCCCCCCACAAGGTCTGAGGGACAGTGGACTGATGAAAAAGTTTGGTGACCCCTGTTCTAAAGAAAATGTAGATTTGCACTGGGCACTGTGCTGCAGGGCGGTGCCACAACAATGCTGTAGAATGGAGTGCAAAAGTGGTGGTGGTGGGGGGAGAGAACTACTGAATTTTAGCGTCACATAAGGTGCCACTGAAATTTGAAAGTTAAAGCTCGCCATTGATGGCCTCCAGTCCACCCAGGTTTTATAACGAGTCACTGTCTCACCTGGCCCTGCAACCTTGAGGGAACCTTCATCCATTAGTGAAGCAATCTAGTGGATGCTGCTCCCCACCCCCACCCCCACCCTGCATTATAGCAGTGCTGCCATTTTCTCCTGGCAGCCCAGACCCAGCCATTCCTTCTTGTTGATTGCCTGTCAGTACAATACAGGCTTTTCCCTGTTGCTTCCACCTGCAATCATCCTCTAGGGAAGGAAAGAGGCAGCTGCTAGTCTTTCACCCGCTTGCCCTCTCCACCTGGATGTGAAGGGAAGATGAATCCTCTGCTGTGGTGTGGGCACCTAGGGGTGCTTGAGGCATTTGACTGCCATGAATTCTAATGCAAATTGACCTGATCTGCACTTACATACTAATGAGCAGATTGGAATGTGGCTAACAGTTGGATTCCATACTTTTCTGAACGTTGCGATGCAGTTCTTAGCTTCTTTTTCTTTTTAAGGTCTTGAAATGGATATGAAATATATTTTAGAAAGATGCCGTCTGAGGTAAAATATGTCTAGAAATATATTTAAATAAAGATTTAAGTGATGTTTTGGGTGGGTTTTTTTTTTTAACATGTGCAGATGACGCAGAAACAGCATGGGATGAATTTAGAATGAACAGATGCAAAAGGGGCACAGGCTGGAAATAGACTGATTTGTCCATCCTTACAAGTATTCAAATATTGACACCAGGTGTTGTTCTTGCCGTTCTTATAATAAAGAGGATGGTGAGACATCTGTCTAGGTTGCATTAAAAACTCTCGTGTAGTGTGTGTGTGGAACTATCATAGGAAGAAGAGTGCAATCACCCAGATGTCAGGGCAGGTGTTAAGTGCAGGTTAGCAATAACTCACACAGTGTCAGTGAAACAAATAGGAAAATTCTTTCCAGTAGCACCTTAGAGACCAATTGAGTTGTTCTTGGTATGAGCTTTCGTGTGCATGCACACTTCTTCAGATACGAAGTTAACTCGCTTTATTCAAAGAGAGTGTCAGTGAAGTTAACTCTCTTTATTGAAAGAAAACAAAACGCTCAGGAGGCCAGGCCTAGTGAGCACAGCAACTCTTCCTGGTAACTATTGCCCAATGAGGCGAGTTGCAAGGACTGATGGTCCTCACCTTCCCACAGCTCCCTAAGTCTCCTTCCTAAGCAATCTGAGACTCCAACGCCTTGTCTGTCTTTGCTCTGCCCTGTTCTACCTCTTCTGGTTCTGGAAGACAAGGGGGGGGGAGCTGGTCACAGCAGGGGAGGTGCTTATTCAGCAGGCTGCTTCATCTCTGCCTCTTGACCCTGCTCCTCTCCATCCTCTGGTTCTGGACTGATCTCTGTTCACAGACCCTTCCTGCTTATTAAACCCTGCTACCTCTTCAGATTCCGACAACTCCTCCTCCCAGTCTGCTCCCTATTCTCCTTCTGACACTCATCAATTGTCCCACCACCAACCCCCTGGCTCTGAGCCTTCTTCCCTTGGGGGTTTCCCCAGCTGTGACTCCCGCCATCCCTCCACATCCAGCTAGTTCATGACCTAGTATGGACTCCCCTCCCTTTGCAGCACTGTATTATGTGTTTGCATGCAAATATGAAAAACTGTTAATCTGGATAGATTCTGCATCTGTGTGGCACTGGTGTGTGGATGATTTTGCCTTGTTCAGATACTGGAATGAATAAATTCTTGGTACATGCAGTCCTGTGAATCTGTGATGCTACCCTTTAAAAACAACAACAACACAGCAGGAGCAATGTCATAATTAAAGCAGGATTGAAGTATTTGGCTGAGACATTTTCATCAGTTTTGTGGCTGGACAAAAATTGCCAAAATCATATACTTCCCATGGAGGATGGGTTTACCATCCTGATGAGGTGACAGATGGTTCCTCAATTTCTTCCACAGCAAAAAACATGGCTGCTGCTTCAGGCAATAGAAGAGCCACCTTGCAGTTTTCCTTCTTCACTTTGAATGAAATGCCTCAATGGGAGTGCCACTATGTCACAACATGCCATACTTTCCAGTGACAAGACTTGGAAAATCTTTATTTTTTTTAAAAAAGCATCCATCTCAGTGGGAAACGGATGGAAATCAGCAATGTACACAGAAGTCCACTGTGGGTCCCTCTTGCTGGATTGAGATTTCTTCTATTTAATGGAAATCTAGGCCATGAAAATCGATGGTTTTGGATTTTTAAAATCGACCATTTCTGAAATGGTGTTTCTTGTCTGCATCAACCATACCAAACAGCATTGCTACTAAAAATAACAAGGAGGGATTTTCCCCACCTCACCCTGCCTTCCATTGCTGTCCTCATTTGACTCTCAAAACAAACTTGTCTCACGTTACTTACGAATCCTGCAATGGTGACACTGTTCCTCCACCCATGTGTACCCTTTACAGCCTGCTTCTAAAGATACACAGTGTACCTTGAGTACTGTCAGGGAATACTGTGAATCTTTCTCATCTGTTCATTCCCTTCACTCCTTAGTGAGCAAGATATCCTTGTATTGCCATGGGGACATCTGTTCCATCAAAACTATCTGCTTGTTTAATTTCAGACACTTATGTAGCTACTGAAGGCTAAGAATTGTTCTGACATCAGCTCCTGGGGAGAGTGAAAACTAATTTCTCTCTTTTTAAAAAAACCCACAAAAAACCTTACATTATTTCTGTATGGTGTTAGCAGTCACTCTGTTCTCCTCAGTGAAGTGCAAAGGAAAGAGACGCCACCTGGAGGCCATTTTAAACTGGTTCCTTCAGCAACCGTCTCTGCATATGAGCTATTTGCATGCAATGACTTTCCATTTGGGTCGGAGTCTTCCCCACACTCCTGTTGAGTGTGTGTGTGTCTGTCTGTCTGTCTGTGTCGGGTGTGGTGGGAGGTTCATGGTCATACTAAGAAAATCTTATCTGTGCAGCAAGCAACTGCACTCTGATCCTCAATCTGTGTAGCAAGCCAGCTGAGACAATGCCTCAGGCAGCAATTTTAAAGCGGCCTCCATATGGAGGGTGTTTTGTGCCTCACCAGTCCTTACGACTCAGACCGGAGAACAGTTTCTCCCCCCACCGTTTCCTTGCTCTGAAATAAATCTGCTCTTTTTTACTTGGCCTATTACATCGAAACAAAATCTTTTCATGCCTCTGTTTCTATCAAACCTGATCCCATTGCCAGGCCCATCCAGGACTTGCTGTGAAATAACGTTCCTGTCACATTAAGGATCAGCTGTCATCTTTTCTTAACCCTCTATGCTGTAAACAAGTACTTGCTGGCAGAGGATCATAAACAGAGCTATAATCTGTGTGCCTCAATTTTCCACATGTCTAGCCAAGAAAGGTATCTCTCCATGACATCATTCCATCTCATCCATTTCCCTGTCTACTCAGCCCTACAAAGCTTTTGTCCTCCTCCCTTTTTTAAAATTTTATTTTATTTCTTCCACATCCATTTTCCTTGCATCCTTTTGAATCATTCCTGTGTGCCGCTTTAGTGTGTGTGTCCCAGCAGTGAGTCATGGAAACTCCTTAAGACTAGCCTCTTTCTATTTATTCTGCCGGCCATATCCTGTTATTTGTCTGCCTCTCAACTCTTCTTGTAACTAGACACTTTCTACTAGCCTTGGCAATATTGCTTTGCTTGCCTGACTTTCCCCCTTTTGGGTTTGCAGCACTTCTCTTCACAACTATGGAGTTTCTCACAGGAGAAAGAGAAGGAAAAGAAGAAGGAAAAGAAGAAAGCAGGTGGCAGAAGGAGACTACATATAATTATGTGGTGCTGCAACTCAATGAGAGACAGTATACCTCCAGTTACTTATCGTTAGTGAGTACATGCCCATCTCCATTTAGTTAAAAATAACACTGAAATATAATTGACCAGGGGGATGATGAAAACAACATTTTAAAAGTCTTAGAGTAGAGTAGTAGTATTTCAGATGAGGAACCATATCAGGGCAGTTTGTGGCATGTGTTACTATGCCAACACTTGGTAAGCTAAAATGGACAATATTTTCTGAGCCAGGAAAAAAATATGGCTTTTTCAGGATTTATTGTTGTTGTTGTTGGTTTTGACTATGCATATTCTTATCTGGGAATGAGTGCATTGGACCCATTTATCTGGTGGACTGCCTGCACCTGTATGAACATATCAAAGTATTTAAACCAGGGCCAGAAGCCCAACTTCCTTGGCATACCAGCAAGAGCTGTTAGGCTGCAAATACTAAAGACAGGGCTTTCTCAGTGGTGGCCCTACACTTTTGAAACTTCCTTCCTAGAGAGATAAGCATGGGCTCATCACTCCTTGTTTTTAAAAACAAACAAACTCTTGAAAATTCCCGCTTGAAAATTCAAGAGGCAGAAGGGCTCTCAAAGCTATGCTTGCGTCACTCCAGTGGTGGCCAATGGGAGGCCAGCTGAATCAGGAGAGCTGGGAAGAGGGACACCTGTGCACTAAATCCAATACCACAGTCAGTAAAGGTTGTTGTTGTTGTTGTTGTTGTTGTTGTTGTTGTTACTACTACTACTACTACTACTACTCTGACTACCTTGAATGCCAACATTAAATTAAACCTGGAGCTTCTCTCAGGATGGCCACTCCAAATGGGCTCAATTCAGCACTGCAAAAATATGAAGCACCCTGATATAAAGCCAAGGAATTTGGCAACATTTTTGATTGGTTTGCCCTGCACACTGTTGTACATTTATCAGACCCACTGACACAAATTCATTTAAACTATACAACTATTATTTAAGCAGCTTAAAAAAATAAAAAAACAAACTGTAAATTTCTGAGTCAGCCTAACACCCTTAGTAGTAAAGCCAGATACGACTCTTGCTATGTATGTTCACATTGGTCATCAATATCAACTTTTGCATCCTGTATTTTTCATCTTGCTTCACTGCCTGTGTGATAAAGTGTCCTCTGGCATCTTATCAAGTGATTGTGCTTAGCTCTGGGGAAAGTGTTTCAGAACTTTACGAAGATTAGTGACTTGGAAGGAATGGTTTTCCCGCAACCTTCCCCTTGAAGGAACGTCTGCAGTAATTTTGGTTCGTCGAATGCCTACATCAGCATGGGCTTTGAAAGCTTAACTGATATGATGTTCTCTGACCAAACCAGAGGTAAATAAAGAGTTAATTTTTGTGTAAGGCGTTTCTTGATTATTAGTTAAAGAATGCCCCATCAGTGGTCATGTCAGATAGTAGCTTAGCAGTAGAGCAGACGCTTTACATGCGAAAGGTTCCAGGTTTGCTATTTGGTATCTCCTAGGCAGAGCTAGGAAAGGCTGACACTCTGGAGACTACTGCTGCTCAGTTTCGCTATTACTGAACTATATGGACCAATGGTCTTGGAATCCTAGAATTGTAGAGTTGTAAAGGACCACAAGGGTCATCTAGTCCAACCCCCTGCAATGCAGGAATCCAATGTGGGGCTGAAACCTATGATCCTGAGATGAAGAGTCTTATGTTCTACTGACTGACTATATATCTTCTCTGCAAATGGTCTCATTTTCAATTAAACTGGGCACTTAAACAGCCATTTAAACTAGCGTAAAGAGCTCTTTCATTTAATTTACAGGAGAATGCATTTCCACCGTAATATTCACCACCACTTGCCATTTTATACCTCACATATTACTGCCTTCAAGTTTAGTGCACAAACTTTGCATACCCACTGATGAGTTCAGGTTTCTTTTCTTTTCTTTTCTTTTTACTACCTAATGCTGCATCTTACCAAAAACAGTGTTGCCTGGCTCTCTGTTGTTTGTGTGCCCCAACTTCATCCACACCGTATGTTTAAAGTGCTCTTATACTACTTTTAACAGTTATGGAGAATCCTGGGAATTTTGTTAAGGGTGCTGAGAGTAGGTCTGTAGGTATAGGTCCATGAGGTCTGGATCCTTCACAAATTGCAGCTCCCAGGATTCTTGGGGGAGGGGGAGGGGAAGCCATGACTGTTAAAGGGGTATAAGAGTCCTTTGAATGTAATTGTATGGATGTCCCTGGAGTCCAGATTCTGTTCAATGTTTTACTCAGAGTAGACCCCATTGAAATTAATGGCGTAACTTAGTCCATGACCATTTATTTCAGTGAATCTATTCGAAACAATGTTTGTTGAATGCAACACATAGTCTGCTGGCTTGTATCAGTTTACTTATTTATTACTGATTAGAATTAAGTTACTAAGACTGCAATCCTATGCTCACTTACCTGCCTGTAAATCCACTGGACTCAATAGGACCTTCTTATGAGTGGATATGTACAGTTGCTTTTTTCCCTTCAAAAAAAAATGTTTAGGGGTACTCTCATTTTCCTACTCATATTGAAATACTCCCCCTCAATGATGCCAATTTAGATTCACAAAATTTTTAGGGGTATGTGTCCTCCTGAATCCCCCCAGAAAAAAGCACTAGATATCTATAGGACTGTACTGTAAGCTTTTATCTTCAGGGGGCTGAGTGAATGCTGTAACCAGCCTGAGCTCCGTAGAAAAGATATCTCACTATACTACAATATCTTTATTGTAGATAAAGGTTTGAGCAAAAACAGAAGAATGTGGTTAAACCCAAACTATGTTTATTGTAATTATCTTTGGCTACCAACAAGGAAAACATAACATAGGAAGTTTCTTGAGCCAAATAGCTTACAGTAGAAATGCCAAAAAGAGGACTGTAGTTGCTTAGATTAAAGAGACAATGGAAGGTTGCTTAGGGCATTTTTAGGACTGATTAGAGGACATGATAGAACTCAAAGAAATGCAGCTTAAATGTCTTAAGCAATGGAGCAAATGGCTATGGGTATAAAGATTATCTTTCTTCTCACAATGATGGATCAGATTATAACTGGATGTGCGGTGATGTTATGGTATTTTCATACTTTTCATTCAGCCTTCCTCAAATCACTATGTGACATACTCAATTTTGAGTAGTGATAGTTGGGGTGGCACACAATTTTCAAGAAAGTAATTGGTTTTGAGTCTCTGCTCTTGTTACCACGCAGTTATTACAGTGCTAGATTGCCAAGATGCCAGAACATTTAAGATAATGGATAGCCTCTACCAGAAGACCCTTGTTCTTCAGCCATACAGTTCTTTCTTTTCTGATCCCTCAAGCCTTTGCAATAAAGTGTTGCTTAGAACAGAAAAGAAAAAGACTTAGTATGCCTGGTAGGGCAGTGTGTGTGTGCGTCGTGAGCATGCGTGAATAGCATTCACCTAGAGTTCTTGCTCACAAGTTTCTAGCAAAAGGAAATGAAGTGAAGAGAGAACCCTTATGAGCCCAATGGCTCCATCCCCTTGTAGGCCACCTTCCAGGGGATGCTGTATACCTGTGGCGGGTGGGGCCAAAGGCATATATGTCATTCTTACCTTTGTACAGTAGATATGTTTCAGTCTTGCAGGGACCAAGAATTTCACACACCACACCACACACACACCCATCCCATCTTTCCAACCTATAAGCAGGGGAAAGCACTAAAGAGGAATGTGAACTAGAGAGAGGAAACTGGAGGGCCACCTTTGGCCCACAGCCAGATGTTCCCCACCCTGACACCCAGACCTAAGGTAAGGGTTATGACTAGGGTGCTAAGGAAAGAGCGTTTGGGGTCCCTGTTTCTGCAAAGCACCCCACATGTATATAACCTGACCAGGAAGGAGAATTTCTGTAATAAGTCTTCCTTACTCATCCTGGTGGGCCTAAACTCAATCTGTGAAACTTCATTCAGGTTGTCTATTGCAGCCTACACAACTGCTGGGAATAGCTGCTTACCCAGCCTGTGCCTGGGGAGGAGAGGCGGCTTGCAGTCCCGCACGGCTGTCGCCTGGTGGGAGGTTATCATTAAAGTGGCCAGTGGGATTAGGTGGGGAGGCGTGGCCACAGGGCAGCCCTGGCAGATGCAGTTCTCAGTTTAGGTCCGCCAATAAGTAATTTAAGTCGGCTGTTGGGGTAGGCCAGCTTGGGTAGCAGGTTAGGCATTCGGTTGGATCCTTAGTCTATTAGGTACCCAGTTAAAGGGGTCCAGGAGGGGGTGTTTCGTCTAGGAGCTTTACATGGGGGCCAATGGGCCATAGCACCCTTCCAGAGTGGTGGTCCTGGTGGATGCCCTGATTTGATGGGTTGACCCTCAACTCAGAATCCACCCAGTCAAGTAATCAGTTAGCAGCAGATTGGTCGATAATGGATTCATACCAATGCTTCCATCAGAGCCCTGTTTACATCAGTAATCAATGAAGTTTGGGGCCTGTTTTCACTGATTTTCACCCAATGTTCATCATTTCCTGGCTCTGCACCAGCACTGGTTGCATGCATACTGTGGCTTGGGCCCGCAATGTAACTTTTGCAACTTTCACCCATGGTTAGATTCTGCTAATAATGCAGTGTTTGCCTGAATTGATTTTCTCCCATCACACACAAGCAAACTGGTATGAGTTTGATTACTCCATTGTAGCTTCACACTCTTCATCCTTCTGTACCCTCAATCAACTACAGAGCCTTTGTTGTTTCAGGAGCTAGTCTTCCCTGGGAGCTTAAGCTATCCGTTGACTGTTGTGCATCTGTTATTTCAACATGAACAATATAAAACTACACTCAATGACATACATGAGCTCTGCAGGTCGTACAATCAATGACACCTATCAAAATGTGCTTGATTTCTCATCTGTGTCATATGTATTATTGACAATGCCTTAAATTTAACAACTCTTCCAGGTAAAATCAATACAAGTTGCAAGTTGGAAATACTTTCATTTCTCATATTCCAAGTGAGAGACACACAGCTGAATAGGAATTGATTGTGGACTTAAAGAAGAAGGAAGGAAGGAAGGAAGGAAGGAAGGAAGGAAGGAAGGAAGGAAGGAAGGAAGGAAATAAATCAACATTTACCTTTTGTCCCACCCTTTCCAAGCAGAGGTCTGTGCATTAGCACTCTGTGTCCAGTGTGTGTGTGAGGGCCCCCCCCCAAGCTTTCCTCATGAAAACCCACGTCTTTAACAGCTGAATCAGAGAAAGTGTCGAATTTGATGTTTGCCGTTCGATTTGAAGCATTCAAAGAGACAAGTTTTTGTGAATGCAAGTTCTGGCTAATAATAACAACAACAATAATGATTAAGTCTCAGACACAGATTTAAATTGTGGACCATTGCCTAGAAAAAGCGGAATAAGGAATAATTGTTGGGAAAGCTTCAGTAATTTGAGAGAGGGGTATGAAATTTCTAGGAACAGTCAGTCAAGTCTCACTGGGTTTATTCAGGAAGCATGAAGGTTACTGATAAAGCCAGTCCTCTGTGGTGTATGTCTGTCACCAGATAGTATCCCGTTTAGTTTGACTTTGCAGCTAGTTTCAACACGTTCAAGCATAACATAAACAATTTTCTGTTTAGAAAATGTCTGTTCAGGTCCGAGGTGCCTAATACTTTGCAGCACCTCACAGTTAAGGTTATGAAGATGGCTATTAAGCACTCACCTCACATTATGATATCATGAAAAGGTGCCTCACATGCTCGTGCTTGCTTGGTTTATTTATCTGCCTCTGTTTTTTTATTTTTTGCATGGGATGTGTAATTTATTTTTGTGTATTTTTATTATTTGACATACATTCTGTACCCCACCGTGGTAATGTGTATAAGTGAAAGGTGGGCTATAATACCTCAAATATATAAAATAGGTGGTCTCTCTTGCTGAAGCTGCCAGTGGCAACTGTGGAGGAGTGGAACAAGACAGGCCTGCATGGCCCTGCCACAGGGTGATGCTTCAGGAAGTCCAGGCGTCTCCATTAGTTAGTTAGCCATGAGTAGCCTCTCAGCTGTTTTAGCTTTGATGGTCATTGTATTGTGCATCCATAGTATCATGTCTTGCACTGCAGCCTTCAGCATCCTGGCTTAAGAAAACATTTGGAAGATTGTTGGTCCTATGGGAATCCAGGGCCATCCCTATCTTTAGCAGTGGGAGGTGGCTCACCTCAGGCGGCAGATTTTAAAGTGCGCTTAAAAGGCAGTCAGTGGTCAAAACAGAGTGATCTTAATTTTGCTCATGTCACATCCCAGATTCATGTTCAATCACTTCACTCTTCTTAAATTAAGAGGAATTTTTTTTTTGAAAGACTGATTCATATTTGATCAAGCTGTCCTCATAAAGTACATCATCCTTAATGTTGCCCATGCATAATTCATGAGATGTAAAATTCCAGCATATTTTTGGTGCACTTGCAAACACAACTGACCTGTATGTAGAATGATTGTTTGTCAGTCTGGATTTTTCTGTTGCTTGGCAACTGTCATTGCTCTTCCCTCTGGAAAGGCACTGGCCATAAAACAAGAAAACAGACAGCTCCATGAGATTGGATCTATTAATTTACTGATTAAGAACAAGTTCAAACAATGTGGTGCTCTAAATGAGAGGGTAAGCAGCATCCTTTTAATAAAATGCATTTGTAAGGGAAAATGCAAATAATTCCTATCAAAAGACGGTTCTAGAAACTTTTATCTTTTTCCTGGTTGTGTGCAATGTGAATGCTTTCCCAGATCTGATGAAGAAATTTCCTAGCAACCCTATGATGGACTTTATCTTCACTGACACAATATAGCATGCATTCCAAATTAGCTCAGGCTGCAATCCTATGCACAATTTTTTTTGGAAGTGAGCCCTACTGAACACAGTGGACCTAGCTTTGTAGATAACATACATAGGATCACAATGCATAGTGGACTCACAATGGACGTCATTTTCAGTTTGGTCCCTGTTTGCTTTACTTCACTGATTAAGTTTAGGAAAAAAATGAAACGCTCTCCTAATCTTGTTTTGTGCATGCACTTTTGACCTTTAAAATATAGCCTATAGAAAGACTGACATATTTCAATGTTTTCTTCAAAAATAATCCTGCTTGGCCTTCCTATACATTTAGGTCAGCAGTTTCTGAAAATAATTTCCTCCTGAATATCAAGGTAGTTTTGTTCTGATTTTGTACAGATTAATCTAGGTATTGTCCTTGGCATCTATATCTTGTTTTACCTCTTCATTTCAGTTCTGTTTTGCATTTGGGGGTTAAATCAGATTGTAAGGCTTCGTCCTGGGCAAGTTCCAGCACAGTACTTGGCAATATTGAATTTATTTAAGTAATTTTGGCTTATTGTCCTGCTCGGATCTGAAGGCTCTAAACATATTATTTCAATGGAAAAGCATACAAATTACCCAAAGCATAATAATAAACTCTAAAAATAGTGCTTTGATGTAGCAAGAGCAATGTGTGTGTCGACTGGGCTGCCTTCTGGGATGCAGTTGCCATCTTTCTGTAGCTGTACAAGCTTAGGTACATATATCAATGGCACTGCTTTTAATAATGTTTTATCATCAGTGCATACTTCTCAGGACGTCTATTTGAATGTGGAAAGTGTGGGCCTGTGAACGTGTCTGTTAGAAAGCCTCACTTTCTGGCAAATGCAAAGGAGCATAGTTAGATATAAATTCATCTCATGTATCATGCCTTGTTTCGAGAACTGACTTGGTAAAGTTGCCTCCTTGTACCTGATTGCTGTATCTCTGGATACCAGCTAGACGTCTGCAGTGAGCAAGTGGTGGTTTTTCTCATGTGAACAAATAGGTTGCACTTTGTTCCGATGACATATTAAGGATGTCTCAAAATGTCATTGACTTTTGGTGGACATTATATTTTTTTATCTGAGCACTTCTACCAGGTCACTATACTATGCCAAATGTCCTTTGGTATAATATTGTGCCCAAATGTGCTGTGTGGATTTTTGCAAAACATGCCTGCCTGGACCCAGTGGTTTTAGAGTGCAAGTCTTTTATCCTAAGAGCACCAGGCTTTTCCTGCTCTTAATACTTCTTTGCTGTTCTGGAAGCCTTTATATTTCCATGGTACTTGAGATATGGCTTTGGGACAGCTGCCTTTTACCATCTTCAAGAAACTCTTGCATATGTTTCATCTTGATCTCTTTTCTGTCTCATTTACTCCAGTTGTTTTTTAATATAAAAAAAATCCTCAGTTTTTTTTTCACTGACTAGCAACAAATCCTGGCTGCTCTTTCAGATCTACCTCTTTAACCTGCTTTCCAGGTGGAAAAGTTCTGGATAGTGTAGGCTCTTTCCTTGGTTTGTACATGGTTTTCAGGTCCATTTCTTTTAAGATGAAAAATAATTTTTTTGAAGCCTGGATGATACCTTATTTGGAGCCTTCTTTATTATGTTCTCAAACAGCTTGTGGCAGGAATGGGAAACCTCAAGGGCAGGAGACAAATGCAGCTCTCCAGGCTGTTTTGATCTGCCCCCCCCAAACCACATACCCAACACCAGTCCTTCACACCTTCTTTGAATGCTTTTGGCTGGATCATTTGTGTTATTAAACTGTAAGAACACCGCATGCTTGCTTGGTTGCTTGCTTGGATGGCTGGATGGCTGGATATTTGTGCCTGCAAGTAGCAAGCTTGTCATAGGTCTAATCCTAGACCCACAAAGCAATACCATCGGTGGTTGGTACCTTGTGCTAACCCCAAGAAAAAAATCTGGTTAGGTGGTTAAACTTTCTACTTACTGTTTCCAGCTCCAATCTTTTCTAGCTCTGCAACTGCTTCATCACTACAGTGCTGTCTGCATCTCATTTGATACCTTCTCAATAGAGTCAGTATGTGGTCAAAATAAGTAACACTACTGAGCTTGAGCTGTATCTTATTTTGTTTTAATTTTAAGCCTCTATATCACTGCATGGTGTTTCCAGTAGCACTAATACTTAACAGGTTTCCATGTGAAAGATTTCTCAGGCTGAAAAATTCTGAAATAAAGCTCCTTGCAGCCTGACCCAGATGGCGAAGTACGAACACCTAAGCAGCAACTTGAAGGCTGCTGCCTTTTAATATATAGGTTCCAGTATCCTGTTTGTGCACCTAATACTCTAAAATAGTCAGCTTAGAATCTAACTGGGGAATCTAAAGCCCACCAGATGTTGCCGGACTCCAACTCCCATCAGCCCCAGCCAGCATGGTCAGTGCTCCTGGATGATGGGAATTGTAGTCCGTTAACATCTTGAAGCAGTAGCATCCAGCAAGGCAGGGTTGCTCACTTGATTTCCCAATGCTGCAAGTTGCTGCCAGTTACCAAGAGGGAGAGGGGCAAGGCAGCGGGGAGCTCAGCATGGTGTGGGCATGGGGGCAATCTGATGCTCATGACATTGTGCCCGTGCCGCATTGCATTCCTCACTGCCTTGCTTCTCCCCCCTCCATAAGTAGCAGTGATGTGAGGCATTCCAAAGCCAGCTGAGGAATGCCAACATGCCCATGGTGACCACTACTCCCCATCTCCACTTTGGAGGGTTTGTGTCTGCTCCTACTGCAGGAATTTTGCAGCACTGTGCCAAAATGATTTGATTTAAACCTCTGACTTGTTCAGAGCTTCTCTTTCTCTGCAGCTGCCATAGAACTTACGATTTAATTTTTCACCATTATGTTCCATGCACTTACATTCTCTTCCCATTTGTATATATATATATATGAACAAATTGGAAACCTTGTCAGTACACAGATAACGAGTTTTTCATTTGCTGGCCTTATTTGACAGCCTCACCATGTACATCTGCAAACCATTTGTTCTTTTTGCCTTGTTAGCGCAGAGAAAAGGTGCTGCAGCATCGTGGAGATTGATTGGTTTAGAGTGGCATGAGATCACACCATTTAGTAAAGTCATTGAATTATAAGGCCACAGACATGGCTCTGTGTTAATAATTGCAGGTAAGTCTACTGAATCTCACCCCACCATTATAATGAGAAATCAGGTGGGGAGTGAGTAGATTCTGCAGCTTAAAGCTCAAAAATGTTTCCGCTGACTGCTTTGAAACTTGGTAGAGTAGGAGAGGTAAATTTGAGAACGGTCCATGCTGAATTTGGGGTAGAAAGGATAAGCAATGGCTTATTTTGAGTGAGGCAGATGTTTGATGAATCCTCATGTGCATTTTTCTTCCACAGTCACTGCTGAGGTGGTTTTCCTGGAAACAGAAAAATGCAATCTGAAGTAGTCCAGTCCAGTCACAGGTTTCCTCTTTGCAAGAGCTAGACCATAGAAAGGAGTCTGTTTCTCCGCTTGATGATTTGACAAAATAAATTTATACTGTGTAACAGTAACTATTCTCAGTGGCCAAAGCCTTCACATGCTCATTAGCACTTCTATTTTCATGTGTTATTTGCCAATTGCTAAAACACATTAATCTAAGGCCTGTACAGGAGATTCATGTACGGAGCCAGAATTTCGATGTGTGGGCATCACCTTTCAGGATCTGATCCCATTTGATGGTGGTGTATGGAAAATAGAGCCCTTGCTGTCGTCTGCTACATGATGTCCTGCATGCATGAGGTGATCCAAGTCATGACTCAAATTGAAAAAGAACTTTCTGCAACATGACCCTATGCATGCTTATCCCCCACTGGAATCAATAGATATATTCACATGGAACTGACATAGGATTGCAACCTCCATGTGTTTAAAGCAGGGGTAGGAACCCTCAGGTCTGGTCACCTCTTTTTCTGGTCCTTAAGTCTCTCCCTCCACTCCAGGCCACACCCTTTTTGGCCCTAGTCTCCACTGACAAGCAGTACCCGGAAGGTTGACCATAAAGCAATGTGGACCTTGGGGTGAAAAGGGGGGTCCTCACTCCTGGTTTATAAGATAGTAGGGCTTCTGTACCTTTAATCGTTAAAGGGTTTTAGGCACCAACATCTGAATGGGAACATTGGCAACGACCACCAGCCATTCTCACAATTAAAAGCAGTATGCAACATAACAGAAGGGATGAGATAGCTTTATTCTAAACAAAAGCAGTGAGAATAAACTTTGGGTACTGTACATGCAAGAAGAATCCCATTGTTTTAAATTAAGACTGTGCCACACACACACACACACACACACACTGGTCATAACAGAAAGCTGTCCTTTCCCACAGTTTACCCTTGAGATAGCTTCGTAGGTAGTAGTTAGTGGGTTTTGATGATTATTTTAAAGTTCCACTTAAGTTGGATGAGATTTGCTGATTTATTGAACTCAGTTTAAAAGGAGAGTTCTGTTTGTTTATATACACAAATGATCAGTATGAATGGGAGAATCTGCTGCTTGTGGTTTGAGCTTTCAGCACTACACCAAAAGTTCAGGAGGTTCCAGAAGAAGAAGAAGAAGAAGAAGAAGAAGAAGAAGAAAAAGAAGAAGAAGAAGAAGAAGAAGAAGAATTAGTTGAGTATGCAATGTGGTTTGGAAGACACTTGTGCCAACATGGCAGCTTGTGTTGTGTAGACAGCCCAGCTAGAGCTGGCTTCACTTATGCTGTCCCTTCTGCCATGAGGACAGATTGGTGGCAGCGGCAGGGACAACATAGACTCAGTCCAAGGCTTATGCAGTTAGCACAGTTCAGGTGCACTGAGGAACCATGTCTAATTACCACAGAAAGCCTGTGTGAGAAATATTCTATGCTGCCTACTCAAAGCACTACCCTCTAATATTTGATGTGAAAGTCTCTTGATAGTTGAGATATGGCGTTTCCACTGTAGAGGCCATATTTATGCTGAAATCTGTTGCTGTTTGCTCATTCAACCAGTATTATCTATCCACTAGAAATTAGTAGAAATATCTCTACTAATCTATAGGTTGCAATTGCTGCCACAGTCACACACACACACACACACACACACACACACCCCACCACCACCACCACCAGCAAGTGGTCTACAAGCATTTAGCTCTTAAAAGAAGGCTCTGTGTGCACAGTCTTGGCTGCTCAGTGCAAGCTCCATTGGACTGGAACAACTACCTTTTGGCAGTTGCATCCCAAATATATCAAAGGACAAGAGTTTGAACCTCTTCGTGAAGTTTGCCTACCACCACCACCACTGAAACCCCATTGTTCCCCTATACTGAAACCTGCATTATCCACTAGGAGCTGCCCAGCTACATAGCACTGCCCTATGACAGGACCTGTTTGGTTGTGGTTCCTTATTAGTGGAATGCCCTCTGTGGCACATGTCTTCCTCTTGATTAACATTCAGGAGGAATTTTAAAACATTTGTGTTTCCACCCAGGCGTTTGATGGCTCAATGATAACTGTTCTTGGCAGCCTTGAAACTATTAGCTGTTTGCTACTGTGCGAGAAAGGGTGGGAGATAAAAGTAATAAGTTAAATAAATAATAAAATGTTAGTCTTTCAACCGTCTTGCCTTGTTGCAGGTTGCTTGTGCTAATGGTCGACTAACCGCCAATGGGAAGGCAGCTCTTGCTCCTCAGTCAACACAGTAATCTTCTATGTCTCTGAAAGGGCCGCTGGCTTCTGCACTCCTGAGACCAGTTCACAGTCATTCAGAACCAGGCCATACTATGGATACTTCCTAAAGTGTGTGTGACACTATTAACTGGCTGTCCTGAACAGGTTGCTTTTAGAAAAAGGGTTTCCATAGCAACCTTGACACATAAGGGCCCTTTATTTCCGTAGTGTCATTTTTAAGACTCGGATGCTGTTGCCATAACAGCAAATGCAGCATAAACATCTTTCATTGAAGTTCAGAACAGATATTGCAAAGACAGAAACCCACGGCGTTTCCATTACATGCAAGTATCTGGGGGGGGGGGAAACACAACAAGTGATAAAGACCTGCCAAAAAGGAGTTTGACAAAAATCTAAATTAGGCAAGAGCTTAACGGACCTCAGTCTATTTTTCTTCATCAAGATGGTCATGCACGGAACCTAGCAAATGTTCCACTGTTGACGAGATGCGGAGATACTTTCGGTCAAAACACAGAACTGTAGGGGTGAATGTACGTCTTTGAAAATCAGTGTGGAACAGAATCTCTGTGACTTTAATAGATATGTAAAGGGAGGTCATAGCTCAGGTCATAGCACTTGTTTTAATAAATTGAGCTACTGTAGTGTGTCTAGGACTACATAATGAATTTATGCCTGAGAGGAAATTTGACCAAGGGACCTTTGGGCTAACACTCACTATAGCTATGTGCGCCAGGAGGTCCCTGGGACAAATCTCACCTCAGTCATGAATTCATTATGTTGTGTTTGGCAAGCCTCCATTCTCCAGCTTCAACCTCCATCTTCAACACAGAGAAAATTAATTCTGAATTGCTTTCCAGATCAGTTGCACGGGTTACTGTAATAATACGTATATTGTGAAATGCTTTGTAATTTCATAACAATTAAATAAATTCTATTAAGGGTAGAAAATAGGATTTTAGCTGGTGTAGTTTTTCTGCTGTCATTGAGAGAGGATCTGCATATGAGAATTCTCATATTCACACACATTATTATGATTATTAATTTTGCTAACCATTTTGTTAACTGCAGTGCACCTGGCCATTGCACAGAAGTGGAAGATGCTTTAGGGTTTGGATTGCGAATTGTGCTATTGCCATGTGCGAAATATAGTGGAGGCTGAAAGGGTGACACATCACCTAGGCACAGATTGAAGAGGTTTTCCCTTTATCCCTCTGCTTTCCCAGGGAAAACCCACTGCTTTCCACTGAATAAGAGCAAACACCAATCTGCAGGAAACCTGATTGATGTTTGCTCTGATTTGGCAGTAAACAGCAGGTTTTCCAGGGGAAAGCTGTGGGACAAAAGGGAAAAAAACCTCTCGCATCCGTGACTAGAATTCATGAACCAAATGGCAGTATGGGTGAAACCCCACACCACTTCCACCCATCCCTGCCACCACAGTTTTGCATAGCTGTGCAGATAAGGTGAGTTGTCAGTACACAGAAAGTAGCTGCATAGAGAAGTGGAAATATATTGTCTCAGAGTTCAGCACAGCAGTACTGCTCAGTAAACAAACAAACAAACAAACAAACAAACAAACAAACAAACAAGCAAGCAAGCAAGCAAACAAGCTGTCAACTTCTCTTCTTCCTCCTCTTAGGTGCATAAAGATATCAAGGAGGAACAAAAAACATTTAGTATGCTCAAAGGTGAGCATATGCTGACGGAGGTGAGCAGCTGTGTTTTACTACATTTGGAAAGTTAATAAATGGAAAACCAAACTGATTTGATTGTGGTCCCGTCCCCTGCCCCTTGCCCCCTGCTCATAGGTCACCCTCAATTTTTGCACTAATTTTTCCAAAAGAGCAATCTGCCATACTCTCTGATACCATAGATCTAATGTCACCAAATGAAACTCCTTCCATTTGCAAGTTATAATAGTTCTTGCTGCTGGCAGTAGGTGATCCAGCAATTATTTGTGTTTCAGTTCTAAATCTAAACCTATGATGTAAAAGTTTAGCAGTGCTAACTGCAAGGAGACTTGAACCCATTGCCTGGTGAGGCAGCTAATTTCTTGAAATACTCTCACCCAAAACGTTTGCCAAAAAGAGTGTTCCCACCACATGTGTACATATGTACCAACAAGTCGGCATCCTCTCCAACATGTAGGAGATGTTTTAGGACACATAAGGAACAACATTCTTGGGGTGAGGTACCATTTGTGCAATAGTTTTTAAGTTAGCTCTCTAGCACCAACAGATAAAGTTATATTGGGATGTGTTATCCATCTCCACCCTACAATATCCAATTCCTTGTCCCACGTGGCTTGTAAAAAGTCCCTGGCGTCCATTGCCTATTGCTGAGTTCAGAATCTCTTTAAAAATAATGTAAGTTAAGCCCCCCATAACCCAAGAACAGTCCAATACCACCTTTTCAAATGGCATAGTTTCCTAGTGGCAAGCTTTTGTACAGCCTGTTCCGAAAGCACAGAATTGAATTGTGTCAAACTCAACCAAGAAGGGCAAGTCAGACCCAGTTTTTCCTCACATAGCTTCAAGAGAGAATAGCCTATTAAATTTATAGAAATCTATGAGACAATAGAATCCTACAAAACAGCAGTTGTCTACAAACACGCATGGCCTAGGTTTATTGAGTCCTTTCATCACCTGCAACAGAACTGTGCTTCTTGAGAAATACAAAGAATAGTCTGGTTGACAGATACCTTGGGACTGCTGTTTGGGGACTTGCTGAAGGGATTTTTCTTACTTGATCCCAGGAGACTTGATCTGGAAAGAAGCAGGGAGGCCAGAAGCTTACTATATTATGCTGGCCTGTGGCTGACTGTGGCAATTCTTATTTATCAATGTATGGAGCAATATGAATGATGTTCTGTTCATATTTTCACACTGTTGTTTTTCTTGCATTATTTAAGTTTGCTGTTTTATAAATAAGACTTTTTGGGGGAGGAGGGAGCTTTAACACTAGTACTTGAATTGAGTGTCTTCACAGTTTCTTAAAAACAAAAACAAAAAACCCCAACTAGTAGTCATGAGCCTTTTTATGTCTCCCTGGCAAGGGAGTTCTAATGGTGTGAATTCACTACTAAAAAGCCCTTTTCCTAGTTTCTTCCATTTTAATAGCTTTCGTTGGTGGGCACAAAAAGCAGGGTCTCTGACCCTGATCTTAATGCCAAGTCAGGCTCACATAAATATTTATGGTTCTTTAGATAGTGTGACCATATACACATTGCAAAAAAGAGGAGTTGCATTACCAAAACATGGGGGGGGGGTTTAAAAGGTGGCACTGATCTGCATAAAATTTGCACAAAAACTGTGTATTTAAAAAACCTATTATTATAATTTAAACAGAAAAACAATACATAGCAGTGGAGAAGGCTCTGACCTTCTCAGTCTGATGTCCAGGTGCAGAGTGGTAATGAGAAACTTCAACGCCCCTGATCTCCCTTCTTAGAACTCTTTATCTTTGGACTGGTCAGCCCATCACACAGAGGACTGTCTTCTGACAGCCCTTCATAATAGAGGACTGTCCTCTGTAAAGTAGGATGCATGGTCATTCTGCCTTCAGATAACATGGTCCCAAACCATTTAGGGCTTCAAGGACCCAAACCAGCACCTTAAATTGGGTCTGGAAATGAATAGCGAAATAGGCGTAATATTATCTGAGTGGCCAGCTCTAACTGAAAGGAACCTGAAAGTCATGTAGCCCAGCCACAGTATTAAAGCACAGATTTAGAATTCCCATGTTACTGTAGTACAGACTTCACCATGCTATCTGGGGCTAGTGAAACAAAACATCTGGAGGTCACCAGGTCAAGGAAGGCTGTTGGATATTGGTATTGCCTCTTTGAAAGTAGGTCCCAAAGGTTGGTCCCCCCCCCCACATGATCCTCAGCTCTCTACAGATAGATCTTTAACTGGAGCCATTGTTACATTGCTGCTCCTGATGAAACAAGGAGAGTGGGTTTGGAGCCTGAAGTCTTGGTTTTGTCCTTGTCTCATATTGTTAACCCCCCCCCAACTATAATTATAGTCCAGGAGTTTGAATAGTCATAATCATAATGCAAAACATGGGAAAGAGCTTCATCATCGAGGCCACAAACTAGAGAGTTAAGTAAGTATAAATCAGATTGCAACCAACAAGGAACCACTAATGGGAAGGGAATGACATTGGGGAAAGTAGGAAGAAAAAGTTGTTTGCAAATGACTGTTCTCTTGCTCCTAGACACACATTCAGGTCTTAACATCTCTAAAGTGTGGGTTGAGGCTAGCAACTTAGGGCAGGAATGGGGAACCGGATATGGTCAGAGGGCCGGATCCAGAAGTACCCAATATGCTGTGGGCCACTTTGACAGGAGACCCCCATTTGTCAATTGTCTGACATTGTAGGATGTCAGATGTTTCAAACTTCAACTCATGGCATCAAAGAAAGAACCAAGGGTGCACTCTAATTGTCATATGACATGACTGTTAGAGTGATGGTGGGCATGGCTTTATCAAAACAGCCTAGTGGACCAAATGGAAAGGCCTGGTGGGCTTAATGGGCCCCATGGGCTGGAGGTTGTCCACTGCTGACTTAGGGGAACCAGATGCAAAGGATGGTAGGACTTCTGTTCTGTTAATAGTTACATAGACTGTTAAAGATTATGGGGCCGAGTCCTTCTTTACATCTGGTCACTCTGTGGGCACTGAGTCATTTTGCATCCCCTACTCCTTCTAGCTATCAGGAGTACTTGGTTTTCTGCAGCTGCCAGCATGCACTCCAGAAATTCTCCGACAATTGCCAAGTGTCTGTAAAATTCCAGTCTCAGCAAAATCTCTTTGGCCTTATATATCAGAACTGCAACCATCAAAGAGTAAGACAGACCCAGTCAGGAAAATGAAACATGAAAGCTGAAGCTTAACACTGTGCAGTATGCAAATTCTTGCAGCAGAAGGACAAAATGATAAAGCAAAGAATGAATCATGGGAGCAGAGATGTGATTATATCACAGAAGACTTTGCATCAGCCTAGGTGGGTTTCTGGAGTACACATGTTTCCCAGAATGACATAGGCAGGAATCTAGGACAAGTGAAGAATGGAGAAGCTCCAGATTTACCACATCAAAGCTATGAACACAAAGTTCTAAAGAAAACGTATAATTGTGTTATAAGAAATTCAGCGTTGGAATTTCATCCATGGGAGGGCATGCAAAACATGCATGTTAGCAGTAGCTGTAACTTTGTGAGCAGTAAAGAGTGGGATTTTATTTCAGCCTGGATCAACCTTTATGCTAAGAATGCTATGATATGTGACTCTGACCAAATTACATCTCCTTGATGGGATTGAAATACTTCTTAACAGTTGCTCATACTCCTTCATCCAGCTCTCCCTCTCCCTCTGAATTGTTGCCATTGCAACGAACACTTCTGTTTTAATTTTTAAAACCAGCTTGTTTTCATTATTATAAAACCTCACTTATTTCCACCTTTCAGCTTCCTCAACAATTGTGCAGTATGCTCCCCTCTACAGATGTGCCTCCCTACTATGGAATTGCAGGGGGAACAGGGGGGTCGTGGTCCCAGAGAGGTCATCTGTATATTCTACTATTCAACTATATTTGCTTGTTCCACCAGTGCCATTTTAAACAACAATGAACCAGGATGCGTTATCTGTAGATTGTAATTTCTAATCCCCCCCCCCAAAATAAAGCTATGGAATTCCAGCCATATATTATTTTAGTTTGCTTTCATTCCTAGCACATCAGTATATTCATTTTCATTACAGACTGGTAATTTACACACCTACCAGTACAAATAAGCAAAACATACTATAATCCAGAAGTGTGCATATGAACTATTATACTCCTACAAACAGTAATGGTTGGACATATCACATTCAGATGGTCAGAGAGCAGCTTAAGTGGCCTAAGGAGGTGCTTTTATTAGCTGAGCTACCTGCACTAAGCTAGTTTTAATGAGATCTCTGAAGATTTCATCTCTAGTAAGAAGTCTTACCGATTTTAGGATATGAATCTTATCTGCAATGAGGCTTCCACTTGTCTCGATACTTGTCTAGCATACGGACTGATCTTTCCAGACAATTTCCAAGTTGCTCATTGTCTGGACACAGGAAAAAGTGTAACCAAAAAACACCCTCCATTCCAGGACTATGTTAGGGCTACAGTGAGTTTCATAACAACAAACTGTCAACAAAGGTGAAAAATGGAGTGGTCCTACAGCAAATGACAACATGCATTGAGTTGTCATTTGCTGTAGGATTGCACAACTGATTCCAAAGTAAGAACGTAAGAAGAGCCTGCTGGATCAGGCCAATGCCCATCCAGTCCAGCACCCTCTTCTCACAGTGGCCAACCAGATGCTTGTGGGAAGCCTGCAAGCAGGACCTGAGCACAGGAGCACTCCCCCTTCTGTGGTTTCCAGCAACTGGTATTTTGAAGCATACAACCCGCCTGAGCAATGTCAACTAACCCTGATGGGTCTCAGTCCTTGTTCCTGGGTCTGAGCAAGTTGTCTCAAGTGGGAGAATTGTGTGTAGCTCCTGTTCCCTTTGCCTGACAAGCTGTGATCTCTCCCAGACTTTGACCTTTTAGCTGCTTCTGACGCATCCAACCCAGGATTGCTGCCTTGGATCTTGGCCCTCGCCTGGCTTTTGACTATGCTTCTGTGTCCCACTGATCACTGCTTGCCTGCTTAGGAGTACAATCGCAAGGTTCAAAGTACACAAGTAAATTCATAGAGCCAATGGAACAATCTCATTCCCTAATTAAATACATCTTTAGAAATCTATTTTTAAGAACATCTGGCATCTCAGCAAGGCTCCCTTTTCTATTTGGGTTTTAGAGACTGAATAAAATTTCGACTTGCCACTCTGGTTTACCAGGCAGTACAAAAATAGCAGTTTGTCAAAAAAACAAAACAAAAAAACCTGTAGTTAGTTTTGGAAGTGTGGAGGGAGGGGGAATACTTGTACAACCTAGCAGGTCATTTTCATGTAAATCCCCATTTGTCCTGTTCTTGCCATGTTTCCGGATTAAATTGCCTTCAGCGTATGAAATTACTCTTTAAAAATGCAATGGAGCCTGTTAGCTGCATCCATCTTATCTCACTACATTTTGCATCCTACATTCTGAGTTCTAACGAAAGCAGCCCTTTAAAATCTTCAAGAACTGTGGCAAGAAATCCATTTGTTTCCTTAGCATTTAAAGAAACCCTTCCTTTTCAGTTATGAATATTTACAATTTTCAAATGGGCAGGTAATTTGACAAGCTTGACGATAACATTTAAAAACCTGCATATATAACATTTGTGTTGTTTACCGATGTGTTGTTTATGAATTTTGTATGTATTGTTTATTAATTGAATTGATGTTTTCCTGTATACGGAATTGATTTTTCAATTTTATTTTTTACCAATGAATTGGAAAACCAATAAAAATTAACTGAACTGAAGATTTATTATGCTATTTTTAATTGTCAGATCATTTGCCTTACTGTCCTCTGAAATTTGTGGACTTGTTTTTGGATGGGAAAGTGGGGGTGCAAATAATCTGAAAAGGAACCCAGGGCACCTCCAGGCATGACTTTTAAGGTGCAATGCTACTGCACAGGCAGTGATGCAGGAGCACCACAGAACAATTTAAGAAGGGGTTAATGGTGCAGACAGCTACTTTTTGGTGCCAGCAGATAGCAAAACAAGCACAGCAGCACCTACAGGACAATTCCCACATTTCATCTTCCAACAACTCTCCCCCCATGTTAAAAAAAATGTCCCTCAAGCAGCTCCTTGCCACATGGGCTGGCGGGCAGCAAAATAAGTGATAGGCACTTCCTGTACTCCCTCTCATGCAAACATACACTTTTTTTTTTTTTAAAGTAACTGCCTGTCTGCTGTTCCACATGCCTGGCTGGCAGCAAAACAACAACAACAACAACAACAACAACAACAACAACAACAACAACAAACAGAGCAGCAAATGGGTGGATCCTGCACTTCTTCTTCCACACACAAACTTTCCCAAACTCCTCCATGGCCAAGGCACTTATCCGCTGTTTGCTCTATGATGCCAACAGGCAGCAAAGCAAAGAGGAGGCAAACGAGCACAGGACTTTTTAGTCCCCACCTTTCAAAAAGCCAGTCCATGGAAATCTTTACCACTGGAAGTCTTCACAGGCTAATGGACCACCCTCCACAGACTCTAATCAGGGAGTTATGAGAAAAGAAGAGTGGAAACACAGCACACTAAAATACTAGAATTAAAAAAAGGCAATTCATTGTTTGTAGTCATGTTCCAAAGGTATCCTCTCAGTTTACAGTGTATACAAATAACTGCAGGAGGCCCTAATTCTCTGCATACTGATAAATCCAGCACTAGTTCTCCTCTTGCTCCCCCATTTTATCCTCAGAACAACTCTGGGAAGCAGGTTAGGCTGAGGGACAGTGACACGCCCCAGGTCTCCCAGTGAGATTCATGGCTGAGTGGATTTTTGAACCTTGGTCTGCCAGATCCTAGTCCAACACTCCAACCACTACACCATGTTGGCTTTCATTTCTGCCCATCCTTCCAGTGCATATCCTTGATTCTTTCTTTCTGGCTTGTATCCCACTCACTCCCCAGTCATCATTCCCCAATCCAATTCAAAGTGAAACACTGACTATTTGTCTAACTGCCATGTTCAGTTTTGAGAGGTGGGGGCCATATCAGTGTTACGGAATATCCTCCTGAAGGGCCTTGGGCTGATGCCTGTTTCTTTAGGTACCATACTAAAACATATTTATTCTCTCAGACATTTTAAATAAAATGAATGTTTTAGACAAGATGAAAAAGGAAGCTATGAGACACCCATTCTTTCTGAACTGGTTTTGAAGTTCAAGTGAATTTGGAGAGTGCTTATATATATATATATATATATATATATATATATATATATATATATGCTTGTTGTAGTATTTTAATTACATCATTGCCTTATATTGCAATTTCTTAAATTGTGAACCACTCTGAGATATATTTATATGAAGGGCAGTATACAACTACTTTAATAAATAAAATTGCTGCCCTATAATGAAGAGACTCTTCAAGAATTAAAACGGGATCTTTAGAGTTGAACTGGCAGGATCATGAGGTAGATTTTGGCAGGTAAAACCACTCCCACAGTTGAGCTGCTGTCATTTCCTGGCCTCACATCACGTTTCTTGCTAATACTTTCTTTCCAAAATTTGTCAGATGAAAACAAGTTACTTTGTTAGCAAAATAATGAGATCCATAAGCAGGCTGATCCCATGGGGGTCCAATGATTGGCATATGGTGCTGAAGAATTTTGGAAATATTGTTTGCCCTTCCATTAATAGAACACCTGCTTTCACTTAGATGGGATGAATGTCCATATATTCTATGTCCCCAGACATGGCATCAGCTGTTGGCCATGCCAGGCACTAGTCAATGCTCCCAAGGATTTGGAAGGGTCCTTTAATGCCCTGACCAAGTCATGCTCCTCCTTGCTGGGTCCCCAGATTTTATCAAGCAGTAGTGCTACTTTTGAGCAGGTGCTAAGATAAGTTTTCATTGATGCTGGCTGTCTCCATATGAATTCACCAAAAATGTCAACCCCCCGCCCCCAGCCCACAGATCTATGAAATCCATTGATTTCAGGTGAGAAGTTGGGTGGGTGGCCATCACAAATGAGAGCCAAGGCTAGTTTCTGTTCTAAAGCATTGCCATCTGCTGGAGCGTGTCTGAGGGCTTGGTGAAGACTGGCAGAGAAAACAGATACAGGTAGGTAGCCGTGTTGGTCTGCCATAGTCAAAACAAAATAAAATAAGAAATTCCTTCCAGTAGCACCTTAGAGACCAACTAAGTTTGTTCTTGGTATGAGCTTTTGTGTGCATGCACACTTCTTCAGATACACGAAAATACAGATACAGAGAAATTCAGATACAGAGAAAACAGAGTATGGCAATTGTCGCAGTGGTCACTACAAGCAGGGCTGTGTTCTACCCTGGTTGGGGAATGTGCCAAGCCTTCCTCCCCCCAAAAAAGAAGTCTGGCAGCAGCCCTGCATGTGCCATAGGCATTTCATAACCTTGTACAATATATATAAGCAATACTTCTCAAAATTACACCAGAACAGGAAATATTTTAGCAACTAGGAAAGATACACCTGGAGGATATACTGCATTATTAGGAGTAAGTGGGGTATAAATATGGTGCACTCAAGCAATTGGCACTCAGGTGAATTGCATAGTGCATGCAAATAACGGTAGCAGAGGCCATTCGCTGGCTTAAAGCTGAAAAGAAAAGCAGTGGGGTGGGATTTTGAGCTGAAAAGTGATGGGGAAGAGGACTGCTAATATCTTTTCCTGGCTGTCATTTCTCCAGCCCAAATTGCTTTCCCACGAGCAGCTTTCCCTGGATTACAAATGTTTCCCTGGATTACAAATGGTTGATAAGAAAGGGGTTAAGCACACCACCATTTCTGAAGCCATCACTCTGTACAATAAATGCTGTTCAGGTTCCAGTAGATGCATTTGTATGTAGGCTTGTAGGTTAGCCCCTCACACTGAGAAAAAGAGCCAATACACAACAGGAACAGCTGCATCAAATGCTTCTCTGCTAAAAGTCCCAACCAATCAAATCCATATATCTTCAAATATATGTATATCCTCATCAAGCAATAAGAAAACTTCACACTTCTAAGAGCTAGAGCTAACTCACATTAGTCAGAAGGTTGTGGCTGTGATCAGTGAGAATTTAATTTGGGGACAGGCAGTTATGTGATTTTTCTAATGCTTGATAGATCCTAGGATATGGAAAAGGAGCCAGCTGCCGAGGTGGCACACCATAACTGCACCCCATGGAGAGGCATCCGTATTATCTCAGAAGAAAGACAGTTTAAGCCGCCTCACTTGCCAGAAGGAAGTTGTCAGGAGAGAGAGATATTTTAAGATCTTAATATTGAATCTTTCTTGATGCACCAGTTGTGGTTGATATACGCTTAGCCTAGTGTTCATCTGTTCTGCGAAAATACTAACTGTAAATTCTGCTCAGTTGATTAGCTTTCCTACTTCTGCATCAAGGCAGAACTCTCAATTGTGCCAATAGCATTACTGCAACTACATGCCATCTCACTCTACCCCAAAGAAGCAGGCTGACATTCCAAGCAAAGTAACCCATAGATTTAGCACTGCTTGGCTTTACTTGCTGCGCCTTTCATATATGGACGGGAAGATCCAGTTCCTCATATTAGACTGACTTGTGGGAATACTAAATGTTTCACTGCCTTCATCAGGCAATTTGGTCAAGCAATTTGTTCATCTATCCCAGGGGCATCTACTGTGTCTGGTAGTTGCTCTTCGGCATTTCAGGCAGATGTCTTTCATGTCACCCACTACCTGACTATTATTAAACTGGAGATGATGAGACCTTCTGCATTCAAAGCATGTGTTCTGCAACTAACTTTGTAGTCCCCTCCATGTTCATGGTGGAAGAAACCCCAGATTATAATCTCACCTCTGCTGAAGGCTTCTACCGTAAAACACCCATAAAGGTGAAAGGACCCCTGACCATTAGGTCCAGTCGTGTCCGACTCTGGGGTTGCGGCGCTCATCTCGCTTTACTGGCCAAGAGAGCCAGCGTACAGCTTCTGGGTCATGTGGCCAGCATGACTAAGACACTTCTGGTGAACCAGAGCAGTGCACGGAAATGCTGTTTACCTTCCCGCTAGAGCGGTACCTGTTTATCTACTTGCACTTTGACGAGCTTTCAAACTGCTAGGTGGGCAGAAGCTGGGACCCAGCAACGGGAGCTCACCCCGTCGCAGGGATTCGAACCGCCACACTTCTGATCAGCAAGCCCTAGGCTCTGTGGTTTAACCCACAGCGCTGCCTGCGTCCCTAAAACACCCACACACCCCCTTTATTGTGTGTGTCAAAATTATATCCTCAGCAACAAATGAAGAGGCAACAGATTCAATCCCTTTTCACTGAAAAGGTGCACTAATGCTCTGTGGAATCTTACCTACATTCAGATTGCTACGCTATTATTAGAGAGCTTTCACTATCCTTTCCTTGCTTTCATCATTCAGACAGCTACTGTTATTTTAATGTTGCAGCTATGCCTTTTTCTTTTTCTTTTGCAGAGCTGCATAATGGGTCAGGTTTCCGGCTTAATCTCACTTCAAGTGGCAGGCGCATGGCCAATCCATCTCCCTTTCTGGCTTCCATCTTCTCTTGCATCTAATTTAGGATCATTGCTGACCACATATCTATTGGTACTTATTTTGAGTGCCTCACTTTTGCAGCACCACTGCAACTAAACAGCTGGGTTACTGGGGGTGGGGGATACAATGGAATGCACCACACACATTCCAACCTTTAAAAAACACCCTTCAAATAATGGGCATTAGTGATCTTTGTTCCTTTATTCATTGCCATTGAGGAATGATGAATATCTGGCATCCCTCCCACAGTGCGATTCAATTTCTTTTGGTTATGCAGCTCTGCAGACATTTGGTGCCTGCTTCAGATCATTGGAACCTCGGGTTGTAACAGCGCCACTTTCCAATAACTCCATCCAGTAGAAACACTGTCAACTTTTTCTTTCAGATTCCGACCTCTCTAACATTCATGCTTCTACGCCCTTTGTGCTGCATTTGTGGTACAGAGCTACCCTTGAAGACTATTCCAAGTCTTTAGCTAGTACAGCTTTTAGCGGCTCAACTCTGAAGGAACCACAAGGAGCACTTTCCTTTGGGGGGTCCAGCATTTGCAGCACAAGACTCCTATTGCCTTTGGGGCAGAAATTAAGACTCTAGCTAGCCCTGGACCTGTGGTATTCTGTCCCAGTTGAAAGTATGCCTTTTTGTCCATGTCATCAACCGACTAAGCTTAGATAACAAGAACATGTAATGTTTCTGGGTGGCTTTCTTAGAGCTACGAAATAGGCTCCCTTGGAAATCCATCAAATTTCCAGAAGTCCTATAACACCATTCTGCTTGAGCTACTTTTCAGGGCTAAGCTGGGGGAAGGAATGTAGCACTGGGCATTAACTACAGAAGAGAATATGGATATTTGGATGCCTTGTATATGCACCAAATCTGCACACACTCTTCTGGATCTGTTTTCTCTTCAGCTGCCATGCCATCATACTTATTTTCCTGCGAATCATGCCTTCGGATCCCCACCGTTTCTTCTCACAAGATCCTGTTTCCCCCTCTCTGTGAATCTATTGTTCAGGACAAGTGTCCCTTCCATCTGGTGGACAGGCTGGATATCAGTATTTGTTATCTATGTTACTGTGTATGTTTTTACCATGGCGTTTTATATAACATCTTGCTAGAACTTTTGAATGCGTACATATATGCAGTGATCAGAAACATATTGCAAGTAAATCTAAGTGACTAACAACACTTTGCAGTTAATCCTTCAGGCTTATTGTGCCTCAGGCTTCTTTAGCTCACCACTGTATCCCATCCCTTGCATTTTCAAAATACTATCTTTCCCCCTTTCTTCACCATTAAACCAGGAAAGTTGTTGCAAATCAATCTACTCAAACCTTTCCATAGCTTTCTTGGCATTTGTAAGCAATGTAATTGGAGGCTGCAGAATGTTGTGATCACCCCTCCCAAAATGGATTTAACCTGAAAAAGAGCCTACAAGGTTCAAAGAGTTCATTACACAGAGCAACCAGTGAAGCATTCTATAGTCTGACTCTAAAGCCTGGTCAATTCCATTATCTTCTGGCTCTCCATTATTCTCCTTGCCAAGTTAATCATTTCCTGGACTGCTAAGAATGGAAACTTTCACTAGGCTTGCTTACATTAGGCCTTCTACCTAGGACAAATGCACCCAGCTGAACATCACTAAAATGAAAACCAGAGTAAGACAATTACAAAGATAGTAGGTATCTGAAGGATGTGGAGCTCAGCTTGTTTGCACAGTTATGGCAGCAATGGCACCTGCTGGGTGCTGCAGTGTTATGAAGAAGAATCCACTAACATCACTGCCATTTAACACATGATACTCAGGACTGAACAGCAGCAGTTGTGGCATGGACCATTGCAGGGTGGAAGATGGGGAGAAGGAAGAAAGATGGAGGGCACAAGGAGAAGGGGACGACAGAGGATGATATGGTTGGACAGTGTTCTCGAAGTGACTAGCATGAGTTTGGCCAAACTGCAGGAGGCAATGAAAGATAGGCATGCCTGACGTGCTCTGGTCTATGGGGTTACGAAGAGTCGGACATGACTGAATGACTGAACAACAATGCACACTTTTACCCTGTTATATGCATTTTTGTATGCATTACCTGGCTGGATAACTACATTGCAAAATTTGGACAAGTGCAAATTTTGAAGGGTGGCTGGTGTTTCCCTCCCTATTCAAACACCCCAACAAATGTTTTTCATATACAAATAGTTCTTCACATATTCCTTATAGAAGTGCTTCACACAGAGCATACAAAGGCAATCCTTCACATATTGCAAGGATATGGATTTTTAAAAATTCACTCTGCATATGTATATCCAACCTACCAACACCACACACAAATGAAAAAGCGGGGGGCAGGCAGGGATAAGTGAGTAGACCTAACACTAGTAACATAAATTGGCTGTTGCTGGAGGAACATCTCTTGAATAGCAGTAAATTGCTTCTGCAAAAGCAGTAACATTAGTGGATGTGTCTAAGACTGGGAGCATAATAGTTGCAAATCCATTCTTCACTGGAGGTGCCTCATTTAAACAACCACATCTGGTTTTAAAGATCTCAAAGAACATTGCTGACAATTGGAGAGTGTTCAAAGGGAGGTAAAGACAAAGGAAAAGAATATGTCTGGGCTAAAAAGCATATATAAATAAATTTTGAAGAAGATGGAAAATGTTAGTCTAGAGAACAGAAGATTATGGCGAGAGGCTGGGGAGTAGTAGCATTAAAAAACACTTTTATTTAAGAACGCGAGAAAAGCCCCACAGAATCAGACCAAATGCCCTTCTTGTCCAGCATTTTGTTCTCACAGTGGCCAGCCAGATGCACTATGCAATGCATGCAAGCACATGAGCACAATCACACTCTTTCCACTTACACAGCCATAAAACTTATACCACCCAGTTTATCGCCAAGTGGTTACTGGGCAGGTTGCCACCATAAGTACATCCAGTCTGAAATTTAAAAAGATTTCACTGGCTGTAGGGTTGAGACCTGCAAATTTAGTTGGTTAAAAATAAAACCCTGTCTAACCAACAAAATACTGATGTTGTCACAGCCTGGTTGGATGCAGAGAAATGGTGGGAGGAACCAGCTGGGGAACTCCTGAGGTAGAAAGGCTCAGAGCCAGAGGACTGGGTGGCAGGATGATGATGAGCAGTCAGAGGGGGTAAACTGGAACAAGGTGTTGAAAACTGAAAGGGTAACAGGGCTTACTGGGTGTGGGGAGTCTGTGGCAGAAACTGAAGCAGGAGAGGAGGGAGGCCAAGAGGCAGAGGTGAGTATGGCTGGTGAAGAGGCACAGGTGTCTCCCTTTCCTGCTGCAACAAGCTCCCCTCCTCTTGGTCTCCCAAAACCAGAAGAGGTATGAAGAGGGAGGAGGGAAAGTTAGCTTCTCACAGGCACAGTCTCTGATTGCTTGGGGAAGAAACCTGGAGAAGAGGAGACTTACTCAGGCAGCTATGGGGAGGTAGGGATCTTCAGTCTCAGCAACAGCTTCATGGGGCCAGGACCTACTGGAGATGAATATTGTGCTCATTAGGCCTGACACTCTTGTGAAGATCCTGTTTTTTCCTAATAAAACAACAACAACAACTTATTTATACCCCACCCATCTGGCTGGGTTTCCTCAGAGTTAACTCCAGCTTGCTTGGTGTGATTTACTGTTGGCATGCTCCTATCAGGTGTGTATTTTCTCTTCCATTTAGTGTACAGGCCATTAATAATAACAATAAAATCATTACAAATGTTGTGACTCGGTGCACTGGGTGACTTAATGCAGTCACAACTTATGCCCTGAGAAAGACAGGCTTATATATGCACTTGGGCTTCCCATGGGCATCTGGTTGGCCACTGGAGGAAAAGGATGCTGCAATAAATGGGCCTGTGGCCTGATCCCTCTTTTAATGTTCTTATGTACTTGGATTCCTGAGGTGTCAAAACTCTATCATGGCCAGGAAAGTTTTCACAAGACCTATCATATTATATATATTGAACAACTTAATCGAATTGAATCAGTCCCAGAGATCTCTTGAATCGGTCTGTTTATTATATACGCCCAATTGGTTAGTTGAGTGCCAGGATGATGCTTGCTTTTGCTGAGGTTCTCTGATCTCTCCCTTCTGACTTGATACATTTCATGAGAACAAAATCAAATGCTAGGATTTTACAGCTCAGCAGGACGTGGAGACTTTAAAGGACAACTTTCCAGGGACTTGTGTCTCAAAGGACTCCAATCTGATCGGCATGCCAGCAACCCTTTTATACATGGGTCTCACATCTCTTAGCAAAGCAGCCTCTGGTTTATCATTTCCATGGACTTTCGGAAACTTCAATGTATTTGGGGTACTGAGTGTTCCATGTGATAATGGCTGGCTGTGAAATATAAGTGGAATTTATGTAAGGGCTGTAGAGAGGAAATTTGACATGATAGGAGAGTGAATGAAGTCACTTGAGAAGTCATGAGCAGAGTGTTAGATTATAGTGTTGTTCTTCCCCATCTCTCCAGATCTTCTTTCCAGTTCACTTTCAAGATTTTACCCCAATTGTTTTTCTTCCAGGTCCCTCTGAAATTTTCTCCCACTCTGTCCTCAAACTATGTTGCCCAATCTCTCCCCCCCATGCTTATTAGATGTACTTCAAACCCCCCTCTCATTTTCATATAGAAAAAGGCTGAAATAATGAAGATTACAAAGAGAAAAAGAAACCTCTGCCAACACCGGATGTTGTGGGTGGCTAGTTGAGTTTACACAAGGGCTAACAAATATTATTCTGTTAGCATTATAAAAGGGAAGCGAACTGCCAGGTTAATCTGTCTAACCACCTGAGATTTCAGAGACATGCAGTTTGGATGCACTGACACACATATCAACTTGCCTTGGGCTGGGTGGATGGATTTCATTGCTGGAAACAGGAGCAGCCTGTACATGAGGCAAAGTGAAGCCATTTGCCTCAGGCGGCAGATTTGGCTCCTGTCCCCTCCCTGGCCCTGCCACTGTGCTGCTGCCTGGGGCTTCCTGCACTGCTGAGACAGCACTGTTGCCCTCATTTCTGTGCCCACTGCGCCCACACCACTGCCGCTGTGTCGTGGTGGCACTATAGGTGCTGCCACAGGTGAGGATACAGTTGTGGTGATGGAACTGGCAGTACTGTGCAGGGAGGCAGAGGGGACCCAAATTTCCAGGGGCAGCAGCGTTAGGGCAGGGGCCTATAGCAGCAAAGTGTCTTGGGCCGGCCCTGGATGGGAGAATGAAGTTATGTGCTCAGCAAGTAAGCATCAGGACCAAGAGGGATCTGGGGGCTAACATATGGCGGCATGAGGGATGTCATCCTGTCTGAGGTTGGTCTGAAAATGTGGTCTGTTTTGAGTGGAGAAAAGTTTCTGGGGGTGATAAGTTAAATTCTTCAGGGGAGCAAACTCTTGTCTGACAGAATGTCTAATTTCCGTAATTATTTTAACTGTGCAATGCATTTTGTTCTGTTTTTGTTCTGTTTTATGCATTTTAGCTTTTGTAATGGCTACAACTAGACAAAGTTAATTAATTAATTAATTAATTGAATGTTGGAGATGTACCCAGAAACAGGGTCCAGGTGGTGTGTGTGTGTGGGGGGGGGGCGGCAAACTCAACAATCTGTACTGAAAAGACCCCTTGATTTGAAGTTGGAAACATTTCCCCCCTCTGCACCTTTGGCACACGATCATGACCACATACTTGCCCAGGTCCAAAACACCCTTACTTTTGCTATAGCTCTGATTTATAACAAAGCCTTTGACCCGCTAAACCTAATACACTGTAAAATCAATTTTATACCAACCATATGAGTGTTTCCTGTGCAAATTAATAAACCTTTTTCTTTTGCCTCTGCAAACCAGGCCTTTCACCCCTGTCTTTAAATCTTTTTATTAACTGTATTAATTATGTTTAAAGGTGCTTCTTTAACTACCAGCGACAATCCATTGCCACCGCACTATAAATAGTTCAATTTCATTAGGAATGACTAACAGAAATGCAGTTTCTTCCCTCCCTAGACTTACACCTACACTTAGTTTTCCCCTCTTCTTTTAAATTGCTTACACAGAAATTTTCCCCTCATATCATTAAACTGTTTGTTGCAGTTTTTCAGCCAAGCTGAGCACTTGAAGCCTAGAAATGTTAGGTATATTTTTAACTACAAACATGCATATACAAAGGGTTTGCTCCAAATGAGAGTGGGTTTGATTCATCCACCAATTTCTCCCTCCCGTTTTATCCAGAAGTATTTCCCCCCTGGCATCTAACCACATCATCCTCTAAGCTTGTTCTTTGTCTTCTTTTAGAAAAAGAGAAGCCGGTGGCATATTCTAATTGTTTTGGTTTTTCTTATGATTTAATCATTTCACGTGTGATAAAATGGTTTTTGGCTTGTTCTGCCATTTCAAGACCTCCCAACACTGTCAGAACAGGAACTGATGGCTCTTAACTCTTACAGCGACCAATCACTAGACAGTTCTGCCCTCAGCTTCATCCATGAGCATCACCCCAACCCCTGTAGCACTCGCCACAGTGCTTACAGCTAGGAAGCTACAGCAAAACTGCACAAGATGCACGAGTGAATATAAAAGGACCATGTCCCAATCCAAGAGATGGATTTCTGTCTCCCAGTCTCAGTACGATACAGCAGGCAGAAAGAAGAATGTTAAAGCTCTTCCAGACGACATGTTTATTGAGGATTTGTCCTAATTACCTTACACTGTGGTTAGACTATGTTTGTACTTCACTGAACATTTGTTCTGATTTGTTTACAGGGTAGACATATGGCAATGAACATTAATCTCGATTTGCTTGCAGTGTGTATGTGTGTGCCTGTGTCAACATGCGACAGTGGCCACACCCCAGGAAACAGCTTCAAATGCCTGGTTGAACCAGGTGTGGGTAGCTGTTGGGTCTCAAACCCTCAGTGAATTAGGGACTTCCCCCTGCATCCGAAGACAGGCTCCAGTGGATTGAGCAGATGAGACCAATTGTGGACCCAACTGTCAAGCAGGTAGTTTCTGCAGTGCTGTAGAGGGAAGTGAGGGCTAATCAACCCGGGAAGGTAGACCCCCTTCTAGGTGAAGGAAAACTCTGGTCCTAAACCTCCACTGCCTTGTGGGATATCTTCGGGAGAAGAAAAAGTTAAAGAGTAAACCCCACACAAATCTGGAATGGAGTCCAAGGTGGTGCCAAATGCATTGCTCTGCTTTCCTTTGGACCACATCAGCGAAGCCATGTGTAGGGGGTGGGGTCCTGTTGTCTGGCCAGCCCATAACCTCCATACACACTGCCCAGGCTTGCATCCTGCAGAGGTCACTTCAGTGCTGCTGCTAACACAGCACTTTGACTTCACCCCTGAAGGTGCACTCCATTGTCTCTCAGGACAGATGGATGCCAACAACGAACCTGACATACACCCATTACCAGCAGGAGTCTGTGGGGCAATGAAGGCAGGACAATGTCATGCACTTGACTTGCCTAATTGTTTCTGCTTACCGAGAAGGGGAGGTGCAATGTGCTGGGAACTCAGTGCAGTGCTGGCACAGCAGCAGGAGCACTGGATTGGCTCTGCAGTTGCACTCCCGCTGCACTGTGCTCCTTCTTCCTCACCCCTCTCCCTCTTGGTAAGCAGCACTGGTGCTCACCATCAGGAAGCCGGGTGTGCAACACCATCCTACCTTATTTCATTTCATTTATTTATTGAATTTATATACCACCCTCTACCCGGAGGTCTCAGTGTGGTTCACAGAAAAGATCACAATACATAAGATCAAAATAAAAACAATAACCCAATGACACATCCCCCCCTTCAATGCCCCAGCAACTGCTGCTGGCTGTTATGCACACAAACATGTTAATAATATGTAACCTAAAAGCATTCCTCATCCACACTGTGGACCAAGCATACATGCATACAGATAAGCATATGTATGTATGTCTTGTGTTACATATTATGGCCCAACCCTCCAGCACATTTACAGGATTTCCAACCACTGATTGTGTGAAGTGGCTTTTTGTTCCCAAAGAATATATTTGTTCGTGTAACTTCGTCAGCTGCACTGATTGGAGAAATAAACGCAAGTAAGAACTAGAACAAATGACTCCCTCTCTCATTTTGTGTAGCTGGTTAAAAACAACACAACCACCAACCTAATTCAAATAACATTTTCACCTGAAGAAAAACATCTTTCAGAAAAGGGCACAATCTTTCAGGCTTAGGAACCAAATGCAGACGGATGATGGCATGGCTGCAGAGAAATCAAAGAGGAGGCTGCCTGTGAGCCACAGATTTATCCATTTTTATTAGGGCTACAGTACCTCTGAAATTCTCCCTCATCCAAATTGACTCAATTAACACGTGCACATAGGTAGCACAGAGGGGTGGAAAGGATACAAATGAGAGACTGAGAGAACTGGAAGAACAACAGAGGAATCAGGGAGAGAGAATGGAATATCTGCCCATCCCTCATTTTTTATCAAAGCTGTCAAAAATAGTACTGTTCTCTTTTGAACACATCTTCTAGCACAGTTCTGAAATCAGACTACCAATCTGAGCACAAGAACATGATGTTTTGGTGATATCAGCAATACATGTTGCCCCCACAATATGCTGCCCTCCAGAGACAACAAACACCAGCATGAAAGAAGACTATTTTGGAACCAACCAAAAGTTCAGCCTTAACATCCATGCCTGATGATGCACGAAGACTTTATTCTGGGCTCCTGAGATGCATCGATGTAACAGAATACAAAACGATTTTCGCTTGCTAGGTGGACTGGACAGAACAGTGTTGCCGTAATAATCTCTTGACTATTGTGTGCATTGCAGCTATCATCACATACTTTTAGGTGCTTCATAAAAGGCCCAAATGCCACTCACAGCAGTTGGCAACTAGCCAAGCAAATAAAATTTACTGCTTGCAATAAAGGCAAGTCAATAAGTCTTGTTGTCCATTTCATCCTTACAGGAGGGCAGCAGAATAATGGCTGGTAAGCATCAAGCCCTTTCAATTACGGCTTCAGAATGATGGAGCCTTCCTTAAAGGGTTAGAAGAATAGGTTTTCGGAGTGGATGTAATACCTATTTCTTTCATCATGCCTTTTACCTGAAGTGTTATTACCCTTGCAGTTTCTCCTGTATCCCTTTCAGTTGTTCTATTTCTAATTGTGGTGGCTTGTGTTATAGTATTTTATCTTATTTAAGGCCATCTTTTTTCATTTTGTAAACCGGGGCTGCAGCTCAGTGGTACAGCATCTGCTTTGCATGCGCAATGTCCCAGGTTCAACTGTTGGCGTAAAGGCTAGAAAACACTCCCTGCATGAAAATGAAATCTAGAGAACAACTGGCAGTCATTGCGGACAATTTTGAACTAGCTGACCCAGTGGTCTGGCTCTGTATAACACAGCTTTCTATGTGGAGTTTTTTTTTAATAGCTGCAAACCTTTTGAGTTGCCAGAACAAGTGGTGTCGAGTATATGTCTGTTCCTGGGAAACTGGGACAGATTTTGGGATTCTGCAAGGTTTCCAACCTGCCTCTCTGCCCAGCAGTCTCCCTGCCTGAGCTGGTCTCAGAGGCAGTATTGAGGACTCCCACACAGCTGGTTTTGGGGGATTTCAACATCCAAAGAGTGGGTCTGGGGTGGCTCAGGAATTTGTGGCAGCCATGATGACCATAGGGTTATTCCAACACGTCACTGGCCCAATGCATATGGCAGGCCATATTCTGGACCTTGTTTTCTCAACTAGGCAGGAAGAGGGTGCTCTGAAAGTGGGGGATGTTGACATCAGTCCCTTGTCATGGTCAGATCACTTCCTGCTGAGATTTAGGCTTTCAGCACCCTTTCCCCTCTGCAAAGGCAGGGAACCTATGAGGATGGTATCCCTCAGAGGCTAATGGATCTAATGGGTTTCCAGATAGCTCTGGGGGATTTTCCAACTGATATAACTGGTGCACCTGTCAAGTGTCTGGCTGACCTCTGGAACATCCAAATGGCTTGGGCCAGTGACACAATTGTTGCTGAGGGCCCTCTCGCACTTCATGGAACCTGCTTGGCTCCCTAGTATACTCCAGAGCTTAGGAAGAGGAAACAAGCTGGGAGATGGCTTGCACACAAGTGGAGGAAAACTCTGGTCAAATGCAATTGAACACTGGTGAAGGCTCATCATTGAGCCTACCTAGTGGCAGTGAAGGTAGCAACAAAGGAATAGTTTGCATCCTCATTATGCCATCCAGCAAAGATTTTCTAGGTGGTGCAAAGGAGGTGACAGAACCGACAGTAGCTCATTTTGACTTGTTTGCAAAGCATTTTTAGGAAAAAATCGCTTGCATCCACCAAGTCCTTGACTTCACTGTTGATGCAGATGAATCTCAAGGTGTCCTGATCACTGTCTAGTCCTGTTATGTTGGATGAGTTTCAGTTAGTAAGGCTTGGGGATATGGGCAAGGTGCTTGGATTGGTCAGGATGACCACTTACGCTCTGGACCCTTGCCCCTCTTGGATGATAAAAACTAGAAGGAAAGGGGCAGATAGCTGGGCCAGGAAGGTGATTAATGCCTCCTTGTGATAGGGGGTGGTCCCTGCCTGCTTGAAGGAAGCAGTGGTAAAACTACTCTTTGAGAAACGCTTCCTAGATTTTCAAAAATCTTAGTAATTACCGGCCAATTGCCAATCTCCCCTTCTGCAGTTCTTCAGCTGTGTCCCATAGTGAAATCCATCTACTTTCTCCTATAGAAGTCAAAAGGAACCACTGAGAACTGAGCCAATCCCTATCTGCATAACTCCCCCCTGGGTTCTGTTCCACAGACATGCTAGATCAGGCATCCCCAACCTGTGATCCTCCAGATGTTTTGGCCTACAACTCCCATGATCCCTAACTAACAGGACCAGTGGTCAGGGATGATGGGAATTGTAGTCCAAAACATCTGGAGGGCCGAAGGTTGGGGATTCCTGTGCTAGATCATCATGGAATGTTGGGAAAGGACAAAGAAAGAGAATCCAGGAAACTGGCTATGACAGACAGAGCAACTGATCAATCAATCAATCAATCAATCAGATGCTTCTGTTTCTTTCCCAGATGTTGTCAGGGCCCCCCCAAATAGGGTCAACTTTTAAAAGATCCAGTCCCCTTCCTCCTCCATCGCAGTCAGCTGCACAATGAATAACCAATCCAACATAACTGCAATATTAACAGTGTGATTTCTTAATAGTAAGTTAAACAGTGGAGGAGCAACTTCTCCTTTTCCCAAATGATAGGCTACTTAATGCCCGTGGGAAGAATTTAACTGAATGTTCAGATTAAATTTTGCTGAGCATCTAATTTCTGATTATATATTTCTAATTTAACACTCTCTGCCAAATGCCCTGTAGTGGAACTGAAAGGGCTTTCTTAAAATGACAAGTCTTATTATTATTTGAATAGCAGGCCAAATCTTCTTTTTCCAAGTCAATTTTTGTACCGAGAGTTGAAATAAATTGCCAAGCATCTGAGAGTAAAGGCCAGGTTTCATAGTGAGAGAAATAAACCACCATATATTTCATTAAGACTGAATTATCCCAATGATTTCAGAACAGCATCCTGAGAATATAGGGAAGGGAATTTGGACAACTCACTCTTCTTGCCATATATACTATCTGCCTACAGACACTGTACATATAAGCTTTAACATAATTGCCTTGTGAATGGCCAACTCTAATTACTTTACAAACATTTACACTCAAATATAATTATCATAGCCTGTGCTTTTCGCATCATTCAGCTTACATTTTCTCGCTCTACATCAATGTGTGTGAGTCGACCTTTCTTTCTTTTTTGCATTTAAGATGATACTTTTTGCAAAATATTTTAAGTTCAGAATAGGGGTCGTCTTATACATGGAAAAATACGGTACATCTACAGACCATCCAATGTAGGATAATGTTTCATGTATCTGATGCAGTGGGCTCCAGTCCAAGAAAGCTTGTGCCATGACAAAATGGTTAGCCACAAGGCTCTTTATGGTTTTTGCTGCAACAGCCTAATGCAGAGAAAATATGAAAGGGTTTGGGTTTGTGTGTGTGATGCCATCGGGAAACCCCTCTGAGTATAGAAAAATGCAGCCATTATCCTTCAGCACCTTCACAGTTTCTAAGGCTGTCATTGCTGTATTAGCAGCAGCACCTGAACTGGATGACCCAAATTCATTTAGTTCAATTTAATGCTTAACCATCCAGTTTCTAGAAGTTGGTGAATTCAAAGGTCTCCTAACCCAATCTATCCTAGTTGAATGAGAGTTCAATGAAGGGTTGCTCAAGCAATGTAATTGGTTGGGATTTTGGCTGTGGGGGCAGATGGTGAAGAAAGCCCTCCAGAGATAAAACACATAAGGAAGAATGAGCAGGCCTGCTTGGCATTGCTAGCTGAAGAAAATGTTAATAAGGGTGGCTCTACCTGCAAAGCATTGCTTTTAGAATGTAATTCCTTTGCAGAGAGTAATTTACGCTGCAAGATTTCAAGCTTACCCCAAATAGTTTCCTGCTTTTCATTAGGTGGATTTACAAAGGAACTCAATAGATTCTCCTCAACATGCTCTTGAAAACCCCAGAAACAGTAGAGCAAAGAACTCCCAGGGCTTGTTCATCCCTCCCTCTGAGCATGATAGCAGCTTATCACTCTTCCCTGTCACCTGTGAGGGTTCATTCTTTAAAGCAGAACCATGATGAACATAGTCGGCAGTTTTGGGTTTCATTAAGGAGGGAGTAGTATGGTTACAAAATAAGGGAGAGATAGCCTCCGTCCTTAAACACTTACACTTGTTTAGTGAAAACCCCAGCTGCAGCTATTAACTTCTTAGATCTCCATAGAAAGGAAGAAAGCTAAGGAGGGTTAAACATCAAAAAGATCTCTTTAGAACCTGGGCATGAAGGAAGGGACATTAATTGGATCAAATCAATTCTAGACGGAGGCAAATGTAAATGAGTGCTAAGAATTTTAAGGAGTGAGGTCATGTTATGCCATGCCCTATGAAGCCTTGTAGACAAGGTTAAAACCACCTGATTCCTAATGTACGTAGGTAAAGCTAGTAGAGGAGATAGTTCTAATGTCCTGTCCTAAGGCTACCTTTCCTCCCAGAAAAGAACAATACAGTTGTACCTTGGAAGCCAAACGGAATCCGTTCCGGAAGTCTGTTCAACTTCCAAAACGTTCGATAACCAACGCACAGCTTCCGATTGGCTGCAGGAACTTCCTGCACGAAATCGGAAGCCGCGGAAGACATTCGGCTTCCAAAGAAGGTTTGCAAACTGGAACACACACTTCCGGGTTTGCAGCGTTCAGGAGCCAAAATGTTCGACTCGCAAGGTGTTCAACTTCCAAGGTACGACTGTACATTCTTTTTTAATTATTATTTGGCAGTCTAGGCTATTCCCTGTCACAGTAATAACATCAGATTCAAATCCCATGACTAAAAAAAGGGGAGGTTCATGGGAAACCTAAACAACATTGCTGTGAGTTTCAAAAGATTTCATTACCAAATATGTACCAAGTATACAATATCAAGAGAACAATACACAATCAGAACAACAACAGTCTTATTGAAAGAGAAACCACAATCTATGTATGCTTCAGTTGCCCCTATTTATCAGAAATAGTCCTTTTCAGGCACCTGTATCTGACAAATCATTGTTTCAATATTAACTTTGGGGGGAGTGGTTTTGGGATACTTCACTCCCACATTCTTTTTTGTCTGTGTGTATGGGCACTTGATTTATCACTTGCCATTCTTCAGGGTCCCTGGCCAAACGGGAAGTCGAACAGCTCAGTGTGGGGGAACGTGTGGTACTGCAGGTGATGCTGTATACTCTCGTCATCCCTGACCATTGGCCAAGCTGGCTGGGAGTGAGTCCAACAACATCTGGAAGGCCACATGATACAAACGGTAATGCACGATACAGAGAAGAATGTGCCATCAGGGCGAGGCCATGATCTGTAGAGTGAGAATGCAGGTGCTACAAGTACACTAGTATATCCTTATTTTTACCCAATGAAATGTTGGGAGTTATGAAGGCACATGTCACATATATTCAAGTTCAAATCCCATCAGGAAATTGCTGGAATTTCAGATTTAAAAGACATGTTTACATTTATTTCACCTATCCAGAATCTACTTCAGATGCAGCTCTTGGGGAAGGGCCATAGCTCTGTGGTAGAGCATGCTGGTTTGCAATGCTTAATCCCCAGCATCTTTTAGGCAGGGCTGGGAAAGATTCCTTGGAGAGCCCATGCCAGTCATACAAGAGTGAGCTAAATAGACTGCTGGTCTGACTTGCATGAGACAGCTTCCTGTGTTCCTGTGTGCTGCTAGAGGGAATGTCAGCATGGATTCATCCTGAAATGCAAAATAACCCCCCCCCCCCAATTTTGGAAACGAGCTAGAAAGAAAAACGAACTGCTAAGGGGTCTTTCTCACGAGTTTGCCACCAGGAAAAGAGACTTGGCGTGTCTTTATGGCTGGCAGTGTAGCACATCCTTTCAGCTCACCTTAACCGGGAATTTTAATCTGCAATCAAATCTTTAACTGAGTCAAAACAGCAATCCAAAACACCTTCACTAGGAAGTGTAAGAATTTAGTGAGGCTTACTTTTGAGTAAACACTGCTGTAAATCAATTAAAACTTGTGGCCCTGATTTAAAACAGGTGATTTGAAAGGCAGCAAGAGCGCAGCATAACATTTTAAGAAGTGTTATTTTTCCTCTCCCCGTTCCCCTACCTACCAAGATAGTTAAAATAAGTACCGGTAACTCTGGCTTTGTAACTTCTCTTTGCTTATCAACAGTTACCGGTGTGCTGGAGCCTTCAAACACCCCTACGGACTGCGGTACTTGTAGAATTAATTAGCAAGAGAGGTTGCTACTGGCACTCAAATCCAGGATCTTCAGTTATAAAAGCAAGAGCTGTGTCATTGATCTACAGGGAGTTCTCTATTAGCTTTGGCCAGCAGGCTCTCTATTATCCTTAACCCAGATTTTGCAAAATCCATTTCCTTTTGCACTTCGCAGTGACAAAATCCTCCATAATGAAAAGCGAGTCAGACATATGTCTCAAGGAGAAGCCACTAGATGTGTGTAGCTGAACAGAGCATAAAAAGCCCATAGTGTATATTATCCCTCACTTAAAGCAAGACGGAAAGCAGAATTTTAAAATCTCTCAGCGGAAACATTCCATAGAACTAATCTAACTTGGTAAGAAAAGAGCCATTTAGCCGAGTAGTTCTCCAGTAGTGATCCATACATCAATGGGGGTCCATGGAGTAATCATGGCAGTTCCTAGGAGAGTGAGCTAGCCATATGGCTCTTCAAACATCCTTCTTTCTCTCTATCCACCGGCTAAAATCTCATTACAAGAAGCTCCATGTACGTCAAAGCACTCCCCTCCTTCCATATGAACAATTGTGGGGGCTGCCACTAGGATGATACAAGGCAGCAAATAGGAAAGGGATCAGGGAGGGAGCTGCAAAACGTATAATGCTGATCATAATGGGAACAGACTCTTAATGGGAAAGCTTACTCTGTAGAAAAGAGCACTTATTACTTATTGTCAGGAATAGTGGATAGCCATGCATTTTATTGTGCATGAATTAATTAACCACTGATCTATGATAAAATAAGATTCTAATGCCATCAGTAATAATGTATTGCCAGCATACGCAGAAATGAATGGGTGATGATATTTGCTCATTGGGTTGGGAAGCTGGAGTGTTATTAACTCTGCTCTGGCTAATTGAAAAAAAAAAAGACTCTAAGGGATCCTCTCTTAGCACTGCATCTGAATTACAAAATAAACCTAATCTTTAAAGTAGGAAAAGGGAATATTTTACAGCAATAATAATTTTTTGTCCGAAATGTCGGCTCCCCACTACAGCTAAATAAAGGTATTACAGAGCCAGTTTGTGTGGAGAAATGTGCTAAGAATTGGGGCGAGAATTTATGGGTTTGAGTCCCTGCTTAGCTCTGCTCTCCCTCGGCTGTCTTACGCTCCCTCTTAGCCTCAGCTTCCCATCTGTCCAAAAGGAGCGATAAATCCCACACGCAGTGAAGAAGGGAGGGGGAGATGGAAAGAAACACCGAAGAGCCTGTTATAGGGAAAAAATTGGGCCACAACTTTATTGATTGCAGAATAGGTTTGGCATAAGCATGAGACATGGACTCACTGACTGAGCAGCTCAACTGCTGGTCAATGAGCTATAAACCCACTGTGGGGGCCGCCTTATGTTGGGATCCATCACAACATGAACTGCTTCTGGTGGGCCCCTTTAGAGGGTCCTTGAGATGGCGTTCTGTGCAGAAAGCACTGTCCTCCCAAGTCCATTGGGGATCTCCCATTAGGAGAAAGCAGGGTGCCCTTCCATGGACGTAGCCGGGGGGGCAGAGGGGCAGCTGCCCCCCAATCAATCAATATAAATCAATACAAATCTGAGGTTCTATCCTCCCTAACAAAAGCCTGCCACCAACAAAAATCCATGTGCCCTTCCCCTGCTCATCCCTTCTAAAGATCCAACCCAACAGAGGATGAGATGGTTGGACAGTGTTCTCGAAGCGACTAGCATGAGTTTGGCCAAACTGCAGGAGGCAGGGAAAGATAGGCGTGCCTGGCGTGCTCTGGTCCATGGGGTCACGAAGAGTCGGACACGACTGAACAACAACAACAATGTACCTGCCCCTGATTGCCAATGAATATACAGCTTTTTAATGGACAGGAGGAAGCAGGTGAGGTTGGGGAAAATTATATCGAGCAACAATACCATCAATATAGGTGCTCCCCAGGGGTGTGTGCTTTCCCCACTGCTTTTCTCTCTATACACAAATGATTGTACCTCAACTGATCAATTGGTTAAGATCTTGAAATTTGCCGATGACACAACAGTTATTGGGCTTATCCGGGAGGACGATGAATCTGTGTATAGGCGGAAAGTAGACCATTTTGTTTCGTGGTGCACCAGAAATAATTTGGTGCTAAATGCCCAAAAGACAGTGGAAATGGTAATTGATTTTAGAAGGCACTCTTCCGTCCTGCTGCCACTTTCCATCCTTGGTAACATGGTTATAGTAGTAGAGTCCTTTAAGTTCCTGGGCTCTATAATTTCTCAAAACTTAAATTGGTCAGGCAACATCAATGGTATTATTAAAAATGTCCACCAGAGGTTGTATTTCCTGTGTCAACTAAGGAAATTTAAATTGCCCCAGGAAGTGTTGATCCAATTTTACAGAGGCATCATTGAAACTGTTCTCTGTAATTCTTTTACTGCTTGGTACAGTATAGCCTCCAAGATGGACCAGAAAAGGCTCCAACGAGCAGTAAGAATTGCAGAAAGGGTAATTGGTGCTAGGTTGCCTTCAATAGAGACACTCTATGCTACCAAGTTAGGAAGAGAGCAGAGGGAATTGTCGCAGATCCTTTGCATCCCGGTCATCATCTGTTTGATTTACTTCCATCTGGACATCGCTACAGGACTTTATACACAAAAACGGCCAGGTACAGGAACAGTTTTTTCCCTTGTGCCATTAAATTGTTAAATTCGTAGTTGTGTAGCAGAAGGGGAGGCCAGTTATGGGTGGGGTTTCTTTGCTGTGTCATTGTATTGTGAGTGGAACAGGGTTTGTATAAGGTATGTTTACATTGCAATGTAGCCGAAGCAAAAATTCCAAGTACTGTATGTTGGAAAATGTACTTGGCCAATAAAATTATTCCTATTCCTATTCCTATTCCTATTATAGTCAGCAAGAAAACCCACAATATGTCCAGAAGTCATAGTTGAAGAAATCTGAGCATTTTTCCAACTTATCTAACAATTATGCTATAAATTTCCTCATCAGAATGTTTCTTTTAATTTTTTTTATTTGTTCAGAATGTTAAGCAAGTCAGATTTAAGCCATTATTCTTGTCTTGCAAAGAATTGCATGCAACTTTTCAATGTGACATCTCTATCACTCTTATGAAAATGCTAAAGTCTAATGACAAAAAAAATCTAACTGTAAATCATGGGAAGAGGTAATTGGATTATTTGGAGTAATATATATGGCTACAGATGTTTTCAGATAAATGAAGTTTATGATGTACTTTGTGATCGATGCCGGGCTCTTTAAATTGAATAACAGAGTGTTTTACAATTATTCCCTTAATTATTCATTTGGAAGTAATAAGAAGGGTAATAAACTGATCTAAAATAAATTTGGCTTCTGGCAAGGAAAAAATAAAACTCAGAAAATTATAAGACGGACAAGACAGAAGTACTGTTCTTGGGGGACAGGAGGAGGGCAGGTGTGGAGGATTCCCTGGTCCTGAATGGGGTAACTGTGCCCCTGCTGCCCGCGGACTGTCTCACCAAAGTGGTGCATGCTCTGGTTATCTCCCGCTTGGACTACTGCAATGCGCTCTATGTGGGGCTGCCTTTGAAGGTGACCCGGAAACTGCAATTAATCCAAAATGCGGCAGCTAGACTGGTGACTGGGAGTGGCTGCCGAGACCACATAACACCGGTCCTGAGAGATCTGCATTGGCTCCCAGTACGTTTCCGAGCACAATTCAAAGTGTTGGTGCTGACCTTTAAAGCCCTAAACGGCCTCGGTCCTGTATACCTGAAGGAGCGTCTCCACCCCCATCATTCAGCCCGGACACTGAGATCCAGCGCCGAGGGCCTTCTGTCTGTTCCCTCACTGCGAGAAGCAAAACTACAGGGAACCAGGCAGAGGGCCTTCTCGGTAGTGGCGCCCGCCCTGTGGAACGCCCTCCCATCACAGGTCAGGGAAATAAACAACTACCTGACATTCAGAAAAAACCTGAAGGCAGCCCTTTTTAGGGAAGTTTTTAATGTTTGATATTGTTGTATTTGGTTTCTGTTGGAAGCCGCCCAGAGTGGCTGGGGAAATCCAGCCAGATGGGCGGGGTACAAATAATAAATATTATTATTATTAAGCTTGCTTCCTACTTCCTTAGCTTTGCAGTGGGGTAGTCATGAGGAGTCCTCCGATACTAATGCAAATTTCAGTTATGTTGGACCAAGGCACATTGCAGGTTCCTACATAATGTCAGGTCTCCTCTGCCAGGCTTGGATGCTGTGAGGCCCCAACACATATTTGCCAGCATTGTGGTTCCTGTACTTCATACTTTGCCATCTTTCTAACATGGTTGTGGCATTATACTGTATAATATTTGACTCCAACTTTCACCATAGATTTCTGTTCTATCATTTGTTTTTTTATCTGATATACCTGTGAAGATAAGCATTTCCCTGATCTCCAGAATTTAATCTCCTGGTCTAATTGTTGTTTGGGGACTTTCAATTGTGGGTATTTTAATGTTGCTGTTTCACTAAATATTTTAATCACAGAAAGCTGTGTTTTTAGAATTGGTCTTATTCTTGTTATTTTGCTTAGTTGTTGTCTCTGTGAACTGCCTTGGTAGTTCCGCTTGAAAGGAAAGGTGCTATTCTATCCTGTCTGTCGCCATCATCTCTCCAGGATGCTTATTCCTGCAACGTCCCACTGAGACTTTGCCAATAGAATGGCAGCAGGGTCATTCAGTTCTGCAACCCTGCAGCCCCCCTGCTGTGTTATAATCATTTTAGTCAAGCCACTTACATGTATTATGCAGTACATTCATTTTTTTTACTTAATACATCTTGTTTCTTCTTTTTACAGAAACAACAGTTTTATTTGCTATATTTCCTTAGGGACTGATGGTACTTTCTCATGTTCGCATACAGGAAAAATACTTACTGGAAGCAGGATGTGCAAACTCTTAAACATAATTATGGTTAGAGGAGGAAATAGCAGTAGTTGGGTATGTAAGGTCTAAGCTCTAAGGTTAATGTTAAGCTCTGAGAACTGGGTGCAAGGGCTGCAAAGGGCAGAGGATGAAATTAGAAAGATTTTCTCCAGTGGCCTCTGCAGCACCTTTGGTCCTTCATGGGCAAGCCTTCATATAACCAATATGCTTAAGTCTAATGAATGGATGGATGAAGGGGTTAAGACCATAGAGTAAGCTGTCCTGCCAGGCTTAGCTCTGTCCATTTCCCTTCACCTTGGAGGAACTAGGTAATCAAGTCTTTGTTCCATCCCCAGTCAACATGTGAACCTTGCTGTGTGAAGAGGTTTGAGCTGAAGGCTCTCATTACTCAGTATTGAGTTTCTATACCAATAATCTAGGAACTTTCACAGCTGTAACTAAATCAAGTTTTACTGCCTGTGAAACTTTTCTGACTCATGAATGGAAAAACACATGAACAAGACATTTGAAGAGTTTGTAAGTAAACCAATTTTTAAACCAATTTCACTGGATGTGTGTTCTTTTCCTATGGTGGGGGAAGAGGGAAGTTATGGGACTCAAAAGGGAATATTTTAAAGGTCTAACAGCCTATATTTTCATGCTTTACTTTGTTGAATATTTTGTGATTTTAAATCTCTGCTGGGGTTTTCTCGCCAAAGTCTACTTGCCCCAAACTTGGAACTTGGCATCTAGGAACTCTCCTTCCTATGTGTATATTTTGCACCAACAGATTTTTTACTCTTAACTCATTCCAACCCGGGTTCAGCAATTAAGAGTGACATACTATTGGAATCAGGAACATTTCAGTCTTTCTTGACCTAGTGCTCTCTCTCCCTCACTAAGCTAACCACATACATATTTGTTCAATCAAAATGGCAGGCAAAAAAAAAAAAAATCCCATTGTGGTTTCTGCAGCATATACCGGTACTATGATGTTGCTAAACAAGGAATCTTAAAATCCAGATCCCAATTAAACTCTTCTGGATGCATTACTTTTGGGAGGCTGAGAAGGTTGTTTAGCCCAGCCATACGTATCTTTCTTCTGAGACCAAAGTCAGTTCCACAATCACAGTCAATAACCCACCCATTATTTTTGGGTAAAGGACCATTAAGCAAAACAGAGAAGAGAGTAGTAATTGTTACTCCTCCACACTCACTCTTCCTTTCTTTGAATGCCTTAAAAGCCAGTTATTGCTTCACTGAGGTACTATTCTATGTCCCAGTGGAGGGAGGCTTAAAGCTTCCACCATCTCCATTGTCTGTTCTGCTCTTGATTACTTTATGACTTTGGAGAGGTGGAACACTCCTCATTGGCTCTTCATCATATCAATCAATACTGTCATTTCTTCCTCAGAGCAGGGCAGGTTGAGGGGACATCAAGACTGCTTTGAGGACACAGGAGTAGATGGAACAAACATACACTCTGTAAACCATTTCGGAGCCTATTTTGGCATTAAGTGGGTATACAAGTTTTGTTGTTCTTCAGTCGTTCAGTCGTGTCCGACTCTTCGTGACCCCATGGACCAGAGCACGCCAGGCACGCCTATCCTTCACTGCCTCTCGCAGTTTGGCCAAACTCATGTTAGTAGCTTCGAGAACACTGTCCAACCATCTCATCCTCTGTCGTCCCCTTCTCCTTGTACCCTCCATCTTTACCAACATCAGGGTCTTTTCCAGGGAGTCTTCTCTTCTCATGAGGTGGCCAAAGTACTGGAGCCTCAACTTCAGGATCTGTCCTTCTAGTGAGCACTCCGGGCTGATTTCTTTAAGAATGGATAGGTTTGATCTTCTTGCAGTCCATGGGACTCTCAAGAGTCTCCTCCAGCATCATAATTCAAAAGCATCAATTCTTCGGCGATCAGCCTTCTTTATAGTCCAGCTCTCACTTTCGTACATTACTACTGGGAAAACCATAGCTTTAACTATACTGTACGGACCTTTGTCGGCAAGGTGATGTCTTTGCTTTTTAAGATGCTGTCTAGGTTTGTCATTGCTGTATATAAGTTAATCGATAATAAAAAACAAAGAACTATTTTTAATTTATTTTATTTTTTAGTATATAAGTTAATTGATAATAAAAAATAAAATAGTAATATAGGCAGGCTTTTTCACAAAAAACTTCATGCTCACTGTCTGATATGGTTCTATTTACTTTAGTGGAAAATGAGTATTTATAGGGCTGTCTGTTACAAGGTTTTTAATAACGTGTATGCTCATGTATATTTATAAATCTTTTTTTCTGGCGGGGTGGGGGGGGGAAGGCATTTTTCAATGGCGTCATCCTCAGATGTGGAAAGCCCTATCCAGGGAGAATCACATTGGTACCTACTTTGCACTCTTTTTGGCACCAGGTATTTAATGTTGATGATGATATCATCCCAGGCTTTCTAGATGGATTTTAAAGGCTTTGAAAGCCTCACTCTCCCATGTAGATTCCTACCCTGTACTGGGCAACCTCTACTGTGCCCTACTGGCCACAGCTGGGACTCATACCACAGGATGCCAAAGGGAAATAAATGAGGGGTGCTGACTTACACCATCACTGCTGTAGAAAATAGGTTAATGCTCTTGACAGAGGCTCAGTTGTGACATAGTACAAATATAAAGCTTCAAGTAAACGGCAGCTATCAATGTTTTCTGGTCTTCTTCATACTGCATAAACTGTCACTTCATGAGAAGGCTGTTTGTCCTAGATATGATTTATAGTTGTATATTGTTTTTGTAATGAAGTTAGAGCATCCTTCCACCATGCAGCATATTGCAATAACAGAAAATGTGCTATTTGTTTGTACTTTTCATATTTTCTCCCCTTTTTGAATCAAAAGACTTGATATTGCCTCCATTTCCTGTGTGAGTTATTGCTTACATTAATCTCTCCAACATTAATCTCTCCAACAAGCTCAGTGGAAAGAACAGGTCTCCTGACAGCTACCGACAAAGCTGATGTTCCTAGGAAAAGTCAAGGCTCAGAAATCTCTGTTGGCTCTAGTTACATTTTGAAGTTATTCCTAACTTGGTTCAAGTTAACTTAAACTGGTCAGTAATGAAAGATAAAACACAGAGCATGCACTCCAGCAGTAGCAATAGTGCTGTACTGCAGGGACCCCACCACCATATATCATCCCCTCCTAGGGAATGTGGCCTTCAACAATAAAAATGTTGCACCTCCCATAGACTATTTCAGCCTAGACGTCCTAGAGTTCACCAAAACTGCTGTGACTACCCATTCAGATGCTATTGTGTGTGTGTTTTATTAACATTACAATTTTATTTTGGCAATATTCCATCCCACCCCAATAAATTATTACAACAGAAGGTGATCAAGACTGCTTTGAGCATGAAATATCATTTTGGTTAGCTGTATTATAATTGTTTTGTTAGAGTTTTATTAGACAGGTGGAACACATGCTTCAGGTATAAAGAAAAATAGTCACATCTCCGCCACACCCACCCATCCTGGTCCCTTCTAGAAAGATGTCCAGAGTAGCATTAGCAACAGCATTTGCAAAAATCAAAAATAAATAAATAAATAAATACTCCAGAACCCAATTCATCTGTGGTGGATTATGTGGGCTCCTTGCTCCTGTTTATACAGTCATGCCACTCCAATGCATGTGTTATGTCATTGTAGCTCTTCATTACCACGAGCTCTCTCACCTATTTGGCTTTTCTCTGAAAACTTCCCCAGCAACAAAACAAACTACATATCTTTGATGGTTGGGTGTGTAGTGTTTACTGTTCACCTAGGAGACTGGATGGAGCTGTGCGACATCTCAACTTCCCTAGCCTTCATAAAACAAAGTATAAACAGTAGGATGAGGCTGCTCTGCTGATGTGTTGTTCAAAATGGAGGAGAGCAAGCTGGAAATCGCCCTCTAGAGTGCATGTGCATCAGGGGCAAGTAAAGTTGCAAATCATGTGCGGTCAGAATAGAAAGATGGGGGTTTCCTAGGGGCAGCAGGGGGAGAGTTGCCTGTTCAGATAATTGCTTGTATGCATGTGGAAGTATTTAATCTGCAGCAGGAATACGTTTTGATTTTACATGCAGCTGTTAAAAATCGCCTCAATTCAAACTAGCCTTAAGCAATTTCCAAGCTCCATTTCTCTAGACAGTTGCAAAAGTGGTTGCTATGCTTTTGGAAGAAATGGGCTGTTCTCTTGACAAGGCGTTAATATTCATAGATAGATGATGCTGATGTAGATAAATATGCACAATTAATTATTCTTTCTAATACAGCATGAGAAGTATTTATTTAAGGAAACAACTGAATTGAGGGCATCTAAATTAAAAATGAAGAGGAAGTAGTCAATACTAACTGTACAACAGCAGTAGTATACAGAAAAAGTGCACATAATACAAATTAGCTAAGGTTACAGTCCTAACCCCACTAACCTGGTGAGTAAACCCCACTGAATTAGGTTAGGTTTATTTCAGAGCAGACATGGTTAGAATTGTGCTATTATTTTATTTATCTGTTTATTGCATTTATATTCCACCTTCTCCTCCACGGAACTCAAGGTGGCGTACATTGTTCTCTTCCTCCTTATTTTATTCTCACAACAACCCTGTGAGATTAGGCTGGGAGACTATGACTGGCCCAAGGTGAGCAGGTGAGTTACACAGTAGAGCAGGGATCTGAACTCTGGTCATCCATGCCCTAGTCCAACATTCAAACTAGTACACCACACTTGTTCTACATCACACTGGTTTGATAATTTCAGGACACATTTTGTCCATCTTAAGAGGAACCCAAAAGTTCTTAGAAAAGGTATTATGAAATATACCTCCTTCTCTTCTATTGTAGGACAAGGGATGTTTCTGACAATCTCATCCAAATTTTTCACCAGAGCTGCAAGTTCCATGGTATGTTTTTTTTCATTTAAAAAATTGTGCACTATGCACAGTTCATTTATATCTTCCCAACCCACTGCCAACACACACACACACACCTTTGTAAAACACTACAACCCAGTAATGTTGATGAGATTTACACATACACAGCTGTATGATGATTGTTTCTGTGTGAGGCTTACCAGTGCTCCAGGAGCACATGTCAACATCACTAAAACACAGAATGAAAGGAATCTTGAGACAATTATACACATGATCACAAGAAGGTTTTCTCAAGGCGTATGTGCACATCAGGAGGAAGTGGGAGTCAGTGTGTTTCTGTGTAATCATAACCTCTCCCAACTCTTGACCATGCTTGTGACAAGGAGATGGAAGCCAAAAATTGGCATGCATTTCAAGAAACAGGCTCTGAAATCTTTATATCACATTTACAGAAGTAAAACCCAACCAACATCAATTATATTAGGAGGGGTATGTATGAATTCTCTATCACTTTGGTAGCTTTAACTTACTGGCACTTCAAGTTCCCGTTATCAGTCATACCTTAATTCTTAAATAATTTTAGTTAATGCACCAACAGATTCTGCTTCTATCATGGTGGGCATATTAAGATTACAGTATTGTAAAAACTAAGTACACATAACATCAGCATTTTCTGCAGAACCCATTAACTATAATGATAGAAAGGATAGGACACCAGAGCCCACTTAAAGACCCCAGGGATATGAAAAGTTATTGATTTAAATTGTACCAGCTGTTTTGCAAAGATGACATCCTACGGGTTCTGAATATACATGGCAAGGAGCATTTGCATGAAAGGTAAGAGCAACAATGTTAAGCCAATTCTATTTGATTATTATATTTTTCATTCATGTGCTGCTCTGTAATTTAGTTCAATTTGCACTCCTGGGGTGTCTGTAGCTGACATTACGGAATAAAACGTTTTACCTTAATATCACGATTTTAGTTACATTCAGCCCTGATCACTGCTGTCAGAAAAGAGAGTTCTTTCTTTGAGCGCCCAGGAAATTCTTGCAGTTCTAGTCTTTTCTCCAGATACAGGCCTTTATCAAACCTAAAAAACTCAGGAAACCAGTGTTGTCCAGGAAGGCTGGCTGGGGAATAATTGCTTGGTACAGCCAGTTCTGAGCAGTAGCATTGGTCAATATGTCCTTTGGAACTGCTTATTTTCCAGTGGTTTTAGTTTTTCATGGTGACTGAGTCCATCTGTTCCCTAATACTGAAAGCTGTGGTGGCTGGTGTCTACTAGAACAGGTGAAACTGCTAAGGGGTAATTGGGCAGGATGAATGAGAAGCCACAGGGGTGTGGTCAAGTTGTTCTGGTTCTCTCTCCACCTTCTTCCTTTTGCAGTGAAGTGGTGAAGAAGAAGAAGAGTTTGGATTTGATATCCCACTTTATCATTACCCTAAGGAGTCTCAAAGCGGCTAACATTCTCCTTTCCCTTCCTCCCCAGCAACAAACACTCTGTGAGGTGAGTGGGGCTGAGAGACTTCAACGAAGTGTGACTAGCCCAAGGTCACCCAGCAGCTGCAAGTGGAGGAGCGGAGACGTGAACCCGGTTCACCAGATTACGAGTCTACTGCTTTTAACCACTACACCACACTGGCACTACACATTTAAACATTGCAGTTTAAGTGCCTTACCTTGGTTAAAAGGGGTCCATGCCCATCACAATTACCAGCATGGGTTCATCCCAAAGAAACTGTACCGTACTCAGTAGTAAGCCCCAAAGAAATCCACGTGGCTTGCTTCCTGGTGTGTATTTACAGGGTTGCATCAAGAATTGGTTAATCTTAAAGGTGTCGCACAGGTCTGTTTACACTGGATTCTCCCACAGTTTATTCACTTCAGTATCATATTTATGGAATGTAGAATACGGTGGAAGAACTGTAAGTGCACTAGGACCTGGGAGACCAGTGTTAAAATCAGTCATAAAGCTCAATGTGTGACCTTGACCTCACAGGATTGTTATGAGGATAACATGGGGAAAAGGAGACACATGAACTCCTTGGAGGAAAGGTGGAGTGGATATAAACGTAATGCTGATAAATAAGCAATAATCAAAATAAACAGACACTCTCCAGTCTGCCCATTCCCAGTTTTGAATTGCAGGTGGGGCCATCGTTGGAATCATGAAAAAAGCCTAACCTTGAAATCAGAGAAAAAGAATCTGGGGCACAACCAGGATATACAGGCTTACAAACACTGGACTTTACATACAGGGCCTTCGCAAATCCAGCAATGCAGTCTAAGGGATTTAACTTTAGCAGCACCAACTCCTCCTTGCGTGTGGCATGTGGCTTTCAAGACACCAACTTTGAGCATGCTCAGACTGCTGTTCAGTTTTGTGGCGTACCCCTTCTTCGAATCAGTCTATACATATTTTTAATAATAAACAAGAACAGAAATAAATCACTGTTGAAATGCACTCACAATTGTGAGGCTGAAGAGATTATGATGAGGCATCCCCAGCTGTTGCCATTGGCCACTTGTGACATCACAAACGTATATGGATGCTGCTGAGTGGATGTAAAGGTGGGTCTTTTCCTCTTCAGCAACAGAACACAGAACACAGTGTGTGTGGCAGCTGTGGCATCCAGCATTGCCCAGTTGTCGTCCCCCCCCCCCTTGGAGGAGGCAAATTAGCAGATGGATGGAGGTGAATTTTCTGGCGGTGGGATGCTATGGGTGGGATCACAGCTTGAAGGCAGCTAATATTCATGGTTGGAAGCTGGTTAATGTCTAGTGGTGAACCTAGGGGAAGCTGGCAGATATTGGTGAGTGGAGTTTGCATTTGGAAGCAAATGGGTGTCTTAAGGCTGAAGCAGACTGATGCTTGTGGATGTAAGCTGGTTGAAATTCACCTTCAGAAGCTGGTCAACAGAAGCCAGGGAATATTTGTGGGTGGAGCTGGGGTACGGATGTGAATGAATGAAGGGTGAAAGATGTGTAAATATGTTTGTTGGTGTTCTTCATAGATGTTGGCTGGTATATGCTTGTGTGTGAATAGGAGATTTTGAATGCAGTCAAGACCAACAGTGCAGGTGATGTGATCTTGGGGGCAACCTGGTGCCTCTGCTTCAGGATCAATCATATGTGAATTTTTATTCATGCATTTTATTTAAAATCATTTATAAATATAGCTTTTTTAAAAAAAAAAATCATCTACTTTGGTGTACAATATAAAAACAGTAAACATCATTAAAATAAAAATGCAACACCAAACCAGTTAGACTTGGCTGGAGAACTGCAAACTGCTGTGTTTTCAGTTTGCACCTTGTTTCAGAAGGTGAAAATTAGGCAGTCAAAATTCTCCTCTTTCCCCAATGAAGGTTGCAATAAACCTTTGAATGTTTTAATGTTTCTACCCTTCAGGAATAAATATTCCCTTTTAGTACTAGTTTAAGGATCACCACTTGTTTAAATCCTTGTAGCACTCCTCACTCCACTTTTTTTTTATGTGTTAAAATTTAACGTGCCATTTTGGGAGTGTTAACAAATACAAGTGATCGAGATAAGAAATATGTGCTGTTGTAGCGAGTTAATCACAGGTGAGGCCCACCTTGTCATCTGCACAAATAGTCCTTTAGAATGGTGAATGGGTGGCTCATTATCGGGACAGCAATAAAACAGGCAGAACATTACAGCCTGTTCTGAATGAAGAACCAAATACGGAATAAAAATGACGGAATGTTTCATAATGGCTAAATTGGGAGTCATTATAAATCTGCTTTGATTACCAGGCATGTTTTTCTCCTGATGCGCAGTTAGATTCAACTCTAGGTCTCTAAAACATACATTATGTTAATTGCACACAAAAGACACAGCCATTTAGCTCCCAGTCAACCCCTCCCCCCCATTCACAATCAATCCCGAAAAGAAAAATGACCTTTTTTAATTCGTCCTAAGGAGATGCTTAAATGCATTCAAATTGCTTCGGTATATTTTAAAATATACTGAATGTGGAGAGCGGTGGGAATATTACGTACATTGTACTGCTGGAAAACAAACAACGTTGGCAAGTTAATGCATTTGAGATGACTTGTGATTCATTGTATTTTCATGGGCCGCTTCATGAAGTGGGATCTTACCCATGAATACACAATAAATGTATTATGGCACCACCGTGGAATTGGCACCATAGGGCTTTCTACATATTACTCAAAATGCAAATGAAAGAAATGCATATATCATCCCTGTGGCACCCTTCTTTCTTTTCTAAATTCTGGGACTTCCAAAGGTGGCATATTTGAGCAGATTAATGGTAGAAGGTTCTTAGCTAATGTATCATCAGCTATGTACCATCCCTTCAGGTTTTTCCTCCCACAGGGTTCAAAATGTATGCTTATGGGGAGAGAACCCCTTAAGGGAGCAAAACGAACTGGAGAAATAGGCAGGGGGAAAGTCAAAAAATTATCCCACCCCACTGCTACTCCATTCCAAACCACCCTTTCAGATTGTTTCTCTTAAAAAAAGAACACAGAGTCGTCATAATGTGCATTTGTCCATAACATGTGATTATTTATTAAAAGCATTTTTTACTACACTCTTTACAGTTCTCATTAAAAAAACAACAGTTGGGGTGATAACATTTTAGGTGTCTCCAGATGTTTTGGTCTACAGCTCCATCATTCTTGACCATTGGCTCCCCTGGCTGGATCTGATGGGGACTGCAGTCCGAAACATCTCGATGAGATCAGGTGGAAGGCTGAGGTGGAAAGGCTGTCAAGATGACAGGTATGGGAGGACCATCAAATTATTATTATTAGCAGGGCTTTTTTCCAGCCAGAACTTGCCATAACTCAGTTTCGGCACCTCTCAGGTGCACGCCATTGCCATTATAAGAGAACAAAGGGAGGCATTTTAGAAAAATAACACTGATTATTAGTATTAGTAGTAGTATATTTATATCCTGTCTTTTCCCCAGGCCGGGAATCAAAGCCAAGTGTTCTCTCAGCAGAAGCAATTGAACAGTCCTGCATTTCTACAGAGAAAGCCAACGGAATGCCCTTCAGATGTTGCTGGACTCCGACTTTCATCAGCGTCAGCCAACCTGGCCAATGGCCAGGGATGCTGGGAGTTGTAGTCCAGCAGCATCTGGAAAACAACATGTTGCCTATCCCTGACCTATGACCTGGCCCTTACATTATTTTGTTCTTGTAACTTGCTAGTTCTAGTACATGGAATGCTGACAAAAACAAATTATATACGTGTAATATGGTATTTGCCATCCTGAGCTCATTTGGGAGCAAGATATTTAATAAATAAGTAGTATTTAATTATGTAAGCATTGATGGTGATTCTTTAGTTAGATAAATGGTTTGCCTATCTGTTGGATTTGGCATTCATAGTGAGCAAATAATTTATTTGCTTTATCTAACCTACCTTAATGGAACACAAAACGAGTATCTTACAAGTCTCAGAAAATTATGAATCATGATAGTATCTGTTATCAAACATTTACATAAGTCAAACAAAAAGTCCTTTGTGAAAATGCTGAATTAATCCTCTAAACAAATATACTACTTTAATAACTTCTTCCTTGCTTTCATCTTGGCGAAGTTATCAATTAAATTGTCAAAAGGGATATTCCTCGCAAGCTTGCTTTCTGCTGAGTGGATAATGAGGTGCTTAAGTTTTTGGGTTTTTTTGCCTTTTGGTAGAGCTTGGGCCTTCCTTTACCAGTTTGAATTTATTAGCTGATGTAACCAAGCATTCTTAGGGTAATGCAGAAAAATATTTTCTATGTCTATGACCTAAACTGATTGTTTAAAGAATCAGTGTGTAATTTTTGCCATGGTTGCCACAGCCCTGAGACTTTTACCTAATGTAAGAAACCATCCAATTTTACTTGTGCAGAATGGCATGTCTCCTCACTTAAAAAAAAATCAATTATTCTCTGTACATCTATGTATATCTTCCACATAAAAAGGGTCCAAGTATGATTTTCAGACAAGATAGACTCAATACCTCTCACTTAGGAATAAGTGATAGCACTTGATATAATTTGAATTCACATACAGTTTACAACAACACATTAATTGCCAAAAAAACCTAAACACACAAAAACTTTTTAAAATGTGAGGAACACTTGCTTCTAATTGCTCACAATTTATGTCCCCCCCCCAAAATCAATTTAACTTTTCACTATCCAAAACACATTTTCCTCTAAATTGAAAGAACAAAGTATTCCAACCAATAGACAAAAATGATTGTTTCATTTGTAATGCATGGCTCGGACCTGAAAACATGAAGAAATAATATTAGCTTGTGTGCTGAGTATATCGCACCAGTGAGTAATCACGATCAGCCTCTCTTGTGTCTGAGATTACAAAATAAATAAATAAATAAATAAATAAATAAATAAATATTTCAGGTTTGAGGAAGCTGGGGAGTCACTAAGTGAGATATCCAGACAGGCTTAGATCCCAAAATGTTACTAAAAAAAAAGCAAGGCAATAAAAAAAACACATTACCAAGCCTCACTGCACACTGCTGACATTATTCTAAAATAGTGTTGTGAGTCTGCAGGAATTTGCATTAAAAAATATCCTCAGGAAAATTTGTCATTTGTCAATGTTATAATGCACATTTCTCCTAATAAATGGACCAAACTGGTTGCTCCCGAATAAGAAAACCTATTGGGTGAACGCATTTGTTCTCAATGGACCTTTGAAGTCTCCTCTGCTAAGCTAGATGTACCAGTGGCCGGACTCAGTATTAGGCATGTTTCTTTGTTGCTGCAAAGTGGCAACAGCTAGAGATGGATTTTCCTTTGAGAAAGTTTGGTGACTTGGGGGAAAGCCAAATCACAAAAGCAGGCTCCTTTTGTGCCCAATCTCTATGAACCCTTCTCTGCACTGGACTCACAGTCAGAACAAGTGGACTCCAGAGGGAGAACGATGCTTAGTTAATGTAGCACAAGAGAACAAACCATAGCCAGAAATATCCAGCCACACCACAGCAGTGTGCCACTTAGGCATTTAACTGTCCGTGCACATTATTTTTAACAAGGCCATGTTGGGTCAACCATTCTCCTCAAATAAAGATAGCTTGGACACAGTGGATGGTCTGTGGGATACACACACACACAGTTGACACATAAGGCTGCCAAGCATACCGGAAGGAACATGAGAAACTCAGTGCTCAGTGCAATGATATGCTGTGTAACCATAAACGAGGAGTCAGGGATGGAAAGAGGAGAGCAGAGATGCTTGTGAGGTCAGGAGGATGCAATCAGTAGAAGCAGCCTCTTGCTGAAGAGCAATGATTAATAGTGAGAAATTGCTGCTACCAATCTCCAGCTTCTTCCTGTTGCTGCCTGGAAGAACATAACTGAGTGTAGTGTATGGGAGCTGACAGCCCAGGGAGCCTAGTAGGCCAGGGAGAGAGAGCTCACTGCCACTGAGATAGCCATCTACTCCCTAGAGTGCCTGCTTCCTGTGTGTGCATGCAGTGTGTGTGTGCGCGCGCCCTGTTACCTGAGATGCATCAGTAAAGGCTGCTTTCCTCGACATAATGTTGTTTGGTTTATTTTACAATCAGAGGGTGGTTTTATTATTTAAGATGTGCCTTTTTGATGCTAGCTGCCTCGTGCACAGCTCTCGCCTACAGTCTGCTGAGACTCCACACTCCTACGTAAATCTCCCCCAGGATTTCCCTCCAAAATGTAGCAAGCCTCTTAAAGAGATATCACCACACCTGTGGGCAGCAGGTTGATACAAAAGCAGCAAATACCAAAGGGCATTGCTCCCTCAGGAGGCTCTGATGGGCAGGGCATCTCCCCTCTCTGACTAAAAACTGAGAAGGCCATGTTGAGAGCATAGGACTATAGAAGCATGGTATTGGTACCGGTAATTCTGTCTTGTTGGGTGGGAAGTTGGATGATGATGGTGGTGAAAGGGAGAAAGTGATTATATGTCCTGGAGGCAGGGGTGCTGGGAAGGGCACCACACACATTGCCTCACTCACTGCTACTGCCTTTACCTTGATCCAGTAGAGCTCTTTTTAAGTTTTTAGCCAACAAGACTCAAGCAAGACTGTGAGTAGGGAATGTGCTGGCTGCAGGGAGAGAGTACTGATTTTGTTGGCTTTATCGAGATCATTCTCCCAGTTAAGGAGTTGCACAGAGGACAGTCCTGGGTGGAATCTACAGGCATATAAAACACGTCGTGAAAACAGATTTTTTTTTAAAAAAAAGTTTTGAAAAATACACTGAATTTTGCATAGCTCACTGTCACCATCAAGTGTCACATTTGTATATTGCACTTTACAACACATTTAAAATGTTTCATTTGCTGCTGTGTAGATGAGTCCATGGTTACATACCCCCCCCTCACCCCACTGCAGCAGCCATACCTATATCGCCACCAGCAGAATGTAGGGACGAGAACTTCCTCTCCTCTCTCATCTTCCTCAGCTTGCGTAGATCAGGGATGAGGGAACTGTGTCCCCCTCATGTTGTTGGATTCCAAATCCCATTAGCCCCAGACGGTGTAGCCAGTTAGTGTGGGATGATGGGAGTTGTAGTTCAGCAACATCTGGAAAGTTACAGGTTCCCTAACATTAGTCTACGTAAGCTGTAGAGTTTTTCTTTTCTATAGAAATGGCATATTGTGGAGAGGACTGAGGAGTCTTTTCTTTCTTTCTTTCTTTCTTTCTTTCTTTCTTTCTTTCTTTCTTTCTTTCTTTCTTTTCTTTTCTTTTGCAAGAGAGCATATGAGAGGGAAGAATGTGAATAGAAAAGCAGGCGAAACTGCAGTGTACCAATTATGTTAGGCATAAGAGGCAATTGATAATGCCTGGGGGTTGCTGATAATGCCTGAGGTGAGCAAGCCTCCTGTTGTTTGTTAACATAGCAGAAATCAGCAAGCGATGCTTTTCAGGTGACACAGCTAAATAATATCACCTGCCTCAGACAGCAGTTAAAAGGAGAGTTAGAGGAGTTAGTTCAAAAGCTAGCAACCTTAGAATCATGCCTGGGGGCAAATAGGAGGAGATCACTGAAGGCCCTGGAAGACATGCTGTTCTGAAGCTATTTCCTGAAGTAAGAGACAGAGGAGAGTACCGGAAGGGGACTAAGTGTGGAGCATGTCTCTTCCCTCCACCTCCACTTCTGAATAAATGCTGAGAATTCTGAGCAGCCCGTGACAAGGTTTCCAAATAGATCATCTGGCAGCACTGGCATAAAACCAGGTGCTTGAGCTCAGCAGATGACAGCCTCCTGCACTCATTTAGATTTTAGAAGAACAACCACAATGAGAAAATCATGAGAAAATGGTGGGATGGGGTGGGGCAGGCCGGTAGTCATGTGCTCTACTCTACACACCTGTCTGGCCCAAATATAAAGAAAGAGCATGGGTCTGGAGCTGCAGACACTAGGACAGCAGACTGAATTGGTACACAGGTCTAGTCAAAGTCTTCTCCACTAAGGTGAGATGTGCTCTCCCCCCCCCCCGTTTAAATTATAGTAATTATTTCTACTTTTGCATCTTTATAAAAACTACCACACAGATTTTGTTGTTTGGGGATCTGAGTAGAAGCTTCCTGCTGCTCTGTGAGGGAACAACTATAGCCCTTGTGGTGAGAGAAGGCATGGTCCTCTCACCAAAAGAGGGATGTTCACAGTGCAGTGCAGGAAGGTTAAACACTCACGCCTTGTCTTCCCAACTCGTGTTACAGTGCTTCATGAAAATGCCCTTGGGGTCTAGTGATGTTCTATGCAAAGGCAATGAATGCTGTCCCATTGCTTCTACAATGAAGCTGTGCTGTCAAATCTGATTGGTTATATAGCGCCATGATGCCATCTTGCTCGGTATGTGATCCCTGATTTGTTGAGATGACATTATGCGGGAAGAGGGAAAGGGTGGGAGCAGCAGAAACAGGGAACATAATAGTTGTAGAGACATCCACGAAAAGATAGATCCGAGCAGGGGTGGAACACCTTCAGATTCCCTGAAAGCCACCTGTTTACTCTCTATAATCTTAAGGACAAAAATGTGAAGACTTGGTTGCTACTTTTAAGTGACACTGGCTATGTGCCCACCCGCTCCTGTCATCCCCAATTTTAAGTTATTGAAACCAAGTATGAAAGTATATAAGGGATGCGGGTGGTGCTGACAAACCACAGAGCCTAGGGCTTGCCGATCAGAAGGTCGGCGGTTTGAATCCCCCCGCAACGGGGTGAGCTCCCGTTGCTCGTTGCCTGCTCCTGCCTACCTAGCAGTTCGAAAGCATGTCAAAGTACAAGTAGATAAATAGGTACCGCTCTACGGGGAAGGTAAACAGTGTTTCCGTGCGCTGCTCTGGTTCGCCAGAAGCGGCTTGGTCATGCTGGCCACATGACCCGGAAGCTGTACGCCGGCTCCCTTGGCCAGTAAAGCGAGATGAGTGCCGCAACCCCAGAGTCATCCATGGCTGGACCTAATGGTCAGGGGTCCCTTTACCTTTATGAAAGTACTGTATATTAGGTGGAAACAAAAATAAGATAAACCATAAAAACAGTAATCCAAACGCATTCTTCCATTCTCTGTCATTATATGGAGAACCATTAGAGTGGCAGAATTTTTACCATCCTTAATTATATAACTAAGAGCATAGGGTTACCAATTTTGCCAAATGAACTCCTATTTAGATGGAATCCAGATCTGGAATGGTTGTCTAGTCATGTGTAAAACAATTGCCATGAAGTTCTCTGGCTCCGCTTGACCTCTTCAGGTTTTCAAGTGATGAGTCAATTTCTCTGAAACGACATTAAACAGGGCTTTTGGTAACCGTGTGCCTTTAAAATGCAGAAATTAAACAGGTGCAGGTTTTCCTGGCATTGAAGAGGCAGGAATGTGGAAAGAATTTCTGTCTGCCACTGGCACAGATCCTTGACTGAGAAACAAAATGCTTTCGACTGTGGTTTGTTTGTGAAGACACTTTTGTGTATGTAGATAAAGATATGCTGCTAGTTCTTTTTTTAAGAAAGCAAAAGTAGGTTTGCACCCAGATTAGGGATGGAAGGATCTATCACTTTCTGTCCTCACAGTTTCCCATTTTTCCAATCTTAAATCCAGTTATCTACATGTCTGCAGCAATTTGTGGTTGGGTTTTTTTTTAAGTAATGAAAATGCACCAGCATTCTGGTGCAAAATTCTCCTGATAAAAATTTTTTTGGATGCAGTTTTGACAAATGTACACATTTTTGCAAGCAATTTCACCTAATATAATGCATTTGATTGCTTTTCCCCACCAATATATTCAGTTTTATACCCTTTCCCCTGATGCATTTCAGATAGATGCAAATTTTGAAGGATGTTTCAGTCTGCATATTGTTTCAGAAAGTCCAAATCTGATAGATTCACTTTCAAATGTGAACTGAATTGAATTCCCCACTCATCCCTAGCAGGATTCCTCCTCCTTACCATTTGTTTAAACGTACCCAGTGCTTTTGTTTCCCAAGCGCCCCCAAATTGCTCAGGCATATTTGCTTCCCCCCTGCATATGCTATTGCATCTTAATTCAGACTCAAATGCATCAAAAACTTTAGAAAGGCAGGCTGATTATCTGAACTGTAATTTGGCACAGATAACACCACCACCCAAGGAATCAACATTCCCCACCCATCCCCAAAGGTATTTGTTTCCTTAAGGCAGGATGTTTCTCCCCTTCCCACTGCGTCTGAAATCCACTTAGAATTCTCATGTGCTGTTGACAATGCATCTATCCAAATTCCAGCTTTCAGCAGTTTCCCAGGCAACCAGCACTTTGGCACAAAGAAGTCTGTAAACAGCATATAAACCAAAACACCTCTTTGCAATTTCCCCCTCATTCTTTCATGTGTGTGTTGGCGTGTATGTATGTGTGAAACTTGTGCAACTCTAAAAACGTAAGTAAGAATGCTGGTGCTGCTCATTTTGCAGTAATTCCTGAACAGGGGTGTGACACATTTTCTGCACCTGGAGAAACTGAAACTACCACATGCATGGACTGTTTCAGCCCCAGAAATGAGAACAAGGATAGCTTTCTTCAGTGTGATCAGACTGTGACTATAACACAGATGCTCAGGTTTTCGGCAGTGTAGAATGTTTCTGATTCTGAGACCTTGATTGCTTTTAACTTCTTCCAAATCACACAGGAGTTAGATTCTTTTGTGCCATTCTCTGACCAGGCACATCTCAACTGGCATGTTTGAGAATCTGTCCTTTCAGGGACATCCCTATCCATTTTGCTGCCTGAAACAAAGGACAATTTGGTGCCTCCCCCAATCTACGCACAGACCAACCAGAACAGGCAGCTGATCCTCATTTTGGAATTGGTGACAGGACAGCAGGCTAGGACACACACAGTGCACACAGCCCTGTCCTCCAACTCTTCCTCATCACCAGGAAATGCTGCCTCACTCTACCTAATGGTAGAGCCGGCCCTGTGTGTTTTGTGCATCATCACTGTTGTAGGCCATTTTTGTTTGACAAAAATGTTTGGCTGAGGCTGCAATTTTGTAAATTTTGTAGAGATTAATGGGACTTGCTTCTGAGTAAGCATACATGGGCTTGCACTGTAAGTGACATCATTTTATATCCCATAGAAGTCATCTATGTAGAACATGTTTTAAAAAAAAACAACAGGAAAAAAATCAACACATTTATTTGGGTTTGTAAGCCTTTAATAACATCCAGGCTGTATACCAATAGTTTAACCCTATACATGTCTACTCAGAAGTAAGCCACATTGAGTTCAATGAAGCAGACTCCCAGAAAAGTTTCCTAATTTATTCTTATTGGCCAGATTGGTCCATCTAGCTCAAGATTGTCTATGTGCTGACTGGTAGTGGCTTTCCAGGATTTCAGATGGTGGTTTTTTTTGTTTTGTTTTGCAGCTCTACATGCAAAGCATAGATGCTCTTCTACTACAACCCTTCCCCAAAGGCTACACATAGGGCATAGCCGTCAACTTTCCCTTTTTTGCGGGAAATTCCCTTATTCCAGCGCCATTTGCGTGGACAGGTGGAGTCCCCCAACCCCCAGGTGACCCCCAAGCAGAATAATGACACCAGACAACGTGCTATGGGATTCAAATTGGCTACAACTTTATTAAGATTCAGATGTAGGGAGACCTTAGCTCAGGCATTGGGCATTTATCCTTCCCAGCCCCCAACCGGGGATCTGGGAAACTTCAGGGTTATCCAGAATGTGCGGGGATTGGGCTAGCTCTGGAGAACATACGTTTGAGCAGATAGCCCGTCCCCCGTTTGCCGTCGCTGGAGGGGGAGAACAATGACAACCTCTCGGCGTATGGACAATGCCTCCCCCCAATACCCCTTTAACGGGAACCCTGGTGTTGCTGCCACACTGGGGGCGTGGAATCACTGCCCCACACCCGCCCCCCCCATTTAAGAAGATGACTAAAGGATTCCGCCCAAGGCCTGCCTGAAACAGCCAAAGTTGTGATGAATTGCTACGGGAAAGGCAAAACCTGCCAATGCAGGGAAATTCCTTTCCGGCCCTTCAACAGTGGCCTTGACATAGCAGCGCCTGTGTACCTGTGGAGAAGAGGTTAACCTGCAAAATAAGTGTTAATTGAGGGAGTGGAGGGTGGGGGAAGCTGTGGAGCCCCGACTGCCGCTTCTCAGGTAGGCAAAACCTTCTATTGTGTGGGCTAGGTAATCCCTCCCCTTACCTGGCCAATCCCCTGGCAATGCCTCCCCCAGGCGGGATTGGGTGCTTAGCTGGGGTAGGCAGAGACCCCAGGTATCCCTCCTGGGGGAAGGCGCAGCCAGTCCAAACTACCAGGTGTCGCCTAGGAGCTCAAGGGGCTGCGCGCAACCACGCAAACATCACCCCCCATTTGATGTGGGGAGCGATCATTCCCAATGCAAAAAAAAAGGAAGGTTGACAGCTCTGACAGAGGTTGGTGGCCAGATGCAAAGCAGTTTTAATAGCTTTTAAGTCTATATACATTTCCATTCTTCATGTCAAAACATGACATTTTTCTGGTGTTGTTTCATCACCACATTTTGTACTAAATCTTCCACAGTGGAAATATGGCAGACCAAAGGACTTTGTTTATTAGATGTAGCTTGGCATCTGCAAGATGCCTACCAATATATTTCATTATGTCTAAAGGAACGATATCTGAAATGGCTTCAGACCTCTGATTTCACTGAAGCAACTTCTGTGACTGGTCTCTGAGCATTCAATTTCTGTTAGGGTCCCAGGTGCAATGTTGAAGGTATACTCCTCCTTTTGATACTGTCTTGGGCACACCTTCTAACTAAAATCGGGCACATTTTGTGGCATATATTAAATGAATCAATCATAGTCTTAGTTTTGTTCTAATCCTGTAATTCCCAAAGTGCATCCAAGTAGAAAGCCTCTGACCTTCCCAGGCTGAGAGCAATTCTGGTGGATCTCTGCATCCAATGTGATTGGATCATTTATTCACTCTCGACACAAAAATTGCTTGCCTTGGGAGGAAGATGCCACCATGCTCCTGCCTGAGTCACTGTTCTGGGCTAGATTCCATCCAATCAAGGGAAATGACTCATACAGAAATGTAGGTGGGTGGGATTACTCTGAGAACAAGCAACATCAGCCATGCCATTAGGGCAGGACTTTGGAGCAGAACCCCAGGGTGCCACTCAGGAGAGTAAGTGAAGTAATTCACATTGCCACCAAAACAAGGGTCCCCCATGAGATGAAGGAACCTCTGGCTCTAAAATTGCACGACAGCAAGAGGCACAGAGTCAATTCTTACTCTTTCACGCTAAAAACAAGCCGTATCGGCTGTAAGCATGAAACATGGCTTCATCTGGTGTTCAGAAAAGCAGCGCCCTACAACTTTCGAAGTCTGAGAAATACTGTTCTAATCTTTCATCCTTTTACACACATACAAGACTAGAACCTTTGCCTCTGTAAAAACAATGCTTAGTTCACCTGAAGCAGCAGAATCATTATCTTTTTTTCCTGGTTGTATATGTGCGGCTTTCTCAAATGTCACAGAATTGTTTCCCCCCCCCCCAATTGATTGATAATGTTTAACAATGTCAGCCATTTTTATTCGTGAATGACAATACGGCCCCCACCTGAATGGTTGCAGGACTGCAGCCTTGCGAGTTTTCATCTACTAACAACATCAAGAGAATGTCATAAGTCTCTTCATTCACAGAAAAGGAAAACAGCTTAATGTGGCATTTGTGCACCTGCAATAAGCCTCTGCTCTCTGATTGTGGTGGTGTTGGTTGTTGTTGTAATGAGATGGCAAATCTCTTGGGAAATCACCCTTGCTCTCACCCATCTGAAAAATGAGTCTCCCATGCCACCTTGTGGTAGCGTTTGAGAAATGCTGCCTTGGATTGCTTTTATTATAAGCCTGCCAATATTGGTAGTTCTGACTGATTTGTTTTTCCACTGCCTCCTGAAATACTTGTTCAGCAATAGGCCTTATGGCACAAGAGCAGAGTCCAGCTCTTCAGATAATTTACGACTCAGTTCTAGCTGCACTTACTTGATTTGGAGGTGAGCGCTATTGAGACCAGCAGGATTTGCTTCTCAAGTACGTGAGCCTAGGAAAGAGAAAGATGTGAAGAAAGGGTATTGTGGGAGAAAGACCGTGCAAATTTGTCACTGACTACAGAGTGCTCATTGTGGGAGAGCTTGTCTGTACGGTGAACATAAGCAGAGTCTTGTCAGACAAGATCAGGGACCCACTTTGTTGTTGTTTAGTCGTTTAGTCATGTCCGACTCTTCGAGACCCCATGGACCAGAGCCAACACAATTTTCCTGCCTGCTTGCTTCTATATCTTACAGTTCTCTTTCCCCCTGCAATATCTATCGATCTGCCTTAGCTGAACCTCCATGCATTAGAACTGGCTGAACTTGCAAGCTAAAGTTTAGTGTGAATACTTGGTTCAGCTGTCATAGAGAATTTCCCCCGTATATCATTGCTTAGTAATAAGGAATTCAGAGTGCATGAAACACCATTTCAGATATGTTACACATGTGCTACTAGGTAGCCCAGTTGGTTAGAGCGTGGTGCTGATAGCATCAAGGTTTCAAGTTCGATCCCCATATGGGACACTTGCATATTCCTATACTGGAGGGGGTTGGACTAGATGATCCCCAGGGTCCCTTCCAACTCTACAATTCTATGACTCCAACCCTCCTGGCTACTTTGAATGATATGTCATTTCCATCCCTTTCTCTTCTCGTATGTATCCGTCCAGCATCTTCCTTCTAGTGTACCTTATCCAGGCAGATCACGTACCATGTTCCTCTCATTGCAACAAGCAGTGTAGCTTTTGGTCATGATAACATTGCTGAATCCAGCTTGTGCTGCTAAAATGCATTTCCAAACACTAGTTTATCTTCTTTGGTCTTCTTTGACTATCTTTTTTCCAGGCATTGGAGGGGGGGGGGGAGAATCAGAACCCTTCAACAATTCCTCTCTCTCATTCTCTTCAAAATCCTGTTACTTTTTTTTTTCTTTTTTGAACAACCGCCAAGTAAATTGCTAGAAAGGGCCATTTTAGGACTTCTTTATATTTACATTGTGGAGTCCCATTAACTGTGCCTTGCATATGTTAAGACCAATTGAATGCACAGCACAGCTGCTCTTACTATCACAACTGTCTACATCAGACATCTTGAGCTTTAACAGACCCAGGGCCCACTGTTCATCCCAACATGCAACAAGTAACCCACTATTTTCTGCGTACGTCCATTTTTCTCTTTTTCACTCGAGGATGGGGCAGGTTCACCAGATACAAAGGCACCAAGGCCCCTTGACCAGCTGTGTAACAGAGGCAGTTTTCACCAGGTGCTACATGGCAGATGGGCCCAAGAAAAGGTGTACCCTCTGAAATCACCTCAGCTTCAACAGCTAGCTGAGGCACAAGAGTGCTTGTTTGCCTTTGCCTTCTGTTTAAAAGAGAAGCTCCACTGGGATCCTCAGTTCTCCTTGATCTGATTTGCGCATCTACAGCTTTCTATTCCGAGTCTCCCTTCTCCCTTCTGCCTCCCTTTTAACACGGTGGCACTTGTCAATTGACTTAAGCAGTGAATCTACCAAGATTAACAGTCCTTCAAGAGGCCTGGCAGAGCTTAAAAATATGTGGGCCTGCCAACCTCCCCATGGCTTTGGACCAGAAGATGTACTGTATATGTATAGTCTCAGGGATAAATGCTGCAGCAGTAAATAACACCAGTAAATAACTAGATAGATTGACTGGATTGATTTATACTAAATTGCCCCAATCCCACTTGGACTCGTGTGTGTGTGTGTGTGAGAGAGAGAGAGAGAGAGAGAGAGAGAGAGAGAGCGATAGAGATAGAGATATCTTAGCTGGGATGAGATATAAAATTTATTCACATTTTTGTACATCACCCTGGAATCTTTTGCTGAAGGGCAGTTAAGAATATAAAGATAAAACAAAATGTGCAAATGGGCATTTTGAGCATGATTCTGATCTAGCTCAATCCAGTGGTTTTCAGCTGTTGAGCATGGAAGCTAGACTCAAAAGTCCTTTGCATCACATAGTTTATAAGTGTCGCATGCAGAGTTTCAGGCAGGAGACACTACCTGGAAATGCTAGGGATTTAGATCAATGTTTTAGTTATGGACAAAAAAGAATATGTGATATTAAGCTTTGTATTTCTCTTTATAAATCCTAATATAAATTAAGAAAAGAAAAAAAGAAAAGAAAAGAAAAGCCAGGGACTGAATCCATGTGTAAAGGATATGCTCTAGCACTGAGCAATAGTCCCTTACACCAATATATGTAATATTTAGAATGGAATATTGCATACAATAGCAACCATAGAGAGGTGATGTCTCTGGCACAGAGCCACTAAGCAAGACCTCACTTCTAAGAATGGGTGTGTGGAGTGCATGGCAATTATTAGTCCCAGAACCTCTTGTTTTAGAAGCAGAGAATTCAGATCAGACAGGGCCAACAGTAAAAGACCATTCAAACACTCAGCTAGAGAGGGGTGTGTGTGTGTATGTTTAAAAAGGATTTTGTTCTGCAATATTATCCATCAATTGCACAAGTAGCAGTGGATTATAAATGATATGAGGCTGATGAGAAAGAGGGCACAGAAAGGACAGAGTTGAGGAGGGGGCAAGAGGAGGAAACGGGCTGTCAGAATCCTGCTACAGTTTGTGCAGTGGATGTTGCAAATCCAGACATCTTATCAGGCCCTGTCATGAGAACCAGACTGTTATTAGGAGTAACACTTCTCTGACGGAACAGTAAATCCCAGGATTAGCATGTTGCACCACTGAAAGACGCAAACCATTATGAATGATGCAACTGGCAGTAACGAAGGCAGGGGTCCAATGTTACATGCCCACACAAACACACTTAAAAAGGGGAGGGAGTAGCCATAGCCCAGTGCATGAAAAAGGCACCGAGTTCAGAACTCATCACATCCAACTCAAAGGATGAGGGGTACAGAAATTGAAATGCCTTTCCCCCCCCCAAGCCCCTTTGAAAACTGCTGCCAGTCAGAACCACGATAAAATCTTGTGCTAGATGGACCAATAGATTCCCATATTCCTAACAATACTACTTGTACCTTAACTGATTAATTCTTACAATGACACACAAGGAAAGTAAGGCAAAGAGTTGAATGCAGGAGCTTTCCCGAGGAAAGCTCCTGCAAAGCCCACTTTCCCCACAGAGCCATTCATTCCACAGGTAGACCAACAGCTGTGACCTTTGCACCAGTTCTCTATTGGAGGAGTGTGTGTGTGTGTGGGGGGGGGGTTCTTTTAAAGAAATGCAAAAGTTAGATTTAAATGAATAAGTAAATAAATAAATAAGTCAGAAGGCCTGAAAGACCAAGTTGTTGGTGCCTGCTCCAGGAGAGCTGTTCAGATGAATAGGTGTGTTGGCCTAACTAAACATAACCAGTTTGCAAGATTCTTCTGTCCTCTTATCAGCCAGTCCCGTGCAGAAAAAAAGGACAAGCTTCCTGGTTAATAACCCAGTTCTGAGGGTCCCGTTTCTCCTGCAAATGTTTCTTATGCTGAGGAATCATCTCTGTTGCTTATCTCCCTGCTTTACTATAAGCTGCCTGACCTCCATGGTCTCACTTTGCTTTCTCTTGCTTCTACTGATACACATTTTTTCTTCAGACCAGAACAAATGTGTGTGTGTATGTGCACATCCATGTGGCGGGGGGGGGGGCAGGAGCTGTCTTGCAATTGCAGAGAAATCTCAGCAAGCAGTCTGTGAGCCTCTCCAGCCTCTCCTCATTATGTGAGTGGGAGAGGAGTGGCCAACACATGGCGGGAAGGGCAGACAGAGATAGAGCGCAGAGTCATAAAAAGGTGGCATAGGGAATTCGCCAAGTACTTCTGATAGTGCAAGGATTTTCATTTGCACAAAGGAGCTGCCCTTTCCCCTATACTTCCTGTGCACCCCCACGCCCTCCCGAAATTTGTTCCAGATGGTTGGGTGAACTCCCAGAACAGATTTCGGGGGGAAGAGGACAGGGAGGGGAAGTTCCACTGTGCAGCCTTGAGCTAATGGAACTACTTTGCCTATAGATGCAAAGACTGCAATGTGTGGAAGCCTGGTTTCCTATGTATTATATCTGTAGGAAGCCTTGTAGTATGGTCATCTTGCACAGGTGGCTTGGCTAGCATATGGGTCTTGAGGCACCGCCTCACTCTTCTGCCCTGTTCTCCCTTGGAATGGAGTCCCAGGCTGGGTAATCTGGACACAAAAGTTGAGCTTTTTTTTTTTTTTTTTAGGAAATTCACCAAAAAATCAACACTTCCGGCATGGGTTGCCCTATGCCTAGGTTTCCCCAGACATTTCTACCAATTTTTGGAAATTCCGCCCGGACGCTATTTCTGACTGATGAATCCCAGATACGTCCGGGAAATTCTGGACGTATGGCAGCCGTAATTACCAAGAAAGAGGCCACATTTAAATTTGTTTGTGCTAATTTATATTAATAGACTATGCAAATTTATAATTTAAACATTGTGGAGACAACTGTGACTCAGTGAGCTGTGTACCTGCTCATTCTGCTGTCCAAGTGCTGAACGCTGATAGGCAATTTCAAGACCCCACCCTTCTCACGGTTCTTTATTTTAGCACAGAACAGTCGTCTGTGAAGATGGGCACAGGCAACTTTCACACAAAACTGAACACAAAACAGCCACTACACTGAACATGTAAAGGAAATTTTATTAAACATGTCTACATAACATGAGTTGGAAGTTCATCTTAAAAGCACAGGGGAATGTTAAGACAAGTGGTCAAACTAGAAAGGTACTACCGAATTATAATTAAGTTTGTTTATTTATTTGGCCACTAAAAGACAGAACAGAATCTAGTAGTGCACCAGTGCTTCAGTTCTTCCTGCTCAGCAGGTCGAGCAGTAACCAATCTATGCTCCATGGAAACATGGGCAGAATAGTTCTGGCAATGTTTAAATAATCATCATCATAATAAATAGTTCACTTGGTGCAGGCAGTTATGTCTATGAAGGAAAACCTAATTGTGTACACAGTTTCTACATGTGTTACAGCCCCACAGTAGGAATCTACACCAAAATATTTATTAGAAGGAATTTGGTCCGTACTACGTCACGTTTTCCATAGGGTAAAAAATAAAGTCCATCTATAGACATTTAGCACCAAACTGACAGTCAGCCTGGCTAAAACCTGCAAAATGTCTATAAGAAAAAATGGATGGCTTAGATTTCTTGGTTACTTCATTAGAGTAATTACGAGCAAACTGTACAAGTACATGCAACACACAACCTGGTCTATGTGGAACTAACATACATTATTAAATAATCTCTTTTTGATTGTTTCTTTTTTTCTCTCTGTTTTCTTTTCCTTTTTTCTGTTTTTCTTTTCTTTTTATTACAAAAAACCCAAAAAAAAAACGTGCATGCAGCTTTGAACAGTTCCAAATCATGCTGCTCTATTTTGTGAGATCACAAAATCAATGGCCCAAAAAAGGAGAGAACTTCTCAATGCACCTGCACATCCCGCAGCTTTTTAGCACATTTTACAGAAAAAACACAAGGTGGGGGGGGGGTTTCCAAGACCAAGATAAAACCCAAATGAACATTGTTGTTGTTTTTTAACTGTACCTCCCCCCTGCAAACCCCCCAAAAGAAAGATATCTTTGTTTAAAAAAAGTCAAGCATTGTGCTTGCATCAGTCTCAAAGAAATGTAAACTGAAATTCGATAAAAACATTAGTTAAGTGCAGAGTATCTCAACTGGAATTTCCAGTGGGAAAACTAACAACTCAGACCATGCTCTAACCAGGGCAGACAAGTGTATCAAAAGTGACACATGTTATCAGAGAAGCCTGGATACAGCTGAAAAGTGTCAGATGCTCAACTCAATTCCTGGTCGACGTTTGGGAAGTTACACACTAGAACAGAAAGACTTTCCTCATCGGGTCCAGTAAGACGACCGCTTTACAAACATAATTGTCAATGTCAAAATGAAAAAGCTGCTTTTTTTATCAAGTCTTCAGCAATAGTTGCAGATGCAAATTTCCTTCATGCTAAGTATTAATGAAACATACAAAAACCATGATGTATAATGCAAATATATTCACTTCCCCACCGCCCCTCACGATGAAAAATTATGATAAACTCCTTAATAACAATAACATTAATAAAGCAAAACTGAACTAAAAGTCGGTTGGTTTTATTCTGGTTCTCCACACGTGTTAAGACGGTGGACAACCAGAATGAAAGGATAGTGGGGTTTTTGTTGGCATCGTACGATAACTCTGGAAGGTGAACACTTTTAGAGATGCTTACAGAGATGTGCTTCAGCCCTTTTTGGTTTGGTTTAGAAAAAGAAAGGAAGGGTCTCTGTTAGCATCATGAAGACTTTTACAAAACTGGCAGGATAAATAACACAGCAAAACCAAGTGGAAATAACATATACAGAAAGAGAGCAAGGAGTTAACACTGTTTGTGGTTTCTGGGGGTGTGGGAATGGGAATTGTGGAAAGAACAAGCGGTTCCAGTTCAGTCTTAAAGGTCCCTCTTCGTTATAATTATCATAAACCTCAGGGACATTTTGCTAGATGGATCGACTGTATTTTCATACATTGATTTGTTCAGTAAATTGAAGCCAACCTCATAACAAACAGACATATTTTGTTTTTGGATAAACTACTACAGGCAAAACTGAAGTGATGATTGTCTCTTTTCAAAATAAATAAATAAATGCTCCTCATTGTTGTAAATAGCTTTCCCCCCTCCCATTGGTGATCCTGGGTGATAATGACTTTGTTGGAGAGCACCTGCTGTTGCGTCTACTAAGATCGAATGCAGGGAGGCCCAGTTGAGCTTTCCAGAGATGACTGGGAAGCCCTGCGAGTCAGAGGAGTCAACGTTGGGTCCACCAGAGAAGAAGGTGGAAATAATTTATACCAGCCTATTACCACACTGGACAAATCAAGTTCTTCCAGCAGGATCTGTGCTACTCCCATGAAACATTTGTGATCCATTCGGCCGTAGTCTCCCCAGACTATCACCTGCAAGTAAAGACAACAAACAAAATCAATTTACACCCAAATAAATGAACTTGTTGCATGCTCTCCAGTTCCAGGTAGTGAGAAGTTCCAGGGGCAGCACTACCATGTTAGGTTTCATTTGGATTGGTGAGCGCTAGAGACTCACATTATCATTGTGATGGTTTCTGTATTTACACATATACAGGCAGCCCACAGTAAGAGCAACTGCACTCCTTTAAACTGAAGGCATCGTTGCTAATCCCGCATCTCGTCCCCAAACAAACCTTCAGCGATGCCACAGCTTCAGCCAACTCATAATACCGTTTGCCTCTGTTTCTGCTCTCCTTAGCTGGAGGTGTGTCCCCCAAGTTCCAATGGGTTTCACATTCCAAAAGCTGGAGAGAGATTGCTAGCATTCAAGAGAAAAATCTCATGTCACTGATGAAACTTCAGCTGATCATCCCAGGGTATTAACATTTGTGGAAAAGGGTATATTTTTCAGAGGGGAAATAGGAGGCAGTTGGTAATATTATTGCAGGAGACGGTAAACTGAACAAAATCCTGGCTATGTCAGAGCATTTGAATTTCAGTTGCTTTCATACTATGGATGTTAATCAGAGGCTGAAATCAGCTGAAATAATTACTGACCTGAAGGACTTTGCCATGTGGACTTTCCTCAAAAACCAGTGTCTGTTGGTATAAAGGATCAAGGGTTTTCCTTGCAATCCTTGTCTTCTTCTTGGCTACACAAGCCCCATTTTCCAACAGATAAACTTTGACATATGGCGCTGTGAAGTACAAGTAATATTGGTTTTTAATCATTTAAACTAGTAAGAAAAGCATAAATAAAAAAAACCCTGAAAGAAACATTACTGGTTTTTCTTTTAATAGCAAACAGAAGGGTGAGGGAAATGAAGAGAGGGACATCTTTCTGGGGGGGGTGGTGGAGCAGAACGCCATTCCCCCCCTTCTTGTTATGATTTATAAATGCACAGGAACCCTTCCCTGTGCCATAACCCAGGGATGACTACAGAAACTTTATTGGTAGAAGTTGCCCATTCCTGATTTGTTGGAAATGCACAGTACTTAAAACAACAACACCACAATAAAAAATTGCAACTATTTATAGAAGAAGGAATATGTAGGTGAAGGTCTTCTTATGGGTGTTTATTGCGTTAGCACAGAAGAACTGAGCTGAAAAAATGAAATGTTTTCCCCAGAGAGGTGGCTGAAAATAGTAGTTTTCATTATCCCAGTGGTTCTGTTAGAGTTTTTGTGCTCCAAGCTAGGAAAATTACAACTTATTGACTTGTCTAAAGTACCACTGCACCAACTAAGAAACTATTTTTTTGTTTGCTTTCTTTTAGTCCTGCAAACTTCTTAGTGATGATACAGAGTCCAAAGACTTTACTGTAGTCACAATGCAATGTGAATTCTTTGTAATCTGCTCCTGCTTTCAGTTTCAAAGGCTTAAATACCTAAAATCACTGTTTGTTTGTTTGTTTTTTAAAAAAAATTGCATACATAAGAGAGTTTAAAAATGTCATGTGTAAAACTGATTTCAAATCTAATACAGATACCAACTGGATGAAACAGTGGCGGAGGAAGCCGTTTGGGCTCCTGGGGCGGTGGGCCCAGGGGTGGGGCGAGCCGCCCATAGGGGTGGGGCACACCGCGGGACCTCCAGCGTCTGCCTGCCTCCTCCCACTCAGCCGCCCTACAGCTGGGGGGTGAGGCAGCAGGCGGATGATTTGGGCAGTGCAGAGCCTGCGTGTGCCCAAGCCACTGCTTCTGTCCGTGGTGAGTGCCGCCCAGCATCTTGTCACCCCCCTCAGTGGTGACACCCAGGGCGGCCAAAACCCACCGCACCCCCCTTCCTCCGCCCCTGGGATGAAAACCTGCAAATAGAAGGTTTGTTGAAAGTGGAATGTCTACAACAGGAGCCAAAAAGACAAGAGAGATGGTGCCTGACTGGTATGCAATGGGAAGGAATTCAAAAGGGAAAACTAAAGGCCTGATTCTGGCATTGTATGGAATGCACCTCCTGAAATGTTGGTATCTGTGGGATGCCCTCTCCTGAAAAGCTGGTCATATAAGGAATGAGATACTCTTGTAGGTATTCAGACCCCAAGCTGTAAACAACTTTATAAACCAGTACTGGCACCCTGAATTAATCCCAGTAGCTAATAGGCAGCCAGAGTAATTCTTTCAGCAGTGGTGATGGCAATATTCTGCCACAGTGAGCAGTTCAGCCACTGCATTTTGCATTCGCTGAAACTTCCTGGTCAACCTCAACGGCAGTCCCACATAGAGCGTATTGTACCAATTAAATCTGAAGGTTACGAGTATGTAGACGACAGTGGCCAGGCTATTCAGGTCATAGCTGTCAATGCTGGTAGAAGGCCCCTAAGTGACAAGAGAGGAATCCAGGGCCACCCACTGGACCAGAGCTTTCCAAACTTTTCATGTTGGTGACACACATTTTAGACATGCATCATGTCACGACACAGGAATTCAGTTTTACTAGTAAACCAGAGGTTAAACTAACCCCTTTCCAGCCCTGGGAGGAGAGCGTGGACATTCGTGTGACACGCCGACACACTAACGTCTCTCAGCACAGACTTTGGAAAGCTCTGCACTAGACTATGAACCTGCTTTTTTCAGGGGGAGGACAACCCATCCAAAGCAGGCAATGGACCATCTGGACTTGAGAACTGCTACCCCCAGTGTCTCCTTCTTGCTAAGATACAGAATCAGTTTGTGGCCCCTTATTCAGCCCACCACCAAGTCCAGGTCTTGCATGCCCTTTCCCAATTACCATAGATGTCATAGAGAAATAGAACTGGGTATCAGTAGCATAATGATGCCTTGTTGTCACTGCCTTCATTTTTTTTCTTGGATATCACAAATATATACTTTTTTTTGGGGGGGGGAGCTGGTTATACAGGATTCACCTGACCCTTCCCAGCCATATGTACTCTGGGGTAGGCTGGGCTTGCTCCCAGATGGTTATAATGGGATTAGTGCTCCTCATGTATGCAGCTTTTTTGCAGCATCCACATGACGTCACCGGCATCTAAATGCCAGACCAAATTTCCCTCCACTGAATCCAGATTTACCCTCTCTGTGGCGAGACTATTTATTATTATTATTATTATTATTATTATTATTATTATTATTATTATTATGCCAACAACCCATTTGTGATATCTAAACAATGGATTTGAACCCTTGAGCCCATCCACTCATCCCAGTTTGGCTCTTGCACCCCAGAATGTAAGGTGAGACCTGCAGCAGTACAAGGTCCCTGTGCCATATTGTAGCTGCTTTTACTTTTCAAGAAATGCCTGTGGCTGACGAGGAAATATAATACAAGGTTAAAAGTACATGCATTTCAGGCTATGAAAACCCTTACGTCATCCGAACTAGCCAAATTACTGCACACTTTCACATCCTTTGTCCATTGCTATGTACAAGTTTTCTTACCTGGGGTAGATTTAGAACCAGGCTTTTGTATAAGGCCTCGGGCTCTAATAACTTCTACTTCCAACTGGCCTTTCTTATCCACCATTCCAATCTGAATATCACCTAAAAGAGAATCAGGTGTGTGTGAGTGTTGTATTAACCAGCACAACAATAATCTTCTGATGACTCACAGAAGGGTAAATAAGCCTTACGCTCCCTCCTGAATTTTCACTGTTTGTTCCTATATCAAAATTTTCATCCTGGTCTTCCTATAATTTACCAGTTTCTTGCTAATGCTTCATTTTAGATTTTCCCCCCATTGCATTTTAAACTAAATAACCCAGTGAATGATGTGTGGGACACCAATTAGAATAAAAAACAACAACCCTCTGTTTCTTGCTGCTCAAGTTACATACTATTTTGTTTAGGGAACTTTAACAAGGATTTTCTCTCTGGATGTTGCCTGCTATATTTAAGTGCCTTGGCTAACACTGCCCCCCATCCCCTAGTAGTGCAGCTTTCCCAGGTGTTGTGCTGGCTAGTTAAAACGTCTGCAGTATCAGCTGGATTTTTTATGATCCTGTCCTATTAATACCCTAAGAAAGGAGCCCCTTGTGTTCCCTAAAAATCTCCTCTAGAAGGTTGGAGGATCCTTTGCATGGGAGGTTCTGGGGGAGGGTGGAGGGTGGAAAAAGGGAAATGACAAAATTTCCACCTTTTATTAGCAAAAATTACAGGATTAAAGGCCCTTCTGTTTGTGGAAGTGCCACTCTGGATCTAAGCCATGTTAAAAAGACCCCCCCCCCCCCGGTTCATCAGCTTGAAAACTTGCTGAAGGATGAAATAAAAATGTTTGAAATGGATTAGATATAAATAAGCAATGAAGAAGGAGAAAGTGAAACCCAGAATGGCTGAACAAGTTAGACAAGTAGTCTGTGACAGAGTGATAAAAGGAACTCTAAACAGCAGCATCAGTTTGAATAAAGTATTGACATGTTCCCTTTTATGTAATTAGCTGGTATTCCAGGGTCAAAACTTCAAGAATATAACCCAGTATGCTTAATGCAGCTGACAAAGCACACAGTAACACACTGAGGTAAAGTCAAAGGACCCCAGGTCTCTCAAATGCTAATACCCAGAACATTTGTAATGTTTGGTAGTCTTTAGGAAACAGGTATCATTGTTCCCTCACAGTATGATGGCAGTCATTTAGCAGATAATGAAGAGGTGAAACTGGGACAGGTTTTTAAACTGTTTCACTAGATTTGGATATAATAAAAATATTTACATACAAACTATTTCCCCTTATCAGTATTTTTTGTTATTTTATCGTTCCCATTAATCCTGGCTAGTATGGCCAGTGGTAAGGGCTGATAGCCTCCCTTCCAGCTCTACAATTCTATGATTCCATGTGGATGTTGTGAAATTATGCACACTTGGTATGTACTGAATCCACCTTAAACTGATGTGTGTTTACAGCTTATTTTTATTTATTCAGAAATATTTATAAACCATTTAATCAAAGAGCTCGCTAAGTGGCGTATATTCTTATGAACAAAAACAAAGCTGATCTTACCCATGGCAGGAGTGGCTAAAGTCTGTCGACCTACTAGCTGCGCAGGTCCAAGTCCATCAAGGAAATCACTGAATTGGCTGTCAGCACCAAGTCGGACTCCAGGAAATATTAGGCTGTGGCAAGGCAAGCATAGCAGAACAATAGGTTTTTGTGACTTATTATTTTGACACAGTCCTGCTTTACCAAACACACAGCCCAGAAGAATTTGTAGCTGGCAAATTAAATGAGAAACAAAATCACACACATGCAATATTCTCGAACCTTGAACTTATTAATTTCAGCAGCTCCTCAGAAGAATGCCATGATATCGGTACAGAACTTAGCGGCAAGGAGTACCAGCACATTCCTCTCCAGCTGAAGCTAAAACATTTAGTGGAATGCAGTATCTTACTAGAAATAAATCAGTGTTGCCACCATTTTGTTCCCTTCTGATCGATCTGGGCATTACTGCTGCTATCTCCACTTTTCTTTTCCTCCCTTCCTCCCCCATTCCCTTTTCAACAACTTGCCTATCCCTGCGGCAACCTCAACAGTAGAAGGCCTGCTCAGTGACTGACCATTTGATACCCTCTAGTGGAGACCTACCGCCAGCACAGATATTTGCCTGATGGGTGGCAGGAATGGCCCTGGTTATAGCAAGCATTCACTTACTTTCCTTCTGAGCTGTAACTGTTGATGCTGCCGTCAGTTGATTCCCGACTTGGCTGCCGGACCATACGGCTTCTCATTTCTGCTGCCATACCAGTTTCTGTGCTTCTCTGTATCGTGCTTTTTAGCTTCTTGCTGCCCGTCTCTAGAAGAAAACAGGACAACAGTAGTAGCAGCAGTAGTAGTAACAAGTTGGAAGTAGCAAAATGTTGTGATCATTCACATCACTGTGGGTGGACTGAAGCTGAAATTCTATGCACTTACCTGGGAATAAGTTTCACTGAACTGAATATAACTTATTTAAGTCAATAACCTAGACCCATGCTTTTCAATCTGTGTCCCAATGAACTCTGGGGCTCCTTGGAAGTTTAGCCGAGATCCCTCAATCCCTCAGTTCAATAGTGCTCAGCAAGCTTCCCTTAAAAAATTGCTTGCCCACCACAACTAATCTTGACCTAAAAAGCACGACCACAGTGTTGTGTATGGTAAAATATACTCTCTCCATTTTGTAGTACAACTGTGATGCCCAACAGGCATAGTCAGTGCCCAGCATGAATAATACGATACATGCTCAGCATCCAACATACATCCAGCTGTCTGATCTGCATCCCTCTCTGTTTGTTCCCCACTCCCAGTAAGGGTTATGCCCTGCATGGGTTTTTGTTGATGGGTGTTGCCATCCCAGCATGGGAGAAGGGAAAGAGATCCTCCTCTGTGCTGGTAACGATTCCCTTGAATCTGATCAGCAGCAGAACACAAGACGAGACCATAGGTTAGCTGAACACCTAAACAGGTGTTTTTCTTCTTTCATTTGAAAACGTAACAACAAAAAGCAAATATAAACACCAGAAAAAGTATGTGCTAATATGCATTTCCACAAATGAAGGGATAACAACAGGTAAATAGATATTTTTTGGAAATCAATTTTTTGTTGTTGATGACAGGCATGTGAAAAGGGTATTTCAGAATACATGATAAAATGTCTCCCCATCTGAGCATGTCACTGACAATGTAGATGTAATTTTATGTATACCTGCAGCAAATATTCACTCTGTTCATTTGGGTTCCATTGGCTTTCAAACGGAACTTTAATGTGTCACGTTACAAATCTAGCTGTATGGTAAGTTTGTCACAATTCGTTGAAAAACATTTGCCAAGTATAAGAAAGTTAATCCTCTTCATGAACTCTGGCTGCAAATATTCCTCCATCAATACTAGCTATTGACCTTGACAGTTTTAAGATAAAATCCCTCTTACAAAAGTTAGAATGCCATCTATTACACATAATTTGCTGAACTAAAAAATTCTAAATAAAATAATTATTTTACCAGTACCATAAAATCCTAACAGAAATATTTAAAAAATCAGTTATTATGTCAAGAAGCCCCCCCCATCTATCCTGATACTTCCATTTGTTTCTCCTAGTTTCCTTAAAGCAAACAAGGCTGTTCTGTAAGTCACAAAATGGGTAGGGCCTTCCTGTAAGAAGCACATAATCTCTGGGTTAGAGCAGGTTCCGTGATTTAAGCAATAGTTTTCTCCTTAGCCTGTCAAACAAGGAATGTTTCAGAACATAATTATATTCTCTGTTTGATTCAGATCACAGAGTTTTTGTGATACAGGAACCCATTTAAATCTGCCATCCAACTGTTGTGATATTATGACATGACGAGCTGCGAACGCTGCAGCAAGGTCACAAGACTCAAGAGTCATGTTTCCTCTCTGTGGGAATTACACTGGACATACCAGCTCCCACACATGTGATGTCATTGTATTTTACTATTGTACTTTCTCCTTTCTGTTTTGCATCAGGAGATGCAAGACGCATTAAGACACAGCTCTGAATTATGAGCTGCTACGCAGAGACATTCTGCTCTAATTCTACAATAAAGTAGATCTTAGCCAAATGGCTGTTGTGTGTGTTGTTTTCAAGCTGGGAACAACCGCATATTACATTGTGCCCCTGGACTCCAGAAGCCAGAGGGCACAGAAGCTTCGTCCGCCTTGGGGTCAGTCTCTCAACTTGCCCCCGCGGGAAGTTTTCATAACATTGGTAGCAGTTGGCTGGTTTCCGAAGACACCGGACCTCTGATGACTTCTGCCTGATGTTTATCTGCCGGCAAAGAAAACAGCCTTAAACTGCGTTCTTCACTCCGGGGGAGTATTTCGTGCTGAAGACGGCCGTTTCCCGCTGTGAGAAGAAGACGCGTTAATTGGACTGTGAGTAAACCGGACTGATTTACGAGGCAATAAACCTCAGAAGGCTAGGTTTGTTTGCTTAATTTGCTTTCTGAAGACAGAGAGTGAAAAGCCTGCTTTTTCGCCACTATGGCAAAGGATAGCAAGCAGAGCAGCAGCTCCCTTTGTCCAATGCTTACTGGACAAAATTACCAGTCATGGTTTTGAATAGCCTCCATGCCGGTTATAGTGCTATTGCATCACAGCTAGGTGCCCTGGATGCTCAAAACTTAACCGTTGCCAGAGTCTTCTCAACTTTGCTAAATGAGCAAGATCGTTGTGCTGCTCAAAATGAGGCTAATGGAAGGGGGAGTGAAGCAAGAGCGTCCTCAACCCCACCTAGTGGTCCAACTGAGCATGTGCAAGCTCTTAAAGTCATACGCTGCACAAACTGTGGAATGAGAGGACACAGTTTCCAGACCTGCAGAAAGCCCAAGAAGGGATCTATCCAGAGCCAAAATGCAGCTGGATCTACAGGCAAAACGCAAGCCAAAGTCTGCAAAGGGCGCACAGTGGCATTGCTTACACAAGGCGTGCAGGAGCAGCATACTGACTTAGCCTGGGTTATTGACTCAGCTTGTTCGCACCACATGACCGCAAACAAACGTTTGTTTAAGACTTTTAAGAAGCTGGAATCCACCGTGTCGCAGGTGAGTGGAACACACCTGAAATCGACTGGAGTTGGAACTGTTTATCTTCAGAGTCTCCAGCTGTCTATCAGCAACGTGCTATATGTCCCAGGAATTGCCTACAATCTGCTAAGTGCATCGCAGCTTACCGAGAAGGGATGCGAGCTCAGACTACGCAAAGGACTGTGCACAATTTTTAAAGATGGAGATGCTATCTTTACAGCTCAGAAGAACAAAGATGGACTATTCTTACTGTTTTTTGAATCTACTGACTGTTGTTATGATGTTGTTGACTCTTATTTTGCAGGTGCTGCTAAGTCCAAGGAGACTACCAAACAGCCACGCAGAGAAAAGGTCACAAAATGTTTCCAGCAGGTTTCTGCTGATGTAATAGGACTTTTGCCAAAATCTAGAGGCGGAGCTACCTGTTATTTATTGCTGTCTGATCATTTCTCTAAATTCTCTTGGATTTACACAATGAAAAGTCCGCAGCAAGTCTTGGCCAAGTTCACTGAATTTTGTGCTAAGATAGATTTCATGCATGATGGCAAAATTGAATGTTTGTATACTAATCAATTACCAGTGTTTGATTCACAGGAGTTCAAGGACTTCCTAAGTCAACATTGCATTCGGCACAAAGTTGCCGTCAGCCAATCATCATGGAACAATGATTTGTGTGTTAAAATTAACACAATACTACGTGAGGGTATGCAGGCGCAATTGCTAAGTGCAAAGCTGTCTGAACAGAATTGGGCTGAAAGCCTATCTGCCTTCACATATGCTTGGGTCAGGAGTATTCCAAAAGGAATGGAATGCTCACCTTATGAGATACTGTTTAACAGAAAGCCTTCTGTTAAGCATCTCAAGGTTTTTGGTTCTCAGATGTGGGTGGAATCACTTGAAGGTGCAACCATCCAAGGCATCTTTATGGGCTATGAGAAAGGTCAATACAGAATACTATTGCCTTCCTCAAACACAGTAATTCTTACTCAGGAGGTAGAACCTACTGTAAAGCTGGAGACACAGGTTCTCCAAAGTTTTCCCATTGATGTCAATACATATGAGGACACTGACACCAGCAGTAGCAGTGCAAGCTCAACCACGGCTAGTTCCGACACAGGTGAAACTGTCATTGAGAGAGGAGCTCATGATAGTACCAGGCCATCAACAGAAGATGATGTGCTAGGATCTTTAGAGCCACTGTTTACAATTGGTAAAGTTTCTCCAAAAAGTCCTGTTAAGGAGAAACTCAGCAAAGAGGATCTACATCTTATGCGTAGATCTGAGAGAGTAACAAAGGGTCAGGCGCCCAAACGTTACTCCAAAGAGTTTGCAATCTCAGCTGTTGCAAATGTAGCTGTAGTTTGCACTCAGGCTCATTTCACAGATGTGAAAAGGCCACAGCAACAGGTTGCAAAGTTCAACACTGTTTCTGCCAACACACACAGAGCAAGTGCTCTGGTCCCCTGGAGAGTTGGTTATCAAAGGCTCAAACTGGTAGAACCAGTCTCAGAGAGTTCCAAGGATGGAACAAAGACATCAGATTCATACTGTGTATATGATAACTGTTTGTTTACTTCTGTTAATACTGCCTTAACTTTCGCCGCTCTCACATTGTCTAATATCGGGGGAGGATGTTGTGATATTATGACATGACGAGCTGCGAACGCTGCAGCAAGGTCACAAGACTCAAGAGTCATGTTTCCTCTCTGTGGGAATTACACTGGACATACCAGCTCCCACACATGTGATGTCATTGTATTTTACTATTGTACTTTCTCCTTTCTGTTTTGCATCAGGAGATGCAAGACGCATTAAGACACAGCTCTGAATTATGAGCTGCTACGCAGAGACATTCTGCTCTAATTCTACAATAAAGTAGATCTTAGCCAAATGGCTGTTGTGTGTGTTGTTTTCAAGCTGGGAACAACCGCATATTACATTGTGCCCCTGGACTCCAGAAGCCAGAGGGCACAGAAGCTTCGTCCGCCTTGGGGTCAGTCTCTCAACTTGCCCCCGCGGGAAGTTTTCATAACACCAACATCCAACAAGACGGCATAGTCTGCAGGTGTTCTTCAGCGAAGGAAGGAATTGCAAGCCTTCAAGATATTTGGGTCTCTGGTGGTCATTTTAAAAGGGCAACACCAGCAGGAAATGGTTGATTGTTGTAGCAATGTCATATCACTTCCCGCTTGACCTTCAGAAAGCCTATATCTTAGCTTTTTATCTAGGCAGTCCCCAAATACTTTGGGCAAATTATATACTTGTAAAGGGTTATGAATCATACCATCACAATTTTCCATATGACTTGAAGACAAGTATACCTTTTTGACTGGCCACATATTTGACATCTTGTACATTCATTTATAAGGACCCAGGTGGCGCTGTGGGTTAAACCACAGAGTCTAGGGCTTGCCGATCAGAAGGTCGGCGGTTCGAATCCCTGCGACGGGGTGAGCTCCTGTTGTTCGGTCCTAGCTCCTGCCCACCTAGCAGTTCGAAAGTACGTCAAAGTGCAAGTAGATAAATAGGGACCGCTCCAGCGGGAAGGTAAACGGCGTTTCTGTGCGCTGCTCTGGTTATCCAGAAGCGGCTTTGTCATGCTGGCCACATGACCCGGAAGCTGTCTGCGGACAAACGCCGGCTCCCTCGGCCTATAGAGCGAGATGAGCGCCGCAACCCCAGAGTCGGACACGACTGGACCTGATGGTCAGGGGTCCCTTTACCTTTACCTTACATTCATTTATGGAATCTAAACAATATAAACAGATACCCTTGCTTTAATTGAGGGCCAACCTACCCCAATCCAACAGGTGCTGGAGTAAATCCTAATAATGTTTGCAAATGTTTATTCAGTTCTATTTCCAGCACTCTAATGCATGCCTCATTATCTTCTCATATCTCTATACAAAAACATTACCCAGAACATCACAACCCACTCTTTCTATGAATGCAATGCTGTGCCCCAATGTCTTTGTGGTGACCATATTACTGTTGTAAAATGCTATAACTGCTTCAAAGAGCTGAGGTGAGCCATGCTTTTCACCTCAGTACTTCTGAATGCCATTTAAATTGTAAATACAAGAGTCTAAAAGAAACTACAACTATATCCATAAATTTTATATGCATACACACACAGAGATAGAAAGAAAGATAGATATAATTTGCAGATCTAATCCATCTATGTAAGTAGAATTCATGATTTAAATGAGATTATGGCTAAACAATTTTTCTCTCCTAAGCCTCTAATTTTACCACTGTTTCACCAACAAGCTACATGATGTTCACAATGTTATTCTAGTTTTTTGAAGCAACATTATTTCATTTAAATAAACTTAAGCCCTTCTGTTTCCTGTAAATGGTTAATCACTGAATTGTATGGTATATCGGCTATAAAATAAATCATCTGCCTATGAATTATTTCAGCGTACACACACAATGGCATAGATGGAGGAAAGGCTGACACACATACATGGATGATCAGGCAGAAAACACTAAGAATCACAGGTGGGGAGAGTGCCGATGCAATCTGCTTCTGCTTCCTTCCCATTGGCATCTGGTTGGCCACTGTGAGAACAGGATGCTGGACTAGATGGGCTTTTGTTCTGATCCAGGTGGGTTCTTTTGATGTTCTAAAGTGGCACAGTTGTCAAGACTGATTAATATTCCAGAAGTATCACATATTTTTTTACTCTGATCAATTACTTCTTCTTCTAAAAAAAAAATCAAATCTATGTATAATTGTGATAATCTCGTTTCAACAATATTGAAGAACGTGAAAGCTGTTACATTATTATATAATTAGCAAATGTAAAAAACACACCTGGAAAGCAGGAATACTAATCATGTCCTGGGCATCTTGAGCTCCCTCCTCTGCCCCAGGCATCTTAAAAATATTCCTGGGATCAGCATGCATACACACACTGCACAACAGCCAGTCAGGTCCTACCAGTAGGTCACCAGAATTGGAACTGGTCATTGAGTCTTAATGAAGGGTTAGGTCCCTTTAATAAACAATGAGGATCACTGATGCCAAAGAACTCTCATGGATGCAAGTAAAAGCTATGAACATGGAAGAAACATTGATGATGAAGAAATTAAAAAAATTATGCATCTCTAAAAGAAAAGGATGAAATGGCTCCCATGCACATTCTCCCATGGCAATTTTTCATGGTACTCAGGTGTTAGACACATGTTACAATTAACAGTTGCATAAGAGATGATTTCAGATGAATGGTGCCATTTGCGTATGTTCAGGAAGTAATGCAAAAAGCAGAGACCTTTCTGTCTAAATTAAAATCACCCCGCTGCAATATGTATAGGTTGGTGGTCCGCATATATATTAAGTTTAACAATAGGGTTGTGTAAGCGTTTTTTTGGCTATACAATCATGCCTTTAAGTAGAAAAATGATCATGCAAGACAGACTGAACATTACTCTCTTGAGCAGTGCAAACCAACCTATGAGTGAAACACCACCTTTTAAAAAGTCAAGTTTAGCAATAATCTCTCTGTTCCCAAAATGTTTGTTTTAAAGTAATTTCAAAGTGAATTAGATGCCAGTATTTGTGGGTCAATACTTATATAAAGCATAATAAAAACACTGTGAAACAAATGACCAGTAATTGTAGAACAAAAAGTTGCCATCATGATTCTGAAGGTTGATTCATAAAGCAGATTTTTTAAAAAAGAAGCTGAAAATATTTTCTTTTTACATATTGCATGTTGCCATTTCATATACAAAGATACACATTGTTAACCTAATTTCCAAAATGATATACTGAATATTATACCACTTAGAATGTCATATGTAGCTGTTTAATATGTTACGTTCTCCAAACAACTGAACATTTACAACTGAAAACAAGAGTGAAATTGCCTATGATCAGAGTGGCTGGGGAGACCCAGCCAGATGGGCGGGGTACAAATAAATAATAATAATAATAATAATAATTATTATTATTATTATTATTATTATTATTCAGCATGGAATGTGAGCATTTCATAGGAAGCTTTCAGAACCTTGTGCTGCTTAACGATTTCGTCTTCACATTAAAAACATACTTTGAGATACCCAAGTCCTTGATACATTTGTAAATTAAAACACACATTGCAGATCAATTCCATCAACACAAACAGAACACAAAACTTAAAATGTCATTTGCATGTCTCTCTCTCTCTCTCTCTCTCTCTCTCTCTCTCTCTCTCTCTCTCTCTCTCTCTCTGTGTGTAACTTGCAGATCTGCTTACAGAGCATCCATTGCCCTGTTGTACATCTGTGGATGAGGTGGGAAGTGTGGGGTTCAGTCTTTTCTTCTTCCCTCCCATTTACTTCAGTGGGAAGGAGTTAACTACACCAGTCCCAAGGCTGGCACAGAGCTGTTCTGTTTCTGTGGGTGTGTTGGGGAAGTGAAGAGGCTTTATGTTTGGCTTCATCCATACCTGCCCCTACACACCCTGTTTCCCTCTGAGCCACTGGTGGTACATCTATGCTTTCCACTGGTATGCTGAGGCATTTCTGATGGGGTAAGCACCACCTCACTAGCCTACCTCCATCTCTGCTGTGTAGAAGCTCTTGGGCCACTTAGGATGGTGATGTTCTACCCCACTGCCAATGCTAGTAAATACCACTTGCTTGGACTCACAAGTGGCAAATTTGCTGCTGCTGCAACGCTCAGGCCCCTCTTGTTTCCATGGGCATTGAGTTGGTCACTGTGAGAACAGGATGCCAGGCTAGATGGACCTTTGGCCTTGTCAACCAGGGTTGTTCTTATGTTCCTAAAGTACACAGCCATCTTTACAGCCAGGTTAGGTTTCCTCCCTTAGGCTACAATCCGATGACCATTTCCCCAGACCCTCTGCAGTAAACTGGTCTTTTTTCTGAGCAAACATGAATGGAATTGCATTGTTAGGTTTGCTACAACAAAAAAGCCATCTTGTGTGTTCATTGGCCTCCAATGACCCCAGGTAAATTAAGCTTCAAAAACTGTTCCAGTTCTTGACAGTGTGGAGAGAATGACTCCTGGTTCTCCTACCTAGCAGCATAATTGCACAGTGCTTTGTTAGTCTCCCCCTGACATGGCTGCTTATAACTTGCTCTCTCCTTCCTCTTGATTGCAAGTTCAGTGCTGGTGATCATTTCCTGCTTTCCACTGCACCTCATGGCCCACAACTGCTTCTAACTCTACTATGGTTGGCCCCGTTTTAAGATCCCAGAGAACTTTTTTAAAAACAGTTTAATCCCCATCAGACTGCCATGACACATTTGTTTTCCAAGGCAAGACCTAGGGAAGTGGGGGTGAGCAGCAGAGAAATGCAACAGAGATGTTTCAGAAGGGAAGATGTAGACACCAAATAGCGTGATCTGTAGAGAAATGTAAATAAATGGAACTTTATGAATTGGTAGCCCAATTCTCCATTTTGGAGAAGCTGGAATCAGCAGTAGAAAACATACCGGAAGGTCTGAACACCCACCCACCCTGTCTGCCCAAACAGAGATTATGGGCAGGAAAGAGGGATTAACTGATGCTGTCCCTCACATCTTTCTTTGAAGAAAAGTATAGCAGGATGCTCCACTCTGCATAACTCTATGGAGTTGTTCCTGTGGACCTTTGCAAATGTGGCCATTGAACAACAGCAAGCATTTTGCTTTTCTGAGGACTTGACAAAGATATCTGGTCAAGTTATACAGAGGTAATTAATATGGCACCCCCGTGGTGCCCCCTTAAGTTGTTGTAAAAGAGAGGTGTAAATATTTTGCAGGCATTCTCTCCCCCCCTCCCCCGCTGTCCCTTAAGAGAAAAGGGAACAGAAGGAAAGCTAAAGAGAAAGCTAAAGACTTTTGTGCATAGATGTAAAGACTGCCTAGCTATAAACTGTTACGATGCCTTTTTCCAGATAATTTCCAGAATGAAACTAGCACAGGCTAATATTATGAAATTGGAAGTGTGCCTACTACAGTTGCCAGGGAGTATTATAGGGAAATATGGTACTAGAATGGCATAGAAATAAATGAATGCATGCATGGCTTTTGTCAGAGAGAGCAATCAGTAAACTAAATTGAAATAGCTTATACCCTGCTGCTTCATATATGTCAAAAGGCACTACACATTCCCCAACCCCTGCAGTAAATCTATGGTATCTCAGTAGTAACTTTTCTCCTTTACCTTACTGATGTATGAAGTGGGTCAAAAACAAATGACTACTGAAAGTAAGCTCTTGCACAAAGATGCAATGGTATTATTGGTTGTCCAGACAGGCATGTTTCTTTTTTTGGGAAAGAGCAGTTCAGAATTTGGAACATAGACTAAAGACATGCTTACTAAGAAATTGCACCATATGCTTCACTCAAGGTTTCTTCACATACATGGTAAAGAATCATGACATCAAGTGGGGAGAAGAAACCAATGAAACGGAGATGCAGTTATAGCCTAAGTATTGTTTTAATGCCTCCAAAAGACTTGTACTCATTTTGTGCAAAGCAGGAAATACGACATATACAACCGGACATTTACGTGTATCAGCCATCCAAAAATTAGTTTCATCAGTTATCATACCTTTCTATTGATACTAACTTTGATCTATTTTAGTTTAGCTGATCCCCTGTCACAAGATTCAATGGCTTTACTAACTCCATTAGTTTACCATGTCTGTGACTTCAGATCAACACAGCACACCAATCCTGGTTTCACTTACTGTACGTTTGAGAAGCGGCAGGGTTGTATACAACATAACTTTTGAAATATTCCAAAGCAAAATGAACGTATACAGACTTACCTCTTAGGCATAAGCAAAGTTAAATCCCAGCTATATTAGGAAGCCCTCAGAAGGTATTAAAACATGAGCTATTGTTTAAGTAACTGAGTGCTAAATAATGCCTGGACTTCCTGCACAGTCTTTTGCTTAAACAGAAAAGAACACTTGGCATGAAGAACTGTCAGGATGGAATGATCAAGTGGCTTCAGAAGCAAGTCTTTACACACACACACACACACACACACACACACACACACACACACACAAAATTAGGGGCATTGGAATGAAAAAACCCCCAAACTAATTCTCCATTTTGCAGAATGTTGCAGAGGGTTTTAGAAGTATCAGAAAAAACATGGAAACCCAAGCACACACAAACCCCCCAAATCCTTATACTTTTTCAATAAGACTTTGGGCTCAGGATTCATTGTCCATGGTTGTTGTTTTTTTAAAAAAAATTCATCCATAGAGTCAAGGAATAGAGTCAAGAAAAGCAGCAAACATTAACTTTAGCACACTATTCCCAAGACTGTACATTCAGTATCGAATAGCTCCAGGACAGATATGAGTGATGTGCAGATTAACAACGAGTACATGGTCTCCTCTACCCATTTGACTTTCTGCTGCTGGTCATCTCAATTATTCCATGTGAAAGTGGCCTCTAGCCACTGGTAGCTGTCACTCACCCTGATGGGCAGCATCAACGTTAAAGGTCTCAAGCCTTGTCATCTCCAGGTTGTTCTGGAAAAGATAACACTCTAAAGCCCTAAAGAGTTGATTCCAGTCAGTTTAAACAATACTGATAGGCCAATAGTTTAATTGTATCAAGCATCTACATATAATCCTGTGCTCTAAAAGCAGTCAGGGACATCTTATCTTACAACTTCCCAGGTGGAAGTTCAGTTTTACTGGAACTCTTGACCTAACTGTAGGCCATATATCAAATGATAGCTATTTCCCCAAGTTTGCTCAGTGCTGGGAGCTGACCAGCTGAAATTTCATTCTCTCTAAAATCTGTGCCTTTCATTTCCAATTCTGCATTTTCACAATAATGTCCATGTAATAATTCATAATTTCCAATATTTTGAAATGTTTTACCATTCAATTTCAGGCTACCCTCCATGCAAGTGCCAAATTGGTGTCTAACAAAATGATTGAGGGCTAATAAACAGAACGGGACGTGGGTGGCGCTGTGGGTTAAACCACAGAGCCTAGGGCTTGCTGATAAGAAGGTCGGCGGTTCGAATCCCCGCGATGGGATGAGCTCCCGTTGCTCGGTCCTAGCTCTTGCCCACCTAGGAGTTCGAAAGCATACCAAAAAGTGCAAGTAGATAAATAGGTACCACACCAGAGGGAAGGTAAACAGCATTTCCATGCGCTGCTATGGGGCGCCAGAAGTGGCTTTGTCATGCTGGCCACGACCCGGAAGCTGTATGCCGGCTTCCTTGGCCAGTAACACGAGATGAGCTCCGCAACCCCAGAGTTGGATACGACTGGACCTAATGGTCAGGGGCCCCTTTACCTTTACCTAATAAACAGAAGATGAATACTGACAGAAGATTAATTGTCTGACCGAGACAGTGGTGTTCCAGCTCTTCTGGATAGTATTGTACTCCTCGCTAAAGGATCAGGTTCACAACCTGGGAGTGCTGATTTCTCACTGGCCCAAGTAGCCTCTGAGGCATGAAGCTTATTCCACTATCCAAGGCTAGTACAACAAAGGTTAGGTCTTCCTAATTAGAGATTGTGGGGCCCAATTATCCATGCCCTGGTACCCTCCAGATTAATTACTATCTCTGAATTTTGTGAGGGGCTGCCTTTCAAAGTATACCGGAAACTACTGCTAATCTAGATTATGAGATGCTAGGCTACGGCTAGCTAGGACAGTCCCTAGGAAACACATCTTTCCTGCCTTGAAACTGCTTCACAGTCCATTTCAAAGCAGAATTCAAAGTGCTGTTGCTTACCTTTAAAGCCCTAAATGGCTTGAGACTTGAACACCTGAAAGCACCACAAAGACTTGCCCATCCATAAAGATCAAAGGCCTTTTTCTGGGTACCGGGGTAGGTAGAAACTGGTGAGAGGTCATGCTTTAAAATATTCTCCTTATATAATTCCCAACATCATTAGTCAATTAGTAATGCTTTCTGAAAAATCACATAGCCAGACCTGCTTCAATTGGCAATGTTCTACAAAGTGGAACCCATCACTATAGCTCCATGAAGTCATGGTTCTCATATCTGTATTTATTTTTTATTTCTGTATTTATTTTTATTTGTTACATTCATAATATTTACTGCATTCTGTATATGCTTATATCAATTGTATATATTCATATTCTGTATGGATGGCATCTGTATGCCACCACCTAAGATAAAAGTTCTCTGGGTGGTTTATGATAAAAAAAATTAAATGAAAAAACCTGAAATACAAAATTAAAAATTAAAAGTGTGTGTGTGTGTGTGTGTAGACTACATAAATACAACAAACCCTATACCATTTTTTATGATTTTTTAAAAATGGAGGCCCAGGTTTCCTAAGTTATTTAAAGGGTTCTGGTCACCAGAAAGGTTCTCACCTGCCACTGAAAATGACACCCCAGGCAAGTCTCCTTGGGAAGTCTATTCCATAAATGAGGTGCCACTACCAAAAAGTCTGCCTCTCCCTGGAGGTTGTCCACCCACTTCATTCAGTGGTTGCACTCAAAGCAGGGTCTAGGGTAGGTACATAAAGGTATGGCAGTCTTTCTGGTCGCCTTGTTCCAAACCACTCAGGGATTTAAAGGTGGTGCCAGCACTTTAAATTGCCCTCTCCCCATAGAATGGGAGCAAGGCACAGAACCACCTCTACTAGCAGTATGCTGATTATTTATCAAAGCTGGCTTGGGGTGAAATACATGAAATGGCAGTATTCAACGAGAAACTACCTCCTGAACACTGGTAATGTCACGTGACCACAGATTCGAAAACCAGCAGTGGGAGCCCACAGGAGCCACAGTAAACAGTAATCTCTACCCATTCTATTTCTGAAACAAGAATAAATGGATGTGCTCCAGAGGAATTAAATAAGACAGCGTTCATTGGGCAGTGGGGAATACATGTGATCTTTTAGAGGATTCCCCCCCCCCATAACAGTTGACTGAAAACGCAAAGGAGTACAGTCTTACAGTGCTGTTTTTAAAGTGCCTCTCAGCATCCGCCTCCCGCAGCCCAAGAGAATTGCATAATGATTGATGCTAACCCCGGAGGGCTGCTTATGGCTTTGAGGTCCCAAGTGGCTCTTGCTCTCGGTAACCTCTTTAGACCAAGTGGCGTTTTATAGATGTTATATAACCCCAGTTGCTCAACAAGTAAAAAATAGCAAGGCTGGGAGAAAACAGAGAAAGAGAACATGGTTCAGCCAAAGCTAAGCACTTACAAAACAAAACAAAACAAAACAAAACAAAACAAAAACAAAACAAAACAAACAAAACAAAACAAAACAGGTGCTTAACTTTCCTCCACCAGTGTGGTGTAGTGGTTGAGAGCGGTAGACTCATAATCTGGGGAACCGGGTTCGCGTCTCCGCTCCTCCACATGCAGCTGCTGGGTGACCTTGGGCTAGTCACACTTCTTTGAAGTCTCTCAGGCCCACTCACCTCACAGAGTGTTTGTTGTGGGAGAGGAAGGGAAAGGAGAATGTTAGCCGCTTTGAGACTCCTTGGGTAGTGATAAAGTGGGATATTCAAATGCAAACTGTTCTCTTCTTCTTCTTCTTCTTCTTCTTCTTCTTCTTCTTCTTCCATTGTGATGAGCAGGATTTAAGGTGTTTCCATTTGTTTGGATAATGCGTACATATGAAAACCATCTTTTCTCTAAAAGGCTTTGCGCCTGTCCAAACTGGGAGTTTTTTTGTGTGTGGGTGTGTCTGCAACGTATCATAGACACAATAATAGTAGCACATTAGTGATGGATTTAAAATGCGTTATCCACGCATCATTCTGCTTTATCGGTTGCTCTGCAATGTTTCCCCCCGCTGCCCTTGCACTATTGCCCATCTGGAGGAACACTACTGCACTACAGACACGTAGCAAAACCAGGACAAAAAAACCAATCCAAAACATTTGTGATATAAAAGGCCACCAAATTATTGCAGGAAGTTAAGACCGGCATCAATTGGACCCAAGCAGTAGAACTGCTCTGAAACATTTAGAGATGCAAGCAGTATTGGAACCAGAATCACATGCAACTGCCCCAATACATTAATGAGCACAAATCACTAGGAACACACATAAAAAGGACATTTTTAGGGCCTGTTGTGCATTTCAGCCTCAGATGCTTGGATTAATTCAGGGACAAGAGGGATGTCAGAAATATCCCTGATTTTTCTTTCCTTTTAATGCCGAAGCAGGAGCTGGGAGGGGAGGCACTGGCCACTGAGAGGTAGTGTGTTTCTCCCTTCAAATGTTCCTCTGGGCAGTTTTCATTGTTTCCCCCCCCCCCCAGCCAGACTCTGAAACCAGAAGTGAACCTAGCAGGAAGAAAGTGGTCTTGCTGGCATGTTGAGATTGGGGTGTGCTTTCTCATTGGTGTCACTAGTCCACCTGAAGGTGCTCATCAACAACTTGTACCTGGCTGACAGTCCTCAAAAAGTACAAGTTACTTGCAGTTCCCCAAAAGTACAGCACATGCTACCTCCAGAACAGTTTTTCAACCAAAGACGAGGCACCCACTGGATGGCAAGGGGAGTGGCAGAGAAGGGGAGAATACAGAAAGGTAAGGATAACCTTTTTGCTTTTTATGCCTTACCCTTTCAGCACACCATAAATCCATGTACGTTCACATGAACACACACACACGCACAAACACATTATGCAGTATTTTAAAAATTGGCAAGTTGTTAAAATTGTACCATATGTGTGCCATTACACCAAGAACGCACATCCAAAGCAACTGAGTTGCAGCCTGAAAATTTAAGGCTCACCTGACGGAATTTATTTGTGAACTGTTTCAATAAATTCAATTATTTAATGCTGCGCTTCATATAAACAGCATACTTGCATTAGGGCCTGAGGGGTCATAGTGAAGTTATTGATTGAAGTCAAAGTAACCACATTTATCCCCCAGTCAAAAACACTGCCAGTTATCCAGCCTCCCGCCTTGTTCGGTGTTATTAATATTTCCTCTGCTCCCTGTCTCTAGCTAGCTATAAATATGTCTAGACCTCCTGCATTAAATAGGCATAAGGGGGGATATCGCTCCACATCACAATGTCTAGCTGTTGCAACCAACAGACACCTGCAACGATCTTTTAGTAATATTTTTAACAGCATATGGGTTTACTTCCTCATGCATGCACACTTTCTATGTAATTCGCAAGGTCCTAGCTGTCACTCTAAAAATACCAGCTGAAACCAACGTTCCTTTCTTTTCAAAGAACAGTTGACTGAGAAAGGTATTCGTAAGCTGCTCCAACACTGACTACACCTGGTTAGCATGTTTCCAAGACGTATGTGGTGAAAAAGAAATTCACAATGAGTGTCAGGAGTTCCCCAGTGAAATCAGTGGGGCCCCCTGTGTTTTATATGTTAGATTTGATTACATTCAAGGGTCGTCTTTTGGCATTGTTGGACGTGTGGTCTCAGAAAAGTCAACTCATCAGTTTTGTAACATTTGAGATCCAGACATTGGCAGGATACTTTGGGAAACCGCCAAGTCCCATTCTTTAAGTAGCAGCTGCTTGCACAAGCCAATCCCAAAACTCAGAACAGTGTTTATCAAATTCATCGAATGACATGTGAGGAGCTGCTGTTGGGGAAAAGAAAATATGAGAAGTCCTTTTGGGTGCATGCAAGCCACTTCTCACACTTACTGTCCTGACCAAAGAAAGGCAATATAGTCTGGGAATGCCAGCAGAAGACGGGCTTCAGTGGACTGAGTGCTCCATTCTTCTTCTAGATTAATAACTATTCATGCCAGATGCCTATATTTTCTGAGAGAGAGTCAAGGCAGCAGTATTTTAAATTGCAGTTAGCACCCAAACTCTGTCAGTTTTATAACGTGAAGGGGGTTTCCATGCATACAGAAAAGATGGTCTGTTCTTTAAAACATGTATGCAAAAATGCAAACCAAGTTTAAAATAATTTGGAATAGAAGAAACCTTCAGAAATACAGCTTGAGACAGAATCTTTAAAACCCTGCAGACAGTCTGTTTAAATCCCATTGAAGTAAATGGGATTTAAGCAATTCCACAGCAACATACAGGACGCAACCTTACTTGTAGCAAAATCCAATTAATGTTACAGGGATTCATAAATATACTTGAGATGTGTTTTAGATCAAGTCCTTTCAGTTACTGAAGTAATCCTTAAAATCCCCTAATCTTTGCTCCAAATAATCCCTGGTCACATAATTAGTCTTGTTAAAGGATTACAAGCATTCTGTGACATCCAGGTAACTGAAAAAAAGCTAATTATTTTCAAATTCCTTCTAGTATTATCTGAGTGGTATTACAATAAAACAGGACTGACCCATTATTTAATATTAATTCACCATTCTAAAACCCCTGAATGACTGGCATGCTACATCTTCAGTAGCTGCAAATTCCTAAGCCTTCACAGAATATACACATGAATTACGTTCAAACCGAACACTGTATTGAAAAGCTTCCATGTCACATTCTAAAATAAATTCATTGGTTGGAAGAGCAAGAAAACCACATGTATGAGAGAAGCAATCTCTTCCTCAGAAGAATTCTGAAATAGGGTTTGACTTGAACAGACAATTGCATAAATCTATTACTTTAGGTGGCTCAAATGTAGCAAGGGTAGAAAAATCCAAACAGGCTCTGTAAGCACAAAGTTACTTGCTTCTGTTCCCTGTTTAATGTGCTCTCCTTTTCTCTCTTTCTTTTACATAAGCCACAGGAAACTGGGTTGAAACTGTGTCTCCAGGGATAGTTCTCCAGCATTGTAATACCAACAGCAACTGTACCCACGATTTCTTCTTCTTTGAAAAAAATGGAGAGACCCACCAACGGAATCGCACCTGTGTTTGGGATCTGCCGTTGGAAAGCCCTGCGCAGAATTTAAAAGCACTTCTGCCATTTGTAGCATCTGTCCTCAAATGCTCAGCAGCGTTGCACCAAATGAGCTACATCTGCTTGCTGCTCCCCGCAACAACTTCAGAAGTTCGTGTTAGTGCTGTCTTTCCAAATATAGTCTCTGAAGGAAACAGTTCATTCTATTTCTCCCCTTGAGTGGAAGGGAACTGTTATCAACTTGTATTTAAGGATTGCTGTTTTGTGTATGAGAAATCACCCCCCCCCCCCTGCCCACGGACCCAAGCATGAAGATCCAAGGAAAACAGTCAATTCTAGTCTAAAGCCTGCACTGGAAAGGAAACCGTCCCCTGAAATCACTTCACAGCTACAACAACACCCCAATACCTCATTTTTTGTACAAAGGGAAAATAAGAGTTGTCACAGCTTCACTGGATGAAACTATATGAAACATACCTGGGTAAATGATCTTTCCATAGGAAATAGCACAAACACATGTCTTTATAATAAAGCTAACAGTATGACTTCTTAGAAAGAAAACTGGATGGTGCTTAGCTCATTTGCCTGTCTTATTTCCAACTCACAGGCGAGCCCAGTGGGTTTGAACAGAACTTGCTTCCAAACATGTGTACCACTGCAGTTTTTCATTGCTATTAATGCAACAATAAATTGAAACGTGTACCAAAATCAGTTAAAGATGCATGAATTTTCTTGACACATATTATCCTGTCTCCAGTATCATACAATAGATTTTTATGCACACTACAACCTCTATCATTATAATAATTATAAAATGATACAGTATATAGTTTAAAACTTTGGTTGAACATGCATTCTTATCCACATAAGTGTGCAGGTTAAAACAGCACTATGTCTTTATTCCTCATATGCCAGTCTAGCATGGTGAGGGAAAGTAGAAACAGCAATGAAAATGGAAACGTTTGCTTCAGAAACAAAGCTGCAAGTATTTTTACATGTGTGTGTGCGTGCGTCCGAATATATATGGGGGTTGCTAAGAGACCAAGTGCATAGGTTTTGGATTAGGATATGCAAGGGTTACTACATTGTCTAAGGTGAGTCTCCAATTTCCTCATTAGCAGTAGTATTTGAGCATACAATATTCCTTGATGCACTTTAATGTGAGACTTCCTCCTTTTGCAAGCTAACGTAACAGCCATTTTGCAAGATGAAGCCTGGCTCTGCCACTACAAATATTGGGAACATGAATTCAGTGCCTTTCATCTCAGCCCTTAATTCAGAACAGCAGAGATGTGGTTTACTTTGCTTACAGGTTCAGATATGATCGCGTATGGAAACGCTTAATTTTTGGACAGGCCACAGAAACATTCCTACTAACCTCTATCGCCACAGTTAAGAAGACATTTCAAGATGTAACCAGTGTCCCAAATCATCTATGGGTAATTCTGCAGTATCACTGAGTGTTCCAAATAAAATGACTCTTGGTATACCAAAACACTAACTCAGAAGTTTCTTATGAAATCTATTGATTGGTAAAACACAGAATTTATCTGGCAGGTTTATTTGAAAATCACAGGTGCATAAGGCACTACATAGTATTAAACAACTTAATTTCATTTAATCCTACTGATGCCAGGGAAGGGGGGGTGGAGTGGGTGGGCTGGCACTTAAAAATGAAATAGGGAAAACAAAAAATTGACGACACAAATCAGAAACATCTGACATACCTGCAGATTGTGAGTATCTTGATCAAGAGATTGAACCACTGTTGTAAGTGTAACTGAGATCTACTCTTACATCAACTATTTATTTGTAAAGCCATTTAAGGATGCCTGCTCTTGTCAGAATAAAGGGTAAGCCCCCTCACTGATTTTAACAGAACTTGTGAGCCAACATCTCTCTTCATTCCCTCTTTAGTAGCTCTGCTTTAGGCTATAGAGATTAGGCTTTTAAGATTTCTAAAGCAACAAGAAAGAACATGGCCATTAAAAGCAAGTCATGTAGCATCATGCTACACTCTAATTAACTCACTTCACTAAGCCTATTTTTCAGGGTTTTAAAGGGGGGGGGGAATAAAGAAAGGAGTCAGCATTAGTTAATCTCAAAATCAATACCTTTCTTCTTCTGCTTTAACCCATACAATATGATGCATTTAAAATTGTGTAGGTGTTGTGAATGGCTTCTTTCAGGTCATGATTATAGATTGCAGGTGACAGAGCCTAGTGTTGTAACATTTATCCCATAACGCAGGAGAAGCCAATATGGTGCACTCCAGGTGTTGATGGCCAGGTGTAGTACAATAACATCTTGGAGGGCACCACCTTGGCTGCCCCTGCTACCGTGTTTCTCTGATAGCACACACAAAAAGCCTTCCACATCTGGAAACAGGTTTTTTCCTGGACATCTAAACACTAATCTCGTTTCACATGTACACAGAGCCACATTCTTACTGTCCATACTCCACTCACCTGTTTGGCTAAGCTGGGATGTGCTTCTGCTTCTTCGAGATACCATGGCAACCACTTTGGCACTAAGGCTGGACCGTCTTTTCTTCCCACCTGTTCCAACCGTACCAACTGCAGTGTCTGATTGACTCCCATCGTTATGTTCCAGCTTATACACCTCTCCACTCACACTTGTGCTCTTTGTGATGATTCTCCCTGAAGTTCCCATCCGTCTGCCTTGCATTTTAGGAGTAAACGTACTAGATTTACAAAGTAAAAACATACATGTACATTTGAATTATGCTTGTGTTTATAACAAGATCTTCAAATCTAAAAAAACAAACAAATCCCAACACATCATAGTAAAACTGACTCCTTCCCCAATATAAAATATTGCTAAGTAGATAGATAGATTTATTTATTGTCATTGTCCGTATATACACAGTATACACAACAACGAAAATCAGACACCCAAAGACCGGATTTACCATACACATTGAAAGTATACTTTCAAGTTATTTGATACGCAAGTACATGACTATATTCAAATTCCTGAAACTCATGGGTTTTCCTCCCTGTTTCTAACTGAAACTGATGTTTGACTTCCAACTTCTCATTTTAACTCTGTTCTGTATTTGGTCACAGAATCTGAATGCTAGTGCACTTGCTAGTGCTTTAAGAATCGATGGAATTTTACCCATTCAAAATGAAGGATACTAGAGCGCAGTCTAAGTAATAATCACGTTCCTAGGATTTACACAAAAATATACTTATGGTCATAGAAAATAAAAGAACAAAGACATGTACCCACTCGATATATATTCTAATCAAAACAATCCTTGCTATAAAATGCAATGCAACAGGGTAAATATTCCTCATTGATGTAAATGGTTCTGATGAAAAACCGAGGTTTCACTGCACATGGTGATCTATTTACAAAAGATTAGTTGATCTATTTATGATTTTCAAAACAAAAACCACAAAAAGTATCCTGCATTAAATCATCATTAAATATATAAATTATGTGTTGTTCCTCCCCCCCACCCCCAAGAAAAGCTTCTGTGTTTCATAGCATTAGCTTGCCGAAGATAGCTGGGCTAGTGGGAAGCAGCAGGAGTACAATTAATATGTTCTTATTTCCTGTAGAATTTCTCATGCCAAAAGCAAAGTGTGTGTGTGTGTGTGTAGATAATTTTATTTGGATTTCTCTTTCATTCCGCATTTACAGCTTGAAACTGGCAATAACGCTAAAAGCAAAATTAAATAAAACAAGTAGAGCCCTGCAATAAAATGCATCCCTGACAAACATGCTACTTGAGCCTGTGGCTAAGTGATATGCAAAATAGAAGTAAGCATTAAAGACCAGAATTCCTGCTCTTACTTGGGTCTTCTTTCATCTGCTTTTTTTTGCTAGTTTTTTAGAAGTTTTTGAACATTTGCAACTGCAATCTGTATGCAAGTCAATGGCACATGACTTCTGCATGAAATTGACTGCACTGCCCAAACCTGTGCCCCAGGGACATTATTTTGGTGTGGCCAATGCAGCAAAAACAATGCAGGAGGCAGCAGTTACGAGTTTCCAGTCTCTGCAGCCACAGCAGGCATTGTGATTTGCCAGTGGTTTGATCCCCAGAAGCGTACTCCACTGTCTCTTGAAACGGATGGATGCCAACAACAGTTTGGCCTGGGAGGAACTCTGAGAGGGTAATATAAGTAGTCTTACTATGGTCTGAACTATAACAGCAGTGCTACAGAGAGAAAGCAACTCTTTCAGCACAGGCCTCTAAGCAGAGGCAAATTTAGGAAAGTGCAACTGGTTTGGTTGCACTGGGTGCTCAGCCTCGGGCATGTATGATTTAGAATGGAGAGCATTAACTACACTGTGAGGTTAGTAATTACTACTCTCTGAGCCCAACACACAATGTGGGATCAAAATAAATGGATGCCAGCAGAGGATTGTTATAAGCTATCTCAACCTCAACATAACCTTCAGCCTGCAATCACTGGCAGAGGAACAGGAGTATGGGGGGAGCGCACCGTCCCCGGCAGCGCGACCCCAGTAGGGTGCCATCACGGCTGCCCCCCCCGCCTACGCTGGGTGCCATGCCCCTGCAGGTGGTGTGCCCTGCCCCCAGGACGCACGGCAGCCCCGCCCCTGCCTGCTCTCCGCCCTCCGGTGCCGGAGTATGAAGCTCCGCCACTGCCTGCAATAGGGGATGGCAATACCTCTGGGCCACATTGCAGGGCTCTGGTTTACCAGAGACTGGCCTGCAGTATTCTGTGTGAACTAGAGTGCAAGGCTGCCATCAGTTACTCTCTTTCAGTCACAGCCTCTTCCAACCTACAATATCAGGACAGTGAAGTGCAGTTGCTTTGGAATTAGCATTAGCAATGGTCGTGTAGTTTGTGTGTGCATACGATTCACACAAAATAACTGAATTAGAAATAGCATGACTTCTTCTCTTTGCCACTACCTTTTGATTTTCTTAGGGGGCAGAGTTGACACACTGGTGCCCAGGCCCAGTAACATTAAAATCCTGCATTTCTCCATTGATTTCTGTGGGTAGCTCCCACTTCTATCCCTGGGGACATTTTAAAATTGGGTGAATCAAGAAGTGACCCTTCCAGACATTTCCTCCATACCCTTTCTATCCCTCCCCCCAAGTTGTTCCTTCTTAGCCTTTCAACATTCCATTCCACTGAGTTATTATGAAGCTGTTCAATCAACCATCACTCCTCTCGGCTGATAAGATTTCTCTTGCAGATATTTTTGCTGATATCTCTCCCTTGTGCATGGATCGTGTAATTTTGGCTATACAAGTCTGAGCATGGGGAGCCCTGAATTGGCATTAGTATATAGAATTGTTTGCAACTTGCTTATTAAAACACTCAGATACAGGGTCAGGATTCGCTATGCCCCATCTGCATAACCCTGCCCATTAAATGCTAACCCACAATTAACATGGTTTACAGCACTGAGAGAAGATGTTTGTGTTTAAGCTCTGGCAAGCACACTTCCAAGAGCAGGAAGCCTAAGAGCTGTGGGGCAGTCACTATATGTCTCGCTTTATGGTACAAACATACCAGGCCAATCAGATGGTACAGTCAAAAGAACATTTGCAGATGACAAATGGGCTGTGAGGCATTTACTCTGTGGCTTATGCAGGCGTTTGGTCAAAGCAAAACACATTTTAATGCTGCAACACTGAAGTGAAGTGTCCTAGAGACTCATCTCCAGCTAGAGGAAGTGTTGCCACATAAAATGTGTTACAATAATCTGGCCTTGAGGTTAGAAAGACATGAATGATGGGTACTAAGTCTGGCTGAAACAAAAACGATTCCAGCCTTTTCACCAGACAGCTAGTGAAAAGTGAGACTATTAACCATAGGAAACAGCTTCCAGGGACAGTGATGAATCAAAATGAGTTTGAGGCTGCACACCTGAAGCATCAGGGAGGGCTGAAATATCCCCTCTTATGGATGTCTCTATCCCTTTGAAGTCACAGTAGCTGCCAATTATCACCACAGCTATCTTGTCTGGGTTCAGCATCAATGAGCTTCCCAACATCTTATATCTCACCAAGGTGAGTTAGTGGTTAAGCACTGTGATTGCAGGGCTTGGGTTGAATCAGAATGGCAGGCAGATCAAGACCCACAGACTGTTGAATTAAATGCTGAATTATGTTTTTGACACTGTGGTGTCATTTCTGTGGGACTCGAGCATTCATGAAACTGCTACTGAGTTGTTTCACACATTCTTGGCAGGAAGATGGAAAAGTCTGCTTACTTTCTCAGTGTTTCCTTGGGTGTCAACAGCAGTGGACCTCAGGGAACCAGCTTCTTCATCCAACCCATTTAAAGTGTGTATGATAGGGCTGCAGTGTGAGGTCACACAAAGACAACAAACATCTGTATGCTGATCACACAGCTGCGCCTCCTGCTTAAGCCAAAATACAGGGTGCTATTCGAAGCACACTTATCTTGAAAAGTATTGCTGGGATAAGCAGAATTAGCTTGGAGGGGATGGAATCATCAGTTTAATGTCCAGATTCCTTCATTTAACTGGTATGTGAACGATACTCCCTGAAAACAACTGTACAGCTCTGAAATATTATCTAGCCTTAACCCTAGATTTTTTGGTAAGTAAACAAAATTAGTATGCAACCACTACCATTGGCAATGACAATGTCATTTTATTTTTCTAATGAAATGACTGTTTGAAACCAAGGACAATTTCATCGAGAACATCTTATTTCATCTTGCATACATAAATCTGAACACCCCAAGGAACTGTCCCACATTGCCAAATGGATAATTCTACTAGATGAAATTATAAAGGATCAGAACATCCAACATCTATAGCCATTATTACCACATATATCTGCCCATAAGAAGTTCACTACTAAGATCAGTATGGGTTACTCCTACACGTGTACAGGACTGCAACCTTAATTTTGTAAGTAAATGGAACAGGAGGAGCTGCATCTTGCCAGTTATAAATTCTGCTCAATTCAAAGTGTCTGTGTACAACTAGGGATTTTTTTTTTTTGGGGGGGGGGGGGATTTCATTCTGTTTCCACTTTAATGCTAACCTATCTTATCCACATTTTCCAAAACAATATTTGAATTGAAAAACAGGCGTTCTTTGAAATTCACTCTCCTCCCAGTTTTGTGTTGCAGTTCTCCAGCCAAATAATGTGTACAAAATTATGTATATTAGGGGAAATTGAGCATAAAAATCCATATATTAGTGCCATATATAAATGGAACAACATATAAAATAATTGTAATAGGCGAAATAGTTTCCAAAAAATATGTGTATCAGGCAAAATTGGCTTATATGGACATGCTATGAAATCTTGAAATAAATAGGGATGCAGAGCTGTCATTATTGGTGGACTACAGGTAAAATTAGATGATTCTGAAGAAATCATGTTACTTCATGCTGTTTTATCCCAGTATAATTTCAACTGTAGTGATTTATTTTGAAACGAAAACCACTGAGATGACAATTAACAGGAAAAAAATCCTCATTTAAGGGGAACATGAAGAGGTTGCCCTCAAAGAACACCTCATACAGGTGTTATTGTTTTGGGAGGGACACAAGGACTCCTGACACATGTAGTGCACCAAGGTTACAATGATCATAGTAAGGTGCCCTGGGAAACTACATTTCCCAGGATCCCAGGAGCCATTTTTGAAAAGGTGGATTTTAAAAATAAAGTTTATGATACGTCATAGGAATCTGCCATTCCAAGAAAAAGAGATGGCAGTACTGTTGGTTACATATAATCCCTTGTGCCTACTTAAACTAGGTATCTGCATTAGAATTGGGTTTTTGTTTCCTGAAACTTTCTAAAGCAGCCTCTCATGCCACACTGCGAATGACTGAAAATCAGAAGACTCTTGAAAGTTGTTTGTGAAACTTATGGATATCTGAAGTTCAAAAATGAAAAAAATGAAAAACTCCCACTGGGAAGGCCCAAGCTCTTGAAACAGTCTAAAATAGATCTTCGAATTCTGCCTCATGGATTTTTGTCCTGCTTGCAGGCCATGTCCTTCTCAGCAAAGGAACACGGCCAAATTCGGTGGTACTTTCCGCAAGTGAGTTTTCACACAAGGAAAAACTTCTCTATTCCCTTCTCTAATCCATAATTCCATGGACTAATGATTTAATAATCCAAGGTCTCAAAAATTCCCTGGAGGCTTTTCAGGGAGTGCAGAGGGGCTGCCATTAGACAGAAAAGATGAAAGCCCCACCCCACGGTGGTTTGGATCCCAGATGCCAAGATCGTATATGAAAGCACTGATTTTCAAGTTAAACTTCACTACCATTTTCTTAATGCCTCACTTCAGTAGTGTGAACCCAATTAATTGGAACAAGTTAAAAGGGCATTCTCTAATCATTAAATGGTATTAAATTAGGCAACATGCAAAAACAATATAATTAAATCGCTTTGAAATTATCAAGGTCACATTTAGAAATGAAGGTCCATCATACACACACACACACACAAGCATAATCATATTGATGATTGCATTAATTTGATTTAATTAATGTCATAGTTTGTAACCATTTTTTGACTCTGTGGAGTTGTACATAAAATGATCACAAAACCGAAATATAATTAAACAATTTCGTAGATACTTATCAGCTATTTTCTACAGAAACTCACCTATGTACTCTATGAAAATACATCTTACTCCGTAATCAAGGTAGTCACAATCGCCTCTGAAATAGTAAATTTTAGTGCGCTTTTTCAGGAGTGTTCATCTTTTAGCAAGAGAAATCTTTTTTCAATAGCAGGCCAACTCCTATTCCATATAGTAAGGAATCAGCAGCATCTTAATAATCCAGGATCTTCCTTGCTGTCAATATATAGGGTTCAATGACTCTAGTCTTTAGACAGAATCACACTGACTTGTGCCAGAGCTAGTTGGAATGCTTCTGCCTTCTCTGTCAAATACAGAATCACATACTAATTCTGAGCCCCTATGGAGTTCTTTACAAGGAGATTGCTCATGAATGCTAATAACTTGAGAGTATGTAACACTCCTGGACTAAAGGAAAAGATAATCACTTCCCTTTAATGAGGAACATAATATTTCTAAAAATAAACTATCCACTGCTATTCAAAGTGTGCCACACTGAAGTGCTACCTCAGATCATCTACAGTTGGCCATTCTGTCAGCAGTACAAAAACTCTGGAGCTAGGACAAATAATCAGCCAGGCAAGGTTGTGGTTCTTTGCAAATATGCTTGGTGATAAGCCCCATTCAAGTCAGCAGAAGCTATTTCTGAGTAAACATGCATTGTCTTAGAATGTAACTATGATGTAAAACCAAACTGAATGCTTCAGTAGACTAAATGTGATATGATTCACAAAAGCTTGCTGCCTGTCGATTCCAACACTTGCCATTGCATTCATGTCTACAACTCTAACAAGTCAAGTGCTGGGCATCTAATAATAAAATCTTCTCATTAGTAGGTGCTCAGTCTTGTTGGTCTAGGGACATAGTGAGCAACTTGAGATCAGCACCATGGACCAGTGTACCAAATACGTATGGCATATTCTGAGCTGGTGACCTACATTCATGGTAATGAACATGGCAGATGCCAAATGATGATGCTGCTGCTGCTGTTCTAAGACAATATGATGGTGATGATGATGATGATGAAATTGTTGGCTTCACATGTGGAATCATAGAATTGTAGAGTTAGAATGGACCCCAAGGGTCATCTGACTAGATGCAATCTCCTGCAATGCATTATTGACTCATAGTTAATGGTAACAGACAAGGAGCCCCATGCAAAGTCTGCTGTGGGCAGGTTAGTCCTCCAGGCCCTGCAAGCTACCCACTTCTCAGAACTTATCTTTGGGCAAAGCAAGATTGAGGCAGCAAGGACTCTCACACCCAAACAGTGTATCTTTTCCCACCAAGGACTGCAACTACAAGTCGCAGAATCCCCAGTGGAAAACAAATACGGTCTGCTCCATGTCCACAGAGAAAAAAGCCGTGGAGGTAAGCATTGAAGCTGCCTTATACCAGACATAGGCAAACTCGGCCCTACAGATGTTTTGGGACTATAACTCCCATCATCCCTAGCTAACAGGACAAGTGGTCAGGGGTGATGGGAACTGTCATCTCAAAACATCTGGAGGGCCGGGTTTGCCTGCCTTATACCAAGCCATACTACTGCCCATGAAGCGCCACATAGTCTACACTGGTAGCAGTTTTCTATTTCCCAGGCCAGGACTCAAACCTGGGGCTTTTTGCATACAAAACATGCGCTCTACTGCTGAATGACAGCTCTTTTGTTAGAGGGAACGGGGGAGGTGGTGATGGGTGCCTTGTGAGCAACCTCAAGCCTCAGGTGTACAGCAGGAATATTCAGAGAGGCTTGATCCACATCTGCATAGAAAGCAAAGAATGTAACACACTGTTTGCTCAAAAGAAAATCACGGACAGTTGTGCTTTTGGAACCCAAAGGCTTAAGTAAATTCACTGGGAAGTTGCTGTGGGAAGGCAACTTTTGTAAGATACCCAGCAGCACATGCCTTGCAGCTTCGACAAATGCTACTGTTAATTGTCAGTTGTCTTCATAATGCAAGCCTTTATGCAATGCCTGGGATTAATTAGTTAAGTTGAATGATGTTCACGGAACTAATTCAAAAAATCCCTGAACTATGCCATTTATATAAGTGGGTCTATTCTGAGTAGAATGTAGTTCTACATTTAAATAATAATAATAAACTGTTGACAATAATGCAGAACTGGCTCACCAGGTAGGGCGGAGCAGGTTTGTTAGCTTCTCAGCAGGTGCATCACGGTTGCTTAATAGGAGGGGGAAGGTGGCAGGGAGGTTGACATTGTGCAAACACATCAGCAGGAGTACCAGATTGGCTCCACCGTTGCCTTTGCACTGTGCCAGCCTCCTCATCGCCTTGTCTCGCCTCTCTCCATCCTATTAAGCAACAGTGACCCACCTGCTGGAAAGCTAAAAGAGTGCTTCCCCTCTCCCCTCTCCCCACTGCAAACTGCTTCTGCAATCACCTCTAGATAATGAGTACTATTTAAACTACACATTGTACTGCTTTTAGAAACTCACTTTCTGCTTTAATTACTGGTGGGGGAAATCCATTTGTATGAATGTGAGGCAAAAGAAAAGTCTGCAATATGGGAAACCTAACAGTTCCTTGTTAGTAAGAAAGTGTGCATAGTAAAATCCCCATTTATGCACATCTCTAATGAGATGCAAAGGCAGAATTTGATGACGAGCCATGGAAAAATCTGTAGTCTGCCAGACACATGCTTTGTGATAACCAGAGCTAAGTCATCCTTTTATGTCTCAAAAGCAAGCCTGAACATCTAGGCGACAACCACTGCAAATTCTCTTGCTGACCTTAAACAGAAGGTGAACCCAAAAGTAAATTACCCTAAGCATTCCTTTGTTTAGTTTTAGGAGAACAAAACTTGGGCAGCAGCAAAATGCCTGTAGAAGGATGCTGCATTTCTCAGCTGTTTTCATGCCTTCAGTTTCCAAACAGGATAAAGAGCACCAAGTACGCAAGTTTCCGAATGAGTTATCCTGCATGTAAATGCACTGGGCATGGAAATGGCGGAAAGGACCCCCAGGACCCCCCAAAGTGTGCAGAAAAATTGAGTTTGGCTTAAAAGGGGTGGGAAGTCACGATGGGTGTACAGGTGAAAGCCCCCTGCTACTGGGACTGGCAGTTAGGCTGAAAGAAAGCCAGAGATTTGCTACTAGGGTGGAATCTAGACACATATTTAAAAAGTTGTGAAAATGCATTTTTAAAAAAGTTTTGAAAAATATATTGGATATGCCATAGCTCACCATTGCCATCCAGTGTCACATGTGTATAATGCACTTTACAACACACTTAAAACTTTTTATTTGCAGCTGCATAGCTGAGTCCTAGGTTTCCTCCAGCCTAGGGCCCAAAACTACCCCTTTCTAAGAGGGTGGTTACCAGATTAAATCCCCGCCCTCTCTCCTGCAAACTGTGCCAGGGCCTCACAAGTCTACACTCATAATTTTGTAGTATTTTTTTTTTTTTTTAGAATGCAATGGAATTCTAGCATTTTTCCTAGCTACAATAACAGCATCTGATGCTGGTCATTAATCCCAACCAGCCATGTTGCAAATTATGTATGTGCATGCAAGGAAATATCCTGGGATCATTCATTTAAAAATATGAACTTAATTTCTGAACTAGCTCATCTGTATCCTTGCAGTAAGATCTATTCTCTAAATTAAATCAGTCACCTGGGAATGACACTTGCAAAACAATATAGATGGAATAGTGAAAGGGCAGCTAACGTTTCTGTGTGGATAAGACTTACGTTTCTGCCTCTAATGACCTTGTAGAATTTTCTCCTGAAATTTAGGATACCTAGATGTAATTGTAACTGAAAGTGACCACTATGAATTCAAAATGGTTAGCCAGGAGGAAAACTAGGACACATCACACAATGAAGATCTCTTCTCCTTGTTCTTATTTGAGATAATAACCTAGCACGTCATAGGCTAGGAAATCTAAAGCATTTAATTCTCCTAAAGTATTAAATACTCCTATAATTAAAATAGCAAGGACGAGGATTGCGGGAATAAATATACAAGGGAAGGAAGCTAACTTTTACCTCACATCAGCAACAGTATGCCTTCTCCTTTTCTTTTCTTCCATATTCATTTTTTTTCCTCTGTGCCCCGTCTCGCCATCTAATTCCCATGATATCCTTCTTTCTTTTTTGCAGCTCTCTAAGGACTTTGACCTTTTCCATAGTCAAAACATGCAAGCATGCAAAATTAAATGTAAATAACTGAAAATAAAAATAAGGAACTACAGGCACTAGCTCTACATTCACACATGATTTTAGAGCACTACAAAGCAAGCAAGAAAAAAAGAAACAACCAACTTTGGATTTTAAAAAACAAACAAACAAACAAACCCAAATGCAACTTAAACAAGAACATAGACTCCAGCTGGCTATTATTTTCTGTTTCAGGGCTTCATTCTATGAGAACTGATTTATTATTGCCATGCAATGTTCTCCACCTTTAACAATTAACTGAACAAGAACCTTTAATTAAGCCATTCACCCTGTCCTGTTGAACAGGGACAATTCAAGCGTGCTTACATTTCTCAGAAGCAGAGCAAGAATCATAAATCTGAAGCTACTGGTTGCTTTGTATGTTTGTTTTTAAGTTAACAGCTCACTATCAGCTGTGCTAACTTGGCTGTCCTTACAGATATGAACTTTTGTGATTGCAAAGTTAGATGAGTCTGCTAGGAATTCATTAACCAAAACCATTTTAAAATTATAACTCAGTAACAATAATGAATGCCTGATCTTTGCAGGGCTATTGTTTTAAAATGATTTTATGTGACTCACATATTTCTTGAATAAAATGTAAAAACCTTGAGAAGTAATTAAATATGCAAATGTTCTATTATTTTTTATTTTATTTTATTTTTAAAAGCAGGGGAAAGTAAAATGTCCGTTCTTTATTACAACTTATATTCAAGGCTTATTCAACCTCTTTCCTATCCTAAAGAAGAATATTGCAAGGAAACTCTTTAACACTTTTATTAGGTTTCTAAAAAGGAACGAAATACACCCTTTGATCTTATAATCACTTAAGCAGTCCCAGGCTATGAATTACACTCCACTTTCACATGATTGATGCATATGAAACCTTAGTGTGTGAGGGAAGGGCCTTAGCTCAATGGCAGAGCATCTGGCTTGAATACAGAAGGTCTCAGGTTCAGCTCCCAGCATATTCAGGTTAGGCTGCTGCCTGAAAACCTGGAGTGATTGTCAATCAGTTTAGACAATACTGAGGACCACTGGTCTGCTTCCATATAAGGCAGCATCCTATGCTTCTGTGCTCTGAAGTAAGCGAGATGCAGGCTTCAGCAAAATAGGCTGTTATCATTGGCTGTGACATTTATAAAAATTGATGGGGTGCAACACCTGAGGAACTAGCTTGGCCTCATAGCCCACTGCATTGAACAGGTTTATGTACCATCCTAAATCTACAGGATGCTGCAACCGAATGGATGGATCACTGCTATAAGGAAGAGGCGGGCTGGGAGATGGTTGGCCATATCTATCTACCGGTAGTACCTGCTGGAGTCATATCAGTTACAATATGTACGCTAACATGCTGCTATGCCATTTTCTCAGCTGTTTGAGCTCTGTCACCAGGCATGTACATTTTAACAGGAAAATCAAAACTCATGAAAATTTGGCTCATCTCTACCAAGAGTCTCCCTCCCCAAATTTGAGGCAGAAGGTAGTAGTGGAAGGAAAATAGTCTCTGCTTCCCTTCCCCAGTGGGACACACAAAGACAGGTTACCTATAGCCACTGCCACTTACTGGAGATCCAAGAGCTCCCAGTACTTGCATGTTGTCTCTACCTACTTGCTGAGCTTCTCTAATGTTGCTGAAACCTAGAGGTCATCAGATTTATTTATTTTTTCCATATTTATATACCTCCTCTCTAAAATGAGTTTTGGGACAGCTCACGAAGGGGGGGAAAAGATGAAAGCTTTCAATAAACTGCTATTGCCTCCCATCACTCACTCCATGGCAGTGATACTGCAGGAGCTGTTAGCTCAAAGGCGTAGGACAGCCCTTCCCAACATGGTACGCTCTAGATGTTTTGGACTATGATCAACCTCAGCCAGCATGGCCAATGGTTAGGGATGATGGGAGTTGCAGTCCCCAACACACTGAGGATGCTTGGTGTTGGACATTATACTATCAATTAATACTAACTTATAGCTGTGCTATAATGCAGGCTTGGAAATAATGGGCATGTTGGACATTGAAACCCTAAATAAAGAGGAAATTTTGCTACTGGCTTAAATTTGGGGATGACAGAGCTCTGTCTTTTAAATGAACTCATTGCAGCTAAAGTGGAAGGTATGGCCAGATCATGCTGCAAATCTAAAAACTGAGCCAACTGGTCAACTTTTGTCAGAGATGGGATTCCAGCCTATCCCATCAGATTGCTCAAGCTCTCTGGTAACATTCAGTCTCTACTCCCACCTGGTCCCCAAAACGAAAAACCAAACACCATTTTGTCATTAAAAAGTGCCAGAGGGTGGGATTTTTTTTGGGATGTTTTCAATACGTTCTGAGATAATGATTTGCAATTGCTGCTACCTGGAAAATCCCTGAAAAGCTGGTAAAGTTAGGAGATAGAAGGCTACAATCTTAACTAACAAATGTTGGAGTGTTGGCAATATATTTTGTAATAACAACAAAACATTTAGCTTCATGTTAAAAGCAAAACAAAAACATGTTAACCTGAACTTACGATGCTCCTAAAATGACAGAGGAACTAGGCATTAATAAAGCAAAAGGATTTTGACCCTACAATATTTTATTTATTTATTTCATTAAAATTTATATACCACTTGATTGTAGAAAAAAACACAAAGCAGTGGCAAACATATGGCATGCAGAACAAAATTTATACTTGTTGCAACTATTCTTCTACAAATATGACTGTATACTGTTGCAGGATCCCAGGCAACTGCATACATTGCTTCTGTTCAATCCAACCTTTTCAATCACTACTATGGGAGCACAAAAAGGAAGGCAGCCTAGGACACCTTTAAATGTTACCCTGGTCACGTAGGACATTCTTTTTTCCATGCCTGGCTCTTGTGCGGATGGGATAATGTTTGAAAGAACCAGCCTCACATAGAGAACTCAAGTGTGCAGTTCCCGGCTGGGAGGAGGGGAGGAGAAGACACACCCCACCGACTCTCTGCTAGTGTGGTGGGATCATTTAAGCACTACTTCAACCACATGGCAGTCACTCACGGGAAAGTGGGTCCCATGCAACCATGGTTAGATTTAAAGATTTACAAAGACACATCAAGAAAAGGGCACTATCTAAGAAGTTCATACTGCATGTGCACAAATATTCCATAGGGTTAACTGGCTGCAATACAGTTACACTTCCCTTGTGGAACTATAGGGCCCCATTGATTATGTTACGAGGAAAGGCTTGAAATTTTAATGAGATATATGAAACGCCTTTCAAAGAAAATGTTGATATTTCAAAGCATTCCTGAAACTTTGATTTCCATATCAGTTCAGAGGTGAAGTCCACTGAATTCAATGGGGCTTACTCCCTGGTAAAGTGTGGTTTTGGCTTGCAGCCTTGGTTTCATAAAGCTTTTGAGACTGCAAGCTCCTGTACCCAACAATATTTAATTTACTCTTCATAATAAATGATTGTATGACTATGACTTTGCAATAAATGATTCTGTTAAAGTTCTGATTTTTAAGCTGACCCACTATTGATAGCTGCTCAGATTTTGTTTTGCTGCTTCAGCATTCATAATCCAAAGTTTGAATTTCCTTTTTTCCTTCCACTCCCCTCCCCTGCAACTAGCAATTGCTGTTTGTATATGCATGTAAAGAATCAACTATTTGAAATATCTATATATGTCCACATTGCGAACTCACCTGATTCTGCCCCTCGGGCGCTCTGATTGCTCTGACATAAAGCTTGTGCTGCTGAGACGTGAGGCACTGCTGGCACGGGAAATGGCTGACACATCACTGACATCACTATCTGATGATTTGGCAGAGACGTTATCACAACTTCTGTACTGATCTGCTTGTATGTTATACTAAAGAGTTTAAAAGAGAAAGTGTGAGTTCTCTTGACACAGTGTTGGGGGGAAGCTTCATGATGTTACAAATCATTATACTGTTGTGACACTGGTAAACTTCAGGAAATTTCTATTATTATTATTATTATTATTACTACTACTACTGAAAGAAACCCCCAAAAGAACATTTTATTTTGCTAGACCAGTACAGGGAATAGTTCTCAGAAGTCAAATATAAAAAATGGCTCAGGGGCCAGTTTTCCTCAATAGTAATAATAATAATAATAATAATAATAATAATAATAATAATAATAATAATAAATGGCCTCACTTATAACTGATTTCAGTTCTAAGTAGTTCTATACCAGCCTTCCCAAACCTGATGAGCTCCAGCTTCCCATCAGTCTCATCATGGCTACGCTAGCTGAGTTGTAGTCCAAATCATCTGGAGGGCCCCAGCTTGGTGAAGGCTCTCTAAAGTTGCCACAAATAAACAAGAAACCAACTACTGGTTAGCATTGTGTCACAAGGAGACTCACAAGATGATATTACCATTCTCATTTTCAGCATTGGCCTGGTGGCATTCTTTTTTTAATTTCTGTTGACAACAGTAGCATTTTAGCATGTTGACAACCTTCAAAGGCCATATTAATTGAAGATATAAAACTGAGGGGTTGATAAGTGATGATGACACCTGCTTTATGTTACACCCCATAAAGAAGCTTCTAGGTAGACATTTAGCATGCCTGGATACCCACAACCCTGGGAGGAGCTTTGCTGGTCCCTGTACTGTTCCTAACATTTGATGGCTCCTTATGGGGAATACAAATGGCTATTCCTGCCTATACCGTCACAAAACAGTGTACTACACCAGTACTGGCAGTTACTACTTACTAGCACAAATGTTCATAATGTGTACAAAGTTCAATACAGCTGAAAGAGCATTTCAGACCTTAATATCCTATTGATCCCTGCAATTGGTAGGAGAGGGTCTCCTGCAGATGCCATCTTATCAGGAGGTCCATTCCATATCATGTTGGAATCAGGCCTTTAGCGCAGTAACTCATTGGAATTCTCAGTTGGTGCTGATAACACCAAGGTTACAGGTTCAATCCCATATGGGACAGCTGCATATTCCTGCATGGCAAGGGGTTGGACTAGATGACCCTCAGGGTCCCTTCCAGCTCTATAATTCTATGATTCATTCTATGAATTCCCTCCTGCTACATATTAGAGAGGTGTCATCTCTACTGTCCTTTCACTGTTCCCCAAAGACCATCCCCTTCCAAGAAGGCTTTTAAGTAGATATCTTTATCCCAGTCCACATATGTACTGGAATTATTTTTAACTTACTGGTTTTTTTAAAAAAAAATATTCTTATTGTTTTTTTTTAAAAAAACGTTTCTATTGTTTTTATATATGGAATTATTTTAAATGGTTTATATGTGGAACAGTTCTTAACTGTTCTTATGCTTTTCTTGCTTTATGGATGCTTTTGCTTTATTTTAGAATTGTGTATTTTATTGTTGTAACCCACCCCGGAACTTTACGGTAACGGAAAGTTATTTAATTAGGTAAATAACCTAATTAAATAAATAAGCATAATGGCAGTTTCAACATTGTTAACAATGGCGGCTATTACAGGGATTTTAGCCCTCAAATTATAATAGCCAGCCACATTTGAAACTGAAGCAACCTGTTCAAAGAGTATTCTCTTGAGTTGAAATGTATTGGAAATATTTAGATGGAATAAGCTTTCATATGCTCATAGATGTCTTTTGCTACTTTTTATATCAGGTTTCCTCCCCTTTTGTTGAACTTATCTCATAAGCTATGAAACAAAAATCTTAACAATGGCTATGGTAAGTTAAACAAAGGTGTGGGCTTCCAAAGAGGAGCTCGCACATTGCTCCTTCCTGGTCTTTTTAAACCCCTGTACTGTGCTGAGCTAAATCAAGGTTTGGCTTAGCATAACATCCAAACCTGGGCTCATGGTTGACCTCTCTCTTCACTAGCCCAGCCGCTGTAGCCAAGAGATTCCGGGATAATGTACATATGTGCATAGAAAGCATCACAAATATTAAATACAGTAGTAATAACATAAATAATACCCAGGCCACTAAATACAGATATATCGGAGCAGTGAGGAAGTATAGTACAAAAGTTCTCCACCCTGGCGTATATTTAAAAATGTTGCTTCCCCCAAAATCTCCAGCTTATAATGGTTTTCAAGATGGAGTGCAAGAACTATTATGCAGACATAATTAGATCAGCCTCACTATGTGCCAGACAGATTTCAGAATGAACCCAGGGTACCACTGTTTAAAGTCTCCAATCTAAGCCTAAACTAAAATGGGGAACACCTTTTCATAAAGTCTCCAAGCCCCTGTGAAGAGGGACTCTCTTTTGGCAATATTTTTGGAGTAAATATGCACACAGGGAGAACTTATCCATTATACAGGAGCAGGTGGAAAGGCACGTTCTCCAGCGTTATTATCAAGGCAACTAGATGTTGCTCCATTTTGTGACATTATACTGTGAGAGGCAATTAAAGTATCCTCAGAGTGCAGGAGAACAGGAAACATTTGCTTTGGCAATGCAGGGATATACTGAATTCTTCCCAGTAAGGTAACTGTTGTTTTGCTTGCCCTCAGCAATGATACTGCAAGCAAAATTTGATTGGCTATGTAGTGTCTTGATGTTATCGTCCACGCTCCATGATCCCTGGTTGGCTAGCGGGGGGAGAAATGACTCTAGAGAAGCAACAACAGGAATAATGAAGTGAATGAAAAAATCAAGGAAAAGCTAAGTCTGTCTTTCACGGGAGGGCCATTTACAACCCTCCCAACCTTTTCAGCTTGGATTTTTTCAGGGTTGAAAATCTGGTGCAGCCCTCCTAGGTAGCACAACTTAACTTCTGCACTAGCTGCAAGCTGGAGACGCATACCATTATTTATTGTGCATGCAGTTTCATATTTCCAAACAAAAATATCCACTTTTAACAAGCCCTCTCACTGGTTCAGAGTAGCAAAAATGGTGCTCCCCAGATGTTTGGACCCCTGCTCCCATCAGCCCCAGCCAACTTGGCTAATGGTCAGGGAGCTGTAATCCAAACATCTGGAAGGTACCATGTTTGCCGCTAGCTCAGTGTGTTCCAAACACCTTCAGATCCTTCAAGCTATTCTATTTGCCTTGGGTTCTTTATACTTTATCTAAAAATCATGTTTGCAGTTTGGCAGCTTTAATCGGGCCATACATGGAAATGGGCATGTCTGGTGCAGTCACACACTGGCGTACCACCTCAAACATGACTGATAAGAACCTGGAATCATCCTGAGAAGTCTGTTATTGTATACATATTCTACAGTAGAAGGAGTGAAGGTTCCTGCCTGAATGCAAGCCCAGCATCAAGGCAAACTACAGTCCATGTTAGATGTAGTTTTGCATACAACCTAAACTAGTACAGTACAGGGAGCAAGCTATAGAAACAGTAGTAACCATACTGGGGCAATGTCTCTCAAAGTTTCCACCCCTCTCAGTTTGCTCATCTCTGCTGTCCTGATTAAGAATTGTCACTTTTCATTGGTAGGCTTGCTTTTCTTAAAAAAGAAGAAGAAAGAAACCCCCCATGAACACTGAAATCTTAAATTTAATAATCTAGTAAACATTTATAAATCAGATCAACCATTCTAAGCTTTGTTCTGTATCTTCAAGAGGCAAGACTCTTATTCCAATTATACCAAATATCTACCTAAGATAAAAACATCAAACACAAATATGCAAATAACTCTTGCCACTTTCTTGTGAAGTCAGGAAAGCCCCCCTGGGGTGATTCTACAGTTCCCATTACATAGGAATAAAGACAACTGTAGCAAGACAACTGTTTCAGAAGCTTCTGATGCGCTGTAAAAACTGAATGGATAAAATTATGCCCCCAAAATAAAGTTAGTATTTGTAGTGACTTCAAGTCTTCCTAGAAACTTTTGTGTTAGATTGTATTTTAAATCAAGGTTTCTCCTTCCCCTTTCCAATAAAGTATTATATTTTAACACTAACTTTACCTTAGTATATTGCTCACGTTCAAGTTCTTGACTAGAACCAGACTCTGTGTCTGGTTATAACGGTGCATTTTCATTTTCATCTGTCTCGTTCGTTCCTCCACTACTAAATTTGCTGTAAAAACACATAATGGAAGCCTATTAAAAAGAGACGAAAACTTTTAAGAAATAAACGGTTTGCATGCAACTTAGACCTTATTTCAACTTGAACAAGAAGTATTCAAACAACAAAAAGAAGCACTGTGTGTACACAAGACACAGGCATGCTAATTAATATAATGGTTTGCCTGCAAATATTTGTATGATACAATTCCAAATTTGTTACATAATTATAGGTGGTACAATAGAAAAGAACATTTGCTTGTTTAAAGCTGATAAATCTTGGCATTACAGTAGACCCCGCAAATTATGCAGGGGATACATTATGGGGATAGAGCATAAAGCCAAAATTGTGTATAATCAAATCACATTGGGTGCAATGGCGGGTGGGATTGGCAAGTTTTCCTCCCAGATGCCCACCCACTTTCTATTTATTTATAAATAAATGAATAAATATAATAAAGCTGAACGTGCACACGTTAATGTGTGTAGGTTGCGAGTATACTGTGTCTGTAGAACTGTAGCATTCAATCATCTTAACATTAACATAACTATACTTCGCTATCCTATTCAAATAACACTATGCAATACTTGCAAGTGTGATAGATGTGGGTTCAGACAATCATTGTACTGGCTTCTATACAACTAACTGGCTAAGGCAGCAGTCTTAGTCTATGCTAAAGTCTGAAAAAAGCATTTTTACACCTCACACTTAAACCCTTCGTAAGAGAAGCTGGCATTCCAGAAAGCAAAGCCAAGCTGTGGCTGGTATTCAGCTAAGTTGAAATTAATGAATCTAACTAAAGGTAAAGGGTAAAGGGGGATCCCTGACCATTAGGTCCAGTCGGGTTGTGGCGCTCATCTCACTTTACTGGCCGAGGGAGCCGGCGTTTGTCCACAGACAGTTTTTCTGGGTCATGTGGCCAGCATGACTAAGCCGCTTCTGGCAAACCAGAGCAGCGCATGGAAATGCCGTTTACCTTCCCACCGGAGCGGTACCTATTTATCTACTTGCACTTTGACGTGCTTTCGAACTGTGCTAGATTGGCAGGAGCAGGGACCGAGCAACGGGAGCTCACCCCGTCATGGGGATTCGAACTGCCGACCTTCTGATCGGCAAGCCTAGGCTCAGTGGTTTAGACCACAGCGCCACCCGCGTCCCTGGATCTAACTTAGGCATGTTTAAATAATTTAAGTGTCACCTCTGACTAACAGTTGAATACCATCCTGTACGTAGCCTCTTCAAACTTTGATTTGAGTATTTGATCTACAGTTATTACATCACTCACTAATTGGGCCTGAGTGACACTCACTCACTCACAAGGCTATCAAAATTGATAAGCTATTTCTCAAAACAGCTAGACTCTTGAAATATGGTGCACACACAGCCTGATGTAATCTACATCTCCCTACAAAACTGGTGACTCAATGTATACCCCAAAATGTTTTAAACCACTCATGTACCATATACAGGCAAGGTACTCCGATTACTCAAAGAGTCTGAGGGGGACGTTAGTGTACCACTCTCAGAAAAAAAGGGGGCTCAAAGTATATCCCTCAGGTGATTCAGGAAGCAGACATATAAAAATACACGAGGTCCAATTTTCATTTAAGAGTCTGTCTGGATTTTTTCTCATAAAGGTTGCCTACAATTGTGTATTTTGATTTCAGAGGTTACAGATTCACCCATTGTGATAAACTAATTGATTTTACCACAACAAATAAGAGCATTATCTGAGCAAATCACATTATTTTCTGTTACAATGATATACAAAAAGATGTTTTATTAAGGAGATACACAATGCAAATGTGGCAAAATCTAACCTTAGTAGTTACATTTCTCTCTCTCTCTCTTCAATAATGTTTTAATTTGGTAAAGTATATAAAGTTATTTAAACTACAGCATGCCACCAATAAATCAATGAGCAATATTAAAGAATAGCACATATTTAGCTTTAAATTTAATATTGCCTAATTTTCCACATTCTTAGTCACAAAACCATGCTTTTAGTTGCAAAACTCCATTTAGTAAACAGAACAAATGAAACAGTGCCTCAAAACATTAATCTACTTTCTCAGATTCATGTCCCCTCTCTCATACAAACCCAACTTTAACTGGAAAATGCCCCAAGAAACATATTTAGATTGCTAACTATATAGTTACTTGTGCTGAAGTCTCAATGAAACTACATGGTGCCGTCTGTACCAGATCTGAAACATTGAAGTGTATTACATGTGCAGCATGTTATGGTGTTTTGTTTTGTTTTGTTTTTTAAACTTTTTCTGTCTCTGTTATTGTTATGTGAGCTGCTAATATTACTTTTCTGCATACTGCACTGTTCAATCATATGGAAAAACAGCATGCAATTGAAATAAATTAAAGAATTGTAGGCTATTCTATATGCCTCTTTATTACCTACAAATGCAATGATCTTCAGACTGCAGATTCCAATATGAATGCATTTATATGAAATAATGTGAGTTTATTAACTGAATTGTAGATTTGTGTATTATGAACAGTCTTTCAAATCCCTTTCAGGAAGCTTGATCAACAAGGTATATTTGTATAGAGCATAGGGTGAACAAACCTGCAGCCAATGGTGCAGTCCCCAACCTCATTTTATATGGCCCCAGAACTTTCCGGAGTTGCTCTGCTCTTCTATCCAAGAGGAATGGAGCCTGTTTCTAACTTTTCACATCCTCCTTAAGTTCCTGGTTTTTAGAAGTGCTTTCCTCTTTGTGCAAAATTGCAGAAAATTGGAAAGAAGCGGTATTAAATTTAATAAAAATAAATTGATGGGTTTTAACTAACCTTTCCCTGGTTGTATGACTTTGCAAAAATAAGTCATTGTCCCCCAACTCATGAGAACACATTAGGGTGTTCTGCCTTGTATATGTGTACGTGTAGCACATTAAATCTACTTCCACTTGCTTTTTAGACGAAAAAAAAAAAGATTCATTGGCCTGATGGACTTGAAGAAAACCTAAGTACCGTATTTTCCGGTGTATAGGACAACTGGGTGTATAAGACGACCCCCAACTTTTCCAGTTAAAATATAGGAGTTTGAGATATACTCGACTGCAGATTCTCTACCTGGCGTATAAGATGAACCCCCGACTTTTGAGAAGATTTTCCTGGATTAAAAAGTAGTCTTATACGGCAGAATATACAGTATGTTTATATGAGAGTAATTTTGTCAACCCAGGTGGGCTTACTTCTGTGTAGAGCTCCAAAGGGTTAGGAACTGGTTAAAACTGAGTAAGAGTGATCTTTATTCTCTATGAATTTAATCTTATTAGAAGAGGAGGAGGAGTTTGGATTTTGATATCCCGCTTTTCACTACCTGAAGGAGTCTCAAAGCGGCTAACATTCTCCTTTCCCTTCCTCCCCCACAACAAACACTCTGTGAGGTGAGTGGGGCTGAGAGACTTCAGAGAAGTGTGACTAGCCAAGGTCACCCAGCAGCTGCATGTGGAGGAGCGGAGACACGAACCTGATTGCCCAGATTACGAGTCTACTGCTCTTAACCACTACACCACACTGGCTCTCAATACACTTTTGTCTCTTGCTATGTCCACCAATGGCATTGTGGCCCCAACCAATTACCCCTGAAGATATGGGGGCCTGATAGGAAAAACAAAATAGCCCATCCCTGCTAGAGAGTAACCATGCTCATTTTCAACATGAAAAATAACCTATCTGCCATTCAATAACTGATTTAGTGTGTTCCCCAACCAGTTCAAATAGTCCTAGCTATGTGGCTAAACTGTCAGAAATCCCATCTTGGTGTGGCGAGCAAGAGTAGCCTGTTAGCAGTGGCGGAGCTTCAAGCTCCGGCGGGGCGCGGGGCGCGGAGAAACAGGTGAGGGTGTGGCTGGTGTGCGTCCTGGGGGTTGTGGTGTGCCTCCCACCGGGGCGTTAGTGCACCGCCCGCAGGGCATGGTATGTCCTGGGGGCGTGGTGTGCGCTATAGGGGGTGGCACCAGCATAGGGGGGACAGCCATGATGGCACCCCACCGGGATCGTGCCGCCGTGGGCAGTGCACTCCCCCTGCACCCCTGTTCCTCCACCAGTGCCTGTTAGATGATTAGTATGGGAATCATTACAGGCATGCATAGCAAGCACAAAACAAAACTGGTTGTAGAGTTGGATAGGTGAATTGGCAAAGGAGGAGGAGGCCAGTGTTCAGTTGTGGTGGGACAGCAGTGCTCAGCTGCATTACTGTTGCTGACCAGGATGTAGAGGAGTAAGGTCAGCATGGTGCTAATGAACTGACGAAGCCCAAACCAGTGTTCCTGCTGGTGTGTTTGCACCACACTAATCTCACCGTCACCTTGTTCCTTCCCTCTAGCTCCTAGTAAGCAGAGTGGCACAATTGACTGGAAGTCAGGTGAACAGTGCCACCCTGCCATGCTGTCCACCACTGGTTTGGGACCATGTGAGTGCAAGAAAAATAGAGTCAACAGCAACAAGGAGAAGAAAGAAGTCGCACTGCTTGTCAAACTTAAGGTATTGAGTTATAATATCTAACTTTAGAGAAATACAGTCAGGACACAGCTAGAAGACAATCAAGGCTGATGAATATGTGGGGGAAACTATGAAAAATGGGGAAAGAAACCCATTACCTGGATTTCAAGAGTTAATCACTATTCTGTCCAGAATAAAAGACTTGACATTCAAATAGCACTTTTGCAGTCTACAACTAGATACTTTATCAATAATTTGAAACTGTTGCTTTCTGCCTTGAGCCCTTGGGATGGGTTATATACCTTTAAATAAACAAAACATTATTCAAGTGACTGAAGCTCATTGGTGTTGAGCCCACGACTTTCCTGGAGAAATCTCTATGCCTATTTTTGGCTAATGAAACTGAAACATTGACTCTAGAGGACCACCTCACATGATCTGGCTGCCATGGGGGAAGTCACCTGAAATCGCTTCCATGTGATCTTTTGTGGTACACTGCAAGCTATTTCATGTGCACCAGCTCACACTCCCCAGATCTGGCCCTACGACATGGCTTCTTCCCATACTCCAGCAAGCTATAATTAGAAACAGTAACTTATGCATGGTGCCTAGCACAGTGCACGGGGGTGGTATGAGTAATCAAAATGATGATGATGATGATGAATAGGCATTGGTTATTAGCAATTAAAATTATGATGATTATTAGCGAATAAGACTGACATGAATTGTGATGAAAAAAATTAAGATGCAGCAGGATAGAAATCACACTGTGGGGACCAGTCCATAGGATGACATGAAGTGCATGAAACTGCTGGCCATGTAGATCAACTTCTATGAGAAGGAAGTTTCAAGCAGCCTCTGCACGGCAGCCATATTGTGAGAAACACTTTATTACCCTTGCTTATTACAGACTGTGGGTGGTAGAATTAGATGTATGCTTCTCTCTTTGTTTCTCTCTTTCATAATTTAGTAGCAGGAAGTTATCAGAAATCTACAGCCCAGTTCCTACAGTTAGCAGGCTTGCAATCCTCTTCACGCATTAGAAAAACAGGCATGCCCCCAACCCCCCCCCCACAAATGAGGTTGATGCTCCAATTTGCATGCTGTTTTTACAAAAGAGGTGAAGATCATGCAAATCATGTTTGCATGTACAAATTTCCACATAGCTTCACATAATATAGCAAGTGCTTGGTGGATGACAGGGGCATCTAGTCTTCCGCTGCCCCACCATGTAGACGAAACTAACCCTTTATAGGTGTACGACAGCCGAAAAGGAAAGAAAGCAACTCTGAAAATATGTCAAATGTAAAACAGGCAGGCGCATTCAAAGCATGTATGTGATGAAGCTGAAAATAGTTCTCTGCTGTGAAGATATGAATGGGGTGTGCGCACGAGCTCAATAGGATTAACATAAACAATTGGAAAAATCTGAACGACTTGTTGGAGCTAAAATAGATCATAGCTAGCGCCACCTTTAACAGTGCAAATTTCAGTGCTTAACCTCCAGTTGAACACAAGTGAGGATATGATTGCTTGTGGTCAAAGTTAGATGGACCAATACTGCAGAAAAGAGTAGGCTTCCTTCCTTCTGGAGTCTACAATGCACATTTCTTCCTTCCTTGCTTTCACAGGACGGGTTCGTCTGGAACCTGTAGCTTTCCAGATGTTGTTGAACTACAGCTGCCTGCAGAACAGCCAGTGTCTTGGATGCCTTCTAGGTCCAGTTGACTTGTATGAGGAGATTCACTGTCATAGTCACATTGGTTTGATCCTTTTACAGACAGTGTGCTCTTGTCATCTTGGTATGGGTATACGTGAAAACTCCCGTTGTCTCAGACAAACCACTACCCAAACTGGCATCTTAGTCAATATTCTGGGTGAGGGGGTAAATGTTCTGGGTGAGGGAGAGTTATCAAAGGATAAGGCATCATACTGATAGTAATGGATGCTGAAGCAGAAGTGATAAAATTTACAGTCATCTGTTCTTATTAGAATGAGAACACACACATTTTTAGGATCTACAGGTGCTGTGAAACTAACTCATAGAATACTGGGATCCACCTGCCAAAGGTTCTCCATCTCAATGTATCAGAGTCTGATGAATTTGTTTAGGCAGTTTTTGCTTATAATGTGTCTTGCTCTCCCATCTTTTGAATAGGTGTGAGTGCCATGCTGAGTGTTTGACATCTGTTCCACAACTGTGTGTGCAGCAACTGTTGGGTTATCTCTTCTACCAGCCTTTACTTTGTCAGATTTCTTAGAATGGGGCACACTACAAATCAGTCCCTTGGGTACCACCTTGGTTTCAGTGCTGGGGTTGCAGCTGTTTCTGAAGGGCTGTATCCATTCCAAGGCAAACTTGGCTAGCCATATACTGGCTCAAATGTATCAACCATATTTATTGCAGAGCTGTATGTGTGGGTTTGCTATGCACCAATGCAATAGGTCATTGTTTTAGTAGCTAGACTGACAAAATGCATTGTGGGCTATAAGGTTTGTTAGAGGGACGAAGGAAATGCTTGTGGTGCCTGAGAGAAGAGTCATAAGTCCACTCCAGGTGACTAAAAAGAAATTACAACTTTGTTTCTAGCCACATAAGGTGGGAGGCTGCTGTGGCAATTGGCTTTTCTGCTCAGTCATCCTAAAAAAAGGGACTGAAAAAACTGACAAGCTGGTGCTTGGGTACACTTACTCGCAAGTAGACAATTGGTTGTGCTGTAGAATTCTCTTTTCTTCCCTCCTTGAGTCCATGGGGCAAAGGCAGCAGACAACAGATGAAAGGTAGAGGCTTCCCTGATTGCCTGTTTTCCTCCTGCCACTCTATCTGACTATCCTATGGTATGTCAGGGAAGCTGACAGGAACACACCTCTCCATTAGATCAAAATGGAGGTTGTGAGACTATGCAGACCATCTCAGTCTAGCATTTCTAGGGGCTAAGGCTGACCTGGAGAAGCAGCTGCTTACCTGATGGCTTTCCTTGGTAACTGCGCTCTAGTAGCCCAAACAACATCTTGACAAGTCTCCAGGAAGAGGCAGCTATGAAAGAAACAGTTGCCTTCTGCCTCAGCAGCTTGGCTTGTTAAACCAGGGCAGTTCAGGTTTCAAGTTCCCTGTGTACAAACCATTTCTAGTACAAGTAACAAGCATCTTATGCTTATTTTACTTACACAATTACAGCTTTGTGTGGGTGTGCAGGGAAAATCAATAAGTAAATGGAGAACAGTGAAACACACTCTCCATCTATTTACTCACTCCTACCCACAGCTCCAGACTTACCTGGCTTTGGGAAAGTGGCATGAGGGCTCTGGCAGCATCCCAGAGCCCTTGCACAGCCTTCACAAAGCTGAGTGAGGCATCAGGTTTTGAGAAGAAGGTGCAAAGGCACTGGCACAGTCGTAGAGCCCTCCAGCTGCCTTCACCAAGTTGGGTAAACAGCCCTCCACCTTGCAGGGGGACTAGTTCTGTGGGTTCCTGGATCTACATGTTTGTGTATACATGTGAATTCCAGGAATTGAACCCTGGCATAAGCAGCGAGTTACCTGTATACCTGTTGCAAAAACCCGCTATAGATTTGATGCAATGACAAACTGTAAATTCATGATCTACTTGACGCTTGAAATTTGAAACGAGGACGGAACATTCCCAAAGTGTTAGAAAATCTTGAACGGATATTCTAATAAACATTCAGAAATAATCTCAAACATTAGTTTATTTTCTAGCTTATTCCTGAATGTTGGGGGAGGGTACATAGTCTCAAATTCCATGTCCCAGTCACTTCTCTAGTCCATGGATGCAACCTCCATTTGCAAACTCTTGCATTTGTCTACATTGAGGAATCGCGCAAGCACACCTTCCAAGGTCCCATTAATACTTCTTCATTGGCTCATCATAGTCCTCCTTATCTTTCTCCAACTGTATTCATCAATTCCCACTAACCAACACTAAATCCAAGGTGCAGCTGAGGCTCAAAGGAGGCTACAGCACTTTTACACATAGCTGTCAACTTTTCTCTTTTTTAAAGGGAAATTCCCTTATTCCGAATAGGATTCCTCGCAAGAAAAGGGAAAAGTTGACAGCTATGCTTTTACAGTATCTTCTATAACCCATTGGTCAGTTTGTGACGCACACAATTCTGATGTTCTTTCAGCACTTCTCCTCTGGGCCTGTTATGTATTCTAGAAATGGACCCTGAGGGGAAGAGCAGACATTTGTTTTTTTCTGCTTCTTTCTCTCATGGTTTTACTCCCTGTAGAAGAGCAAATCCTTTATTTTGGATCCACATGCCAGTAGTTCCCATTCAGAATGTTATGGTGGTACACATAGTGTTCTTGTTTACCAATGGGAGAAAAATAGTACTCATTTCAGACTGACAAGCAGGCTGAGCAACTTGACCCATGAAACTTAACCCAGCCCACCAGCCATGTTTTATGGCCTCTCATGTGTTTAGACAACCCCGTTTTTGCAGTCTCAGTCAGGTGGCAAAAAGGATGTTTATCAAATCCCTACTAGGCCACCATAACTTGTGAGTTACTTGTGGGAACACCAATTGTGCACTCTTACAGCTACTGTGAGCTGGTTCTGGAGGACTCCAGTATATTGAAACCCATCACCTCATCCAAACCCCCAGAAGAACATTCAAAGGTAGAGATAACCTAAGCCAATGCCACACTTATTTTTACCTTTTTTTCAGAATTCATCAGCAATCATTAAGTTTGTGATTACAGAACTTGAAATCAGCATTTCCTGTCTTAACAGTAAACTTCTTAAAAAGCATCCAGAGACATATGTATGCATTTCTAATTATTTATATCTTGTATTTGTACTTTGCATTGTATTTATATTTGAGTAATTTTTGTCTCTTGTATGCTACCCTAGAAATAAGCCCTGCTGGGTTTAATGGTATTTACTCCCAGGTAAGGATAGCACTTCAGCCACAATCACTTTTAAGGGTGGCTTAATCTGATGTAGATACAACATGGAGTACTGCTACAGAGCCATTTATAAATCATGGCACAATTGCCACGCATCTCTCAACTTTTTTAAAAAACTAGTCCTGTAGCAGAAAACAGCGTGAGAGCCATCTCCAGCTCCACAGGGTGAGATTGAGGGGTTCTCAATAGCAAGCTCAGAATTGGTACACCATCCTCAGTGACAGAGGAAATAAAACATTGGCATATGCATGCTTATAACAGATGCCATTCAAAACAATACCAGAAGTAACTATGATGCATTTGGAGACAGAGATAGTTGTACTCCTTATCTGCTAACTGTAGCTCTCTTCATTTATGTGCAAAATGTGTTGAGGAGACAGGGCTTCCAGTGTCAATGCACTCATGCCGTCCATTCCCAATGTTCTGACAGCCTTTGGGGGGTGGGGATAGGAAACACCTATGCTGATACAGTTGTAGACACTCTACATAATGTTCATCATCTCCCTTTCACATGTCTAACACAGTGCATGGACATTAGGGTGAGGTGTAGTGATGATGTCAGGGTGGGGCCCAGTGGGGCCTGGTCCCATCCCATGCATTACTGTACACATGGGGCACACATGACAAGGGCTTGTGATTAAAAACAATAAAAGGAAACATTTACGGTAAAAATTCAGGGAAAATTCAGAGTTCTTTTTGAGGATTTCTAAGGCTGCTGAAGCAAATGGGAAAACTTTCTGTAGTTGTAGTACCATTTCAGGCTTCAGCTCTCTGTGTGTGTACATGCTCTCTGCACAAAAAAACTGAGTTTAATGGGAATTACTCCCAGGCAACTTCTGAACAGCAGCCATAGTCTTTCCTTTAAGTTGCTCTACCCGTTACTTCTTTCTGGCATGTTCATTTCCTGTGCTGGCCAACCCCCCCCCCCCACTCTCTCACACACAAAGCAAAGTATTCAAAAACGCAGTTAATGTGTCACCGGCAGCCTAAACTTGCACTCAGTTTGGGATTTTTAGTTTTTGCTGCATAAACGAGTCATGACACAAGATAAAACAGTTGGTTTATGGCCTTTATCAAGGTCACACATCAAGATTCTTCTTGGGTGACAGATTTGTCTCAACACAATAAGTAAGTTCAATGGTACATATGCCAGGTTGTTGGTGTTTTAGTGCACAGAGGTGCCCGTGAGGCCATATTGTGACAAAACACAATGAAGCATTTGAAATGGAGATGCAGATGTTGATAATCATGACAGGATTTTTTTTTTCTTTTTTTAAAAAAGCAGTGAAGTTGAGAAAAGATTTAGAATCAAGTATACAAGGAAATATTAAAGGAACAAGTTACTCTTCGTTCTACAGTAATTAAGATTGCGTTGATCGACAGCAACATGTCTTAATTGCCACAGACAATTACAGAACAAGGGCAATTGCATGGAAGTAGTTTTTGGTTATTACATTAGCGAAAACTAAGATGAAACCCACACAAAATGTGTAGAGCATTCTTGAGCAGGCCCCCTGCTTACAAAAGTAAAGCTGTGGTGATCAGCTGCTGTCTGTTTATCTTTACCCATTTAGATCTCAGTGGCCAACCCCCACCACGCCTGCCTGAACAAAGGAGAGGCATTTGCAGCCTTACAATTTATAACTTTAGGAAAACTTACAGGCAGGCACTTCGGCACTTTTGAAAGGTTCCAGGCACAGTTTCCAGGCAGCTTCATGGGAACCAATGGCACAGCAGTGCTTACTTATGCACTCACTATGTTTGGTCCCAGCTCCTGATAGAGAGGAGAACAATTGGGGCCCTGCTGAGGTCACTTGCTGTCTGCCTGTACTCCACATGGCCTACTGCTAGAGGGTTCAAATAAGGTGCCACTATTGCTCAAGTAACCGCACCCTCCCCCCAACCTTTTAAATGTGTTGGCTCCTGCTTCTCTTCTTTGGACAGTCCTGGTATCATAAAGCTGTTGACCAACATTGCACCAGGACACTTCCGAGCATTCCTAAGAATGCATTCCGGTTTTCTTCCACTGAAGCACTCCAGTGGTAGGTCAGCATAAGAGACAGTAGTGTAGTATGTTGATCAACTAATGGCAGAAACGCTTTGCCCATTATAAAGGTCCAGGTACCTAGACTGCCCCCTTCTTCACACTACTGGGATTCATAAACAGCTTGGCCAGCATCAGATGTAGATATCCCCAGTTCTCCTTCCAACTGGATTTATGTTACACTTCCTGACTCTTGCAGTTACTTGTGTTGCAATGGTATTTGCTAATGGGTTATGTTCTCGCTAACTGCTACTGTGATGTTCCCTTACAGAGACTTCCTTTGGACTTTTCTTACTACTGCTATGGCACCTCATTTCTAGCTTCATTAAGTCAGAGTCCCCCATTATGTCCAAACCAGGGAACTCAGACTAGGAAAATAAGTCAGGATCACACTGAAGTAGAGATGAGGGAAAGAATGCTAAAATCCAGGGTTCATTTCCAGCTTCATAAGCCATGGTATATGAAACATGGAACAATTGTCAAAACTAGGCTCAAGATAATGAGAATAGGCCCATATTGATCCCCATGACTAAACAGAGCTTTCAGAAGATCTACAAAAGGTAAGGGTTTTGTTGTGTGGATTCTCCAGTCCTTTATACTGGGTCCAGAACTGCTGGGCATATTCTCATTATCTGTGAGATAGAAGTAAACATTCCCAGACGATGACAACCAAGTTGGTACCTGGTCAGAGGTTGAGATAATATTTCATTAAAATAGATTTGAGGTTAGTAAAACTATTTTACGACTCTAATGGACTGGATGACGTTTAGATACTTGAGAAGTAACCTTTTCCACAGATTTACATTCTTAACTGAATGTAACCTACAAAAAATGAATTGACATGAAATTAGTGCAGAAGAAAGGTAAAAATAACATGACGAGTGTTAGTAAAATTGACATGAATATTTACCTTTTGATGATGAGCTATAATTCTCTTGTTCTTCAATGAATAAAATGCACGGAATGATGGGAACAAAAGAAAGAAATCAGCAAATTTAAAGTTAGACAAAAAAAGGTGTTATACATGAGAATGACAAACACTATAGGCTCTGTTGCAGCATGCATAAAATTAATGTGGGGAACTTGGATGACAAGACCATGACAAATTATAAAGTCTGAGGCCAATAGAAAGCTAAGTATGGTCAAGTCCATTGGAATAAATTGCCTTAAGCCCACTTAACAACATGTTGGGTTGTGGCCTGTTCTTTTTTTAATATAAACTTTAATATTAAAAAAATAAAAAGCTACATCTCTGTTGTACACAATGAGCACTGAAGAAAACAAGCAGTAGGAAAAGGGTTACTAATGTGAGGAGACATCTCTTCAACTGTTACGTTTTTCACATCTTTCATTTAAAAAGATTCACACTATTAAAAAAAATTGTGCTGGGTGGAGCCTAAAACGTACATTGGAGCAAGTATTTTTATCCATTCCCGATTAGAGTACTTACGTACTGCACTTAATCTGACTGGTATTAAAAAATACACGATTGTATCAGAAAGCACTCTCCAGCTCAGTCCAACAACAACTAAAGCAAAGCTTGAATTGCAAAGAACGGAAGAGGAGGATCACACACACAAAGAGTGAAGCACCTATGGGAGTATGTTAACAAAAGATTGAATGAATGAACAGCTACTGCATGACTTTTCAATGAGCAATTGTCATATAATTTTTTAAATGGTGACCATTAAAAATAGCTTGCTTTATTAAATATTACTGAACATCTACTTTTCCTTTGAAAACACCCACTTTTTAAAAAATGCAGGCTGTAGGGTACCACCCCCCCTCCCCTCTTCTTTCCTGGATGTCCCATATAATCCAACAATAAACACTGGCAACCTTAAAATAATTCAAGCGGTGTTTTGAACAATGTAATAGGAATTAAGGAAATGAATAGGAAGTCCTTTCAATAAACTGAGGTTTACTATCTGAAACTAAACTGCAGAATGCTCAGATCAAATGGCTCATGAAATAGTGCAAAATATTGCAGAATTGAACATCACCTTACTTCCAGATGGAGTTGTGATTTATTGTCACTGAACCAGGTTCGAATATTTTTTTAGGTGTAAATGACCAAAACAGCACTTTCCGTTCACCTAGCAATCTATAACCACTGGTGTTTGTGAAAGCAAATCCATTGAGCATATCTTCTAGAAATCTCTATTCATCTGAAGTCTGGAACAAAGGAAAGTCTGAAAACTGAAATATTCTCGTAAGCATGGTGTTCATACCATCATGACCTTGCACTTGTATATGTAGGGAACTAGGCGCACAGGAAACGGTCAAGTGACCTCAGTGAACTGCAATGCTAGTTCAAACATAGTTCAATTGCTGGCAAATATTCTTCCCTAAGTATCACTTGCACATTATTATTATTATTATTAGTAGTAGTAGTAGTAGTAGTAGTAGTAATAGTATTGCAACAAACACAGCTATATGCATTAAATATAAAGCTTCATACTAAGAACAAGGAGCCATTTTTTACTCTGTTTTTGAACCGTTATAGCATGTTGGTGTAAAGGTGGCATGGCTGTGCTGAAAACTCAAGAGGTTTAAAAAAATTAGCTAAAAACTATTGTAGCAAGCTAGGTAAAGACCTTCATGATACAGCTTTATTTTTTATATACATAATATTGTTGTAGAGGATAGTAGGTGTTTGAAAGACAGTAGTAAAGCACCTGTTTGATTTTCAACCTTAAAATATACTGCCTGGCTAATTCTAGCAAAAGCAATGCAATTTAAATCCATATAAATGTGTTAAGGACTAAAGGCACTCCTAGTATTACAGATGGTAGTAATCTAGTCCCATTGCATCAGTGGGTTCAGGCCAAGTATACAGACACAGACACACACACACAAAATATCTGGTGTTTTGTTTTAGAACTCTGAACTCTATCTATATTCTGACATTTAAAAGCACACTTTATCCGCCATCTTTCCCCCACCTCCCTCTTTCAGACGTGTCCTTTCACATCCTCTCTTTCGGCCACTCGCTTGCACTAATACACTCATTACTGAAAAAACTGTTAGACATATGCTACAAACTGGCAAGCAGGCACAAATGTTATGCGGAACAATTATACTTTTTTGTTTTGTTTTGTTTACTACAGGTAAATAAAATTAAAATACAGTTGTCATTTCACTGGCAGCATTCCTTTTCCATGAAAACGATTAAGAGAGCCAATTCTAGAATACTGACACTTGCTACAGCTTTTAGCTTAGTATTTTGTCTTTGCTGGTCTTTTTTATCCTGTATCTTAGGAACATGGAAAAAACTTTATGCAACAGAAGCATTTCACCAGTTTGTTCATTTTCAATTATACTGTAAGACTGATGTATCATTCTGTAATCACCTAAAGATATATTTCTCAATGAGCCCTTGCATATTAGGCTAATTTGGTTAGGAACTGAAGTTGCCATGGGGTTAAGGCCTAATTAATTCAATTAAAACTTCTCCTTGACTTCAGCATGGATCAGCCCTCATAATGCTAAATATACACCTTAGGCTTTCCTGAAACCCCTTGAGTCATTTCCGATATTTCTCGATGGGTTATATCCAACAAGCCATATTGAGAGTAAACCCATTGAAATCTTTTTACTTAAACTGGCACTTGTTCATTTCAGTGGCTCTGGTCTGAGTGTGACTTAATTGGAAACACCCCTTTATCTTTATTTCTAACAGATATGATCAGAAGAAGCCAGATAGATGTTTGATGTCCATTTCCCACTAGGAGATTGTGTAGAAATTATCCTTTATCCACAGGAAATAAAATCTGGACTTCCTGTATATTGAGATCAGTTCTTCTCTGGGATCTCATCACTTTTGCCAAGTTAGAGAATTGCTCTGCAGGGGGATTTAATGTTTGGACAAAACTCCTCCTATGCCAGTTTTTACATTTCCAGTTGAGTTAACGACAGATTGAAAAGAGCAACAAATGGCAGGATTTGGTTGGACATATGAAACACTTTTTTAAAAAAAGGCCATTCAAGGAAACAATGAAAATAGCAAGACTTTCATACTTTAACAATTTATTCTATTCCTGCAGAAATAAACCTCAGTGGGGGCTCCCGTGTTTTCCTAGTCAAAACCCTGTATGCCTAGTGGGCAAAGAGGGCAAATTTGAAATGCACAAGACAGATGCACAGACCCAGCCTCGGTTATGGCCAGCTGTGAAGGAACTTCCAAAGAAATGGCACCTTTGTCCCTTTAACAGCAACAGATTAAAAGTTCCAGCCAGAAAATCTTCACGCAGAGTCATCATGTTTTTTTTTTTTTTTTTACCAACATGTACAACTGAGTCTTGGTAAGAAGTGATACAAAGTGTAAGAGCACCTACTTAAGGAAACGCCCACGGCATTGCTTTTTGTTTTGTTTTCTACATTGCTGCAACCATTCTAGTTTTCCACTCTTGTGGTTTGAAACTGAAACCGGTTGATCAGATTACAAATTCCTATTAGCATTTTTTGAACTGAAATAGTATAGTACATTTTCCAGTAATAAGAAATTCTTCACACGCAGGGGAAAAACACACAAACACTATACCTTATCTATTGTTAACAAAGAAATAATATGCAAATATCCACAAAACTCTCTCCTCTTTTGTACAGCCCTCCTATAATTGACAGTCTGAGATAATGCAACCTGTTGAACTTCAATGTAGTTTTGTAGCAAGTTGTTGAACCAATGAGACCTTAATTCATGGTGACATGATATAGAACAGCAGATACATTACACATCAAAACAACGTGCAGAAAGGAGCAAATATCCAAGTGAAAATGAATGTATGGAATGGGAAACCACTTTGACATACTCTCTACTCATTCATTAGGAAACTCACATCTATATGATGCATGTATTGGCAAAGAATGAACATTTGGACCATCTCATTCTCAATACATATTCATATCTAGAAGGATGCATGACATCAATTTGCTATGGAGAAAGAAAACCTTCAATGTTTTGCCCTTTCAGTTCTGAACTGCACCATGTAATTAAAATACGAAAACTCTAAACAAGTTTCACATGATCTCTAATGTAAACCTAGATATCTGTGACTTCAGAAATATAAGCAGGTGATTCCATCCCCACCGCAGCCCAGTAATGCAGTAATTAAACTGTTGTAAATATGATGAAGAAACGAAGATATTAGTACTTCCTAGATAGCAGATGCTGCAATATCTCTCAGCCATCTGTCTCAGATTTGCTCTAAATGTGTTGCTGATGGTTTCCTTTGTGTTTTCCTAAGTAGTACATTAATTTCCCCCAACTTTTGCTTTTAACTTCTGACATGCTCAGAAAGGGATATTGTTTGAATTGTTCACATTTCTGTCAGCAAATTGCAATCAATTAGCATTAGGTAGACAGCAAAATTAATGAAACACGAATAAACAGAGTGGGTTATTCTCCGCCACCTTAATCTGCCCCCTTGCCAAGAACCCAGCTTTAAAAATACATACATTGCTAGAAAACATGAAGAAGACTTTTTGAAACAATGCAATAATCAATTGCACACCCCTAGTTTGCAATCCACTTTTTAAGAATGTACTAATTAATCATAGAAAGCAATAAAGCACTGAAGACTCTATTTACAAAAAGAAAAAGCAAGATGTTTTTGCAGCATAGGAGGAGGGAGGAAAACAAACCCAAGATTTTAAACTATAAGCTTGTTATTTGATACCTTGCTCTATACTGCCGCTTCTGATAGGAACTTGTGGAAGCTGTCTCCCCCTACGGCTGCTGAAGGGTGTGTCTGCTGGAGACGACTGCATGGGACTTCCTGGTTGGTGCATTCTGCAGGCAAAATTAAGATTAAATGGGATAGTGTAACAAACATCTGAACCAAAGAGATATTACAAGCACCAAGGCTAAATACTTTTGTTAGAATGACGGAGAGGAAGTACCTTACTTTGCATTGAATCCATAAGCTATTAGTATCTGTTCAATTCAGAAAACATTCATTTTTAGCCTGCTTAATTGTGTGTAAAACTCAAAAGGCCTTTTCAATTAGCTCTCTTTGATGTGGCGGACTAGAAGAAAGCTACTTAGCTACAGAGGCAATTAGTCACCGATCTGGAACTGGTAAAATCACCAACCCCATTTTGAATTTGGATTCAAATACTGTAGGCTACTCCATTTGGAAAGCTATGGATAACAATGGTTGAGAAAAAAAATCATGAGTACACGCACACACAACACACACACACACATATAAATAGGTTAGCTATATATATTAAATCTACAGGCTTTCCATAGGTTTCATTCTTTAAAGCACAACTACTGAATAATACAATTCACAATGTACATCTGGTAGTAAAGATGTCGTAAAGTACTTCCAAAATAATTTAATCTTCTATTGAACCTGCATTCTTTTTCCAGATACATTACCAGTATAAAGCTCAGTACTAAAGCAATTTCACAGAAGTAGAGGATAAGGACTATTATTACACAGGAAAAGTGACAGTTGCAAATCAAGAGTCAGTATGTTCACACACATCTCAGCTATGCAATCCCTGTGAATATGAGTTTAGGATTTTCTTTTTGCTCTGTATGTATCGTCCCTCTCATTTCTCTGTATCCTCATTTGACACCGTGGCTAGCTGATCAAATTGGTATTGTTCTTCCTGGTGCAGTGCTTCCAGGAAACTTTACAAATACCATGAAGGGTTTGAAGGATAACAGATTATATCACTGGAGGAGAAATGATTTAAGATAAACTCATGAAGCATCACTGAAGCTGGGACAAGTCAACAATAACTATTATTTGCTTCTCGTAAGCTTGGGGTGGGGAATTTTCCATTCACTGTTTTCTCTGAACAATACTTTCATCATACCAGTTCTAAGTTCAGGACCCAATCTGTTCATAATCACTTCTCTTGGTTTGCTGGGACTTATTTCCTGTCTATTTAGCCTCTCTATACAATGTACAGTGTACACAATACCCATATGATAATAACAAAGCCCAATTTCCCTCTCCATACCTAGTATGAAGAAAACGTGTGATGTGAGAACACACCCTTTGTTATATGAATAGGCTTTTGCATTATGCAGCGCATTTTTGAAAAATAAAATATTCTGAAAGCTTTCGTATGAATGCATAACACAACAAAACAAAACAATGGGAAGACAAAACAGAGGCTGATTTTCACCATTGTGATAAAGCTTGTTGGTATGACTGTAAACAATCCAGATAGTGGAGATAGGACTTGAGCGGAGAATATGAGAAAAGTGTAGATATCATGGCGGGGGAAACAGATTGCACTGGAGTGCCAGAATGAGTGGATGCACTGCATGTACTCCAGAAAGTACACCACCACATTTACATCTGGGAGGCAGGAAACAAAATGCTGTGCTGTACATTTAATAGCAACCTTGTCAGAAGTGGAGAAGGTGGTGCAGACCCTCCAGGAACTAGGTGATGTACAGAACATAATGGTCTGATACTAGAATGCTCACTCGACCTTGAGCGAGTGTGATGCTTTCCCCTAGTAATGACTGGCTGATCACTGATTCTTGGGGGTGGCAGTCCCCTTCTAGAACATGGCAGTAGAACCCTAAAACATTAGGGCCAAAAAAATTGGATTCAGTCATTAGCTGCATATAAGGTAAACACACACAGAGACACACACCAAATCACCACCAGTGTCTATAGCTGCAAATCCATGATTTTCAGTAACATTCATTATTTGTTATCTTCATAAATCTGGTTAGTAAATGATCAAACAGCAAGCTTATCCCTCACTACACAGTAATACAGAGTCTGGAATTACAAATCTGAAAAAATGACGAGATAGTTACTTGCAGTTCTAAGACCAAACTTCTTCCCAGTTTAAATAAAAAAAAATCTATTTCACATCTCAAAAAGTGTATAATCTGCAATATTGACACACCTATCTATTTTACAATATTGGTCTCTAATGGATGCTGGTCTCTATTGGGGGTTGCCATGACTTATTTTCTCTGAATGAGGTCTTCTGTTGCTTTAACCACTGAAAAATACAGAAGTTCCTGAACTGCAGCTCCTCCCACCACAGTGGTGCCGTGATGAGGAAACAGCTCCTGCAAAATATCACCATGCTATTCCACCTGACACCCCAATCCAGAATGTGGCTATCTACTGCAAAAATATAGAGTGGAAACAGGCAGCCGCTTGCTGTATGCTGGAGAACAGCCTTCACCAAAGGTGTCATGGGCTTTGAAGACACCCAAACTCAGGACGCAAGGGAGAAATGTGCTAAGAGGGAGAAATGTGCACACCGTGATCAACTCCTGCCTGGAAACCAATGTCCCCACTGTGGAAGGACATGTGGTTCCAGAACTGGCCTCCACAGTCACTTACGGACTCATTGTTAAAACTGTGTTTATAGAAGACAATCTTACTCGGCTACGAGTGATCGCAGAAGAGAAGAAGAAGAAAGAAGAAGAAGAAGAAGAAGAAGAAGAAGGTTGCCACTTAAAAGCTCCCCATGCACTTACACTTAGTGCTTTTTTCTAGAAAAATAGGTGCCAGTACTCACCATTAAGTTGTTACAGTAAGTGTCACACTTTTTAACAACAAAAAATGTGCCAGTACTGCATACCCCTGAGTAACCCCTGAAAAAAGCACTGCTCTTACTCATTTGTAGAGCCAGCAACACCATGGACCAAAGAGTTACCATGCTTCTACAACTGTGGAGAAGCAAAACATAGGTAACATTTCATGGCATGGTTAGAGCATACAGGTGAATCTGGTTGGGTATCTCTCCCCCCCCTCTTTTTTCTTTCTTTATTATGTTCAGTCTTCATGTAATTAGAAGCAAGCTATTGCATAGTTATTAAGTGTCAACTATGTGGGAAGTAGCTGTCTATCTTCACCCATAGCCATACTCTGTGTGAAAGACAAAGCATCCATTGCTCAAAGAATTCTAACACTGAGTAACATTTGGGAGATGACTCTTCCCCCCCCCCCCCATTACAACATAACAGTGATGGGATAAACTCTCCTAATGAAATTTATAGCACTATACCTTATTATTTTACTAGGTTACTTGTTAACCAGCTCTGTGAAATAGCTTTATTACAGCAGATGCACGATTGTGGCAATAAGCCTACAAAAGAGTACATGAAAGCAGCCTACATGGAAGCAGGGAGACCTACGCAGGGAGGTTCAAGTCTGCTGTCTAATCCCAATGGGGTGCTTTGTAAGGCCAGCGGTAAAATATATAAAACGAGTAACAAACATCATAGATTTCATTATGTTCCCTGCACTAATGCTTTACTTCCAGTAGGTGGCTCACATATTCTTGGCAAAATTATAGCCAATGCTAAGTGATGGTTTCCTGCCAATCTAGCAGTTCGAAAGCATGTCAAAGTGCAAGTACAGTAGATAAATAGGTACTGCTCCGGCAGGAAGGTAAACGGCGTTTCTGTGCACTGCTCTGGTTTGCCAGAAGCTGCTTAGTCATGCTGGCCACATGACCCGGAAGCTGTACGCCGGCTCCCTTGGCCAATAAAGCGAGATAAACGCCGCAACCCCAGAGTCGTCCGCGAGTGGACCTAATGGTCAGGGGTCCCTTTACCTTTACCTTTAAGTGATGGCTAGGCTAAATTGCCAATTGCTTGGCAATCGGTTGATTGGGGGGGGGGGTTCCATGATTACTGTTCATGTGGGTAAGAGTCAGAGTTTGTAGTATTTATATCTGCCCTGACAGCACTTTTCATGAAGCACAGTACATTCACACATACAGAGATGGTTCTCATAAAAAACTCCCCATATGGCCAGTTTATACTGTGGGTATTTGTAAAACTTGCAATTCCTTATCCGAGATGAAGGCTCGTGACCTACAGTGACTTGAAAAGCCTGAAGTGTCAAACACTCTCTGACAGGAAGCAAGGACATTTGTTGACAACCCTGCTGAACTTTTCAGATTGAAGCCTTAAAGGTTTGGGAATTTTATAACTGGCATGTATGTAACAGGAAGTGAAACAACATATTTATACTGACAAGATACAACACTCCTGTTGTTGCCATTTGCAGATTTTATTACCGGAAATCTTAAAAGGTTCTAATAAGGCCAATAAATAAATAAATAAGCAAGCAAGCAAAGTGTTCTTATAACACCGTCTTGCAAATACACTTTAAAAATAAACATAGCAGAATGCAACCGAGATCTTGGAAATCAATAGGGTTTTCTGTGCATAACTCTGCGTCGTAAATTGTGTTGTAAATGTGTATAATGTATAAATAAATAAACAAGACTAACTGATAGGTCACTTGGAGGAGTCCAGGGTGAGAAGATCAGCTGATATCAAGAATATAAAAAGAGCTTGTTGGGTCAGGCCAATGGGCCATCAAGTCCAGCGTCCTGTTCTCACAGTGGCAAACCTTACTGACCCTACCAGATGTAACTGGAGCACTTTGATGCATGTGGGGTGGAGGAACCCCTCCCACCAAACCTTATCACATATGATCATGTGAATGCTTCAAAACAATCCCTCTTTAACCTCCACAGGCAAACCTGAGTTGGCTCAGATTAGTCCCAGCTTAATTGGCCTCAAGCCTATACAGTGGTACCTCGGGTTACAAACACTTAGGGTTACAGACTCCGATAACCTGGAAGTAGTACCTTGGGTTAAGAACTTTAGCTCAGGATGAGAACAGAAATTGCGTGCCAGAGGCATGGCGGCAGCAGGAGGCCAAAGTGGTAATTAAGTTCGTAACCAGAGGTACCACTGTAGTCAGAAACTGTACTGTGAAGGGCATCATCAATGAATGCAAATACTGTAATACAAAAACCTATTTGTTTGTTTGTTTGTTTTCTATACCACTTTGTATTTTTAAGAAAAATCTCAAAGCAGTTTACAGCATATTAAACTAAACCTGACATGTTTAAAGCTCCTTAATCTAGCAACTTAAATTGGATTATTACTGCAAATGGAGTGAGAGTGCAATCCGATAATAATTTAGACCTCACTCAGATCTTCTGCCTGCTATATTCGCTTCTCATTGCTGACATGAGGAGAGAAAGGAGGCAAGAACAAAAGGGGAAAGGAAAGGAGCAAGAGATAGAAAAGGGCATAGAGAATAAGCTTGACAGGCAAGAGGCTAACAGGACAGCCATCTTGCATCTTCCCTTACACAGCAAGTGAGCAGAACACAATTCTCCCTAAAGCCGCTTGGGAAAGGTGCAATACTTTGTGAGCGCTGGATGATCGCTGGTTCAAGAAAAGCCCTGCCCCTTTGCCTCCACTCTTTGATTTCCACCTGCACAAGCAACGACATATGTCGTTTCCCAGCTGGGACCTGTTCCCTGCCTCTGGGCTAAAGACATTCATTCTGAAAAAGTACGGTACTTCCAAGAGAGTGTTTTTGGAGTATCTCTAAGTTAGGGTTGCCATATGTCCAGATTTCCCCAGAGATGTCCTCTTTTTCAGGGTTAAAATTTCTGTTGGGGAGGATTTTTAAAATTTGGCAAAATGTCCGGGTTTGGGACTGAAGCAGCTAATCACCAAATGCCCTCCCTCATTTACATATGCAGCCCGAGTCTGCTGGAGCCGGACCAATCCGCACTTGTCCCCATGCATTATTCACAATCATAATTACTGAGCCCCATATGCAAGGTGTGCAGCTGCCAGAGCATGCAGGGCACCCAGCACAGCCCCGCGCATCCCCCGCCCCCGCCACTACTTGGGCTGCTTGCTCAGGTGCTTTGTGAGCTGGTTACCAGGGAGGGGCTCTAATTTATTGGCGCCAAAATCAGGAGGAAGGGATGGTTCACCAGACACTTTTCCCATGCCACCAAGTCCTCCTCCTCTCCCCCACCTACCTAATAATGGCTCCCCCCTCCTCCACCGCTCCCCAGTGCTCCACCTCTCACCAGTGTCTCTGCAAAAAGTAGGCACCAGAAGATGCCTCAGTTAGCAGCATGTCTCGGTGAAAGCAAGCCAAGCCCCAGCATCTCAGATCAGACGAGGAGAGTAGAAACAATCCCCTTGGGGAGGGAGGAGGCAGAAACTCAGTTCGTTGTGAAGAAAAGTTAAGCCGCTCAGCCCAAGTTTCTTCCGGCTTCTCTCTCTTTCACAAGTTTCACACCTTTCCAAGCTTCCCTCCCTTCCCACAAAGTCCTTTCTGGCCCTGTTGCATGTGCTCGGCCATTTGAATTATAGCTGGACTTCAGAGGCATTGACAGCAATGTTTAGCTTTTTAAAAGAATAACAACAGAAACAACTACAGTAGATCTCCTCTTAACGCACTAGTCAATCAAGTCTTTGAACAAATCCATACCCAGAACGATATACTCTTAATTAATTCCTATTTGAATGAACTTCCCACTTCAGAAAGTAAAGCTCTGGCCTGTAATGCAAGAGCTCTGACATGTGTATGGACTCAGAATGTCTTCCCCATGCATTGTAACTGCAAAATCGATCAATGGGGACTTTGCTTTTCAAAAACTGGATGGCTCTTTCAACTGAATTGAGCATGGATCCATATATATATTGAAGAGTTTTTATATGTTATTTTAAACAAAGGGTGAGGAGGAAACAGAAGCCATGCAGCAATACACTTAGTGGACAATGAAACTGATTTATTTATTTTTAAGGAACATTTATTAACATTTGTACTTCATGTTACGTCAATAGCTCAAATATTTACTGGCCTGCTAAGCACACAGGGTATGAAAGGAGCATATACAAATCCTGTTGCAAAAATTATTTTGCACATTATATTGCATTCTAGCTACTTTGCAGCAGCAGAAAGCACATGTGTACACATGTCAAGGAACATCCAATTTTTGCTGTTTGCCCTCACCATATGCCAAACTGTTATGGAGGGTTCTCCAACCATAAGGAGAAGCTTTGGGTGGTTGGGGTAGGGGTGGGGTAGTCACTAAGACACACAAGGGATCTAAGAAAAGTGTTTTACACTTGCATAAAACAACATTGGATGCAACACTATTATAATTTGATGTTCCTTGTTAAGCTTCCTGCTGTCTTCTTCACCCATTTTTCTCATCAATTTATTGCTACTTTCTGAAAGTAGCATATAAAATGTTATAGGTGCAAAAAAAATCTGGGTGATGGGGTGTGTTTTTATTCTGACTTCTCACCTTCTGCATCAAGGGTGAAGGTTCTCCAGGGGCTAAGGTTCAGAAGCTCAGAGCCTCATTGGCTGACCATACTCTGATAGTACAGAATCACAGTATAGAATCACAGGTTGAAAGGTACCTGGAGGATCAATTTAGTCCAATCCCCTGCAATGCAGGAATATGCAGCTGTCCCTTACGGGTATCGAACCTGCAACCCTGGCATTCTCAGCATCATGCTCTAGCAAACTGAGCTACCTGCTGCCATAGAGATGTCCTTTGCCAGTTGTCCTTCAGGATCTGGGCCTCTAGTACAAATACTGGATAAAAACCCAATAGGTTTTTCAACTTATCTGCAGCAGAATATTTACTTGTAGTTTTATTGTCAGATCTCAGCATATGAAGTCACGGCAATGTGAAACAATTCCAGTAGCCCACCAGTCCTACCTTTCTGTTTCAGACGCAGAGCTTTTCCTAGTCTGTTTTGGGTGCTATATCTTTCCACCTTTCATGGGATGCCTGTGAAATGAGATGTCAAAAAAAAAAAAAATGAAAAAAGGAAGGAAAGCATGTGATCCAGGAAATATATCACAGAAGCTCAAGCGATGGAAGGGTTTTATGAATGGCTAGTAAATATGGAATTTGAATAAGAGAACTGCCAGCAAAACACTCAACAAATGTTATGACTATGAAGGCGTCACCAAGGACAGAAACAGCAAGATTTAACCTATTGTATTCACTATTTGCAGCACTTTTCACACCCACTTGCTCCTGAATGCTGTGAAATTTTAGAATTCATGTCATTTAGTAATGATAAATGTGGTACGAAATGAAATTATCTCTAGGTTTAAAATGTGACAGGCAGCTTTTGCATCACACTTTCAAGTAACACAGATGGCAAACAATGCAGTCGATTAAATACTCCATGATAATACAACTCTATTTTAATTAATCTGAGCACAAGAATAAAAAATCTCCCTGTTTAAATAATGTGATAGGATAAAGGCACTCGACTATAAATTCATTGATATTTCAATTGCTAAACCAATATAAAATTAATGAGTGGTTGAACCAAGTTTTTTTTTTTTAGGTTTTTTTATCTTGGTTGACATTATGGTGTTCTAGATTCATGTGTTCCAGAATACTGTACTCTACAGCATACAAATTAACTAGCTGTCAGATTGTAGCTTAATGGTATGGTGTATGCTTTGCAAGCAAAAGGTCACAGATTCAATCCCTAGCATCCCCAGGTAGGACCCTAACTGAAATCCTGGAGCACCTCTGCCAATCAGTGTTGACAATGCTGAGCTAGATGGACCAATAGTTCATGTTGGGTTAAACAAACTGTTCTCTGTGCTTTTCTCATCTGAGATACCTTTTTGCGTTTTCATAGTCACACAACCATCTACCCGAAAAGCTATTTTCAATGTACCAAGTTTTAGGACCACAACATTAATCAATACAATAATGTTTTACCACAGCATTTAAAAAGGCTTCTTGGTATTCTTGCCCATGCATGGGATCAGAAACAATGTCTCAGTTTCATGGGCATTATCAAGACAACCCAAGCTGTGGAATTCTAAAAGCACCTAATGGCTTAGGAAAGAGGAGGTATTGAAGAGCTCTTGGTAAATCTCTCTGTGAAAGTTTTGAAAAATTGACATGAATGAATTCTGGCTTGCACAATACAAGGCCTGATTTATGCCAAGGAGGCAACTGCATGGAAGGTGGATAATGAAATTCAAGTATTTGAAAACATCAGCTCACCGCCCAGTTGTAATCTTGTGTTATGCATTACCAATATCACAGTATTCTATGACTGGTTTTTGATAGAAATTGGTTATTTGCAGCCATGCTGCCCATCAGAATCCAAGTCTAAATACAGACATTGAATGAGACCCAATAAACTGGAGCTCAGTTCAAAATGCTGGTTTTAAATGGCCCAGGACTGCAGTACCTCAAGGACTGCCTCCCCCATGTGAACCGACCCAGGTCCTGTGATCATCATTTGAGGCTCTACTCATGTCCCTCCTTCCACAAGAGGTCCAGAGGGTGGAAACACAAGAGCAGGACTTTTCTGCAATGGCTCCTCATTTGTGGAATGCTCTCCCGAGGGAGGCTGATACAAATCTTTAGTCCCCAGGTGAAAACATTCCCTCTTCTCCCAAGCCTTCGGTTAATTAAAAAATAATTGGCCTTTTAAACTGGGAGCAAGGTATTTTGTTTGTTACTATGTTATATATTTTTGTGTTTTATATTGTAAACCGCCCTGTGATCCTCGGATGAAGGGTGGTTTAGATTTTTTAATGTAAAAATATATAAAATATATACAGTATGAATAATTGGATTAACTAGAGTTTGCTTTTTAAGTACTTCATTCTTTCAGGCTCAATGGGTTCTGTATTAGGCACTGGTATCCAGAACAACATAATCATTACTTTGTCACTGATCCAAAACATTCCCTTCTCGTTTATTCTCAAACCAGAGCAATTGAGTCTGCCATCAGCATGACATGGAGAAGAAGAAGAAATGCAGGGTTTAGAAGCTTGAAACACTTTTAAACAATGATTTGGGCCGAACACACAGGACCTGCTTATTTTATGTCCATCAGATCATCTAACTAATTCAGACTGACTATGAAAATCAAAATAGAGGCCTAAGCTATGGTAACATCTTTACTGAGCAAACACTGACTTTAATCAGTCATGTCTCAAGAGACTTAAAAAGACCAAACTCTTCGTAACTAGCCCTGTCATGCCTTAGGTTGGTGCCTCAGACTCGCTGTAGTCCAAGATCTTGCATTTCCTGGGATTCAGCTTTGGAGTAGCTACACGCTTGTTAGGTTGCCTTGTCCCTCAGGGTGATATGAAGCCAGCTTCCCATCATATAATGTGCATGACTAGCTAGTGATGGTTCCTTGTCCTCCATCTCAGGTCCATTTTGTTGTACATTGACCTAGCCTAGTTCCCTCGCTTTGGGTCTGAAATGACTCCTGGAACCTTTTGTTTATTGAACTTTGTTCCACACCCCAATTACTTTACATTCATGGAGACTTCTTCAAAAGGTCTAATGATGTCTGTCACTTACATTGCCGTCTACATATTTTCCCATCTCCCAGAAATAGGTTCTTTTGGCAGTGTTTACATGACTTCTTGTGCCACATACAGTTTTTAAGACTGCAGCTCATATATAATGACTTTACACCTCATTCATTCGTGTGTGTGTGTGTGTGTGTGTGTGTGTGTGTAATGTTCCTGCTTCCTTGAACTTAACAGCAGAAGTCCAAATCCCAGAAGTTCTGTTGCTCTGCCGAGAAATGGCCTCCAAGTAAAAATATAGCACAATAAAAATAATTTAATTCAGAGTTAAACTGTATTATTATGCACTAACACCCCCCCCTGCAATTTAACATTATTCAAGGGAATGGGAAATAATGCCAAATAAGACTGGCATGACACAGAGCTACGAAGGTATGGCTTATCAAACACTACTTGGTATTTTATGCACAGGGAGTTTCAAGACAACTTAGCAAGGATACCTCTGTGTTTCTTCCGGATTAGCACTTAGGAGGTTTAAGCTGTCTTGTTTTGGAATGCAAGACTCCAGCGCTGTTGTTCTTCACAAGATTTGGAAACATGGAAGTGAAAGTTGAACAGAATGGACAGAAACAGATAGAAACAGAGAGATGGTCACATGCAGTGAAGATGGAGACATGCATCAAGATATTTCTATGAACCAAGAACATTCCTGTTGTAGTACATCCAAGCAACATTTCTGATCTCTCCTTTTCAGTGTTTCAGAAATAGGAGTTGTTGTGGGTTTTTTTTTTTAAAAAAAATGTGACATTGCAACAATTGTAACAGAAAACATTAATAAAGGATAAAGACAGAAATAATAAACAATAGTTCATCTGCAGTGATTGAACGAAAGTTTGGCTTTACTGTTTTCATTACTCCTGCTGGTAACAGAACCAAATTTGTCCCCTTGAGGTGAATGTTTGCAAGGTTAGTGTTTGGATTTGTAGAAATAACTATTGGTCAAAATTACCTAAGAGTGCCATATATAGATATTATTGATTATTGTTTTCAGTAACTGCAGTACTTTGAGAGAGAAAGAATTCCAGTTATTTACTGCAGATCCCATGCTTTTAGCTTAAGAACCAATTTATTATACTGGGTTTACAGCAAAATTATTCTGATGCCAGCTTTATTAACTATTCCCCTGTCTTTGTTAAAGAAAACAGCCTTAGGCTGCATTTCTATGAGCAACTGTAAATCAGTGGATCACAATTTTAAAAACGCGAATCTCTAGCTTTTGCCTCCATTTGTATACACATATACATTTATCATTTCTTTGATAAAATTATTTCATGTGCAGTTACAAATACTAATAATTTTTTGATTAAAATGAATGGGAATGCTGTCAAGCTATGGCACACAGCATGGAGGAGGAGTGTGTAGAAAACCTAGATATTTTAAATTATGGTTCACTGACTTAATACATGCACATATACAGAGGACCTGTTACAAGCAATGAAAGAGAAAATGCTTATAATCTAAGAACAACATGACACTAAGATTCAAATAAGAAAACCATAACAAAAAAACAACCACCACCACCAAATATATATCACATTTGGCCAATCAGCATATAAAGAGAAATCTCCAAGCACTGGAATTGTTTGATGATTGCTATCTTGTCGAGAAAGCCTGCCCTTGGGATTTTTTAGTCACGAGGAGATTAAATACACCAATTGCACAAAGTAAGTTATACTGTCGTGAACTGAACCGCCTGTGCCTTTTCGAAAGCTGCCCATAGGCCACAGTTTAACGGGCTGTTAGGCAGACATAAGATCACTGAATTAAATGAGACGAAGGTTGCCTAACCGTATTGGATTGTGGCCTCGAGGCACTCTGAACCCCTCTCACTGCCTGCTGAATTCAATACATGGCAGTGCAGTCCTGTGGAAGTTTGCTCAGTTGGCAAGTTCCACTGTTGTTCAGTGGGGCTTACTCCCTAGTAAGCTGTGTTAAGGACTGCAGCTCAAGAGGGTCATAAAGCACCAATTTACAATTCAAAATATGCCTGCCCACTTGCTGTTGAGAGATGAGAAACACCGTGTGGAAGATTCTCTGCTATTGAGACTACCAGGGGATAAAGAGAAAGAAGTGATGGTTTGTTACACAGCATGAAAACCCAAACAACTCATCTCAACTCCAGTATCTACTGGGCTACTGTAAAATTTATTACTGCTTATTATCACCAGAACAATTCCATCATATATGTACTTCACCTTCTCGCTGGAAACCCTGTATCTGGGATTCAAAAATACTGTATGCTGGCTTGAAACAGAAGGCTTCATGGGTTTGGATCTCTGTGTCCTGATGACACAGAGGAGGGGCACCTGTATGAATCATGGATATCCTCTTCCCCACCCCGTCTGCATGGGCAGCCCACAACGCTGGGCAAGGCTAATTTGTCAACTAGGCAGCACATTTTTCAGCATTTGACTGCAAGGACATCAGAGGTGCTTTATAATAATTGAGCAGAATTCAGGTATGAAATGTTTTTGAGTGTCCTATCCTAGATTCCTGGAAAATGTAATTTTTTTTAAAAAATACATGCCTTTAGAAACTTCTCGGCAAGATTCATCAAGTCACTTTTCACTTAGGAGGAGCTGGCTAGTACCTGTCATCCTCCGGAGATGCATGTTGGATTTGAATCCGGGGGCTAGTGGGTCTTCTCCTATCTAGTGAGGGGGACCATCTACCTCTGTTTGTTCATCCAACAAAATAGGGAAAAAACAGAACATTTAGTGTATAATATTTTTTAAAGCTTTTTTGTGGCAAGGAAATGGAAAAGTACCCCAAAAAGTCAGCACTTACTTTTTAAGTATTTTGAGTAAAAAAAAAAAAGCACAATCGTTATTTAGCAGACACATTTGCACAGCTGTACTATTGTGCTTTATACAGTACTGTAGTGCTATGACTTAAAAAAAATATCAGTAAAATAATGGTATCATAGAGGTAACTGATGGCAGGAATTGTATCTTAAATATTGCAGATATCAGTGCCTTTTAAAACCCAGTATGCATTCTTAATGAAGTCTTAACTAGTACAAGATTAAATGTGAAATATTTGGTCAGCCATAGCGTTTTTTGTTTATTCAATCCAATGAAAAATATTGAAAGACCTCTGAATGTGGATGGAATTTAAGCACCATGTTACACTGCTAGATACAAAATATGTCTTTGAAATAGTCTATTTTCCTCACAGCCCACAAATATATGCGTTCCTCTAGACGAGGGTGCACTCCAGTTGCTGTTAAGACTCCAACTCCCAACATCCCTGAGCACTGGCCATGCTGGCTGGGGCTGATGGGAGTTGTAGTCCAACACCTGGAAGGACCACATTGGGTATCCATGATTTAGAAAGTCTCATCTACTGTGACTGGCAGCAGAGTCAGTCCCAGCACAACACCCCCCTTCCCTGCCCCCATAGATATATCTATATTACCATGCTCTGTAATCCTTGTGTTGTTTTAGCCACAGCACCTGCTTTCCTACTTCTCGCATCTATAATTACAGGTTTATTTTTCTTAGTTTATTATTTTTCACAAAAAAGAAAACAAGGGATGTAGGCTTTAATCCTATACACACTTACCAGGGAGTAAGTCCCACTGAATTCAGTGGAGCTTAATTTTTTTTGTAGGCATGCATAGGATTGCATTGTAAAAGAAGCTGATATACATAAATTTCATTAATCAGAGTGTCTCTGGAACTGGCAATAGGGAACTGGGAACTCTCTCCACCTTTTTGATAAGTACAGTTGTTCTAAGAGTTAAAAAGGCTGATGTAGCAACTGCACAAACTGATAGAGCAATGTACTGAGTGCATCCTCCACACACAAAGGTTGCCTGGAGAAAGCATGGTGTTGGGTGCAGAAACTGAATTCTTGCCACTGTGGACATGGCTGAACTTCTGCTCCTCTCCTCTGGTTCCTATGATAATCAGGTTTATGGTGGGTCAACATTTGTGGGTTGGCAGTGGTGCTCTAATGGCCAGCTTACGTTCATGCAGAATGAATCACATCACCCGTGCACCATACATAGGAAGCTGCCATGGGCTTGGGATAACAACAAAGCCCAAATGTCAGGAACTTGGTGGTCATGTGAGTCACCCATCTATCCCAATCCAGTACTTCATTTTGCACATATTGCCAGTCAGCGTCATGCAAAGCAACCAGGGCTCTGGCAGTTTCGGTGGACTGGGCCCTGACTCATTTCTCAAAATATGCAGCATTTTCAACATATTCTTGGCAAATATTGCAAACTTCCATATTGGTCCCCCGCTATCACTTAATCTTCCTCCTAGGGCTTGCTATAGGACAACAGCTTTTATTTAATCATTCAGTTTTTTTCATTGTATGCAATTCAGTGAAATGTGTGCTAACGAATGCCATGTACCCTTTCAACAACTCTGTGTTGCGGGCTTGGTTGAGACAGCAGCTTGTTCCAAGGCCTCTCAGCAAAGTCATATTTAGAGACCCCAATCCAAAACACATTTACTAGGGAGCAAGCCCCACTGAGTACTGTGGGATTGCTTCTAAGTAAACATGCTCATAATAGTACTGTGCATCTCCTTCATTCAAGCCCAATGCTCTGCTCCCTACCTCATTATTCCTGCATATTTCTTCATATAGACGTATTGGTAAATACACAGGAGTGTGTTTATGAAGTGTATTAGAAACTTCATGAGAGCTAATTTTCCATTCAGAAGAGGATGTGTGGAGAGACACTAACAATCCTGATTTTCCACGAGATATAGAATCATTATTAAAAAGGCAAAACACATGTTCTATTAGCAGTGTAACATTTAAAGCACCAGTTTCAGTTCTACTTTTTGAGGTACTTTTCTGTTCATTGATTAAACATTGGGAACAAGCAAACTACAAGGACTTCAGGGGGATTTAGCATTGCAGATTAGTACAGTCTTTTAGGTATTTAGATGTTTAGAAGGCTGTTAGTACGCAGCAGCTTTCCCCCCTCTATGCCAAGTGCTAAAGGAAAAATATAAAGGTACCAGTGCACTCAAAGCCCTTAATATGCTGATATTCTATAGAAACATTTAAAATAATAGAAATAGAAGTGTAATCAACTGCAAACATGCATTACAAAATTTGGAAAAAAAATCTCTCACACAATATGTTTTAATGATGTGAAACGTACTGTACACACTAATGTGGAATAGCATGCAGCAATAGTTTTTGAGAGTTGGAAAGAATGGTCAAAACGTAAGAAATCATAGCAGAGTGTGCAACCAGTAGATGCACCTTCTATACTTTAAGGAAACTGCATCCAATACATTCACAGAGGAGTATCCAACATACCATGCAGTATTGACAGAATTGGAAATCAATTTTTGGTTACGTTGAAGAGCTCTAAAAAGTTTGAGCAGGAAGCAAGTTCCAGTAACTCCTATTATTATTATTATTATTATTATTATTATTATTATTATTATGCCTAGGTTTCCCCAGCCAGCCACTCTGGGTGGCTTCCAACAAATTAAAACATCAACCACAGTAAAACAAAATTAGATGGCATATACATCTAATTTGCACTGAACACTGAGGATCAGGGAGGAAAGCTTTTGGCTTCCTTATAAACTCAAAAGATAATGGGTGCTATTTGACCAAGGCATAACATAATCATATTCATTCATTTCAATGGCTCTACTGTAAGTAAAATTTAGCTAAACACTACCTCCAAGAAAACAGGGACTGGGGGAAGGCACACCAAAGCATGCTTTTGCACGAAGCATGGTTCACTTGGGATGTGGGGACTTCCTGACGATTGGTCAGACATGTATTGGGGATGACACACACAGCTTATGCCCCACTCTTAAAGCTTAGTTTCCCTGGGGTTTTCCACAATCCTGTAAGTCTTAACAATGTTTACTTAGCTCTGTCTGAACTGTGATTAGTATCCAGCACTAGAACGAAAATCTAGATAAAATTTTGAGAGGCAGCTAATAATGATAAGGCAAACATTACAAATCAACAGAGTACTCTTAAAATCAATCCAGCATTCTCCAATAATGCTTGCTCTTGCTGACCCCATTTCAAATTTAGCTGAGGGGAGCTCGCCCACCACTGGTTCAGGATGTGGTGGCTTTCCTTCTGACAGGGTGGGAAGAAGCTGAGAGTAAGTACATCTTCAGCATCTGTCTTGGCTTTCTATATTGTTTTTGGAAACACATTCATCTTCCTCCCCATATAACCATTGTGCTGCAAATCTTCACGTCCAAGTTTTACTATCACATGGAATGAATACAACACCATCTGGATTTCCATGCCTACTCCTACAACAACAACAATACATCCATTTGCTCTTTCTTTGTAGTAAAGATGTCAATTCAGTATGTTCAGCCAAGTGCTGACTGCCATCTGCATTGACCCATTGCCATATAGGGTAATAGACAGAGGTCTATAGTGCTGCCTTTAATAGAAACAGGAGTCTGTCTGCCTGTGTCACCATTCCATGTGAGCATATAAGAACACAGCTTTGCTAAATTTAAGCTGTGCAGTTACCATGCTACAGACATATAAAAACTAGTGAAGCTGCAAGGTTTGGTTTATATAATGTATAAAACTGATACAATGCTTTGCAGCCAGCATAAAGCATCTCGGCCAGCACTGCAGAATGTCTTTGATCTATTATAATAGCCTGTTCAGCTTGCACCATTTGCTCCAACATATGATGGGATGGATAGAAGAAAGGATGGAAGGGAGTGTTGTGTGCCAGCTTCTTCACCAAACTGCCACACTTAGGATACATGTCTGAACTGGACCTAGGGATTAGGTGGGAATCCAGATCAGGAACACACACAAAAATATGCATGGGAGAGTGTGGAGAGTCCACACACACTGCTGGCATGTTCCCTGTACACACACACACACACACACACACACACACACACACACAGGACATACAGTCTATCCTCACCTAATCTGTGAGGATAGCTGAGAAAGGAAAGCTATCACCACCTTTCTACTCAAAACATCAATTAAATGACCAGAGAGAAGATGATATGTCCTATGGCACTGGACTCTGCCCACGCAAGCACATTATCCACTCATATTTTTTTTCTTTTCTTTTTTACTTTCTCTCCACCCCCCTGCTGCTGTCATAAAAAGCAGTGAGATCTGGGACCAGAGTGGCAGGGAGCAAAAATTGGTTAGGTTAGATCACCCCTGCTCCAAACCACTACAGCACACTAGCTCTCATTCATGGAAACAAATCAACATGAGAAGTTTAGTACAACTGAATCTTCAAAAATGCTTTTTGCGAGTGTGCGCACACATGAAATAAAATGTTATTTTCCAGGTCTTGGCATAAATGTGGGTGGCTTGCCAGTGTTTGATCATCAGTGCTCTCTTGTTGCTCTTGTTTTTAAGCACCTATTGAATTCTTGCCAGTGGCTCTGGTAGATGCTGATGCTGCAAAAAACAGATCTTCAAAGAGCAAAGGCTGGCTGAATGCCACTCTTCATACTTCACTTGCCCAAGCATCTCGTTGCCTTCCCAGTTTCAGCATATCCCTGGCAAGCAAAAACAGCATCTTTGCTTGCTCTCAATAAATCTAGGTGCTGGGGTTTTTAATTTTACTGGTGTCCTTATTCTATGGCTAGGGGGGAAAGATTGCATTCATATTCAAACTCTTCCTCTAATGAACTCAAGAGCGGCTTACAGATAGTTCCCAGGAAGTACCAGTATCTCATCTAGGCAGGAATCAATTCAGGTGCCTTCAGACCATTCTTTAATCACATACGTATTGGCCTATTGAGACAACACCTGCTTTCTTCTACAGTCACAGTGTTTGCAGGACAAATAACTCCAGGCACACTACCTATACCTGTACCTATACCTATGCCTATACCTAGATCTAGTTATGAAGAAATACTGTTGAATTCAAATGCTTCCATACAGAGCCACAATCACATCTGACAATGATTCTGGCCAGTAGTGTTTGATTACAAAAAGTATCTTTAAACTGTTTTTGGGAAGCCTGTTTTTTTTTGGGGGGGGGATGTTTTCAAACATTTCAAACTGAGCTCTATTTTTTTTAAGGAAAAACAACAATGTGAAACACAATGAATCCAACCCCACAGTGTTTGAACCCAGCAATTGGAGTGGCACATGTGTAGAAAGGAAACAAAAAGCGTGCCAATCAGCTGCTGGGGTGCGATTCTGCTACCCACACTCACCCTCCTGAATCAGCAAGATTCCAGCCTCCTTTAAAGGGAAAATTTGCTGAATAAGAAGGAATTGCCCGTGAAATATTACATCTGGTATGGTTCGTGGATGTTGATAACCAAGTGAAAGCAACAGAGTCTTGCAGCTCCTTGAAGACGAACAAATTTATTGTGACAAAAGCTCCCATGTGATAGAGCCCACTCTGTTCAGATGAAGAAACAAGAAATGTGGTGCTCAGTTAAACTATCTCAATTAACACTGAAATGTTGTTATCAGCATACTGAGGACTTCTGCAAACCATGGCATTAGCTTGGACTTTAAAGAGAGACAGAGACAGAGAGACAGACAGACAGAGAACCAAAGAAGCCAAAAGCTGCTATAAGCAACACCAACCTACAATAAGCATGGATATTGGAGCAAAAGTGTCTACAAATATCAAAGCAGATATGAATAATAACAGGTGGGTATGAATATAAGACTGATATGGGGGGAAATAACAAACTGATAAGGACCACCAGCACAAATGACAAGAAATTGAGAAGTCTTTATTTTATACCTTTCTTGTTCTGGTGAATGCAAACTAGTATCAGGCCTCAAGCAGTTGGTACTAGCACTCCTAGCCCTGTCAAGCGAGGGCTGCAGTTCACTAGTGCCAGTGCAATGCATCCAATGGAAGGAGGAGGAGAAAAACAAAAAGAAAACAAAGAAAGGAATACAATGTTAGATATCAAATCATAAAGTAATGTTCTATTTACATAAGATGTCAACTAACAATGGTCCAATTAAGATACAATGGAACTGGCTGGATGAAAAAAGAAAGAGAGAGAGAGAGCCGAGATTTGCTTTAAAATAAAATTAAAAAGATAATGCCTGAATTCGGTTGCATAAAACAACAAAGGAATCAAATGTGGCCATTAAGAGATTCCATGAAGTCAACTCAAGATGGATCAAATGGGCAAGACTGCACCTCAGCAGTGGAAAAGCGAGACTTGCCAAATATCAACTAATGGGGAAAATGGGAAGGAAACACTGAAAAATTAACTCTGTAACTTATTTCATCTTAAAAGTTCTATAACACAAAATGATGGAGCACAGTTGTCTCAAACTTCACAATGAGGTTGATCTATTGGACTAAACTAAGAAGAATAGGAAAGGATACTTTGACTGAGACCTTACCTAACCAACAGACCATCAGTAAATCTTGGTATTCGTGAGTTAAGGCAATTACGAAGAAGTGAAATATCCTGACTAAGCACTGATTTGGCCTTAACACATGCAGGCAGGGTTGAGCTTCACAAAGTAAACACAATTCATAAAAGAGAAAAAAAGTAAGTTTCACACAGGATGCAAACCACACGTTTAAAAAAGAAATAAAATATGTAGTGAATTTAAATAAAAATACTGATATTTTTTTTAGTGGGATTTAAGCAGCAGGGATTCAGGAGATAAGGCTGTAGCATTTAGCAACTATTGTGTTCAATGGGGGCATACATCCTAGTAAACATGTTTAGGTCTGCAGCTTTAGCCTCCTTTCATTTCTTAGATAAATTGGGAACATTTGCTTTGCACCAGATATTATGGTGATAATGTGATCAAGCTGCATTTTCAGTGTTTTGGTTGGGAGAGGTTTATTTTATAATACAGTATATGCTGATAAATGATTCTTAGTAAGAAATAGCTCCAACATTTTATTTTTCTTGAATGCATATTTTCAGAAATGTATGTGAGAACTTTAATGGGAACTTTTAACAGATTTCTTACCTGTAAATATTCCAGTAAGTGCCATTCTCTAATAAAGGCATCTTGGGAGGTAGTGTTTTATAATGCCTAACAGAATTTCTTGAGTGTGAAAGAAAAGAAATGGAGAGTATCCATGCAAGAAACAATAAATAAATAAATAAATAAATAAATAAATAAATGCAAATACAGATGAAGCAGTACTTAATGAAAGGTAAAAATAGTAACAATTCTTATGCAGTATTTGCTGTGTAGTTAACAATTGCCACTACTATTAAGGATAACTTTAGTAATGTTATACTGTTAAGAATCTATGTAAGGTGTGCTGAAACAAGAGGTTGTAAAGCAGCAATCTACAGACAACTGAACCCTACAACTTCTTCAGGAGGGTTTTTTTTCTCTCTCTCTCTCTCTCATTACCAGAACGTTCTTGTACCAGTGTAGTACTAAAGCTAGTATCACCTATTTTGTGAACGATCTAGTGCTGGTCGTACCATTAGGCAGAATGAGGCAGCTCAGGCAGCTGATTTTGTACATCACGAAAGGGTAGCAAATTGTTAAGGAATTCAGCATTGTATTTTTACTCCCAGGGAGAAGTGCTTGTGGGATTTTATGTGTCTGGTGCCAAAATAACTGGAACAGCCTTAGGTTCTATGCTTGCTCCTTTACTTCTGAGGAGGCGGGGAATGTAACTTGTGGTCCCTCTCAGGCAGCACCTTGTTAAGGATTTAAAGAGCCATTTTAAGCATGGCTAGCAAAGTGAGATTTTTTAACTTTCTTTTCTTTGAAAAGTAGGGTCCTGTGCTATATCACAAACAACTTTTGGAAGTATGTGCTGGGTAATAATGGAATATCTTATGGAAGGTGCTTTAACGTTTAACAGGTTTCATCACAGCTTAAAGTGTGTTGGAAGCTAGGTACTCTAGTCTACAGCGCTGTGTATACTCATACTGAGTTTCTGCAACAGCTGCCTCCCCAGACCACTTTCACAGACATAGAAGTGCCATGTGTATTTCCTTGTTCCCTTTGCTAAAATGAGAGGGGAGGCCCTTGAAGGAATTCTGTGTATGTACTGCCATGCCCTCAAAGACTCTTAGCAAGTGAGGGTGTTTAATTTTTATGTACTTAATGCAATCGGTATGCATAAGACACAAAACCAATTATGAAAACACAAATTTTAAAAAAGGGAAAATTAATAAACACAGTGCAAAATTAATACCACTGCCATACATTGGAAGACCTTTTGCAACATTTCTTGAATAATTCCATTCAATGGACGGTATCCAACTGATGTCCCATCACTGATGGAAGGCCTACATCAGTGTAATGAGGATAGATGCAATTTTTGGTGATTCCTCCACCTCTCTGCTCCCAGCAAAATCCAGAATGCATTCCCACCCTCCCTTTTCTGTCTTCATCAGCAGAGGGACAACAGTTGGTGTGTATGAATTTTCAACTTCTAAACATTTAACTTCTCAATAACTTAATCTCTATAATCCAGACACTGTGGGGCATATGAATATATAAAATATGTATAAAAAGCCACAGGTCTGGGTACATTGGGCTCACTATAATCCTATCCACTGAAAGATAGGATAAACATATATAAACAAATGTTTAAAAATAATCAAGCAACTAGACCATAGCCTTTTACTTCAATACAGTACTGCTAATACAGGAATATTACAGCAGAGGACTGACAGAAACAAAAGTGACTTGTAAAAGAAAAGAAAAGAAAAGACACGCACACCAGAAGTATCCAAACTTGGTTACCAAATGCCTGTATTTACCTGGTGGTATGTAGGCACTCTGCACTTCTTCCTCGTTTTGCCCTGGGCAGCATTAGAAGCTCACTGCACAGACAGGATGGATGATGAATGAAACAGATATAAATATGAAGCATTAAATGGCATGAATTATGCCATGGTATGCAAATGAAAACATAAAATAAACCAGAAAGCTTGAACTGAGATAGTTACCTCAACAGAAGTTAAAGACATATTAGCACACTCCCTTTTTAAAGACAAGAAATATATATTTGACTGTCTGGGCCAGCATTCTAAAATAAAGGCTACAATCCTTTAGTTTTGGCTGATTAACATGTATTCACTGCAACAGGTTATTAAAGCAGTTTAACTCTGCAGTCTTTTAACATCTGGAACTTTTCTTAATTCACAGCTGACCAGCTGACCAGTTTTTCTGCATTTCTAAATAGAAGCACTAAAATAAACTGTTCATGAAAGTAAGGCAATATGCTTATAGTGAAGAAATATTGAAGAAAAGGAGTTTTATCTTCCAAATCAAAAAACTGTGGAAGTTCAAGCGATTGCCTCACTACCAGCTTCCTCTAATCTATTCATAGGGGTAATGATGCCTTTGCACATTTGTTTTTAAAACACAAATACGTATTATCATTATTATTGTTGTTGTTATTATTTTGTCACCACACATCTTGAATATGTCCTCAAAGTACATTATAGCATTCTAATTCAGAACTGTGGCTCTCCACTGTAAGGAGCTATACATTACAGGCAACAGTCAAATAACTGCGAAGAGAAAGGCACGGAATGTAACACGAGTTTTAACAAGACGTGTACATGTCGTGGGGCCACTAGGGCAGGACTTTCAGGCAGAAGTCAACAGTGCCACTCAGGAGAAAGACCAGGAGGGCCCCCAAATGAAGCAAGGTTGGCATGTCATGTTTTGAAGTGATGAGGGGGAGCTCTGTAAGACCATTAAGTCGATTAAGTAAAACTACCGAACCATATCACTGTATACTTGCATTCTGCCCAAACACAAATCACTGAGATAAATTTCCAAGGTTCACCAGAGTAAAGTATATTTCCTGTTCAGGAAGATGTACCATTTCAGAAGAACCAAATAGTCATATGAAATACTATGGTTTAAACCAGTGCTTTTTTCCCCTTTTTAAAAAAATGTTTAGGGCTACTCTCATTTTCCTACTCATATTGAAATACTGCCGCTCAAGGAGGCCAAACTTAGATTCACAAAATGTTTAGGGGTATGCGTACTCCTGCATCCCCTCCAGAAAAAAGTACTGGTTTAAACATTATCCAAACTGGTCAACGTGTAAGCCACGTGTGGTCCTATTGTCACAATAGCATACATTTCATTGGGGATTGATCAGTAACATCATAAGAAATAATTATGTATAAAAAAGTCTTTAACTATCTGGTGGAATGTTGCCTAACAGAGTCCTACTAACATTAGTAGGAGTCTGGTGCAACATACCACACACAAAAGAGGCCTAACATCCCACATGCAAAACTGGAATTCAGCAGAGTAGGTTAAAGAATAATGGAATACTTTGTAAACTAATGAACCATTGAATTCAATGGTACTAGCTCAAGAAAGCTTCTTAGAAATTAGAGATTATTCAGCAATTAATTTGCTTCACCCATGAATGTGAAGATGTCAGGGGCTCACACTTCCTGAACCCCCTCCTTTGAAGAATCTTATACTGCCAGTTGGACTTTGGTCTGAGTGACTTTTGAACTGGTCTGAATGACTTTTGTTTTTTAAGCTGCAGCAACATTTGTCATCTCACCCAGCCAGCCTGTGACAGGAGAGGTCAATGAGAAAGCACTGTCTCCGGCTTAGAAGGGAAAGTTAGGACTGTACGTGGATATTGTGGGTGCTGTATGTTTTCATAGGAAACATGAAAGAGTGAGATAGGGAGGGAACAACCGTGAATGTGAGAGTAGGAAGCTGAGGTGTGTTTGAAGTTTCTGGTAGTCTTTATGACAGACTGAACCTCCGTGTCCTGCCTGATTAACTACAAATGTGCCAGCATATACCACTCTATGTCCACAGAATTATAACTCTGGACCACCCTAACATACAAATAACTGAGGGTGGAGACAACAGAAAACATTCTACAGAATTTCCAGCAATAAAGGAGAAGCGAGCTATACTGAAGAAGAATCAAAATCCAAATTTGGATGAGTGGAAAGAGAATGAAATCATTTGTCTAATTTCAGTGATAGCCATGGGTTAAATTCTAACTCAGGATGAATGTTGGCTCCCACAAATGATATGAGGCACCCAACACATCATTCTGAAGTCTACTATAGCCAGGGTGTGGGTCTGTGTGCATGTAATCTTTTGATTAAAATAGGGTTAAAAAAAAACCCTGCAAGATAATTTTCTAAATACTTCTTTGTTAGCACAACTGAAAAGTTAAATTCTGGCAATCTAGCACAAGTAAATGGGTAGATACTGCCCCTACTTTAAAATAATAGGTAAGCGAGGCATCTTCCCCATCCCAAATTCCACCACGGGTGAGAGACAATTAACACAGCTGTCTATATCCTCAAAGTTGACAGCTTCTAGTTCTGAATGGTCAGAGCAGAATGTATAGCTACGCTATGCTCTGTTTCACTGAAGAATGAAAGGAATCATTGGGACAAACAGTACACTATTTGACTAGTAGATATGGTTGGCATAGGAAGGCCCAGCACCTCAAATAGATGCAACTTACTGCATTACAGAAATGTGTGATCTTTCTATATCTGCAATAACATCTTTGTCCTCACGGAATTAAAATGGTTCAACAACATTAACCACCCTAGTCCATGGTAACGTTTGCAACAGAATCAAAATTTACTTTTGCAACTGCTAGGTCACAAGAACAAAGCTCTTACTAAATGAAGCAAGATTCCAGTTTTGTCCTTCTTTCTTTTCTTTTTCTTTTTTAAAAAAATGCTACTCACCATATTTGCACTGTGAACATAAAATCAATTATTTTTAATGAGACTCCACTACTGATTAGAATAATGCTTCGCTTCTTATTTGATTACTATCAGACTATTTCCCACCTCGTAGTCCAGACAATATAAAGCTCATAGTTCTAGACAGTATAAAGCACATTTCAACACCAGCAAAAGATATGTTTTAAAATGCACAGATTCACACTCTTAAAGTGGCAAACATACCTTTCTTGATCTGACAAATACTGACTATCCATATCTCTGGACCTGCGGTCAACTGGGCTTCGGGAGGCATCATGGTGTCTAGTTGGAGAACGCGATCTTCTCATTTGATGAATTTCATCTAAACTCCTAGAAATGTTCATAGAAGCACATATGTGTTTGACCATGTTTTTTCTTATCACTGTTTAATCAAGGTTTCCCAGACATTTAACAGGAATGGTCAAGGCTGATGAATTGAAAGCAAGTCCTCCCCACCCCAGCAACAATGGAGGAATACCCAAAAAGTGATGCAAAAAATCCACATTGCCAGAAAGAACTGTGGGAGGGAAATTCTAGCTCTGCCTGCTTAGCAATTTTCATTCTCTACTGTGTTCTATGGCGTTAAGAAAACAACTGAGCTGCTGTTTCTGGACAGCCTAATCATCTGTATCAAGAAACTATAAATCCCCTTCAGTTACTATACCAAAAGAACTATGTTGTTGTTGTTGTTCAGTCGTTCAGTCGTGTCCGACTCTTCGTGACCCCATGGACCAGAGCACGCCAGGCACGCCTATCCTTCACTGCCTCTCGTGAAGGATGAACTATACAAAGCCTCATTTTATGCTATGGTTAGCCTTATATGCCAGGTATTACAGGCAATAACAATGCATTTCTTCCTGTTCCTGTGAGAACCAGCCCGTTAGAATACAGTACATTTATTTCCTTTTTATTCTGTGCTTCCCCCCAAGAGTTCAGGAGGTGTTAATTCTTCCTGCCCCACTAAGTCGCCAAGTTTACTTTCCACAGTCCTGTGGCACAGGTTAGGGCGGCTGACAGACAGGGAATGATGCAAGGCCATCCAAAGAACTTGACAGCTAAGTGGGAATTCTCAATCTAAGTCCAACACTTTATCCACTACACCAAACTGGCCTCCGTGGATGCATGCATAAAAACATCAACACCCATACACCATGTACATGGTGGCTGGTGTATGCCCTTGCTTTTCATAGTGACACAGACTATCTGTCTGCAATGTTTGTGACTTATGAGTAAACAAGGTGGGAGACAAGGAGGAAAAGGGATGGAAGTTGTGACAACTGACTTCTTAAAGATGTTTTTAGGAAAGGTGAGAGGGGAAAATTCAAGCCTATATCTTGCAAATACTAAGCTGTCACTTAAGAGTAATTAGTAGTAATTAACAGTTAATATTAATACAGAGCTTAGTGAGCTGTACAAAACATCCCCTTGTGTAGTCGTTTCTTTGATTTGTGCAATACAGGATTGCTTCACTGTGGTGAGCTGTGTGGAGAAACCTGTCGTGTTTGGAAACCTAGTATTAGGTACGCTACAACACAAATCCAGCTAAATGTGATGGTTTGTATGGATTTTCTTTTAGTTGATAGAAGACTATAGATGCTCACACTGATTTATATTCTAAAAGAGAGAGAGTAGTCTATTATTAAATAGGTTTTGCCCTAAAAGAAACTAATAGGCAGCAGAACTTTCTGATAATTTTTTTTATCTGATTTATAATCTATTGTTGTCTGGTCTATCAGTTTCTTTCCTTAGCTCCCAAATATGCTGGTAAATATCAGAGCCCAGTTCTCTTCTGTCACCCACACCCCTTTCCTTTAAGTATTTGTCTTCCTTAATATCCAACTTCACTGGAATATTGCTAAGTTATTTCCTACTTCCTTTTGTTGTGACCTGATCTCTCCCTCCTCTTCTGTACAAGGGGTAGTCAACATTGTGTCTTTCAAATGTTGTTGGACTACAACTTCCATAATCCCTGACCAATGGCCATGCCAACTATAGTTTATAAATGTCATAATCCAGCATCTGGAGGGCACCAGGTTGGCTCCCTCTGCCATCTGTCAAACTATTCCCTCTCATTTTCAATAGGGCATGAAAACATACCTAAACATCTCCCCTCCTCAGCAGCTCACTTCTTTCCATTCTTCCTTATCCATTTTCTTTTCAAAACTACAAGGCAGAGCACAGGGTCTTCTTTGTCTGACTACCCTAGAGATCTCCTTTGTTCCATGAAAATGGGGGAAATATCATTGGTAGCTTAAAGTGAAATGCCCATTTAACTCTTAATATAATCATCTTTTTAGACTGAACAGCTGCTTTTCTTTCTGTTATGCTTTCACATTCTCCACAAACTCACTAAGGAAAACTCAACGTTTAGTATTTCTTTAAGACAGCTGCACAATTAAGCAAGGAGCCTCTGCATGGCAGACACATAGCTCATCCTAGAGGTGGTTGTTGTAGTGTGGAAGTGACCATGCAGGGGTTTCATGTGCAGCTGCCCAAGGAAAATATCACCTTCACATATCTTTAATCACAATGGAGACAATCCGGCCAAAGTTAAGCCCTTTTCAAAGTTATCTCGATTTGAGCAGGAGAGTCTTAAGCACACATGTTAACAACTCTCCCAACTATAATAAATGGAACTAAAAAGTGCTCGGCTTTGGCTTGAGTCTGCCCAATGTGTGTTGATGATGAAAGCAGCTATATTTTGAAGCCTACCTCTGTAATGGCACATTTGGTAAACGAGAACGGGTCCTGCCCTGATCGTCACCACGGTGAGGAGATACAGATCGTGAACGATGATGGGTTGTTCTTTGCTGTTCTGGCACAGTTAACGTTGTAGATTTACTTTCTCTAGTGCTAGACCTATAGCCTACTGGTAGAAGTGCAACAAAATGAAGTTAGTTCAGGTGAGAAATGGCAGGTGTTCATATCTGGACTATTCTTTTCAGGAAAACATCTCTTTATTGATTACAAGATTTTCAGAGTTGTGCAACTTGTGAAAATCCTGAAATGCCATGCAATCAGGGCTAACAATTAGCATTATATTCAAATGTAATGCGAATATGGGGGGAAAGATACAGACATACATACAGGAGAATTTACGTGCAAGACTGCAAAATTCCCAAAGGTGAGAAAGTGAATAGGAGCAGAAATAATACCTACAGGATTAGGTATTATTTGCCACAAGCGTCACTTTTTCAGCACTTTTTCATTTTTAAATGAAATCTATGCATCTGTGGCTGCAATACTGAAACAGACAGATTTATTCAATTCATCCAGTCTATGGAATTGCTTATGAGTAAATTGTTTTAGAATTGAAGCCTCTGTTTCATTTTCATTTAAATTATCTGCTGACATGAGTATGGTACACAAGTCATTTGACCCAACGTTGCTTCATATAAAATGATCCACAGAACTTGCTTTACATTCAAGGAAACATAAAGTTGTCGCTGGAAGAAAGCTGGATAGGCAAAAAGAACCAAGTCTAAGAGAAAGGAACCCATATGCCATCAAGTTAAAAAAAAAATTTTATTAGCTATGAGCCAAAGGCAAACACAGATTATACTTTCCATTTGGGTAGTAAAACCCACCCATAGTTTAATATTGGAAGTAACATTTTGTCTTCCTGTAGTGGGGGGGGGGGAAGACACACACCGCTGAACTGCACAGAAAACCCTCTTCTTCCAGGAGATGAAAAGTCCCCCATTCAATAGTCAAACTTTCCCGAGAGAAAAAAGACCAGTTATTTTAAATCAGGGATTAGCAATGTGGCACTTTGCTAATGTTATTTAACTATGACTCCCACCAGCCCCTCACAGCTTGACCAAAAGGCAGTGATGATGGATGTTAAGAGGTTAGCAGTATCTGGGGGGGGGGGGGCACATGGATTACCCCTGTATTAAATGAAGTCCCTCAGACCAAGTTGATAGCATGACAAGAAAGCAGCAGCTCAAACTCTATAAATTAGCCCCCTTTAGTTAGAAGAAAAGCTACATGAAGGATCCGTAGGGGACTTTGGATTTGAGGCAGGAAACAAGGGAGACTACAGGGAACCATTCTGAAGATGTATACATCCAAAGCATATGACATGCACCTCTCTTGTAGTTTTTGTGTGACAGCTATGTGGAATGGAAGATGCAGTGCGTTGTGTGTAGAAAACTTGCTGAGAATGACCAGGGCGGGACGGGCATCCTCCCACAGTTTCAATTACTCTGACATTAATTGAACCGCATTCTTATCCTGGAGACAACCAAGGATTCACACACATACATAGAAAACCTAAGTACAGAAAAAGGAAACTGTACGTTTCTTTCATTAAAAGTCACTATTAAACTCCCTAGGGGCATTGGTACTCAATTAGTCAATAAAATATAAACAACATTCAAATTTTCAAATGTTGAAGCTAATGGGGTAATTTATGCAGTTGTGCTCAAGTGCTGTTCCGGGAAAATGGCCAAAAATGGCCTAAGTTACTATTTTTGTCATCCTTCTTGAATCTGTAGTTAAAGAGAACTTCACTGCCATCTTTAATGTGATTAGCAACTCTTGAAAGAAATATGAAAATGAGTTTGTAGTCATAGGCAAACTACATCACACTAGACGTGTCATGTTCAAAGAAGTATGTGTGTGTGTGTGTGTGTGTGTGTGTGTGTGTATACACACACACACAAACGTGTCAAGATTAAATTGGCCAGAATACTAGACAACCACAGTAAAGATGGAAGGCTTTTGAAAATTAGTACTGCAGCTGATCACCAAAATATTTTAACAATTGAAGCTGCTTTTCTTGTTCAGGCAGGTGATTTGCAGCAGGAGAAATATTCTCAGAACGTGCAGCACTGTTGAGCAATTTTTATCTTTGTCTCTGTGTGACAACTGAGACTCTTCCTCTATGCACACATTTTGGTTAATGATAACTTGTGAGTGCTTATGAGAATTATAAAATATATAGCCATGCTTCATGCACTTAATATCCAGTCATGCATTTTCAATATATTCCATGGTGAACCTAAGATATAAGCAAGAGCAAAAGCATAATCAAATGGACAATATGTTTCAGCTAGACATTTTAATTATTATTATTTTTTGGCTTTTTTCTTATGCACAGAAAAAATAGCTTCGAAAAGCAGCCTGTACCCTTGGAATATCCACAACTTTATTAGCTGTATAAACAGAAATATCAAGATTGCCATGCCACTGTTGCTGTTGCTTTTTATTGTTGTTTGTCTGATTTATTTTTGTTGGGTTTTTGTGTTTCAAACTGCTGTAAGGAACCCTGAGTATTGCAAAATGCAGTAGAAAGGCGGGATATACATATTTCTTATTAATGCATAATACATAAATGCAATTAATACACAATACAGATTTTTTTTTTAAAAAAAAAGGTTCACCATGGAATAAAGAATCAAACTACTTTCTAGAAAACATAATCTCCCAATTCATCACCTTTGAAAACTCTAGAAAACCAAACTGGAAGGGGGAAGGGAGAAGCAAAAGTAAAGGATGTAGGACCATGCTCTTCACCCACGCACCTGAAGGAACTACTCCAATACCATCATCAACATCATAATCTGAGATGTCACTATCACTGATTCGCTGAGATCCTGTGCAACAGTAAGGCAAATAGATACCTGTATACTTGGTTCTTTTGTAAAGGGCAGAAATAAGTTTAAGTAAAGATTCTTGTCATTATGGAGAGTCAAATATGGGATGCATTCATATTTTAAAACAAGATTATATATATATTTAAAAAAACCTATTGTAAAATGGCTCAGAAAGGAGACATAGTACATGGATAATGGCACCAGTCCCAAGTATACTTACAAGTTCTGTTGAAATAAAAATTTTTTTTGCCAGCCTGGATGAGTAGGCTGACATTATCTACAGCAGTGCAAACAGTAACTTGCATAGCTGTGGAAAAGTGAAATAAAATGTCTGCCATGAGGGGCAGAACCTGACTGCTCTGCCTCACATACCAGTGCAACATTGTCTTACTAAAATGATCCATGAGGTTGTGGGTTCATATTATCCAGCAACAGTCACTATATTGTGTCAGAGGCTGTTAATAATGTAAGAACAGCATGCTGGATCAGGCCCATCTAGTCGAGCATCCCTTTCTCACAGTGGCCAACCAGATGCCTACAGGAAGCCTGCAAGCAGGGACCAATCACAAAAGTACCCCTCTCTTGTAGTTTCCAGCAACTTGTATGGAAGCCTGCCTTCCCCTGGTCCATGTGACTGGTAGGGGCCTCTCATAACCCATACCCAACCTAGCCTAAAGTTACATTCCATGCCTGAAATCAAGTGTTTCTAGCTGATAAAGAACCATGTAGGGCTTTAAAGTTCAGCTTTTCATGGACTTCTTTTCTTGGACTCTGTTGAGTTCCCCACTCCCATGAACACATTTTCTGGGCTAGAGAACAGCCAAGGTCCTGAAAGTTGTTGAAAAGTCAAAGGAACTTGGACCTTTCGTTGGACTTTAAAACTTAGTATATAGTTTCAAATACATTGCCACAAATGCAGTAGCCAGAGCTATATACTGAATATTAGTGCCAACAGCCAAGAATCAAATGTCATAATCTTCCAGTGACATTTACAGGACCCCACTTGCTGAATACAGTGTAATACTTTAAAAATAAATTGGACTGAAGATGACAGCCACATTGTGTTAGCAACAACCAAGTTGGCATAAGCTAAGTGAACTAATATGGAAACGGTAAAGGTCACTGAGGGTGTGTATGCTGCTCAGTGCTGTTGTTTATCAATGCTTGGATCCTAAGGTAAGAGGACTTTTGCTGGGGGTGGGGAGTTTCTTCCCCTCACTTTGTAGCCACCTGTGAACATCCAAAAAGACACTCCAGAGAAGCCTTTTTTCTACCTTATGCCTCCAGATGTTGTTGGACTACAACTCCCACCATCCCTAGCTAGCAGAACCAGTGGTCAGGGATGTTGGGAGTTGTAGTCCAACAACATCTGGAGACGCAAGGTTGAAAAATGCAGCTCTAGAGGGTCTACCCCAGCAGCTCCCTGTACACGTCCCACATAGTTCAAGAGAGGCTTTTGGTAGGTCGCAAAACGGGATCGGTGAATCCGTCAATTGGTTTCTCTCAGTTTCTTGCTTTTTCATTCTTAAGTTAAGATAAGGACTTGTGATCACGAGTCGGCGACCATGTGTCAGTTGGACGCACTTAAAATGGTCATCGCCTGCGGATACATTTTTGTACACATTGTACACGCTGGAGAACTTTACTGCAAAATTCAGAGAAGAGCAAATTTCAAAGCACAGTGGTGTTTCGGTTTGCATAGAATAACAGAATTATAGAATGGTAGAGTCTGAAGGTATCCCAAAGGTCATCTAGTCCAACCCCCTGCAATGCTGGAATCTCAGCTAAAGCATATTGTTTCAGAAAGTGGTAATAAGGTAGATTCCTCTTTAAATGTGAACTGAACTCAATTTCTTCCCCATCCCTAGATGCAGATGGCTGCAGTGGTGAGAAAACCTTTCTTCTGTGAACGTCCTAAACTTATCTTAGGATCCAAGCTGAAATTTTCACACCCATTCTCATTCAAGTAAAACTCTGGAACCTTTTAAAGAAAGCAGCTGCTTATATGTTCTAACACATATTGAACATGTGTTAGTACGTCTTTGTTATCATAACAAACTAGCCGAAAAGGGAAAAGGAGTCGTGGACCTACTTTGTAATTTTTTGCTAGAGCTTTCTCCACCATGGGCATGTCTCCTTGGCATGAAAGGTGATGGCTGAGGCAGAGGTAGTGAGGATTCATCATGCGTCTGCAGCGTATACCAATGTGGTTCATCATCTAAAAGTGCTGTCTCCAGCTCTATAAGGATCTATGGGGAAAGGTAGCAAGCTTCATCAACAGAAAACAAAACGCTCTGGAGATCCTGTTACATGTCTAAAATAGAACTAGTTTGCAGGGCCAACGTATGTGCATTCACCTCCCCAAGAAAGTCGCTTTCTTCTTCTTGCACTCTGGGCTGATCCCAAACTGTGATCTCCAACATCCGTTCTCTAAAATCTCTACGGTGCACATGGGAATAGAGAAAAGTTTGGTTCCATTTTGGTTCTAAGCTTTTCTTTACCGTTTTGGTCCTCCTCTTACTCTTATCACTGGAACAAACAAACAAAAAAACAAAAAAACACTGTTGTAAATCATGATGCAGAAAGCAAGACTCACCCCCTACTACTACCATACTTATTATGCTGGGCTACCCCTGGTAGCTGCAAAGTGAGGTAAGGGAGCACTACTCAGCTGACCAGTGGCCTTGTTTCTCAGCCACAGAGCAGTGCTGCTCTGCAGTCAAAAGGGCTGAATGGGGACATTCAGGTTGTCCAGCAACTATAAACATAGGAAGCTGCCTTATACTGAGTCAGACCACTGGTCCATCTAGCTCAGCATTGACTGGGAGCTTCTCTCCAGATCATCAGGCAGGGTTCTCCCCCTTTTCTTGGGCCAGGATAACTTTTTTATGTACTGTGGCTTGCCGTTGTTTTATTGATTGGTTTAGAAATTGTTTATTGTAAATGCTGAGTGGATTTCTGTTTAACTTTTATATGTTGATATTATTTTATATTACTCTAATAATTGTTGAATGTTACTTTTTGATGTAAGTTGCTTATTTTAAAGTTTTGCTTTATTATCACATTTTTGTATTGCATTAGATTGTTATAAGATGTACATTTTTTGTTTCTTCTGCATGTAAACTGCCTTGAGTATCATAAGATAGAAAGGCGGTATACAAATAAAAAATTATTATTATTATTATTATTATTTCCATCATGGAAAGTTTCTTTTCCTACAAATCGCTTCCATTGAAAAGGATTCTGACTGCTCCCGCAATAAAAGTTCGTGGTATTAACCCTTATTCAAAGATGGCCCTTAGAACAGTCATGAGGAACTGGAGTAAATTACTCTAATTCATAGATTGATTTTTCATGGCACTTTTAGAAAAGCATATAAACATATAGCAATATATTCTTTCAAACTATTTTTTCAGTAGGGCATGTTTTTCATTTAAAGAGCTACCTTCTGTCTGGAAGGAAATACATTTTTACATAAGGATTCCTTGGGCGTCCATCTATTCTGGGTGGCAGGTCTGTTGCTTGAAGAACATTCACTATTAACTGATGCCCCACTTTATCATACCAAAGCTTTACCTAAAATGTTATAAAATAATTGTAAATTATCAGTCCAGAAAATGCATTCATTTGGCTTCATATCCAATCAGATCCTTGAGACCTGAGCTAGGGTAAAAATATGCTCATTTTATAATGGCAAAAATAAAATACAGTATTGTAAATTTAAATATCCACTCCTCACTTAAGCCTAACCACAATATACTTGATTAATTAGTAAGATCTTGGGCATGATCCACTGAAACTGATGGGCAGGAGATTCGGGACAAACAAAAGTATTTCTTTTCACAGCATTTAATTAATTTATGAAATTCAATACCAAAGGAAGCTAGTGATGGTCATAAGCTCAGATGCCTTTAAAAGAGGATTAGACATGGAGGATGAGCCTGTTAATGGTGAATAGTCATGATGGCTATACCCCTGGACAGTTTACAGGGCAGGTATGATATAAAACACAGTAATTAAGATCAACAAAAAGCTAAAACAGACAGCAGTCCCATCCCCACCTTGTAACAGGCACAGTATAGAGAGTTCACAGATTTAAAAGACAATTGAAAAGCATGGGTGCACTTTTGAAACATCTGGGTAGGCTTGTCTATACAATAATGTTTTTACCCAGTGTGGAATGGAGTACATTGAAAGGGCCTGCTTGATATCAATAGGCAGGGAGTTTCAATTCTTACAAAAGCAGAATGGGTATTATGTGGCATCTGTTCTAATGCAAATTCTGCCGACCTAGGCGGTTGATTGAAGCACAAGACCTCCAAAGGGGATAAAATGAGGTGATCTTTCAGGTAACCTGGATGCCACTGACCAGTAGCTGCTGAGGAGCAACAATGGGAGAGGCTAATTGTCTTCAGCCTCTACTTGCCAGCTGCCCAAAGGCATCTGCTTCACCAATGTGGGAAACAGGATGTCAAACTTAGACGGACCTTTTGTTTGATCCTGGAGAACTCTTATTATGTTCTTATTAATGCATGTTTATCGCTTGATGACTGTTATATCAAGGGATGACATGCATGTGTAAATAAGCTACCCCAGATCAGTACATTTTGCTGCCTGAAATGATTCCCCCACCCGTTACTAGGGCCAAAAGTTTTGCCGCACCAGTTCTCGCCTTCATCTACCCTCCTACAACTTGCTGCACTGTAGAACCAGCCCTGCTATACGTGGAGGTGTTTCCATTGAGTCAGTTCACACATCTGACTGCGCAGCAATCAAGTGTGGGGAAATCAAGAGGACAGGAGGTAATGTGGAAGTTTTATTTGTGGTGTTATATCTGGGATAGCCTATGCATACATCCAAGTCATCATGGGACGATCTAGTGATGAACGTTCATACAAAAGCATTGCTTCCAAAATGTTCATAAAAACATTTTTCTGCATACAATTTAGGCTGCACAGACGTCAAATAAAAAACGAAAAGGAAAGGCTAAAATTTTCATTGACATTTTCCTCCTAATCTGCTCAGTTTTGTAACCTATACCTGAACAAAAACAGCAAATTAAATGTGCTGCTGGTGAACACCATTTTGTACTTACAGAGAGCTGCCCAGGTAGGACCTGTGGAGCATCTTTTAGGGCTCCAGGACTAGTAGGGGAAATAACAGAAATTGATGGCCGTTCCATTTTTTGAGATTCAAATGAACTAGAACCTGTAAGGATTGGGGGGGGAGAGAATGTGAGGGGGGAAGAGACAGCAGTTTAATGCAAGATACACCAAAAACAATTTCATTACTGCTGCTACTTTTAACATGTAGCATTGCACACACTGAAGCAACTACTCTGAGATGCCAAAATCAATGGGTTGACTATTCAACATGAGAAAGAAGATTCTCTTTTGAAATAAATGAGGGGAGGGTGACAAAAGAGTCTTCGCCAAAATAACAACAGCAATGATGGTTATGATAAAAGAAGCAAAGTACCTTCCCTTTGTAGCCCATTTTCCATAGCTGCACATTTATTTATTTTCAAATCGTTATAGAAAGGGGAAATGATAGAAAAAAAGAGGAGCAGGAAAGGGAAGAAAAATAAACATTTGAAAATTCTGATAAATGTCATTAAATGCTGGATTTTCAACAAAGCATTTGATCTTGAGCAGATGCAAAAACAAAATAAGAAAACTGACAGCCTTTCCACTTGGTCAGTCAAGTCATAATCCCGAGGCTATTTTCAGTATCAATATTCCATCCAATATCAAGGAGACAGATAATCTCGCTACGAGGGAGAATATACTCGGTACAGTATAGTAATTAAAAAAAGAGTAAGAATGGGCAAGACATTCTTTGCTAAAATGTGTCAAAGATTTTATCTAAACTTTAAAATAAAAGGTTTGCAAAATGTAAGTTGCCTTGGGGGTCATTTTTTGGCCAAAATTTGACTCATAATTTTATAAATAAATAAGATGTGGGAAGGGAGTACTATTGTCACCATTTGTTAATCAGAAATAAAGTTGGTAGTGGAATGCTAGAGATGTTCAGAGAATAACAACACTATGAGTGATACTCAACTAAGTTGTACTCTGAGTAATCTTATTGAAATTGATGGGCTGAGAACTAACATTGGCTATCACCCTAAATTTCACAAATATTCATGTGGCACATGCAGGAAAAATGGATTATGACCTCTTGTGGGCCTGTTATGATTGTGCAACTATATACCACACAACAGGTGTTGAATTTTTCTTCAGTTTTTGCAACTGATGCAAAACCTGGAGTGAAAGTTGATACACATTTGCAATTCAGGGAACTGATACCACAGGAAGACTCTAAGTTACGTTTTCTCACTGAAAAATTCTTTTTTCCCTCAAAGATCATTTTCATGTGGAATTTTACCACACCACAGAAGAAACAACCTAGCTAGTTTCTTGTCTAAACTGGAAGTGAATTCAAACAATCAGTTCAGGTGATGACATTTGAGAGTTCTCACCATTGAAAGTGTAGGCATATCAGCACCAACGTTTTGTGGACTGAACCCAGTGGTATCAAACGTCGTTTTAGACAAAGATTGTGCTAACAGACTGCATAATGCTGCATAAATTCTGCTAAATAATTTTGTGTCGATCTAAGCATAAGCAAGAACAAATGAAATACTCACTAGATTCTAGTGGAGGATGAGAAGTCTCGGGAATCCTTGGAATGTCACTAAAATAGGTAAAGAAAAATTAGAAAAAACCTGAACAGTTTCTCTACAAAACAAACACATGGACTAATTTTAGAGGGAGGTGATTACTTAATTTTCAACAATAATTACCCTCAGATTTTCACTCATGCCCCTGAAAAATCCCACACTTACAGGTCTTTGATACATCTTCGTTAGATATATTGTTGTTTCTACTTTAACTTTTCTCTCATAGTGCTATGCCGATACCTTTTCTCTCTCTCTCTCTTTTTTTTTTTTTTTTGCATAAGAGGCTTCATCTTCCTTCTTCATTCCCAGGTTGCTTTACAATGTCTTTCAATTTTCTTTAGAATTTTGATGGCACAGGGCTGAGCTTACCTAATTGTTGTGAGGGAGATGAGGGCACTGTGTGTGTTTCTTTCCATTACACATTTCTCTAGTAGTCTGCAGCCTCCCTGGGTGCCTGTATTTCCTGATCTGAGAAAGCCCTACAGGGAGTGATACTTTATGACACCATCATTTAGGCTTTAGCTAAAGTGTGGGAAGCCAGGGAGGTTGCCAAGCCTCTGGGATTGGAGCACTTGCTGATTTTGTTTCAGCAAAAAATCCATTTTTAAAAAATCCTCTCCGCACTGATTTCTTTTAAAGTGAAAAGATCACATTTAACAACAAAAACAACAATCTATCAGGAGGAGTGTATGCAGTCTCTCCACATTCCCATGCTTACAGGAAAGCCCAGCTGAGATTTTATTGAGCTACAGACACCTAGGAAGGCTGAAAATTCCAGCACCAGAGAGATGATTTGTAGAATGAAAGAAAAGACATTCACAGAAGACTTTGGCCACCTCAAAAGTAAGGTAAGTATAACAAAATCCCACACCCCATTCATGAAACTCTTCCCTCCTCCTTCCAAATTTCCAAACGTGATTCCTTTTTTCCCATTAGTAAAGCTGGGATTTACAATAGAACTTGATGATCCTAAGGGATTTATCACTAATGTGCATTTGGTTTTGACAATGATTACAACACAGGCAGCAACTTCAATATGGACACACTATCAGGTTAGTATTGCAGTTGGATGTTCCACAATATTTGTAAAATCACACAACAAAGGGAAACATGTTGGAGAATAGAAGGGTGACAGCTATCTACAGCTAGTGATTCTGACTTTTTGAAAATGACACAAATTGTGTAACTCACTAGAAGTTTTTATACACGCGTCTCAAGGAGTTTGCTGAATGAAGCCTATGAAAAAAACTTACAATAACAAAGGGGGGGACCAAGAAAATATGGAAAAGGTAAAAATAATAATAAATGCATATACACATGGAAATACAATACACATGGAAATTGATATATCCCTAAATAGGGCTGCAATTCTAAACACAGTTACCTGGGAGTAAGCACCCTTGAACTCAGTAGGATTTACTTCTGAATGGACATTGTACAGCAGATGTGGAGAACATTTAGCCCTCTAGATGTTGCTCCTATCAGCCTCAGGAAGCTTAACCAATGGTAAGCGATGATGGGAGCTGTAGTTCAGCAACATCTGGAGGGCCAAAGGTTTCCCACATCTGATGTATAGCATCATGTTACAGATTTACATGCAGTTCTTATACATTAGCCTCTGAAACAGCAAAACATGCTTCCTATTAGTGGCTCTCAGTCCAAAAAGATTTTATTTGCCCTTTTACATTTGGGTGGGGATTTACCATAATTTTATGTTGGGGATTCACAAAAATCTATAAAGTCCCCTGGCAGCATGAGATTTTGCTAGATCTTGCCAGGGGTCTTAGGCATAGCATGTGTGGATGATATCCAGATATGGTGCATAGAGACTTGTTCAATAGATTTAAGCTGCATGATATGGGCAAGCCACTTTCTGCATACAGGCCTTGAATACTGTCACACATAAAGAAGCATTGTGGGTTGCACAGAATCCAGGGAACTGTTGTCTGTGCCACAGTAATGCCACAGAAACACAACCCTCAACTTTTTTTCCTCCATGTCTGACCTCGTGGCTGCAGTATTTGTGTGATTACATGGATTTAGCAAAATCTGAAGGAGAATGTCGTGACACCTGTGGAACCTGTGTACAATAATCATTAAAAATCCCAACCCCTATCCCTCCTCCATATATTTACAGTTTTAGCTACAAGTCTTAAAACGCTGCACATCCCTGCACAAACTCTATACAGAGCAATGTGGTTTTCTCAAGAGGGCAATCCAAAGATAAGCATGCAAGCTGTGCTACCCTTCCATCACTAATCTCATCACCTTCCAGCTCATGAAAGGAGACAAGCTGCAAAATGAAGCCTTTTGCATTAATGGAATATCAGGATTCTAAAATGAGTGTTGGGGGATGGGAGTTCATGAATACAAAAGGCTCCTCTGGCAGACATTTGCCTTCCACAAATTAAAAGGAGATTGACATGGTGACATGCGTTGGGGGAGCCCTCCAAGTTAACCCAACTCCTTTACTTTCTCCTGCGAAATGTCTGAAAAGTTGTGTGTGTGTGAGTGTGTGTGTGTGTGTGTGTGAGAGAGAGAGAGAGAGAGAGAGAGAGAGAGAGAGAGAGAGAAGATTGAGAGGGGGAATGTATGTGTGTGCGCATAGACTGAGTCACACAGAGAAATGCTTACATACGGTAGTTATGACCGGGGGGGGGGGGTGCATTTACAAAACGAGTGATTCAAACCTTACCCAATAGGCCTTGAAACAATAATTTCAACTTGAGGTTCTGATTTTGATTCTAAAATAATGTTGTAAACTTCTTCGTTTGTAGCTCCAGGAAGCGGTTTGCCATTCCATTCTAGAACTTCATCACCTTGAATGTAAACACAAAGAAGGTTTTCTTTCCTGCCTTTTATATCACTTTGCACAAGTACACACAAATACAAAAAAGCAAGCTTTCTTTTCCAGGCTTACAGATGCCCAGTTTATTCATCCTGATAATTTTGCAGAAAGCTTGTGTAGAAGTTATACAGTGCCTGCTCTTTATTTAGCATCCATTCTGATTTGTTTATGCACAGGCTATACATCCGAAGGTAGCCCTGTTTATGGAGGTTTTTAATGACTGATGTTTTAATGTATTTTTAATCTTTTGTTGGAAGCTGCCCAGAGTGGCTGGGGAAACCCAGCCAGATGGGCAGGGTATAAATAAATAAATAAATAAATAAATAATATGTTGTTGTTGTTGTTGTTGCTGTTGTTGTTATTCAACACCCACTATTTATTGAGCATTCATCCTGTTTAGTTGCAATAAGGTTATATGACTTCCCATCAATTGAACATTATCTCATTTTTTTCTAGTGCATTTTCTCATCATTTTCCCTATCATAAAATGTCTGGCTCTTTATTAAGTGCATTTGTTGTGCCAGAGCACTTTAATCCATTTTAATTGTGCAAAACTAAATTTGCGACAGAATCTATCTTCTGTGTATGCTAGTGATCTCTTCGTATGCCGACCAGACAGGAGATTCCTGCATTGCAGGGGGTTGGATTAGATGACCCTTCGGGTCTTTTCTGACTCTACAATTCCATGATTCTATGAGAAGCATCCTCCTGGCCAATGCATGTAGACAGAAGTAAGCTCCTCCAAGTGGCCAATCAAACACCAACACTTTCTTAAGGGGTTTCAATGTTCAAAGAGGCTGCTCAAATAGCCCTGGCTCTTTATCATGACAAGCAGACTGCTGTTTGACGATCCTCACGTCAAAGCTTTGTTCAGTTCATTTTGTATACAGTGTACTCTGCTAACACCCTGAATACAAACACAATCGCAGAAATGTAGAGTTGGAAGGGACCTTGAGGATCACCTAGTCCAACTTCTTGCAGTGCAGGAATCTATCACCCAAAATGGGGCTTGAACCCTTGGATTAAGAGTCTCATGTGCTACCTGAGCTATCTATATGGAAATAAAATCCACAGATCCAAAAAATTTGCAAAGCCCCCAATTTTCATCACTTCCCATCATTTTCTATAAGAAGTCCTTTACTGCACCGAAGACGATTTCCTTCTGAATTCCGAAGTTTCTGTCCACCTAACACAGAATGGGGAGCCCAGGCACTAGCATAGCTCTGGCCCCCAAGCAGATCTGCAGAAGCACTGCATGTATCCATTTATTTTCAGACTTCCATGTTCACTTAAGCAGAGGGCATCAAGCATGCAATCTAAAGGTGCTTCTTCTCATGGGGATCAGTGCACTCAACTGGGTGGATTTATTTAGGGCCCATTTTTGTTCATGTAAGCAATTTGATAATAATGTCAACATTTAATATTTAAATACTATTTTAAAAATTAAACATGTTATTAAATGTTTAATGCATACATAGGGAAGTCCTTCCAATGCTTTATATAAATATAATGCTTTTTTATTTTCACCATATATAAATAGCTGCTTCTAAGGGCAACCTGCACACTATTGCTGACAGTAATGATAGTGATTATCAATATATTGCTACCATCACATTAGACTGAAATGTTTTATTGCAAAATTTAAATTGGGATAGGGAACCTCATGTCTGGAGATGAAATGCAGCACTCCAGGCCTCTCTGTCTGGGCCTTGGGACTCTCCCCATGCCCTGCTCCCTCCCCAGGACTCAAGCCCTGTCCTCACACCATGCCCCACACTGAGCCCACTCCACACTCCCCATGAGAACTGCTGCTTGACTGAAACATGTCCTGTAACTATCATAATGCCAAGCTGAAGGTTGGGGAGTGGTGTGTGTTGTCTGTAGATGTAAGAACCTCTGACTTTTGCATGACTGGAAGGTAGCCCACTGTACATAGTGCGTAAGGGTCAAATCTGTTGCTCTGCCTGCTTTGGTCTTTGCCCCCACCCAGCTCTGGCCCCCAGAAGGTTTATGGCAAAATGTGGTCCCGAAAAAGTTCGGCGTTCCTGCTGTAAATGCAGCACAAAACACAACAGTAGTGCTGTTTTCGCAACATCAAAAAAATAAAAAATAAAAATTCAGTGGCTGAGTTACCTGCTCTTAGATGTCCCACCACATCAGCCAAGCTACCTTTCTTTACTTTGGTAATGAAGGCACCAAGTCGTCCTAAATCAGTCATTTTTCCTCCTACAACCTGAGTGGGAGGAGGGGAAAGTGTCAGTTTTCAGAATACAGCAAATTACATTTTAAGGAATGCAATGAAAAACTATTTAATCCAATAGACAGCTGCAAGTTACCTATCACGACTTGCTGACCAGAATGTTTACGCACACACGAATGTTTACACACAAGTTCAAAGTTAAAACAGTCCTTGCTGAAGTGATATTTTATGTAATGTTCATAGGCCTTATACATGCAAAACTATATTTCTATAAGCTCTCATATTCATATTAACACTTAAACAGATTCTAGGTCAAAACACGTATTATGAACGTTTGGAAAGCCTGCTGGACCAGGCCAATGGCTCATGCTGGTCCATCATCCTGTTCTCAAAGTGGCCAAACAGATTCCTGTGAGAAAACAGCAAGCAGGATTCGAGCACAGGAACCCTCTCCCCTCCTGGGTTTCCAGCAACTGGTATTCAGAAGCAATGCTACTTCCAACTGTGTCCTGCTTGTGGGAATCACATAGGTTCCTGATTGGGCCTCTGTGGGAACAGAATGCAGGACTAATGTGCCCTTCCGTCTGATCTAGTAGGATGATAATCTTATGATTGTTATTTTCCACTTCCCATTAAGCTCTAATTAAATGTTATGGCCAGCTTGAACCTTAATATGAAAGAACATACAATGCTCAGTCCATGGCTATTTGAACCGGCAACCTGATACGCATTCAGTCTTCTTAATGAAGGGAGATGTTCCCCTATTTGGAAAGGAGTTTGGAATTCATCTGTCTGTATTAGGAATTCACAGGGGGGAAGAGAAAGGTCAGAAAAGGCTGCTGAGCTAATGTATGTCCATCTGCAAATTATATCTATGTCAGGCCCCTGCCCCCAACATTAAAGGGGCAGAAATGCCAAATATATTTCTATGGCTCATGATTCTATTTTCATACTTGGGAAGGTGTGGACTGGCTCAGCATCCTTTTCCTCTTTCCCTACCACAAGGTCCAAAAACCAAATATAAGTTTAGTACCCTGAGGAGGAGACACCACCCATCACTTAGTTCTCTCGCTGAGGCCACAGCCAACCTCTAAAATATATTGGAATGAATTTACAGCCTAACCTCCACAGTACTTACTTTGAGTCCCAGCAATGCACCTGACTCCTTTGGCATAGTTGTTCTCTTGTTGAGAATAACACGACCAATTAGGCGATCTCCCTCTTTAGATGGTTGCCACGTTACAGGATGCTATTAAAAATAAACAAACAAGGAGAAGCAAATTCCTGTTTATGCATACAAACCAAGTAAAATAGCCACACTCTTTTTTCTGATGTAATAAAGATGTTGGGCATCTATTTTTATAGTTATCAATGAACTGCATGTTGCCTATGCTGGTTATTTAAACTGTTTGCTGTCTTCAGCATAATACTTAGAATGGAAGGCACACTTATGATCCAAGACAAAGTATACAACTCATTACGGTTTAGCATATATTTTTCTATTAAGTTTATTCAATGAATGAAGGAGCAGTTTGTTTGTTTTACAAAAATATCCTACCTATTAAAGATGTTTTGTGGATTATTCATAAAAACAACTATGTCACAGTCTTTTTCATATTATCATGTTAAGAACCAACCAACACCATAATGATAGATAATAATAAAAAATCATTTATTTTAATTTAATCCAATAGACCAATTTGGCATATTTCTTACCGAGCTAATAGGAGATGTCTCCCTACTGTGCCACGTGGCAGGATCAAGCCAGTAATAATCCAAATCACCTGGAAAATATAGGAAATGAAAGAAATGTGTATTCTGAAGGAAATGCATTAATTGTATTATGAGCTGAACTAAATTTAGTGTTTGAATTTAGAAATAATAATAATAATAATAATAATAATAATATACAATTCCCTATTCAACTGCAGATCTTGCATGATGATTGAGTTTTTGTTTTGGTTGAGTTTGTAATTTGTTAAAACAGTTTCTATATTACAGTGTTTCAAGATGCTGATGTTGCTAGCATATAAAAATTACAAGGAGATACTTCAGATTGGCCACATTCAGATGACATCCTAAATCAAGTCTGAGGAACATATGGCCCTCTAGGTGTTGTTGGACTTTCACTCTCATCAGACCCAGCTGGCGTGGCCCGTGGTCAGGAACAATGGGAGTTGTAGCTCAACAACATATAGAAGACTACAGCTTCCCCATATGTGTGCTAAATCATAGTTTAGCAATACCAGACTGAGTCAAGTCTTCCTACCCATGTTTGGATGCTCTTATTCTCTCCTTCAGCACAAGCACAAGGAGGAAATATGAAGCTTCTGCTACAGTTTCAGGTTAACCAGAGTTAACATTAATTAATGTTAACTGCGGTTTGATTAAACAAGTCAGCTTCATAATCCATGCTTTGAAACTGGCTTGTTTCAAACAAACCATGCTTATGATTAACCAGTTTGTTGGGTTTAAGCTACAGTTAAGTGAAACCAAAATCTTCCTCACAGTCATATCAGAGAAAGAGAAAGATGAGCCCATGTCCCAATATAGCTCATTTCATCAAGCAGAACTGGGTTATTTATTCTGGCCTATCTAGTTCCATTCTGATAGCATTTCTTCTGGATTTCAGGTACCATATTTCCTGTAACCTGAGATGATTTCAATGGAGGTGCCTGGGGTTGAACCTTGGACCTCTCTGCATATAAAACAACACACTCTACTTGCATGCTATAAACACAAGCTTGGTTGTTTCAATCCCACAATTTCCAACTGCAGTAAATTTTGAGCAGCTGCATGCTTGCTCCAGGTCCCCATATGGCCTACTTGTGTACATTTGCAAATACATAGGACTGTATTTCAGGCTAAAGTTAGCTGCAGATAGTTCCTATTTAAATCAATGGCACTTAAATGATGGCTAACTTGTGTTACTGATTTCAATGGAACTCAAGTTCAGCTAACTTCAGCTGGCTCCAACTCAGAAATAGCACACCATCATAATCAATTTCCAGTAAAACTGCTCTGAACATCTCACTATTTGGGGGAGACAGAAGCAACCAAAGCTACAATGTGTGACATACACATAGCTGTACTAGTAAGCGATTGATAGTAGTTAAAATAATTTTGTGCGGTATGTAGTAGGTATATATACACAATATTATTTGAATAATGGAGGCAAAACTGGAAATGTACTTGATGAGATGACACACAAGTAAAAGGGGTAGATAGAAAAGATGAATGAATTACATGATGTGAAGTGATGGAGAGAGATGCATATGTTTCTGTGTTATGCAATGATGACCAACAAATGAATTATAGTAATCAATTCGCAGAGATTGCAGTTTAGAATACCAATCAGGATTCTGTACAAGAAGATACTTCCTTGTAAAGGCAAGCTGGAGCACAATTCTCTGCACACTTACCTAATAAGTCTAATTGAAATTAGCAGAACTTACTTCTGAGTAAACATGCATAGGATTGCACTGTTAGCCACTCTGCTATTGTAATGCAAGCTGTGCAGACTCTGGTTTACCTCTGCCATGGATTCATTAGTTAGTCTAAAGCAGCTCATTCATTATCTCTTATCCTCAGCTCCACCCACACCTGTAATATGGGGCTAATAATGTCAAACTACTTTACAGAGCTGTAATACAGATGATGAGTGGATAATAACAACAACAACCATCAGCATCAGCATCAATGGCACATTTATTTCTCATTGGGCTTATTTATTTTTAAAATATATACCGATATATAGCATGGTTGATATCAAAACCTCAGTACAAGTACATAGCCACCCTTATGTTAAACCAAAGTTTAATATTACAAGAGTGAGCCTACCCTTCCCCAATCTGCTTTTGATGCACCTGCTTTAATTTTTAGATTAACCACAGTTTACTGTGTTATCATAGATTGGCCATTTTAACTTTAACTATGGTTTGTTTGAAACAAGCCAACTCCAAACAATGCATTATGAAACTGAAAATCCAAGGCATCCAGTTGCCAGCTGAGAACAAGATGCTGCTCCAGATGGGCCATTGGCATCATGCTGCAAACTCTTCTTATGTTCTTCATCAAACCACAGTTAACATTAGCCATAGTTTAGGGAGCTTTTTTGCTAGGGTTGTTGCTGAACTTGCAGAATCTTTCCTAAAGTTGCTCACTTTTTCGACATGCTAGATCAAATTAAGGCTGTACATATTTATTTAGTTTTAACATTTATCATCTGTTCTTTACCAGATAGTCCCAGGGCAGAACAAAACCCCACCTTCATTAAAATGAAGTATAGTAAATAAAATAAAAACAACAAACCATATTATGTATATGTAAGGTTCGTGGGGTGGTTGCTCGCGAGTAACCAGGCAAGATTCCAAACTGTCTTTTAACAGGTTTATTGTGCATGCTATTTACAGTGCAGAGCTACAAGTTCATGTCTGTATCAGTCACTCGCAGAATCTGGGAGTGGCCCCTTCTGGCTGTGACCCCAACATAAGAGTTTGGGTATCCCCAATCTCCGCCTCCCCTCCTTGCGCTTCACCCCTCTGCGTACTTGGGGCACCGGAAATGGCGTGTCTCCCTCCTTGCCCGCTGAGCGAGGGGAGTGCAGGGTCTCTCCAACATCCCCAGAGCCTCTGCTCTCAAGACCCGGAGCTGCCTGCCCCTCCCCACTGGAGACCTCGCTGCTTCCTCCACTGGCCGAGGAGGTGCTGCTGGTCAGGTGGGGCCGGGGCTCTCTGTAACATCCCGAGAGCCCTTCCACCACCCTGCGCTGAGCCGGGGACAGTTCCCTGACAGTATACAACTACTTTTAAAATTATGGTATAATTAAAAGAATCAGGGAGGAAAAAATACTGAAGCAGCCTAGATACTATAACAGCCAAGTGACTCATCACACTTCTCATTCCTTCCCAAAGGGCTGTGCAAAGAGGTGCATCTTCACTTGTCATGAAAATGTTAGTGTAGTATCAGTACCAGACACACCTCAAAGGATTCTAGAGGTAGGGAGCCACCACAGAGAAGGCCCTCTCATGCACCCCACCCTACAAACTTCAGCTAACAGTGGGATCATGAGCAGGTCCTTCCCCTCTGAACTTAGTGCATGGGCATGTGAATATGGAAGGAGGTGTGTGCAAGTATGTAGTTGTGCAAAGCCAGCATACTCATCAAAGCAAATCTGGTGCCATACACTGGCATACTTGGGCACATGTTGTGGCAGAGCTCACTGGTACTGAATTCTACCCTGCATGCCCCCCAACTGTAGGCATTACCAGTTAGTAGTGCCTCCACATTGCCAATGAGGGAAAGGCATCAGTTGACGACCCACTCAAGCATGTTGCCAACCCTGCCTCAAAGGATGAAGCCTGAATATACAGTATAGGGAACAGGAGTATGGGTGGAACTGATAGGAAGCAACAAACAAGAAGGAGCACTGGCACAAATTCACACTCAGGCACAGATTTCTCCCTCTGAAGAGCAAACAATATACCTCCTCTCATTGTTATTTGTCCCATTTCACTTCTGACATATTAAATGGAGTCCCTAATTCATAATGACAATGATACTTTAACAGCAGCATTCAAGAATGTTTACTCTATTATACAATTTCTCTCACAAACATGCTCAGACACTTTATCTTTCACAAAATTATTTTTATGGCAAATATGATATTGCTAACAAAAGTTGGTTGGGCTAGAATTTGTCAATTGCTTTTTCTCCTTAGCTTCCCTGTGTTCAGTTTGCTATATAAAGTGTCAAAAAATGAATACATTCAAGATTAGAGTCATAAATACCTAAAACTGAAATGCAATGCTTTCAACTGGGCACATTGTATTTAAAAATAAATTAATTCAAAAGCATACTATATGATAATACACAGGCTGCATTATTGCAATTTGAAGGCTATGAAATTTACTAACCACAACACGACTCAGGAGACGCAGGGCACACCAACTCTCTTCTGCCAAACAGATTAGCTAAAAATAATATATCTGAATGATTATATGTTCCCTGACCATCAAAACCTCTGAAATCTGATTACTTTCTCTAACGTGCAATATTGTTTATGGCTAAATGAGATTTACCCTGTCCAGGATTACATTTACAGACAGGTTATTTTAAAATATATTTTTTTAAAAATCAAAAAACATGTTTATGGTTGAACAAGTCAGCTTATATTTTTAAAACACAGTGATATAATTAAAAATCAGGAATGGGTATTATGAAGGGTAAAGGAACCCACCCGCCCCCCACAAGAGCAACAAAGGGGGCTCTTTTTATCCCCCCCCCCTTATGCTTGTACTTCACCACCAGAAGAAGCCTTTTCAAAACGCAGACTGATCGGCAATAATATTTTACAGACATCTACAGCCTCCCATTCTGACAGTACCATTAGATTACCTGTCCCCGAATACACCGTATGGAGAAGAAACTGAAGGAAACCAGCAAACATAGCAGCTTCAGCTCAGAGCACCTAAACAAGCAGAACCGACTTCAAGCAGGTTGCTGAATTCCAGCCTGCGACTGTAGCAAAGCCGTAACCGCAATGGGCGGGGGGGGGGGAGAGAGGAAACCCCCCCTCCAAAAAACAAATCAGTACAAAGCCAGGTCTATAAGACAAGTCCCTGTAGTCCTTGTCTCCTGAGCCAATGCCAAATTATTCTGCAATGTCAAACACTCTACAACAGTGACACCAAACAAGGCCACAAGAGCCACAGCCATCAATACAAATCTCTGCAGTGTGGAGAGAGCATTGATTACTGCATTAATCTATACGTGCTCAGTGCAATGCTAAAGAGCCTCTCTGACTACGGAGAATCCTTAATGATTTTAGGAGACTTCACGAGACAGTCTGACGAAGGGGGAGGGAGGGGAACCCCCCCCCCAAACAAAACACTGCTCCCTGCCCACAGAGATGGGAAAATAAATGTTTTATCTGCCAGTACCTGACACAGACAAATGCTATGCGAAGCACAAGTATCAATGCAATCTGTAACAATGCGGCAGCCATCCTTCCTCTTTAGTACATTTAGACTGAATTTTTGCTGTGCAATTTAAACACGGGCACAACACAAATTAAACCTGACTCACCCCCCCCCCCTTAATTCACAGATAGGAGACCACCACAGAAATGTGTGAATTGGGTTATAAAGAAGAGAAGCCAAACCTGAGGAAGTTGTTCCTCAGGTTGCCCGGTCCAAAGGCAAAAGCAGCTAAAGCTGAGCCAGAAGGCATATGTTTACTGGATGCTGCTTTCACCTGCTGACTGAGACAAGCCTTGGGCAACTGCCAAGGGGCACTCACAGCACATGGACCACTTAGGCAGTTGGAGATTTTCTTAGCGCTGGCACAGGTCCCTTCCCTTTGCAGCAGTTTTGTCTCCCATGCAGATGGGGCAGGGAGAGACAAAATAATATTTGTAGCTGAATATAGCAGTTGAATGTAGCAGTTCGAAAGCACGTCAAAGTGCAAGTAGATAAATAGGTACCTCTCTGGCGGGAAGGCAAACGGCGTTTCCGTGCGCCGCTCTGGTTTCACCAGAAGCGGCTTAGTCATGCTGGCCACATGACCCGGAAAAACTGTCTGCAGACAAACATCAGCTCCCTCAGCCAGTAAAGTGAGATGAGCGCCGCGACCCCAGAGTCGTTCATGACTGGACTTAACTGTCAGGGGTCCTTTACCTTTACCTTTTATAACATCTCACAGATTTATCAGTGATATACTATAGGTCAGCACTGTACTAACACAATGGTAGCAATTAGTTGACACTACAAATACTTTAATGCACTACTTGTGCAAAGGGGGACCAGGTACAGGAAGGGGCTGCAAAGCTATACGGAGGGCCCCACCCCAAGGCCATGACTTCCACTGACTTACGGGTAGACATCTGAGCCAGCAGCACTGTGAAATTACTACAAAATCTACCAGAAACCATGCAGCATTTGAAATACAAATCATTATCAACACCCTCAAATCAGCCCGTCGTAAACTCCTAACAAGTGAATGGCTAAAGCAGTTTAATTGATGCCTGAATGAAAATACAGCAATCAGGGTCGACATGGAACTTAATATATTTGGAGTTCTGCATGTCCGTTAGGAACATTGCAGTATTTGCTGTTCATTAAAAAGAAAATTTAATAAACCAGATACCCTGAAAAATATAATCAAGGGTATTTTTATTAACATTATTTATTTGTTATTACTATTATTATTATTATTATTATTATGTATTTTCTATGTATTTTACCTAACTCCAAATGATTCAGACTCTGACCTGGGAGGGGGGGGGTCATAGAGACAGGAGAAGGGTAGAGAGAGTAAGCACTAGGTCAAATTTCATTCCACAGCAGTGCTTTTATTCTTTTTTTGACCTGATTTGCCCCTATAGAAAACAAATGGCAGATTTTATATAATATTTAATACTTCTCTAATGTTGCCACAAGCAACACATCCTAATCCTCATCACAATTTTCTAGGCCAAGCTACGATTAGGATTGTGATGACACAGATAAAGGAAATCTGGACAATACGGGTTAATGTTTTCATTTCTTCTCACAAAGCAAGCAGAGAAAAGGTTCTGAACATACCACATAGTTTTGAGAGAGGTGATGGACCACGTTAATTTTCTGTTGCTCCAGAGCAGGAAGTAGCTGACATGGTGCCCCCCCCAGATGTTACAGACTACAATTTCATTCAGTCTAAGCAGCACAGCCAGTAACCAGGGATAATGGGAGTTCCCATCAGTGACATCTGCAGGACACCCCCTTGGCCACCCCTGCTCTAGAAGGCTCAACCTCGCCCAATGGGTTCTAATTAGAATAAACAATATTTAGAGTAAACATCAGGAAACACTCCTGGATGGTGCAAACTGTTTGATGGTGGAACAGATTGCCCTGGCTGGTGGTGGACCCTCCTTTGTTGGAAGTTTTTAAGCTGAAGCTGGAATTCCACCTGTTGTGGATGCTGCAGTAGTGGGGTTCCTTCCAAGTCTGTGATTCTAAGGCTGAGGTGATTAATAAAAGGCACATTATGTTTCACTGCAAAAAATATGGATCCATCAACAGTTTCTGCTTTGTGACAATTCCCCCCAGCACCTAGATGCAAGTTTGTGTTCGCAGGTCTAAACCGCTGCTTCCCTAACATCCTGTCTCTCACCACCACCTTATGGCCCTCATTGGTTTAGAGGATACATCCTGTACTGTACTGAGCTTTGGAAGGACTAGTTACAACTTCCTTTTCCTAGGTCTAGGAATGTAGGAATTAGACGGTGTTATTGGGAAGGCACAAGGTGGGTCCCAGTGGTATCTCTTTTCCCATCTCAACCAATGCTTCCTATTGGCTTCTCAAGGATAAATGTGTGACAAAGGGCAGAAGTTGATAACAAAGCAAGCTATCACTGGCATAACTTTTAAAAGGTGTTTGGTGAAGGTTCTCATTTCTCTTTATTTATTATCTAGAAAAGTTCAAGAACCAAAGGTCTAGCATTGGCTGTCAGTAATAACTCATAGAGAGATGGCTACAGTTCTGTTTCAGTCTGTCAAGGGCATTTCAATATGATTTCGGTACTGCTGGTGCGGTAGATTTGACAACACACTGCTTCACTGGTGCACCATTTCAGGTCTGTGAGCGAAACCTAAATTGTGGCATCATAGTGACAAAGCAGTCACTGCATCCATTACTATACACAGTTTCTGATACAGCTACTCAAAGCATTGGAGTATCAGCTAACACATTGGTTGCCAATGGGACACCTGTGGATGCATATACACCATACCTCTATACTCCCTTAGTGGAAAGAAACCTCCTTCAGCCAACAGAGGAATTTTTTCAAGCCTAATTGTAGTGAGGGGTCAATTTAAGGTAGATTGCAGCTGGGGAGGAGAAAGTTGCAGGGTCCTTACTCTAGTCTTTTTCTGGTTCTCAAATATGCCCATGGACCAAAAAAGGGTTACAACCCCTCCACTAATGTATAGTACCGTAGCTACTTACATGCCCAGAATACTACTCTAAAACTTGGTCAACCTTGTGCAAATGCATATTCCAGCCAGAGTTCTTGGTTCAAGAAAAACATTTAACTCATGAATCAATGTATAAGCTTTATCATCCATGAGATATATAAAACAAGCCCTTTCATAAACGCAATAATGATAAGAGAGTTGAAGTATTCTCCCTATATGACTCCCTTACAGCGAATTTTTCAAATTCATACTAGTGAATAAAACTACACTCTATTTCCATATAAGTACAGAGTCAGAAGACTTTAAAACTGCTGTTGGAAATTGCATATCAAAAAGGTCTCTGGTACGATAAAGCTTTTATGAAATTTGGCAATGAATTAGCAGATGTTTCTGGAACTGTAGATAAAATATGCAGTAGCTAACTGAAGAAAATATTTGTGGGAAATGACAGATGAAATTTAAATTGCACAGACTCCATCTAGTGGCCAATTTAGCATAAGATTTAGCAAAACTAGAGGATTAATTTGATCCAATTCATTCCTCTTCTGCTTGTAAAATTACATATTTACATTAATTAATTTATTTCTAACACCAACTCCAAAAAGGAGTTCATATGTCACATAAAAATATCCAATAAAATCTGGTCTTTGCCCTGATTCTGTTTGCATTCCTATATATTCCAGCTCCACAATTCTATGTAGTACTGATGTAATTAAAAGAAAACAAGCAGCCCTGTCTGATCTCCTGAGCTGCAGGAAAAATATATACCTCTTTTTATAGCTTATTAAATCATTCTGAGCATGAAAAACATTTCACAACAGTCTGATTTTCTACTTTTTTTCAGTTCAAGAATTACTGACAACTTGTCAAGGTTCTGATTGGCTTTTCCTCATAATGAACCATGGCATGCTCCAATCACACGGGTGAAGACATCTTGCTAGTCCCTCCTACAGCAAACCAGGGGGTGGGAAGTTTTTCACAAAAGGCAATGACCGAACAATGATTTGGGAGAAATCAGACCATTAATTTGATTTAACTAACTAGTTATTTCGAGTGCTTATTGGAACGAAGAAAACAGGTCCAGAAATGGCTAAAAATGTGAAGCTTCGGGTTCACCTCACATGATGGGGCAACATTTCTTGCCTAATTTTGCCTGTCCCACCCCTGTATGCTATGTTTGATATAATACATGACCCTGGTTTACAAGGGCAAGGGGAAAAAATGTAAAGAAACAAGCATGCATAAAACACCTATCACTTGGAGATGCTTAATACCTGAAAAACTAACTCTAAAAATATCCTGCCACATTCTGGAATGCCCATCCTCACCAACCACCCCTGTTATTTTTATGTTTATATTCCACCTTTTCTCCCAGGAGAGCAATGTGGTTCTCCCCCTCTCCCTTCTACACAGTGTCTGCATTCTCTACCAGCCTTCAGGTTAAGAACATTCCCGCTGGGTGAGGCCAAAGGACCATCTAGCCCAACATCCTGTTCTCACTGTGGCCCATGAGAAGCATTCAAGCAGGAGCCAAGTACACCAGCACTCTCCCCATCTGGGATTCCCAGCAACAGATACACTGCCTCCAACAGCGGAAGTAGAACATAACTATCATGGCTTATAAAGGTAAAGGGACCCCCAACCATTTGGTCCAGTCGCGGACAACTCTGGGGTTGCGGCGCTCATCTCGCTCTATAGGCTGAGGGAGCCGGCATACAGCTTCCGGGTCATGTGGCCAGCACGACTAAGCCACTTTCTGGTGAACCAGAGCAGTGCACGGAAACGCCGTTTACCTTCCCACCGTAGCGGCACCTACTCCCTGTCTTGAACCTTCCAACATTCAGCTTCAGTGGATGGCCTTGGGTTCCAGTATTATGAGATGAGTAGAAAATATAACTCTGTGTCCACAACATGCATAATCTTATGCACCTCTATCATGTCCTCCTTTACTTGCTTTATTTCTAAACTAGAAAGTGCCAAATAGTGTAAACTTTCCTTTACCAGGGGATTTGCTTCAACCCCTTGATCATTTTGGTTTGGCCCTTTTCTGAACCTTTTCCAGTTCTAGGAAATCCTTTTTGAGGTGTGGCAACCAGAACTCTACCAACACTCCAGCCATCATCACACTAAAGATTTGTATAAGGGCAACATGTTCCTAATGGTCCCTACCATGGCATTTCATCCCTGCTATTATCCCTACTCCCTTCAGCTTAGCTTCCCCACCTCTTAGGTCCCTGTCCAGTCCTCAACTGGCCCTGCAAGGCTAATCTACATACCTTGTGAGAGTTTTCAATCCTTGGCAAACTGACAACTTCCCTTCTCTCACAGATGCTGGACTGTGGACATCAGAACAACTTAATTCCCTTGTCAGATGGAACTGTTGTGAACATTCCATGACATCAACTCATCCAACCATTTTTAGAAATTTCCTAAAGGGAAGTTCTATTTCAATGCCATGGGCTTGCCATTACTATTCACACCATAAGCAAAGCAATCCATAGTACTGGGTAAAACACACAGTGCATTTACGCATGCTTACTAAGAAGCTAGTCCCATTATTAAATAGGTCTTACTTCCTAGTAAGTATGTATGAGATTGCAGTTGCAATTTACCATATGATAAAGTCAAGGTTGACTACTTTAAAATAAAAAATAATTTTTTTCTCCTTCCAGTAGCACCTTAGAGACCAACTAAGTTTGTTCTTGATATGAGCTTTCGTTGGTCTCTAAGGTGCTACTGGAAGGAAAATTTTTTTTATTTTGTTTTGAATATGGCAGACCAACACAGCTACCTACCTACCTGTTACTTTAAAATAGTCAAACCAGAATTTGAATTTGAGAGCAAAGATGCCAATGCACAAAACAGAAAATGCAATAATAATCTGAAATTTTTTCTGCTTGCGGAGTCCACCTCACCTTGCCTAACAGTACCTTTGGTTCTGTCAGAAAAAACACATATCTTAAGCTAGCCCCATTCCAAATAAACAATGCAGAAATGTTTATATCCCTTATCTGGGCACATGCTCTTCTTTTTCTTGTTGCTGGATCATGGATATTGTGTGGAAATCAGTGGGGACATCTAAGGAATGTGTTTAGATAAGACCATTCTAGTACTGTCTGTCCACATTTCAGATACGCAGTTTATTGCAGTCTGCTTAATATCTAACAAGCTCTCCTTTGAATAGCTGTACCATGTGATTTATATTAGTTGAGGCGCAAACTTCACTATGGGCTGCTAGTCTCTAGCTGTTGTTTTCATTCTGAAGCATTCTATCTACATAGCAGAGCCCTTTTGAGGAACCACAGAAAGCCACAGAAGAAACTCATCAGTTCAGGAAGAGGATGCCTTCTGTAGCAGAGGGCATATTTTGTTCTTTATTTATGACTCAGAGTAAAGCACTATGGTTGGAAACCCTATGATAGGAAAAGCTATAAAGAGAATGCAGCCTCCTTTATTTTTACAAAATTTCAGTAAATTATGACAGGAAAGGCACGTTTAGATCAATTTTCCCCACACACATAATATATATTTAAATCTTTCTTACCTTTTTCACTGACACTTTCACTTTCTATTTCCACGTCATCACAACTGGTATATTCAGGTGTTGATGCTCCTTCTTCCTCAGAGCTGCTGACTGACATTTGTCTTTTCTTTCCACCCCGTTTCGATCTATGGGGCTTTGGTGGAGACGGCCGCACTGATTCTGACTGGTCAGAACTAAGGGAATCATTCCTTAGCATGGTCTCCATTTTCTCCCGCTTTGCTTTCCGACTGAGAATAGCAGAGCTAGGATCTAAGCGACTCTGTGTTTTAAAGGGGTCGTGATTTTTGGATTCTAAGTGCTCTGTAGGAACCACGCTATGCCTGGGAGTTGGTGGGCTATGGTTAGCTAATTGTTTAGAAACAGAAATCCTTACATCACCTGTTCTTTCTATTGCATACGCCCTCTGAGTATCCGGGCGAGACTTTATGTCCTGAGTTCCTTGTGCCTGTGAGTGCTTTCCTAGTTTATTCTCAGGTACCTCGGGCTCCTCAACTTCTGTGTGTGGCAAGGCAACGTCACTGTGTCTTCTTTCATGCCGTGCTTTTGAAACTTTTGCATGCATGCGCATCTGTTCCTCGTCGGGATGCGGCTTTACGGGATACCTTGCCAGGTTTGGATCACTCCTGTATCGAGTGTGATAGTCATCTTCTTTCCTTTGCTTCTCTCCATCTATAGCTTTGCCTTCCTCAAAATCGTGTGGGAAGTCTGAATAGTCCTGAGACCTCCCTTTCTCTAATCTTCTACCATCACGTCTTTCTTTACATTCCCTCTCATCTCTTTGTCCTTCACCCTGCTGGAGTGAGGATTTTGGCACTCGTTTGCGCTCACCTTTTACACCTCCTTTCCCATTCTGTTCAGACCCTGCTGGTGTCTTCTTCCTGATGGGAAGGGGTGGAAGAAGAAGAAGAAGAGTTTGGATTTGATATCCCGCTTTATCACTACCCTAAGGAGTCTCAAAGCGGCTAACAATCTCCTTTCCCTTCCTCCCCCACAACAAACACTCTGTGAGGTGAGTGGGGCTGAGAAGTGTGACTAGCCCAAGGCCACCCAGTAGCTGCATGTGGAGGAGTGGGGATGCGAACCCGGTTCACCAGATTACGAGTCTACCGCTCTTAACCACTACACCACACTGGCTCTCTTCTTTCTCACTGGAGGAGAACGAAGGAGACAAATCACACCCAAACCAACGACATGTGCCCGATCCCAATTTTGTGCAAGCTACATTGCAATAAGTTAAAAAAAGGCACAGTAGGGAAATAGGAAGCTTCCTTACATTGTGCCAGACCAATAGTCCACTTCGTTTAGTATAATGTACACTGACTGTCAGCGTTTAAGACAGGAGTTTTTCCCAGCCTGGCCTGGAGGTGCCAGGAATTGGACCTCAGACCTTTTGCATGCAAAGCATGTGAGCTATGGCTCTTCCCCATAAATTAAAGAGAAGATTATACAAAGCCTTTGAACTTAATTATCGCCTGCATCATTATTGTCATGTCAGAAAGGCAGGTGTTAAAAGAAAAATAATGAAATCTATTTTCAGCAATCCCCAAGTTGTTGTTGTTGTTTTAATAATTTCCATTTGGGAATAGGCAAAGAAGAATGTATAAAAAGTCCAAGTCATTTTTTAAAAAACTCCATTTAGGACCAAGTCATCATGAGTCTAAATATTTGTGCCAGTAAGTGTCTCTCCACGTAAGCAAAGCAATCCCTGAATCCTCTCCCAGCAACATTCAGCCGAGTAAAAAAAGTATTTATGCAGTGACTCTCACAGAGAAGCGGACATGGAGCAATGGATTCAAACTACAAGAAAGAAGATTCCACCTAAACATTAGGAAGAACTTCCTGACAGTAAGAGCTGTTCGGGAGTGGAATTTGCTACCAAGGAGTGTGGTGGAGTCTCCTTCTTTGGAGGTCTTTAAGCAGAGGCTTGACAGCCATCTGTCAGGAATGCTTTGATGGTGTTTCCTGCTTGGCAGGGGGTTGGACTGGATGGCCCTTGTGGTCTCTTCCAACTCTATGATTCTATGATTTTGAGAATCTGATTAAATTTGTTGCGAGCTCTTTGAACATTGCCCACCATGGACAAGTAGCATACAAATAAGGTAAGCCATACACAAAGAATATTCTCCTCTCCTTTAGAACTGTTGTCTCACAAGCATATGTATGCACATTTACAATGCATGCTGAAGCCCTACTGCATCCAATGACATTTACTCCCACATAATCGTGCATAGGTCTGCATCTTTCATAAGCTATTTCACAATTATTTCATCAATGAATCAAGTCAACTCAGCTCAACAAATATTCAGGTGACAAACCACCGCTGCCCCCAACTCCAAAAAAACAACCTCAGTGGAAGATTTACATTTGGCATATTCATGTAGTGTTGTTTTGGTTCATCTTGTGTCATTTACAGATTAATATTATCAAATAATTTTCAGTTTAGGACAATTTGTTTTCTAATACTAACTTTAATTATGCACATATACAGAAGTTGGGATTTGTGCCTTTAAAAAGTCCAACATACATGCATGTAATTCTATATTCCAAATTAATGTCAGTTTGGTGAATATGTGTATTTTGTGAAACTCCTACTCTTGCAACTGACTTCCTCTTCCTCTGTTTTCCTTTCTGTCCTTCAATACAACTTGATAGGACGTGTAGATACTGCAATTAACCTAGTGTATCCCTCTCAGTATTGGTCCTGTTGACACTGTATGGGGTAGGTAAATTTTGGGGAAGGTCTCTCATATTGCGTATATGCAAAGCCATTGACAATGTATCCCTCTGCACACCACTAAAGTGTGGCCAGAGTGCACTGAGATTTTATATATTTATAATGGTACTCTCTACTGCTTAACATTATAGCTGCAATTCTTCCCATATGGGCAAGGTCCATTGGCATCAGTGTTACCTCTCTTTTGGGGGTTCACTTCTAGACCTTGATGAAGTCTGCTTCTGTTCCAGGCCCATAGCTTGCTGGGATACCTCTGTGCCTTTCCTCCTGTCAGTTTGCACACTAGAAGGTATTTCCTGTGAGGAGGTGACTGCTGTGCTTAGGGGTGTTTGAGATCTTGACCGTTCTTGAAGCCTCGCTTTCTTTTCTCTAGGTGCATCTGAACTGCCACCAGTAGCTGTATCACTCAGTGCTCCGTCCTGACTGGGTGGCTGTTGAGGACCACTTCCAAAAAACCACGCTCCAGATTTCGTTAGGATCTCTTGTTGCTTTCGGCATAAGTTGCATACCCACATAACCTAGTTATAAAGAAAAATAACAGTCTAAGTACTCTTCAGTTGCTGAAAGGCTTGGTTGTCTAAACATTCAAGAAGAATAAAACCTCCCTCCCATGACATTTGTGCTGTTGTTCATGCTCAGGACATGCTTGTGGAGTGGGCCACTCTTGATTAGCTGCAGCCAAACATATTGCCATCATGTGTTTCGCTTTGGCTGCACCAAACATTTATGTCCCATCATTACTCTGAAGCACCGTCTGGGTATTCAAGGCATGTGACGAAAATCATGGGAGGCAGGAGAGCAGGACTGCACACACACACACACACACACACACCCTACACTGGCCCCTCCCCAATGCTGTCGGGCATTTTGGTGGATGTCCGCAATACAAGTAGGATATCCCCATGAGCTGGAACTATGACAACAGCCTATACACGCACTGGCAGGCTGCCTCACTGCAAGCATGCTCTTAAACACATGGTCAGCAGCATTAGGGAAGGGTCGCAATGGGGCACGGCAGTGGTAATGGGGCGAGCGAGCATGGACCTGCTCCCCTGCCTCAAATGAAGGCCTAGGCAGAGGGCCTTCTTGGTCCCACCCTGTGGAACACCCTCCCAGCACATGTCAAGGAGATAAGTAGCTATCCAAGCTTTAGAAGACATCTGAAGGTAGCCCCATATGGGGAAGTTTTTAATGTTTAATGTTTTGTTATGTTTTTGTATATGCTGGAAGCCGCCCAGTGTGGCTGGGACAACCCAGTCAGATGGGTGGGATATAAATAATTTTTTATTATTATTGTTATTATGATGGTGATGGTGATTATCGCATGTGTTGAACATACAAATAGAACTCAAAGAGTCAGTATGGTGTAGTGACTAGACTACAAACTAGGTGGGCCCAGGATCAAATCCCCACTCACTAAGAAACGAAGGGCACTGGACAGGGCACAGATTCTCAGCCCAGCCTTTTCCACAGGCATGTTGTGAAGATGAGGAGGGCAGGAGAGCAGGGACCAAAGCTCAGTGTTAGAGCACATCTTTGAATGAAGGGTGTCCCAGGTTCCATCCCTGCCATCTCCAGTTCAAAGCATCGGCTAGCAGGTGATGGAAAATGAAGAAACCCAGGAGGGCTGCTGCAGATCAGAGTAGAAAATGCTGGGCTAGATGGGCAAATTATCTGACCTGGTATAAAGCATCTTCCTAGGTTTCCCTAAGTGCCTTAGAAGAAGGACAGCATAAAAAAATGTAGCACATAAAATAAAACTAAGGCTCCGCTGGTGGGAGTCTCCTATTCGTGAAGTTCCACTAATGGGTAGAGATGTATGGACCCATCAGTTTTGGTTCCCTTAGTTCCTCGTTTCAAATTCCGTTCTTCACATTTCTGCAGCAATATGTGGATTTACTTCTTTAACCCTTGTGAAAATTTGCCAGCATTTTCAGTGCAGTCTTCTCCCCAGTAAACACAACTTTGTATGCAGTTGTTTTGATAATGTGCACGTTTTTGCAAGCATTTTCCCCTAACATAATACATTTTTGTATGTTATTCTCATGAATATATTCATTTTATTTCACATTCCACCCCCTAATACAGGCTTCCTCAACCTCAGCCCTCCAGATGGTTTTTGGCCTACAACTGTCATGATCCCTAGCTAGCAGGACCAGTGGTCAGGGATAATCAGAACTGGGCAGAGGTTGAGGAAGCCTGTCCTAATGTACGCATTTTTATAAAGCGTGAATCAGTTAGAATCGGCTTTAAACGCTGAATCAAATTTTCCCTGTCCCTACTGATACACCCCACCAGCAGAATGGAGGCATTTTTCACCTATCTCCTCCCTCCCACCCACCCACCCCAGCCTCTTTGTCTGTCAAAAATTTGCTCTTGAAGTTTAGGGGAGCCTCCAGAACAGCATGAGAAGTGGCTGCATGAGCAATAGCAAAAAGCACCCCCCCACCCCGTATTCCAGTGGGAGCTTCCAGTGGATCCCAGTTCCTTCCTTGAGCAGAAGGGGCCATTTGTGTTTTTGAACAGATCTTAATAAGACTAACAAACCAAGCTCACTTCACATATGAGGTGAGTTACGGTATTTAGGCCACCAGATATACCCTAACCTTCCCCCCCCCCCTTAATGAAGAGGTAAGCAAAAGCAGCTGAATGTTTCGTTATCCTTCCAATCAAACATCCAATGTCACATATCCAAAAATCAATTAATCATTACTCTTGAGTATGGTTTCATCACTCTCAAATGCTCACTAGGGCTAAGCTCTCTCCTGACACAATGGTCCAAACGTAATAGTGAAATGATTACTCTTGAAATTTCATTTGAGGAAAAGAAACAAAAGCCTTGCCTTAAGAGACAAAACGTTTAAGAAGATAAAATATTATTCATAGCACAAGAAAGGTTGTTCTATCCTCTCCCAGGAAGGTATAAAATCAAGCACACATTCTATTTCTGGGCCACTGCCGCTAGATTTTTTAAATTTATATTTTTGTCAAGAACAGCAACACATTAAGGCCAGATGCTGGCTCTAAGGATTATGCAGGGATCAAGGCAGTCATGCACTGTACATGATAAAAGAGCAAAAGAGGGGAATGGAGGGGTGGGTGGGAAGAGTCAAACAGCAAATCTATGCACACTTAGTAGGAAGTAAGTCCAATTAATATTAATAATAATGGGCACTTCCCCCCCCCCTAAATGTAATTAGGATCAGGTTGTTAGAAAAATAACATGGAAATGAACAGAAATATTAGGAGTTGGATCCAGGAATTGGCTACAATCCTAACCATGTCTACTCAGATGTTAGTGTCATTGAATTTAATGGAGTTTACTCTCAAGAAAAGGGGTTATTATGCAGCGTTAGTGATGCCTAGAGTAGACCCACTGAACTCAATGGTTTTTTTTTAATAGACATGGATAGAATTGTTTTGTTAATACTTTAAGGGCCCATTGATTCACTGGGTCTACTCTAAGCATGACTACGTATGGATCCAACCAAAGGAGTTTTCTAAGAAATAATTCTAAATTAAATATTTTACAGAAATATTTCATAAAATTAGAAAAAGAAGCAACATTGCACAGCTGTGCATCAATGCAAAGCACAAAAATGAAGTACGCTGCATACTGAGTAATAAATCAAATAAGGAGGAAATAGAAAAAGAAAACGAACACTTTCTAAGCATTACTGATATCCAATCATAATAAGGTGCCTACCAGTACCACCACGATCCCCCAAAATTTCAAAATGTTTCAGTAACAAAGGAAATGAATAATTTTGCAATAATAACTGCAAGAAGCCAAAAGGAGTTCTTCCTTTGTCAAGGAATGAAGAAACATTTGGCATGCATGCAAATACTTCAAAGAAAATAAGCAAATGAAATATCTGAGTTCATATAATATCTAAATTAAGTATTATTGACATAATCTCAAGATTCATTATGTATTTTTTGGTTAAATGCTGGATTGCACCTTACTAAAGTTAAACTTTTGTAGTTTTAATATTTAAGTTGTGGGTAAAAAGAATAAAAATGAAAAGTGTTTATTACAAAGCACATTCCCTTTTCACACAAGAGAAAATGGCTTTATAAGAAAAACAACAACATTCATGTGTTAAAATATATTTTTAAAATCTCATCAAAAACTTAAACCTGCAGTAGACCAATCAGTTTTGGTTTAGCTTAAAAACAAACAAAAAATTAGCTGCAGTGAAATTATAGAGGCAACTTCAACAATAAACAGGAAGAAGAAACATTTCCAACTCCAGATAAAGTGAACATTTGCAAAAGAAACAAATGAAAATACCAATTAACACTACTACACTATACAAATGTGCATATAAAATCAATTTGAAAGCCTGTTAGCAAGCAGTCGTAAGATTCTTCTTGTGTGTGTATAGCATGTGTCAAAATAGATCTGAGCAAAAATCCAATATTTTAATTAAACATAACACATCTGATGCTCAGGGAAAGATGGAAAAATAAGGGCATCATTCAGCTCTGTTAAAATAACTGGGAGCTTTGCCAGTGACTTCTGTGGGTTGAGCTCCATAGCCGAGATACAGATGTTCAAAAGTCCCCAAGTTCACAACTACCAAAACATATACCCTGTTGTGTTTCCAATCAAAACTAGCAAGTTGAAACAAATGTTCATTAGTGGAGCTATTTATAGAGCCCATGTGCTGTATTGAGGGGTGGCTCAAAAAGTTGTCTAAGCCCAACACAGTATAATTATAAACTATTGATATGAAATAAGATTGATCACAAAAATCCCATACATGTCTACTCAGAAGTAGGCACCATTGAGTTCATTGGGGCTTACTCCCAGGTAAATGTGCATAGGGCTGTAGTCTTTATCCTTCCGCAATGCATCCATAGCATAAATTTTCCATATAACACTGACAGATGCTTCTGGATACTAATGCAACATATGTGAAACACACACACCTTCAAAAACGAAACATTCCTGAATATCAATTTATACTGATGCACTTGCACAGCTTCATACTGTGATTATTTCTTTTGGATGAAACTATGTGTCCTAAATAACTAAACTAGCCATGGGACAAATATACATGTGTATCCACCCCACGCACCTATCCACACACAGAAACACAAACTTTTTTTTAAAAAAAACAACAACACCTATATATGTGAAAATGCTGTGCCTACAACAACCAACCAGTTAAAAATTGAAACATTTTGTCATACACACACACAGCTACCATTTAGAGTTAAAAACTGAAACATTTTGTCATACACACATACAACAACACACGCCACAAATTACACATGAACAAAATCTATATTATACTCACACAGAGGCTACACTACCATCTCTGTTTAGGAGTTGCTCCAGAGCTTAGTTAATACAGTACATGCAATTTGGCTGCTGGCCTTGAGCTACAGTAGGTCCAGAGGATTTGGGGGGGGGGGGTTAGAGACAAAAGTCCTTCTTCCAAAGAGGGAGGGGGACAAACCTTGAGGTGATATAACAGTTTCAGTGAGAAAGCCGCTTAGTGAAAAAATATTGTGTAGGGAAGTATGTGGAGCAAGCAATCTAGCAGCATGCAGGAATTATATCCTGATTGAAAATACTGGGCCATGGTCCAAACTAATCTAAACTAAAGCAGGTCTGTGTAATAACTTATCTTAACAATCCACAGATGTTAGGCAACCAAACAAACACGCTGATGAAGGATTACAGTCCTTTAATGTGGCTTCTGGACCTCCACGCAATGCACCAGGAACTCTGAGGAGGATTCTGTGTTAGAGAGAGTTAGAATCTGCATGTATTTCTAACTCCTTCTAACATGGAATTGGAATAGATTGCTAAGAAATAAATTTGCAGTTCGTTTCTTGTTCTTGGGTGCGTCCTGATGCAGCATTTCAGCAAATCATCAACACGGTTACTGCATACCTACATAAAGCACATGCATTTTGCATGTGTGAAGCTTTGAGTGACAAACTGCTTTCACTGTTAAAAGTGGACCGGTCTGTGTTCGACATTCTGTGTTTGCGCAGAATAATGAGTCTGGGTTTCTGGCTTATCGTGATTTATCAGGGCTGAGCAGCATGCTGAAGCAGCAACGCTGCCAGAGCACTCTGCTTCACTCCTCCTCAGGTGTGAGTGGGATAAACCAACCAAGAAGTCTTGGCTTCGCATTACATCTGACCCCAGGATAATGGCTTGCAATTCCATTACAACCCACGTTTCACTAGCCAGCCTGGAGCCATCATTTAATTCATTATAAAATTTCTTAACCACTCTCTACCGTACGATTTCATGGTTGGTTACAACAATAAAATGTACAGTCATAAAAACATAATTACTGTTTCAGAACACAGAAAACTGTTCCAAATGGGACAGAAAAACTTAGATTCAACAAAATGAAACCAAAACTTTAACTATCAATGCCCAAGGAACCATGAAGTATGTCTTCAGCATTTGTTCCTGGCTTGTAGATTGTGGCTTGTTATGTGGCAAAAAAAAAACAATGATCCCTGGTTTGGACTTAACAGGAAGGCAAGGGCTTTATGTTTGTTTATCTTGGTCATGCCAGGGGAGGAATGAAGCAAGAGCAATTCGGCAATACGAATTGCTCCTGGCAAGCCACGATAAAGCAGAAATTATAGAATATTTTTATGTGTGGATCTGGTGAAAGTGTTCATTTTCATGCTACGTGAATATCTTCCCATGTGTTACCTTATCACAAGTAAGTCTCACTGACCCCTCTGTGTGGCAACATTTATGCTAATAATAATAAAGAGTCAAGCACACACAGGATTAATCTCAAAATGATGAGTCCAGGATTCACACACAGATCCATGTGAAAACATCACTGTGGTGGAAACATGCTTCAGAGAAGTAAAAAGACTGCATGCTTGCGCTTGTGTGAACAGTCTGGAGTGTTTTACTGATAACCACATATAAGTCTCACACTTACTGTCTCTGGCCCTTCCCACTGCAGTCCGTGGCCAGCAGAGACATTATTCCTGTACTAACACAACATGAAAGCAAAACATGAAAATGCTTGCAATGAAATTGCAAACGCACCATACATTGCATAAGTTGGCACTTACGTTTTTGAATTTTTAACTGCTCCCTGCGCAAACATGGAGTAAAAACGCATTATCTCTTAAGCAATTTTCTATTACAGTATTGTGGAACTGAAAAGGCTGGTTCACACAGTCTACCGTCAGGAACGTAAAAATTAACATGATCTAAATGTTATGATTCCCTCAGCACACAATCCTTGACCAGAGCATGTGCAAGTTCACCCAGCATCTACAGCTACATATAAGACCAGGTGTTATATAACACAGTTAAGCACTGGACTTACCACTAAAGCAATAGCAAATCTACTTTAAGTCACATTTTGTTGAGTTTGAATTTGGATGTTGGCTATTGATTCAAAGTAGCTTTATGCTCTGTGCATTTTGAGGCTGCTCTGGTTTTTGTTTCCTTCACTGCTTTTAGCTGTTACTTTGCCTTAGCTTCCCTTCACCACAGCCAGTGACCAAAACAAATAAATCATCACTACGGATAACAACAAATAAAAACATATCATCCACATCAAAGAAGAGCTTGTCTTCATTTTAAGTAGTTTATATTGTCTGCCTTTCCATACAGATTTACACAGCTTTCCATAGCCTCTCCAGCACTTTGGCGAGGCTCAAGATGTTGACAACGTAGCTAAGAATTGCAGAACGTATCATGCTGTCAGGCACACCGAGCAGATTCTGTTAGAACATTATGTTTTGATGACAAACATTATTGGTTATATTTGTTAAGGAGGAAAGTGTTCCTAAAAACAAAAACAGCATAGGGAAATGTATTCCGTCTACTAATTAGATTAAACCATTTCCCCACCAACGTCAAAATGCCAACTATTATAATTTACAACAGGCAGTAATCTAAATATTATCAGTTGCCTCAAGCCTCATGGCACTTCTCTCAGTAGACCAGTGGGGTGAGCATACGGATGCACACAGCAAAGATTCTTCAGCCCCAGACTCTTTCCTGTTAGTATTAAAGCCTTCGTTTTTGGAACACGGTCCAGATCCGATTGCTAATGCTCTGTTATCTTCCCTAAATAGGGCTGTGAACCACCCTGAGATTGATGGGTGAAGGATGGCATACAATAAACCAAATAAACAAAGAGTGGAACCCAGTCAAATTTATTCAAATGTCCATTCTTCTCTAAATATTGCCTGACTAACAAATATACAAGGAATTTTCAATTGATTTTAAAATTATTCAGGGGATGAAGATACTGCTTTGGTGTCTCCTCCGTTAGAAATCTGTTATGGTTCAAATTTCACCCATCCCTATTTTTACCTGCCTACTTTAGGCTCGTGGAGAGAGAGAAACTAAGGTTTTTGCCTTGATTGTTTAATTTATATAGCTGACACAATTTCAGAACAGAGAAAAAAAAGTTGATCAAAGTATAAGCCGCAATACTATTTATTGAACCTGAGGCCACAAAAACAGGTATGCCTTAATATCAGACATATAGACGAGGATAGATTCTGCACTGTTTACATAAAGTCTAGCCAAAACAGCAATCTCCCTTTCCTTCGTTACTTTTTTTTTAATGCACATGAAACAAAGAATGCTTCGCCTGCCACTGATGTATGCTTCACATAATTATGGTGCTAAACTCTGGCATAGCTTTGCTCTGGTTCAGGCTCCTACCTATGGCAGGTCAGTCTGATCAACAAACTAGTAAAATCAGAAAATCTGAATGTGAGCCAATCCAGGCTCAGTGAAATCAATGAGAGTAAAGCTGGCTTAAACTCGTGTACTCTAACTTCTGTGGTTCACGGATGTGCCTGCAAAGCACTGCCCTCTTTTGCTTTAAAAAATAATAATAATACAGAAGATATAGAGCTCAGTTAGATTCATAAACTATTAAGATGTTTTCTCTCTCCAGCATCTTGCACATACAGTGATATGCAACCTAATTCACATGCCAGTTTTATGTGGCACTAAATTTTTATGTTTCCATTCTATTCAGGCTCTTATTTCATTTTCATCACTGGACTATCTGAGCTATCATATTCCTCTCATAAATTCTGAGGGTCAAACTGCACATCGTGTTTCATGTGGTAGCATACAGCTATATCTGTTTTTCTTAAATTAATTACAGCAGCCAGGGGTGGGGACACACAATTGTTGTCAGGATCACTGTGTGCGGGAAGGACAGATTTATCCCTTCCCTTCCCAGTTGCAATCCCTTCTCCACAGTCCTGTTCAGCATGGCTATAAGGATTAGAAAGAATGTGGTACAGTGTCAATTTAAAGTGAGGTTCTTAGCCATCCTAGAGGGAGGAGGTGATTTTCAGGTCTGATACAGTTGGGAAGAGAAGGGATAACTTATGCACTGTGATCCCAAAAGCAATATGGGGTTCAGTGGTTATAATGAAATAAAACAAGCGTTAAACAAAGCATGTAGTTGGATACTGGCATTTTCACATACACGGGCTTTGAAAATACATGTAGACAAGTCAGAGACATGTAATGAATTGAGGGTATGTGGGGGTGTGTGAGTGAGAGAGAGAGGGAACTGGAATATCCCTCCTCTCGTAGTACAATAGCGCAAGGTGCCTGAGCACTGAGGCTAGTCCAATAGTGCACTTGCTCTATAATTATAACTGCTGAGGTTTGGGAATAAGTGAGTAAGAAGCAACTCATCTAATCTAGCCCATGATCCAAGCAGTACAATGAGGGACAGATACTGTTGAACCCTACAGCCCTTTAAACATATAGTATCCCCCCACCCCCGGATTTTAGGGGAGGGAAATGAGTACAGTGGTACCTCGGGTTAAGAACTTAATTCGTTTTGGAGGTCCCTTCTTAAGCTGAAACTGTTCTTTAACCTGAAGCACCACTTTAGCTAATGGGGCCTCCCGCTGCCGCTGCCCCGCCAGAGCACGATTTCTGTTCTTATCCTGAAGCAAAGTTCTTAACCTGAAGTGTTATTTCTGGGTTAGCGGAGTATGTAACCTGAAGCGTATGTAACCTGAGGTACCACTGTACTGGGAAATGAACATCACACAACACACTTTCCCTAAACCCTAATCACCCCCCAGATACTAGCCAGAGTTCAATGCAGTCATTTTTACCACCCTGTTCCTCCTCCTCCTTTGTAGTTGCTGCAAACGTTTCTGCCTCTTGGAGGCCATGTTCTGGGGTTTATTATACTTTGTTTTCCTACATGGGTGGCAAGTCCTGTAACTATACACAAACCCCTACCTTGTTTTGTGAGTAACCCCATTTTGCTGCCAAACTAATAGGTACAGAACATTAGAAGGTTTGTCGTCAGAAGGAACAAGTAGGAACCTGCAGCAAAGTGCTGAAGTATATCCCCAGTCCTAAAAGGTTCAGGATACAAGCCAGCTTAAAACAAGAGCCTTACAATGCTTTTGAGGACTTATTACGGGCCGGTGGGTGGGGAGAGATTGCAGGAGAAGAAAAGGAGCATGATTGCTTTTCCTCTCTTCATTCCCTTGTTATTCACTAAAGCTGCATTTATTAATTCAAAATTTAATCTTATGTCACTGCCAACAGAATTTGCTTTGTAGAAGAGGGGGGGAAATCTTATATAAGAGAATCATTTTTCCTGGTTAATAGCAGTTCAAACTATGACCAGTTATCCCAGATATTATATTAGGTCCCCCCCCCTTTGCAGTGAACAGCACATCAATAATGCTGCATAAAGTCAGGTGTACTAAATAGAACAGACTACAATCCATTGCAGATATGCAAACACTAAAATATCATGCTGTGCTTCCTTTTATTTTTAAAATGTCTGTGTTTATCATAATGATACAGGGAAAAGCTTCTCTTTTTTATGTGAAATTATTAAGCAACTGCATAATTTTTAAAATTCTAGCAGTACAAACATATTCACATTTATTTGGAAGTAAATATCACAAGATTCGAAGTGTCTTATTCCCATTTCAAGTTTTACATGAGAACGGTCATCTAAATCCAGCAGAAGCATGACAACTGCTTCAGCACCTACTTTCAGCGCTGTTTAAATATTCTGCTTGAACTTGGACAGGTATATGCAAAATGGTGCTAACAGTGATTTCCCTTCCACTCATGCTTCTTTTTAATCAAATCCATTATAACTAGTCACACATGCAAAAAAAAAATACTATTTTGTAAACAAAACGTGTGCAAGCATTGAGTAGAAAAAGATGCTGGACGGGAGAAGGTCCTACATGAAAATTCATGATCTAAAACTGCAAAAGGCAGTAAACATACAGAATACATTGGCACCTCTGGAAACATTTTGCCAGCCAAGTAGAATCTTCCTTCCCTTTAGAAGTTTAGAGCCATCAATGGAAAACAACTGTCACACAAGAGATGTAGATTTTAGATATACCAAACCTACACTATTTAAGCCTGTTCAAGCCAGTCTCGCCTGGGGGTGATACTTAGTCCACACCTTTGAAGTTGTCACCTGGCATCAGGTGACAAACAAATGGGCAATCCATGGAGTGGAAGAGGAAAGGACCCTGCCTGCTGGAGAGATCAAATTATCCACCCTGACCTGCTGCCTCCACCTGGATTAATTTGGGCAGGATAGGACCTGTTTATTGAGCAATGGTGAGTCGTTTACAGACATTACAGCCACCTGCATGTGAAAGCATTTCTGAGCGAGCTGAATATGGTTATGGGCAGATGTGAAGCAATCTGCATTCTGGGCTTCACTGTCAGCTCCATTACTGCTAAGGGTCTTAAGAGTTATTTGTAGCTCCTGCATTTGAAAACCAATATTCAGAACAGCAATTGAAATTCTGTGGGGGGGGGGGGTTATTTTATAAAAAATCAAGGCAGGAAAACTGGACTGATATGTGAATGCTGCATGAATCTGTTAACAAACATTACTGCAAAGGGACAACAAAGGGCTCCCCCCCTCCCCAACTTTCACCTTTGTTGCTCCTACCTTCTGGGGTGTCCATGGTCTTTTCATAATTCTCTCCCACCTCTTGTTCCAGATGCAAAGGTCTGAGGCTAAGTTGATTAAGTCTGTGCTATCTGTGCTACCGAGCACAAGGGCAACTCAGTAAATCTGGGGTGGAAGATTTGAGGAAGGGGGAGAGAAAGTATCAGTGCTCTACAATAAATTTGAGTGGATATCTTACGATTTCAAAAAAGAAAGCTTGGGGGAGAAGCAATGTACTTTGGGGAAGAAAAGAGGATGTAAGGGTTTTGGTTAGTTCAATTTGTTGGGGAGGGCTAGGAAAAGGGTAGAGCATCGTGAGATTTACATGGAAAACTTGGACGTTGAGAAAGGAGGAGACCAGGACAGGAAAATGCTGTGGTGTGTTTTGCGCCAGTATAGGGATATCAAAAATATTTTATGATGCATCAAAAAATACCTTTGACAACCAGTCTGTAAATTGTCGTTTGCAACAATTTAAGAGAAACCTTGATCATGTTACTACACTGGCAGGTCAAACATGGAAGAAGGAAAGGACTTCTGGTTAGGCAAGAGGGGAAAGGAAAGGAAAAGAAGTGCAAAAGAATGAGATCTGGAAAAGTTAGATGGTAATGGGAGTCTATGGTTCAAAATAGCTAATTCTATGATACTAAGTTTAAGTGAGATTAGAATTTTGCTAGCAATCCATTCAGATCTCTGGCACTTACCTGTATTAATGTGGCTGGGTATTACCAAAAACAAGCACAAAACTCTCACACACTGGGCGGCATATAATGAGCTGCCATCCAAAACATGAATGTATGTTCTAGACTGGAGGGAAGATGTGAATGAACACTCCATCTCACTAAAAACGTCACCACCATTTTCAAATATGATAATCGAGATTTTGTTCATGGAGTCTTGTTGATACAAAGTGGATGCAGAACAAGAGGTTGGGATTTGCAGGTGCCTCAATTTAGGGCTAAAAGGTAACCCTATGTTCAGAGGCTAGAGATTCATGGAAAAGGCCTAGAGAAGGGAGGCATTATCTGGATAAAAATGACCTTGTTAAAAATGGCAGTGTCTCTAGTGTCACATAGTAGTGAAAGATTAAATCATTTAAGGAAACCGATGCATGGCAATGCTTAGGAACACAAGGGGATATCAATCCTCAGTAGAGATTAATTTCCATGTTGATATAAAGAAATCGTTGAAGGAAAAGAGGAATAGCAAAAGACCTACTAGAAATAAGGGGCTTGTGGCTTATGAGTTTGCAAAGCTCAGTAAAAGCCTGCCAATCAACCATCCATCTTAAACAATGCAACTCAGCAAAACCGTGCACGATGATCATCATTTGTCAAAAACCTTTGATTCACATTTAATAAGAAAAACTTGCAACAGCAAGGTGTGTCAGATCCATTCCATAGGCTGAATTTAACAATTGGCTAACTGGGAATAAGAAATCTAAGCGCTGAGATATGAAAAGGAACAGCCCACAATAGCCAAGAGCAGAGACCAAAGAGAAGCACATATGAGGACTTTCTGACAAAGGGAAAATTAGATCTGTCTGTATTGGGGGAACCTGCACACGTTCTCACAAAAGTACAAGAAGACAAAATGGCACAACTAATTCTTGTGGAGGTAAGAAGCCAGTTAACTCCAGGTTTCAAAGTGTTTTAGTGCACAGCTCTAGCAGAGGATGAGAGGTGGAAAGCCTGGTCCCACAGCAGAGGCTTAAATGAGAACAAGAGATAATATTCATGCTTTTTTCAGGAAAAAGTCACAGAACTTGGGAAATATGTGGGAGATCAACCGGAAGTGTGAAGATTTAAGGAAAGTTTGCTTTGCATTTATTTTCCTGCTTTCCATTTTCTGGAACTGCTTTGCATCTCCAATACTCCCCAAGCATCACCCAGTCATCTCAATGTGCATCGCAGCCATTTTTGATCTAAAAACAACTGATTTGTACTTAATAAAGAAAAGTAAGGTAAAGTGGGAACCCTCCAAGAAACTTTAAATTTTAAATAAATTTAGTTAGCCCTTACTTTCTTACATATAACCTGTCTTATTCTCATGTATGGGATTTGTTTTCTAATTACATTTCAACTAGCAGAGTCATGGAAATTCACTGATAGATATATATTGTTTGTACTTCCATGTCATTGTCCATGCTACACTTACATTCACCATTTACCTCATTCAGATCTTGCACTCTCATTCACTGCATTCATACATCTGCTGTTCACCCTAGGTAAAGGTAAAGGGACCCCTGACTCTGGGGTTACGGTGCTCATCTCACATTACTGGCCAAGGGAGCCGGGAGTACAGCTTCCGGGTCATGTGGACAGCATGACAAAGCTGTTTCTGGCAAACCAAAGCAGCGCACGGAAACGCCGTTTACCTTCCTGCCGGAGCGGTACCTATTTATCTACTTGTACTTTGACGTGCTTTCGAACTGCTAGGTGGGCGGAAGCAGGAACCGAGCAACGGGAGCTCACCCCGTCGTGGGGATTCAAACCGCCGACCTTCTGATCAGCAAGCCCTAGGCTCTGTGGTTTAACCCACAGCGCCAACCACGTCCCGCTGTTCACCCTATTCATACACATAATCACTCATGCACCCCTTTCACATACTCAGCTTAACTGAACACAAGTGCATCAGTAATGTCTCTTCACTTCCTCATACTCCTTTCTGCCAAAAGATCATGACTCCTTATTCCCCTTGTGCTGGTATCTTAATATTCATGGCACCACAACAGCTAAACCAATAGCTGTAGGTTCTCATTTCTCTGACCTCTGGGGTGTCTGTGACCCAGCAGCTCATGCGATGGCTGTGTGACATCTCATAGATCATAGCCTTCTTTTGCCTTTTCATTATACAAGTTCCTGTGGTGCTTTCAGAAAGGTTGTCAAATTTAGCACCACCCAATTTCAGAAAGATGTGCTTCCAATTGACAACTCGCTCGTATCTCTATAGCAGCATGAGAAGAGCCAGCAGCTCATTCAAAGTTGGCTTTGACTTCACCATTAGAATAAAGCAGAGGTAGGGAACGTTCCCCCTTGAGATGTTGCTGGACAACAACTTTCATCATCTCTGATCACGCAAGCTGGAGCTGGTGGGAGTTGGCACCCAACAACACCTGGAAGGTCCTCGATTCCCCATCCCACTCATAGAGATACTATAATATTTGGTAATAGCTGATAACTGCATGCAAGATTAAGTTTATCCCTTTGCTTTTCCTTCTCTAGACTTTAGAGCAGTACTGCATACAAATAATCTGACTGAAGAGCCAATCACACCCGGGAGAGCCAAGATCTGGAAAGTTCCACATGAGAGGTTGTGTCAGGTCTAGTGTGAGAGAGAGGGAAAAGAAAGAATTGCTGGTCACTTGAATAAGCAGGAAATAAATAAGTTTTGCAGGTTATTGAAGCTCTACTAAAATATATGCATTATTTTTAACCAGCGACCACAGTTGGGCAGAAAAGAAGTGAAAAGGTGTGTACCACCAACTCTGTCATTACTGAATTCAAGTCTCTAAAACAATGGTCATCTGTTTAAAAAAAAAAAAAAAAGGTAAAGGACCCCTGAAAGTTAAGTCCAGTCACAAATGACTCTGGGGTTGCGGTGCTCATCTCGCTTTACTGGCCGAGGTAGCCAATGTTTGTCCAGATCATGTGGCGAGCATGACTAAGCTGCTTCTGGCGAAACCAGAGCAGCGCATGTAAACGCCGTTTACCTTCCCGCCAGAGCGGTACCTATTTATCTACTTGCACTTTGACGTGCTTTTGAACTGCTAGGTTGGCAGGAGCTGGGACCAAGCAACGGGAGCTCACCCCGTCGCGGGGATTTGAACCACTGACCTTCCGATCAGCAAGCCCTAGGCTCAGTGGTTTAGACCACAGTGCCACCTGTGTCCCTATCTGTAGCCAGCCTGAAAATGTCAGGTCAGCCATAAAGGATCATTGTCACCTTGGCCAACCACTTCCTTTCAGCTTAATTTATACCACACAGTTGTAAAGATGGCACGGGGGAATCCCAAACTATGTCACCCTGAATTCTTTAGATGGTTATATATTAATTATAAAGCATTACTGATGTACATGGAATGAAGCAGTGTTTCATAAGCAAAGATGATAGATAGATTATAATCTAACGTACACAACTGGGGAAAAGAACAAATGAAGAGAGTTGGACGGAGTAATTGTGGGCAATGCAGACAAGGACGAATTACGTAAATACTTTGAATTAAGAGCTAGAGTGGTCCATGGGGTCACGAAGAGTCGGACACGACTGAACGACTGAACAACAACAGACAATAATAATAATCTGAAGAAGTAAAATTAGACTGAAATGTGTGTGCGTGCACGCTTTTAAAAAGACTTCTAACAGTAACAAGCTGCTATTGATCAGAAAACAGAGAAGCAAAAGCATAATCATATCCTTCAAAGGTACATTCGTTTTGAAATCAGTAGTCTTTAAATCTCTCACGACTTTCTGTTACTGTCCTTAGAGTTGCAATGCAAGTTTCCAATGGGATGCCCTGATGTGAAGCAGTTAAATTAGTACTGTTCCTCATTTGATACTGAAGAACTTGGGCTCAGCAGGCAATGAGAATGGTTCTCTCAATATTGAAAGTAGTTTTCCCACTTCAGGCATCTATAGGCTACTAACTTTCTTCCCTACTATGCTAAATTAACACAAGTGACCAAGAGATGAGGATGAGTAAAACCCACTCTACTTGCATCTTGAATTCAATTACGTATCTTGCGTTCAATTATTACAATTATTGATCTAGACCAGGGATTTCCGAACTGCGTTCTGTGGACCACCAGTGGTCCATGAGGCTTATTCAGCTGGTCTGTGGCATGTCCATATTAAATATGCATTTTGATTTTTAATGGTGTTATCTATTGCTTCTTTTATTTTTTACATTGTGTTTTATTGTATTGTGGTTTGAATTCTATGGAATTCAAATGGTGATACAATAAAACACAAGAAATCAAAGAAGGAAGGAAGGAAGAAAATACCATTAAAAATTATACAACATCTAGCACAACACATTACAATTGCTATAGCAGGCAGGTAAATATTTAAGTAATCTGCCAAGACCTTGAGTAATCTTTAAGGTAGTCTGTAGTGGGGAAGGGTTGGGAACTCTTGCTCTATCTTTTGGCCTCACTGTAAAACCAGGGAGGGTGGTGAGTTTTTACCCTATACAGTTGTACCTTGGTTCTCGAACGCCTTGGTACTCAGATGTTTTGGCTCCCAAACACTGCAAAACCGGAAGTGAGTGTTCCGATTTGTGAACGTTTTTCGGAAGCTGAACATCCGATGCAGTTTCTGCAGCTTCTGATTCAGTACAGGAAGCTCCTGCAGCCAATCGTAAGCCGTGCCTTGGTTTTCAAACCGTTTTGGGAGTCAAACGGACTCCTGAACAGATTTAGTTCGAGAACCAAGGTACCACTGTACAATCTTATGAAACCACAAAAACGTATGCCACAATAAACATTTTTAGCTAGGATAGCCACATATCACCAAGGGAGAGGACAAAAGAGGGCACAGGTTCACATACATTTATCATACGCTAAATTATAAGTTAAAAAATCAAATTTAGAAATAGTGATTACTATAAACAGAAACACAATATTTCTCCACATAATGCATTAGACTAATGAGATTATTTGCATGCCTTCTCAGTCTACTGTTCAAGTGCTAATTGTTCAAGGTGTCTGCTCTGCATTCTGAAAGTTATTTATCAATAAACCATAGTTGGACTAGTTTAATAGAGGACCATCTTCGGTAAAGTAGGACACATGGCTATTATTTTTAAACAAACTCTATTCCTTTGGAGTTTGTCACATCAGCATAAGTCATTGCTACGTAATCCAAATAACTGATAGCTCACTAAGTCTAAGTAACCCCTAGATAACCAAAAGAGATAGTAGTTCGCACAGACTATTTGCAGTGTCATTTTTGACAGGTTATTTAAGAGAAGAAGCCAGGACAAAAAGCTAACTGAACAGAAGACTAACTTTACTGCTAAGATCAAACAAGAGGAGCAGCACTTGCATAGCTGGCTGACACTGTACCCCCTATCTTTGGAATCACCACAGAACAATTCAACCATTTGTTATGGGGAGCTTAGGGCACACTACTCAGGAAGTGAGACAAGAACTTATAGAGGAACAGGTACAAGAAACTCCTGATTCAACGTGGATACAGCTCAACCCACCTAGCGTGACAGTTTCCCATTTCTGGTTTACTGCATCCCCAAAATGTTATATAAGGTAATACTAGTTACAGGTAGGTAGCCGTATTGGTCTGCCATAGTCAAAACAAAATAAAACAAAAAAAATCCTTCCAGTAGCACCTTAGAGACCAACTAAGTTTGTTCTTGGTATGAGCTTTCGTGTGCATGCACACTTCTTCAGATACACTGTCACACGAAAGCTCATACCAAGAACAAACTTAGTTGGTCTCTAAGGTGCTACTGGAAGGAATTTTTTTATTTTATTTTGTTTTGAATAAGGTAATACTGTTATTGCCATGGGTTTCTATCATTCAAAACGAAAGAACTGAGTTTGTTAAGACCTCAAAGTTAAGTGGGAAATTCACTACAAAAGGATGCCCATGAAATGATCTTGTCTATTTCAAATAAGATCTTGCACGCTCCACAATATCTGTCACAATATGTGATTTTGGAAAGATCCTGCTGGAAATTGGCAGGCGACACCTCAAGAGGCTTCTGATGCTCAAGGCAGCTGCCTCACCCCACCTAATGACTGCACCGGCCCTCCCTCTCCTTGCACTTCCCCAAAATCTGCTCCAGAGGGTTGGGTGGAAAACAAATACAAACTTGGCAGGGGCACACAGGGGAGGAGAGGGGGGAAGTTCTATTTCACAAGCACAAGTCTTTGAACTAACGGCATGGCTTTGTTGCATACAATCCAAAATTTCCAAGTATCCCTGAATTCAACACATTTAAAAAATGCAAAACTTTGAAAGCAGCAACACTATCCCTACAGCCTCTCTTAGCATTTGTTTGACTATCTATAGAAACTGGAAATAATAATAATAATAATAATAATAATAATAATAATAATAATAATAATAAATGGTTTGGTTGAATGCAACACTAAGATATGGATCAGCAGAAAAATGCTGCACAAAGCAAGTATTTTCCAAATACTATAAGGCATGTATAAAACATACAGGGGAAATATATTTTATCTAGGACACAGCAGTACTAAAAATACACAGTTTTAATCCTGGATGAGGATTAAAGTTCTGTATAACAAAAAACAGAGAGAAAGAACAGATTACATCCATCTCTAATAATCATGTTGTTTTCAGGAAATTATTCTGCTATTATACAGGTTCTCCTTAATAAACAAAAACTGCAAATAAATTTAGCCAGTAGTGAATATTGTAAAGTGTACTCATTTATCAAACTAACAGTGGAATCGTAGCCATGTCTACTCAAATATACATCCAATTCAATTCAGTGGGGCTCATTCCCAGGTAAGTATGGCTGTATACAGTGGCCTCGGATTAAGCCCCATTGAAGTTAATGGGATTTACTTCTGAGTAAACATGCATAGGATTACAGTCACTGTAATCTTATAATGGCAAATGACATGGAAAAATGCACATTCATGTAAATTAGAAGTGGCCACGTATTTTTTCTCCAAATGATTAAAGTGGTGCTCCTACTCCACAGATGGAAGAAATAAAGTGATATTTACTAGCCATATCCAACACAGAATGTCTTGGATCTCATCTTGCGACAGCATCGCTACCTGCACAAAGCCATTTCACTACTGATCAAATTGATGATCCTTAGTACTTCTTGCTAACTTCTAATTATGAAGCCCAGACCTTCACATTAACCAAAAAAGGAGGCTGCCCTTTGGCCAGCAATGATTGCATACATGCCCTAGTGGTGAGCAATCAGAAGTCACGATGCTTCAAACAAGTAGTCCAACTCAATTGTTTGTTTCATGCCCCTTGAACAACATGGTTCGGTCCCCACCCTGGTGTCACAATTGACCACATTGTACAGTATTATCCTTGAAAGCTAAACATGTTTGGAAACCTGGGCGATACTTATCAAACCCCAAGAGGTGATCCGTGTGCAAGCTCCCTTTTAAAGTGAGGCTTCTCACCATCGGAGTTCACATTTCTAGAGCCACAAATGGATCAATAGCCAAGATTTGCCGCTGGTTTTGAGACTAAAGCCTTGACCATCTGGGTATTGATTAGATGATGGAACATCCGGCATTTGGATTTGTGCTAAGTGATCCTGTTCCATCCACCACCGCTGCCAACAATATGTGTGTTGAAGAGAGCATCTGAAGCTGCCTCAAGTTTTGGTAATGTTTTATGTGTACTTTCATAAAGAAAGGCCCAGATGCGCCACTGTTTCAGTGGGTCCTGACTCTAGTTATCCAGTTGTGATCTCCAGTGATTGCCTTTGACAGAGATCTCAGTTCATTTTAGTTAAACTGGCAGCCCAATCCTAAATATGTTTTCTTCAAGGATTAAGTTGCACCAAGCTCAACAGGAATTGCTTTCTGAGAAGTATACTTAGGATTATAGCTCAAGGTATATACATTTGTACTTTTTTCCTATCCAAAATTTAAGAGGGGGAAAATCAATCTGCTCCTGGTTAATGCCTAAACAGTATATATTTTTAACTTCCAAGATGCCGTGTTACACAGCAATGGTCTTCCATGGTTACCATTTTCTGTGTTTGGCCAACACATATAGCTAAGAAATGTGGCTACTAGTTTAGAATGAATAAACTGAATACCTCCCACACAAACTGCTATTCACATTGTGCCAATAGAACCTGAATTCTTCCCAGGAGCTCCCAAAAGACGAGTTGCCTGCCGTAGTGGCTAGAATGGGGATGGGGCTGATGGGAGTTTTAGTCCAACAACACTTGGAGAGTTGCAAATTCTCCATCTTGGTTCTACAGTGTGCACTCAGTTTTCATGAGGCCTCTTCATTAACATTTTAAAATTTATTTTCCCCACACCAACAGGCATATTGTGGAAATAAGAAAGGTGATTTTTAAACATTCATATTGCATGCCATATGATTTGCAGATAGAATAGATGTTTAGAAGTACATATTGCACTTTCTTTTTAAAATAATAATAATAATAATAAAATATTACTGGTTAGATTTCCCAGAAAATCTACCTTAAAAAAATAACGTTCACAGTGTAATGGTTTGAATATTTATATATGTGATTTGATAATTAAAGTCATTTACAGCAACAAAGTTAAAAACCAGAATTAGATACCTTTCAGTTTCACAAAGAAATAACTTTACTACTATTCTCTGTCAAATTATGAATTTGATATATTGATTTCCTATGTAATGTAAAAAAAGGTTATAATAAATAAGATTTCTTCTTCCCAAAGCATAACCTGCATGTTCTGCTGCTATGAAAAATACGAATTTATAATAGGAAAAGCTGTTTAGCTACTGTGCTTAAAATTTTGCAAATTGATATATATACTCTCAGTTTAGTATCTGGATTTTACAACTGAACATTTAGTCAAAATAATTTACATTAATTGGTTTCACATAAAAAACACTGTAATAATATATGAAGAAATATGGATTCTAACCACTTTGTCCTCCTTTGGGAAAGCATCCAGGGAAGCAGAAAAAGGAGAAAAATATAAAAGAAAGAGAGAAAAGAAAAAGGAGGAAATCATTAATAGGCAGATATAAACAAGGCAATTCTTGTGTTCCTGTAAGCATAAGATTTACCAAAAATGAAACACAGCATGTTTAAATAAAAATATCTATAGCACCACACACATATGGTCAGATACCTGAAGGATTTTAGCAGAAAATAAAAGAAATCATAGTGAAATGGATACACCAGGATTCAATACTCCAGTTTTGATGGAATAGCTGAGATCCAAAAGGCTGTGAGCAAGAGCCCATGTACAGTACTACTGGAAGGAGGAATTAGAAATCCACAGGGCGGAAATAGAAGCACTTTCCTCTCAACACATAAGAATTTTGGATTGTTTCGTCCCTACTAGAAGCAATATGGATCCCCCATTGGATTCTGCAACGTATAAAGTACAGTGGGTAGTCTCCAATGTTGTCCTACTCAGTGTACATCCATTGAAATGAATGAACACCACCAACTTAGGTCCATTAATTCCAATAGGTCTGCTCTAAATATAACTTAGTTGTGTATACAAGCATGTGACACTACTTTCTATAACTGTCACTGGCAACTGCACAAGAGCAAACACAATTTTCAGGGTGTATAAATCAAAGTAGCTTTTCTACAATACTAATGCAGAATTCCATGAGAAAAGCATTATTATAGCTTGTCACTGCGTCAGTCACAATCATTTTCAAGTGTGTGTGTTGGGGGGGGGAAGCTCCCCTCGTTTATTTATTTCTGAAATTGATTTTGCACACACAAAACATGGAGTGAGGAATTCTGAAAACAAATATATAGAGTGGGTAAAACAATGACATTCAAGGAGTTGGAGGTGTGGAAATAAGAAAAGGAAACCAATCACCAGAAAATCTGCACAGGTAGGATGTTCTAGCAATGGAAATCAACAATGCTTTGTTTTGCATGCAGTAGAAAACTTACATTGTTTGATCGTAGAGAAACACGTCCTCCACATCTGGCACAAAACTTTGTCCGGCAGTAGGAGCATAAATGGCCACAACCATCGGCAAACTTAGTTTTGTGACAGATTCCACATGTTGGCGCATCGTCCTTGTGCTCTCCGTGGTAACGGCGGGATTCCTCACCTATTTTTCGGACTTGCTCTTTGTAACTTTCAAATTGTTGGTGCAATCTTCTGTAAGGAAAAGAAGGGGGTTTTTTATATAGCAAAAGCACCGAGACAAGCTCACCCATCGAGTGCCTAGCACTAATCCACACTATGTGTGTCTTCACTATATTTGCTAAACAGAAGCATGAATACAAGTGCCACTCTTGATTATTTAAAAGGAAAAACAAACAGCGGGATTATTCATCTATTTACTATGCACACTTCACCCTGAGGTACCAGGCCAGGTCACAGCATTAAAAACAATATTAAAGCAGCTTAAAGCAACTTTTAACTGCTCATGTTGGTTTCTTTAACATAAGCCAAGCAAGCTGCTTTTTATGCCACCAATTACCGATAAAATCTCCTGTTTCCAAAACAAATAAAGGTCACTTATAGATTTCAGAAGAGTCCCAACACTGTGTGTGACCAACACAGACGTCTGTGTTTTTGCCAGGACGTAGAAACCTCAAAAAGTTATTCGATAATAGCAAATGCCATACAAAGAAAAACCCTTCCTCTTCTTAGGTAAATTTATTGTCATTGTCCGAACTGATTGTTACTTTCAATTTAATAAAACGTAGGTTCTCTCCCCTTTTCATAAGCGCTCTGTCATCATTTCATCCATAACATTTTCAAAGTGAAAGCTGTCACACGCACCACCAGTCTCACTCGCCACTATGTCAAACAAAATTTTAAAAATGTACAGCAGAGAAATACACTTTTGATTTAACCCATTAACTGCTGTTATGGCTGAAACCAATCATAAGCTGCAAATTGCAACCCATCAAAAAGTTCTGGAAGAAGCACTATCATATGTGCAACTGTGGGTGAAAATATTTAAGTACAAGTGGCTCTTAAAACAAAACGATGCAGTGTGTCTCTGCCCTTCTCACAGCTCCAGCCAGCCTACAAGAGCCTTGCAGTGCGGTTCAGATCCTGGGGTGGTGAGTGGTGGTGAGTTTCAAGAATGGGGAAGGCATAAAGGGCACCTTTTCCCCTCACCGCAGGATATCCTTGTTGTGCTTCATAGTTATACAGGGTTCCTAGTCCCAAATCTCAGCAATTTGAAATTCTAAATCAGGTATAGGCAAACTCGGCCCTCCAGATGTTTTGTGACTACAACTCCCATCATCCCTGACCACTGGTTCTGTTAGCTAGGGATGATGGGAGTTGTAGTCCCAAAACATCTGGCAGGCTGAGTTTGCCTATGCCTGTTATAAATAATATTCTGGAGATGGGAAAGCTATCCCTCCACTTTATTTACATCTTCTCTCTCAAGCCAGTTGCCCTGTTGTCATCATCTATCAGGCAGGTTTTGTTTTTTTAAGTCACTTCCTTTAATTCACAATTTTTTGCACTTCTGCATACCTAGGTAGGGCATCCCCCGTGTGTGTATGCAGAAGTGCCTGCCTTATTTTTAAGTGGCTTTCATTTTGCTTAAAACAGTCACCCAGCAGATGGCACCAGAGATTGCAATTTCACATAGCCATTATCTGTTCAGTTTTAAAGAACTGAGGTTTCCTTAGAAGCAAGTGCCTTTAATTTTGTGATAACAATGTTGAAAATCTCTCTTCATAACTGTAAGAATATTTGTGTGTATGAAATGAGGGGGGTATTTGTCTGTTCATCTGTTCACATTGCACTCTGGCTCAGGGAGGGCAACAAGAGAACCAATGTGATGTAATGGAGTGTTGGACTAGGACCTGGGAGAACAGGGTTTGAATCCCTATTCAGCCACGAAGCTCACTGGGTGACCTTGGGCCACTCGCCATCTCTTAGCCTAACCTACCTCATAGGTTTGTTGTGCAGATGCAATGCGGAGGAGGAGGAGAACCATTGAGATCATTGGAAGATAAGGTTGGTATATAAATTAATAAATAAAATAATTCGAATGGTGAATGGCCCTCTCTCACATGTTTTACTAAGCATGTCACCAGAACACCTGAAGATGGTTTTAGTCCCATTAATTTCCAGAGCATTCAGGGCAACAGGTCCCTAGGAGGCCTTGTAGAAGTCTCTCTCTCTCTCTCTCTCTCTCTCTCTCTCTCTCTCTCTCTCTCTCTGCCTTACCTGCCTTACATTGCTAAGAGAAAGATGACAATCTTAAAGTGCTCTGATAGGGCTAAGGAAGGAAAGAAGAACAATAACAATATTTCCAAATGTGCTTAGGGACTGCAGCTATTGGTTGAGCTTGAATTGTATTCATCTCAAGAGCATAATGGTGGCACCTGCTATGGCATTGTGAGGGGGACTTACATGCGCAAAGCGTTCCGGAATCAGGCATAATTCCAAAAGGTCCACTTCTCACAATTCTTTTACAAAATATGGAAAGGATCAGCCATAGGAGGTACACAAAAGGTTTACAGCAAAGTGGGTTACTGTTGAATTTCATTTTTGTACATCATCTCAAAAGTTGCAAGCGAACATACCTACTGAAAGAAAAAGGCGCTTCAAAACCCTGGTGACTCAAGAGGCACAACTGGACGACTATGAGTCAGTGATTTATGATTGCTAAAATAAAGAAAGCTAAATATGCAAGCTTCCCACTATTATTCCCGAAATGATCGCACGCAGCTGTTCAACCAGGAAGCTTCTCTCTGACCAAGCCAGCAGGAACTATTACAGCCATTCTTGTTCAGCTTGAAGCTTTTATATCTCAAAGCCGATGAAACACTTGTGAAAGTTCCATCACATGTGGTTTCTTTTTCCCAGGCCCAGAGACTGCCCACGTTTTACTATTGAGTCCAGCCATGCACTCCTTAGAGAAGTTTCAACTTCTGAGTTCAATGGGATTTCTTCCTTACATAAAGAATCAGAATTTGATTAAAAATAGCTGGCAGAGGAAAGACATTGCCACAGGGGAAACTACAACTCTACAAGAACCCAAGAGGCTTGAAACTGGGTTGTCCGTGCACAGAGAACTTCCTTGGTTGTGCAAGACTATTAGAAGAACCTGCTTCAGCACCTACACTCAACTCATTGCTATCCCATACTGCAGCTGACTGCCAGCATCTAGTGTGGGGAACCAGAAATTTTTTGTAGCTCTTAGGAAGTGAGACCTGATAGGTGATGTTGCAACTCAGAGTGCTCCTGTTAAGGGTTCTAGCCAGACAACCACATCTGTTTTCCAGGACACTCTATTCCATCCACCTGCCCTGGGGGAGAAAAAGATTGAGCCAATGAGCAGCTACTTCTGTAGGGCAGCCCAACTTTTCACACCAAGTGGGCTGCAAGCTTTCCAAACTATCATGTTGGTGACACACTTTTTAGACATGCATCATTTCTCAACACAGTAGTTAAGTTTTACTAGCAAACTGGAGGTTAAACTAACCCCTTTCCAGCCTCAGGAGGAGCACAGGGAGCATTCATGTGACACACTTACACAATGCGGCCAACACACTAACGTGTCACAACACACAGTTTGGAAAGCTCTGGCCGGCAAGAGTACTTTGATGTGGAACCTGCAGGCTACACACTATCTTGTCACTTGGATGGGGGGAACGAGGCCAAAATTTGACAAACCCCCCCCCCACCTTCATGCTGCCTTCCCAAAGCCAGCTAAATGAGGCATCAGGCTTTGGGAAGGAGGCACAAGGCTCTGGCAGGGTCCTAAACCCTCCCACCTCCTTTGCAAAGCTGGGCGAGCACTAACTGGACTTTGGGAAGAAGGCAGGAGGACTCTAGGACGCTGCCAGAGTCCTCACACCTCCTTCCCAAAGCCCAGCACCTCGCTTACATGGCTTTGGGAAGGCAGCGAGGGGACGTGACATGAAATGCAGCTCTAGGGCCCCACATTGGACCATGCTGGTCTAAATCATACAATGCCTTTAGAGTTATTATTCCATTCGGGGAGACTTGATTCCTAGCAAAATACGAGAACAAGTTTTATGAGAAAAATAAGCAATAATTTTCTGTGCTGTAGGATAAAGATGGAATTGTTTACCAGTCACAGCAAGAGCCTGGATAGCCTTCTAGTCCCCGCTGGTATATATCAAAGTTTCTAGTCTGTGCTTAAAATAATGATTCTGATTATTCTTTTAGAAGTCTGAAGAAGTCAGCAGTCATATAAAAACCCCCACTAACCTAACAATCTTATGCACATTTGGTCAAAAGTGAACCTCTCACTGCGTTCAGTGGAACTTACTCCTACATGAATCTGTATCAGCCTTTAGAAAATCTTCTAGAGTCTTGATCAATTAGGACCATATAATCCTGACAACCCACAGAGAACAAGCCATCAACCTACTAGGGTTGAAGGACAGGTCAGTTTCTGCACAGAATAGTTGGTTTTGGGGTCATTAGGAGGTACTCAGTGGTCTACAGGCTGCCCATTACTTTCCTGGTCCCACTTCCTAGGTTTTTAGCTGTGTGCTGAAGCATTTGCTGAGAGCAGAGGGACCCAGCGCTAAGGACACAGGACTGGCATAGGGCTCCAGGTGGACTCTCCTTCCTTGGAGGTTTTTAAGGAGAGGCTGGATGGCCATCTGTCATGGATGCTTTAGCTGAGATTCCTGCATTGCAGGGGGTTTTAACTAGATGACCCTTGCATCCCTTCCAACTCTAAGGTTCTATGATCTCAACCCTCATTTGCACAGAGATGGTGTGTTTGTGTGTGTTGGACTGGGCAGGTGTCCCTCCATTGGTCTTCGCATTCCTCTTCTGTCCATTGAATGTACAAAGTGGAAAGAAGTGCTACTGGTAGGACTCCCCACCATCTGCCAGGCCTTCTAAGGGCAGGGCTGCATCCCAAGCAGGTCCCACTGCTGTGTGGGATACCTTCTGACCCAATTTACTGCCTCCACCTTCTGCCCCGCCCCCCAGGTACTGTGTGCAGCAGGGCTGTGGATGCAGCAATATACCAGATCAGAGTATTTGCCCATCTACCGTAACTCAATATTGTTTACTTTCATGGGCACTAGCAGTAACATCTTTCCAAGGTTTCAGGCAGAGGTCTTTCACGTCACCTGCTACTTGAGCCTTTCAAAAGACGTCTAGGATTTAAACCTTTTGCATGTGATCTACCCATTATCATCATATCAGAGAGTAAAAACCATCCCAGATTCCAAATGTTGCCATTGGAAATGGACTGCAGAGGCAAAAGGCCACCTGCTGTGCCTCTCCAGAAGGAGATACTGAATTGTTTATTTCAACTCAGCTTAAGTTAGGCTCCAATGCTAACCAAGCAACTCCTGACCATCCTCCCAAAAAACTCCACATTGAACCATCAGAATAAAACAGGCAATACTCTTGATAACTGGATTCATCTGTTTAAAAGCTAATGCTTGAATGGGAGAAGAGGAAGGTTGGGTCATATTAATGGACATAAATAATAAGCTATTAGTACTTCAAGCAACAGCAATGCAATAGCTAATTTAAAGTCCAAGAGGGGTTATAAGACTTTTTATTATGCATCTTGAAATTTGCATCTGTTTAATGTTTTTATTATCCTACCTGCTGAGGACAATTTAATAGACTGCATAATGGCCCAAGTTAACTGCCCTTAGAAAATATTTTGGTTGGTTTCCTGTGTTCCAGAGAGCTCCTGCACAATAAATGAATACGTTGAGCTTGTTTGATTAGCCCTTGTCTGAAACTCCTTTCCTCCCTTCCCAGTCACAGTAACAGTTAAAGCTTATGTAATGCTGTTACTTGGGAGGAGCTATAGCTCAGGGGCAGAGCATATACTCCTCATGGAAAGGGTCTCCCATTCAGTCTCTGGCATCTGCAGACAGGGCGGAGAAAGACTCCAGAGAGCTGCTGCCAGCCAGAGTATGCAATATTGTGCTAGATAGACCAACAGCCTGATTCTGTGAAAGAATCCCCCAGTAAGGGGGGATGTATGAACAAGGGGACAGATTCACAGACACTGCATTAAAACTTTTTAAAGTGTGTGTGTGTGTGTGTGTGTGTGTGTGAGAGAGAGAGAGAGAGAGAGAGATGCCCATTCAGAACCAATTCATTTCATAACAAATAACCACAAGTATGACCCATGAATTTTTCCCTAGAGAATCTTACAACTTCCAAACATAACTGGAAACAAGAAGGAAATGACGAGACAGTGGTGGTTAGCAAGAAATGCCACAGTAATACGAAACCTGTTTCTCAAGCAAGTGTTTGATAAGCAGGTAAAATGGATTGCAGTTTTGGCCATGGCAGCACCTAAAGAAAAAAGGGGAACCCACATCCAGGTATATCAACATATATTAACAGATCAGGGAAATATATTATAATATGAGAAGAAATGTAAATAGAATGCGACAATGAAGTAAAATAAATTAATTTTAAAATGCGTGTATGTTTTGTGATCAAATAATATAACTTAAAACTATGTCTGTGGAAGCATTCAGGTATGGTTCATACACCAATTCAACATTATTTGAAAACCAGTTGACCTAATTCAATTGTTTGGCTGCAGAAACTCTTCTGCATGCAATCTCTGATGCCCGCCCCCACCCCACCCCACCCCCAATTTATTGGCATGCGGAAACCTGATTGTGAACTCAAACCGGCCAACAGATTTATTTTTTTTACAGATGCACATCTAAATTAGAATTTTGAGGAGGTGTATTACTGACTTATCATTTTATGTTAAAATATCATTGAGCAGGGAGTTAGCGTTCATTTAGATGTAGAAAAGCAGCTATGAACAATTTAAAATTAAAACAGCGAAAGCCAAATATAGACCGCTAATTTCCTTTTTTGCAACAAGCACTGTCCATAAAACCCGTCTAAAAGAAAGTGAGGTGGGGGGGGGAGAACATCTGTTGGAAATTTCCTTCACAGAAGATTTATCAGGATTTAGAAGGAAAAACATTATTGTCTCCGCCAGCCAATCAATGTTGAATTCTCAGTCTTCCCCCCACCCCCATGCAATATGAGACAACAGTGTTAGCAAAATAAGAGTGCTTCAGAATGTTTGGGAATCAAGAGCACTGATTAGCTTGCGAGGAGGCAGTGATTTATAATATAGAGAATGAGTACAAAACCACTCAGTGAACATTTTGTTGCTGGTACCGAGCCATAGTCAACTAACAGCTGCAAACAAGTGTAGAAAGAATGAACATAAACACCAGCAGCGTGGGCTTCATTTAAAAATAGTCATAGCAATCGAGCCACTTGATCCCAGATAACCTCCACCCCCCCCCCCGCTCGTTTTTGATTTTTGTTTGTTTGTTTCCCTTGCAAAATAATTATGAATGGGACTTTGCACTCTGCCGCCATAACCAGTGAAGGCATTTGCCATTATTAACACATCGGTGGCGGCTTTCCCCCTCCTCTAAGGGTGTCTCTCATCCTTCACATACCTAATGCTTTTGCCTCTGTCAAGGCTTGCTGCGGTTTGCAAAGTCTCCAAAAGGACATAAACATACCTTTGGAATGTGGTCATGTGTACAGTGGAGTCGCATCATGCGTGCATCTAGCGTACATGAATTCAACTAAACACACTAAACCATTGAGTCCCTGGATTCCTTTAACGGAATACCCTTTACATAGGGATGGCGAGAGCATTCTCCCATCCCTATCACCTGAACCAGAGCCTATCCGCAACCTAACAAGTTGTGACGATTTGCTACGCGGCAGGCGAAACCCAAATGGCAACAGTCAATCAGCCAAGAGGGGGAAATTCTTGCCATGCCCGTCCCAACGACAGATGACAGCATGACGGCATAGCAAGGTCAAGAGCAACAGCCCTAAAAATAAGGAGAGGTGGGCTCTGGGACACATGCATGGACATATATAGGTCCCTCAATACAATTAGACTGTGCCCCATTGGCCAGATTGAACCCAGCATCAAGGGACCTTCCAATCAGGTGTTGTGGCTGATCAATCGAACCCACCCACAACACAGGGTGTCAGTTTCCAGGTCTCACTGCAATACATGCCCTCTTTAAGGGAGGACCTGGTTTAACAGAAGTACAACAAAATGTTGTAGTACTCTTGCTCAGTGTTCTGTTGAATCAGCCACAACCTCCTAACAAACACTCCATTCCCATCCCTCTTGCTAGTTTTCCATCCTTCTCCCAACAGTAAGTCAACATTCTATGAGCACTGAGCATTGGGGATGTTTTGGGAGTGTTCCCTCCTCTGCATTAGGGTTTTGCCCCCCATTAAGTTTTTGTTTGTTTTATTTCTGCAGATCTTTGGAGATACCTCTCCATTGTACATGGATAGCACTTTTTAGTTACATTGGGATTCACACTGCCCTCTGAACCTTGGAGATAAAGGGAATTATGCCATACCTGTAATAACTTAGTAAATGTAAAGTTTTATAGAAACAGAAGCCATACAGGCAACCGTTTTAGCACACATTCTACCACATCTCTGCATCTGATATGTGGCAAAGTCCTTAGCACTTGTCAGGGTGATACAGATAACAAAAGCTACTCAGTCATATTTCAGGGCTCCAAGTTTCTCCAAATTTTTATCCAAGTACCTGTACATATAATCACTCTTTTTTTAAAAAAAAAATCCACTAGCTGACTTACTGAATGAAACAGTGATTCATGTCCCCTTTATAGCTATTGATTTGGCCTCCTCAGCAGATTCGTCAATACTCTAGCCACATGCCACACAGATTTATTAAAACTAATATTTAAAAATCCATCTCTATAACGTGTGTGTGCTCTATCCCCAATCTGTAACTGTATCCACAACACTTTTTTTATTCAAGTATACGGTTTCAGTGTTAAGACAGAAGAAAACTCATATCATACTAGTTAGAGTTGGGAACTCTGTGGGGCTTGAACTGGAAAGGTAGGATGAAGCTAGTGAAAGTGGATACACAATCTGAACCTCTAGATCAGGGATGAAAAGCCTCTGCTTGAGGGCTAAATGTAGGCTTCCAGGCCTCCATATTTTCTACACAGAGGATAGAGGTGTGGGTGTAAAAAGACCAGCCTACTGTACAAAAGCAACGTTCACATTCGTTGCTCTGCCTATTTGCCTTTGGCTCCATCCAACAGAAAGGATGAAAAAACTTCCTCAACTTCCCCTTGCTAGAAGTTCTAAGACTCCTGCCTTTACATGACTAACATGACTTGCTGAACTCTGTATCTTCCAGCTTTAGCCACTGTCCTCAGGACCAATTCTAGAGAAGGTGCCCTTAATGTCTAGAGTCAGGTCTTGCTGCCTTCAGTCCCAGCTTGGTAGCTTTTAACTGTGGCAAAAATAATTATTTCTAGCCACTCTGATACCAACATTATCTCATAGTCATGGGTTACACTACATTTTTCAGATCTGCAGATGTGCAAATAGTGGGATTTTCTTTAATGCTTTATCGCATCCACAATAAAAATGTAAAACTATATTAATGCGAGGAGAATCAGCTTCCAAATAATGAAGCAGCTGTGATTTTAAAGGAAACACAAGCTTACCCCTGACTACTGAATACTTGCAAATAAGGTGTTACATCACTGACAGAAGATAATTGAGATTGGGCTTAATCAAAACTCTGGAGGGTGTTCTGCAGCTGCTTCCCTAAACGGACCAGAGATGCTACAGGATGGAAAGAAGGAACTACAGTGGTACCTCGACTTATGAATTTAATCCGTTCCAAATGCACATTTGTAGATTGAAAAATTCGTAAGTCGAAAAAAGCGATTTCCCCTTAGGAATGCATTGGAAACGAAAAATTCGGAAAAATTCGTAAGTCGAGTAAACCCCATCTAAAACCGCCAACGGATGTCCTTCGGATGTCAAAAAATTCGTAGGCGTGCAGGCACTTTTTTCATTCGTAAGTCGAAAAATTCGTATGTCGAGTAATTCGTAAGTCAAGGTACCACTGTAGTTACAAGATGTGTTCCTGCTTTATCTGATGGCAACCACACATTTACATCCACCTTAGGAATGTAATAAGAGCCCTGCTAGATCAGGTCAAAGGCATATCTTATGCAGCATTGTGTTCTCACAGTGGCCAACCAGATGCCTATGGGAAGCCCACAAGCAGATTCTGAGCACAACAGCCCTCTCCCAATCATAATCCCCAACAACTGGCATTCAAAGATATACTGGTGAAATTTTGGACATGGGTTCAATAAGGTCCAAAAAATCACTAATGTCAGTGTATCACAACCCCAGTTGGTAATGGGTCACAGGACAAAGGTGATCTCTCTGTAGAAACCAAGGTGGAGATAGCATACAGAGAATCAACTCAAACATCTTTTAAATCCTTTGTCAAAGAGAGCAAGCAGTCAACATTATTTCTTCCTGTCCATTATAATGCTCTATATTTTCACTCCTCAGTTTTTACTTGGCATCCAAGTGCCTGCAGAGCCACATATGAAAGTGAGATGAAACACGACCTCACATCCATGCTCTTTGTGTTTTCTGAAATAAAAAGGGGTCTTTCCATTCTGGTTAAACACACACACACACACACACACATTGGGCATTGACAAAGATTAAATGAAAAGAAGGTGAAACTGGGTGATAAATTCAAAGCGCTTCCACCCAGCCTGTGTAAATCTACATTTTTGGCACAAGGCATATGGTAAACACCAGGTCTTTGTTACTGGAAACATAAAGTGCTAATGCTGTTTGTTTTACCTGCAGCATCAAGGCATACCTCTTCGCTCTTTTTGACTCTCTCTCTCTTCCTGGCCCCATCACACCTCCTGGTGCGAAATCTTTTCCTGCTTTGCACATGTCCTGATTATAACCACCATATGGTTGTTACAATTTCTGTAGCTTTGCTCTGCTTTACAGGCCACTGTGCTTTGTCATATCTTTGCTGCTCACCTTGTCTTACCATCTGATACCCATCATCTGTTTAGCACATTGCAAGCCAAGAGCATTTACTTTCTTCGCTCTAAATGCGGACTTGAAACAGCAGTCGCTGTATTCTTTGGAGGCCTGTGTGGAGTACTCTAGCACTCCGAAGGCAGTAGACTACGCTGCAGAATGAAAGGTGCTCTCAGGTCACAGCAATCTGCCTCATACAAATGGGCAGGACAACAGTCCTTCTAGCTGAGTACTGTCTACGTAAGAGGTGGCGAACATCAGGTGGAGAACCAGGGAGTCAAATGTAGCCCTTCTGGCCTCTCACCTGGTCACACCTACACTGGTCTTGCTTCAGAACCCCCTTAAGTGTTGGCTGGAATGTGTCGCTGATCTCTAATAGTGCCTCTTGGCTGTCTGAATGGAGGATAGAAAGAACTGTGTAAGTTTGTGTAGAAGCTAGCCTACAGCACAAAGGTAAAATTTACATTTGTCACTCCACTTGCTTTTGCCTCTGGTGCTGCCCACTAGTGGTATGTTTCCACTGAAAGGTTGACCAGAAGGGACTACAGTCCAGTCCTCAGAGGGGGGAAAACCTCCCTACCCCTGATCAACTGACAATGAAACCCCATGGTTTCAGAGTAGGGTCCTTCCCAGCCCTAGCAGAAGAGGTCAGGAGTTGAACCTGAGACCTTTCATGAGGTCCACCACTGACGTGCAGCTCTCCCCTTTAGTGGTATTCAACATGATAAACAAGAGGAAAAGAACCTAAGACATACTCTCCAACATTTCTCAAATGAAAATAGGGATGTCCTATTCCATCATCATCACCATCATTACTACTACTAGTAGTACTACTACTATTATTTTACTACTTATAGCCTTCCCATCTGACTGAGTGGCTCAAGCCACTCTGGGCTGATTCCAACATATATAAAAACATAATAAAACATTAAACATTTTAAAACTTCCCTATATAGGGCTGCCTTCAGATGGCCAAGGGATCAGATAACTCCACACCCACCAACATTTCTCCAATGGAAATAGGGATGTCCTAAGGAAAAGCAGGACATTCTGGGATCAAATCAGAAACTGGGATGGCTTCTGTAAATTCTGGAAAATCCTGGACAATAGGGGCAGTTGGAGGGTCTGAGCAGAGCCCATCTAGTTCAGCATCCTGTTCTCACCAGACACCTGTGGGAAACTTGCAAGCAGGACCTGAACCCAAGACCCCTCTCCCCTCCTGTGGTTTCCAGCAACTGGTATTCAGAAGCATTACTGCCTTGGACCAAGGAGGCAGAGCACAGCCATCGTGAACAAATGAATAGAAGAAACAAAATCCATTCTTGGTGTTGGTCCCACATGCATTAGTGGTAATTACATGGTTTTTGTTCCTTTAAGGTAATGGGTAAATTTACACTATGCTACATCCTGAAGATATTTTGCATTTGGACTAGTAAAGGGAAGCACAATAAGATATTTACCGGGATGCCTTTCATCTATGCTTACTGCATGGATAGTTCATCCATTCTGACACTGAGGCTGTTTGGTGATGCAAAGGACCACTGGCGGAGGAAGCCGCTTCGCCACCCAGGGCAGCAAACCCGGGGGCACCCAGGGACAGAGTCACTCCATAGCGCGCATGTGCAACGTCGCTACGTACGACGCATATGTCATTACGTTTGACGCATGCATACCAACGCTGCACATGCACGCTACGGAGTGGAGGCAAGCTAGGGAGGGGCGTCAGCAGCCCAAGAGAAGCCCGCCCCTCCTTTCCGCCCACAGCCCAAGCGGGAAGGAACGAAGCAAAGCGCCAGGGACGTTGACCGCATGAAATACTTACTGGCGGATGCCAACCCCTTGATCTCACGTGGAGTGGCCATCTACATATTACAGGCCCTGAAACTCAGGACCACCTTTTTGGTTAACTTCCCTTAGCCTTAGTCCTATGTACCTTCCTGACATGGACTCTGTCGTCATGCCCTGCTATTGCTCTTTATTTTATTTGTATTTTCCAGCACGATTTTAGCTCCAATGTTTTAACTGTATCTGTTGTATTTTTTGTATAATTGTGCCAGGCCACTGCCTGGTCTTTTACAATGTGCTATGGCCATATGGCTAATGCAATAAATAAATTGATGATTGATGCTTTGCTTCGTTCCTTCCCGCTCGGGCTGCGGGCGGAGGGGGGGAGGGGCGGGGCTTGGCCCGCTGCTCGCCTCCGCCTGCAGCCCAAGCAGCAAAGCACGCGCCGAGCAGATTTGTGAGCCCCGCCAATGAGCGTGGCTTTTTACCGGGCGGCCACGGGGCTTGGGTTGAGTGTCGCGGGGGGCGCCCAGAGTGTCACCCCCTCCAGGGTGGAACACGGGGCGCATCGCCCACCCTTCCTACCCCACTGCAAAGGACAATGGGACTCAAAGAAACTGCTGCTTGTAACAACTGTCATTTGAGATCCTACAAACAAACGAAAGTAATAATAGGAACAAGTCCCTACCAAAACAATGGTTTTGCTTTCTTGGTTGTTGAAAAGAAGCTACGACGCAGCAGATCACTGAATGCTAAGCAGCGATCAAGAGAGAACTGAAGAAGCTGCCCTCTGCCATTTATTCATTCCTTTTATTTGTATGCCGCTTTTCACCACACACAAAAACGCTCAAAGAGAACAGGAGTGCATTTCAAATAAACACTTAAAAAAAATAACACAGCAAAATAGTAACATAATAACATACCAAAAAAACCACACATTTCAAAACTATAAATATAACAAGATTCCATAAACAGCAGGCAACATCTAACAGCAGAAATAACAACAGAATTTCAGAGTTTCACCTTAGTCCTTGAACTACCTCTCCCATGCTGTTGCTCACAGACTCACTCCTGCAGCAGCTTCTTATTTGACTTCCAAGGGTAAGAGGGCCAGGGAGCTGGAAACAACCTTCCCATTATGTTGCTCCCAGACCATTGATCCATCTAGCTCAGGGTTTCTCCAAGTTGCTGTTGGAGTACAACTCCCATCCTTCCTAGCTAGCAGGACTAGTGGTCAGAGATGATGGGAACTATAATTCAAAAACAGCTGAATACCCAGGTTTGGGAAACCCTGAGCTAGCTCAACACTGGGGGAAATATGGCCCCCTATATGTTGTTCGGCTGACAACCCCCCATCAGCACCAGCCCCCATGGACAATGGTCAGGAATAATGGGAGTTGCAGTCCCCAGCAACACCTGGAGGACAACAGGTTCCTCATCCCTGATTATAGCTCAGTATTGTTCTCCAGGGTTTAAGACAGGGTGTCTGTCTCAGCCGTAGCTGGAGACACCAGGGATGTAAGCTGAGTCCTTCTGTATACAAAGTAGTTCTATAAGCACTGAGATACAGTCCATTGCTGGAAAACATCTGACTGGAGACAGAGGAGGCAGGGAAGAAGTGGTACAGAGACCGGGACACTGATGGTGAATCACGAGTGTCATTATCCCACACCTGCACGGGACACTCTGTTCATTCAACAACACACTTCCACAGTGCTGTGTAGGCTCCTCCTTGCCTCCAACTAGGCAGTCACCAGTAAAAGCACCTGGCTTCCTTACCTGTCAATTACTACTCAGCAGAAGCAGGCATTTACTGTTTACACCAGCTGCCATTGGCCAGAAATCAAATGCATGAGTTATTTGCTTGCTGAAATCGGCTTACAAAATGTCCACTGCAATATGTGAATTTCAAATGACTCTTATGAACCAAAAAAATAAAATGACAACCAACGACAGGCTTCCAGTATAATTCCACTCCCTTCGCAGTCTCTTAATCTAATTTTCACATTCAATGTATCTTAACAAGGCTTTGAGATTAATCTCACCTTTCCCCCTTACTGCAACCAACAGGAAATTCCTTACAGAATTGATTAAAGCAACGTAGTTCCCTGATATCCACATGCAGTAATGCACAAATCTGTTTTGGGAAAACTACAAACAGACCAGATAACAAGTTTTCAGGATTGTGCTTCTTATTTATACATTTCAGATGCTGGCAGGTTAGTAAAGCAAGCTGTTCGCAACACCAAATTTTTACAGAGTATCACCCCCTCCTTTTTAATAAAACTGCCAATTAGCATCTCCCACTGTCAAAAAAAGAGGGTTCCTCAATTAGGAACATGAAAAGGCTTTAGAATTCTTGACACAAATAGAGTGCTTGTTATTGTGAATGATGTCACACATCATTCTGCAGCATCCTCATATTCACTTTTCTTTCTTTAAAAGCAGAATGTAGGATTGATTTATGACAATTGTACTTTAGATGCAAATAGACTTCAGTTCTCCTTCAGCCTTGTGCCTCACATTGAAGTATGTTGCAGATGGTAATTTGATCAATGTAATTGTTGTTCTGTGTAAACTCAACTCTAATTAAGAGAAGACTTTTGGGGAGCTGAAATTTTCCCATATGTTTTTGTTCAAACTCCCAACAGCTGAAAATTCAGTGCTTCCTTCAGTTAAATTCCCACACAGACACATAGCTCTCTCTGCTTACCCCATAAATCACAGTTTTAACCTTCAAGTATTTGTTCTGATTTCAACACGATAAGTGTCTAGTTCTGGTAAGGATATGATTTGCATTAAGCCAATACAGAGTCATACCGTGCCAGAATGACAAGAACCAAGGCACCGGGGGAGGGGGGAGAGAACATTTTACAGGTAATAAAAGCAAATGGATGGAAAATATCTAGAAGAATTAGAGATTTCAAAGGACTATGCTACTGCAACTATAATCTGTAGGTCAGACCAATGCGCCATCTGGCCCCGTATTCTGCATCCCAACAACAGCCAACACCTGACACCATAGAGTTAGACATAGAAGAAAACAGGAAACTTTCTGCTTTATTCTAAATTCCTGATGGGGTGTGCATTCATTTAAGAACACATGAAAAATTAAACCCAAAGAAATCAATAGGACCTGAAATTTCTTGACAATGCAACCATTATTTGTAAAGAATTAAATTAATCTGTAAGAGGGTTTTCAACTTCTTATCATGTGAGTGTCACACAAATCAAGTTATGGAAGAGGAATAGTCAGAAAAATTGCAGTGAGTTAGAATAACATGGGTCAGGGAACAGGAGAGAGGAAAGATGTGATGAAGCTAAGTGCAGATAAAGAAAGTTAGGAATGCTTAAAGTACTACTGGTATTAATAGGAGTTTAGCTCTGAATTGTGGACTTCCGATTTCAATTCTGAACATGCATTCCACTGAATAAATATGTTGCTGAACAAGCTACTTCTCCCAGCGATTTAAAATGTGCCCATCATTATCTGAATTTTCACCCTAAATGTTTTCTTGGATTGCAACAGCCCACCCACCAAACCAAATACAGCCTCTGATCAGGTCCACATTTTTGCAGTCCAAGGCAGAAAGCAAAAACACAGGTTTTATCACAAGACCACAAGAAGAGCTCTGCTTGATCAGGCTAAAGGACATTTAGTCTTGTGTATCTGTTCTCACAATAGCCAACCAGATGCCTATGGAAAGTCGGCAAATGAGATCTGGATGTAACAGTGCTCTCGCAACTTGTGATTGCTAGCAACTGGTATGCAGAGAGATGCTGCCTCCAACAGAGGGGAAAGAACATAGCCATTGTAGCTAGAGACCACAGACAATCTTATCCTAAATGAATCTTATTCTCCTTTAAAGCTTTCCAAGTTGGTGGCCATCACAATATCTTGTGCTGTGATATGAGAGCAAATTCCATAGTTAACTACCAATAACTTCCACAGTTTAATTACCCATCTTATGGGAGAAAATTCCATAGTTTAACTATGCTCTATGTGAAGAATAGCTTTTTGACTATCTAGGGCTTGCCAATCAGAATCCCCGCAACAGAGTGAGCTCCCGTTGCTTGGTCCCTGCTCCTGCCAACTTAGCAGTTTGAAAACACGTCAAGTGCAAGTAGATGAATAGGTACCACTCCAGCAGGAAGGTAAACGGCGTTTCCGTGTGCTGCTCTGGTTCGCCAGAAGTGGCTTTGTCATGCTGGCCACATGGCAAACGCCGGCTCCCTCGGCCAGTAAAGCGAGATGAGCGTCGCAACCCCAGAGTCGTCCACAACTGGACCTAACAGTCAGGGGTCCCTTTACCTTTTAATCTTACAACATTTGGCTTCCCTGGCTGGCCCCCAGTTTTAGTTTCATGGGGGGGGGCTTCTCTTTTTTCTAAAATAAAAAGCCTCAGATGTTGTAACCATTCCTCACAGGGGTCTAGGCCCTGATAGGAAATGATCAGGGCTTTTTTCCCAGCCGGAACTCACTGGAACCCAGTTCTGGCACCTCTCAGGTGAGTGTCATTGTCACGATAAGAGAACAAGGGAGGCGTTCATGGTGAGTTCCATCACCTCTTTTTTCTAGAAAAATAGCACTGGGCACAATACATGGCTGCTTGGCTGTGTTAAGCTTGGTGGGTCACACAAATACTGCATGTTTCCACGTTGGAACAACCTAAATAAATTAACAGCACCTTTTTTTAGCACAGACCATTTAGTGGCCTCGATAAATCCTCCTGTGCTAGTATGAAATAGTCTTCTTTAGAGTGCAGGCAATTGCTCAGGACACCTTTGTAGAGCAGGAATTTATTATTTATTTATTTGTCCATTTTCTTTGCTTGTCTCGGAGCTCAGGTACTCTGAAATATAAATGCAGCTTTGCCTCCCTATTTCTCTCCCTCTTTCTCTCTCTCTTTTCCTTGGTTATTGGTTTTGTGTCATTGTCATTTTCACATGACTGCTTTATACCCTTGCATGACCCCTGTGTTCAAACTGTTCTCTCCCCATCTTGTTTTCTTTTGACTTTCCTTACTGCTTCCTTCTCATCTTACATTGGCTCAGATTTCTGAAACATACCGTTATCTCTGAACTTCTTTATTTTAGAAAGGCTCAAGTGGTTCCCCCTTCAAATATAAATTAAAGGTCAGTTTAAAAAAAAAATCCAGCTTGGGTGTTAAACCCCTATGCATACTTTCTCAGGGGCAAGCTTCAATGTGTCTAATAGGACTTCATAGAAATGTGTTCTATGCATTGGAGCCTTACGTATTTCTCTCTCCCCCACACCCCACTTACCTGAAAACTTTTTTTTAAAAGATCTAATAAATGCTGGAATCCAAATATTTACTTTTGTGCCCCCAACAGCTTGGGCACACTTGCTGGGATTTTTATTACTTTCCTCCTTTAAATAGCAGACCCTCATGTCATGACACAAATTGCTTGTGAGACACCCATTTCAGATGGGTATTGCCATGCATTAAAGAACATTGATACAAGATATACCAAGCCCACTTGAGTGCAAAGAATTAGTTGCATGGATTTCATTCAATGTAATAACAAAGGCAAAATTCACAAGAAATCCATTTCCTTACCCACTTGCCTCTTATAGAACAGTATTTTCCCGCCTAAAGATAGTGGCTTTAATCTGCCAAAGGCCGTGTCAACAAATTAGGGCCGATGGTGCGATATTTTTATTTTGACTTTTAAACATCAGATTCAGTAATTTCCTTACATTGTCCATAATATATTTATCTGGAAGAAGTCTTGCTTTGATCTACCCCAATGAACTTAGCTATTCTACTAGTTACAGAAGTTAACAATAATATTGGCTGATAGAATTTTAATTGAATGGCATCTTTATCGTCTTTTACAAATGCAATTATACAAGCCATTTTTATAAATCAGAAAGTTTTCCTACTTTCAAAACTGAATTTTATCTGTTTCTCAATTTAAAAAAATAATAATCAGGGTGATAGCAAATTACATTCCCAAGGTGCTCCATTCTTAACGTTTTTAATAACTTTTGTGTAACTCCTCCAAAAGTACTGGCTTCTTCCAGTCTATGCCCTTGTGATAATTTGGTCGTTGTTATTTATTTTAAATAACAAAGAAGACTCTCTTTAGATGGGATTATTGTTGTTCATTCATTTATTTTTATCTTATTCTAAAAAGAATTTTGTAATAGCTCCTGGACATATCAATTATGAGTAGTTATCTCCCCTAGGACTTAAAATATAATTATGTTTTTGTTGCTTTTTCAGATATCTTTATACCATCACTCTAGGAGAGTTATTATTTCCTAATTCAAAATACCCTTGCTTAATATGCAGCTGAGCTTGATTTATGTTTCCAACTAAGGGAGCAATCCTAAACTCACAGGGAGGGTATCTAAGGAGCCACAGGATTTGCAGAATAGCCTTCCCATAGTTGGAGAGGGGAGCCCGTGGTCAGAGAAGGAAGTCTGGCCCTCCTCCATTGCAACAACGGACATGGATGCAGGTGTGAGTGGCTTGGCAGCAAGCATTTGCTCAATTGGTGGTTGGGCATTGGGGCATTGGGGCAATCCTTTGTTTGGGATGGAGGGGAAGTTGTAGTCTCCGCCTGCCCCTCCAAATGCTGGGTATCCTGTTAAAGAGATCCGGGGGCAGTGGCCATGTCCACGTGCCCTGGTGGGGCAAGGGCTGAAGGCACTCCCCCAGACAGCGGTCCCTGTGGGGGTCACCCTATTAGATGTAAGTCTTAGGAACCCCCACCTGGATTGACCATGTGTCACTTGCGGCAGGCGGGCCGGAAATATTTTGATTGCCCCATGCTGAAGCCAAACCTCTTTCATCTGTATTCAATAAAGTTGTGGCCTGTTTTGACCCAAAACCAGTCTCTTTGGTCTCTCATTATACGGGTCGGGGATGGGAAGTCTGACGCCTGGTCCTGCAAGCAGTTTATAAGAAATGGGTGGCAGGCATTCCAAATAAGAGCACATCTCTAAAAAAAATTATAAGCTATCATTACAGTGGTGGACAAATGGGGATTGCATCGCTTCTAGTTTGGCCCTTAAATTTTGACACTGCCGCTTGAGAATGGAAAATCTCAGACACACTATGGGTAGGGACCCACAGAGGCCTTCCTTGGAATCCAGTGTACCCCTCTCCCACTGTTCAGCTTGAAATAAGCATTTGAGTGTGCTTGGCTGGGGAGCACACAACATGTTCTCTGGTTTGAAAATGTGCCCAGGGGCCTAAAAAGTTTGGCAAGGCCTTCTATGATGAATGTCCCACCTACGTCCTGATATAGGCAGAATCTCACCCATGCAATGCTTTCCCTCATCCACTACCTTGGGATTCTTCGTGCATTCCCATGCATTTGTTTGATAGATTAATGCAGTGTTTTTCAACCTTTTTTGGGCAAAGGCACACTTGTTTCATGAAAAAAATCACGAGGCACACCACCATTAGAAAATGTTAAAAAATTTAACTCTGTGCCTATATTGACTATATATAAAGTAATTCTCTTGAATAGGAATCAAATAAACAAATTTTTCCCACGGCACACCAGGCAACATCTCGCGGCACACTAGTGTGCCGCGGAACAGTGGTTGAAAAACACTGGATTAATGCACTGGCTAAATCAGCTTATTAAAACATTTTTATACAAAGTACAGTTTGGGGATTTCCTAATGCAGGCATGGTTTGCGGATTCACTTCAACGATACAGGGTTTTTTTTATCCCTCCCCACTGTAATATTTCCCCGGACACTGCCAGACACAAAGGCACACTTCCCGTTTCAATTTAAAATCCTTGAGCATCACCAAGGTTGTTTGAAAGAAACAAAGTTCCGGTTAAGTAGCAGGCGTCTGCTGACTATATTCGAATCACCTCTAAGCTGCAGTCGTAATCAAATGAACACCACAGGGTGCATATTAGTGAGCAGAATGACAGGTGGACGAAGTAGCAGTGAAAGGGGGAATAAAGACTGCAATCCCATGAACAGTTGCCAAGAACCAAGTTCCACTAAACAATGTGGGAAGTACTTCAGGGGGAAGAGGATCGGGTTGCATGTATAATTACTCCTACCATCCAGTTTGGCAAGTTAGTGTTAAGCCTGGTTCCTTGAACCATAGAGCTGGAAGGGTCTTAGAGAGGCCACCTAATTCAACCCAGCAGCCTTGCTGAGTGCAGGAATTCCAGAGCTAGAGCAACTCATCCATAGAGCTCCAGGCAACCTCTGCTTCAAGACTTCCAGAGAGGGCTGTTTCAGAGAGAGTGGATTTAGGGCGGTGAGAAAGGTGAGGTTGCACTGGGTGGGCGCGCAACTGAGGAGGGTGCCTGTAATGGTATGTGGCTAGGACTATCATGAAGGGGCACTGTACTTCTGAAATTGCTACACTACTGGAGCAAAACACACTTAAATTAGTGAACTGAAGTTAGTCCATGTCCATTAATTTCAGTGGGTCTTCTCCAAGTATAACTTACCGGTAGTTGGATACAACCCATGGTTACTTTAATCTGACATAGTGTTCAGTCCTGACAAGAACTGTGCAGCCCTGCAACTGGAATGCTATTCAGCGCATATGTACAAGTTTTCCTCTCTTTTTTTCAGAAAATGCTGAACAAAACTTAGGATGGTTTCACACACCAAGCTGTGGAGATAATACTAAAAGCCTGCTCACTTTTTTTTTTTTTTTTTTGGTAATACAGATCATCTGATAGATAGACTTGCATTTCCTTTAAAATCTATTTTAAATATCTCACAAAGTAGTCATGTCTTCTGGAAACCACTTATGAGTCACAAAACACAAATCTTTGCACAGGGAGAACAATAACAGAGGAGTAATTGCTGCAGGAGAACAGCCAGTAGTCGAGCAAGCTTTAAGCTAATGGGAAAACACCTCATTATAGTCATTTTTGAGAAATCCCAGCATGGCCCACATCACAGCTGCCTACACTCCATTCCCATGAGGATCCTATAAAACACAGCACATCAGGAGATGCCCTCATTGTGCCATGCACTTGTTGGCTAAACAGGGATGGTTTTGTTGCTTAGGCATTATCTAGCATCATCCAGCTCTGCTCTCATTATGTGTACAATTTCCTAATTCTGCAGTTCCTCTTAGCCAGACTAGCCATTTGACAAACAGTTCTGTTCACACTAATGCAATTCTTTTCTGTAAGTGTACAAGCGAACAAGCGATTTTTTTGTTATATTCCACGCTTTGTTTTGTCCAGTAAACAATTCATATTTCAAAGAACTTCCCAGATTATGCCTCCATTGAGGGCTCTTTCAAACAGCCAATTTATTGAGCGTTCATCCAGACTTGTTTGCACCTAGTTTGCACAGAGGTTAGACTACAGCCAGTGTGTTTATTGAGCATTTGCTTTGATTTGTTTGCAAGGAGATTATACAACAAGCAGCAATCGTTCTGCATTCTCCCTGCGTTTGCTGGCAGGGTGTTTGTACATCTTCCAATTAATCATCAGTTTGTTCCACACTTTTCAAGGCATTTCCCCACCACCAGGAGCAGCCCATCCCATTTTGCCACCTGAGGCAAACAGGAAGATGCCACCACTGCACCCTGCTGAAGCCTCGCTTATCCCAAGGTTGCGTGGTGGCTTCCAGAGAGATATCACAGGAAGCCACTGCAGCTGCGTAACCCCGGTGGGAGCAGGGGTGGGTGGGGCACCACTCCACAGGATTTCACCGCCCGAGGCGGCTGCTTCAGCCTGCCTAATGAGTGGGTCAGCCCATCACTTTCCCAGCTGCAAAAGTGCACTTTTTTCAAAAGTGGAATTTTCTTTTGCAGAGCAGTTTAAGCCACTTTAACAGTATAAATCTTTATTTCCCAGTAGGTACTTCAATCCCTCTGGGCAGTCTGGAAGCTCCCAGGGATTACATATCTACATATATCCTTGGTTAATGTCAGATTTAGCTGTGTTATTGGCCAGCAGAGCTGCCTTTCTTAGAAATAGACTCCAGGTGCTTCAGCTAAAATCAAACAGGAACAACTTAATTTAAGTACAATATGGTAGCCCTGCTTCTCCCATGGCCTCTAAGCCCACACTGACTCCCTCCATCCACTCACCTCTACAGTTAAGTTCCCCCTTACAGTACTTCCCCTTGACTCAGGATCTAAGTATATACACAGAGCCTATTGCTTACGAGTCTGAGGTTCATAAACTGGTAATTGCATTCCACAATTCTGAACTTTTCCACCGTCACTAATGGACAGCAGGAAGTAACATTCAGGCACAAGGCTTTGGGCAGCTGTTGCAGCTGGGAGGCAACATTGAAGGGGAGCTTGCTTGATTATCCTTCAACCTGGAGCCTAAAGAGGGGGCAGAATTGGGCTTGGAGGACATTCTCGCTGTCCAAGCTCCACTACCAGCACCAGGGAGGAGACTCTCCTTCGCACTTGAACAGATTACAGGTGTGCATGGATTGGCCTTGCAGGATGTTCTTCCTCTGAATCCAATTACACCATCTCCCCGCCCCCAAACCCCTTCACTGGTGAAATTTAGTGCTACACACACAGTCACATTTTGTTCTACAGAGCTCCATTTGTCCCTTGGCCGCCGCCGCAACTCATTTTATGCCTTGCTTTTCCGATTTTACTCATGTATGCCTGTGCTATACTAATTAACTGGAGACTTCACCTTCCTTCCATTTCTGATAGAGTTCCCTTTTGGTTTTTGAGATCAGTGCAAAGATTTCTTTGAAGCCCTGCCAGAACTCTGCAATGGGGCTTCCCATTTTCTTTTGGATGGGAACGGTTTATAATTATGCTTCTAGCAACTGGTAGCCCTCTTGAACTGCTTTTTTTTTGTTTCAGTTCCTCTCTCTGTGCTAATTATAACTGTAGATTATTGTATTCCACTATTCTAAAAATCTGTTTTTTTATTTTTAAAAATGCTGCTCTTTCCTTCTTCCAGAAGCACGGAGGCTTATCGTTTCGTAATCTCTTTTCCCTCAAGATGCCTCCACCTCCACTTGGTTCCATCTGTTCATCCATATTAGAACAATGTCTAAAATAGCAAAAAACCTCAGTTGAAGCATAAAATTACATGCATAAAATGACCTCAGTACATGTCACGAAGTGCCACGGACTTCTTCCAGCAATCACCAAGATAGTTTTATGTCCCCTTCCCCCCTCCCCCAATTGTTACCAATTTGCAGTGCTTGGATTTTTCAGATATCCCTGGATAGCAGACTTCCAGATGTTGTTAAGACTTCAACAGCTTTAGCCACCATGGTCAATGATTCTGGGCTGAGGCATAGTGAGCCGCTTGGCTGCTGGGGGCAGCAAGCCAAGCGGCACCCCCTCGGGGGTGGGGCATGCGCTACGGAGCGCAGCCCGGGCGGACTGCTGCGGACATGCGCAGTCCACCTGGACTCCCAAGCCGCTGCCCAGCACCACTTCCGTGTGGTGGCTGCTTGTGCGGAAGGGCTGCCGGGCAGCATCTTGGGGGTCGCACTCGCAAGGGTGTGGCCAGACAGTGGCTTGGGAGTCAGTCCGCCTGGACTCCCAAGCCGCCACCCGGCCACTCCCCCCCGAGTGTGACTTGCAAGCCGCTGCCCAGCAGCCCTTCCGCGCAAGCAGCCACCACACGGAAGGGACGGAAAAGGGGTGGCAGGCAGCAGCTTGGGAGTTCGGGCGGACCACGCATGTCCACAGCAGCCTGGACGGACTGTGCATGTCCGCACATACACAGTTTGTGCAGGCTGCTGCAGACATGCGCAGTCCACCCGGACTCCCAAGCTGCCACCCAGTATCCCTTCCATGCGGTGGCTGCCTGCGCGGAAGGGCTGCCTGGTGGCGGCTTGGGAGTCGCACTCGCAGGGTGGTGGTGCAGTGTCACCCTCCCCAGGCTGGAACCCGGGGCGCCCCGTCCACTACGCCCCACCCTCGCTACGCCACTGATTCTGCGGATTGGAGTCCAACAACATCTGGAGCGCCACAGGTTGCTCGTCCCCGAGTTATCCTTTCAGATAATGCCTTCTCTACATAACTCTGTTGCAGTGATCCAGTATAATGGAAACAAATTACTATGCACCCACTGCCATCAGCACCTGCTCTTCACCAAATACACATGTGAAAAACATCTTCCTTCCCTTTCACAAACTAAGTCCTTTCTCCCTTTCCTATAGCTATAGCTCACCATGATGCCTAAATAGGCAAGCTATCTGCACTAGCCTGCAAACATTGTTTGAAGCTATGGCTTGAAGTGAGTTTGCCATTCAGGATTTGGAGGTTACTGCTAATTTTAGTTGTGTGATTCGGGCAACTATGGTTGGAACAACTCAGAAATTGATAAAATAGCCTGCATGTTGTGTGAGGGAGGAAGAAAGTGCACCATAGTTTAAAGCAGTAGCCTTCAACATTTTCAGACCCAGGATTCCTCTTTAACCCAAGCATGCATTTGGTGAGTCATTTATTTTCCTTTTTTTAAAACCATACATCTGTTTGGTGAACATGCTGCTGTTGTGACTCATCTTAGATCAGGCTGTGATCCACTAGTGGTTCATCTGCTGAAGACCAATGGTTCAGTGTTTCCTAAAGCACGATGAAAGAGTTTCAAAGGGTATTCGGCATAGTTTTTTATATTACGGTACTTTATTGCATCTTTTTTAGCTGCAGAAAACAATTCAAAGATAAAAATAGTATTATTAAAACTACTTCCCAAATTATCTTCACCTGATAAGGGGCACATACCATTTTCCATTATTAGTAACAATTCCTTTTAGAATGTGTCCCTCTGCCAGGGCCAATGAATGCTTCCGGAGAGCTCGTAGGTGCAAAAAGACTAAAATGGTCATTGAGACTAAGTGGCAACATCCAAAAGACCCTAGCCTCTGAATATCTGCGCAAATCCTTTGAAAGCAACTCGTCCAACCAGGTGGAGATTTACCAAGAAATAAGAGCATCAAACCCTACTTGATTAACACCAAATAACCAAAAAAATATATCTGGTAGAACAGCGACACTGAGTACAGAGTACAGGAATGCAAAGAAAAGGCTGGCAGGGTCTATTAGAGTATTCTGAATGAACCCTGGTGCTCCAGCTCTTGGGACACCCAGTAGAGAGAGGACAGCATATAAGAACATGCTAAAAAGCTGCCCCGCCCCCCCAAAACAAAAGACAGCAGTGGCAAGACTTGGCTCAAGCGGTGGCTGACCAAAGGACACCGGTAAGACTAAACTCTCAATTAGTCATAAAATCATAGAAAATTGTAGAGTTGGAAGGGGCCACAAGGTTCATCTAGTTCCACCCGCTGCAATGCAGGAATATTTTGCCCTTCGTGGGGCTCAAACCTACAACCCTGGGATTAAGAGTCTCATGGTCTACCAACTGAGCTATGTGATTATTCTAAGTCTGGGCAACACTGGTTTAGAGGAGAATGTGAATCGAAGTACTGTGTGCATTTTTAAGGAATTGCTAACTTGGATTGGAGTAAATAGTTCTGCCATATGAAATACATTTTTGGCTGTTTTCTTCGCATCTCTTTTGTATTCTGTTCAGACTACTGACCCTCAAATTTATTACCACCAACCATTAATAAGAAATTCTACCCAACATTATATACACAAAATCTCATTAAAATTAAATTTGCTCCAAGTGAAATTAAGATTTGATTTTGGGTGTATTAGCAACTTGATAATCAGCAGCTTGCAAATGCAGCAATTAAAATAGTGTTTTATGCTTCGAGGATATGACCCATACCATAGAAGTGACATCATTTGCTTCTCATGACCAAAATCTAGTCTACAAAGCACTACTTCAGAGCTCTGCTGCATTTCTTCCATATCCTTGGAAATAACCAAGGCTCGGAATTTTCTAGATTTGTACAAGAACAAGACCAATGGAAAACTTTTCAGATACACAAGATGACATGCGTCAAAGATGTACTCAGTTAAATACAAGCACAACCCCATTCAAATTAGTTGCATACATCCACACCTCTGAAACCTAAAATATGCAGGACAGATCTGACAGATGTAATTAGCTGGGAGGGCAAAGGTCAAGGGTACAGATTATGTTTCTCAATCCACAAGCAGTCACTCTACGTCCTCAGGCTGCACAGTCTGTAAGATTTCCATAACAACCTGGTCAGATAGAACATTAGCTACATCTGTCTCCAGGTACAACTTTGCATCCCTAGAAGGACCAAACAAACTACAGACGCCTTATTGCTGTAAAAAGTTGTATGTGCTGCAAACTATTATCAGTCTTTCTACCATGCTTACAAAAGGAATGTCCAAACTATTTGAAGATAAGGTTAACTTCCATGTGAAAGGTCCACTTTGTTCCGAAGGAAGTCAAATGTCTCACCAGTTTCAGCTGCATGTCTCCATTATTTCTTTCAACAAGTTTCAATTCAGTACTCAGCTAGATTTATTGCAAAAAAAACAAACCATTGGTAGCATTCAGATGATTTTTAAAAAATAAAAATACAAGTGTTTTAACGGTGATGAACCTAAAGGGTAATAACAATCCAGAAGAAAGATAGTTAGCACAAATTCCAGTTCTATAAAGAGATACTATGGCCAAAAGGAAAGAGGAAAATAATAGAATGGGAAAAACCAGAGATTTATTCAAGAAAATTGGAGATATGAAAGGAACATTTCGTACAAAGATTACCACAATTAAGGACAAAAGTGGAAAGGACCTAACAGAAGCAGAAGACATCAAGAAGAGGTGGCAAGAATACACAGAGGAATTATACCAGAAAGATATGGAGGTCTCATACACCCCAGGAAATGTGGTTGCTGACCTTGAGCCAGACATCCTGGAGAGTGAAGTCAAATGGGCCTTAGAAAGCCTTGCTAACAACAAGGCCAGTGGAAGTGATGATATTCCAGCTGAACTATTTAAAATTTTAAAAGAGGATGCTGTTAAGGTGCTGCACTCAATATGCCAGCAAGTTTGGAAAACTCAGCAGTGGCCAGAGGATTGGAGAAGATCAGTCTACATCCCAATCCCAAAGAAGGGCAGTGCCAAAGAATGCTCTAACTACCGCACAATTGCACTCATTTCACACGCTAGCAAGGTTATGCTTAAAATTCTACAAGGCAGGCTTAAGCAGTATGTGGACCGAGAACTCCCAGAAGTGCAAGCTGGATTTCGAAGGGGCAGAGGAACCAGAGACCAAATTGCAAACATGCGCTGGATTATGGAGAAAGCCAGAGAGTTCCAGAAAAACATCTACTTCTGCTTCATTGATTATGCAAAAGCATTTGACTGTGTCGACCACAGCAAACTATGGCAAGTTCTTAAAGAAATGGGAGTGCCGGATCACCTCATTTGCCTCCTGAGAAATCTCTATGTGGGACAAGAAGCTACAGTTAGAACTGGATATGGAACAACTGATTGGTTCAAAATTGGGAAAGGAGTACGACAAGGCTGTATATTGTCTCCCTGCTTATTTAACTTATATGCAGAATACATCATGCGAAAGGCTGGACTGGATGAATCCCCAACCGGAATTAAGATTGCCGGAAAAAATATCAACAACCTCAGATATGCTGATGATACTACCTTGATGGCAGAAAGTGAGGAAGAATTGAAGAACCTTTTAATGAGGGTGAAAGAAGAGAGCGCAAAATATGGTCTGAAGCTCAACATCAAAAAAACTAAGATCATGGCCACAGGTCCCATCACCTCCTGGCAAATAGAAGGGGAAGAAATGGAGGCAGTGAGAGTTTTCACTTTCTTGGGTTCCATGATCACTGCAGATGGTGACAGCAGTCACGAAATTAGAAGACGCCTGCTTCTTGGGAGAAAAGCAATGACAAACCTAGACAGCATCTTAAAAAGCAAAGACATCACCTTGCCAACAAAGGTCCGTATAGTTAAAGCTATGGTCTTCCCAGTAGTAATGTACGGAAGTGAGAGCTGGACCATCAAGAAGGCTGATCGCCGTAGAATTGATGCTTTTGAATTATGGTGCTGGAGGAGACTCTTGAGAGTCCCGTGGACTGCAAGAAGATCAAACCTATCCATTCTCAAAGAAATCAGCCCTGAGTACTCACTAGAAGGACAGATCCTGAAGTTGAGGCTCCAGTACTTTGGCCACCTCATGAGAAGAGAAGAATCCCTAGAAAAGACCCTGATGTTGGGAAAGATGGAGGGCACAAGGAGAAGGGGACGACAGAGGATGAGATGGTTGGACAGTGTTCTTGAAGCTACTAACATGAGTTTGGCCAAACTGCGAGAGGCAGTGAAGGATAGGCGTGCCTGGCGTACTCTGGTCCATGGGGTCACGAAGAGTCGGACACGACTGAACGACTGAACAACAACAAACATGGCCAAAATCTTCCAAGAAGCCATGTTCTCTGAGATGGGCCCACCTGTATGATCTGGGAATCATCTTTTCACACTACTGTGATATTCTTTTGCCCCACCCAACTCTAAGAAGGATCCTTTCAACGTATTATAATTCCCCCTACATACGCATTATAGCAACCTTCAGTAACCTACTGCCCTCCGGATTCTTTTGACTGCATCTCCTATCAGTTCCAGCAAGTACTAGAGCTCATGGGAATTGTAGTCCACTGTCCAAAACATCTGAAGAGAACCAGGTTACTGAAAGCTGCATTACAAAAATTCTGTTTTATCATTTCAGTGGTACACAATGTAAAATGGACCTGTTCAGAACATGTGAAAGCAGACATTGTATTAATTTTGCCAATACTCTTTGTTGTAAGAATTTTAGGGGAAAGTATCCCATTAAAGGGTCCGATTCCAGGTGGAATCCTGAACCCCGGCAGGATGTTATTTGAAACCCCTGCCAGTGCAGAAATAACAGAGACCAGACCAGAATTCTAGTGAAAAGCAAGGTGGCCAGTTAAGCCTGATCTTTATTTAAAACTGTTGCAACAGGGTACTCCCCACACACACAGGAGGGAGGAGGGACCCAGAGCCATGCGTGCAAGCCCTTATATAGACATTTTAAATTGCCCGCCCTGGAGTCCAAGACCACCCCCAGAAACATCATACATACATCACAGAAGGGTTGTAGCCCAAGACTACCCCCCAAATACATCATACCTACAGCAGAAATCTGAATGTGTTGTTTTGGCAAGTTACCTGATTGCATTATCTGGGTTTTAACTACTCTTTTATTATTTTGTTGTTCAGTCGTTCAATTGTGTCCAACTTTTTGTGACCTCATGGACCAGAGCACGCCAGGCACCCCTATCCTCCACTGCCTCCCGCAGTTTGGCCAAACTCATGCCAGTTGCTTCGAGAACACTGTCCAACCATCTCATCCTCTGTCGTCCCCTTCTCCTTGTGCCCAGAGGATGAGATGGTTGGAGAGTGTAACTACTTAATTCCTGAATCTAGGTCACAGGTCACAGGCTCACACCCTGTTCATATCTTGAATGTGCCCTTAAGAAAGGATTTGTGAGGACAGGATTTGTGAGGAAAGACAGAATGGGGAGATTTCTCACTTTGACCTTTCAGCGAAATATTTGAGGTCAATTTGTTCTGGGCCTAATCTGTGGGGTTTCAGACATGTGGTTTAAATATACAGTTATGAACATTAAATTTTATATATATATGACCTTAAAATTCTTATAACACTCTTTTTTTCTTTTTTTAATGTTACCTTCCCTGTAAGTATCTCATCCACTTTTCTTTCTTCTTTATCTCTTCTCTGTTTCAGACACTATCAAAATGCTATGCCTGGAAGACTGAGAGAGCCAAAGTACCCATAACATCGCCATTTTACTTCTGAACACAAGACTGTTAACCTTTGAAACAGGTGAAAGTTCAACAGGTCATGTTCTACCTCATCTTTTGTATGCTGGCAAAAAAACCCAACTTGCTCTTGAGAGAGGAGGAATGGAATGTAGGAGGGCCTGAGCATGAGAGGGAAACCTTGAATTTCTGCAACATGTTAAAAAACACATTTATTTCTGTATTTGCAGTTCTCACGCAGCAACACCTCCTTCACATCACTTCACTGCCCAATCTGCTAATTTGCTTTGGTAATTGTTCTAAATTTGTACAATTGTATTGTATTTACAGATTCAGAACATCATGTTGGAAGGAAGCAATTTTTAAAGCACAGAAGTCTGTTTTATAGATCATTAAATGCATTTACAGAACATTTCATTTTTGAACGTGTGCTGGTAAATGAAGCTTCCTGTCTGACAGAATCTAGCTTCCATTTGCCTTTGTCAAATAATAATCCAGGACTTTAGTTTCCTCTGATATCCAGTTCTCGAGAAATGGAAATCCATACGAGAGATGTGGAAGCTCAGAAATAACAACCATTGTAACAACAATTTAAAAGAAAGGAGGGAAGCACAGTCATATGACTTTCTGCCCTCCTTCCTCACCTAAACCCTGATTTGGAAAAACTGGGAATTGCTGCAGGAGGTGGAATGATACATAGGGGAGCCCTTTTGCGAAATATTCTCTCTCTCTCTCTCTCTCTCTCTCTCTGTGTGTGTGTGTGTCTGAATGTTGACTGAGTTACTTCCTTCACACTTTGTTTTAAAAGGAATATATTTGAAGCAACTTCACGCAGCTGAAAAAAATGTATTCGCTCACAGATGCAGAGCTAGCAATGTTAGTTGGTGCCACCTCCAATATTTTTTTGGGGGGGTGCTTGAGCCAGGTACCCTGTGCAGATCCCCACCCCCACTTCTAAGTGGACCCAGCTTTTTCTTGCTGCTACCACTGCTGCCCACTCACTTCTCTTCTCCCTTTGAGTCCAATCCACCTGTCAGTGTAGGTCAGCGGTCCCCAAACTAAGGGGGCCAGATGCGGCCCAATAGCCTTCTAAATCTGGCCCGTGGACAGCCCAGGAATCCGTGTGTTTTTACATGAGTAGAATGTGTCCTTTTATTTAAAATTCATCTCTGGGTTATTTGTGCAGCATAGGAATTTGTTCATTATTTTTTTCAAAATATGCCCCCCCCAACTTGATCTGAGGAACAGTGGACCAGCGCCCTGCTGAAAAAGTATGCTGACCCCTGGTGTACGTGCTTCTTCTTCTCCTTGCTTCTATCATTGCTTGGTTGCTTGGGCAGCAATGCCAGGGGCCCCTGGAGGTTTGCAGTGGACCTCTGCCAAGATATGGGCCTCGTCAGGTGCCCAGCAATACCAACTTCTGCCAGCTACCCCCCCCCCCGATGTTAGTGAGGATAGCAACACTATTGTGCCTGATGAAGTCATAAGCAAACACGCTTAGGACTCAGTGCTGTGAAAGTAACTTTCCATTGTTGCAGGAATACAGAACAAGGCAGGTATTTGGTTCAGAAGTGTGATTGCTGTACTTGCACTCTCATTGTTGCCTTTGTTATTTTATTATTCCCTCTGTATGTTTCCAGGGTTTTTACAAATTTGTTTCTCCTCTTATTGTTGTTGCTATTCTGAAAATCAATGCAAATATAATTTAAAAATATAGCTCTTATTACTGAAGTAGAAAAAAAGTGTTGATGAGGTATTCCAGTTTTAGAACAACCTCGGTTTCCCCCAAATTTAAATATTTTATTGTTATTTATTATTTATTAAATCTGCATACTGCCCTATACCCATAGATCTCAGGACGGTTCACAACATAAAATCATGTTTTAAATACATATTTATCTCGACACATGCTCTCTCGATATATGCATTTCTGAAACACACATTTTAAATCATATTTTGCAACATTTCTTGGAGTTGCAAGAACATTGCAAAATTCAAAGAAGTGTGAAATCCAACAGATAATTACCGTACATTCTGATCCACACATTAGTCCTGGAAGTGTGAATGGTGTGCTAATAAAGGCATGAGAGAGAGACAGCTGAGGTAATACATGAACTGGGTCTCCTATTCCCAGTACATTAGAATACAACTGCCCCAATGATCATTTTGGTTCCCTAAAAATTTCCATCACAACAAAGACAGTTACATTAAAATCCTCTTGAACTTTGACAGGCACATGTTTGTTAATCTACTATGGTTTCGTGGAAAGCAGAACTGATTTCTTTAAACAATTTATTCAGGCAGGGCAAAAGCCTCACTAAACTCTATGGGGCTTCATTCATAGTAGACGTGCATAACAAAATCAACTCTTAAGTTACAAACTGAATGAGCTCTGCAGTTGCACTTCCAACAGTTATACTCAGAGTAGACTTCCTGAAATCAATGGATATAAGTAACCCACTCAAAGTATGACTTAGCTGTATATCACCCTAAATGCTTGAGTTGAATGATACACCAAAAAAGGTATTTGCCAACCCCTAGTCCATTCATTTTTTTCATCCTAGCTAAAATATGCCCCACCCTACAAATAAACAAATTTCTAATTGGCAAATATTTGTTCAGATAGTTTGATGAAAAATTGCAATGAAATAAAAACATATGGAACTGTTTACATTCACTATGTCAATGCTCAGGCTGTATATTCATGGCAGATGATAAGTCACTTACCCATTCTGACAAAACACCAATTAACACATTTATAAATACAATGTATTTGGAAGTTTTATTGAAGTGTTAATAGTTTGGAGACTCAAAATGACTGGAAGATACAGGGCATGCTCTATTTAAAATTGCATAGGAAGATGTCTTGATTATATTTCTGCAGCATTTGCTGCCTTGAGTCTCCTAGTGGAAGGAAGGCAGGATAGAAATTTTACAGTAAAATCTTGAAATACTATACCCAAATATATTTCCAGAGATCCTAGAAAATGAGCTGTGAAGTTTGTGTTGACTTCATTAGAACACTCTCCCTTTCATTTTACATTAGCAAATTGCCTGTAATTTGAGGATTATTGTAGGGTGTTAGGGCACTCAAGCAGAGTGCAGTTCCACACATGTCTACTCAGAAGTAAATCCCACTGGTTACTCCCAGGGAAGTGTACAGGAGTGCAGCCTGAGTGAGCATTTTTCACAATTAGAAATAGATCCATTAAACACAAACAATGGCGAAACATCTAATATAGTTTCTGCACAAGCAAGCTTGCTAAAAATAAACATGCATTATCTATGCAATCTTCTAATTTCATTTATTTGAACACCTTCCATCTTCAATTCTTTGAACCCTAGTCAAAAGGCAACCATAAGTATGTTCTCCTCTAATAATGTGGGTTAATGGAATCCCCTCCCCCCTTTGAACCTGTGAAGATTCACAATGCACTAAATATCTCCTCACAAGTGAGTGAGTTCATGCTGTGTTTGAGAATGGTAAGTGCTTGGGGCTTTGGTAAATAATATTCCTGTTTCTCCGTTCTGCTAACAAACTGCAATCGGTTGTGGAGAAAGAATCAGGGGTCAAGCAGCTGTTCTCCTGCTGATTGGTCATTTATTTTAAATTTAGTACATTTGTACCCTGCCAATCTGCCAAGGATCTCAAGGGACAGCATACAGCAGAATACCCTATTTGATCCGCACAACTACCTTGTTTGCAAGATTGGAGGATATTGATTTGTCCAAGGCGGCACAGTGAGTGTTATGACTAAGCAGGGATTGGAACCCAGGTCTCTTCAGTCCACATTTTGCATTTCATCTGCTATTGGCTATTGTTAGTCTATACGACAACCCTACAATGCCTGGGGAGGGGGCATGATCTATAATTGAAAATGGGAAAAAGCACTTAAGTTTTAAATGCATCCCTTCCACCTTCTTTTGTTTGTGAGCATTGATTTTTTCAAAGGCATCCATTCATTTCCCACTAGACCATGAAGTATAAAACATATAGGTGCTGTTTGTTATATATGGAAACATATTTATCTATTTTTAAGAACAACCAAAAGACTGCTCAACCAGAAGAAATGCATTTTAAGTGTAGCTATCAACAGAATGCTACTATTGTTTTATTATATGGGGTACTTTTTCTTTGAGTGAGAAACACCTTCAGGGGGAAACAAATAGCCTCTATATACAGTACTTGAAAGGCAGATGGCTCTAGCCAGCTGCCCTCCACTCCTGCAAAGCCTCAGGGGGTACCATCCCAGGTGTCTGAGACAGACAGACACACACACACACACACGCAAGCAAGCAAGGCTAGCAAACTTGAGGTCCACCAACTGGATCAGGTATGCCAAACTATTGTCAGTAGTCCTCCAGCGCCCTGGCCTTACCTTGGAAAGGTGTCTCTCATTCCACTTGCACACTGTCAGTGCTAGCAGGTTGGAGAGCTCTGGAAATAGGAGGTTCTTCTTGTTCCTGAGCAGCCTGACCTGCAAGCAACAGTAACACACAAGCAAAAGAAGAGGCACTTTTCCCAAGGTGGGCAGAGGGCCAGTGTATCTTCTTTCCGATGACAGCATTTGGCTTGGAGGTAGGAGAACATCTCCTTTGCACCCAGCAGAGAGATGGGAAGGAATCAGCACCATCCACTCCACTGCTGTCTCCTTGGTGTGTGCCTGTGTGTGTGAAGAAGAGAGAGAAACTGGAAGACGTAATGGTGTGTACCTGCAGGTACATGTGTGTGTAAGAGACAATGATATGTGCCTGCAGAAGTGCGTGGAAGTTATGTGATAGATACAGGTGTCTGACTTGTTTGTGCTCTATGTGCAGTATGTCTGTGTGTGTTGTAGCTGCCGTGCTTTTGTAGTCTGTGTATGTGCAAGCAAAAAGAGTGATTGTGGTTGGTGGCCACAACCACCAGGATGAGGCCTTCAAAGCGTTGGCCCACCCTGAGTGGTTGAAAAGGGTTAGCCCACCCCTGGCACTAAAGATAAATCCCTTCATGAACCAGCTTGCCACAATAGAACACATATGATTTGAGACAAAAATAATCTATAAACAATGACTTCGTGGAAAATAAATAAATCTAACTAAAACTAAGAAGAAGTCGTTTCCAAAGCTCTGCTATGCCTTCTGTTGCCATCAGACTCGAGAGACAGGCCCTTTTACACAGTGCCACTCCCAACATTAAGACATTGTTCCAGGAGGGAGAGTAACTGGCTCCACCATTGCCTGTCTTTTGCACTGACGCTCAATGGTGAGTTTGTGCATAACTTGATCTGCTGGTATTCATCTGATGCCACTATTTTGTTTGAATGGGTCCATCTTAAGGGCTATATTTCATACTGTTCAGAATTTGTAAGCAGCTTACATAGAAAAGCATGCCAAACCTTTATAGACATACATGCATGCACACTTGCAATATTTGCATGCCGTGAAGGTCCATTTAGACACTTAAAATTATTTCGGCGTTTTGTCCAGTTTCCAGTAACTGTCCTTGTGTTGCATCAAGACACCCCAAGTCAGCAGCCTGAGTCATGCGATCTTTTTACAGAGAGCTTGAAAACATCACACTTCTTATATTAATAGATCTTTATCTCCAAGTACTGGCTGTCCCTCTCATTTCTTCACCTTACCATGTGTTTCCCCCCTTCCTTTTTGAAGTGTTATCTAAAGTAACTGTGACTATGACCACAGTGTTTGTCACCCAAGTTCTTTTTTTAAAACAAAACAAAACAGTAAATGGTGAAATCCCCAGACTGCACATCACTTTCCCTCAACCAACACAGAAGGCAATAGTCCTCCTCAGGAGTTAAGGCTGTGAAGGAGAGTTGCAAAAGGTGGGAGTCACACATTTAGTACTCCCCCCATCACACAGCTCCTTCTGGTTTCCCTGTGTCCCTATCTGCAGCAGGGGAGCTCTTTTCTTTTTCTTTTTACATACCTCCCTGTACAATGAAGGGCCCACATCTTCCAGGGTCTTCCATTGCATGGAGAACCTCTGCCAGCAGTAAACGTTCCCCCACTGCAGAAGTTAACAGCCGAGCCAGAAAGAGCTATAAAATTATGAGGAGAGGGTCCCACTGCCTTTTCCTGTTCGTGCTGCTTCTTCACAGCTTTTAATGCCAAAAGGGAAGCTAATCAATGGTTCCTAAACTGTTGTGCTTCAAAACACGAGTACGCCTTGAAAAATTAAGTGACCATTTTGGATGTGTCAGCCTCCAGCTCCCCCTCAGGCCTTCCAAACCTCCGCTGTCCCAATATGTGGGCAGGGACAGCAACATCAATCTAAGGAGAGGAGAATGCATCAGGAGACACACAGATTCAATATATGCTATAAAGGAATCCTTGGATCCTGTTCAAAAGCAGCACCATCAACACTTGCCCATCACAAGAGATGTGCAAATCTGTCAATTTCGGTTTGTCTCAGTTCCTCCATTTTTCACTCTGATGTCCAGTTCTCCATATATATGCACATCAGTTTGCTATTTTTTAAAGTCCTCATGAAAATTAATCACATGCACATTTTTGCATGCAATTTTGACTCACACACGCAGTGTTCCCTAATGCAATGCAACTTTGTATGTTATTTTCACCAACATATGCCTTTTTATACAGGCAACCCCCCTCCATTTACAGGCATTCAATAAGTGCACGGCCATGCATATGCACATCACATTGAACCAGAAGTGACTACAAAAATGGCATAAAACGGGCCTAAAAGAGCCCAGAAAACAGTGCCTAACAATCCCATGAGCCTTTGCAAGTGCAACCCCATGAGCCCTTGCACTGACTGCTGAGGCCTATGTAGAGTTGGAATTTGGGGGAGGTGGTTTGGAAGGAGTGATTGTGGTGGAGTCTGGAGTCTGGAAAGTGCTGCTGGGTTGTTGTTGTTTTTAACAGGGTTCTTCAAGTGTTTCCAGAGGTTTCGAGGGTGTTTGCAGGCTTTTCCAGTGGTGTTTCAAATATGCACGATTTCACATATACATGTGGTGCCTTGGAATGTAACCCCCGCGTAAATGGGGAGGCGGTTGCCAGTACACACTTTACCCTGCTATATGCATGTTTGTATCCATTACTTGAATGGATAACTGCATTGCAAAATTCAGAGAAGTGTGAATTTCAATGGATAGCTGTTTTTTCCAGTTTGCATATTGTTTTGAAAAGTGAAAACTGGGTGGGGTTCCCTTTACATGCAGAGTGAATTGAATCCCCCCCCCCTAAAAAAAAACCACAACCCTGCCCATCATTAAAGCAGCCACCTGTGGGCCCATTATGGAGGATGTTAGGACAGCTCAGCCATCATAGTAGGGTCTGAGCAGTGTGGAGCCTTTCTGGACTCCTGGAGGAGCACTCTGTCCTCTCCACAGAACCAAGCAGTGCCAGGGGAGGGAAGTCCCTTCTTCTGCATGCAACACACACAAAAATGCAGCAAGCTGCTGCAGAAGAGATCTTTTCCATCTCTGCAAGAATATAGGACACTAGTTCTTCTTCTTTTAAATAAAGGAGGAAAAAATCAGGCTAATATTTTATGGGCTTATTTACAAGAATGGTTTCATGGTGGGCATTTTCCTCCCCAAAATGTTTATTTTTGCGGACAAACGTCCAACATATTTATTCTCAGCCACAGGAAAGAGTGCTAGGCAATTACTAAGCATATTCATTGCTGTAATAAAACAAATAGCAATCACATCATACCACAAAGCCCTCTTCCTACTTCATGCTGCTTGTCTCAATTGCTTGGAAGATCTCCCCTTCAGAATGAATTCTATGGTTCTTCCTTCATTGCATTAGCGACCATTATATTTCCAGTGATGTGATGCAAGTCTTTGCAATAAAAAATGAAAAGGAAATCTAAAATAAAACAAATAGAATTGTACTTCCTTTAAATTATCTGCTGGGCTTTACAACTCTCATTTGACTATCCTTTCCCTGTTTAATAAGGACCCAGAACCTACTTTCTTCACTGTGGTTTTTGGCTGACTTAAATTAAGCCATCAGGGAGTGGGGAAGATATCAGCTTTTGCATGAAACTGTAAGAGAAATGAAATTTCAGAAGCTAGACAGATCATCGCATAGTGAAGTTTCCAATTACAGGTGGGTAGCCGTGTTGGTCTGCCATAGTCAAAACAAAATAAAAAATTCTTTCCAGTAGCACCTTAGAGACCAACTAAGTTTGTTCTTGGTATGAGCTTTCGTGTGCATGCACACTTCTTCAGATACACTGAAATGGAAGTCACCAGACCCTTAAATATAGTGAGGGAGTGGGGAGGGGTATTACTCAGAAGGGTGGAGGGAATGGGTGATCAGCTGATAGGTGTGGAAAACCTGTTGACGACTCTTAACAGCTGCAATTGGTCTTGCAGGGAAAGGCAAGGGGTGAGATGGCTAAAGATAGCTTTGTCATGTATAATGAGATAAGAATCCAATGTCTTTGTTCAGACCAGGTTTCTCCATGGTTTCAAGTTTGGTAATGAGTTGCAATTCAGCCACTTCTCTTTCCAGTCTATTTCTGAAATTTATTTGTATTAAGACAGCTACTTTGAGATCTTTTATAGAATGTCCTGGGAGATTGAAGTGTTCTCCTACTGGTTTCTCTGTCTTGTGATTCCTGATATCAGATTTATGTCTATTTATCCTTTGGCGTAGAGTTTGGCCTGTTTGTCCAATATAGAGAGCTGAAGGGCACTGTTGGCATTTGATTGCATACACAATGTTGGAAGATGAGCAATTGAATAGTCCTGAGATGGTATGTTTGATGTTGTTGGGGCCAGTAATGGTGTTGTCCGGGTTTATGTGGCAGCAAAGTTGGCATCTGGGTTTATTGCAGGCTCTGGTACCAGTGTCCATGTTGAGTCCTGTTGTTGTATTATTGTGGGTGAGGAGCTGTTTTAGATTGGGTGGCTGTCTGTAGGCGATGAAGGGTCTTCCTCCCAGAGCTTGAGAAAGAGAACTGTCATTGTCTAGGAGAGGTTGTAGATCTCTGATCTTGTACTGTTGTACTGTTGTAATTTGGGAGTTGTATGTGATTACTAGTGGTGTTCTGTTATTTTCTTTTTTGGGTCTGTCTTGCAGCAAATTCTCTCTGGGTATCAGTCTCCAATGCAGTTTCCAATGCAATCAGTTTCCAATGCAGTGGTGCTAGTGTTTTTGCAGCCAATATCAGATGCTCTCAGACACTGAGGAGAAAAATAATTCCCTCTAAACTGCCTGCACTTTCATCCATCAAGCACTAGAGGCCACTGTGCTGCAAACAGCTTGACCTGTTGCAGCAATCTTGGATATTTTTTTTTGGTGGGGGGGGGGATGGGGAAGGAAGGAATCATACAAAGTTAAAAATAGAAACTGACAGTGACTTTGAGATGCTTTTCACCGATCAGAAAAGCTTTTATCAGAGTGCATGCACACATTTTATTAAAGGAATAGGCAAGCCTTTTTTTAATAATAAAAAAGACACTCTTCTTTTCTTGGTGTTATTATTGCAACACTGAACACAACAGTATTGACACAAAAATGCACTAAGGTAAACTGGGTCACTGGGAGGCAGACTGCTAAATGCTGAAGAAGGTCGGCTTGCCATGATTCCCTCTGCCTGGAGAGTGCTGGGTGACCATCTTCTTTTCTTGGCTGACTTTAGTGACACTTGAGAAAAGTGAAAGGAAATGGGGCAGGAAGGTGCTAAAACACGGTTTGTGCCAGTAGCTTCCCACAGGTAAAAAGTGCATCCGATTATCTGTCAGACCTAATTACGCTGCCCTTGCCCTTGCCCTGCAGCTGGAATTAAGTTCACCTTTCAGTACTGAAGACAATTAAGGATCGCCTCTGCTTAACTAGGAAACCCAAAGTTAATAAATTCATGTTGGGAAACACGTGACTGGCAGGTGTCGTTTTCTAAAATTTGAAAATATGACCTTGACATTGCAATGAGAAAAAAAAAATAACACACGTGCAAGAACCACGACCGCCACACTGGGTTGACTTCAAATTCTGTGCTTCTTAATTCAACACGTTTGTTTTCCTTGATAAAGAAGGACTGACCCATAAAATTTGAACAGATGGGATTGGCAGTCACAAATGTGATCGCGCTTCTGTGTAGTGCATGCATTTTTCTTTAAGAACTGTTGACCTTTTTTAAAAAAAAACCTTCAAGGAGGTAGGAACATGCTACTTAATGATTTATTCATTGAAGTTAAGTTGAAAATCTTCACTGAGAAAACTCCCTCTGATATCAGAAGGGTTCTTTGTGTGAAACTGAGCTCATCCATACACTGCCTCTTTCTTAGTGGGAAATATTCCTGGATGATCTTAAGCATCACCCTTATTTCACTTCCGTGATGGATTTAAAAAGCCACCACCAAGTTATCTTTTCTCCTTTCATTCCCCCAAAGTTCACAAAGCAAGGAGGAAAAAAATGTTAAACCAACCCAACCCAGGGTCTTTCTTGTCAAGGTAGTTTGTTTTAAGAGATATGGGGATGTACCGTAGCTTGAATTTATTAATGCTTTTAGACATGGCTTAGCATTATGTTCCCATAAATAAATTATAAAAGAGTATATTACTAAGTGCTTGTAAACATGAAGCAGTAGACCCACCTTCTGCAATGTGGTGCCCTGCTCCCACCATTCATTCATTCATTTATTTATTTATCTATAATGGGAGACAGTCGGGTGCCTTAAAGCTGTCTCCAGTCACCTGCCATCTATCTTACCCCAGAGGCATTCTAGGAAATGAAGGTGGGTGCTTTCTGGAACCTCACCTGTAGAGTAACTAAGGCATGCCTTGATGCTGGAGGGAGGGAGAGGAGCCTTCTGTCACCACTCCCTGGTAATCTTTATGGTGGGCAATTGGTAGAGCATGAGACTCTTAATCTCAGATTTGTGGGTTCGAGCCCTACATTGGGCAAAAGATTCCTGTATTCCTAGGGGTTGAAATAGATGACCCTCAAGGTCCCTTCCAACTCTACAATTCTATGATAGCGGAGAGGGCATTGGAGCTGCCAGAGCTGAGGGAGAGAAAGAAAGGAGGAACATGTGTGTGAGGGAGATGAAGCGTGGCTGGGTAAGATTGTTATGGAGACTCCTGAAGTAGATATACCACCTTTGAGGCAGCTATACCCATTGAACATCCAAATCTGGGCACTTTTACACAGTGCACGTATCCCGCCCACCCCAACAAAAAGGCTGTACTCAAACTTTTGATTATAACATAGTGGCAGGACACATATTTTTTATTTATTTATAGTCTTAAGACTGGCTTCACATTTTTTGCTGCTGCTGTTTTAGTTGCCGATTTACTGCCATGCTTTCATGTTTACTGTTTAATCTCTTTCTCAGCTCTCGCAAGTTGCCTTGTGAATCTTATACCCTGAAAGGCGGAGCATAAATATATGAAATAAATGAATAATATGCAGTCCTCCGTGTCACTCACAAAAGTGTATTTTAAAATGAGAACATACTGTAGGACACCGGCATATTTTATAGTATTTCTTTAATCGAAAGAGCAATTGCCATCCTGGCATTTAAATCAGTGGCAGAAAAGCTACTGAGGCAACATAATAGAGGAAGGGGTAGGGGTAGGGATCCTGTGGACAGCCCTCTAGATGTTGCTGAATGTCTGCAGGCAGCACCTAATGTGGCAGCTGGGGTAAAAGCAGAAGCTGAGTCAGAAAGTTCCAGTGCTGATCAGGAGAGGAGCGATAGCCGGGTCAATTGCAAAGCAGACAAAACTTTTGTTACCATGGTCCTGCTTTGCTGTGCTACTGCTTCCCCCCTGAAGGGAAAGGAGAGACTCCGGACCATCCCTGGAGGATACTGGATCCACCCACCACTGATTTGCAATAGCTGGCCTTGACACCAGACCTCAGGTGGGATAGGGAGGTTAAAGGGGGGAAATGGTTGATTCGATGTGAATGGTTTCTGGACTAGGAAAAGGTTGAGGTTTTGCTTTTTTGTTCCTTAGTGGGTTAGAGTATTGCATTGTTTGAGTATGAAATATTAATGCATTATATAATCCCCCCCACTTTCCCTCCATATATATTGTATATCTCTCTTCTTCTTTTTTGCTGTAAATCACTTGGAGACCTTTGGGTGACAAGCAACTAATAAGTCTAATAAATGAAAAATGAAACGAAATGTTGCAGAGCTCAACCCAGCCAGGGTCCAGGGTGGTGAGGCAAGCATGCAGTCCAATAGGAGCCAAGGTTCCTTCAGCCACCCCTCCAATAAAATATTTGAGGGACCGCCCCCCCTCAGTTGATGAACTTCGCCATTCAAATGGTTTGCATGCACCGCCTCCTGCAATCGATTATGCAGGGTGGGGCTTACCTGCCCTTCTCAACATTTTATTCAAGTTGACACCCCTGTCAGAGGTCCCCAAGCAGTCTCACATCCAGTTACTGACCAAATCCAGACCAGCTGAGCTTCAGCAGAGTGCCTGCATCATGTTCCTTCAGACCACACCCCAACAGCAATGTTTCAATTATATGCAAAAACAAAAACAAAAAATAAAAAAATTCCTTCCAGTAGCACCTTAGAGACCAACTAAGAAGAGGAGTTTGGATTTGATATCCCACTTTTCACTACCCGAAGGAGTCTCAAAGCGGCTAACATTCTCCTTTCCCTTCCTCCCCCACAACAAACACTCTGTGAGGTGAGTGGGGCTGAGAGACTTCAAAGAAGTGTGACTAGCCCAAGGTCACCCAGCAGCTGCATGTGGAGGAGTGGAGACACAAACCCGGTTCCCCAGATTACGAGTCTACCGCTCTTAACCACTACACCACACTGGCTCTAAGTTTGTTCTTGGTATGAGCTTTCGTGTGCATGCACACTTCTTCAGATACAATTCAGATTCTTGACATTCAATTATATGAGTCTTCCAATAAAGATTATTTTAAGATGTGGGATGTTATAGTTGAAAGGATACATTATCAAACTCTCTTGCCATCATATTGACCTGACACACTACACAATACATGTTCCTAATCAGCTGCAACTGCAGTCCAAGCCCAATGGCGGGTGATGAGGTTACCAAGAAAGGGAAAGATGAGCTTTGATACCCTGAAGTTGCCCCCCCTCCCCACCGCCCCAGTAAAGGAAGTTGAGAAATGGATGTGTGCCACATTGGAAGGCTGAAAAATGATCAATGTCTGCAAGAGAATAATGGATTGATATAATCAAAAGAGAATTGATAAAAACAGAACAGCAAAGAAGATTAGCTGCAAAAACAAGAGAAACTGACCTTGGAAAACTGGAATAGAGCCAAGAAGTGAAGCTGGCTTTTTTATTTAAAAAAAAAATCGTCCATTTGCTAAAATGGGAATGTTATTTTCTTTATATTCTTGGAAGTAGAAAATAGTCTATGTACTGATTTAAGCTGTGATCAGACAGAGAGAAACAAAAGTTAAGCAAATGGTTTTGTGCATAAAATTGGGATTGGTGAAGAATGAAGAATCAAGCTAGATTTCATTTATTCTCACAGATTTATCATACATCTCATTATAATCATCATGCAGTATTTGAACAGCTTCTAAAACCACTTCTGATTATGCAAATAAGCACAGATCTTCCATTTCAGTTTCAGAAGCTGCTGCTTCTGGCTCCACCTCTCCGTTCTACAGTTTTTATGAATGAAGAGCAATCATTGACAATGAATGGCTGCCAACTGCCCATTCAACCCCTTCTCAGTTTTTCCTTGCACACACATACTACCAAAGAAAGATGCTGCACTATGACTACAGATGAGATTTCAGTACATTTTTGCAACGAAAGGATGTCCAGCAACACCAACGAAAGGAGTTCACTGTCCTGCTAGCTAATCCTAATATAGGCTTAAAATCACTACGCTTTTTCCAATATTCAGTGTTAGGCAAATTATATTTATACATGTCACCAGAATGTTTGTTTTATTTACCCAGGATTACCTATGTTAAGCTCTTGCATTTACAAGTATTATTTTCCTCATTTCATATTTATTTTTGCTACTTCAATACTACTGTTACAGTGCTTTATGCACCATAGGCTGAAGGAAGTTCCCTACCCTGTTCTAGCATTTGCTAGTCAGAGGGCCCCTTGAGCATGCTGATTCAACCCCACCGCCAAACACTCCTCCACTGCTCCTCTGTCTTTCATCCCTCCCCCTCCAAGGAAAATAAATCCTCCAAGAGAAGCATAGCAGGCAGAGAACTCCAGATATGATCCAAAAGGGACCATCTGGCCTTGCCTTATGCAGAAAACAGCACTCCCTAAGCATCTTTCCTCAAAGGGGTAATATGGGGCTGAACCCATCACCCCTTGTAGGAAATGATGTTCAGAACAGTACTTTCCGCCAGTCTTCCTGAGGGATGGCTGGGTTGGCTTCTTCCGTCTTCCCTGGAGCCCTCCCCAACCTGCCATCTACTCCCTAAGGGGAGGGCTTTTTAACATTGGGGGAGAGGGAAGGGTAGTGAGAGAAGGAAGTTTCTTACTTCTTTGCTTTGTCTATCACATGGCTGATTGTGTCCGTGATTTTCTACATTTATATAATTTTTGTTTCCTTGAAAATAGTCAAAATGATTGCTTTGTGTTTTTCATCTTAGCTCTATTCATTATGTTAAAATGTCACTAATTCCAGTTATTTTGACCTATCATTCGTCAATGTTCTGACACTGGGGTGATTAGGCTGAGAAAGCATTCCCCCCCCCTCATTTTTGTAAATATCTGGAAGCATGTCTGACTGAGGCATTAACATTCCAAAGACAAAAATTAATAATAATAACACCTCAGCATCTCAAAGATCAGCAGATAGAAGAAGGAGGAGGAGGAGGATCCAAAATATTTAAGCTTGAGTGAGGATTCATTTGTAGGACTGCAGCTAACGATAGAATCATTATTCCTTATGTGCTCCTCAACATCTTTTGGGCGAACCTTCTCACCTTCACATTCAGAGAGACATTTTAAATCATAGCTATTCTATTTCCACGGATGATGCTAATTTAGTTTGAGTCATAACTGTTAAAATATATTGCACAGCGTACAATGCTCATGTTCAACATAACAAATCACATTTGTTTTCACTGTACAAAATACTGTTAGTTCAGTTACCCTTAATTATGTCTATTCTGTCCAGTCGGGATTCACTCAGAGCTGCATTTAAACTTCAATGGGAGACACTTACTCTGCAGAATGTTTGTACCTGATGACTGCCAAATAGTGTGTCTCTCTAGAAGCACAATTTCCAGTTAGGGGTAAAAAAGCAAAATAATCCAGTCTGGAAACAATGCCTTATGAGGAACGGCTTAGGGAGCTGGGTATGTTTAGCCTGGAGAAGAGAAGGTTAAGGGGTGATATGATAGCCATGTTCAAATATATAAAAGGGTGTCATATAGAGGAGGGTGAAAGGTTGTTTTCTGCTGCTCCAGAGAAGCGGACACGGGGCAATGGATTCAAACTACAAGAAAGAAGATTCCACCTAAACATTAGGAAGAACTTCCTGACAGTAAGAGCTGTTCGGCAGTGGAATTTGCTACCAAGGAGTGTGGTGGAGTCTCCTTCTTTGGAGGTCTTTAAGCAGAGGCTTGACAGCCATCTGTCAGGAATGCTTTGATGGTATTTCCTGCTTGGCAGGGGGTTGGACTGGATGGCCCTTGTGGTCTCTTCCAACTCTATGATTCTATGATTCTATTTCCAAACAGGATAGCCTACTATCAGCTAGAGTACTACAAAAATCTGGGTGTGAGTATGCATGCTATCATTCACAGTGCTCTAATTCTGTATCCAAATCACATATACAAATTATTTATTAAATCCTTGAGAGCATTTGCAGGAATCCAGAAGAAGAGGATATGCTGAAGGTAAGCTGAAGATCTATTCCGTGACTGCTTAGCCATTAGATGGAGTGAGGCTGCTGCCTAAGGCAGCGGAAGCCCCCAAAGGTGGCACCCTCATACCAGCAGCAGGTAATTAAGCATCAGCATCGGCACCACTTTTGGGTGAGATCACATCCAGGGCGGAGGGTAGGGGACTCTCACCCAAAATCAGCATGATCATGGTGGAGCTTCTCAGTCAGTGATTGGTGCAGCAGATCACATGGTGCTGGCAGGGCAGGGCAGCACTAAACCGTTTCGCCCAAAGCAGCAAAACAAGATGCACCACCGCTGCTGTGGACTGTTTGTATGCTAAAAGAGCAGTCTACAAATTTAATTTAAAAGGGTGGAGAAGAAGAGATTCACTAGCCCACAAAAAAAAAATCTATGAGATTTTCCATCGTTTGTTTTCCTTTTGTTATAATGGTTTAATTTCTGACTTATTTATAGCTTTTTTCCCCCTGTGTGTAGATCCACCCATGGTGTCTCTCTCAGACCAGGCCAGAACAACTACTGGGAACTCCTCCCTTCCCCCAGATGCAATGAAGCAGATTTCCACCAAGTGACTAAACTATATAATGGCAATAGCCACACAGATACTCGTTTTTGGATAGGGTAAATGTGATTGGCTTCCCCCACCTCATATTCATTCCTAAAATGAAAGAACAGTGAACAATCAACAACATATGACCACTAAAAAGCATTACTTAAAACATTTAACTTATGCTTCTTGCACCATTCTTCCCGATCACACACTTCTCCCCAGTAATTGGATAAGGTGCTGCTTTGTACATTTTAATTAAATAACCCGACATTTCATTTAACTTAGTACTTACTAAATGTAGCTTGTAACATATTTTAAGAAGAAAGATAAAAGCCTTTCCTGGCTAGCAGGGATTTGATTGACACCACAGATAAGGAATAACATAAGGTTATTAACTCCCCCTTTTTTGTTTGGGGTGCAGCCAAATTATTTTTGACTACTTGGTGGTGCCAGGTATGCTGTGGAGTCTGATACACTAAATGGCAAATGCAGGCTAACTATTGTGATCCAGGGGCTAGGTATTGAACTCCCCCTCTGTTCAAATCCCACATAAGCCATGCCTTGAGCAATTCACCATCAGTTAAATGGGCTGGTGTTGTGAGAACAATGAAAATAAAGACTTTAAGCTACAGCACACTTCTTCTTTTTGTGCTCAAATTTCTCTTCGGTGGAGGATTCCTGGATTCTATGCAGCAAATGGGTAACAGCTGAATATAACCTAGAGAGCCTCTGTGATTTACACTGCAGACTTGAGTTTATATTATTAATTCTTACACACCTCCACCGCACTCTGATTGATTGGCTGTGTGAGTGTAGCAGCCTCTTTTTTAAAACTCTGCAGCCTTTTACCTACTGATTCTCTTCTTGCCACTTCTCTGACCAGCAAAACAATCTCTACTTTGTGTGGCTCACACCCACAATGTCCTCGCTCTTGCAGGAAAAAGGCAGCTGCAAATTGAAAGCCAACAGTGGCGTATCCTGCCTCCCAGAAAGAGGAGATAACACCATAGAAAAAAGATTTCCAACAAATGGACGATCCTTCCTTCCACTTGCCTTTCCCAGAGTCCTGATGATGAGAAAGTCTTTGTTGCTGAGATGAAAGGAGGTTAGGACAAAAGAAAAAAGAAAAGGAATTGCCTTGTGAGGGACAGTGAAACCTGAAAAATAAACCAGTAGTTGTAGGGATGTGGAATCCCTCTACCTTACTTTCTTCCATAAACTGCATTGTCCCAAGTTGTAGCTTAGATAGCTTAGGGACTGGGCTGAGTCAGCCCTTCCTTTGTAGGGGCATATCTAGCTCTCATTTCTGGGTTCCTCCTTTTCTTCAAAATGCTAGATGAATTGTAGGCCAAGTGCTACAATTGTAGGCCAAACACTACTCAGCGGTTGCCCAGCAACCATGAGTGCACTCTCTCAGCTGGTCCTGAGTTAACTTGCAAATGTTTATTTAACCGATTTACATCCCACCTTTCAACATAAATATTTCCAGGGTGGCCTACACTATTAAAGCCACAAGAACCAATGGAACCTCCAATGAATTTCTTTTCATACCCTGAATCCTGAGGGAGGGGTAAAGAAACTACAAAAATGGCCAGGATCCTAAGAAGCTAAGAGCAGCTCTTCTGGCCCATCTAAGCCGGCATCATGTTCTCACAGGGACCTACTAGGTATCTGTGGAAAGTCCACAAACAGCAGCATTCTCCCAGCTTGTGGACTGGTAGTACCAGCAACTGGTACACAAGAGGCATACTGGCTCCAACAGTGGGTCTAGTCATAGCCATCGTGACCAGTAGAAATAGACAGCCTTCTCCTTCCTCAATTTGTCTAATCTCCTCTAAAAGCCATCGTAGCTGGTGGACATCACATCTTGTGGAAGCAAATCCCGATGTCTAACTGTGTGCAGCATGAATTACCACTTCCTGTTGTCTGTCCTCACCCAACATCTATTATGTACAAAGCTGTCCATGATGATTTGCTCTATACTTCCACTGTCCTGAGGATTTTGCACCAACTGCGATGCAGGAACAACCATCAAACAAAAATGCCTGTATTTTCTTTTCTTGGCTTCAGTATATGTTGGTTTGCAAACAATATTGGAAAGAATAAGCCTTTTGGAAATTCAACAACTTCAATAGGTTCACTAAACCAAAACTTAAACAAATAAGACCATGGTTTGCATAATCTGGATTGCTTTGTATGACTGCTAATGTATTCGTATTCCAGAGTAGGATAACTGCTAGCCTTAGTGAAAATGCTGGGTGTACTATTATTACCGAAACTATGTTCCTGTTTGGTTCAAAAATGAAAAAAAAGTTATTGACTGTTCATTTCTCCTGGTAGTCTGAATTCAGAAAACTGGCTTTTAAAAGGCCTAAAATGAATATTTCATTTTCACCTTTAATTATTTATTGTATCTTCAAAAATATCATGCACCCAATTCTGGTTTTTATCTCTGTGCTGTACTGATGCTCCAAATCATATTATTAGCCCTTCATAAACTGCCCTTGCTAACAATGAGAGATTAATTGGCAGGACAGACAATGCAGGTTATGAGAGCGCCTTAATACAGTAGTCTAGTGGAAGTTATAGGAAATAATTGATTTGTAAAGAAGCTGTGTATTTTTGCCAGCAATTAAATCCTTATTCTTTGGTGCTCAGAGCTTCAAAGCATATGCCAACTATTTATGAACACATGAAACACAATAGTGGCACTGAAGCACACCAGACTTGCTTAAGGCCACATATTCTGATACACTCTGGAAGTTTAAGTGCCAGAGCTTCTCAGCCTTTTTTCCCCTGAGCTAAAGGGATATCAATAAACTTTGATGGCTCCCTGCCACTCGGAACCTTTACTGCAGAAAACATTTTTGTCTTTTCAACCACTTCACGCATTTTGATGACCCAGTTTCAGGTTGCAACCCTTAGGGGCATAGCAGCACAAAAAAATAAGAAGACCTTATTAAATGGAAGTTGCAGGCTACAGTTTACAGCTGATTTGCATTGTCAGTGCCTGTGCAAAGCCACCAGAGTGTTACTCCTATTTCCATCTCATTCCTGTCAATGAAAATAAAATGGGTAAAAATATCACGCAGTGAGTGCACACAAGTAGTCCCCCCCCCCCAAAAAAAAACAAGTAATAGTGATGCCACTGGTAAGCTAGAAAGTCTGTTAATGAAACTATGCTATAACTGCATTTGGTTGCAAGGAACTAGGTGCTCATTCCGAAAGGGTACATCCATTTTTAAAAACCACAAATCACATAAATAGGCTGTGACATGCCATAACCTGCAAAGCTTATTTTTAACTATGGACACCTGTAAAGTTATTCCTGGGGAAAATCCAGGGATCAACACCACCTGACTGCATAGATCACAGAGGAGGAACCTCAAGCCTGGAGTTGAAATGAATGTGCCCATGTCTGTGTATACAGAACCCTCTGAGTTTTGTGGGGGTGGAATGCAATCTATTGTACAACAATAAGAATCACAGCCATTACTGCGCCCACTTTGTCTATGGCCCACTGACATGTGACCTCCAGAAGGCTGCTCAACCTTGACATCAGAGCCTCGGTTCAGACATTAACCTAATGCAGGTGCATGTAGGAAGGGAAGGGATATGCATCCATTCCTTCCGCTATATGAAAAACTCAGCTGCTGGCCATGTGTCCAGACTGACTCTCTGGATCACAGGGTGTGTGTTAGGACTCTCAAGGAGAGTATACGTATTACCCATTGGCCGCCTTGAAGATGAGTAAATCTTTTCATTCTCACAAGTTAAGGTGTGTGTGTGTGTTTAATTTGTGATGAGATCTGACTTTTATTTTGATTTCAATTTTATGGGCCTTAATTCCATGATCTAGTCTGTTTCGGGACTGAAAGCCACCCTGAGATGCATATTTTTAAATATATATTTTAATGAAGAAAAAAAAATACTGAAAACAGAACTGTTGGAAAATATGAAGTGGAGTACTAGCAGATGACCAGAAATAGGATGGAATTGATTACAGATTAGGGTTTAAAATGTAAGACGTTATTAGAAAGGGCAGAGAAGACAGCTGGGTGATGTGAGGCTCTGCAAACAAGAATCAAAGGAGCCATGGATGGACATATAAAAGTTTGCATTTGGCATAGTGACTATGCAAAGAGTGAATTCAACCAGAGCATTTTATTGGTTGGTAATATAAAAGGTTAGCCTACCCTTTCAGAAGATCCCGCCCATGAGAGATTTTTTTTTTAAAAAAAATACTATTAATACTATAGTGGCACATGCCACATTTAGTGTCTGCATATTACTGTAAGTACCAACATTACATTTCTCAGCTGCATTTGAAACCTAATTATTTCAAACTCAGTAGTAGGTAAAATCTTATTTCCTTTTAGAAAGATATAAAAGTCATTAATATTTTAGCAGTAACTACAGTACATTTAAATAGGTCCAATTAATCTGAACAGTATCTTGACAGTATCTGAATTCATTAATTTGCTCTACAATTCTGGCAAATATACCATCCTTTACAATGTTCTTTGTGCCTTTAAAGGTGAGGAAACAGCAAAAGGATACATAGACTAATCTTTTAATTTACTCCTTTAAAATCTATTAATGAAATACTTTCCAACTGCTTCAGCTTACTTGTATTAATTATGCATGAATAACTACATTCAAACCCAAAAAGAATACAGAAATGTAGCATGCTCTTTAATATGGCTATTTCATATAGCTGAATAGTGTTGATATGGGTCTCCATCTTAAATTTGTGCTGCTCTCAATTCTTACCAAAAATTGAAAAAAAGTGGGCTTAATTTAAATGATCTTTATACTGAATTTGCTGAAAGTGTGTGATAAATAGGTTTCACTGAGTTTGCTAAAGACAGACACAGGAAAAAATAGACAACAAAGACTGCAATCCTGTAGCCATTTAATGGACTAGCAGAGCAATTGCAACCACAACCACATCTACTTAAGCCAATGGGACTTACTCCCAAGTAAGTGGCGCCAGAATTGCATCTGGGGGAAAGGGAAGGGAGAGCCAAAGGTGGCTGGACCTGTATGATCTGAGGACATCTGAGGCCATCAACTTGCTAAAGCTAAGAAAGTTGAGGTCTTGTCAGTACCTGAATGGGGGTCAGGGGACTGGGACAGCTTTGGATCCTTTGGAACCAAGGTGTTTACAGGTCCTCTTCTGGCAGGCCCCCAAACCTCCCCCTTTCGGGCCCTACTGATGTCAATAATCCAACATCCAAAGGTCTGGCCCAGAGGTTCTGCCTTTTCAGAAAAAAATTACTCATCACCCCCTTGGAAATCTACCTTCTGTAAGAGAACAAACAGAAAGAGGCAGTAACAAATTAGCGTTCTTGTATGTGTCTATATTTCTACCCACGTCCTACAAAACAGTACATTTGCCATAGGCCAAATACACAGGCAAGCTGCGATCCACTTCCTGGGCCTGGGTGAAGCCGAAAAGGGTTCACCCAAGCACTGGCAGAGGAAGAGGAGTGCGGGGGGAGGGAGCGCACCGCCCCTGGCAGCGCGATTATGGTGGGGGGCTATCGCGGCTGCCCCCCACCTGTGCTGGGCGCCACACCCCCAGGACATGCGCCACGCCCCTGCAGGCAGCATGCCACACCCCTGGGATGCATGCTGCCTGCTCTGCGCCCCCCGGTGCCGGAGCATGAAGGTCCGCCACTGCACCCAAGCCTGGGAAAACCCCTCGCCTCCAGCACAACTGCTGGATCCAGAGGAGGCAATGTCACTGTCCCTCAGTGGCCTCAACTTGGCGGTAAACATCATGACACAACAGATGAAACAGGTTTTTCAAAATTCTCTTATTTCTTTACGCTTCCACCACCTCCTTATTTTTATTCCTCAGAGCCTGCCCTGCCCTCTGGACACACCTTGTGCTGGCCAGGAACCTGCCACCATGCCTTCTGCATGCATAACCAATGGATGGACAGGGATGCCAGCCCTGTGTCACTCTGCCAGGCAGGCAGTGGGAGGCTGGCGGGTAGAACTGGGCAGAGGGACATTTCTGTTCAATCCAAATTCCAAACCAAGCATAAAAGAGGTTTGGATTGCTCTGCAAAAAAAGGCTAACAACTCTGTGCCAGTGTCTTCACTTTGTACAGTGCAAACAATTGGAGCAGGACCTGACTTGCCCTTCGCATACTTGTGCATTGGACTGAAGGCAAAGGCCCCCATGACTATTACTGTCTAAGTTAAGCACTTTTTAAAACATCCCCCCACCCCCAGCTTGCAACATACTGTATATTCTGGCGTATAAGACTACTTTTTAATCCAGGAAAATCTTCTCAAAAGTTGGGGGTCATCTTAAACGCCGGGTGGAGAATCTGCGGTTGAGTATACCTCAAACTGTATATTTTAACTGGAAAAGTTGGGGGTCATCTTATATGCCCAGTCATCTCATACCCCAGAAAATACAGTACTTTATAGCTGCAAAAAAGGCAAAAGCTCTACCAGATCTGCAAAACTCCATAGATATGCTTGAGAGATTTTTAGTAAAACCAGTGGGAGGTTTCTTACTGAATTGACTGAGCTGAAGTTTCCACCCGAAACTCCCATTAAGTTTAGATGAAATCCTGCAGATCTGTTATCAGGTTGCACAAGTCTGTATCTTTATTTTTGCATTTCATCATCATGGGAAAGGGAAAGGGCACACACTTTGAAATCAAATTCTGGCCAGCGACAGAGGGAGAGGAAAAAACCAAAAAATATATATGAGCTACCAATTTCAAATTTGTTACAGTGATTAGAAATCTCCCAGTAACATACAGGGTTTTAATTCAGTGAACTGCATAATATAACCAATCAATACTAATTACACTGCTAATGAATAACATTTACATTCTTTTCAATTGACCAAATGTTCTACAGTTAAGACATGCTGTGACTGAATAAACTGGAGTGTTTCAGAAGTATTTATTGCGAAATTGTCCTAAAATTAATATTGTTAATTACCATTATTGCCTTCCAGAGAAGGATTAAAGACAGAACACATTCAGCTATCTGAACAAAACGCATCAGTATCATGTTCAAAAGTCTTGCAATGCTTATCATTTGAATTCTCTTGAGCTGCCAGGGGGGAAGTGGGAGCTCACAAAAGTGAGGTTACAGACAGAGGGCCGGCCGTGTGAAATGCCCTCCCATCAGATGTCAAGGAAATAAACTCCTATCTGGCTTTCAGAAGGCAGCACTGCATAGGGATGCTTTACTGTGGTTTTATAATTTGTGGAAAGCCACCCAGAGTGGCTGGGGCAACCTAGTCAGATGGGTGGCAAACAAAGAAATAAAAATAACTGCTGCTGCTGCTACACAGGACACAGGTGACCTTCAGCTTTGCCCCACAATGACTGGCTTACTTTCCCAGAAACACCCCTGAGGGTCTCATACCATAGTCTTGTCTTCTATGTTGCAATAGCTGTGGTATGGTTGTTGTGAAGAAAGACAACTAGTTTGCTGCAGCAAGAACAACCCAAGGGTTATTTACTTTTAAGCAAGCAGCTTGAACCTCCAAGGCCACCTCTTCTATTTCTCTTTGCGATCTTTGTGGTGTCCTTCAGATGTTGCTGAACTGTCATTCTCACCACCCCTGACCATAAGGGCTGATAGGAGTCCAACAACATCTGGAAGGCAACACAATGGCCCAGGGGCAGAGCAAGGGCGGGGCGTTGGAGGCGGCCTGCCCCGTATGCCAACCTGGAGGGGGGTGACACTCAGTGCCCCCCCGCGACGCCCAAGCCGAGCCCCACCACCCAGTAAAAAGCGCGCGCCAACTGTCGGAATACGTTTCACGGATCCGCCATGGATTCATATTTATTTGGTTATTTTATAAGTTTTTCGAGGTCTACTTTTGGTATAATTGCGCGTAAAAGCGAAAGTGAAAGCATGAATGAATAGTGTGGTTCACTTATGAGATTAATCCGCCTTTATTTTGTAGATCCGGTCATGTTCAAAGTTGTTAATGAGCGTTAAACTTGCTTCCCGCCTTTTTGGAGGGCAGCAACAGTGATTTTATTGGTTAAAGTACTAATGATGATGTCACGTTGGTTCCTTAATAAAAGGCAGAGGCACCCCGCTTAGGCAGAGGAGTTCGTTCATGTTCTTTTAGTTGGGTTTTAGTTGAAGTCAAGTTTAGTTTAAGGGACTAGGAGCGGGCTGGATGGGTTGGATGGGTTTTTCTTTAGTTAGAGTTAGATCGCGGAAGATCATTCGGTTTTAGTTTTAGTTAGGTTTTCTTTTAGGTTAGCCTAGGGTTAGGCCCGCGGAAGATATTTCGGTTTTAGTTTATTTAGTTAGCCTCGCGGAAGATTGGGCGCGCAGGGTCTTTAAGCTTAGGAGAACTTAGCCTAGGGGACGAGCCTACGCGGGTTCTGCCGAAGCCACTAAAGATACAACCGGTGTCTGTCTTCCTTTGGGGTTAAAGGGGGGAGTAAAGTAAAATTTTAATTTCTTTAATTTGGTCCGCCTATTCAGAGTCAGGGTATATATTTTATTTCACGAGGCAACTTTTCATTAAAGAAGGCAATTAGGAACTCACACACCACCAGAGTCTTCAATTGGCTTACTCATCATCCTTCAGACTGTGAGGCTTGGCCGGCGACCGTGCTCAAAAGCACGCGGAACGCTGGCCGCTTTCCCCGCAACTGGTACCTCGTGCATAACCAGTCCAAGGCCGTGCACGAGGAGCTCCAGCACCCAAACCCCGACAAGTGGTGCCCTCTCTGAGGCAAAGCGCAGTTGAAAATCGCTTCCACAAAGACTCCGGTTAAAGGCAACATATCGGAAGTGGCTCGGAAACAGACATTGAGAGGTGAGGTATAACGGCCCGGTTTATCCAGGATTTCGCTGCAGTAGCGCGAATCCACCGCTTGCCCAAAGTACTGTAAATAGAAATTGCGCGCGTGTATTTTTGCCCCAAGGGGTCCCCGGGTAGAGCGGCAAGGAGTTTAGTGTAAGCCTACGGGCAGGATAAGGTCTTCCCTAAAGCCTACGGGTGGGAAGGGTTCTGGCAAAAGCCTACGGGTGCCAGGGTCTGGCAAAAGCCTACGGGTGCCAGGGTTTTCGGTCAAAGCCTACGGGTAGGGCCGGTGTCTCCCGAAAAAGCCTACGGGTGGGAGGGAAAGGTTTTCTGGCTAAAGCCTACGGGTGCCAGGTTTTTCGGTCAAAGCCTACGGGTAGGGCCGGTAGCCCCTAGTAGAAGCCCACGGGTGGGGGCGGAGGTTTTCTGGCTAAAGCCTACGGGTGCCAGGTTTTTCGGTTAAAGCCTACGGGTAGAACCGGTGTCCCCTAGTAGAAGCCTACGGGTGGGGGAGGAAAAGTTTTGGAAAAGTGTTTAAAAAATGGGCTCCTCACTCTCAACTGCTCAAGTAAAATTTTGTGAAGATTTATTGTACCTTTTGAAAAGAAATGGTCACCCTGTCTCTGAATCAGAAGTAGAGCTTTTAGTTAAAACTATTGGGGAAATTTGTCCCTGGGTCCCTAAGGAAGGAACGAAAGATTTAGCTTCATGGGAAAGGATCGGGTTAGAATTTATGGCCAACCCGAAAATCGGAATTCCTGTACAATTAGTATGGAGCAAAGTAAGAAACTGCTTTCAACAAATCGCTCCAAGAAATGTTTTGCTTAATGGAACAGTGAATTTAGGAAATACTGCTTTTAATAGTGCCCCTGTGCTGCCGCTTGCGGTTGTGCCATTTTCGGCCCCCTCGCAGCAGCCAGTTCAGGCCCCGTTGTCGTACACGCACTCGCCCTTGTCCAATTTGTCGTTGCCAGATTCATTGCCGCCTGTGCCGGTGCAGCAGACGCCGTCGGCCTTTCAAGCCCCGCCGCGGACTGCCCCACCGCCAGTCGCTCAGCAGTCATCGCAGGCCTTTTACCAGCCAGCGATTTCAAGTCAGCAGCAGCCGCGGACCTCGCTCCAAGCAACGGTCCCGCTTCCTCCATCGCAAGCCGCGCTTTTGCCAGCGATCCAGCAGCAGCAGCAGCAAGCAGCCTTTTTGCCAGCAAACCCTGCTGCCCTGCAGGCCGCGCTCAAGCCAGCAGCTCCAGTTTTGCAGCAAGCTGATTTCCAATCAACAGCAATCCAAGCTTCAATGCAAGCAGCACAACAGCAATTTACCAACCCTTCAGCACCTCCAATGCCAATGCAGATTCCAAGACAAGAGCAAAGCCAAACAATGATGATCCAGATGCCAGGACTTGCAGTACAGAGCCAACAACCTTATGCTCCAACTCCAAGTCAGCCATCTTGTCTTCATCCAACTCCAAGTCAGCCATCTTGTCTTCATCCAACTTCAAGTCAGCCATCTTGTCTTCATAGTCAGCCATCTTCAAGACATCCAGATGTCAAAGACTCTTTAGCGCCATCTAGTGGCTCATCATTTGGAAAGCATCAAGAAGATTTAAACTCACTGATGCCACCTACAGATCCTACAGCAATGCAACCCATCTGCAGAACTCAAGCTTTAGAAGCAGCTTTGGGACAAATAGACTTTAGTGCTGATCCAATGCACATCTTTCCAGTGATTCGTGCCAATGGAGGACAACCTGCAAGATATCAAGCTATTCCTTTTGAAACACTACGTGAACTGCGAAAAGCCATATGCGAAAATGGACTTCAAGCTCCTTATACTAGAAGTTTACTCGAAGGACTGTCCACTAGTAGACTTCTGCCATCTGATTGGAAGTTGATTCTTCGCACCTTCCTGTCTCCTACAGATGCTCTTCTGTGCCTGCAAGAGTGGAAAGAAGTAGCAGCCAGACGTGCAACGCCACTTGCCACAGAAGATATGCTCACAGGATCAGGACATTACTCCAATCTCAATCAACAGCTAGCCATACCTGATGCTGCACTTGTCACCATAGCAGACATTGTGGTCAAGGCTTGGCGCAGATTACCCAATCGCACAGATGCTAGCTCAGTATCAGGATTTGCTGCAGTTAGGCAAGGTCCAAAGGAGCCTTATGGGGACTTCGTGGATCGCCTGATTGTTGCAGTGGAACGCCAGATAGAAGATCGTCATGCCAGAAACATGCTGACAAAACAACTTGCCTTTGAAAATGCTAATGATGACTGCAAGAATGCCCTAACAGCAGTTGCAGCTCGTCCAGATGCCACATTGACTGAGATGCTACGCGTCTGCCAGAATGTTGGTACCCACTCCTACAAAGCACAGCTCTTGGCAGCTGCGGTACAGATGCCACGTCAAGACAGCTCTACGCCAGTCAAGAAGTGCTATGGGTGTGGAGGCGATGGGCATTTCCGGTCGCAGTGCACAACAACGCCAAGGCCTTCTGCCAAGCCGCCAGAGAGATGTCCCATCTGTCAGAAAGGATTTCATTGGGCGAACGATTGTCGTTTGAATCCACAAAATACATCACCTACCTCATCTCCAGTTCAGGGAAACGGTTCTGCGGGCCGCGCCCCGGCCCCGGTAAAACAATAGGGTGCAAGCTCAAGAACATCATGAAGGTTAACCATCCCAGAAAGGTGAACAACGCTACTCCTTATCCAGGTCATCAGGAAAAAAGAGTGATCCAGAGAGATATCTACTCTTCAGATGTCCAGAGAAAAGATGTGACCTCATCAAACATTCAGGTTCCAGAGGTTTCATCATCTGCCTTACCTATTCAAAGGGTTCCAGTAGAGAACACAGCATTCAGTTCACCTTCTGCTAACCGCCCTTCAATTCCTGCTGATGTAACCCCCGCTTCACAACAAGCAATCACAGTCAAGTCTCTGATCGCAGAATTGCCTTCAACGTTGAGAAAACATTCTACTGAGGTCAACCTCGCAGCACCTGAGCTTTACTCACCTTTGAGTCAAGGTCAATCTGTCATTGAAGGACATTTGCCCTTGATGAAACAGCAATATCCAGGTAGCAGCCCAGCTGATGATCACTTTCCATGTGGCCAAAGAATGCAAGTGAGTGAGACAGCTCCCTCTTGTGGAAGCTTAAACATCACTCCAGCTAACAATGTCCACACCTTTGTGTCGCCTCCAGCTTTTAAGCTCAGTCCGCCACAATCAAACAATTATCATGGACAACAACTTCAACTGTCTTGTGTCAAAGAAGAAGCTCCATCCTGTCAGTTTGATGCACGACTGACTGAATGCCAACAGGTTCAACAGCATCAGCAACTCTTACCAACGGAAGAACCTCAAGTTTGCCAACTCAACGCAAAGCAGCTTCAGAGTTGCCAACTTCAGCAGTGCAAAAAACCCGAAGCCAAAAAGATGTCTTCAAACACTGCCAACGAAGAACAAGAAGAATCTTCTGTCCCAGGTATACCACTCTTCTTAACAGAGGACTGTTACTTTTCAAATCCATGGTTTGCTCAGCAATTGCCAACATCCATTCGTGGTCCATTCCCAGACACTTCAATTTGCCTTATCCTGCCTAGGATGGATCGCCTCCCTGCTACAGTCACACTGACTGCAGGCCTAGTTCGAATCACAGATTCATCGCAATTGCTGATTCCAGGATTTTCAACTGTTCCTTGTGTCCTAACAAAAGGTTTAGAAATTGCCAGACTTTATTTGCTTACTTCTACGCCTACAGCTCCTGTAGACTCTTTGCCTCCTCAGGCAGCAATGGCGCTAATCAAGATTACAGAAGAACGCCCTCATCTCGTCTTAGAAATGGGTGGACGAAAGATCAAGGGTCTTCTTGATACAGGCGCAGATGTTACAGTGATCGCCAGAAAAGATTGGCCTGACCAGTGGGCAACGACTGTCACCCAGGAAGTCTTCGGAGTCGGAGGTTTCGAACCCGCCCACCAGAGCGTGCATCCGATTACCTTCCAGTCAGACTCAGGCTCCATGGTGCAGCTCCGTCCACTTGTTATGGATGTGCCTATCACCCTTTGGGGTAGAGACTTATTGTCTAAAGCAAGAACTGTTATCCATACGCATTTTTGATGTGGGCCTTTGCATCAGCGCCAGTACATGCTCTTCCACTCACATGGAAGGAAGGACCCCCTGTATGGGTCGACCAATGGGCGCTGACGTCAGAAAAGCTCGCTGCAGCAGAGGCCCTAATCAAAGAGCTACTACACCAGGATCGTGTGCAACCCTCTAATAGCCCTTGGAACACTCCAATCTTCGTCATCAAGAAGAAAAGTGGAAAATGGCGTTTGCTTCAAGACCTGAGAAAGATCAACGAAAGAATTGTTCCAATGGGTCCCCTTCAATGTGGACTTCCTAACCCTAACCTCATTCCTAGAAACCATCAGCTTGCAATCATCGATCTCAAAGATTGTTTCTTTACCATCCCACTGGCACCTGCAGATCAAGAAAAGTTCGCTTTCACTCTACCTGTGTTCAATAACACCAGACCAGCTTCCAGATACTCTTGGAAGGTACTCCCTCAAGGAATGGTGAATTCACCGACTCTCTGCCAGAACTTTGTAGATAAAGCATTACAGCCTTTCAGAGCACAATATCCAGCCTTAGAAGTTTGTCATTACATGGATGACATCTTGATCCATGGAGAAAAGGTCTCAGAGCATCATATTGAGCATCTTACGCGCATCCTGAACTCTTTTGGGCTTTGTATTGCCCCAGAAAAGGTACAGCGCACTGCTCCATTTCATTACTTGGGTCACAGACTGCTTCAAGATACAGCCCTGCCAGAGATGCCGAGCATAGTCATTCCAGAATCCTTTACTTTAACACAATTGCAGCATCTCTTGGGACAGATAAACTGGGCTCGAAAGTCTCTAGCAGTTCCAACATCTGAACTCTCGCCATTGTTTTCTGCTCTTAAGGGACATACATCTCCTTCAGATGTTATTCCATGCACTTCTGAGATGCGTTTTGCTTTACAAGGGGTAAACACAAAACTGCACCAAATAGCTGTAGATCGTGTGCCAACAGCTAACTGCGCTCTTTCGTGTGCTATCTTCACTACACCAAGATTGCCGACAGCAGCCTTATACGTTCCGGATACTTCCTCAAAGGTGGCAATCGTGGAGTGGATTCATCTTTCACACACGCCTCAAAGGAATGTGTACCCCAGTATGGACGCTGTTGCTGATCTCCTTGTTAAGTGCAGAGGCCGTGCAATTCGCCTGAGTGGAAATGATCTGCTTTCCATCTACCTTCCTTTCTCTCAAGAACAAGTGCTAACCTTGATTCAGTTTTCAGATAGTTTCCAGATTGCTATTGCAGATTTTGTCGGTTCATTCTTGTATAATCCTCCTAAGGACAAAAGATTCACTTTGTTGCAACAAGTAAACTATCACCTTTCATCCATGTTGGTGCTTCAACCTATTCCCACTGCAAAAACTCTGTTCACAGATGGCTCCTCTTCCTATGGTGTCCTTGCATGGCGGGAGGATGGACAATGGAAAACTGTGTTTACAGAGAAACAACTTTCAGCACAAAGATCGGAACTGGCAGCAGTGATTCTAGCTTTTCAAACTTTCACTACAGAAGCATTCAACCTCGTTGTAGATTCTCAGTATGTATATAGACTGTTATCATCGCTTCCAGTTGCTTATCTGTCTCCGTCCATGGACGAAAATCTCTTTAATTTGTTCGCGCAGCTTCAAGAACTATTACAGAGACGTTCATTTCCCTTTTTTGCTGCACATTTGCGCTCTCATTCCAACCTTCCAGGATTCCTGGTGGAAGGAAATGCAGTAGCTGACGCTGCCCTCAGGACTCTAGCTTTCTCCTTGTTCGACAATCCTGTAACTAGCCATGAAACTTTCCACCAATCAGCAAAGGTTCTACACAAGACCTTCAACATTCCAATGTCACAAGCAAGGGACATTATTTCATGCTTCCCTTCATGCTCCAAGTCTCCTATCTGCTTGCCATTTGATGCTGTAAATCCTCGAGGCACGGAGGCGAATCAGCTGTGGCAGATGGATGTGACACATGTCCCAGCCCTTGCTCCCATGTCTAAGCTGCATGTCACAGTGGACACCTTTTCAGGTTTCATTTGGGCTACAGCACTGAAGGGAGAAACTGCGAGGCACGTCATACAGCACTGCATGAGAACCTTTTCAGTTATGGGAAAGCCTCAAGCCATTAAAACAGATAATGGCCCGGCCTATGCTTCTCAGGCCTTTAGTGACTTTTGTGTGCAATGGAACATTTCCCTATCTCATGGGATTCCGTTTAATTCGACAGGCCAAGCTCTCATTGAAAGGACACACCTCACTTTCAAAACTCTGCTCCATAAACAGACTGCAGGACGTCACCTTCCAGCCTCGGAGATCCCTTTGGCAGTTGCAAAGGTGCTGTTCACCTTAAATTTTCTTCTTTTCCCACATAACAAACCTCATTCCCCTGTGGATCTCCACTTCAAGAAAGAAGAACAGCTTCCTCGACCTTTGGTCTCTTATCGCCTCTTGCCTGACATCGAATGGCGAGGACCAGTTCCACTCATCACTTGGGGTCGTGGGTATGCTGCAGTTGCCCTTGAAGAAAAGGCTGTTTGGGTGCCTGCCAGGTGCGTGCGCCCTTGGAGAGCTAAGGAACCAAGTTGAGAATATCCACCTCGTTGTTTGACTGCACTAGTTTCCAGTGTCAAATGCAGCAACTCTTCAACTATCCTCAACCTATGCCTTTTGTTTGCCTCTGGGCGGCCTTTGGTTCCTGGCTGCCTGGATTTGTTCCAGTTATTCTCTTACCTGCATTCACTAGCAGATCACCTTGATTTGCTTGCTTAACCTCCTTTCTTCTACAGGTATCGTTGTTTCTTCAGAACTCGATGTTTCAGTACTTTCCTGAGCTCCATGAACTTTTCCTGAGTTCCAGGACTATTTCTTCTACATGGTCGTGTGTAGTCGGAGAAGAAGACGACCGGCAACTCATTCATCGTCTTCATCCTCCTCTCCAACACCATTTTGCAGTTCTAAACCTGTCTTGTACTTTATATTGTACTTGTAAAAATTGCATATTTACCTTTGTATGCTTCTTGAAATATCCGCCTCGCATGTTACATGTGTTTTCCTTATAGCTTGATAATTAATGATATGGATGTTTATATATGCAAAGCTTTTCTGAAATGGTTTCCATTTAGAGCGTCACAATTTTGATGATATGGAAATGTTTATGTAAGGTTAAAAACATTGTCTTTGTGCAGTTCTAGTCATAGACATATTCATGCATATATGTTTTATTTCAATGATCCTAAATCTCCTCGTTGTGCTTGCAAAAGTTGTAATTCAAAATGTGGTAACATTTATATACTTTATTTGAAATGATTTCCTTTGGTCAAAGTATTGGTCATTCTCGGATTTGTTCAAGATATATATGTCAAGTCTGGTGGTGTCCTACCCTCTTGGTACCCCTTTTTCTTTGAAAAAATTCCCCTCTATATGCTACCTTTGGCAGTAAACCAGGTTCCCAGCTTTTCCCTTCACTCTGTTTCCTGCTGTTGATGGGAGACCTTTATGTAGTTGGTTTAATTCCCATCTCGTTTCGCTGGAAACCCTTGCGTAGATGGTTTAAATCCTCATCCTGGCTGGGACACCTTTATATAGGTAGCTTAAATCCCCTCTTGTGGCGCAAACCACTTGTACTTAGGTGCCTTAAATCCCCTTTCTGGAATCGGACCCTAGTTCCCCGTTACCTGTGGTCGCTGTGGTAAGTCCAGAATCTAAAGTTCCCTCGATTCTGTAGCCTCAGTGCCACACACCTTTTATGTTTCCTTATCCATTTTCCTTAGTTTCCAAATAAAAATAAAAAAAATGGGGGAGGGGTCTGGGTAGGCTATATAGCCCCAGCTCTAGTTATATTTTAATTTTGGGTCCCGGATCGGGACCTCTCTTATGTTTGAGCAGTCGTTATCCGTTATTTTTAATTTTGGACCTGCATCAGGTCCTCTCTTGTGTTTGGGGAGTAATTTGTTGTTTTACGCTGCACGCGAAAGTATACATGCTTATAAGGTGATTTGTTGTGTTACACTACATATTGAAGTATTTATGCCTTAAAGGTTTACAGTGTATCGGATCGATCACTTTTTATGTTCGGCTAGTGGTTTGTTATTTTCATGACTTTATTGCTACATTATTGTACAAGTATTTCCTCTTATGAAGGGGGTGGATGTTGATAGTGTTGCTGGTGTTTATATCACAGTTTTGATGTGGACACTGTTGGCACTGTTGATGCTCTGCCCTTTCATGCCGAGTTCTATATCAAAACAAATGGTAATGTTTGTGTCAGATAAATGCTTATGATATCTCTATTCTTTTTTTATATAACTAAATCAAAAATAATTTAATTTAAAACAAAAAAAGAAAGATGATATGTCGGAATACGTTTCACGGATCCGCCATGGATTCATATTTATTTGGTTATTTTATAAGTTTTTCGAGGTCTACTTTTGGTATAATTGCGCGTAAAAGCGAAAGTGAAAGCATGAATGAATAGTGTGGTTCACTTATGAGATTAATCCGCCTTTATTTTGTAGATCCGGTCATGTTCAAAGTTGTTAATGAGCGTTAAACTTGCTTCCCGCCTTTTTGGAGGGCAGCAACAGTGATTTTATTGGTTAAAGTACTAATGATGATGTCACGTTGGTTCCTTAATAAAAGGCAGAGGCACCCCGCTTAGGCAGAGGAGTTCGTTCATGTTCTTTTAGTTGGGTTTTAGTTGAAGTCAAGTTTAGTTTAAGGGACTAGGAGCGGGCTGGATGGGTTGGATGGGTTTTTCTTTAGTTAGAGTTAGATCGCGGAAGATCATTCGGTTTTAGTTTTAGTTAGGTTTTCTTTTAGGTTAGCCTAGGGTTAGGCCCGCGGAAGATATTTCGGTTTTAGTTTATTTAGTTAGCCTCGCGGAAGATTGGGCGCGCAGGGTCTTTAAGCTTAGGAGAACTTAGCCTAGGGGACGAGCCTACGCGGGTTCTGCCGAAGCCACTAAAGATACAACCGGTGTCTGTCTTCCTTTGGGGTTAAAGGGGGGAGTAAAGTAAAATTTTAATTTCTTTAATTTGGTCCGCCTATTCAGAGTCAGGGTATATATTTTATTTCACGAGGCAACTTTTCATTAAAGAAGGCAATTAGGAACTCACACACCACCAGAGTCTTCAATTGGCTTACTCATCATCCTTCAGACTGTGAGGCTTGGCCGGCGACCGTGCTCAAAAGCACGCGGAACGCTGGCCGCTTTCCCCGCAACTGGTACCTCGTGCATAACCAGTCCAAGGCCGTGCACGAGGAGCTCCAGCACCCAAACCCCGACAGCCAACGACTTGCTCACAAACCTGCTCGGTGCGCGCTTTCCTTTTTCCGGCTGGAGCAGAGGCAAGGGGCGGGCCTGGGAGGGGCGTCACCCCCTCCCTGGCCCGCCCCTCGCCTCTGCCCACCCATGGCGCGCATGCGCAGCACTGCTCCATAGCGCTCGTGCGTAGTGACACATGCGCACTGCGGAGCGGCAAACCCAGCGAGCAAGCCGAGGCAGCCTCGCTCCACAGCTTGCTCACAGTTTAATGTGGCACTGCTCTGTACTGTGCGTGCGCAGCGCCGCGCCATAGTGCACATGCGTCGTGCATCATGACGCATGCATCATGACACACAGCGCATGCACACTACAAACCGGCGCCACGGCAAACCACGAGCAAGCCATGGAGCGAGGCAGCTTCGCTCTGCAGCTTGCTCGCAAACCTGCTCGGGAAGCCACAAGCAAGCCACGGAGCGCATGCACACTATGGAGCGGTGCTCTGCCCCCCCGGGGGTGCCCCCAGGTTTGCCGCTCCAAGTGGTGAAGCGGCTCCATTCGCCACGGCAATGGCCACCCCAGGTTTACATTATGCCACAAGTGCTCTTTGGGTGGGGTCCTCAGGGGCAACTTGATGAGAAGGTGACAGATCTGCCAAACACCTAAGAGACAGGGGAAGAGAAGGGCTGCTAACTCTTCTTCCCCACCTATGACGGAAACCTTTCACCCCAGCTGTTTGTTTCCTGATTGGTTTAAGGTCAGAGGGAGGCATAAATTAAAAGGGAAACAGGTGCGAAGAAGAGTTGGGAGTGTGGGTGCCTACTGCAATTTCCCCCACCCCGTTTTATTGGAATTTGACATGGTAGCATGAGGATTGTGCTCACCTAATTTCTCTCCTCCACCACCACTTATTACAGTGAAGGCTATATTAAGTTAGTACAACGAAGACACACATTCAATGAAGACACATTCTTGGTGGCTGCTGTCCAGGTTTGAGACATCCTTCTTTTAGAGGTCCAACAAAAGCTGTCCCAGAGTATGACTTGGCATCACCGCCGTTTTTCTTCTTCCAAACAATCATTTAGTTTTTGGGAATGGGCATAATTGTTCTTTTAATAGCAGTGTTATACAGCATTAATGTTTGTGATTGATTAAAAATTGATAAGCACCTATGTGAAATGGAACAACATTATCAATGGCATGCCATTTAACTTTCAGTTCTTTTTTTCCATTTTATGTCTTACCCTTTATGTCTTACCCTTTGATACAATTGTGTCCTGCTCTGTGGCAGAACGGTTCAAAACAGAAGAAGCAGCCAGCATGGGCATGACTAGGCCAAAATTAGAGTCAGTGGTTGGAGCTTGTGAGCTCAACCTTTTATTTTCCATAAAATCAGAACACTGATTGCGCATTGATCTATGACAAACTGGGTTGCACAATGTTGCACCCAAGAAGGATAATAAATTAAAGTTTAGGTAAAACACACAAATCTTATCGTGCCAATTTCTATTGTATCTGAAGCTCAAACAGGTAAGAAGTTGTTTGTTTTTTCAATCCTCCGCTGATATTTTTTAAAAAAATCAACCCTATGTTCCTATATTTCATTTTTATCCACCCTGACCTTCGGAGATAAGGTATGCTTAAAAAAAGAACGACTAAAATCAAATGTGATTGAAGAGAACAGAAAGATCCACACTGAGAGCCAGTGTGGTGTAGTGGTTAAGAGTGGTAGACTCGTAATCTGGGGAACTGGGTTCGCGTCTCTGCTCCTTCACATGCAGCTGCTGGGTGACCTTGGGCCAGTCACACTTCTTTGAAGTCTCTCAGCCCCACTCACCTCACAGAGTGTTTGTTGTGGGGGAGGAAGGGAAAGGAGAATGTTAGCCGCTTTGAGACTCCTTCGGGTAGTGATAAAGCGGGATATCAAATCCAAAAAAAAAAAAAAAAAAAAAAATCCATTGCTAATCATTTCAATTTAAGGCAAATCATCTCATAATGTTTTTACCTCACCCTTTTTACAAATAATGGCTGAAAATCAAAGAGTTATTTATCCTCTGTTCTCTCTAATAATGAGCACTCTTAGCATTCACAGGGCATGGAAATGCTATTGTCAACATTCCTCTGCCATATTGGAAACCAATGTTTATCAAGTGACGCGAGTGTTCACACTGTATCTGGCATCACTGCATTGCATAGTTTCCTTCAGCCAATTTGCTTTCCATTCCAGGACTTCACCACAGGCATGTAGCTCTGTACCAACATCATGGTAATTAAACCCACCAGGGACAGCTTGGTGCACTGTCCAATCCATATGTTTTTCAACTAGAAAAGGAGCGTGTGTGTGACATTGCCCTTCAAAACACATAATCTGCCAAAACAGAAGCATTCCATTGGTGGAAATGGGGAGGGGGCAGAGAGAGCTAGAAGCACAGTTTTATTAGATGCTGCCAATCCAAGCATCAGACTGGATTGTACTGTATATGTATTTCTGTTTTACAGTTTTATGCTGATCTTTTGTCTTTATTGTGTTTTACCTTTTTATGTTATACACATTACTTTAGAGATTTTTAAAATATAAAATGGGCATATAAATATTTTAAATAAATAAAGTAAATTTGCATACCTTTCGACCAAGGTATAAACTATAGGTTTAAGTTGTGCTTCGTGCCACAAAACTTGACAAAGCAAGGTAATATGAGTAAATGCAGTAACTGGTTAATTTCATTCCAAGTCAAAAGCAATAGAACAAGAATGAAATGTAGAACAGTAACAAGATTTGAGACTAAGCATGCAAGTATTTTTGCATTAATAACAGCAAAACCCAATACAAATCTGAATTTTCAAAACGCTGTTTAACCAAATAAACCCTGAATTTCAACCCCCTTTTCCACAACGTTGGAGCACACTTACAAATCCATGCTCAAAACTAAGGAAGGGGTGACAAACCCAATAGTGCACTTGGCTAATTTTAGACTCTGTACTTAATTGGTGGAATGCTCTTTAGATGCTAATGTGAGTTACTTCACTTACTTCAAAATGTGGTATGCCCAACCTGGTGTGTTCTGGACATTCTGCTGGGGGTGGGTGGGCTGGACATCTCCCCCAATCCTGTCCTGAGTTAGTCCTGCTGCAGTTGCCCCCCCCCGAATCTCATTCTGCCAAGCTGCCCTCTGCCCCCAAGCCCTGTCATGATTGCATCACTGGACCCACTAACATGGTCTTGATATATAATTAAGATGCTGTGCATCTTGACAAGGAATTACTTGTGCATATTTTGTGTTCATCTCTCCAGCCCTTTAAAAAGGTTTTTAGAAACAGCAGCCATTGATAAAATCTAAACCACAAGACTTTGGGCCTGACTGCTTACCCGGCTTCCCAACACTGCCATCACTGGCGGTTACTAAGAAGGGATGGGGGAGGCGGAGGGATGGTAGCAACGGATTGGCTCTATCGCTGCATCAACAGGAGCATCAGATTGGCTCCATCACTGTATTTGCCTCCTCACAGCCACACTTCCTCCTCTTCCTGATAACTGGCAGTGACTCTGGCATTGAGAAACCAGCAGTGCTGAGACTGCCCAGCATGTGTGGGGTGCTGGAGGCGGAAATAAATGCATTGAGAATAGGAGAGGGCACTCTGTGCGTGTTTAGGATACTCTCCTTTATTGTTTTCAGATTTTGCTGAATTCTGAAACTGCCGAGGTTAAGTCCTGCTCCTCTGTTTCTCTCCCTCCCTCTTTAAGGAAACTGCAAGTCAGGTTATCTATTTTAGTGCTGATAAAGCCAGGATGACTCTCTGATCATGGCTTGTTCCCTGTCCCCCGTCCCCCCCCCCAAAAAAATGCTTTAGACAGCATGATGCCACAGCCTCTAGGACACATCTTTCAAGAATCAATGTACTTCAGTCTACAAGGATCTTTCTATAGCAACTGAGGCACAACTGGGTGTCCAAACAAGGTGTTATAAAGGAGGCAGATTATTAGAAAGCTCTGATCACTTAACATCTGAAAATATGAAATATTTTACAAGGTCTTGAAGCTGTATAACAAACAATTGTCACTTCTACGGGATATTGAGGTTGTATATCAAACCATCGTCTCTTCTAACTACCCACTTACAAAATTGTATTAATAATGCAAGCTTAATGGAAGCAGACAAAGCATATTGATACGTTCATCTGAAAAGCTGGCATGGGTCATAAGAGTCTTCACCAAAATAAATAAATAAAGTCGGATGAATTTAGCAAAGGTACAGATGCAATTTGGACAGCATGCCAATGATAACGGCATTATTCACAAGGTATTATCAAAAGAATGGCAAGATTATTGTTAGATGGGTAAGAAAGGAACATATTGTGCTGGTCTGAGAAATGATTTTGCCAGAAGAATTCTCATTCTTCCTCTCTGAAATACACTTTTAAAATATGCTTTGGTCCTAGCACATCATATAAAGGGAAGCTCAGATTCCCATAATTCCCCTGTAGCTACTGTGTAGTTATATTAGCCAAGTTAATTTCTGGCAACCAGACAGCATCATGCATCATGCTATCAGGACTTCATGTTCCACTCCATAGAGAGGCACCCCTGATCTACTCTACAAGAGATCCAGACAAGACACATGGCCAAAGGAGAGTGAGGCAGCAGACAGAGCCTGTTCCCACATTGTCGAACGCAAACAAGCACTTAGAAACAAGAGGTGCCACATAAACACAGTATGGGACCCTGAACGCTGAACTCCGTGCATTTAAACAAACGCAATACACTCATGATCAAGCAGCTATGAGCAATTCGCTCAGCAACACAGGAAAAACACCAACCCTCCCTGCAGTACAAAACCATCTCCTCCAGTGCAAATTTAACAAGTAACCAGTAGCCAGACACTCTGCAGAAGTGGCACTTTGCTGGTGTAAGTAGTCCCTGCTTGGGTGAGACACCGCTGTGCCAGCCTATTGCCACACCCAACGTCGCAACAGCCAGTGGTATCACAGCCGTGGTATGGAGAATTAACGTCAAGGCATAAGACCACACCACTTACTCCCATGCCATGTAATGCAGAGAAGAAAGGAACAGATTCCGAAGGGGGTAGCTATGTTACTATGTCACAGCAAACAACCACAACAATGCATGATAGCGACAAATGTGTTGCGTTGTGCAATTTGTGGCCTACAGGCCACTTTCTCATCAACTCGGCTCTAGCCCACAATGCAGCATCAGGTGAAATGTGCTCTAGCCTATGAAAACTCATGCCACAATAAATCTGCTTGTCATTAACATGCCACAGGATAGCAGAGTATTCAATACGAAGTGCCACCAGTAGGGAAAGGGCCAAAGGCAATAAACACAAGCACTAGGGTAGTGGGGAGCAATGTCATGAAGGTACTGAGAGAGAGAGAGAGATCCATGACAAAGACCAAAACCAGAAAGGGGCAGCTGTACAGTGAAAAGGGCATTCTGTCCCACACGAATGAGCAATTCAGACCCCGACTTTTGGCCGAAGCTACCAATGTGAAAATTGTGTGGAATAAATGGTACTTAGCGTGGCTATATGTCCTACTTTGTTTGAAGGGATTGTTTTTATTGTTGATGATTTTACCGTGAAATTGCTTTGAAATGTTTTATGCAGTGCTATTTTTTCTAGAAAAAGAGGTGTCAGAACTCACCATGAACACTTCTCTTTTTCTCTTATAATGGCAATGGTGCCCACGTGAGAAGTGCCGGAACTGAGTTCAGACGAGTTCCGGCTGAAAAAACCAACAACCCGATTTTATGGGAAACAATCCATAAGTGGAATCAGATAAGCAAATCATCAAAACACATTGGCAAGCTACTTTAGGAGACGGATGAATCTTGAGGCACTGGATCCACTTCACTCAGATCTCAATGTGTCCCTTTAGCAAAACAAGTTTTCTAGTAAATGAAATGTATACGCAATTCCAGTAATACTTTCAGTTTCATGGTAAAGGGTAAACCATTTCAATGTCTGTGGGTTGATACTCTGATTTGTTTGGGTTGTTTTAATTCAATTACTCAAAATCACACCAAAGTTCAAAAATAATTGCTGAATCTTCCATGTCTATCCCAAGAGAAAATACCATTCTACCACCACAGCCCAGCACAGAGTATGGTGTTTTTATGCCCTCTAAGGTCATCATATTTAATAAATACAGCAGCTACATATTTGCTGGATTGTGGCCCAAAACTAGTTCCCCGGGAAACTGCTAGTCCTGCAAGAGAAAACTCATCTCAATTTTACATCATGAGCCACAGTTTTTCCAAGTCACTTGGATCATCAGCTTAAACTTAAGTGATCTTTCCACTGTAATTTCATAGAATTGTAGAAGGCAGGTTCAAGGTCAAGTTAATATATGCAAATAGTTGTTAACAAAATGGGTTTCCCCCCCCCTGCCTTGAATAATTCTACACTTTGTCTTCACACTTTACTCCCACATTCTAGGTTCTCTCTACTAGACGGCTGGCAGCAACATTTTTGACAAAGAAAAACATGTTTCAAAAATGAAAACCGAAAAGCAAAAAATTCTGCAGACCCAATGCATCTTAGATAGGAAAACAGCTAGTTCAGTTGACAGTTAGACCAGTGACTTTTCAGACATTCCATACCACAGAGAAGTAGCCTCAAGATCAAACCCATAACAACTTTTCTGTACTGGTCCAAGTCATAATGGGAATACTTCAGAATGTGTATTACTAGCCTAATTTTACCATACTTTTACCATACTTTTCTGTGTATAAGACTAGGGTTTTTTTTAAAAAAAAAAATTGGCCTTGTCATATACACGGGTAATGCATTGGGGGGGGGGGACGACTAGGGATTGGTTTCTGCCGCGAGCAGGTGATTGGTGGCTGCAGGAAGGGCTCTATTTGATTGGCTGCTGCAGGGGCAATAGGGCAGGTGATAGGTGTCTTCTGCATTGCGTGCCATAGTAGGAAGCGTTGTTGTGTTGGGCGAGTGATTTTCGGTGATCCCCCTCCAAAAAAAAGCTCAACAACTTTGGGCAATCTCCCTGCATTTTCTAAATTTTGAGTTCCCAAGATTAGGGGGCGTCTTATACGCGGGGGCATGTTATACACGCAAAAATACGGTATGTAATGCAGGCATGGATGGTCAAAGGTGTTTTGCTGGATGAGGTAGAAAAGCAAATGACTCCCCCCCCCACACACACACAGTTGCCTTGTAAGTCAAAGTGCAGAGTTAACAAAACTGGCCACATTCTTTTGGCACCTACAGAAGAGAATTCCATAAGCACCTCTCCCTGGGAGTAAAAATATTAGTTATTGTCTACATCTCAATTTGATTTGCAGTTTTTAAGTTATACAGTAACTGAGACAGAATACAGCCAGTGTTAAGAACAACATTTAAACACTACATTAAGAAAGCCTTTTGTGGCAATGCTGTTACCTCTCTTTAAGACTTGCAAGTTTCTGGTGTTCCTATGCCTGGGCCAACCCAATACATTTTTGCACCTGAGGCAAACCACAAAATGGTGCCCTCCTCCATGCCAGGAAAGCAGGAGTAAAAATCTACATCACGACAAGGGAAATAAAAATCTGCCTTGGGATCTGCTGCCCTTGTGGATCCGGCCACCTGAGGCGACTGCCTCACCTTGCCTCATGTGTGGGCCAGCCCTGTCATGTGCACTTTCCCAACAGGAATAATGTGGATCTTGAATTATGAAACACACACAGAGACACATGCTCCCCAATCTTGCATAACGCATCCAAGCCAAATCGCTCATAAAAACAGACTGAGTGGGATGGCTGGCAATTACCAAAGCTAAGGAAACAGTGTAATTTGTTTTTGGTTCTGATAAAATACCAATGACACATAGCACCATCTTATACATGTCTGTTCAGAAGTAAGCCCTACTGAGTGCAATGGTACTCAGATATGTGTGTATAGGATGCATCCCTAATTAAGAGGTGCACAAACCTTTATAAACATAAAGATAGAGGACAAGAGGTAATTCTTAGCATGGTGTGAGTAATTTCTGCATTCTATATATGACCTATCACTCCACTGGAGCTCAAAAATCTTTAGAGGGAGAGGCAGATCAAAAAGCAGAGTATGTGGTATCTAGGGATGAAAGGATCTGTCGACTCATGTTCTCTCAGTTACCAATTTTTCCAGTATTGAATGGGGTTCTACACATTTCTGTAGCCATTAGCGATTCTTTTAAAGGAAAAAAAAATCCTCAGAACAATTATTCGGCATTTTTGTATGAATTTGTTCTAATAAACATATTTTGTATGCAGTTTTGACTATACACTGCTGCTGGTAATTTATTCTAATATAATGTGTATTTGTTTGTTATTTTCACTGATATATAAATTTTAACGTACACTTTCCACTAATGTTGGCATTTTCATGAACACTGTTTGCTTAGGGAACTTCCTTGTAAAACTCAGATTAGTGCAAACTTTGAAGGATTGCTGTGTTTCAGGCCTTATATTGTCTAGGAAAATGCGCATTTGATAGATTTGGCTTTAAATGCAAACTGATTCAAAATTGTCCCCCATCCTTAGTAGTATTTGGGGTATCACATAAGATATTTTGCTTTGGAAGTTTTATATTTCATACACATCATAAAGGTATTTGGCTATGTACAATACACTCGAATGACATATTGTAAGTCATAAAAATATAAATGTTTGTTTCAATCTGTACCTAGACTTTTACAACGTAAATGGACTAGGTTAGAAACCCCAGGCACCCTCCAGATGTTGCAGATTCCATTCGTGGTGAATAGTGGGGGTGATGGGCATTGTATTGCAGAACCAGGTTGGGGGAGACTGTTCTAGAGCCTTCTCTCTAGCAAATGGGACAAAGCTGAACAGGCCACTGGCCAAGCCTAGAATGCCATTTTGCTGTTCATGTTGCTGTTTTTCAAATCAAGTTCCTTTATTGCAGAGTAGCAAATAGCACAGGGAAGGCTAACATGGTTCCCCTCCAAATGTTTCAGACTACAATTTCCATCAGCCCCAGCCAAGATACCCAATGGACAGCAATGTTGGCGGTTACAGCCCACAACATTTGCAGAGCACCACATTTATGACCTCTGGGTTCGAGTTTCAGGTTAGGATTACAGAGGCCAGCATTCAAATCTCTACTTGGTGACCACTCAGTCACTCAGCCTAATTTACCTTATAGGGCCACTGTTAGGACAAAATGGGGCACGCGATCTGACCTGAGCTCCTTGGAGAAGAAGCAGGCTATGAATTTGATTGATAAATAAGAATTATAGAATCACACTGCTGCGGAATGAAGCGAGTCAATGGGGCTCCTCCCCATCAAATACTCTTAGGTTCAGGGTGCCAGGTAGTAAGTACTGTGATAAAATGCTGGTGGAGGGCAGCACTGTGTCTGCACAATTTCAGCTGAATAGTGCCACCTCTATGGCAGTGCATTTGCCAGAAATACACTATCCAAGCAGTGGAAATTTGTTTAAAGCCCTGCTGTAAACAGGCTGTCCTCTAACGCGGCTTTGAATTATTTTTAGTTATTACAACATGTTCTCAAGGATTTAAATAAAACGTGGGGAGGGGAGAGAGAAATCTGGTTGACATTATGATGGTTTAACAATGCATAAACAGGCTTCAAAATTCAAAGGAAGAGAAATGAGCTAAAGTTCAGGGGCATTTACCCAACACCTAGTCGGCTTAGTACATTTTTATGACAAAATGCCCCTTCAATCTCGAAGCATTCTTTTGCTTTAGAGCAGCTTTATACTCAGAAGGACTCGTCCCAGTCTGAGTATTTATGACGTAACTGCCAACAGCTAAAAGACTGGATGTTTCTACTCAATCCAAACATTCCCAGAGCAGCCCACTAGCTGTTTCCCATGGCTGGATCCCATGAGTCTCTGGAAACATGTTGATGATAACCATGTTGCATTTGGACCATGTGGGTAGTATCCATACCAGCGTCAGTGGCTAAGGTTTGTTTGTGTGCCCGCATATGTGTGTGTTGGAACAGTGAAGGTGATACTGTTGAGAAGGTCCTCTTCCTAGTTACATCCCCCTCCTACACACACAAACACTGCATTTAAAATGGCAATAAGTTTAAGCACAGAGCCTCCAAAGAAGGTATTGAAAGTATGGGTAGGTTCATAGACAATGTGGTGATCCTTAATTACTCTTTATGCTCACAGACAACATGTCATTGTGGCATTGCCGGGGGATTGTGGTGGTTTCCACACACTCTCTTATACAGAGCCAACAAGCTCTCTCCCTATTCTGTCTCTCTCTATATAGAGAGAGAGAACATCTCCAGCTGTAGATGGATGGAGGTGCTTATCTAACCTCTGAGCAGGTGGGTCACAGCTGCTTAGTTGAAGGAGGGGGAGGGAGGAAGGAAGGAACCACTGGCAGGAGCACAGGATTTCCTTCATAGGTTTGCACTGTGCCCCCTCCCTGCCCCCTCAAATCTCCACTTCCCCCTTCTGTTAAGTAGCAACTACCGTACTTACCTGCTGGAAGGTCAGGTAAGTGCTTCCTCTCCCCCCACCCCGCTATGTTCTGTGCTCTTTGTAGAACAAAAGTGAGGACATACCATTGTGCCAAAATTCACTGCTTACCTCTCATTGGCATTAACCAGCAAAGGAAGGACAGGTACAGAAATGGGGTTCTGTGTTCTTACTATTTTCACAGATCATGAGCAGGACATGGTAGGTTAGTAATTATAAGGAATATGTTTCTTTAAAGGAGTACCGGTATATATCCCAAGCTCTACATTTACCTTGTGTAAGCAAGCACAGAAGACCTTCTGATCAATAAATGTCACACCAAAATCCAATCATTTGAAGAAAGTGCACAGAAGCAGAGCCAAGGCAGACACTCTTGCAAATTGGCAAAGACTATCCAACTGTGGTGGGCCATTTCACACATCCTGTCAGGAAAAAATGTATATGCCTTCCCATTCAAGTACACACTGCAAGGATCTGCAGGCAACCCATCAGAAATCCCCTGAGGTGTGAACCCATATGACTTGTGTGTTTGACAATGCAATCCTAAACATGTCTACTCAGAAGTAACTCCTAGTGAGCTCAATGGAACTTACTCCCAGATAAGTGGGAACAGGACTGCAACCTTAAAGCAAGTGTTCTAGAACACAGTTGCATTTGCTAAAGAAGAGCAACAACAAAAGGGACAGGCAGATTCATTGTGGGGATCGTACAGGCACTTCCAAACATTTCCTCCTTTTTTTGCATCTTGGAATGCCAGTCAATCAATTTTATTGCATATAGCCAAAGGCCTTTACCATGGATGACAGAGAATGAAAGGAAACTTTCATCCAAAATCATACAACCTGTAGGCAGTTTGCAACATAAAAAGAAATTTGCAACATTAAAACTTAAGATTGGAGTGCATTCACATAGTTGGAATGGAGCTTCTTGGCTGCCAGTGCAAATTTGGCTACTGTGTAATGTATAGATATTTATCTGCTAGGAGTTCAACTGTCACTTCCTGTGTGGATCGATCTGGAAGCCAGTTAAGAACTGGTGATATAAATTTTCTGCTGGCCGTTGTATACAGGGGGCAAATCGGCAGATAGCGTGTGATATCCTCTACCTGATTTCATCCATATTTACAATTGTGATCCATATGGGGAATTCCCCAATATCTCCCCTCTAAATATGCTGAGGGAATCTGTTGAAATCTTAGTTCTGCAGAGGCCCTGCATAGTTGTGGGAAGGTCAGAGTCTCAAGGTAACATGGCCTTGAGTAATCCATCTTAATTTGGGGGTACCAAATAGCGTAATGGGAGGCAATGATGGATGCTCTGTCTTGGTTGGCATGGCATCCTGATCAAAAATCCAATTTCTAATGTCACGTGGCCTAAGGGCTAAGTAGTTCTCCAATTGAAGATGATAAGCCCTAAACTTACCATATCTTGGCACTTTTGTGCTGAGCCCCTGTGCTTAGTTGCTCTAACCAGCAGAGCTTAGTAAGAGTGTGATCCTTGAAGGGCATTTAGCCTGCACTAGTATCCCAGATAGGCTAGATCAATTCTGGCTGCTAGCGAGGGGAGACCAAACTCAGCTCTGAGGTAGGCTGCTGGTGTCCCATAGGGAAGCCCCAAAATCTGCCTCATAAATTTATTTTGCAGGACCTCTATTTCAGTTTTAACACCAATTCCCCATACCTCAGCCCCGTAGAGCACTTGGGTGATGATTTTAGAGACCAATATCTTAATAGCTGACTAACTGCCCATCCTTTGAATGGAAGAACCTACCGGTATATAGCTGCCCAGTAGAACGGCCAGATATTAGCTTAATTGCTTCCAGATGGGGTTTCCATGATGATTTCCCATCAATAAATAATCCTAGATATTTAAAACTGAGCACTTGATCAAGGGTGTGACCATCTAGAGTCCACCTGGACTCTTGCCAAATACAGTGACCTTGGTTTTATCATAGTTAATCTTTAGGTGTTCTTTTTTTACACAGCTGTCCAAATTAACCAGCATCCTTCTAAGTCTGATTTTATTCTGAGATAACAAAACTAAATCATTGGCATAGAGCAGAATTGGCACTTTACGACCCCCAAGGGTGGGGGGGCAAAAAAGGATGGAGATGCCATATCAGGGATGAGATTGTTTATATAGTAATTAAATAAGAAGGGTGCATCTTGGAATGAAAAAGTGGACATTTCAAATTATGTAAATGGAGATGATGCACAACACCCTTCCCTCAAAGGGAAACTTTAGTAGCACAACGATGACCTTTGTCTGGACAAACGAAAAACGAATAGATTCAACATAAATCATGGAATGCTGTTGATCAAGTAATACATCCTCCTTCCTAAGTGCCGATTGCTGATAAAACAGCTGTTTTCAAATGAAAAATGATTTAATACAACCTCTAAGGTTCCAATAAATCAGGAACACAAGCCAAAACTGGAACTTTTCATGGCACTCAAGTCTTAAATTATTAGCAACATATCACAGGTGCACCTGCAGCCCATATAAATAGCCAGAAATTACTCTCATAGTTGCTCTGGACTTCAAAAGGACAGAAAACTAACACTTTCAATGTATGCCTGAAAGCTGAAGCAAGCATTTTCACTGATGCTGGGTAAATTACAAAAAGGAAAGGTTAGTGGTTTAGAATTAAATAACCAAATAGGGACTATAAACAACTCCACATAGCCCCCAAACGATGCATTTTTAATTTGGATACCAGGAATATTTTCTCCACATTTAGCAAGGCTATGAGAAATAGAGCAGAAAGACCTAAAGCATCTCAAAAAAAGAAAAAGAAGTAGTAGCCAGAATTCTGCAGATTCCTTTTTATAGGGTGAATGGCTGGGCTTACATCAACTAGGGCCACCTGCATATCCCATGCAGTCTCTCCCCCCCCTGCCCCCGCCCCATATTATGTCAGCAATTGAATCATTATCAAAGTGAACTGAAGCATTCAAAGAGAAAAAGTGGTGCTGAACACCCATTTTACTCATAACATCTCCCCAGCGTTGTTTGGGTTAGAATTATTAGCTGCCCCTTGCTTTTTTCTGAGATTTCTCTCACTCTGAAGGACTGCTTTCAACTCAGTGCCACGTAGCTCCCTGGTTATTTCTTATTTCATATCATTGTAGTTCCACTGAAATCTTTAGAGTATTAATATGACAAAGAGTTGGCCGGAAGTAAATCACACTAAAGCTGGAGTTAACTCTTTATTAGCAGAAACACCATCTTCACAGACTTGGCTAATGAGCAAAGCAGCTCATCCCGATAGGTCTGGCCCCATGAATCAGTTGCCGAGACTGAAAGTCCCCACTTCCCCATGATCGTCTAAGTCCCCTCTTCTCTAGGGCTTTTTCCAAGCAATCAGAGACTGTGCCTGCATGCAGTCTGTCACTGTTCTGCCTGTTTCAGCCTCTTCTCATTCTGCGAGTCACCGGGGGAGGGGAGCAGTAGGAGGACACACCTATGACTCTTCACCAGCCTGACTCACCTCTGCCTCTTGGCCTCCCTCTTCCCACTGGCCTGCTTCAGCTTCTGCCTCTGTTTCTGGACCTCTCTCTGCCACTGACTCACCCAGCTCACTAAGCCCTGTTACCTCTTCCCAGTCTTCTCCCTCTGACTACTCATTGTTGTCCTACCACTACTTCCTCAGCTCTGAGCCTTCTTCCCTTGGCTGTTCCCCAGCTGGTTCCTCCCACTATTCCTCTGCGTCCAACCAGTCCATGACACAATATGGCAGAGCTCTCCAGAATCCTCTGTTTTGAACAAGGCCAACCTCAGCTGCCTTATTTCCCACACAAGGCAAAGCAATAAAATGTACAAACATGCCATATAGACGAGATGGTGACGATGATGATGATTTGAATACCCAATATTCAAAACAAAACCTTCCAGTGGGTGGGCCTTCTGACTACTAATCATGGATGCTGAAATGCCGTGCAGGTTTCAAGTATGAATATTTCTGTAATCAGGGAATTTTTAAAGGAACAAATAAATCTACAATCAAGAATGACCTAATATGCTCTGTTATTTGTGTTGGCATCTCTGCTTGCGAAATAACATCACAGCTTGTGACATTGTGTGAGCCCACTTCTAAATATATCCCCTCCTAAGTGTGCTGTGCTGTTGCAGCAAGGCTTAGGATCAGAGCATTCAGTTTCATCAAATCTTGCATGGAGGCTTAGTCTTTGTAACTGCCTGAGGCCAAGGTTTGTCTGGGGTGGGAGAGAACATGCTTTTAAAAGGGGGACAGGATGAGCCCTTAGTGAAACCTCAGTGGTTCACATTCTGGCATTTGACCCTGTTCCTCCCCAACAACAAGTATAGTCAACAGAGATTGACACTTTCTGGAGTTATGAGCTAACCCTATGCACAAATTTCACACACACACAAACTCCGGGTCACATCTCTTATCTCTTATCAAGATGCGCATTTTGCACAATGCAGCCCCCAAGGAACGAAAGAGTCATAGCCAGGGGAAACATATACTGCGGAAATACTCGTGCAAAAGACATACAGAGCTCCTGTCTCTCCTCATTACCTCAAACAAGTTTAATTTCTAAAATACCGTATATACTTGCGCATAAGCCGACTTTTTCAGCCCATTTTTTGGGCTGAAAAAGTCGCCCTCGGCTTATGCGCAAGTGAGGCGGGCGGTGAGGAAGGAAAAGCAGAGAGAAAGAGCTTCTCTCCGCTTTCCTCTCCCTCCCCCCACCCCACCGGGAAATGTGCAGGACGGGGGCATCTTCTCCGATCCCGTCCTGTGCGTTTGCAGCTGTCTGCGAGGTGGTTGGGAAGGAAAAGCAGAGAGAAAGAGTTTCTCTCCGCTTCCCTCCCCCCCACCCCACCAGGAAATGCGCAGGATGGAGATCTGAGACGCGTCTTCTCCGATCCCGTCCTGTGCGTTTGCAGCTGCCTGCGAGGTGGTTGGGTAGGAAAAGCAGAGAGAAAGAGTTTCTCTCTGCTTCCCTCCCCCCCCCCACCCCACCAGGAAATGCGCAGGATGGAGATCTGAGAGGCGTCTTCTCCGGTGCGTTTGCAGCTGTCTGCGAGGTCCTAGCGCCTCCAGACACTAGCTGGAAGGGTAAAGACGCCTCTGCCTCCACTCACCAGCAGAAAGGCACAGAATGGAGGATCGGAGAAGCACTGCACAATGCTTCCCCCTCTGTCAGTTGGGGGGGGGGAGAGAAGTGGAGAGAAGCTCTTTCCTGCGAAAGGCACAGGACAGGATCAGAGAAGCTGGGGGCACTGGCTTGCCAAGGGTTAAAAAGGATTGAGTGGGATTCCTAGAGATGTCAGGAAATACCAAGCCCACCTACAAAAGGAGGAGGGGGCCTTTGTCTCTCTCTTCTGCATGTGCTGCATCCCAGGCGCCTCCTGAATCCAGTGAGTCTCTGCTCATCTTGCAAAGGGTCCATTGGGGAGAAGAGGGGGATCCCTGGGATGAAGGGGAGGGTGCAGGGAGGACCCCCAAGTCAAGGAACAGAGGCTCTTGCCCCCCTCCTCTCTGCAAAGCCCAGGAGGAGGCAAGGTCACAGGAGCTCTGCAACTCTTATCTTCCTTTGGATCCATTCACAGCTTGGCTGTTTGGGAAGGGAGGGGTCTTTGGGGAGGGAAGAAAAGGGCCTGAAAATAAACCCCCTCACACTCAGGAATCAGTCCCATTTATTGATAGAGGTTGTAGGGGGATGGAAATATTGGACATAAAATACACCAAAGAAATAAAAAGGAAAGCCTAACTGTTGGAAGAGGGGAGGGGGCAAATAAAAGAAAGCGCTTATTCCTGTGGTGCAGAGTCAAGCCTATGGAACTCCTTGCCCCTGTTTTTCTTTGAAATAAATATTCAAAAACATTTAATCTACTGATGTCTCAATTAATGTAATTTTATTTATTTTTATTTTTGAAATTTACCAGTAGTTGCTGCATTTCCCACCCTCGGCTTATGCGCAAGTCAATAAGTTTTCCCAGTTTTTTGTGGTCAAATTAGGTGCCTTGGCTTATATTTGCGTCGGCTTATACTCGCGTATATACGGTAAGCTGTGCAAGGGTTAAGTGATGACCTTAGATTTGTCAAATATACTACTACTTCTTTTTACTAGAGCCCCAGGATTTAGCAACCAGAGCCAGGTAGGTGCAAAATACACATAATTAAAGAAGTCTGAGCACAGTAATTTCCCATAAAACTCTACTTCTGGTTACAGGGCTGGCCCAAGACATTTTGCTACCTTAGGTTGCCCCAACTCCAACTACATACTGACAGTTGAATATTTTTCTAACACATGCGATGGAACAATATCTTCTCACTGAAGGCTGACTAAAATAAATTATGTCTCAAACATATTTGCACTACTATTTTTCAATAGGATGTATATGTACTGTACTGTTTTTGAAACATATGTAGGTGGTTGTTGTGATTGATAAAAAGCAAAGCCATTTAAAACCATTACTAAGTTCATAATAGTTTGTTGTTGGTATGCATTTTCTCAATTAATGGAGCCTGAAATTACAACTGTGTGTGTGTGTGTTTTGAGTCCATGAAATTCTTTGGTGTGAAAAAGGGGGTCCTCATCGGGATTAGGAACCACTGTGATAATATATATTTTAGCCAATGCCTTGTATAGAATTTATTTAGTTCCACTGTTTCATGGCACTTTGGGGAACTGCAGGCCTCTGAAGTTGTCATCAGAATTGAAATAGTTGACACAGAGGTCTTCAGCTTCCGGTCTACTGCTGGTAGCGTCTTCAGCTCATTGAGCTCACTGACCGAGAGCGGGCTGTCTCAAAGGAGACAAAAATAAGAGTTTCATTCTCCTCCGCGGATCAGACCTACAGTATGTGGACCTCCAACTGCAGCTGCTTCCAAAGGACCCATTCATCTGCAAAGTCCTTGTGTGCATAGCACAGGGCTCCTGGAGATTCAAGTCATTGTGTCATACCTGTGTGTTGTTCATATTGTCCTACAGCTTTCTTTTAAAAAGACAAAACAGCAACAACAACCCTACAGCCATCATGGTCCATTAAGATAGGTTGGGTTTTTGGGTGCTCGGATCCTGACTGCTATAAACCTTTAAACTGCAGGGTGAGGCTGGTCCTGCAAACATTCAGCAGGTCTAACATCTCCCATGAAAAAGAACTCATAGCAGGGCTGGGGAAATCCAAACCCTGTCAAAGGAGAAAATATGAGGCTCCAGCTGGTAGAAGGAGCAATGACTTCTTTAGTCACATGCGTCCCTCTCTGAAACTTGATTCTCTTCCCTTGGTTTCCACTGCTGAAAAGGCAAGCTGCTTTTCAGCTTGAATATTCTTTTTTTTTTTAATGCAATTTGCTTCTCTTTAAGCCATTTTCTCTTGTCCTTTTCATGATGCCTGCCTGCAAGTGCAAACACTACTGGTGCTGATCCAATAGACACTGGGTATTTTGACTTTCAAAAAGCTGTTGACAAAGTCTCTCACCAAGGCTCCTGAGTGAGCTTAGCAGTTATGGAAGAAGAGGCGAGGTCCTGCCATCAATTAGTAACTGGTTGGGAAATCAGTGTGCAGTGACTGCGAAAAGGGTGAGTTCCATGTTAGGAATAATCATAATGCCATATAAATCTATGGTACAACTGCACTTGGAAAACTATACAATTCTGATTGCCTCACCTCAAAAAGGATATTGCAGGGTTTGGAAAAGGTTTAGAAAAGGGCAACCCAAATGGCAAGGGTTTGCAGCAACTCCCCTATGAGGTAAGGTTACAAAATCTGAGGCTATTTAGTTTAGAAAACAATGCATGTAAGAGGCGACATGATGGAGTGCCATGAGCTGACAGGACTATGGGGAGGAGGAAGATGATCCCAGCGAGGGGTGTAGCAGGGATTGGGACACACTGGGCCAAGCTGGGGTTGGGGAAGGAAGCACTCACAGGGTGATGGAGGACGGCAAGGGGATAGAGGTCCGTGCACAGGAACCAGGGCAGCAGGACCCATCACCAGAGCAACCCCTGTCCCCACGAACACAGCGGGCTCTGAGGCCTAGGAAGCAGCAGGAGGGACGCTCTAGGAGGCTGATGCAGGCAAGGGCTCACAGCCCAGCTCCCTAGCTAGCCAGGTGGGGCTTGCTAGCTCTGGGAGGAAGTCTACGATTCATCAGCTAGAGTAGGTTCAGAACAGGTGAGGGTCTCATGCCTTGTCAAGCCCAGATGCAGCAATCAGCATGCAAAGTGTAAAAAGGAAAGCAGAGCAGAGGTGCTGGGTCTGCTCAGCCCCTCAGAGGCTCTGCTGAGTGGGTGTAGCTCGAAAGCTGTGGTGAAGAAGAAGAGTTTGGATTTGATATCCCGCTTTATCACTACCCAAAGGAGTCTCAAAGCAGCTAACAATCTCCTTTCCCTTCCTCCCCCACAACAAACACTGTGAGGTGAGTGGGGCTGAGAGACTTCAAAGAAGTGTGACTATCCCAAGGTCACCCAGCAGCTGCATGTGGAGAAGCGGAGACGCGAACCTAGTTCCCCAGATTACAAGTCTACCGCTCTTAACCACTACACCACACTGGCTCCTACCCCACAGAAGTACATCAGGCACCATCATTATACAGCTTCCCAATAATGCTGAAAATGTGCCACTTGAGTATATTTTTAGGACCCACCTTATTTTGTAATTTTAAAGGTTATTTGTTTTTTTAACTATTTTTATTTTTGTGTTTAATATTGTAACCCTTCCCCTGGGACCTCAGGCTAAAGGGCAGGCAATAAATAAAACAAATAAACAAATAAAACCACAGCTATGACCTATGATCTTTAACAACAAAGGGGGATATATACACTGGTTGAAACTCTCTCCTACAGCATCATCTCACTCATGTCTTTATCTATAAAGTTATTCAACATCTTTCTAGGTCCTGAATTACTGAAAGTGATTATATGCATCATATACAGAATGCCACAACACATTACACGTTGATCAGTCCACACAGAAATGATCCATTACAGTAAATTGCCACCACAAAGATTAATGTGTAATAAAATAATGCTATCTGTTATCCATAGGGAGATTATGGTGATTCCATTTCTTACCCACCCTTCACCATAAGTTACTAGGGCAGGTTACAACAATTTAAAAAAAAACAATATTAAAATGAGTTTATGCAGTGGCAAATTACATTTACTGAAGTAGACCGTAAGATTAGGCTTACTAGTGATATACTCCTCCAAGTATCCATTAGGGATAATATGAAGGGGAAAGCATAAGGCATGTTGGCTGAAATCATAGATTAGAAAAAGCTAACATCTGTGTGTCACCCTTTGCATTTGGCTTCTATATCATGTGTGTGCATGCATGTTTTTCATTTCCATTTATTTATTTAACATTTATAGCCCACTTAATATTTTAAAATCTCTAGCAGTATACAATATAAACGTCTTTTCACATAGTTATAATCCTAATCTGTATTTACCTTGGCAAATACTTTCAAAAGATTGAGGGGTATCTTCAAAACTTAATACATCAACAATTTTTGCCCTTATCCGTTGTATGCAGAAGGATTGCTTCGTCCACAGTCACTAAGAATTAACATCACAAGTTATAAAAGTGCCTTAGAGTCACCGTCCCCAAATGTAATGGATGGGGTTTTCCAGAGCACTTAGCATTGACCTAACTTTGCTCCCAGTGCAGCCTTTGGTAAAAACGCCAACTGACTTCACTTGGAAGGAACTGAAGGAAGCGCTGAGCGCTACTGAAAACAGCCGCGTTTACAGATTTTTCCTGGTGTAGGCTTTGTACTTAACAGCAGAAAATAAATATACCCACTGCCTCTGAATATCTTTAAGCCATATTGTGAGGTCAGATATCTCAGTGGAGATCCACAGCATCATTTGAGATCCCCTTGCTAAGACAACAACCAGCACCAAAGGAAAGTGCAGCTTTTACTAGCCCGTTTTTTTTTTTTTATGCTACGGCACAAGAAGACACCACAATACAAGGATGAGGCTGTGTGCTTTGCTACACCAGCAGTAGTTGTCATCTGGAATTCCTTCCTTCCTTTCTGCTTCTGAGTAGGGACCCGTGTTGAGACAATGGCCTGAGCACCAAGTTCTTTGTAGGAGCTGAGTTGTTACCTTTTTCTCTTTTGAAAGAGGTGAAGGAGGAGGTTGGAAGAGGGATGCTTTTACCCACTTTCCCTTTCGGCTCTTATTTTCAATGCTCAGATTAATATCTGAATTCTACCCAGATCTCTTGGGGAATTGATGTGTGTGCAAGCACTCTCTCCTCCTTTCTGTCTCTTGAGGGGAGCGGGTGGTGTCTGCCCACAGCATTCAAAAATCCAAATGTGCCCATTGGCTGAAAAAACACTGGAAACACACACAAACTTTTCTATTTTGGTTTTGGTTTCTCTTGGAGGGAAGAGGACCAACATGCAATATAGAATAACTAGATCAGCCTTCTCCTGGTGGCCTCCAGGCATTTTGGACAGCCACTCCCATCATCCCTGACCACTGGAAGCCAAAATCAAAGACCTCTGGAGGTCCACAAGTAGGGGAGGGTTTGAATATATGGTCAATCTGTTGCAAAGGCCGAAATGCCCTATCTTCTGAGTTAAGCCAATAAAACTCAGAGACAAAAGGAGCTAGGAGTCCATTATTGTTTATTGCAATAGCAATAGGTTACAGTGGAATATTTTCGCAAACCTGCAACCCCGCCCAAAGTTCCAGGCAGGGATATTTATAACATTTCAAACATTAACCAATCAAGTTCTTCATTACCTCATTTTAGTTTAGTATGCATGTACAACATTACCGAGTTTAATACGCATGCGCAATAAGCATTGCTAACTAAACCTTGATTCTCAGAGATCTGTTACATTTTGTTAGTCTGTGTGCTGGGAACCTGTGTTACGTGTAGCCATTTGCACCATGTATCAAATTATGTTCTAGTTTATGAACTGCATCTTTGTGATTGACTTCACTGTATTTCTTTCCCAGTGGGGAAGGCCCTTTGCCAATTCATCAGTTTCTTAAAGCAACAGGTTACCATAACTCTTCTATAGAAGCATATTCAAGGATTTATAGGGGTTCACATTATCACATTCCTTATGGCCCTTTGGGCCACTGCCACAAATCTACAAAGCACATTTTCACCCACAGATACATCAGCAAGACAGTTTCCAAACTTCTCCCAGGTATGTGCACTTTAAAGCAAGTACTTATTGGCAATTATGTACCTCCCTTAACTCTTGATGAACTATGACTGTTTAGAATGTTTTAAATATATATTTTATTCCAAAGCTCCATCATAAATAACCTTAATGTGGTTTAACCATATAAAACTTATTATTAAAATACAATACTGTACAAAGTAAGACTAGTACTAAAATCCATACAAAGCTAACAGAAGGAAGCTTACTACAAATACAGTATTAGACATAATGTTAGAATAGAGGTGGTCTAACATTAAGTCAGGGTCCAGAGGAACACTGCCTCTATAAGAGTACCTTCTCTCACTACAGCACATGGGCATTTTGGTTTGCTGGCCCAAGGAACTGGTATTTAGTGGGCACTTAGACTTTTCCTGTTATGGCTGTGGAGCCTAAAGATTACAATCAGCCAAAGGGCCAGTAGGCAACACCACTAAAAGCACATGTGTGTACATGCTTGCTTGCACTGCCACCCTACTGTCATCAAAAAAGAGTGAGACAAATGGCAGGTACATGTCTGCTGGATTTGGTTGCTAGAGAAGTCTTACTGCATAGCTTGACCATTCCACAGAACATAATAGACACGCCTTGTTTTGAAAGCTAGCTTACTGCTCTGCCCAGCTGGTATTCTGTGGCTGGATTGTTGATGGGGACAGACTATTACCAGCATAGAACTGTAGTGCTCAAAAGCTTGTAGTTTACAAAGCCCTTAACAACTTGGATCCACAGCACCCTAAGGACCACCTGATTCTGTATGTTCGTAGCCAATCATTAAGGACTTTGTGGGAGTTACTGTTAGTCCCCCATGGCTCAGGGGGGATTCCCAGAAAACCTGCTCCATACCTTGCAGGCCTCCCCCCCCCCCCCGGTCTGGTAGGGTGAGACCCTGACTGACTCCAGCTACAAAAGCTGAGGCTGCTGAACAGACTCTTGGGCTGGGGTGTTGTTTTGGGTGGCGGTGGGGTTGTTGTGTTGATGATGTTGGCTTTTTGTACCTTTATTTTAGATCTTGTTGTGATTTATGTGTTAAGTATCTTTTTCATGTCATAAGCCACCTTGAGCATGGTTTGAATTGTGGAAAGGCAGCATACAAATAAAATTATGTATATATTATGTATACATGCATCCATCAGGAGCCAAGCCAACATTGTGGAACTTTCTTGCAGCTGAGATCAGATAGGCCCCCCAAAAACAATCAAGCAGTGTGTAAGTTTTATGAAATAAATAAATATTGAACTTCCAGGGCCTACTGGAGACTTAAACAAAATATTGTATCTCTATTGTATTTATTGAGTTCACTGGCTTTGATACAGTTGTAATTAAGTGGTATATAAATTGTTAAATTAAATTAATAATAATTAATGCACATTGATGCATATTAATTAATATGTAATAGGTTGCTCCCCTATTTGATTTTTTCTCTGCTAACAATAAGCCAGCACAGCTTTCTACATTTTTCAGTTTATTTCATTTGTTTCTCCTACTGCATTTCAATCCTTATTTGCTGCACACAACCTGCTGCTTCCTCTTAAGGTGCCATTTTAATTGGAGGGTCAGCGGGTATTGAAGTTCATTTTCCCCAGGTACAAAATACTATAATGTTTTTCCCCCAAAAGGTGCTTTTATTGCTGTTGGCACTGATGCACTAGATGTGGTTGCATAGGTGTCTCTGGTAGCAACTTGATACAGTATTCTCTATGACTAGCAGCACAACCTTAACCATGTCTGTGCAGAAGTTAATACCTACTGGATTCAATGGGGGCTTACTCCGAGATAAATGGAATTAGCATTGCAGCCTAAATTACTGATGAGTGACACTACACTCCCATGCCTGTGCTATTTCTGTTTCGCTTAGTTTTGTTTAATTCTTTAGCCACCTGCACAGAAATAAATATCTAGACAATTGTTAAGGGAGACAAAAGAGTAGCCACTCCTTCTCTATTAAGGGCAGGCAGGCAGGCAGGATATTGCATTATGCCACTGACACAGTTACTGGCAGGAGAATCACACCATCGCTAAAATATATGATTTTGGTGACTCTGTGGAAAGGCCACGTAGGATATATGGCCAGAGAGCATCACAAAGGCCAGGGAAACCTCCTAAGTGAGCATGAGTAAACCAGACCAACGCTTCCAATTTAGCTAGCTATGAGGTCAAATGTGGCATCATGCAGGATTACATTAAACACATTTTTTATTTTTGTAATCCAGAACAGCAGCAGCAACTGAAAGCAGCTTTGGGCATTCTAAGAGGTGCCAACAAGTGAATGCAAGAGTGTATTGTTACTGGCTTTTGACTCACTGAAAGACTGGCTTGCAGCACCATCTAACATGTCTCCACTCAAAACTTAAGTTGCACTAAGTTCAATGGGACTTACTCCCCAAAAACTGTCCATAGGGTTGCAGCCTCAATCAATGGCTTTTCATCTTTAGCCTGGCAAACTGTTTTAGTTTTATTAACACAAATTGGTGTGAAATATTTCAAGTTTCCCAGAGCTCTTCATCAGGATAGATTGCATGCAAACCAGGAGGGGCAGGTACGGAGGAAGAGAAAGAGAAGAACTGGTTGGTGGTAGCAGCATCATGAGTACATCTGGTAAGAGTCTTAAAGCACAATGCAGGAAGCAGTAGCATACATTCATATTACTGTAAAGGTAAAGCTAAAGGGACCCCCCTGACCATTAGGTCCAGTCATGTCCAACTCTGGGGTTGCGGTGCTCATCTCGCATGAGGGAGCCGGTGTACAGCTTCCAGGTCATGTGGCCAGCATGACAGCTGCTTCTGGTGAACTAGAGCAGCGCACGGAAACGCCGTTTACCTTCCCGCTGGAGCGGTACCTATTATGTATTATTATTTATTGAATTTATATACTGCCCTATACCCGCAGGTCTCAGTGCTCTGCAAAAAAAGCCCCATTTGAATGTCTGCTACCTGCTCCCACATTTTGCCTTCATACTCTTACCAAATGCAGACTCATGGCGTTACAGCCAGCCACGGTTTCTCCCCTCCACTTTGTTTCCCTTGGCCTGATGAAGAGTTCTGGATAACTCCAAAGCCTGCACCCCTCATTTGTGCTGCTTTATTTATTTATTTATTTATTTATTTATTTGCATTCCATTCATGGACCACTTCCTACAAAACAACTTGAAGTGTTTTAACCATTAAAAACATCAACAAGATACATAAAACAAATTTCATACATAAAAACCATTCAAACAGTTTCTTATGGGCCAAGACAGCTACGTTTATTGTTTTACTTGCTTCTTGACTAAGCATTGTCCTCAGAGACAAAAATCAGCATTAGAAACTCAGATATATAATCTAATGGCCAAACGGCATCTTAAACTGTTTCCCCCCACCCCAATCATCCTTATCATCATCATCATTTCTATACTGCTTTATATTTTAAAAAACAAATCTCAAAGCGGTTTACAACACATAAAATTGTCAAATAAAGCAATCCAGAATAAAACAAATTCAAGCTTCAAGGGAAATATTTCAGATCCTTCTCTAAGTGACATTTTGCTTTCCCCAGTAACCAACCTGGCATCCAGAGACCTTCAAGTGGTCACAATTGGACCCACAGCAGTCGCAAAATGCACCTGGCACCTGGCTAATTTCCAACACTGCCAAGAAGAATAGTCATTTCCCCAAGCCTCTTTCCCACTAAAACAGGGAATGCCCATGGAAGTTCAAGTAAAACATTCTTTCCCCCCAAATTATTGTTCTCTAAGGACCATTATTCCTTAAAGGACCACAAGGCAATGCTTCCTACAATATAACATAATGTAATACAGTATAGTACTTCTCCAACAAGAACTTTGTGGCCCTCCAGATATTGTTGAACTATGGCTCCCATCATCTCCCTGGCTGGCTGAGGCTGGTGGGAGTTGGAATCCAACAGCATCCACAGGGTGCCAGGTTCCTCATCCCTACCAGAACATCACTTCTGGAGCAGGCCATGCCACACAAAAACCACCTTGTAGGTGGACTTTTATCGACCTGAAGCTAAAGGAACAGGGCTAGTAAGAAGCTGTCAGCCCTATTTGCATACTATTCTAAGTTCTCCCTCTTTCCTACTGCACAAAGCACATTATCCACTTTGCCATGTGCCATGCTTCTCCTGAATTGCTCTTGATTCCAGAAAGGAAACGCCCAACCAAAAGCCCACTTTCCCTTACCTGACGCAGCAGCACCTTTATTATTACTCAGATGCCTTTGAACAAAATGTGCGGCCGCACAAGCCTAACGAAAAGAAGTTCCTTTCGGTACCACAGCCCTTCTGAACACTTGATTGAGCAACGTAAACTCATCTAGCTTTAAAGTGCAATCCTCAAAGAGCCGTGTTCTGCTGTGTTCAAATGTTAACTTTCCAGAGGCATCGGCAAATTCCTTCAACGAAAGCTTGGAAGGCTCCCACTACAACCTCCTGGAAGAGGTTTTAAATACTGAGGGCCAAAATGGCAGAGCATAGAGCAACCGTGGCCAAAAAATTCTTTATTCTCTTCTTTTCTTTTCTTTCTTTTTTTTCTGCAAGCAGGCCACAAGTCAAGTCTGGAGATTGGGAGAGCACTTCTCCAGTGTCTGAGAAGTTCTTCCATGATGCCTCAGTGAGGTATATCTTTAGTATACCTGACCAGAAAGCAGTGCAGCAGGAGAGAAGCAGGCAAGAGGGCAGTTATGTCTCTCTGCTCTAGGCAGGCTGACACCTGCTTTGTCCCAGGTGTGCCACCAAAACCCACCGGATATGCTGCTTGCTGCAGGTGTGGCACAGGTTGCCTGCCCCAGTGCTCCCACCAGCAGCATGGTGCAGAATTTCATTTAAATGGCCTTGGGCCTCACACCCTCCGCCAGCCTCACCTATATTGCAAGGCTGTCATGAGGCTCACAAATAACATTTTGTCATTGGAGGCAGAATACAAACTAGCAGCGTTCCTTTAGAAATCTATTCAATACAATGACGCCTTAAGCATGCCACAAGGAAGCAAAGCCACTGTTTAGGGCTGGGCTGTTGATGTAGGGTGCTTTGTTAAAGGGTGCAGCAGAAAGTTTAAATAGTTATAGGTGAATAGTAGGCAGGGGTTAAGGGAACGTCTGTAACATTTCAGCTCTCCCGTTATCTTTCCATATCTTTATTTATAAAGACATACTTTCACTGTTACATTGACATGCACTCTGCTATTCTTATCCCTCTCCTCTCCCAAGATTACCAAAAGAAACATCAACCACACCCCAAGGGTTGCAAACAGCTGCCTTCTGTTCTCACGGCACCATAACCCTTAAACAGCAGCAAAGTCGAGCCATTTCGTTCCCAATTACTGGGCCTTAGTGTACATTTGTACAATTAATGGTGGCAACTGCCACCACTACTGCAGAAATTCAAACCCCAGTGGAGATCAGAGGAGGAAGAGGCAACACCACAATGAGAGACTGACGCTGTTGCCCCCCACCCTGGCTCCATCACTCACAGTAGACAGCATAGAAGTTGAGAGCCTGCAGGGATTCCATATTTCCCATCTATTATAGATGACACTGCTAGCAGGGGGGAGAGGAGAGGAACAAACACCAGAACTTGCACCTCAGAAGTCATTGTTTGGGATTCAACCCAAAGAGAAAAGCTTCCCCATATGCTTACACACCTTTCGTGAAAGCCACTAAACCTGATCTTCCAAATAAACACATGGAAGCAGAAAATCCACTGGGAGGAAAAGGAATGTTTTGAACACCAATAGGGGGGCTTAAATATGAGCTAGAAGGGTTGTGTTCTGCAATCTAGACTGCCCTTTCCATCCAAAAAGCAACCAGGCCTCGAGCATAAAGAAAAAGCCTGATCCCCTTTTACAGGCCCAACTACGAATCTATTTTTATATAGCAGATATCAATTTGGAGATAACATTAGACTCGAATACACTTATTTGCAGGAGGAATAGAAAATATAGTCATGTGAGGCACCAGATGGGGGTAAAAAACAAGGCTGAGGAAAGGAGAAAGGATGGACTGGAGAACACCCAAATATGGCATCTACCAACACTCTGATTTACACACAAGCACACACAGACACACACCCTTTTGCAGCTTGCAATCTAGGGCATAGAGCCCATCAATTGTCCAGTTCCATCAACAGGTATATATGCACAACCGTTTTTTGTGAGGTGGCGAGACACGCAATTCTTTGCATTTATCACGTTAAAATGCCTCTTGGTATCTTGAATACATACTTGGCTATCTCTTCCTCCCTGTTTCGGCACAACACACCCCAGTGAAAAATGTTGTTGCTGCCATTGTTTTCAAGGGAGGGAGGCAGGAGGGAAGAGAAAGACCCACCCCAAATGGAGAATTCCTGCAGGTGGTTGATGTTAACAACAAGGCGGGCACACACACACACACACACACACACACCACGAAGTCCCACGGCAGCTGGGCTGGGCTCCGTTTCAACCAGGTGGGGGCAGCACGGACTTTTAAAGACTCTGCCTAGGGAAACCCCACCCCATAGGACCCTCCCAAAATAGGCAGAGTTGTTGTTGTTGTTATTATTATTATTCGCAAAGGAATTCCTCCCAAAGGTTGAATGAGAATGCCTGTCGTCCAGCCTATCTTTCAGAAGCACATACACATGGCTTGACCCCCCCCCATTCATTCACAGACCTCGCCTTCCTTTGCCTTCCGGTTTACGCATCGTCTCCCCCCACCCCCACGCCAGTTATTTAGGAGAGGCCATGGAAAAAGGTGCAGGAAGAGTTTCCAAGGGAAGAGCATAGGAAGTTATAGGAGGAGTGAGGGGAAGGTACCCTAAGTGCGACCCACAAGCAAGCATGAAATCACCCCTCTCCCTCCCTCCCTCCTTGCGCCATTCATAAAAAAAGTCTGCCTCTGCTTCAATGCCTCTCCTTCCTCGCCCTGTCGGGAGCATCAGCTTCCCCACCTTCCCTCCCTCCCTCCCTCCCTCGGCGAAAGAGGGAGTGCATGAATGGAGTGCGCGAGGGAGGGAGTGGATGACTGCCTGCCAGCCCGGCCTCTGGCTTACTTGAGCATGGCCTCTTCCTTCTCTTCCTCTTCCTTCTGCCGGTCCATCACAGCCATAATAATGTTCCTCTCCTCTTCCGTCAGGTGGCTCAGGTCAGGCAGCTCCTGCATGGGAGGAGGCACGGTGGGTGGGCGAGGGCCGCGGGGCCCCAGCGAAGCCGGAGAAGAAGCCATGTCCCCCCTCGCCTCGCCAGCACCTTGACACCTTTGGGCAGCGGCAGCCCGAGCACGCCTCGCCTCCTCCTCCGCCGCCGCCGCCGCCGCCTCTTCTTCCTCTTCTTCCTCCTCCTCCTCCTTTTACACGGGAGTCCTCTGATCATCAGCAGCAGCCAGCAGCTCTCGGGAAGCGGCGGCAGAAGAAGCAGCAGCAAAAGCAGCCACGGCAGGAGAGCGAGAGGAGGAGGAGGAGGAGGAGACCCAGCCTTTCATGGTCGCTCGCATCCACCCCAGCCCGGGCTGGCTAGTCACGGAGGGGGCTGCCTTTGTTTTTGTCCCTTCCTAGGAAGCGCTGGGGAAGGTGCTCCGCAGCCCCGGGCAGCCCATCCTCTCCGGCGGCGAGGAGCAGGCAGGCAGGCAGGCAGGACCGTGCAGCAAAGCCAGCCAGCCAGCTCAGGATTACAGCTCCCAGGCTCTGTGCACTGTCAGGGCTGGAGGGGAAGGGCGGATGCTGCTGCTGCTGCTCTGCTAAAATGCTCCGCTGCTGCTGCTGCTGCTGCTGCTGCTGCTGCTGCTAGCACGGGAGCGGAGTGGGAGGGAGGGGAGTTCGGTGTCAGTTAGGCGGAGTCCAAACTGCTCCACTCCTGGGGGATGCTGAGGGCTGTCTCTTACAGACAATACGGGCAGCGTTTCGTTCCAGGGCGTGCACCCCCCCCCCTTTCCTGGGCACCTTTCTTGCAACCGAGGCGGTGGAGCACTGGACTTAGATCTAAAGGAGCAAAGGTGGTCTATTTTGTTGTTGTTGTTGTTTTGTTGTTGTTCGCTCTTGGAGGCTGCGAATCTGCAACTCGGATGTATTATTTTACCTGCGAGCAAGCGGTCGTCCGTCCGTGGCCCCCCCCCCCGTCCCCCGCCTGCTGAAATCCAACAGCCCCTCTCTTCTGATCAGAAACAGGACTAGGAGTAGGCAACAAGGCTAAATCCTAAAGCATGCTTGATTCGACATAGCCCCCATCCCACCCCCGTTGAAATGAGTGGCTTGAAGGATCATGCTTAGGATCAGGTTGCACACTTTCTTGGTAGCGAGCCCCACTGAATTCAGGTACAGATGTAAAGTGTGTAGGGCTCAGGCTGCAATCCTAAGCATACTTAACATGGGATAGGCCCCACTGAAATCCAGAACAATTGCTTCCTGGGATCAAACCTTGCGTTTTGCGTTGTCTCCCCCCCCCCCCCTGTAGCACACCACCTTTATGTACAGTGTGCCTGTGAAGATTATGTGGGGCCAAAAGATGAAGAGACGGTTTTAAATCAAATGTGCATGCTAGCCAAGGATACCGACAAAGAGCCTTGTGGCACCTTAAAAGACTAACACAATTATTATGACATAAACATTTGGGGAACAGAGTGCATTTCATCAGATGTGATGAAATTATCTGCAGATGATTTGGAGGGAGCTTTAACACATCATAAATGTGTTAAACTCTGTGTTGTTTTTGCTGCAATCAACTAAAATGGATCCCCCTCTGGAAATGAGAGCCACTGTGTATAACTTGCATTCGCATTGCTGAACGGGAGAATACAAAAGCTGGTTGCGGCTAGAATATTAACCCAGTCTATTCAGAAGAAATTCCTGTTGAATTCTATGGGGCTTACTCCCAGATAAGTGGGGTTAGGCTTGGAGCCTAAAGCATCCTATCTGGAAGGAGGAAAACACCTTCTGTTCAAATCCTAGGTTAGCCTTTGACTTGTTTGCCTTGGACAATTATCAGCCTCATATGCTCATTTGTACATTTGCTGTCACTATTACAACCATGTGTGGACAGAGAAAGTGGGTCTCCTTTGTTCTGGGGCCACACAACTCAGTCGTGAAAAACATTACACATTACATTTTGTAAACATTCAGCAAAATTACAGAACTCGAATTGTAGGGGAGGGGGGATTCAAATCTGGAGAATATAAATTAGATTTCTCCCCCAAGCAACTTTATATTTGGATAACTTGCCCCACTTCATTCAGTTTTAGAATGTACTCTTTGCCCAAGACATCTCCAGTTTCTTTGAAAAAAACCATCCCCACCTGTAGCCCTATATCAATATTAAATCCCTTTTTGTATTTTATACTTAAGTGATGCTTATACATTTCTTCCATGAAAAACACTTGGATGTATGAAATAACATGAAATATGAATTTAATTCATTATACTGTATATTACACTTGCACAGCATCTAGAAGACATAGTCAACAAGGGCTTTCTGGTGCATAGACCGTCAAACAGTGGCACCCACTCCAGGGAGCCTGGGCACCCACAATTCCCCCCCCCATCCTCTGCCCCCTGTCACTGCTGACCATCGCCTTACCTCTGGCACTCCAGTGGAGCGCTCAGGCCCCAGCTCAGTCACTGCTGCGGGGCCTCTGTTGGGGCCCACTGCACCTGCGGACATGCTTCTGGGGTGCATTCACAGGCAGCCCCAACAGGCCCCAACAGAGGCCCCATGGCAGAGGTGCAAGCCCCAGCCCAGTTGTCACCACTGCGCCAGAGCACACACCCTGCACTGCACCGCCATGACATCACAATGTGACACCATGATGTCACGGCATGGGGCACGTGCACTGGGCACCCACAGGCTGGAGCCGAAGTTGGCACCGCTGCCATCAAACATGACCTGGAAGTCCTTTTCATGTGGGGCCTACCTGTGCACATCACTTCATTATTACAGTATATAAAAGCAGCTTTGGGAAGAGGGAAGCAACGGGTATAACGTTTGCTTAGCCTTTTCACCGTCGGCTACTTTCCCAACTCCAAATGGTTCGGTAAGCCTTGAATCCCAAAGAGGTGAAGCTGTTCTGCTGTGTGTGTGAGACTCAGAACGGAGATGTTGCAAGCAGAAGAAGGGCTAAGCACCCCTACTTCCTACCGCTTGGTTACTCTGAATTCCCTCTCCCAACACTTCTTTTCTTGAAAACAAACACACAAATTTATGCACAGTGTGTAGAACTACAGCAATGTACAGTACTCTGTGTGGCACTAATGCTACCCTTGAAGATGGCTTAGAAGCTTCAGTTGGCTCAAAATGCCCTAGCCAGATTCTTAACAGGAATTTGCCGCGTATTGCATAGAACTCCAAAATTGTTTCAATGCTGTTGGCTACCAGTTTGTTTCCAGGCTCAATTCAAGGTGCCAGTGCTTACCATTAAGACCCTAAATCAGCCCTCTAGATATTTTGGACCACAACTCCCATGAACTCCAGGCAGAATGGCTATGCTGAATGGTGCTGATGGGAATTGTAGTCCACCTCTAGAGGGCACCAGGTTGGTGAAGGCTGCCATAAATGATCTGGGGCCAAGCAACCTCACCCACTTCATGTGTTCTGGTCAGCACCTGAGACCCTGCTATTTCAAATGGGTGGGCAAAAAAGACGGAGCCTTTTTAGGCACCACAACTATCAAAGGATGCCAACCTGGCTCAAGTGTTGCTTGTCCTCTGGAGACCAGATAAAACTTGGATCTTCAGGAATTGCTTTGTAGTTTCGTGTCTTGCTGTGAAGTTTTCTCGATTTTTTATTTCAGCTGATTATCCTGAAGTATTTTGAATGATTTTTATTTATTAATTCATTATGTTTTTGGAAGCTGCCTTAGGGTTCCCGCAAGACTACAAGCATGGGTGTACAAGGTTGTGATAAATAAGGGCTCACCCACCCTATACCTCCATTAATTCTCTGCTGTTCACATGATGTTCTGTTCCAAATTACTGCCTTCTCATGCTTTCCCCTTCCTCAATTCATATTTTCTCATACTAAGGAGAAGGTATGAAAAATTATTGGATTGAGGGAGGGAAAAGTGTGGGAGGGTAGCGATTTAGAGCAAAATGTCATATGGGCAATGGAGAATGAATAGAGGTATAGGAAGCTTACTATCCACATTAAACAACAAAATGAATGAGCCCTACATTCAATTGTAGTTAGCTGCTAGGACGGGATTTCTGAGACTTGGGTCTCCAGCCTGAGTCTCCAGTTGTCCATCATCCCTAGCTATGGGAACTGTAGACCAAAAACAGCTGGAGACCCAAGTTTGGAAAACCCTGAGCTAAGGCAACGATTAGAAACTGCTAGCCCACTGGCAGGATGCAGCCTCTGAGGCCTCCTTATTTAGGCTGCAATACCCCCTATTGAGTGCCCTGTATGGTTTACCAGAACTGTATTCCTGTACCTATTTATCTGGGAGTAAATACTCATTTACTTACATCTGAGCAGTGTAATACGGCACTGTGACATCTCATACCATCAAGCATGGCTAAGCTGTCTCCTCCTGAGTAGAACATGGTATGAGATGCTGATATCTGTAATTTTTCAGACATCACACAGTCATCATCCCCTTACCTTTTTATGGATTAAACACATATTTGGCTACCAATCACCAGGCAAGCCTACTTATTTTTCGCCTCACAGTGTATTTTTTGCCTCACAATGTACTTGGGTGCAAAGTAGCCAGCCTGGACAAAATGTAATTCACCAAGCCAAACTCATTCCAGTGTTCATGTACTGTGGCCCACAGTTTTGTTGGTGTTTGTTTGTTTGTTCTTGACAACCCCTTGTCTTGCTTTTTCAGTGCTGAGCAGGGCTTGCATTTGGCTGGGTAGGTCACAAGTTGTTCTGGTCAGTTACAGTAGCATCTCTTAGAAGGCCTCTCAAGCCTTCACAGAAACAACATCCTCTCACCTGGAAGCCACGCCCGTACAAGGAGGGAAAAGGCAGCAACAGCACTGATGCTAATTATACAGTGGTGACCCATCAGACAACATACACTGAAGTTATAGAATTCTGGACTGCACCACTGCAGATGTAGGGGAAGCTATTTTTAATGTCGCCTCCTTTAAAACCCCGTATATCCAACTAGCACATCAAGGAGAGACCTGTACTATATATTTATCTCAGCTGTGTAGTTTGCTGCATGGGATAAATTTTATTTTAGCGTTCCTATCCTGGGGGAGGGGAGCATTCAGAAACACCTCACACCCCTATGTCTGCAGTGTGAAGTGGTACAATCCAGAATTCTACCACCTCAGCAAGGCTAGCCCAAAACATTTTGCTGTCTGAGGCGGAATATTCAGATGCTGCCTCTGATCATCCTATCCTGTATAATGCAGATCCCCAGTGTGATCGCCACAGTACACATAAATTAGAAACAAAAACAGCATTTATGTGAGGCTCTTATTTGGCAACAGGGATTGTGAAGATCAGGGGTGCTTTGGCATAAAGATGACATGAAAATATCCTGTTAAGAGTCAGAGGCTTGGTTCCCATGTCACACACTGTGCCAAACCATGGCTTAGCTTAGCATGACTGAGTGAGCATCTAGCTTCCTGGAGAGGAGATTGCAGCCACTTCACTCCTCCCCCATTCATTTTGCTGCAGCACTGAGCTGAGCTAAGCCATAATTTAGTGTGTCTTCTGAACCTGGGCTCATGGTTTAGCTCTCCCAGACAAACCTAGAGCCATAAACCAAGATCAAACTTTGGTTATACATAGCTCATCATGGTTAATCCAAAGAAAGCTAAACAGGTAACATGAATTCCCATGAGACACTCTGACTATATCCTCATTAGTGACTTAAAATGCAGATTGGTGCTTATCCCACTGCATTTCAAGTCAAGCCTGCATGTTGCTTTACACATCAGAGGCGTGGGTGTGGGGCTGTCTTTACCCAATGTTCATTACCTGTTTGGTTCTCCTGCACCTGGAACCCTTCCAAACTCCTATTCCTGAAGCTGTCATCTGCACATGTGCAACAGCTCTCTCAAATGTACACACCTCCATTTAATGGTGAAGTGAATGTGGTTTATGTTTTCAAACTTGATTACACCTCCAGCATAGATTTGACTTTGGTTTATATATTTTGGCCAATTTGCTGGGGGTCATGTACCACCTATATAGCATTTTCATGAAGTTTTCTTTTATTATGTAACAGGCCATGAATTTTAAATCTTTTTGCCATAGTCTTTTCCAATCCTCCATCTGTATGGAGTACCCAAAATATTTTGCCCATTTGACCATCATATCTTTGATCTCTTCATCCTTGACCTCCCAAATCTAGCAGGAGTCTATAGGTTTTTGATAGTGTTTTCTTTTTGTTTTGTAGTAATTCTTTTTCTAATTTTGATGTTTCTTTCTCAAACCCAATTTTCCTGCCTATTTTAAACACATCATTTAATTGGTGGTATTGTAACCAATCCATACAGTAATGTCTGATTTCTTCAATTTTTTTTTTTAAATGAGTTGGTTTTGCTCTTCCTTTAAAATTTCTTTATGTTGCCCAATTTGATTCCATATTCTTTCTCTTCATTGAGAAAGCCTCTAAAGGTGACACCTACCAAGGTGTCTTTGGCTCCAGTAAGTTTTTATATCTGTCCCAAACTCCATATAGAGATTTTCAAATTCCAGTGGACGCTCGGGTTGTGAACATGATCCGTGCAGGAGGCGCGTTCGCAACCCGCGCCGCTGCGTCTGCACATGAGCGTGATGCAATTCGGCACTTCTGCGCATGTGCAAAGCACGATTTAGTGATTCTGCGCATGCGCGAGCGCCGAAACCTGGAAGTAACCCGTTCCGGTACTTCTGGGTTCGGTGTGTTCTTTTCCTGCAGCGAGCGCAACCCGCAGCAAGCGCAACCCGAGGTATGACTGTATATGACTTTTTAAAAACCTATGTATGCATGCCATTCCTACCTATTTAACCCCATACCATTTAAATGCCATGCCATCCCCCTCCTCCATTTAATCCATATTTACCATTTCAATTGTTTTTGTTTTTATATGGCAAATCCAGATTAAATGGGGAAATAATAAGGGATAGCATTTTGATAAAGACAGCATCATGTGGAGGCTGCAAAAAACCTAGCATGCATAGGCAGCACTGAGTCCAATTAACTTCCCACAACTATAAGTCAAATAATTGTCAATTGCTGCCTTTTCATGACACTCAGAATCAGCTGCTTGAGGCAGACACCTTACTCCGCCTAGTGGCAGAGCTGGCCCTCCTCTCCCTTTGGGACAACTGTCAGAGGTTAAAAAAAAAATCCTTCTTCCTTGTGATCAGTCTGATGCCAGAAAAGTGTCAGTCCACCTCTTCAAATGGAAGTTGCACCTCCTCATCTCGTTACACATCCCAAGAGCAGCAGTGCAGTTTAAATCCTCTTCAAAGCAATCTTTGTTATTGTGGCTTCACGTTTCGGGCTGCTGGTTCACTGTGTGTATGGCCCAGTTCCTATTAACCATACTCTCTACAGAGATTTCACTTTCTTGGGTTCCACGATCACTGCAGATGGTGACAGCAGTCATGAAATTAGAAGACACCTGCTTCTTGGGAGAAAAGCAATGACAAACCTAGACAGCATCTTAAAAAGCAAAGACATCACCTTGCCGACAAAGGTCCGTATAGTTAAAGCTATGGTTTCCCCAGTAGTAATGTACGGAAGTGAGAGCTGGACCATAAAGAAGGCTGATCGCCGAAGAATTGATGCTTTTGAATTATGGTGCTGGAGGAGACTCTTGAGAGTCCCATGGACTGCAAGAAGATCAAACCTATCCATTCTTAAAGAAATCAGCCCTGAGTGCTCACTGGAAGGACAGATCCTGAACCTGAGGCTCCAATACTTTGGTCACCTCATGAGAAGAGAAGACTCCCTGGAAAAGACCCTGATATTGGGAAAGATGGAGGGCACAAGGAGAAGGGGACGACAGAGGATGAGATGGTTGGACAGTGTTCTCGAAGCTACTAACATGAGTTTGGCCAAACTGCGAGAGGCAGTGAAGGATAGGCGTGCCTGGCGTGCTCTGGTCCATGGGGTCATGAAGAGTCGGACACGACTGAACAACAACAACAACTACACAAATGTGCTCCTGTCTTCCTAACTTCATGCAGAAATTCAGTAGCAAGAGATGGTCCTCAGAAATAGAGGATATGATACACAGCTGATCCCCTGCACCTTGATATTTAAAAAACCATTGGCATTGAGCCTATGGTTTCATTTTGAAATTGAAATACGTTCCTCATTCTTCAGAAACAGCTTGATACAATGTCCACAGAGATACCACTCTAGAACCCCTCCTGTTTCCAGAACTTTAGAAGTCACTCGCTACATTTGAATTTTTATTTTGTCTTTCCTCCCATTGCAGAGTGCAAAGATTCTTTTTTATATATGTGTGTGAAGTCTCAAAATACTGGAAACCTTGCTGGATTCCTTAGAAATAGCGCCAGCAGCTTAGTTCTCCAATTTGTAGAGAATGTGTGGCTCTGTAGTAAAAGAAAGAAAGAAAGAAAGAAAGTAAGTCCCAGGGAATGCTTACAGTGTGTAACGCTTCCTGCCTTGCAGGAAGGTATCAAATGTTTTGAATTATGTTTGCTGGCAAAGTCATATATAGGTGCTATATCTTGCAATAGAGTGCATTAACATGGCACCTGGCAAGCTGAGGTTTAAAATCCTTTTCCATGAAGCTCAAAGCACTAAACCTGCTGCCAATAGGCCAGCAATTAGCCTTGTCAACATTCCTCCCCCCCCCAAAAAAAATCCAGCTCTGTTATAGCAAGCCTAATTGGCAGCAAGCCCCTGATTCCCAAGATAGAGCAGCTATATCAGCAGCAGGGAGGAAAATGAAAGCAAGGAAGAAACAGGTGTCCAAATTGTTCCTGTACAGGGTAGGAGATGTGAAAGGCTTGCCTCTGCACCTAGGGCTCAATCACTGCAGACCCAGTTTCTGCATAATTTTTAAACACACACCACACACACCATTTCAGGGCATCACTGAGGATTGTGCAAAGGAGGGATTTTTCAAAAAATAATAATTAAAAGTGGGATATGGCTTATGGGCAGCATTCATGAGCTACAACAAATATATATGGCTGGCCTGCCTTATGTATTAATTTTTATAATCCATACATTATCTCTTGACAAAGTGCTTGAAACAACATGTAACCAAAAGAAAGTCAATCTTTTCTGAGCAGTGGTGGAATTAGTTCATTTTAGATGGGGGTGCTCTTACCAGAGAGTAATGTGTATTTCCTTGCTCATTTGCAGCCTGGTGTATTTGAGGACCCTCCTGGTCTTTCCACTGATGGGGTGGACTGGACCTCCTGACCCAACATCACTACTGCTTCTGAGCAGTGAACTTCTATTGCAGTTTCAAATCTGGACCACTGTTCTTAGTAAGCTTTTCAAGCAGTATATGGAACTGCCTTTTCAATAGTATTTTCCCCAGAGTCAAGCAATGGATTTGCACAGAAAATCAATCTGCCCATTCAATGCTAGTTCTGAGTCTGCTGTCGTTCTTTCAATATTCCCAGTTACTCATTTCACTTAAAGGCTGTGGGTGTTTACAGGCTTGCATTTCCATTTCATGCATGTGTTATAGGATTTGCAATCTTAAACATGTGTTACAGGATTGTAATATGGAGTGTGTGTTTTGCTCCATATGTTGTATTTAATCATGGAGTGAATTATTATTGTAAAAAGTAATTTCGAAATTACAGAGAGAGAGAGAGAGCCTTTTTCTGGGCGGATGCAGGGGTACGCATACCCCTAAACATTTTGTGAATCTAAGTTCGGCCTCATTGAGGGGCAGTATTTCAATATGAGTAGGAAAATGAGAGTACCCCTAAACATTTTTTAAGAAAAAAAGCACTGTGTGTGTGTGTGTGTGTGTGTGTGTGTGTGTGTGTGTGTGTATAGAGAGAGAGTGTGTGTAAATAAATCTGGATAGTTCCAAAACCTCCATGTTGATGCCTTTTTGAGGCATAGTGAAAGATGTGTGACACAACGTACTGTTTAATAAGCAAAACCTTCCTCTTATTGTTGGAAAGAAAGATCATCATGTTGGTTGTTACTTTTCTTGAGGGTCCCATTCGTGACGAAAAGACAAGATACAGATTTTTCATAGAAGGGACCATGAGGGTCATCTAGTCCAACCCCCTGCAGAGCCCAACGTGGGGCCTGCACTGAGATTAAGAGTCTCATGCTCTACCGGCTGAGCTTTCCCAGTTTAAAGGCCTCAGATAATTTTTAAATTAATACATTTTAATTAATTTTTCTCGCTGATTAAGCTTTGTTGTAAGCTAATACTGGTAGAAAGGCAAAATATGTGGTTTAAATTTGGGGGGTGAGGGAACTTAACTAAGGTTTCTGTTGATGAATATAAAGCTTGCAGGCCAGCTTTTGAAACCTATGGCCCTCATGCAGTGTTTCTCTCCTTGGAGCCATTTTGTTCCTTGGTGACATGCAGTTCCCCTTTTCTCATGTTGATTGAAGGGAAGATTAAGATATGAACATGGGATGGGTACTCAACACAGCCATTGGTCTATATGGTGATGTGCAAAACTGGTGCAGTAAGTAGTGAAGTTTGTATGGGGTGCTGTTGCACCAACCTGTCATCTTTAGAGTGCAATCTTATGTGCATACTCAGAAGTAAACCCCACTGTGTCCAATATTGTGCAGCCTTGGAGCCCTACCTGTGAGACTCAATACAGTAATGTAGCTTGCTAAACCCTGTGAAACAAGGTTGTTAAGATCATTTATAGGTCAATAATTTTCAGTCCACATCAAGGCTGCTTAAGTCAATCATAACTACTTTAAAACACCCCAAGTGATAAATGTATTCTAGCTTTTGGTGCTGCTAACACAAGTAGATGAATATAGCATCAAGCCAGCAATGTGTTGACAGTGTATCTATTTAAATGCAAGGTGGTTCTGAAAAATACAGGAAATGTTATACACACTGAGCCAAGTTATTCATTGGTACACTAGCACATATGGTTCTTATGATCACTCGCTGTTCTAAGACCCCCTGTTAGACAACCATATGTGTTGGCTAAATTCCCTAGGAGCGAACGAACTGTATTGATGACAAACTGGCTTCCTTTTCTCCAAATGCCCTTCAGTTTCTTCATTTACGTCTCACTTATCACTTTGCTTTTATGTGGTTATTTATATCTAATATTACAAAATATTAAGGTACATCTACGTTTTCCTACCGAAACACACAAATATAAATATAAACATTTTAAAGGAGTTTAATCATGGTAAAGGGAAAATATAATATTTGTCTTTAACTTGCACATTTTATTTTACAAAACAATTCCAGGTATTAATGTAATTATGATGGAGGATTGTTTGTCACAACAAGAGTTCCACCTAGGTTTTTTAAAAAAAATCTTTTCTGTTAGCACCTACACATGCAAATCTCCAGAAAACTCAGCTTCTTATGCCAGAGCAATAGATGTATTATATTTGTTCCAAATGTTTAAATATTTTGGAAGGAGGGGGGAAATCTAGTCGTATCACCAGCTGGCCTGATCTGGTACCTGAATTTTAATTGAAGGGTGGTAATATTAAAAACTTTGTGTGAGAATGGATGTATGTGCATGTATATGCATGATTTGGTGTGTGGACATGTATGAGTGTGTAATGTGTTGTGGGGGGAGGGGTTCCTCCCACTTTTCACATGGGGATGTGGCTGTTGGGCTAAAAAGGCTTCCCCAACCCTGGTATACAAATAAATGAAAATAGCATATTATGGCCTCTAGAATATCTCAGCCTAGAAAGAAAGCTATTATGTCAGTACACTAAAGCCAGAGGAAGGAATCTTAAACTGCTTCCCCTCCTCCTCTGTTTTATTTGAACTTTACAATCTAAATGTCCTACATTTTCTTTCTACACATTGTGAGCCTATATTATGGTACTGCTCTACGGTTATTATTTTTCACATTCTGACATTTATTGACCACCCATCAAAAACATCCTCTGGGCAGTTCACACAAAATTGAGGACAATAAATTATATAACAATACAGAAGTTAAAACACTAAAATCAATACAATTATCTGCATTAAAAGGGGGGGGGACAACACAAGAAGCACAGAACCATTCTACAATAACAGTTAAAACCCAGCTAAAAATAATTCCATTGATGTTCTGAAGAGCCTGGGAAAATAAAATAAAAAATCCCACTGATCTGAAGGTAGATGCCAGGCAAGCCTCACTGGGAAAGCAATCCAGACTCAGGGTGCCACCAGTGAAAAGGCCCTCTCCCTGGGGGCCACCTCATCTCTTTAGGCAGGAGACCCAGGAGAGTTTTGTCAATGAGAAAATCAACCTGCAGCTGCAACTGAGGTGACAGTTCCTGGCATTTTAGTTTGGCAAAACAGGCTCCTAGCTTAGCTGCTGAGACTTTCCCCCTCCACTTTTTCTCCACATTGTGTAAAATCTATCCACGCTTCACAAATCTCCCCTTACCTGAAGCACCAGGTAGTTCATGAGTAGATGATGTAGCTGCTTTGCTGATACACCACTTTGGTACCTTCTGCCTGAATCCTGGCAGTACCTGGATGAAGCTATCTTGCTCTCTGGAACTAAGGCAGAAATAATCAGTTTAGTTTCATCAGCAGATTGACGGGCGAGGGGAACCCTTAATTCCAACCAGCACCACAGTTGAGAACCGCACCCTGACATATACCTCTGCCAGTTACAGGAAGCAAAGAGCGAGCAAGGCAGTTTCCTGGATGGGTAAATATATAGAAAGCCTGCTTGACCTCTCATTTTCTTTTAAACTACAAGTGGAGAACCTGTGGCTGTCATGATGTTGCCAGACTACAGTACCCATCAGTCCAGCCAGACCATGGCCAATGGCCAAGGATGATGGGAGTTGTAATCCAGGAACATCTGATGAGCCACAAATTCCCCACACATTCTAAACCTTGAGACAATTGAAATACAATCCTATATATACCTATTGAGTTGAGGTAAGTGTGCATAGAGTTGAAATGTTATGATATTTGTTATAGCGTTTTTTAAAAATATATTGATGCTTATTATATTACCTTGAATATTATCCCCATTATATGTGTTCCTGTATCCTAGTTTTCAGTCAGGAAAGTAGGCCAGAAGACTATATTTTGATTTACCAAAGCAACAACAAGAGGCAGAAGAAGATTTAAATACAAAGTGCAATTAACGATTGACTTGAATATAGGCCAAGTAGTCTTAATGGTTATTTACAGTATTGTAATTTTTAAGTATAGGTTTAGAATCACTACACTCTGGTGTTTTTGTTTAGATATGGAAATTAGGGCTGTTGTTATTTTACATTGGCTTATAACGCTTCATCACCCTTTAAAAGAAAAACCTCCTCTACAAAATTCAGATTTGAGAAGTATAAATAAATATTCTTTATTTAATTGCATATATAACTATCCCTCCATTTCTATATATATACCATTGGTATATAAAGCTCTTAACAGCTTGGGACCAGTTTATTTGTGGGATGATACCCCATATGTGCCCACTTCAATCTGCAGAACTGGCACTGTTACAGATGCCACATAATACTTGTTCTGCAGTTGTCAGAAATCAATCTTTTTGTGTGGCAGCACCTACACTTTGGAACTCCCTGCCTATTGACACAGGAAGGCTCCTTCACTGGTTTTTTGGGGGGGCAACTGCTTAACACCTATTTGTTTAGGCAAGCCTGTCCAGACAAGTAGAAGTTGGTGTACTTCAATCTCTTTTTAGTTTACTGCTGATTTTAACTGTTTTAAAAATGTTTTAAGTACTTGCTTTTAAATGTGTTTACTGATAATCTTAATATTTCTTGTAAACTGCTCTAGATGTTTTGTTACAATCAACATACATACATACATCACTTTATTTGTATGTCACCTTTCCATGGTTAAAACCATGCTCAAGGCAGCTTACACTTAGCATGGGGGGGAACATAATTACAAATTTAAACAATATATAAAACACATCAAAATGTGCACAGTCAAACTGAATGATTTCCATATAAATCAAAATAAGAGCTAATAATAGAGATACAAAAAGTTAATATCAATAACAGCAACAACCCTCCCCCAACAACAACAACAACAACAACAACAACAAAACTGCTAAAAAAAAATACCCTAGCCAAAGAGTTTGTTCAGCAGCCTCAGCTTTTGTAGCTGGAGTCAGTCAGGGCCTCGCCCTCCCAGACCAAGTGGGAAAAGGCCTACACCACAGCTATATGGTATATAAATTTTGTTAAATTAAACATGTTATTATAATTATTATTTATTAAATTTGCTTACCACCCTTCATTGGAAGATCACAGAGTGGTTCACAAGATTAAAATACACGATGAGAACACAAAATACATAACAAAAACAAACCACTGACCCCCCCCCTCCCACAAACACAGCTTCTAAGAGGCCAGGGTGAGCTATGAACCTATTTAAGCATTAGACTGCATATATGCCATACATTGAAAGGACATCTCCTCCAAGGAATCCTGAGAGCTGCAGCTCTGTTAGGAGTAAACTACAGTTCTCACGATTCCTTTTGGGGAGGCGGTATATGATTTAAGTATATGGTGTGCACAGAGCTTTAGTCTGGAGTTGCTGGTTGGAGCAACATTCAAGAATGCCTTGGCTCTGCATGGAGCTATCCAGGGTGCTAGCCACCTTGTTAGTTTGCCTTCCATGCCTTGACTTCTGGTTTACCTCACCTTATACCGGTATATCCAGGACCTGTGCTTTGCTTCATCAGGCCTTGCTTTGCTGGAAAATGGCCCATACTTGATCTGACTTTGCTCCCCAGAGCCTAAACTGTGAATGTAAATTGGTATCCTTGGACTCTGACCTTAGCAAATGACCCCACTTAAGCGTGAAGCCTCTCCCCTGGCCGGGACAGTACAGGAACTAATGACATGACCCCGGAGAGAGAGGGGGCTTTATACATGATTCTGAAATTCCACTTCATCTCAAAAGTGGTTTGTGAAAAAAGGAAAGGAAAAAGAAGAAGAATCAAACAGTAAAATTGAAGTCATATTGTTTTCTCATTGTATGTTGACACTTTAATAACATCCTCTCATTAATTCTTGTACACCCATACACACCTTAATATCTTTGTTCGGCTTCAACAGAGGAGATGGCTTCTTCTGTGGTGGTGCCTGGACTTTGGAACAGGAATAGCTGGTGCAACTAGCCTGGCACTCCTATCACTACCAGCCTTGCTGATGCCTTGCCATGGCACCACCCCAGTAAATTGCAGCATTGCTGGTGTCAGGGTGGTGGCTCCATTGAACTGCAGTGCACCGGCCTCTCCTACTTTGAAATGCCCCCCATAAGGAGGTTGACCTGGGTCTACAAGTTTTTTTGCTGCCAGGAGAACACATTCCAATATGCTCAGGTGTTTCAGACCAGAGATTATTCTTATAAATGTTCTATCCTCTGGTGTTTTGTTTTGTTTTGTTTTGTTTTGGTCTTGCTATGTTTTGCCATGCTTATCTATTCGTTTTAAATTGTACTCCAGCTTTGTGCAATTGTTATTCACACTTTGGAATAACATTTATCTTTCGATAAATGGTGGGCAACCATGCCATCACCAGTGTTCAGAATGGTAATATGTATCAAATACACACTTTAATCTTTCTGGATTTGCCTGCTTTAGTATAAAATGAAACATCTACTCTGGATCTGTTGGATATAAACCCAGAATTCAAAAATATGCTCAACTGTGTAAGCATTAGTTGGACTTAGTCCAGGGATTGTGGGGGGAGGGATCACCAATTGTCCCTGGACTCCAACTCCCATCAGCTCTAACCAGCATAGCCAGTGATCAGGGTTGATGTGAGGTGTGGTCCAACACCTACTGGAGGGCCAGAGAACTACCCACCCATCTTTCAAATGCATCTCTCAGTCTGTGAACTTCAGTGGGAGCAGTACAAGGAAGCAAGCTAGTAAGGTTGTGAAAATGAGTAAGGACTGGATTTGTTAGGCTTTTTTCTGACTGAAAATACCATGGGAATAATTAGGAACACAGGCTCTAAAACATTACATGAATCATGTATCTATTTCTCTTCTGTGGGATTTGTACAATTGGATTATGATACAGCTGCCTCTGAAATACAGTATATGGCAGTTCATTCATCCATTTGGACCAGTTGAGTGAAACTCTTAATATATTTTGCCTAACTGCAGGATGACACATCAGCACTTGGGTTGAAAACATTAATGCCAGAATGGGTGAAATGAATAATCTTTCTGTAGCTTTTTGTAGGGGGTAGGGTTGGTACTGGAGATTATAAGCTGTGAACAAGCAGTTCAGTCAGTCAGTAAATCTACAAAATGTTTGATTTACTTCTTTAAATTCTCTTCGGATATTTATTTACTTAATTTTTTTTCCTACTGAATGTATTCAAAGCAGCCGGCAAAAGTCAAAAAAGAAATTGCAAATCAGAATATGATAAAAATAAAACAGCCACTCAAAACCACAGCCCAAAATTAAATATCAAAACTGTTCTGTTCCCTGCCCCCAAAACATGCAAGCAGGAGCTCTTACTTGTACAGGTAAGTAATAAAATTACTTATTGAGGCAAGTAACTCAACAGCAGACAAAAGGGCTCAGGAGACACAGTTCAGGGTCAGGGAAGTTCAGAACTAGACAGAAGCAGAAAACAGCCCAGAGAGTTTCCACAACCTGCTCAACAAGCCTTCAAAGACCAGACATGGCACACTCCTTCAGAAGACTCACTCAGATTCCAAACACATGCTCTGTTGGGATGGGTGGCTATGCTCCCATCTCCAAAGGTGGCACCTGGTTCTAGGTAACAAAATTGCACCTGTCTATTCAGGCTCCTCTTCAGTCACAGCTGCCTCCTGTTCATTCTCTCCCCCCCCCCCTGCTGAGGTTCTCCCCAGCCTCCACTGAGGTTCTCTGCTCTACGGGAAGATCAAGGAGGAGGTGGGGATAGCCAGCATCCTTCCTCCCTATTCTAAAAATGACTGAAGTTGGAGCAGAAAAAGATCTTCCCCCTCCTACAACCCAAGTTCTCACCATTCAGCCCCCACCCCAATTCTTCCTCCTCCTGCATCAGATTCTGCCAATCCAAAGCCAATCCTGACAGACCTGAGGAGCTCATGACAAACACCTGCAGGGAAATTGTAGATACACACTGGGTTGTATCTCCTGGTGACTTCGTGCTAGCAACTGTTTGTTTGCTTGCTTGCTTGCTTGCTTGCTTGCTTGCTTGCTTGCTTGCTTGCTTGCCTGTTTTCTGCTTAGCACTGTTGTCTGTGGAGGGATTGCCGATCAGAAGGTCAGCAGTTCGAATCCCCGTGACAGGGTGAGCTCCCATTGCTTGGTCCCTGCTCCTGCCAACCTAGCAGTTCGAAAGCATGTCAAAGTGCAAGTAGATAAATAGGTACTGTTCTGGCGGGAAAGTAAATGGCGTTTCTGTGTGCTGCTCTGGTTCACCAGAAGCGGCTTTGTCATGCTGGCCACATGACCCGGAAGTTGTATGCAGGCTCCCTTGGCCAGTAAAGCAAGATGAGCGCCACAACCCCAGAGTCGTCCACGACTGGACCTAACAGTCAGGGGTCCCTTTACCTTTACCTTTACTTGTGTCTGTAAGAAGTGTTAGCTGATTTCCACCTTTACTACTACAGACACCCATGCTATAATTCTGCATAAGGGGGCATGGGGATGCACAAAAAATTGCAAGTGCTTTCTGCTAGCAGAATGCCAATATTGGATACAGCCCCCAATCCATATAGAAGCCTGTGACAGAAGAGTGAGTAGAAGAATGACTGACAGCAGGGGAGTCTGGTGGAACTCTGGGTGTGAATGACAGGAGCTGAGCATCTGTGGAGAATGACAGTTGAAGTGAGAGCCAGAGGAGATGAGGGGAGGAGGAATGAGGAGGGAGAAGGAACAGATAAAAAAGGCAGCTGTTTAAAATGGGGAGACGGGTATGCCAGTTTACAGTAGTAAAATTTTGTTATTCTTTATCAAGTTGCCATTTGTTCTGGTGTGGCTATTTCCTATATAGAAATTATATTTAATGTTATTAAATAAATGAAGGTTTTCTTGTCTAGGTGGATTCTAGGAATAACCAGTCACCCCACATGTCTTGTGTGGCTAAACACCAGAGGTCAGTAAATTTCTCAAAAATTCACAAAGCACAAGAGACTGCGCTTTCTGCCTAGTTCCTGTTTGCACTGACTCAGTCACTCTTGCACTGTACTCCTCTCTCCTGCTCTGAACAAGAGGAGAGATGCAAAGAACGCTCCTGTGAGGGAGCGCTGTGGTGGCTAATGAAGGTGCTTTTCCACCCATGATAGGGCTACTGATGAGGGCAACATGCCTGCACCATTTTGTGGTCTTGTCTCCTTTTATGCTTTTAGATGGGACAGCCATTTTGCCACACCCCACGGCAACCATTTTGTGTTACGCTACTCCCCCACAGCTGCTATTTTGTGACTGGTGCCCATGGCACTCAAAATTTCAAGTGACTCTCGGAACATTTTGAAGCCCCTTAACATTATCCAGGGAAGGTGTTTTGGTTAGAAAAATTTTCATTTGCTGATGAAAACTGAACAGCCAGTTAGATCTCTGCTCGGACTCAGAGTGGCTACCAGTACAGAGCAAGCCTGCTGCTAAATCAAACATGTTATCTCACTTAAAGATAGCACATAGCATAAGGCATCCTCTGCAGATATGAAGAGATTAGAAGGACCATATGGGCTTTGAAATGGAACATGAACCAGTTCAGTCCACACTACAATCATGACTTGAAACCTCCCTGATCCCCAGATCAAAGCATTAGCAACCTGGTGTGTTTCATGGGCTTTGGTCCAACATAGTATAACATGAGACTCTTAATCTCAGGGTCATGTGTTTGAACCCCATGTTGGGCAAAAGATTCTGGCATTGCAGGAGATTGGAACCTCCCTGTGGCCCCTTCCAACTCTACAATTCTATGATTCTATATCTGAGGGAACCCCTTCTGTGTTACTCATGGGATTGCCTTTGAAGCTGCTAAGTGGGAATGCATTATGAACCTACAACTGTAGACAGTGCAACTGCTTTGTCCATTCCCAGGCTCAGGTCAAAATGCTGGTTTTGACTTCATGGCTTGCAGCTCTCTTATGGCTGGTTATCTCCATATGTGCCTGGGCTTGCTTTGAATCTTAATATACTTGGTGGGGATAAAAACAGGCCTAGGTGGTTTGGTGCTACAGTTGAAAAGTAGAAAGGTTAAGCAACCTCTTCCAGCACATCATATTATTATTATTATTATTAGTCCTTCATATCCTACCCTCCTTATGCCATTTCACAACAAAAAAGGCATGTGGACTTAGACTTGGGAGTTCAATTGCCTAACAGGATATTCTGTGTAAATTCCTGTGAGCACCTTTTAGAGAGGAAAAGGTGCTGGCCTAAAAATGCACAGAAATATCAATAATTAAGCAACCCAGTCCTGCTCAAAGTCAGTACATGAACCACCTCCACGCTGCCGAGATGCACCTTATGCATCTTTGCAATCTATGAAAAACAGGTGAGCTATTTTCAAAACTTGCTGTGACATTTATTGTTACTGGCATCATCATCAATCAAAATTGTGGTAGGAAATATGTGTGCCACTCTCAGACCTACTGCATCACAGGAGACCCCCATCTCTCACTGTTTAACCCAGCCTGCCAGGGACTGATGTAAACAACAAAGAGACATGGGTCAATGCCCAGGAGGATTTCCCTCGCAATACAGTAAGCCTCAGAGGCTATATATAAGGCTAAACAGAAGCAGGATTATGTCTTTGCCGGTCGCAGGCATTTCACTTTCCCCATCTGGATATGGGCCTGAAAGACTGAGGAAAAGTTGGGGGGCCTGGAGGGTAAGTTGTAAATAAGCACACTTGGTGTCATAGCCAACATCATTACTGATCACAGGGTGTGTCAAGTTATCAGCCTTAGCTTCCTGGGTTTGTGGAGCTTGAGCCAACATGAGAATTTTTTTAATCACTGAATTGGAATCTGCTTTGAACAAACCAATCATGTGAACCTTTCATCACAAGTGGAGATCACAATTCAACCTGCCAGCTGCTTAAACCACTTTGGAGAGCTTTGCATCTGCATGCAAACAAGTAATCGGCACATGTAATAAACAGCTAAGCTGGCTGATGAGCCATTAGCCAAGATCTATTTGTCCCCTCCCTCAAAAAAAAAACAAAAAAACTATCAGTCGGCTTCATGCACCATGAATTCAACTGTTAGTAATATGAATTATTACTAATAATTCAGTTGCATGAATGAGAGATTAGTAATATGAAGACGGCATAGACTTACATCTTCCTATAGGCTAAGAGAATAAACTCTAAGGGAAAAAAGTCAACAGCTGTTTAAGGTGCAGCCAGGAGAAAATGTGCATTGCATATCTTGCTAATATGCTGTCAGTCAAGTTAAGTTTATTTATAGATCCCCATTTCTGCTACTGCTGCACACTCAGTGGGTTAACAACAGACACAGCAACATAATAATTAAGTACAATAACAGAATAATTAAATTCATTACAGAAATGAATGTTACTGAAATAAGGGAAATATTGCTTAGCATTTCTTTTTTTTAAAAAAATTATAGAATAATTGAGCATGTTTTCATGATATAAATGAAAAGTCAGTTATTTAACAGCGTGCACAGAGGCTTAGGGATGGCAGCAGGACAGGCAGGATGCTACTGCTGAAGCCTCTTGTTGTGTGCCTGCCCGCGAACACAATGAAGCATGTTTGTCCATTTCATATTGCTAGTAGGGGAGGAAAAGACTGGAGACAATGGACACAAGTAAGAATGGGGTAGAATTTCAGTTTGAATTTTTATGTGAGCCTACTTAGCCCAGACTTCCTGAACCAGCAAGCAAATCTAAATGCTGTTATTGTTTGAAATTTGCACTTCTCTTCATTTGCAATGCAGTCCCCCAACCAAAAATAAGTCTACAAAAATGTGTCTTGTTGCGGAAAAGGGAAGGAATTAAACAATGATGGAAGACAAGTTTTCAAAGTTAAACATTAAGTAAGTAAATAAGTATATAAGAAAAAGTAACACCCTCTCTCTTTATTTGGTAAGCAAATTTATCTGACAATGCGACAATCAGATTTTGAATTCTATAGGGCAGTGGTTGTTGCAGTTCTAGAGGGTAGAGAAGTTAAAAATTATAGAAGCCAGGCTAATCAGCAAACAGCACAGAAATTCTCAGTCAGGGTGTGTGTGTGTGCTTGCGCAAGTTGAAGTTTTAATTGCCTTATTTGTTTCTCAGTGGCAGTAACATTAGTACTTTGGTTATCTCTCACTGTCTACTCCATCACTGTAAACACACTGGGGTGGTGGTGGAAGGCCAACTAAAATGCAGATACAATTCCAAATAGCTCACTGGAAGTGAATCTTAATTTCTCTAGTATGTAATACTGCTACTTGGGCTCAAACAGCCAAATGTGGATATTCGCTAGGTCACAAGTATGACTAAGAACTTGGAAGCTGCCATGATGTGGATCCAGGACTCTGCACCTAGTTTTGAAATCATAAAAAATGTTCAGTAAGGGCTAGATGTTTCTGCCCAGGCTCAATAAACAAACCTGAGGAGATTCCAGGGAATTTTTTTATTTCCCCGTATGTAGAGTTAACCTGCAAATTAATGATGATCCTCTGCAGTCTATTTGTTCCTATTTTAAATAATATTTTCTGCCCCCCCCTTTCACCGCCACTGGTGGGGGAGAGCAATGACAACCTCTTGGCGTATGTCCAATGCCTCCCCCAAGACCCCTTTAACAGGGAACCCTGGTATCGCCACCGTAAATGGGGCGTGGTTCACTGCCTCACCCCCCCCCCCATTTATGAAGATGACTAAAGGATTCCGCCCAAGGCCTGAAACTGCCAAAGTTGTGACGTATTGCTACGGGAAAGGCAAAACCTGCCAATGCAGGGAAATTCCTTTCCGGCCCTTCAACAGCGGCCTTGACATAGCAGTGCCTGCGTACCTGTGGAGAAGAGGTTAACTTGCAAAATAAGAGTTAATTGAGGGAGTGGAGGGTGGGAGAAGCTCGGGAGCCCGACTGCTGCTTACAGGTAAGCTACGCCATCTATTGTGCGGGCAGGGCAGTCCCTCCCCTTACCTGGCCAATCCCCCTGGCAATGCCCTCCCCGGGTGAGATTGGGCAGTTGACTGAGGTAGGCGGAGACCCCAGGTATCCAGCCTGGGGAGGATGAAGCCAGCCCAAATTACCAGGAGCCACACTGGGATCCAGGGGGCTGCATGCGACCACGCAAAAGATGCCCCCCCCCATTGATGTGGGGAGCGGTCATTGCAGAGTGTTTCTTTTGCTGCCATATAAGAAGATAAAAATCCAGGCCCTTTCTCAAAAAGGGAGCTTCTGAATCTTTTCTTTGGAGTAGCTTTTCCATTTCTCAAAAATGGGAGGGTCAGAGAATCGAGAGGCCTCCCTGCATGCACCTCCATGACCCAAAACTAATGAGGAGTTGTGCTTGCCTTGGTTCCTTCTTCACAACTACAAGTCAACCTCCACTCTCTTCTCCAAAGCAATGTACTCTAAAGGGTCCCTCATCCACATATAAGGCAAAACTATTTTGTCACAGGTTCTCTCAGACTTAAAAGAAACCTCACTGCCTTTAATCTTGTAAGAAGAACTCTTCAGAAGAAAGGTATACATTTCAGAACTACTTACACCCTTTGGCCTAGTACTTCAAGTGGCAAAGGAAGACTGTTCTCTCACACTGATGAGGATTTTGAACCGTGCTCACACAGGATGGTGAAGAAACATGGGGGAAGACTATATATGCTCTTTTAAGTTTTTCCTTTCTGTCACTTCTGGTTCCCACAGAATATTCATTCAGGCCTTCTCCTTCTGATCTGCTTCATTAACATATCTTACAATCTTTCCTTGCTCTTTGTTCCTATTCATAATATTCTCTTTTAACTAGTTAAAAAAAACACCAGGTTATTTCTCCTCAATAGATATATTGCTTTATTTTGTAACCATCTGATCCAATGCATGTTTACTCGGAAGTAAGTCCTATGACATTCGCTGGACATTACTGTGCCAAGTAAGTGTGCATGGGATGGCAGTTCAGAGGAGCAACATTCCCCTCATCCTTGTCTTAACAAGGACCTTGATCCAGAAACAGGAGCTGGAGAATTATATAAACATAATACAGAAGGAGTAGAATAGTGGTGGAAGAGGAAAAGGCCTTTCTACTCTTTCCTAGTTGCACAGCTGCTTACCATGCCAGTCATAGAAAGAAATGGCAAGCTGCTTCTGTTTGAGACATTTTCACTCAAAAGAAATTTTTAGAAGTTTACAAAAAGCATTTAGTAAAGACCTCAGAGCCACAGACCTGCAGCGTTGCGTAAGCCTGGCATTTGAAAGCCATCCCTGGGAACTTCCAGACTGTCACTCATTTCTTGTGGGATTCAGTCACATCCTGGCAAATTCAGGCTGAGCAATTACCATGAAGCTGACCTGGAGTTCCTGCAAAACAAACCAGCTTCTCCCAAAAGTCCAGGCTTTCTGAGGTAACAAAAGTGGCGGGAAAATGCACTTGGAAAGTGTGAGGGAAAGTGTTGCTTGACGCAAGAACATCTAATCTCCTCACAAACAAATCAGCATCAATGTTTACTAAATAGCCTTCCTAGTCTTATCTCTCTGCAAACAAATCAGGCTGAATGCTCATTAAACAGGTTGTCTAGAAGTCACCCTTGCAATCTTTAAAAACATTCATGTTCAACAAGGCATTTGATGGCTGGAACAACCTTTTCCTGGCAATCTTGAAATTAGCAGCTGGGAGCATGTGTGACTGCTTGGAAATGTTTTCAGGTGCTTTAAATGGTTTAAATTTCTTTTTTTTTAAGTATTGTTTTGTTGTTTACTGTCCTGGGGTTCATTGTCATCAATACCATCTTCACCACCATCATCTCTTGAGATGAAGGTTAAAAGGAAGGTGCTGCAGATGCTTGTGGGGGCAAGATCTGTGGTCAGTGATGTAAAACTGCTGAAGGAGAGAGGGGTACCTGCAAGAGAGAACTGTTAAGCTGGGAATGGCGAAGCATCTCTCCTGCCCACAGATTTCTCCCTTGTAAGCACCCACATCGGCAAACTAGCACTACTAAGGAAGTCATGTCTAAGACCCCATAATTCACTCAAAACATCTCACTCTAAATTTGGAGCTGAGGACATCTCCAGCAGGCCATAAAGGTTTTCTTTCCATGTTGATATCCAGGCTGTGTGGCAGGCCTAAAAGGAAGTAGGGATGCCATTCTGAACTGTATTTCAAAGGATTCATTTCCTCAGCGGGGAGAATTTCTGGGTTCCAACCATATCTGAGAAAGAAACTGAACAATCCTTCTATCTGTGCTATGTTTTCCAAACCACTGGTTACTTATTTTGTGACAAATATCTGGCACTGAACTGTAGCCAAAATGCATCTTTTAGAAGAAGAAGAAGAAGAAGAAGAAGAAGAAGAAGAAGAAGAAGAAGAAGAAGAAGAAGAAGAAGAAGAAGATCAATACTTCCTAAATGGTATATTAAATGCATAGGTATTTGAATCTTGCTCCTGTTGGCTTTAGCTGACTAACCCTTGAGTTTGCAGGAAAGATCACATTGCACTTAACATTCCTAATTTCCTTTGGCATTGATGGGGACGATCATTTTGAGATCAATGTGAGGGCTATCTCTGTCTCAACAAAAGACTTTGCCTCTATTCAATTTCTCTCATAACCTTCTATCTTATTTTATATATGATCATATAAGTGCTTTCCATTAGGACCAGCTCGAATTAGTACCTGTCCCTTAGGATTGTTGGTAGTGTTCATGAAAGAACCATGATTCTCTGTCTTGGAGAAACTTCCTGTCTTCCAAACATCTTGTGTTATGAAACTTCATCTTCATTTATTTATTTATATTTGTACCCTGCTTCCCCATCCAAAAAGGAAGCCTAAAGCAGCTAACAACAACATACCAAAATAGATTACAATAATGTAAACAACAACAACAACAAGCAAAACAAAATGGCTCTCAATGCCAAACAGCTGGTGCGTGCTGAGAGCCATCACTCTGAAGCCCATCAGCAAGCAGTTTGTGATGCTGAGAACCATTCTGTCTGAAAGCTAGGCTCTCTGCATTAATCAGCTGAGTACAGTCTTCATTGAGCACAGGTTCAAATGGCTCCACCCACCTGTCAAAATTGACCTGCAAGATGATGGTGGTGAGGGAAGAAAGGATCTGGTCCACATGCTGGATTGTTATCCCATCCTCCACCTCAGTCTCTGTCCTCCCTCCATCCATATAAGCAAGTAGCATTATCAGGGTTCAAGGACACAACCTTGCCAGAGATAGCACTCCAGGAGCTTGCAAATCAGAGCTGGTGTGAGTGTGGCATGAGGAGATAAGAACGAGGCTGGGGAGAGTCTAGAGGGCACAATAAAGATGTATGGAGGGCCACATCCCCCCCCCCCGGCCTGAGGCTCCCCATTTCTGCTCTAGTGTCAGAATGCTTGCCTAGCTCTTGAACAAAAATATTAAAAAGTGACAACCATTGCAAAACTATCCTTCTCTCCCCCGCAAGGCTTTTCAATGAGATTTGTCTGTATTTTCTAAAAGCAAGATGTACAGCTATCCTCTCCCACACAGCAATGCTCAACCCCAGAACCAGCAATAAGTCTGCTTCATTTGTATGAGAGGACAGGATCTCAGGCCACTGGCACCTACTTAGATACATGTTAGTGAGAATAAAGTTAAGCGAAAAGTGAGTTTTTAAAATCTCTGGTGAACACCTCACCGCCCTCAGCACTGCTTCATCTAGTGGCAAATGTAAAATCTGAGAGACGCCAAAGTCTGCTGAGGGGCATGCCATGAAAGCACACGCACGCAGCATGAGTTTCCTCTGCAAGTCTTAGAGCTACTGCTGGATGGTACCTTCCTGAAGAAATCTCATCACTGGGAGAGTGCTTTGTGGTATTAAAAGTCCAATTAAAACAAAATCAAATAGTTTCATTAACTGCAACAACCAAAAATTATACTGCCAATTGCTTTCTTCTCATTTAAGGACATTTACATCTGAATGACTTTTTTCAACTGTGTGCGTGTTTGTAATTAATGCAATTACAAGCTGGGGATCTTTCCCCAAAACGAAAAAAGGAGGAATGTTATCAGTTCTACTGTTTTAATTGAAATAGAGTTGTTTTCAAGCGTATGGTGAATTATGTAACTTCCATTATTGGAACAGAATATTTGCACCCTGTAATAAGTCAGCATCAGCATCTGGGTGTGCGCCTCTTCAGTTTGCAAGAAGTTTGTAGATCCAGCATCAATAGCTTAATTTATTTTGCTTACGTCTATTAATTACTTGTACTTTCACTAGTTGGGGCATCTTATGTAATGATGGTAACAGCACTGTGAGTCTATCAGCTGCTGCTCCTCCTAAACTATTTTTTCCAGTCAGGAAAGGAAAGACGCTGTCTACAAACTGAGGTGGTGGGGTAGGGGGAGGTAATGGATGGTGTGTGAAGAACTTGCAACTCTCCACCTGGAAGATTGACCTGCAGGTGTCTCTTCCCCACAAGAACAGCAATGGCCCAGGGAAAGAACCACTGGTTCTCCTTGCTCTGTGAAATCAGCAGCCATTATGGCATATCTTTTCAGACCTATATGTGTTCTAACAATTAAACACACCCCACAATGGAAAGGATCACAGACAGTCATGCAGAACAGTCCAAGGTCTGACTCCTTCTGGAAAAGGGAAATTCCTGGCGAGGGACTTCTCCAGCCTGAAGCCCAGCACTCAAGGCAGCTTCTACTTCTCAAGGCCGCTTCTGCCTTGGATGTTGCCAGCACTGAGGGAAGAGGTCCTAAGGAGCATGCGACCCCTGCCACAAAGAGGACTAGTTCCTCAGGGCAATCTGTCTCAAGGGGTGATGCTCTCTCTGGGGGTCCCAGTTTGGGAAACTCTGGCTCAAAGGAGCTCTCTGCTGATAGTCTGCAGTCCAGGCTCAATGTCAGTACCTGAGCTCATCATCTCCACAGCTGTCCTCTTGCCTTTGAGAGCCACTCCCAGTCCTTGGCTCCTGGTAACAACTGATGACACCACCAGTTCTTCCTCCTCCCTGTCAAAGACTTAGTTGCTGTTCAAGGTTCGGGCTAGCACAACACTCATAGCTGCCATCTGGTGGGCATCCCACTAATTACACAATGTTGCTTGCATTTTTATTTTTATTTTAAAGAGTAACAACTGCCCAGCTCACCACTGCAGCAGTTAAGAAGCAGGTAGTAACAGCAGCAGCAGTACATGACAACTTTGACAACTTGACATTTTACCAATTTTAAAAAAAATAAAATCATGGCTTTGCCTTACAATTTACTAAATGATACAACATAAGATCGGGGGAGGGGGAATGTTATGGGAGGAGACCTGATAATAGGATCAAGCAGAAGTTAATTCAGCCAAACAAATGCATTTTAAGATGTTTCTTAAAGGTTGGGCTGCATTGAATGGGGTGCATCTCTCAACAGGTAATGCATGCCAGAGAAAAGGTAACCAAAGAAAACACTTGGACAGGGGCAGTGGGGTAGAAGAAAAATGGAAAGCAAACAAGAAAAGTCCAAGAAACTATGAAAAGGCACAGACAATGCATGTACTGAAAAGTTAATAATGAAACCTTGAACCCAGAGATAGAGGGAGAAATCTCTGCATGCCCTTTTTCTCTCTTGCCGCCAGAAGGGATATAAAGTAAGAAAGGGAAGCAAATAATTACATGTTTAAATACACACAGAGAGACAGAGCTGAGCAAAAACAACTCCTAAAGTCCAGAGCATGAGGCCTAAGATGAGTCCAACCAAAAAGCAAATAATTGTAAAAAGGACAAACTAATGAACAAGCAGTTGTCAACAGAAAGAAGAGAAAGAATCTTGATGAGATGGAAAAGCTAAACGAGACCAACGGCATTGTGGAAGATGAGATGAAAAAGAAAAAGAAAATAGATAGATAGATAGATAGATAGATAGATAGATAGATAGATAGAGCACCACACTCCTTTAAGATTTGTAGCAGTAGGAATGTCTGAGGATGTGGAGTGGCTCTCAAAGAAAACAGGAAGGCAGAGGTTGGGACAAACAGTGGACGTGACTTTGACTAAGAAAGCTTTAGGAGAGTGACAAAGAGGATTACATACAAACAGGAGGCAAATAGTAGTGAGGAAAAATAAGACTTAAAGCAAAAACAAAACAAAAAAACCACCTCACAAAATAAATAGGAGGGGGAAAGAGAGCACAAATTTATAAATGGAGAAAATCAGACAACAGATGGAATTTGAACCATGAATGTTCAGCAGTACAAATGTACAAGCCAGAGGCAGCACAATTCAGGAAGGAGCCAAGGCTGAGCAGAGCAAGAATGATGAAGATGAAAACTTATGAGGATCACACAAATGAAGAATGGATGCTACCACAGACTTACAAAACACCAGCACTAGTGATAGATTGTGCAGAAATAGGAAACAGATTTGAGTTAGCTGAATGGGAAGAGTATCAGGTCGCAGGAAATGAAGCTCCCTGAGCCAGTTACGATCTGTTGGTGAAGCAGTAGAACTGAACACCAGAGCAAATAAAATCAAATGATAATCATAAAGGGAATGCGGAATATTAGAAAAATCAACAGGTGAGCATGAGGAAGTGATGACTAAATCAAGACTTGTGAGCAGCAGAGGAAGGAAACGGAAAGATCAAAGTAATAAAGGGGGGGGAATAAACCTGAAGGATTCTGAATCAGCTGTTTGATCAATGTGCACATCACCACCTAGTAAAACAGGAGAAGAAAACGGCAGAAAAGATTAAAGCCAGACTTCAAAATCAGCTCCCTCCCCCCCCCCCAGTAGACATTGAACCAGGAGGGTGGTACATAAGAGCGAGAGTAACACTTGCTGGAGAAAATAGTCATACAGCATGGGATTCAAACATGGGGAGGGCGGGGGAAGGAATAGGAGAAAAAGAGTATCTTGGAGAAAGAAGACGTACACACACACACACACACCCTAAGAAAGACAGGGAGACCAATGAAAAGGAGAACCAATGGGAAGTTAACGCAGCAAAAGGAACCCATGTCAGAAGCAGAGATCCAGGTGTCAGTCAAATGCATAAGAAGTGAAACAAAAAAAGCATAAATAATGAATTACAGAAGCGTAACAGATACCTTGATAAAACAGATGGAAAGAAAATAAAAGTGCAAAGCAGGGGAAGGTGGCATAACCATGACTTTTGAGCAAATCACCTTCAAAAACTGAGGAATCACTCAAATCCACAGCTTAATACAGCAGCCAATAAGCAATTAAAATAAGTAATAAGCCAGTGGGGGGAGGGGTACCTTCAGTAAACCTTCTAGGCTAGGATATGTCTTGGATGGCTTCCAGATAACACGTTTAATGAACATTTGTCTTGATTTGTTTGTAGGGAGATTAGATTATGTTGTATCAAAGCATGTGTTGCCCCACACTTTCTGGTGTGTTTTCTCATCCCTTTTCTCATCGCAAAAACTCTGATCTTTTGTGGGAAGTGGGCTTCTTTAGCCATAGTCCTAGATCAGCTTTAGCTGTGCAGCCTGAATTTGCTGGATGGGATTGAAGCCCACACCGCAGACTGTCTAGAAGCATCCTATGTGTGTTGCTGAACCGTCACCTCTTAGCAGCAATGGTTATTGCTGGGGCAATAGAAGATGGGTTGGATTGAACTATCATAGCCTTTATGTTTGCTTTAAGGAAGTATTCTCATGTAATGGGCAATAAAACTGGGTGAAATGGGTAAGCTAGGTCCTTAGGGAAAATGATAACTCTCTAGCAATTAATGCAGTATGTTGGGTTTCCCAGCAGAAAGGTGCAGCTCACCTGGAGATAAAAGTTAGATGCCAACCTGAGGACTCTGTGGTCTCTAACATAAATGCAGCATAGCCTCATTACTTTGTGTACAGCACAACTGCTGGAATTGACTCCTGTCCTGATACCAACTTAAATTAGAAGCACCGTATATGTTAACGTATTGTGCTGCAAAGAAAAAGAGAACAACTATTTTTGTTTCTGTCAACACTAATTAGCATATGATTTACAGCCACCTGGCACCTTTTGTCACAAAACTGAATAAATAAATTCAAATTTTAAAAAAGTAATATACTGTATATTGTTGCACACCAACCTAATCACATAGCAGTCTGAGATCCCAGGGGTTCCAGGAGCTTACCCAGGGTCTGTGTTTCCTTTTGGAAATGAGGCACAGTAGAGACTGTGGTGTCTTCATGAAATATGGTTTATTTACACAGATATACAACCCGAGTCTACGATGGAGGGGTTCACAGCATTAAAGCCTCAAAAGGGCATTGCTTCTTCCATTGCTGTAGCCTTGGACTCAAACAGAAATCAAACATGCCTCTCCCTCTCCCTTTCCTGTTTGCAGCTTTTCTTCCAGCTTCTGGCTCACAAAACTCCACTCAGGCCTTTTGTCTTTCTAACCAATAAGACAGCTGAGGGAGAGCAGAGTTGCCATACGTCCAGATTTTCCTGGACATGTCCAGAATTCAAACGATGAAAATGGCACTCAGGAAGAATTTCCAGAAATCAGCTAAATGTCTGCGGAAACCCAGATGTATGGCAACGGGGGTGATTCTTTGCTGAAAATGTCTCAAGAACTGAAAAATTGGGTGTGTGGGTGTGCGTTTAGTGGCTCAAATGCTGTTCAAAAGGAGAGCGGCACTGGCACCCAACTAGATACTGCCAGTAGCAAGACCCAATGGAGGAAAAGCAGTGCGAGGGCTGCAGGAGGCCTTACGCCACCTTCTCAAAATCAGGCAGGGCAGGGAAGGGTCCACCCTTCCCCCCAAAAAAGCTCACAACTTAGTCTAGATTTTCACTTTTGGAAGGGAGACCCACCAACTTGTCCTTTGTCACAGAGCCACTTCCTTTGTTCCCTGTAATGACCCATACTGAGTGGGACATTACCAGGCTGGCCTGGCTATTCCAGCAATTGAATCCAGGCTGGATCCAGGAATTAAAGTAGGGCTCAGACATACACCCTACCCTATAACTTGTAACAATATAAAAAGGCACATAGAAGTAGAAGATAACATGTGAATTGGTATTTTGCCTTTCCTTGTAGTTTGTATTCAAAATCTTATTTATTTCCGCGGATCTTTCTGTGCTTCCCAAGATGGGCGTCATATGTTCAAGGCATATCTGCAAAAGCAGATCTGGGATACTTGCAATAGCAAGTTTATCTTTTGCATACTTGTTGCACAGCATCACATATGCAATTGGTTAAATTACATGATGCCCCAGTTTAACGCACAGGTCTAGCAAGAATTGCACACCATTTCTCATTCAAAGGCACGGAGATCTAGCTTAATTGCTCATTGTTCCCCATTTAAAAGCAGAGATCTGGGTTAATTACACATTGTGCCCCATTTGGTGCCGGTCTGGATCATTATTGTGCATTGCATGCACAATTGCTCAACTACACAACAACTTGTACCATGAATAACAATTGTTGTTGTTTTTCTCACAAGCTCTCATTCTGCCAATACATGAAAGGGAAGCAACAAATATCCTGGGACTTCTCTGATCCTTTATTACATTGTTCTTCTGAGCAGTTTATTTGCAGCTGATCTGATTGTTGGAATGGAGAAAGTGTGGTATTTGACCTTCTTTTTTGAGAGCCAAGAAACAATTACTGATTCCCTAAGTTGGGCTCTTCCTTTGGCCAGAGGAAGCACTTCCCAGGCATGATTGAACGATCTTAAAGAGATAGGAGGACACAATATTCTATTAGACTACAGATAATAGGTTTTGGTTTGTTTCCCTGCAGCTAGCTGAAGGCATTTGGAAAGAGGGATTGCTGTTTGTGGCATGTGCAGTCATCCTAGTGCCATCTCTGGTCAAACAGATTTTAGTGGGGCTTGTATTGTTCCAAAAACCTATTCGGCCAGAGGCAGGAGAGGCAATGTGTGTGCAATAAGGGAAGTGATCTCTATTTCTCTCTCAATGCTCCTAAAAAAAACTAATTCTTTATTTCTAGCCATAAAAAAGCTTGGCACACACAGGCAGACTTTTGAAGCATCTCTGGTTGCAGACCCTCTGACTGTCCCTATTTTCCAGGGTCAGTCCCAGAATTACAGAAGCTGTCGGTTTCTGATTTGATACTGGAATATCACAGTTTTCCTTAGGACATCCCTATTCTCATTGGAGAAATGTTGGAGGGGTATTGAGTTATGTGACCCGGGAGCCAACGGAAGACCTCTGAAGGCAGCCCTATATGGGGAAGTTTTTTTTTTAATGTTTAATGTTTTATTATGTTTTTATATATGTTGGAAGCCGTTCAGAGTGGCTGGAACAACCCAATCAGAAGGGTGGGTAATAATAATAATAATAATAATAATAATAATAATAATAATAATAATAATAATGGAATATGGCATCCCTGTTTTCATCAGAGAAATGTTAGAGGGTATGTTACAGAAAGAGACAAACACCAGGTGCTGTACCAACATGTGTGGGCCTTGCAGAGTTGTGTCTGCTACTTCGCGGTTATTATTAAAGCTGCCCTCCATTAATCATTTAGAAAAATACAAATGAAGGCCAATATTTCTCGTAAGAGGCATGGATCATTCATTACTGGAAATTTTCAGCACCATATTTCATTTCCAGGAGCATGGCACTTGTTGACAATGGCATCCAGAGGACCATATTCTCTCTGTATTTGGGGATTGTTGTAGGCTTCCAGATTATTTCTCCATTAGCCTTGCTCTTTTTCCTGTCTAATTGATGGGGCCACATAAGGGATTTCAGGGTTGCAGGGCTGCTTCCTAAACACTAGTTTGCCAAAAGTTTTGTCTCTTCATTTTTAAAATATATACACAGCCCTGTAAAACTCTTGTTCTGTTTTGCTCACACATTGTGCAGCTGGTTGTCATGGAGCCTGCTATACCAAATATGTTGTACCTTAGATCTTTCTGTAAGATGATTGCATATTATTATTTCAAATAATAAAAAGCCAGTGAAAGCAAACAGAACATTTCAGGTTTATTTTTATTTATTATTTAATTTGTATACTGCCTTTCTCCAGCAGCAGGATTCACTGATGGGGTGATCCTCCTAGCTCAGGAAGATCAGGCTGCCAATATGAGAAATGTACATTTCTTCAGGCAACGTGTTTCAGAGAATCAACTGTTGAGTGGAAGATAAATCACCGAGTTTCAGAATTATATAAGACTACAAAGTTAGACCTTCTTAAGAGGAAATTGATGAGAAATGAGCGATCTGTCACATGTGCCAAATGAGAAAAATGTCTTAGGTATTTCTTTTATCATGCATACACAGGAAATTATAGAACATTCCTTTACGTTGATAACTTTCCCGGATGGCAGTTTCCCAATAGCATTTTATAAACATAGCTGAATGCAGTTTCCCCCTCCTTTCATTTTAATATTTACTGTTTCTAAAACCGAGTTTAAATGGCTATAGCTAGGCAAACAAAGCCATTTCTGCAATCCTTAAAATAGATGAGCTAGTTTTTTGGGGGCAGGGAGTCAGATGAACTGTGCTAGTTGAAAGCCAACAAAGAGGGTTGTGGTTGGTTGGTTGGTTGGTTTGTATTTTTAAAAAGGCAAAATCAGTGCCAGCACTTTTAAACAGCCCCTTTGGGATTCAGTTCAGCAAAATTAAGGTATTATTTTATTTTATTTTTAGAAAAAGAAAGAAAGAGGAGAAAGGAATCAAGTATATTTTAGAGAAGGCAGTTGCTTTCTTGACATTTTTTTAAAAATCACCAGATTGTTGAAATCTATCCACAAAGCTACTTATTTAAAACTTCCCCTTTGTGCCACTTAGAATGAAGCTGAAAAACATTTGATTGCATTGAATAAATACCGTCTCTGCCAAACCCTAAATAAATTTAATCTGGAAATGTTTGCATGCAGTGAAATGGGACAACAGAGAGTAGGAAGGAACTCTTCGTATGCCACTGAAGTGAGCATGACCATCCAGTCTCATTGAAGACAAATGTAGCTCAAGCATCTCTCGAGCAGGCAAAGATTCAGCTGCCAGCTCTTTACCTTTATACTGGGAAGGATGTTTAGCTGTGGAAGGTGAGGTTGTGATGCAACCTCTTCAAGGAGCAGGAACCCTGCCAGGAAAAACAATGACGATACTGCCATTCTCCAAACTTCTGCTCTCTCCAAACGGTATGTGCAAAACGTATCTGTGGGAAAGGCTTCTCAGTGCAAGAGTCAAAAGTGAAAGAAAAAAGGCTGTTCTATAAGAAATACAGAGCTTTGAAACTGCTCCCACAAAGAACAAGCTGAAAGCGAGCCTTTATATAGTAATAACAGCAGATGCAGCCTGATTGTTAGCACCAGCTCTGCTGCAAGATGCTGGTTGACTCAAAGGGGTGCTGCCCTCTCCAGTAATTTCCTACTGCAGTGGAGCAGGGGGGAGTTTGAGTCTTTCAGGGTTGTAATACAGTGGAGTCTTCAGAGCAGGCATAGGCAAACTCAGGCCTCCAGATATTTTGGGACTACAATGTTGGAACACGCCTGGGGGGCACACGCAGCCCCCGCAATGAGACAGACCTCTCTGGGCATCTTCCTGGTGAAGCGCAGCCCCGGGATGTTCTCCAATCTTCAGTCCCGGTGTGCTGTAGCGACATATATCAAAAGATATGTGCACTCTCTATCAGCAGAGTATAGCAGAAACGATCGTGGAGTGTGAGTGCAGCATTCTAAGTGATTTATTAAGCAATATATACAGGACAAAGCAACCATGGTGTCTTCTCACAGTGTGGTGTTGTGGTTAAGAGCGGTAGACTCGTAATCTGGGGAACCGGGTTCGCGTCTCCGCTCCTCCACATGCAGCTGCTGGGTGACCTTGGGCTAGTCACACTTCTCTGAAGTCTCTCAGCCCCACTCACCTTACAGAGTGTTTGTTGTGGGGGAGGAAGGGAAAGGAGAATGTTAGCCGCTTTGAGACTCCTTCGGGTAGCAATAAAGTGGGATATAAAATCCAAACTCTTCCTCCTTCTTCTTCTTCTTCTCCTCCTCCTCTGAGAGAGAGTAAAGACGTACAAAAGTACAGTACAAGCGGAAGAGATAAGACTGGCTTCCGTTCTCACACTTTCCAAGCCTGGAAAGTAAACACAGACATGTGATATAGTAATCACACATCCAGCAATGGAGGAGTGAAATGCTGACATACAACTCACATCATTCCTAGCTAACAGGACCAGTGGTCAGGGATGATAGGAACTGTAGTCTCAAAACATCTGGAAGGCAAGTTTGCCTATGCCTGCCTCAGAGTAAGAAGATGCCACATCCTTGGGCTGACAGGCAGGGGCAGCAAGCACCCCTGGGACTTGGCCCTACATGCCCTTCCCCTTCAGGTTTGAGGTCCTCACCTTCACCACCTGATGAAGAGGCATCAGACTCCTGGTCCTTGACAATGATAAAGCAGCAGTGTGGGGAGAGGACACTGAAGTTGATGCAGGTAATGATATTGAGTCATATCATATGACCACACAAAGCTACGGGTCAGAAATGGGAAACCTGTGGCCCTCCTCTGCTGCTGAACTACAGCTTCCAAAACCCATGACCATTGTCCAGGCCAACTGGGAGTTGCAGTTCAATGACATCTGGAGGCCCACAGGTCTCCCCATCCCTGCTATAGGTAAATGACAAGGAAGGAGTACCTTAAACACAGCCATCACTATGAATATCAAAGTGAAATAAGCCAAGGACATATTGGGACTCAGGTTAACTGTTTATATTATACAGGATTCACTGTTATTATGCAACCAAGAATAAATTTAATTATTCTGATTTTAGACTTAACCCTGAATTAATTGAACCACCCATTTTTTGTTCAGAATGAAGACATGCTCAGCAAGTTCTATTCTTAAATACGTTATGTCCTCCTTAACACCTTCCCATGAGTATTTGCGTAGGAAAGCTTGTGAAGTTTCTCTTTGCTGAAGATTCCATAACTATGCAGTGCTTACCTTTACAAGAAGGCCTCTGATCCGTAAGTGTGAGGGGTACCATGATTCAAACAGCTCCACTTATAACAGTTCTAGGGAAATAAATGACTGAAACACTAAAAAATATTAAATGGAGTCAAAAGTTCATAATATTTGTACCTCAAATATTATGAACTTTGCCTCCATTTAATATATTTTAAAGAGAGAGGTGGATGAAGTGTGCACAAGTACGTGATTTACACCTTAAGATTTCACACACCATAAAATAATATTTTATTGTGGGTTACTTGAAGTCTCTGGGTATCTAATCAGAACCCTGACTACATAAATTCAAACCTATATCCTTGAAGTATCAATTTAAAGGGGGAAACCCAGCATAGCCTCACTTCCCCCAATGGTTTGGAGTAAGAAGGAAATCCAGATCGCTCAGATATGTTTAGGCAAGTGGGAATATATTTTCAAGATGAATAGCTCAAAAGGAGTTGGTATAAAGACCCTGTGGGAAAGATAATGTCAATAGCCTTCAACGTGATTTCTTTTTCTTAATTGAATTTTAAAAATGGATCAGGTGCTCTGAAAAATAATTACAAGGCTGCTGTGTAATAACACACACAGTTATGTTGCCCCCACTGATTATCGCAGTGCTAAACCTGATCACTGCTGAATTCCCGGATTATAAACTAACTTCCACTCCTAACTTTCAGCCCAGTGACCAAAAGGTGCTAATTACACATTCTTCTTATAGCAAGGCAAGTCTATCAGCAGCCTGTGAATCCCCCCAAACTTGCTGACTGAATATAGAATGGCCTGTCCCTAATGAATACAAGCTGAGTTTGCACTATTTTCGATGTCAAAATCAAGTTATTTCCAGGAAGAAACAAGGAGCTTAAACTGAATTAGAATATTGCAGCAGTATGAAATACAAAAGGGTGCTGTGCTATTATCAGGGGTGGCTGTCAATCTGATTTTTTTTTTTTTTGCCCTTCTCATAAACCAGAGACAGAAAATAGATAAGATCATTTATATTATAAAATGCTGAAGAGGTCAATGGAGTACTGTGCAAATCAAATTCTAACTCAAAAGACTATGTGGAGCAATGCAATTCTGATTTCTTATTCAATTTTGGGCACATATTGTAACAAGACAGTGGCAAGTCGCACAGCACCACACACAAAATCTTTAGCAGATTCTTCCCCTGAGCTCACAACACTGTGATCTATTTTTAATGGGTAAGAAAGTTACTCATTGTTAAAACAAGACTGATTTCATATTCCGTTAAAAAAACAGCCGCAGAGACCCTGTAGTCCACGCTTTCAAGCTTCACTGCGGTTGCTTTGTCCTGAGTACCATCATTTTTATTTTCAGGAACACAGAATGTTTTAGGGTTGTTGAGTGGGAGGGTTTGGGGGGGGGAATTGCTAATGAAAAAGCTCTTGGAAGTTAACAAAAACATTCCCCATAAATATGATTTCTATTGTACTCCATGACTAAAAAGACAAAAGTGACAAGAGATCTAAATTAGTGCAGTTTCTGTGGACACCAGCCAGGCCCAAAACATTTTGCTGCCTCGTGCAAAAAATAAAATAAAATAAAAATTGAATTTGACTTTAGCAATGGCATCGGGACACCAGAAGGCATCAGGCTTAAGTCCATCCACACCTCGCCACCATTCTTCACCCATCTTCTGCCTGAGGCAGTCATGTCATTCTGCCCTGTATAGTATACACCAGTGTTTGTTATATGGTATTCTACAGAAGCCCAAGGCCAAAGGGGTCCTGTAAAGAAAAAAGTTGCCATGGTGGGCAAGCATGCATAGTGTGTGATTTCCATTGAGCTACAGCCATGGGAGTTAAATGCACTATTCAAGCAATTGTCCTGGGAATCCTTCCCCTTCTTTCCTTCCCTCTCTGTGCTTTCCAAGGATTAAATTTCAGTAGGGGTTGGTGAGGCAGCAGAGTGTTGCTTACCTGGCTTCTCAACAACACTGCATGTTGCTGCTGGTTACTGAGAGGGAGAGGGGAGCAGCTGAACCAATCTGACACACTCCCTGCTGCCATGTCTCTGCCACACCCAACAATGTAGTTACGGGAAGGCAAACTAGGCAGTTGCCTGGGGTGGTAAATTTGAGGAGGAGACACCTCATCCAAAAGCTCAGCCCAGACTCTGGAACTGGCAGTTACCACAGTGGCCTCATGGGCCAGCAGTGGGGCAGACAGAGTGACCTCAATGTACCAACTAAGGACAGTGCCCCCCACTCTGAAATGGGAGGTATTGCAGCTCCGGAACAGCCTCTCCTAAAATACAGAGCGTTTCTGTCATCAGTATGACATTCCTCTTTGATATTATCCACCTTGGCAGTCACAGTTATTCCTCTGTGGTGACACTGGTGAAAATGGCTCATACCACATAGCATTTCCAGCTTCAAAACAAACAAATAAATAATAATAATAAATCCTTCCAGTAGCACTTTAGAGAGCAACTAAGTTTGTTCTTGGTATGAGCTTTCGTGTGCATGCACACTTCTTCAGATACACTGAAACAGAAGTCACCAGACCCTTATATATAGTGAGAGAGTGGGGAGGGGTATTACTCAGAAGGGTGGTGGGAATGGGTGATTGGCTGATAGGTGTAACTCTTGTTTAGTTCCGGGACACATGCATTGAGATGCGGGTAAATTAGGGTGGTTTTGCTGGATAGGCTTGCTTGCTGTTTGCTACTTTTGTTTAGGACCTAATTGGTGGAGTTTATACAAGAAGTAGGTTTCACTCACTAAATAGTTCATTAAAGACTGTATATATCTTATCTATCATTTTTAACTTTCTCAGTGGCAAATCATGTTTCTCAACAAATTGGCACATTTAAAAATACTATGGTACAGATGCCCAGCAAAGCTACATTTTTATTTCAAATAAGGGGGAAATTCTTACATCTAATCTAATAAAGCCGAGATTCTCTCTCGTGTTCTTTTACTTTTGTATCGTTGTCTACATTTCTAGGTCATTCTAAAATGATGACTTTGTTACCTTCCTGGAAAAGTTCTGTAATTCAGAGTTTCATTTTATTCTGAAAAAGGGTCATGTCATTCAGCCTGGATCTAACATGTCAGTGCCACTTAGTATTGTGTTTCTTCTGACCTTTTTTTCTTAAGGTCCACCAAGTAGTGGTGCATTTTGTGTAAGGAGAGTGGTGGGAATCTTCAGGACGCCTTCTTCAGTGTACTTTATTTTCCTGTTCCTTTTGTAAAATTTTGAGGGCAAGACATCTCTTTTTTTAGATTATATTCAACTTTGACAAAGTGTGACACTTCTGTCTATCCAGATAGCAAAGGACAGGCTTCCAAACTTTGCAACTGTGTCTGCACTTGCCGGATGGAAAAGACTTGGGCTTCCTATGGTTATAACTATCACTGGAGAGAAACAGTGATTCAACCGATAATAGAACAGACCCTGTAATTCAAGGAGATATGGTTTGTGAAATTGCCCCATTAAAACTTTATTTCTACAAATTCTCTGATTCTTTAGCATGTCTGCTTGGGAGAAAGTCCCATTGAATACATGGGGCTTACTTCTAATTAGACATGCATAGGACAGCACTATTAATCTCCAATTCCTTCTCCACCTCCCAAAAAGCATGATGTCAAGGACTGCCTTTTAAAGGAGTGGGAAACTTTTTCTCACTTCTCATGGGCCAACTTTGGCAGACAGGCAGGTCAACCCAACTTTCAATCACCTGGTTTCATTATGATGTCACATGATTGACAAATTGGTATCCCACTCACTTATTAAAATTCTTTCATGGGAATTGACACCTTGACACAGACGGAAGGAAGAAAGGATCCTTTTGTAAGCGAAGAGACTTCTCCTGAGCGGTGCACTTGCTTGCAAAACTCTCTTCCCCCCCTTCCTTCCCCACTGTGTGAGGGGGAGAAAACTGCATTTTACAACTAAGGTAGAGTGCAGGAGAAATCTCCTCCATTCCTTTATCCCCATGCAAATGCATCCTGAAGTTCCAAAACACACCTTTCTTCCTGTTTTCGGGGGGGGGGGGTGAGGAGCATTTTAAAAGCACTTAGCTGGCCAATGTGAGAACAGGGTGTGGATTACAAGGGCTATTGTTCTGATCCAACAGAATCTTCTTACGATCCAGTTTCCGCAGTGAGTGGAAAGACACTGCCTGGATACAGGTTTCATCCACAGATGTACAGTGGGGTAGATATGGAATACTCACTGTTTGTTCAGTTATTTGTAATATTTACTTCTTCCCCTCCCCACAGTGTTTGCTTAGATGTAAACCCTGAATAATTCAATGGGACTTAATGCCAAATAAGCAAGCATAGGACTGAAGGCTGATTCAATATGCCATTGGGATATGAAACCTCATAAAATAAAATGTTATCTTGTAAATTCATTGCATGCTAATCTCATGATTATATCTGGAATTTATTAATGCCCAGGTTTGCTCTGACAAAGAAACCCATGGCCGAATGCACAACTGTGTGGGGTAGGGCTGGGCTAGGCTGGTAATTTTTAGAATAGGCATTGTGCACCTCCTCATGGGTCAGTGACACACCTTAATTATTCCTTAGGCGTTCCAAGGCTAAATCTGGACAGTCAAACTGCTACTTCAAATTAAGGGTTGAAAATAGCCCTGAAACAATAGTATAACTACAGTAAAAGAAATAAAGTAACTAACAGTAAAGACACTTTAAAATACTGTAAATGATAGGGGCGGTGAATAGGGTAGAGAGGAGGAAAATCTCCAGAAATTGGTTATGTGAGCAAGTGCAGGCTGCCTGAATGTTAAAATCCTCTCTATGATCTGCGAATATTTTTGCTAGGATCTATTGGGTTTTCTTTCTTGCTGTCCTGGGCTGCCAAAATCCCGTTCAGTTAGATACAGTCAGCTTTGAACTAACCACCTCTGCCTCCTGCTGCTTCAGCATTCTCAGTTTGTGGAGAGGAGGAGGAGGAGGGAGAAACCAAAGTGCAAGATAAAAGCAAACACCTCCCTTCTGTGCAGAGAGAGAGAGAGAGAGAGAGAGATGCGCACCGGCCATCTTTACAGCTGGCGGTCGTTTTGCTTCAGTTACGTTGAAACGGATGGGATGCGTCGGCCATTTTCGCGAGGGGCGGAACTGAAGGCGGCAGCGGCCATTCCACTTGAGGGCAGTTTCACTTCAAACCCATTGAAACGGAGGCAAAACGAGGCGGCTCTCTTTTCTGAGGGCAAGGGTGCGAAAGGGGAGTTGTCCCCTCCATGTGATCACCCCTCCTTCCTTCCTACCTACCCACCCACCCTCCGTGGAGCTCTGGAAACACATTTCCCTGTAAGAGGAATATTATTTGCAGCCGCTCTTGGCTTCTTCCGTACTCTGCTTTTAACGATTTTAAATGCTAGGGTGATGGTTTTGAAGGGCAGTCGGGAAAAGCAACCACCCGTGAGTAAACCTCTGGGAGAGGACGGCTTGCAACAGGCCGGGACAATGGATGGGAATGAGTGGATGGGTGGGAGCTTTCCTCCCTTGCTGGCTTCCCTCCAACTTGCTAGCTACTCGGGGGAATCCACTCGTTCCCGAAATCAGACAGTACTGTAAGTGCGAATAAGGGAGACGTCACAGGTCGCCTAGCAAAAACCCTTCGCCAGTGGGAGGGCTTTGAAGGCTGGGCTAGAGTACTGTAATAGAATTGCAGAGTTGGAAGGGACCTCAAGAGTCATCCAGTCCAACCCCTTGCAATGCAGGAATTTCAACAAGATCGTCCATGACAGATCGTCTGACCTATGCTTTAAAATCCTCCACGGAAGGAGAGTGCACCACCTCCCAAAGGAGACCATTCCATTGTTGAACAGCTCTTAACTGTCAGAAAGTTCTTCCAGGTGTTTAGTCAGAATCTCCTTTCTTGTAACTTGAAGCCATTGGTTTGGGTCCTCGCCTCTGGAGCAGGAGAAAAGAAGCTTGCTCCATCTGCCACCAGACAGCCCTTCAGATACTTGAATGTGGCTGTCTTAGCTCCTCTTTGCCAAGCTAAATATACCCAGCTCCCTCAACTGTTCTTCATAAGGCTTGTTTTCCAGACCCCTGATCATCTTGGTCACCCTCCTCTGCACATGTTCCAGCTTGTCAACATCCTTCTTAAATTGTAGGGCGCACAGAATAGAGTGGGGTTATTACTTCCCTTGATCAGGGCAGCATACTTCAGTTGATGTAGCCTAGAATAGTATTAGCTTTTTTTTGTTTGCTTCTTTCCTAGCCCCAGCCTGACCTAAATTTCTCAGGTGTTCTGATTTCGGCATCATGCTGTGTTTGCAGCTTAAGGAGGAAATAATGCACATCTTGCAATATCCCCTTTCCTCTGTGCAATGACTCCACAGGGAATTACACCATTATTATGAGTGGTATTCCAATGCTCGCTCTACTCAGAGTAGCCCCATTGACGCTCATAGACATGACTAATTTAGGTTCATTAATTTCAGTGGGCAGGGCTGGCCTCTGTTGTTCCTTCCTCCTCTTCCTCCACTGCCTCCTCCGCTGATTCCATTGCTGATCTTCACTTCCCCCATAAAATCTTCACTTTTCCCTCTCACCCTAAAGTTGATTTATACTCTCCCGTCTCATTTCAACTGGTGTGTGGGTGTGGTGAAGGATTTTGTAGTTTGTCTCAGGTGCCAAAATGTCTTGAGCCAGCCCTGTCAGTGGGTCTGCTGTGAGCAGGACTTAGTTGAATACTACCCGGAAGCTGTACGTGGGCTCCCTCGGTCAGTAACGCGAGATGAGCGGCGCAACTCCAGAGTCGGACACGACTGGACCTAATGATCAGGGGTCCCTTAACCTTTTTACCCTTTGGTTGTAATCCCATTCTTACTAGGCAGTAAGACTCATTGGGCACTTTTAAACTGGCCTGTTTAGGTCTACATTGCCTATTGTTTAAAGGCTTTCAGCAAGGCTTGCTACACTGCCCATTTCCCTGATGAGTTAGTTCTGTGGCTGTGTAGGGTTCTTCCAGGCGACCTGTTTATTGAGCATCCACCCTGATTTGCTTGCAGAAAGCTTACACAGATGTCAAACTATGCCCAGTCTTTACTGTGTGCTTGTGGGGAGGCTATAGAGCTATGAGTATTCATCCTGATTTGCTTGTGCAGTGGTTTGATGTATTTGCATTAACCAGTTGTTTATCTAACAGCATTTAGTGCATTTCCCCATCTCTTTCCTAACAACAACAAAAATTGTTGCAGCAGCAGCAGCAGCAGCAGCAGCAGCAGCAATAGAGCACTTTGCTCCACTTTAATTGCACAAACTCAGCTTTCCAGTATCTGTTTGAATCCCTCACACAGAACACTGATAATCTGGAGGCAGCCCTGGTCATCCAGACCTGTCATATGCATTCCATGCCATTAAAAGCAAACAACTTTACATATTTTGTATGTGACAGCTTTTTTGACAAGTTCCCAAAGATTACAAATAAGCTGATGTTGGCTATAATTCTAAAATCCACTTGTATTGGCAGAGCTCCACTGGTGGCAGAGTCCCCTTCAAAGTCTAAATAAATAATATCTTTTCTGAGAAATAAGATCTGTTTCTCTTGGTATGGAATACACAGTAGCCAGCCATGCCAACAAAATACCCTGAAGGATCAAATATAACATTTAAATATAAATTGATGGGAAATATTTAATGGATGCAGATTTACTTATTTGCCTAAATAATTTTTCCTGGAAAACCTTTTTTTTAAAAAAAGTACACATACTGTCCCCAACTTCCAGAGCTTTTTCTGAGGTAGACAATGGTATACCAAAGCACTCCATCCCCTTTTGTGCCAACATTCAGTAGATGTTTTTGTAAAAATAGTTCCAGTTGCAGGTGGGTAGCCGTGTTGGTCTGCCATAGTCAAAACAAAATCGAAAATTCTTTCTAGTAGCACCTTAGAGACCAACTGAGTTTGTTCCTGGTATGAGCTTTCGTGTGCATGGTATCTGAAGAAGTGTGCATGCACACGAAAGCTCATACCAGGAACAAACTCAGTTGGTCTCTAAGGTGCTACTAGAAAGAATTTTCGATTTTGTTTTGTAAAAATATTCAGCTACAGTTTTCAGCACTAGAGTTACAGTATCAATTGCACTGATGAAAATCATACCGTTGAAAGTAGCCTTCTGATTTAGAATAATATGATGTGTGTCCTGGTTTACACCCTGGCCTCCATTCTTTTCACCAAGTATTGTAATTCTGCAAAGCTAAACTGGGATTGCTCATGCCATGCGAGTTTGATAGGCACAGACATTTGCAGAATGAAGACACTGGGTTATGAAAGCTTGCCCATTGATAGACAAGCTGCTCTGAGCTTCACACAGCAGTCTGCAGATATACTAATTCACCATGGGTCTTTGATATGATAAATTAGTGTGAAGGAGAGGTGCCAGTCACCAGTCATACTGCTGGCATTTGCAAAACAGCCATGGTAGAGCATCACTCCCCGTGATGTTCCCGAATGTTTTGGGAGCACACATATCTCCCTCATACTTTCCATGAGAATAATAATTAGGATGCTGATTAATTAATTAATCGGATTTATTTATTAAAGGCCTTTTTGATTGACTAAAATGTAGCCCACCTAATCAGGACACAGATGTTTCCTCCTCCCTAATGTTAATTATTAAATGTTCCTTTTTAATAACTGTACATAGCAGGCATCATTATAGATGGGACTGTTCCCTTCCTTTAAAAGATGTGTCTTACAAGATGGTGTCTGCTACAACAGATTTATGTGGCATCTGAAAACAAAGAGAGTGCTTTCTTATCACTGCAAAATAAATATTTTATGTACATGCAAATATATGCAGATGTAATTAGTTAAAATTCATACCACCAGGGCTTCTTTTCAGCCAAAACTCACCGGAACTCAGTTCCGGCACCTCTCAGGTAGGTGCCATTGCCATTCTAAGAGAACAAGGGAGGAATTCATGGTGAGTTCCAGCACCTCTTTTTCTAAAATAACAGCACTGCATAAAGCTAATATATTGAAGCTTCAATTTTGGATTTGATATCCTGCTTTATCACTACCCGAAGGAGTCTCAAAGCGGCTAACATTCTCCTTTCCCTTCCTCCCCCACAACAAACACTCTGTGAGGTGAGTGGGGCTGAGAGACTTCAGAGGAGTGTGACTAGCCCAAGGTCACCCAGCAGCTGCATGTGGAGGAGCGGAGACGCGAACCCGGTTCCCCAGATTACCATTACTCTTAACCACTACACCACACTGGCTCTCTTTTTGTATTCACTTACCTGAGAGTAAACCCTTTTGCCCTCAGTAGGACTTAGCTCTGAGCAGACTTGGTTAGGCTTGCACTGTAAGATTTCTCTAATCAGGTGACAACCTTTTAAAGAAAACAATGTGCGAAGAATTATTGAGGCAGCATATGAAGTGCTTTGATTACTTGGAAAACATGCTGTGTTGGCTAAGCCTGTGTAATACTCTCTCCTCATGAAATATTGTGTGTTTTTATTTCCTCTTTTAATCAGTAATAAAAGTCCATTTAAACTTAACAGGAGTAAGACTGCACTTTGAACCCTCAGCTGGTAGGAAGATTCCAGATAAAGAATTCCTCACATGCTGAAAATGTCAGCATTGTACAACTCTGACAGGATTTTCAGGGTCAGGAGATGTCCTGTGAGCTATGTGGTCGCTTCATGAATGAGACCTAGGCAAGAGCTAATCCCATTTCCATGGCTGAGATGTGGAATTAAAGGAAGTTTGCAGGCAGTATGCTTTGACTTCGTCTGTTTTGTAAGGGATGTTAGTTCTTCTGACCAAGTAACAATTCTGTATTTCTATCCAGGAAACAACATGAAGCCAGTAATCGTGGTTCATGGTGGAGCTGGTCGCATCTTTAAAGATAGAGAAGACGGATGTCGTTCTGGTGTCACCAGAGCAGCGCTGAAAGGTTACGGTATCCTTAAAAATGGAGGGAGTGCATTAGATGCAGTGGAAGAAGCTGTGGTAGTAATGGAAGAGGATCCACATTTTAATGCAGGTAATTTTTGAGAACTTTCTGTGGCCCCCACGGCCTTCGTCCTTGTTCCCATGTCCCAATGGAACTCAGCTTCTAGCTAAGCCAGTAGCACAGATAACTGAAACAACCATGTATTGCTTCTCTTTTCACCACTGCCTTCCCTTTCTCTGCTGTTTACCTGTTTCATATTTTACACTTCAAGCACCTCAGGGCAGCAAACTGTTGTCTTAAATATAAATTAACAGAAGTTGTGCCTGTGCATGATGGAGTGGGGCTTTATAATCAGTTATGGAATTCCCTCTCCTGGGAATTGTTGCCTTTTAGGTGCCAGTTCCAGACATTTTTATTCTCTCTGGCTTTTTAAATAAAATGACATTTTTAGATCTGATGAAAGAGGGAGTTATATTTTAAACACTGGAAGTGAGTCACCCATTTGACTGGTTTTGAAGAGAATTTGGAAAGTGCTTTATTTTAATTGTGAGGGTATGCTTGGGGATTAATTATGAAATTGTATTATATTGTAATTTCTCAGTGTGAACCATTTGGGGGTATATTTGCATGAAGGGCAGTATCACTGTGGAGATGCAGCAGGTTGCCCACTGTGTGTACAGTCATACCTCGTGTTGCATACGCTCCGTGTTGCATACGTTCAAGTTACGGACCTCCGCAACCCGGAAGTCCTCCACAGAGGGTGTGCGTGGGTGCACAGAAGTGTTCTGCGCACTTCGCACATGCACAGAAGTGCAAAAACCCGCGAACTTACAGGTTTTTTCTCCTTTTTTTTCTTTGTTTGCGTTACGTACGCCCAGGTTACGTAGCGCGACACGGAACAGATCGCGTACGTAACACGGGGTACCACTGTACTTCCTGCAAACAAGACGTTTTGTTTCCACAATCTTTTTCATCTGGATGAAAGGTCCCTGCCGTAGGTGTTCATTTTGTATTCTTACTTAAACCCATCTTCAATTTTTGGTACTGTTTTAAAACTATCTTTATCTGTTTTCATGGTATGATTGCAAATCACCTTGAGACACATGTAAAAGCAGATTAATAAATTAAACAATAACAATAAAACACAATAGCTATAGGAAATGAATAAATTAATAAGTATCAGGTCTAAAAGGAAATGTATTGTATTTGTTCCACGTTTCCAGTTGAGAATACCCTTTCTTACTTTCTGCCTGAATGAAGTTTGGTAAACAGCAGGAAAAAAATTTAAATCAATGTCTCCATCATGATAAAACAGATACGATTTTGGCAGGATAACTCCTCTTTATGGATTCTTTTCATGTTTACATTGACAGTTCCACTGGCTTGATTTGGTAAACTGAAATGAATCCAATTAAGAACTCTGGCCAGAAGTTTTAACGAAAAAAACATACGTTTACTCATAAGTAAATACAAATGTAATATCAATCCTGTTAAGGATTACAGTCTTAAATGAAAAAATAGTTTCACATTGGAAATTTTTCTTGAAAGTCTTTTAGAAATTGATGTCAGGGCTTCCACGATGCGTGTCAGATGTAAACCAGGGAGACCAGGACAGGGCCCCGTTTCGGCATATATGCCTTCCTCAGCTTGTTTTTTATGATAGAAGTGTATGAAATATATATGGTTTCTATTTCTTTGATTCCTAAGAAGATATAGCGTCTTAGAAGAAGTTTTCCTGTGTTTTCTGGCGTTTCCTTTCCGTTTTTTGGTTAAAACTTCTGGCCAGAGTTCTTAATTGGATTCATTTCAGTGTATTTGGCAATAAGAACTCCAACTTCTTTTACGATTGATTTGGTAAACTGGCAGCATGGTATTAAACAGCCTAACGGGAATTTTTGAATTTTCCTTATGGACCAGTGTGGCTCCCTTTGTTTTTTATGTGCCAGTGATTCTCAAAACATGTCTGAGAGAGCCTCATTCATTGTGGGGAAGGGGTTTTTGTTGTCGGTATCCCTTTCCACTCTCTGCTGCCTATTAACCAAAGTTACAGATGAGAGATCAGTGCCAGGCCACAGTACAAGTGCCACAGAGCTGGAGGTATGGAAGAGCTGAGTGACACCACAATTGACCACTCAACTGTCTGCACAGCCTCCAGCTCTGTGGCACTTGTACTGTGGCCTGTTTCCCAGAGCAATTCAGTTACTTAAGATGGAAGTAAAAAAATGAAGGTTGGGAGAGTCCAGATCAATGTATTCAACTTTGTCAACAAATTGTGCCATTTTTGAAGTGAGACTGCTTTATTCTTTGAGAACCAGAACTAGATGAATTACTTATGTGGTTTAGGATTGCAGTCATTATTGCACATACCGGTAAGTCAAAAGCAACCCCTCTCCCCAATTTTTGTAGCAGAGGGGGATGGATGATGTTGACTATGAAGAGCTGCTATTAAGCCATCACAAATCCCTGATAACCTTTCTGAGATAATCTGAGTTATCATCAGTCGATGACAACTTTGACATTTAGCAAGCTTATAAAAATGTAGCGTTTGTGTAAGACTCTCTCTCTCTCTCTTGCAAGATCCTTCCATTCTAAAATTAGCAAAGCTTTTGTTTGAGAATACTTCCTCTTTATTCAGAAAAATTCAGTATTTTGGTACCTTGTTAGTAAAAGTACTTCATATTTCCGCTGGTGCTTTCGTGGGGGAAATGGCTAGTATGTGGGCCTGTATTTGTGATAGCCAAGCAACCAGCTCGTTAAATTTTGGCTATCCCCTGATGTACAAGGTATCTAGTTCTGTAGCCACTCATATCTACATAAAATATATGGAGAAAATGAGCTGTGCAAAAAATGGGAGTTGAAACATACCGTGCAGCTGTTATCTTCATAAAGGACAAAGCAGTCCTACTGTCATGTTGGGTGAATGTGATGCTGCAGGAGCACAATGACAACAGTAGAGCATGGAGGGGTTGAGGAATGGCTACTTTGTCCATTGCTCTTGGAAAATGCGCCAAAACGATGTTATCCTTTCTGATTACCCCTAGAAACCACAGTGTTCTAGAAAGCACTCTTCATCCCACTTGCAAACAGGGTAATTGGGAAACAATAAGACAGAGCCAGTCTTGCTTATTTATTTTGTATTTTGTGTTTTTATCTTATATTTTTATGCTGTCAATCGTCCCAAGATCTACGGATGAAGGGCGGTATGCAAATAAAATAAATAAATAAATAAGGTTTTAAAAAAGGGCACTGGTGTCAGGTGGAGATTTTTAGGTGCCATTAAAGGGCAGCAAGTGCCACTCCCCCACTCCCTTTTCTTAAAATGCAGGCACAGGGTATCATTTGGAATTTCTTCCTTTGGCAGCACCATTGCACCGAATCATCCTAAACCATAGCATCATAGAGTTGGAAGGGACACTAAGGGTCATCTACTGCATTTGAGATATAGCTTACTGGGCAACTAAATACGTTCTAACTTACCACTTCAATTTAGGAACTCAGGCTGATGGCTTGATTTAAAGAAAGCAAAAATGGAAAGGTTTTGCATTTGTGAGGCTTTGCTATAGCTGTATGTATACCACAGAGTGTAGTGACATTATTTATTTTAGCACCTTTTTAGGAGAGAATTCATGGTTGGTAGGTAGGTGGCAACAAAAATCTGCTTTATTGTAACCCACATTTTTAGTGTGTTTTAAGGATCCACCATTGTTCACCTTTGTTTCATTTGAGTCAAGTTCTGAACCTTCGGGACTGTTCAAGCTATGCTAGAAATTCATAGATTGTATATTTAAAGATTCCAAATTATTGTTGTTATTAGATTTCTTACACACTCTTCACCATGAGGTCCCATGGTGGGTTACAACAACCTTTAAAAAAAATTAGTGTTGAAAATAATATTACAGTCAAGAGAACAGGGTGAGTCTTAAAATATATATGAGTTGTCAAAGCTCAGGGTAAAGAGGTCCATCTTCAGTTTATGATGAAAACTGCAAAATGAAGGTGCCAGATGCATCTCTGCGAGGAGGCTCTCAAAGTAAGAACATGAGAAACGATCACTCAATACAGTGCTCCATTATTCCCCATCTACTTATGCACTTATAGTTGTTTCCCTCATATAGTAGTGATACTTAATGTATTCCCCCCCCCCCCCGTTTGATTGTTAGGTCGTGGCTCTGTGTTAAATGAGAAGGGCGAAGTGGAAATGGATGCCATTATCATGGATGGAAAAAATCTAGCCTCCGGAGCTGTATCTGCAGTGAAATGTATAGCCAACCCAATAAAGCTCGCCCGCCTTGTCATGGAAAAGGTAGGCTGAATGTGCACTTGAACAAAACAAAAAACAATAGGGATAGAAAATCGGAGGCCTTCCAAAGGATTTTGGATTCCCATCTGCCCCAGCTGGCATGACCAATCATCAAGAATGATTGAAAGTGGTGTTTGTTTGTTTGTTTGTTTTTAATACAAGAAAATATCTGGGTTTGACAGACACTCCTTCAGACTGTGTGATCACCTTTCAATCTTTTTCTTTTTGAAGAAGAGGTTCTGACATACCATAATGTGTGTTCTGTTGCCATCTTTTTTCCCTCCTCAAAAACAGCAATTGTGGACCAAGCCTTTTTAAACCCACCATGCCCATTCGCTACATCATTCTACAGCTTATGTTTAATTGCAGTACTTCATTGTTCAATGATGTCACTGCATTACTGATTTTAAAATTTCAGAAGGGACAAATTGCACCAAGGTTTCACTTTGTGAAAAAGAAAAAAGACAGTGTTTGCAGGGTTCAGTCCAGTTGGTCAACAGCTGCAGAAGAGGCAGATCTGCTCTGTGGCAGGGAAGTGAAGAAAGAAGCTGATAAGGGACTGATTAGGCAGGCATTTAGCAAAGCACCATTGAAACCCAAAGACTGACATACCAAGGTGCATTCGACAGTCATTTTGAATGACCCTCATATTTATTTTGAGGGCTCTAAGGTCCTGGCCACATTCAGCAGTTCATCACTAGCTCTCTTTAAGAAGCTCGGATGTGAAAAAGCTTTTTGCACCTGCACACAGCCACTTCACCCACCCCTTCGTGTGTGAGCAGGGAAACAAATCAGGAGCCTACAGTAAACTCTAGTTTCCTGTTATGTCTGCATCAGGAAACTATGGTTAATGCCAGGCTATGAAACCATGGTTTATATAGCCTTACTTGTTCAGAAGCCAGAACACTTTATTTTGCTGAAGTTGTGTTTCTCACCTGCGACTAGAAAATGGGAAGCTGCCTTTCTCTACGATATGTATCTTGATCACTGACACATCATTAGCCAGTGCTGATCTTTCTTGCCATGGTGCACAAGAAGAGGCAAGTAAGAGGCAAAGAATATCAGGTTAGGAATTTTTTTGTTTCAGGTCATCTTTGGCCCTTTTGAACAAGCAAAATAAATATGTTTCTCTAAGACTTGGTTATCTTTCCGTGGCACAATATTGGCTCCATCTGGTGGCCAAAGCATATTTCTTTGGATTTTGTCTAGCAACACCCATGAGCTTAGCCTATTAAATAGTCTATTGAGATACATTTCATTAGGCTGGGCAGACTATTTCCTTTCACAAGTGAATAATTCCTCAGAAGTACAGATCTCTTAAATGATTGCTTTTGGAGCTTTACCAAAATGTGTAGTGTGCTTTTCTTTTTTTGCAACAGAAGAGGAAATAATTACTTGAGAATAAGTCCCAGGAGAGTAGCTGGATTAGTTCTTTTAGCAACAAAAAGTCAGTGCACTTTGGCATCTTGGAGACTAGCTAGGTCAGGCATAGGCAACCTTCGGCTCTCCAGATGTTTCGGACTACAATTCCCATCATCCCTGACCACTGGTCCTGTTGTAGGCCAAAACATCTGGAGAGCCGAAGGTTGCCTATGCCTGAGCTAGGTTATCAGGTATGAGCTTTCACCAACAATAGTTCATTTGGGCAGCAATCCTGTATGTGCATAATATTTGGTGTAGATTTATTTATTCTGATCAATAACCAGTTGGGATAATCTTTGATTTAGCCCCACTGAATACATCAGAATTTGTTTGTGAGAAGGCAGGGCAAGCATAGGATAGCAATTTTACAAGATTCAAGAATGAGTTTTTGAATGTATAGGCTGAAAATTAAGGTCACATCCATTTCATTGGCTGTTTATGCAGGAAAAGCTCCCAGTACAAATTTATGCCCTGTATTAACAAGGTGAGAACTCAAAAAAATAGAACAGACTATGATTGATAGAACACTGAAAATACCATGGGGGAAAATGATGCAGTTGTGTGTGACATCTGAATAGTAAACAAGCAATCCTGTCTTGAGCTGCCTGCTAGTTCTTATGCTAAATAAATTAGTTATTGCTTCCCCAATGAACATCAGATATTATTCTAGCTTTTGGGGAAATTTCTTAGAAGGCTCCAATGTAGAACAATCTGCCTTTTTGGGAAATTTCTTAGAAGGCTCCAATCTAGAACAGGTTTGTTGTACTCGGGCTACACTGAAATGAATATGTCAAGTTGGTGCTTAAGATTAACTTAGGCAGGGGCGGAGCGAGGTGGTGGGCCGCTCTGGGTACCACCCGGGGGGTGACACTTGGGGTGACCCCTCCCTCTCTGGCCTGCCCTTCGCTCTGCCCAGCGCCAGCCGAGCGCTGAAAAAAGTCCTTTAAAGGGGGCTTTTTTCAGTGCTCGGCTTAGCAGGGAGGTGAGGGGTGGGCCAGCGAGGAGGGGTCACACCTGTCCCTCTCTGGCCCACCCCTCGCCTCCGCACTGCAGCTCTGCCCAGCCCGACGTGACATGTGCGACGTGACGTCACGGCGCACGCGTCACGGCGCCCCGCCCCCAGGGAGGTGCCTCCGCATACGCCGCCCCAGGTGGCGAAGAGGCTTGCTATGCCCCTGAACTTAGGTACCATTAATTTTAATGAGTTGATGCATGATTTCTTCAGATGAGGGTCGTAATGTATCCATTTGAAAGTCAACAGGAACTGTAATTAGCATGAATGTTTGGTAAGCAAATAAAAGGGATTTCCAGTGATACATTCACACTATCTACTCTAAAAGCCAATTCCAGGCATTTGAAAAAGTGCCAGATATAAATCTCTAAAGTGTGGAATGTAATGCACTGGGAGCAGTCAAATACAACATTCCTTGTTTTGCTAGAGTGGACATGCAAGGGAATGTTTGGTCCTCCAGCCAGTTGAAACTTCCTGTTCCTCCTGGCCTGGAGCATCCTTCCTTGCATGTGACTAGTGGGTGGGAGTGACCTTCCTTTCCAGACCTGGTAAAAGGCCAATGCATGCTGCCACTCTTCTCTTTTCCATCTTCTTTTCTTCCTGCGAACTTCCTGGAATGAACTGCTGGCTGCCAGCCAAGCAGTCCCCCAGGTCATCTCCCTTATGGGATAAACCTGTTAGTATAAGCTTGTAACTTTAAGCCTGAAGCCTGCCTTCAGGGATCACACTGTGCTCTGCCTAAGCATGAGTAAACTTTCTTTTTAATGTGTATGAATAAGACTGTGGTGTCTTTATTCTTTTAGGAGGGATTCAAGGGGTCTTACCAGGAAAATATTAGAACATATTTCAATCTGGACAAGCCAGATGGAATTGCGTATTGTCTTAAGAAACTCACACGAGTTTGCAGCTAGTTTTCTGCGTAAAGGGGAATGTAAACTCTGCTAAGTAAAGGAACTTGCTAGCACAAGTTAGGAAGGATATTAATAAACAATATATCCTCTCCTGCTACCCTGAACACCACCACATAAAGAAATAGCATGGTCCCTTAATATCTATTTTTATAGTACTACCAGTTACCTTTAGATCATTTGTGATATTAGCCAGGAATGAAGAGAAAGGGCTGTAGCTCATTGGCAAAGCACACGTGTTGCAGTTAAATGGTTCCATGTTCAAATCCTGATATCTTCTCTCCAGGAAATATTCCTGTTTGAAACACTTGAGAGCCACTGCAATGTAGAACCCTGGCTGGGACTGATGGGAGTTGGAAGCCCACAACCTCCCTTATTTCTAGAGCAGACAATACTGGAGAAAATGGACAAATGGTCTAACTCATTGTAAGGCATCTTCCTATGTTCTAGCTATGGAATTGGCCCTGGACATTGTTTATTGGCTCCTCTGAGCTAGGATTATGTGTCATTTCCTGTCAATGCACTTTCAGTGGTTTGTTTGTGTGCTAAATATCTCAATTCTATGCAGTTTCTAGTGTTGAGTTTCAGGTGTGTTGTGTTTGTTTTGTTTTGTTTGTTTGTGTGTGTGGTAAATTTGGGAAAGGGGAAACTGATATAACCTATAGTCAGTGTGATTTAAGTATGCATAATAAGATATAGGACTAGATTTTCTTGAATGACTTTCACTAATAAAATAAATAATGTTAAAAAGAATTGTCATGATTCTAGCACAAAAGGTAAAGTGTGTGAATTTGTATGTATTTTTTTAAAGAATAAGTAGCAAAGTGCATTCACAGGGCCATATGCCTGTTTTTAATATCTATTTTCTCCTCTTATCAGTATTAAGTGGTGGTATTTTATGTATTGCATCTAAGACTGCAACCCTGTTTACACTAACCTGAGTTCAACAGTCAGTCCTGTTGAACATAGTGTGGTTTACATTTTGAGTAAATATACAAAAGCTACAGATACTGTTGGTACTTTTTTTGTTTCACAAAAGCAGAAGAGGGCAGTATTACACAAAGTAAATGTTCAAAACAAAAAAAGGAAGAAATAAAAGAGCTGGAACATTTCAGTCATGTAAGAGTAAACTGACTCCATTGTCCTGCTTTGCAAATGATATTATATGATCCAAGCACAGGTATATGCAGGTATATGACTATTTGTATTGTCCTTTGTTGGAGACTGAAAACTCTTCCTTGTTCATACTTCGAGAGAAGAAAATTCTCCCGAGTGTTTCTTGTCTCAGACATAAGGAGATACTTTTGCTCATTTGACGCCAGAGAATTGGTCATCATGTGGGAAACTATAGTAACAGAGTAATGCTTCTACATATGTAGCTGGCTCCATGGTACTATTCTCTGTATGTAAATCTCCAACCCGCCTACTTTGTCAAGAGGTTCACTAGTCACAACAAAACCAGGAAGTAGGGTGAAACCTGTAGCAATTGAGGCGATCTCCTTATGAAATTGCCACCAGCAGATCATGTGAAACGCATGGCTGCACATTAATATAACACCATGCGACAGAAGCCGAGCAAATGAAAGGCAGCACTTCTGCATGCCTAAAAAGAAGCTGTTTTATTTCATATCCAAGTGTGGCTTCTGGCATATGCCCTGAAATTGACCATAGCTTGATACCAGGGGTCAGCTTCCTCTGACAATTACCTGGGCCCCCCACTTCCTTTTCTTCCTTCCTCACAATCACACAGAAACACACTTTGCCCCTTTTGTGCCTTCACATCCCTCCCCCACTAAAACTGAAGAAGGAAGACAGAATCATTTTGCTACACAGTTCCAGCCCTATTGTTAGGCAGAATGAAGTGGCCACCTCAGGTAGCAAATGCTTAGGGGTGGGGAGTGGTTACGTGTGGCAGGAGGACAAAGCTTTTTGGGCTGCTCAGCCTAACCTGTGTAAACCTACTGCCGTCAAATGTGTTGTCTCCCTGCCAGTATTGAAGTACAGTAAAATTCAAGCGCCAATTCAGTTGGCACTTGTATATGGAATGGTGGTGGTGTCACCCTCTGCTTTGCCTCAGGCAGAAAAATGTTAATACATCAAGGGCAGTATCTTTCAGGAGTCGGATCCTGGTCTCTTCTCTATGCGAAGCCTTGCACAATTGCAAGATAGTTATTATTTAATGGGCAGCGAATGTAGATTTCTTTATTAAAATGTACATCTTATTATGTCTGTAGCCTCTTGGCAGCGTACACTTTGAAAAGCACAATATACATATTCTAAAAATATATCTGTACTGCTAAGATTACATAAGATTTATCCTTGGCTTTGTTCTTTTACATCGTTCAAACCTTCTCTATTCATTTAAAAGCCAGTGTGTGGTGGTGGTGGTGGGGGTTATTTCATTTCATTTATTATATTTCTGTGTCACTTCCTTCCTCACATGAGTCACAAAGCGGCTTTCATACAATAAACCATAGCTGTCAAGTTTCGGATTTGAAAATAAGGGATCAGCAGTCTCACCTATCCCAGGGACAGTCACATGTCAGTGGTGGGCGGAGCAGCAATGTAAACTCCAAGCAGGCTCAGGCTCGGAGCATAGCAAATAGGAGGGCAGCCATGTGCTCCATGCAATGGAGCCCCATTGTCTTCTTGTCTGATCCCATCAAAACAGGACAGGAAGCAGCAGCTGCTCAAAGGCAGCCAGGCTCCGCCCACCAGCTAACCCTATTGGCCAGCTGAGGGGCTCAGCGGCAACGGATAGGGGCTGCTGCAGGGGGAGGAATACACCCCCCTGTAAGCACGGGAAACGGCTTTCACTTGCTTTGAGAACTGAGGCTTTTCTCTCCAAGTAGGCTAGGTCTTCCCACCCAGTCCCTGGCCAGCAGGGGAGGAGCTGCTTCCATTAAAAACGGGAAATTTAAGGGAAATAAAAAATAAGGGAGAGCAGCAGGAAACTGCTTAAAATAAGGGAGAATCCCGGGGGAAACGGGATACTTGACAGCACTGCAATAAACAATATCACTGAACATCACAATTGCAACATAAATCATATAAAATAATTAACAAATCACCAGTAAAACAACCACCTTCTGTAAAACACTATAAAACAGAACAACTTTTTAAAAAATAGGGTAAACAGCACAACCACAAGAAATGTCATGTTATAAAATTCACAAAGCATTACAGCACTCATAATCCACAAAGCAACATTAACAACATTAACAAACAACCAAAGCAAATTAAGCACTGTCGAATTCACACACATGCTCTCCCCATCCCCATGACTCAGTCGTCTACTCATTTCATCAAATGTCCACGGCAGCAACATGCTTGTCCAGCTATTTTGTTGAGTAGCTGCTTATTATATCTTATCTCCTTCAGACAGACCACATGTTGCTGACGGACCAGGGTGCCTCTGCCTTTGCTAGGGGCATGGGAGTTCCTGAGGTTCCTGGAGAGAAACTGATCACAGAAAGGTCACTGGAGAGGTGGAAGAAAAACCTTGAGGCTGATTCGAACCCTCAACAGTTTCAAAAGCAAGTATAAAATGTTGGGTGTTGGGGGCAAAATCCTGCCCACTTGAACAAATGATATTAAAACATTTCTCCGATGAAAATAGGGACACCCCATTCCATAATGATAATTTTGCTGTTTATACAACACCCCAGCCACACTGAGCAGCTTCCAACATGTATAAAAACATACTAAAACATTAAACATTTTTTTAAAAAAACAAACAAAAACCTTCCCTATACAGGATTGCCTTCAGATGACTTGGGGGTCTGATAACTGCATACCCTCCAACATTTTTCCAATGAAAATAGAGACATCCTACCATACCCTCCAACCTTTCTCCAATGAAAATAGGGACATCCTAAGGGAAAGTGGGACATTCCAGGATCACATCAGAAACCAGGATGGCTTCTCTAAATCGGGGACAGTCCCTGGAAAATAGGGACACTTGGAGGGTCTGTACTCAAGATGGCAATATGCAATCTTCAGATTCAGAGGCAGGATACTTCTGAATACCAGCTGCTGGGGATTGGGCTCATTTCCTGCTCGTGAGTTTTCCAGAAACATCTGACTGGGCTAGAAAAGGGGTTGGTCAAATCCAGCAGTGCTGCTTAAAGTTCTCATAATATAATATTTGCTGGTCAAATCTCTGCAAAACATCCATTATGATTTTACCTGTAGACCTGCAGCTTGTGAAATTTTGCCTTCCCAAGGATGCATGCCCACCAGCTGCTTCTCTGGATTTGCTGCACCCAGCCCATATTCCCATAGGCCACAATCCTATGCGTACTTACCTGGTAGTAAAAGCCTCATTGAACTCAACCTGCAGTCTTAATTTTTTGCTGGGAGCAGGGGAGGCAGCGCTGCATCTGAAGCACTGATCTACTGATTAATTGGGGGTGGGGGATTCTTTCAATTGCACAGAAGTGCTTTAGGTTATTTGGTCACATCAGTTGTTCAATTGGATGGTCTCCGCCTTCTTTTAGACATGAAAAAGACTGGTCCTTCAGCAGATTAAGTGCAAACTCAGAAGTGCATTAACTCCCAATACAGTTCTTTATTATTTTTTTAATTCTTCGGACTGAAGATTTCCGTTGATTTTTTTTAATACTTGGGAAATGCTACCTGTGAGACGCTGTGTTCTTTTGGCAAATGCTCTCCAGTCTTCAGCTAATTGTTTGAAATGCTATTTTTGGCAGAGACCTTGGAACAGTTGGAGCCGTTGCTATCGACAGTGCAGGAAACGTTGCTTGTGCAACATCAACAGGGGGACTCACGAACAAACGCATCGGCCGCGTTGGTGATACAGCGTGTATAGGTAGGGGAGTGTGATAAATGGAAGAAGAGCCAGCCCCTCCTTCCCTCCTTCTCATTCTCATATAATATGTATGATATCCGTCAAATGCATGATAGCAAAGGCTGTGATCTAAAGAACCAGTATGACGGCTTGCCGTTCCTATGGCAGCAATTCCTGCTGCCAAAGAGGCAAGCCACTTAAAAAAAAATGGAACAGTGAAAGTGGGAAGTGCTGGTGCAGAAACAGCAAGCAAAGTATCGGACTTGCAGTGACACTCCACGCTTGAATGCACATACCACCCGGGTTTAGTGAACGGTATGTTTTCCTGAGATGATGGCTTTGTAACTTTTACATCCTGTGCAATATACTTCTATATAAGATGGGTAGGGAGTGGAAAGAGGAAGTATTTGGAGATTGCTTGATCAAATACCCTGTGTTTCTCTTGTAGAAACAGGCTTACAGTAGTTCTTGGGTGAGGAAGCAGCAAGGAGTGTTAAAAGGAGCCCAGGGTGTATTTATAGACACATAAGGAAATTTGCACTGAGAACCTTCACTTTCTGCCTCCACTTGGAATTTCCAGGAAGAAATCCATTTATCAGTTCATAGACTTTGAAGGGGGAAAATACATTGCTTTTGTTTTAAATTCTACTGACATTCAGGCCACCAGCAATGATTACTTGTAGATTCAGAGCCAGTGTAGAACGTAGCATGCAGATTGAAGAACGGCTTATTAGCAGATATATCATCTGCTTACTATGCAGCTGATCTAAACTTTAGTTTTGCAATTTGTAGGCTGAAAGTCAATAATGTGTGTGTAAAATACTTCTCCCCAATACCACCAAATAACAGGTCTTTGCTTAACTTTAGTAAATCTTCATTCGTTTTGTTTAGACTGCGTTTAAACAAGGAGGCATATATGTTGGGTCTTGAGAAAGGACAATTTAAAAAGCAGGTGATTGTCCGGAGTGCAACACTCCTGAGATATTAGGAGCACCATGTTAACATTGTTCAGTCATTAGGATTCTCCTGTTAGAAGATTTTGCTTGGTAGTTCAGTGTATGTAGGCAACCCTCAATAGACTTGTGAAGAAGCGAAGAAGAGTTTGGATTTGATATCCCGCTTTATCACTACCCAAAAGAGTCTCAAAGCGGCTAACATTCTCCTTTCCCTTCCTCCCCCACAACAAACACTCTGTGAGGTGAGTGAGGCTGAGAGACTTCAAAGAAGTGTGACTAGCCCAAGGTCACCCAGCAGCTGCATGTGGAGGAGCGGAGACGCGAACCCAGTTCACCAGATTACAAGTCTACCGCTCTTAACCACTACACCACACTGGCTCTGTGTGCCATCTTTCAAACACCATCCCTTCTTGATATGTTTTAAAGATTCCCCCAAATGTTTAATAGCTCCATTAGCTATTGCAAGAGAGGAAACAATGCTCTCGATATCCATCCACAAGAACCATCTTAAGAGTTTATTCATATTTTTCTGCTTTGTCATCACCAGGTCTACCACTTGGCCAGCAAATCAGTGTGCCAATTCCTACGTGGTTATTTCTGAAATGCTATTTAGTTAAAAGAGAAAATGGGTTCTGCTTAGTTGAGGTTCCATGTGGCTGCAGTGATTCTGTTGTGGCTTACTTTTATGAACTAACTCATCAATGTAGCAAGTAACCTCACCTGTGCTGCTAGCTGCAGGGTGCTACAGCACTGATGACATGTACTTACCACACTATCCCCTCAGTCCTCATAGAAAGTTCATCTGAACACTAGTGGAACTATGGTGGTACCTTGACCATCTGGAAGAAAATTTTTGGTGGTCAAGTTACCCAGCAGTAATTTGACTTCAGGAGTAATTGACACTTAATCCTCCAATTATTATTGTCTTATTGAAGTGCAAATGAACCGTTGCTCCATATTATTAGTTAATTCCATTGATGTAGACACAAAGTGTACGCCACTTGGGTTCTTCTGGTTCATATAAGATGGGTTGCTTTTGTAATGGGCTTATGTGCAATTGGATATATCCTTGTAGTTGATTTGAGATGTTGGGTACTGTAAATTCCAGCCCTTGACTTTTTGCTTTTTGCTATTTGATCAGGAAGTGGAGGTTATGCAGATAACAATGTTGGTGCCACTTCTACCACAGGCCACGGAGAGAGCATTATGAAAGTGGTTTTGGCAAGACTTATCTTGTATCACATGGAACAAGGTAACGCCAAAGGTTTCAAAGAGCACAGAACTGCTACCGTATTCCTCACAGATGTTGGTGGGAGTAGGTTGTGGCCCATTATTTCAAAGTTGAGAACACATACAGAGAAAGTTATTTGAATAGTAGTCAAATGTTGTGATCGGTGGAGGGTTGTGTCCAGATAATTTAAACAATGAACCTTCTGAGGGCTCAATTTGTGCTAGCCCTGATTCAGTGGCACTGGAGCAATATTGTGCTGGTGTGCAATGAATAACAGACAAAAAATATTTCATAGTAGTTGCATGCAACAAAGTGTTGATTGTTTTTAAAAGCTCAAGTACAAAAATACTATGGCATCTTAGCAGTTGCATACCAAAAACAATAGGCTTTTAACTGTTGAAGGGAGTGGGTTGTTGCTGATTAATCTTATAAAACCCTTTAAAGCACCAGTTTCTCTAACTCCTATGTTAAAAAGGAAGCCATGTGAATGAAAATAAGTAGGCTGGTCTATGTATTGATCTGTGTATATTAAGTAAAAGTGTGACTGTGGTAAATAGCTGGCAACAAGGTGTTCATGTGGCTGTAATATAATCAGGCTATGGATGACTCTAGAGAGCTTTGCCTTCTATGTTATCCAAACTCTCGATTTATATTACAGTCTGTAAACATAATCAGCTGACCTACTTCTCCTGAATACACTTAAAGCTGCCAGAGTGACCAGACCACCTTCTTTATGCTAAGCTGTAGTTGCAGACTGCAGATCTGTAGGATCGCCATTTAACTTCTGACACAAAACTTCAAAGACATTTAGATTCACATATGCAGAGGAACTGTTAAATGGAAAAGGTGGAAATTCCATTAACATTGTATAAAATAAGTTCCAGGGAGGTTATCTGCAAATCTCAGGTATGTAAATGTCATTGCATAGGTATCTTTCACCTCTATTTCAGCATCCTTAACAAATGACTTGTCACTCTGACTTAATCTACTGATAGAAAGAGTTACTGTATGAATCTGGTTTTTGGGTCAAATGCACCCCAAGTAAGCTGTGAAAATACTCAGGGGAAAACATTAAGCCGACTCCATTTTCAAGTAAGGAATCGTTTCTTTATTGAGATACTTCACTTTTGCAGCTGAACACTGTAGAGTTGCAGAGAAATCATCAGGGCCAACAATATCCAATAATATAAAGGACAAGCACCTACAAAAATGGGATGTGGGATCTGATTGCTTCACAGTTGTTTAAAAACATAAAACAGTATATTGCTCCATTACAAGTGTAACAGGGGAATAATCATGATTTGTGAATTACTTGCAACAAGTCATACAGAACTTGCAACCACAGCACCTGCTAATTAGGCGGCCTGTACACAATCACCACATTTCACAACTGCATGAGCAGGACATACAAAACAGTTACATGAAGCATATTTTTGGTGTGTTGACCACAGAGATTACTCCTGCCCTATTTTCAGCAGGAAAGACAGCAGTGGTTGGCTCCACCAGTACTTTCATATCACAGGCAAATTGGTTATGTCACTGAATTTGAGCAATTGCAGGCTGGAGCTGCAAGGAGGAGACTTTTTGGAGTGTTCACTCCATTGTGGGTTGTTTAACTTTCAAACAATATAAGCATCAAAGCAAGCAGTGTCTACTCTACTACATTTGAAAACCAAAAAAGTACCATTGGCATTTGGAAATGTAGGTGGAGGTCACAATTGTCCATACCACCTTTAGTCTTATTAAAATAAAGAATGATCTCTTTTTCGAAGGCACTGAAGAAAGGGGAATCTACAGTTGATTACATCCTTGCACTCTTACTTGATTTTGGAAATGTGCACAGTAGCTTTCAGCCCCTCCTAACCATGCTACATAATTCTGGCTGCACAGTACTACAAGTGAAGAGCAGGTGCTCCATTGAAGGGTAGAAACTGAATGATCCTTTTTGCAATAGTTGGAATTTCTAAGCGCTATTATGGCAGCTGTTGCCTGGATGAAAATAATCCTTCCTGTTAGTGTTTATAAAGGCTGGGCTTTGGTTTCTAAGCATGAGAATAGTTTCCATTCTGGGGTATCCGGGTTTCGTTTTTATGAAGAGGAAGGGCAAAATCTTAAAGCAGTTGTTATGCTTGTCTGAGTTACAATATGACACCTGATGCATTTATAATACTTAAAACCAAGCAATATACAATGCACCAGTGCATCTGAGATTATAAATTGTGGATAACGACATGAATTTTATTTGGCTTGTTTGCTATGCACATGCACACAATATTGGTTTTGTTTACAGGGCATCATGTCATCTTTAAAACTGATTAAATGTTACTGCTGTCTCTGATGACATGCTTACATTGTACACTTGAACTAAACAATGTCTGAAGGTCTCAATTTGCGGACCTACCAAAAGCATGTGCATATATATATATAACACAACAGTGACAAAATAATCCCACAATGATACTTTGGTTTGTATTGGGATGCAATGATATCATAAAACCTGGTGATAAAGATTATCAATGTCCTTTGAAGTTTTTTCTTGCCAATTTACCAACAACTAAAACAAATCCATATATAGGAGGGCACATTTGAGGACCGGACAAAGCACAGAATGGTTTCTATGTTGTTGTGCCCCCATGATACAATTACCGTAGGCCCATCAGTTGTATCTATCACCTTTTATTTCCCTATCTTTTTAGCAAAGGGAAGAAATAGAAAGTCATTTGTGGTATTCTGTCTATCATTAGAACAGCTGGCCAATGGAACTCAGTTGTAGAAAAGCTGTGGAATCTCCTTCATTTTAAGGTATTTAATAAGAGGCTGGAGGAATGATTCTCAGGAATAGCAAGGTAAATAGTGAACATAGCTAGAATTTGGACTAGGAGGCCATAAACCATCTGGCTTTGATTCTGTAAGTTGGTGTGCTGTTCGCAAAGGGAGTTTTGCAATGTCTTGTTGGAGGGGGATCAGGAATTCTCTGATACTTCTTTATTGGCTATTGGGATCCAAAAGGTTTCTTAGATTTACACAAGGGGATTTGATTATCTCTAGAATCCACCCCCCTCCCAAAAAAAAACAAAAGGTATAACCTATGTTTGAAACACTTGTTTCAAAAGAAATTTGGTAGGCCACTGTTTGAGTAAAAAACAAACCTAATGACCTCTTATACTCATGGAACTACTGACATACTTATATGGATCATGCCCATCATCTTTAAGAGATATATGGATGAATTGTAGCTGCTGCAAAAGCCTGTTATTGGCTAATCTGGAAAGATTCAAGACCACCCCTGAATTGGTTTTGGTCAAAATTATTTAATTTCTCATGTGTCTTTGAACTTTCCCCCCACAGGAAAATCACCAGGAGATGCTGCTGACTCTGCCCTAGATTGCATGAAAACTAGAGTCGGGGGATTGGGTGGGGTCATTGTGATCAGCAATTCAGGAGACTGGGCTGCACGATTCTCCACCCAGGAGATGTCCTGGGCTACAGTCAAGGATGACCAACTGCACTGTGGCATTCATGCTGGGGAGTGGCACACACAACCAGCCGAAGAAGCTATTGGCTCCCTGGGATCTTAAGCAGAAGTGAAGGAAGTGGAAGTAACACAGCACAATCAAGATTATAGACCTTTGTTGGAAACTGAATCTGTTGTCCCCTTTCTGAAAGGACCTTCTCACCAAATTCCAGTTCAGATATTCATAGTGCTGGTTTTTTTGCAGCCAAGCTAAAATATAGAAGGAGACATAGTGGGCTTAAGGATGGCTTTGGTGAGCATATATAAGCTATCCAAAGCTTTGGTTTCTTAGTCACACAACTGAATTGCAGAAAGTGACTAGGCACATCTTCAGTGGGGTGTATTTGATAAGATATGCAGTCTTCACAATGGCCATTATATTGAAGGCAGCTTCTCCTATAATGTGATTATGCTGGGAAACCAGTGTCCATAATAGAGCAAACATAGTCTGGTGTCCCAGATCTTGTTTTTATCTTATGTACCCATGTCACAATCCTCTGTATCCCTCCATCATGCCTCCCTTGAACTGCTTACCTGGGCTGCCTGCCTGCCTGTATGTCTGTGCTCTGGATCTCTTCTACCCACCTTTCCTGGGCCACTTGCCTAGGTCATCATCCTGCCCATCTTCCAATTCCTTCATCTGGGCCTGCATCTCCATCCTCTGGATCCCTTATACTCGCTTTGCCTTGGTCGTCCACACTGCTGCTTGTCATGCCACCTGTCTATGGTGAAGTGAACTGCAGCATGACAACATCCCTATACTGGAGAGAAAATCTTAGAATCTTAGAGTTCGAAGGGACCTTGAGGATCATCTAGTCCCATGCTCTGTTCATTTCAGCAGCATTTGTTATGCAAACTTTGAGAAGAACTGGGATGATAGCAACCATAGATTACTCCCAAATGCTGTAACTGAAATATTAAGAAATTTCCTTACATTTTTTCCTATTTACAATCAGTACAGAAAAGAATGTAGGGACATAATAGTTCTCATGTTTAGGGAAACATGCAATAGAATTCAAAGTTTTGTTTTGAGATAGCAGACTTCTTGAATAGATTTCATTTGATTGTATGACAAATCAAAGGCTAAGTGAAATAATGTGATAGCATAGCCTATAGGTGTCTTTCTTGAAGTAGTATATTAATTGCAAGAATAAGCTGCTGTGCATAAAATTGCACTAGTGTTTATATGGTAATATGTTTTTTGAGGTACTTATAGTACCGAAATAGAAATTTACAGAGTGAAATGTATTTTCTCATGATAATGCTTATAAGGAAGATGCTTCATTTTTTGACAAGGTATTTGTAATTTTATCCCTTGCTTTTCCTTTTATTCTTTTCATGCTAATGTAATTCAGTAATTTAAGTCTTATTTAGATATTGCCTTGATCCCATACCACTTTTTCCATCTGGGAAATAATCAGTGCTATGTTGATGTGCAACATGTTCTTATGAAAATAAATGCCAATAAAATCTAGTACAGTATATTTTAAAACTAGACTACTCATGCATGCTTTATGGCTCAAGTGTATTGTTTAGCAAATCAAATTTCCATTAAATGACACACACACACACACAGAGAGAGAGAGAGAGAGAGAGAGAGATTTTCTTGCAGAACAACAAGAATAGATTCAAGTTTATTGTTGTTAAGCCTTTCACGGAAGCAAAAATAATACTGTGATTTTAAAAAATGAATATTTACAGCACATGGCTGGAGGACTCCTTTTATCTCTTTAAGCCATCTCTTTAAGTAGCAGATTCCCCCTCTCCCACTCTATTAAAATATTCGTTTTTAAAATTAAGGCAATGATTTTAATTGTAGAATCTGTGGTGTGCCAGTTCATACTTTTAACAGGATATCCTCATAATGGAAGTACATACCTTTCCTTGCCTTTGGATTTGTTCAACTTTGAGAGGCACAGTTTTAACATAATATGAGTTGGAGGGCTGCTTCCAAATTGCACTAGAACAAATAAACACAATACCTCTAATCGGGGAGGTGCCTCTGCCGTGCCTTTCAAGACCAGCCCTGTCAGACTTGCGTCATACCTCCCAAACAGTCACATCCTCCCTAGTGGCAATGCCTAATGAATTCATAGGACAGGCCATTCCTTACATTCATTTAACTTGGCAGTCATCCAGCGTGGTTGCTGTTGTGACTTCTTGGCTTGACTTGCTGATCCAATGGGCCATGCATTCCCTCCCTGCAAAAGTTCAGCTTCCTGCCTATCCACATAGTTGAGACCACAGTACACAAAATATCTGCATGCCCCCCCCCTTGGGACACTTGCCATTTCTTGCCCTTGTTTCCTTCTTTATCTGCCCCCTCCCCCTCCCTCCCCTTTCACAGCAACTTGCTTTTAAACCTTGGAAATATTGCAAAAGCAGTTTCTGATCTGGCGTGCTGGTGTGGGTGGGTGAGTTCCATATTGCTGTGTCTTGCTGCATTCTTTAGTCAATATTGCATGGAAGAATGCCATTTCACTCATGGTTTAGAAAATAAAACATTGCATAAGAGGTTGATTTTTTCCTTGAGTTTCCCACTGGCCAATAGATAGGTGGTGGGAAATCCTCACAAAATAATTAGGAGGAGAAAAATGTACCGGGTATTTCTGATTCCCTCTGCCCTGCTCGCACACCCTCCCCTCCCCAGTTTTCACATGTCTTGGCTCTGCCTCTTTGCTGCTGGGTTCTGTACTATTGTCAGATTTTTGCCTTTTAAGATTTAGGAGACTTAGAATATCACCACAATTTGCTTTGGAGTCTCAGGCTTTGGGATTGAAGACTTGGTGACCCTGCTCATGAGTGAATTTGCAAGATACTTCATTTTTGTTTGATTTATATGACATAAATTCAGTGGGTGGTTAACTAATAAATAATTCCTGGTGTGTCTCAGGTTGTACTGCTGTTCTCACAACATCACAATAGGTACAAAGGTAAGGAAAAGAGGAGAGGGGAAATCCTATACATGTTTTTGGACATACAGTACCTAATGAGTTCCCTGGTGTTCTGTAGTTCCCAAATTTATTGGCAGGTGGATTAGGAGCTGACTTGACTCAATAACCACCCCAGGAATACCCTTTCTGCTGATATTTCTGGATTCAAACTGTATTTGATTGCATTGCAGATCCCTCTTTCACTCTCTCTCTCTTCAAAGGTCCCATTTTTTGCACTTACTGATGAATTATCAGCACCTTGCTGTGTTGTAAATAAAATGTATGCATCAGTTCTCGAGCTCACACTTCTGACCCTTTATGTCTAGGGCTTCACTTAGAGTTTAAACCATGTAATGCATTGTAGCATGCAGCTCATTAAGTACTTGGGTGCACTCAGACATAAAGAGCATTGCCTATTATGCATGCCTGGCAACATAGCAAGCTATCTGCTTAGCAACACCGACCCTCACAGAACCCGTTGTTCCAGTGTGGAGGACCTTGCTGTATATTTTGCATAATTCCAGTTTAATTGGAATAGTTATGGTGTGGAACATGAACTAAAGCACAGCCAGTGGTCATCCTCCATTACTTGGTGGCATTAGATCATTTAGCCTTTGTGTTTGTTGTGCATTCATGACAACATCTGGTTATGGCCCAAAGTATACAGCAGACTTTATTGCCGTTTTAATATTTTCAGTGGTGAGCTGGATTAGGGCCAGCAAATGTGAGTCTGAATCTTGGCAAGATGAAGGCCCTGAAGGTGGGTGGCTCCTAAGTCCGGATCATTGGTCAATTGCCTGCTTTGGACAAGGTCATACTTCCACTGAAGGATCGGGCTTATAGTCTAGGGGTGCTCCTAGATCCAACTCTGTTGCTAGAGGCCCAGGTGACCTCAGTGGCTATGAGCTTCCACTGGTAAAACAGCTGTAGCCATTTTTTGATTGGGATAACCTGAATACTGACAATCATGCACTGGTAACCTCCAGATTAGATTACTGCAATGTGCTGCTTGTGGGGCAGCCCTTGATGTTGGTCTGGAGGCTTTAGCTAGCACACTGGGGCGGGCTGTATTGCTCCCATGTGTTACACCCCTATTACAGATTTCCACCAGCTGCCAATTAGCTACTGGGCTAAATCAGCTAGGAATCTTGCCCTTAGTGTGGTAGAATGTACTCTTCAGAATTCCCTTCTGTTACGTAATAGACCTTTCTCTTCCATCACGCCTTTTAAGTGGATATCTTTATTCCAGTCCGCATCTGCATTGGAACTATTTTAAACTTTTTATATACGGAATTGTTTTTAATTGTTTTTTGTTTTGTTTCATAGATGTAACTTTTGTTTTTATAATTGTATGTTTTATTGTTATAACCTCTCATGCAGGCATAGGCAAACTCTGCCTTCCAGATGTTTTGGGACTACAACTCCCATAATCCCTTACCACTGGTCCTGTTAGCTAGGGATGATGGGAGTTATAGTCCCAAAACATCTGGAGGGCCGTGTTTGCCTATGCCTGCTCTCATGGGACCCTATAGTAAAGGGCAGGTAAAAAATAAAATCTAATAAAATCAATCGATAATGAAAATCAAAACTGTACCTCAGCATCTCCTATGTTGCTAGAGGAAATAATTGGATCTTTGCAGAAAGCTAAAGTCATTACAGTAGCTTGCAACCTTTCAACAAACATGTAGAAACAGGATGTTCAGAATCTTAGAAACTAATGAAATAGGGAGTTACAGTGTTCCCTTTAACTCAATCAATGGAAAGTTGCTTTAGCATCTATAGGTAGTATTTCTTTAGGTTTAAAATTGAGATTGATTCCACAAATATTGATGTTCTGAGCATATTGGATCCCACAGCACCTTCATAGGAAGGAATTGGCTAGTTCAGATAGATGACAGGACTGAGACAATAAATGGGTGAAGCCTCCCTTTAGGACTATATCAACTCAAACTAGAAGACAAATGCTCGCACTTGTACAGTAAAGGTAAAGGGACCCCTGACCATTAGGTCCAGTCGCGGACAACTCTGTGGTTGCGGCGCTTATCTTGCTGTACTGGCCGAGGGAGCCGGCATACGGCTTCCGGGTCATGTGGCCTGCATGACTAAGCCGCTTCTGGTGAACCAGAGCAGTGCACAGAAATGCCATTTACCTTCCCGCCAGAGCAGTACCTATTTATCTACTTGCACTGGGTGCTTTCGAACTGCTAGGTTGGCAGGACCAGGGACCAAGCAATTGGAGCTCATCCTGTCACAGGGATTTGAACTGCCAACCTTCTGATCAGCAAGCCCTAGGCTCTGAGAAGAGTCTCACTCATTTTTAAAACATCTGTGGCAACCTGTTGGAAGGGCTGCCCAGATTTGGACACTTACCACCATATGCGGTGGAGTCATCAAAAGGTGAAAACATTATGGGTTGCAATGTTCTCAAGAAATGGAAACCATTACCAAGCAGTCCATAGGTATATTACCCCACTTAGCGTTATTGACGTTGATGTGGCAAATGCAGGCCTAAACTGCAAAGAATTGAATCGGCCACTTTTTAGTGGCAGCACGTGTAGTGAGAACCCTGGCCTGAAATACACTAGAAGAAATTTATTGAGACAAGTGGTATGGACAGGTACGGCAAATTGTCATCCTGGAAAGGTTGAGCCATGTTATAAAGGTGTCTTGAGGACAAAGTAAATGTGATAAATATTTGGTGGTTGGGCAAAATGTTACTGTGTACACAAATCATAGGGAACACAGGCAGCCATTTTGCCTTTTGTTCTGTTTATGAAATGGATAAGTAACGAAAACGCTGCGAAATGACTGCAAAACTTTGGCACTGGTTTGGAGTGAATCTGACAACGTTGGATTTATGGGTGTTAACCGCTTTGATGTATCAATAACTTTGTTTGGGTAGGTGCTGCAAAATGTGGGGTTCACACTGTAAAACACTGCAAAAGGACTGCAAAACTTTGGTGTTGGTTTGGAGAGGATCCCAGATTTCAAGGTTCATAGTTGATGAAGCTGTATGGCAGTGTGTAGTCACCTTGAGTGAACAATACTGACTTCAAAATAACCTGTTTCAATAGTATGGGAGAAATAGAATATGTCTTTTGAATGAGAAACTTTAACTTTTATTTCTCAGTGTCTCTCCAAACTAGAAAACAATGGGAAAGGGAGAGGAATGGTTGCCATTGCCCTAATTTTCAAATGTGTGTGTGTATATGTATGTTTGTAAATTCCTCCCTTGGGCCTTCAGAATGACATTTGACTGCATGAAATAGGCATTTATATGCATAAACGCTGAATTAGCATTTTAAAAAAGGATTTGTAAAAGGAGCCTCTCGAAACATTTCAGACTAAGATAGACTGTGGCAGAATTGTTGAAGAAACTGTTGCATTGTAATCATCTGTTAATTAAGAATAGTCACAAAACAGCTATGATTTCCATTTATTTAACAGCTTGAGACCAACTTCTTGCTAGCTTCAAATGGAACAATGTGTAAAATAAAGTAAAATGGTAACTGTTCATTTACTTCATAAACAGGTCGAATAGCAGTGTGTGTGTGTGTGTGTGTGTGTGTGTGTGTGTGGTTTTTGTTTTTTTAAAACAAACCTGAAACGAAATCCCTACTACATGCAGTAGCTCTACATTTGTTTGTCTGAGAGCCAAAAGCTTCTAGGCGTACTGAATTTGTGACCACCCGAAAATAAGTTTCCTTAGCAATTACAGGCATGTGAAAGTCAGAGCTTCCTTTCCTCCTCATGTGACCTTTCCCCCAACCAGTTCAATAGCAATGAATTCCAAGCACCCACGGCGTTCATGAATTGATAAACAATGCTTTGTCAAGTAGTCCAAGCATTTCTGCCTTCATTTGCTGTGAAATTAAGAGTTTTATTGTCTCTGCTACACCCTTCAAGACTCTTACATGGTCCACAAGCGCATTTTCTTTTGAAATCAAATAGCACCAAGCATGCAAATATATGTGTGGGAATTGTCCAAGCACGTGGGGCCTAAAAGTGCCAAACTGCTAGCTGGATTGCGCCTCTGCTATTTCTTATCAATCACTTGGCATGTGCTCCATCCTCTCCTGTGCAACATTCAAAGTCAACATAGAACTAAGCTGCTGGTGGAATCTATGCGAAGTGGATAGAGCACAGCTGGTGCTGCAGTCGCCTTGACCCCAGTGCTTGTAAGTAACAGACCTTACATACTCCACAGGGAAGAGACGATTGGTTGCTGAAGAAATAGCAGCAACTACTTTCAGAACAGCATTTCTCCTCCTACAACAGCATTAATAGTTAAAGGGTTTCATGGTAGGACACTTGGGTCCTGCACTGCACTGCTTCGATTTAAATTTAACTTCTTTGCTTGAAAAGGCAACTCCAGTTCACAGATTAACAGAAACAAAATACAGGGTTGGGGGTGCAGTTTGTCTGAGGCTTTTATTGGAGATCCTTGCTAGATAGATATTTAGAGCTAAGGCCCCACTGCACTAGACATCTAAAGCAGTATCCTACCACTTTAAATGGACATGGCTTCCCCCAGAGAATCCTGGGACCTGTAGTGCATTAAGGCTGTTGAGACCCAGGCCTCTAGGCTTTGTAATATTTAGTAAGCTGTGCTGGAGAGTGGCGTATGAAATAAGGAGCGGAGTAATCACCTGCTGAGCTGTTTGCTTTCCATACAAGGTGTGCTACACTTTAAAAAGGTACTGTATTTTTTCGTGTATAAGATGATGTTTTTTGCCCAAAAAAGGTCAAAAATTGGGGGTCGTCTTATACACGGATAGTGAATGCACAGGGGCTCAGGTTCAGGCTCTCGTGCGAGTAGCCTGGCCTTGGGTTCGAGCTCTGTCACAGGCAGCCTAGGCTCAGGTTTGGGCTCTCGCCCGATTTCTTAATTCGGTGTTCAAAAAAAACAGGGGGCGTCTTATACACAGAAAAATATGGTGCAGTGGACGCTCGGGTTGCAAACGTGATCTGTGCGGGAGGCACGTTCACAACCTGCAGCGTTCACAACCCAGAGCGCCGCATCTGCACACGCGCAGGTCGCGATTCAGCGCTTCTGTGCATGTGCAAAGCGCCGAAACCCGTAAGTAACCCGTTCCAGTACTTCCGGGTTCAGCGCGTCCGTAACCCGAAAACACGCAACCTGCAGCGAGCGCAACCCGAGGTATGACTACTCATATTTTCTCCCTTCATAAGAATAGAAGATAGGTTCAGAAGTTACCATGAAGATGATGGTTGACCAGGCTGTGCATATGTGGATGACAGAATTAGCTGGAAGTAGAGAAGAAGGGATGCGGGTGGAGCTGTGGTCTAAACCACTGAGCCTCTTGGGCTTGGCAATCAGAAGGTTGGCGGTTCAAATCCCTATGACAGGGTGAGCTCCCATTGCTCGGTCCCAGCTCCTGCCAACCTAGCAGTTCGAAAGCACGCCAAAAAGTACAAGTAGGTACCGCTCTGGCGGGAAGGTAAACGGTGTTTTTGTGTGCTGCTCTGGTTTCGGTGTTCCGTTGCGCCAGAAGCGGCTTAGTCATGCTGGCCACATGACCCGGAAAAACTGTCTGCAGACAAACGCCAGCTCCCTCAGCCTGTAAAGCGAGATGAGCACCACAACCCCAGAGTCGTCAGCGGTCCTTTACCTTTACCTTTATAGGAGAGATACCTTTAGAGGGTGTCAGAAGTATAGGGAACATAGGTTGTATGGCAGAGGAGGAGCTAGAATCTGTGAAAGTGGTGGAGAACAGGAGTGGAGGCAATGTATTTAGGATTTACATAAGCATCAGAGAGTGGGATGGAGTCAGAGAAAGACCCTGCTGAGGTAGGGTTGTGATATTCCAAAAAGTGAAAATCCGGACACAAAAGTTGTTGAGAACATGCTTGTATGTGTGAAGGATGACATTAATGTGTTGGGGTTTTGTGCTGATAGTGCAGAATGACACTTCAATCTATCAATTGTCTGGTAGAATTTAATAACATGTGACTCGTGTTCTTAATGGAGAAACATGCAACCCTCCTCTCTTCTGAGTCTGTATTACTAATACCTAAAGAAGCAGCTCACACAAAGCAGCCTCTCTCCCTGTCATGTTTCTTTTAAAAGAGCTATTGTTAAAGTGCTTCATTCTGGAGCGCTTTGATTGTTGTGTTATGTACAGAACACTGTAATTAATTTAACAACAGGTGCTTTGAAGGTCAAATTGCCACTTTGAATATCAATGTGTCCAATGTACTGAATGCATTTAGGGGCACTCTTTGTATCTGGCCCCTCTCCTGAAGTGTCTGATATATATATATTGGGTCACTTGTGGGGCAGTTGACCAGGGATATTCGGTTTTCTTAAATGCAATTTCATATTTCACAATGATTTGCAAAGGTAAATATATACTTTTAGGAAGGCACAACAGTAGACATATTATGCTTTTGGATGACACAGAATAGACAAAATTGTGCAAATTTATTTATTTTTATTTATTAAATTTGTATCCCACCCTTCCTCCCACAGGAACCCAAGGTGGCAAACAAGTCATAGAACAATAAATACCATTCCAGTACAGATGCAGATGGGGAAAGCTCTCAGTTGAAAAAGCTTGTTGAAAGAAGTTGGTGTTATGAGTTTGGAGGTGCTAGACTCACCAAAAGTCCTGGGTACAGTAGGGGTTAGAATTTAATCAATACTTGGGGTCTTAAGTGGGTTGCCAGACACAGGGTTTAGTGAGTGTTAAAATATAAGACTGGCCAGTTTCCCCATAAGGAAACATGAAGAACCATTAATGTAGGTAATGCTTTGTAATGGTCCTTTGGCAAATCAAAGACCCTGTGCTTTTGGGAGGGGCTTCCAGATCTGAGTTAGTTAGAAAGACAAAGACCAGGGTTTGATGTGGAAGTGTTTTTTGTATTGGTCTTGATGTGAGCTGAAGGGAAAATGTAGCAGTCTGTAAAAGTCAGCAAGCTGCAGATTCAGATCCATGTCTGGTGTCTGTTTGGATCCAAGGCTGCAACTATAGGAGGAACCAGAGCTTCTTGGGGTGTTAATGCTGTGAACCCCTCTATCATAGGCTCAGGTTGTATATATGTGTAAGGAAACCATATATCCTAAAGACACCACAGACTCCGCTGTGCCTCATTCTCATAAGGAAACATGGACCCTGAGTGACCATGCCTGGAATCCCTGAAATCTCACATTGCTCATTGGGGTGGCATGCAACAGTGGTCATCATCTTTGGTATGATGTCAACATACTAAATATGTTTGTGTGTAGTATTTATCCCTTTTAATGGCACATAGTACTAATACTACAACACTTGTGTTTTGTTAAAATTTTGACAAGAAGTATAATCTTTGGCGGGAGTCCAGTCAATTTTTCCTGACCATAAGATCTCTGTTTTGCTGCTTTCTTGAATGCTTATCCAACTCATAGTCATAACAAAAACAGCTTCATTTCCAAATGTCTGAAAGTGAGTATTTATGTAAACAGAAATCTTGCATCAACTGTTTTAGTCCCATGAAAGTGGGAGACTATATATAACATGTGACTTTGCTGATTAATATTTATATGCAAACATACTTTGCAAAGCAGTACCAACATGACAGGGAAAGAGACTGCTTTGTGTTAAAGACTACCAGTGACAATATGCAAGCAATGTTTTTGAACTTAGTCCCAAGGTCACCTTTGTGAACCTTGTTTTATCCCAAATGGAGTCCATATGGACTATTTTTCCTTTCTGCTTTCATTTTAATTATGTAACTACTGTTTTAAACAGTGACCATTGTTTCCTCTTAGTTATTTTGTCTGGCAATATACCAAATATTGCCAGATATTCCAAATATCTACTGGAGAACTTTCAGAGTGTACTGTAAGCAGGTGTACTTAGTCCTCTTCAAATGAACACATAATAGATACAAGCATACACCCAAGAGTGTATGCTTCCATACATCCAACAATGCAGACAGATTTATCCAGGGATGCAGACATATAATGTTCTTGTTAAGGGTATTATAATGTGGAAATAACCATAATCCGGTAGTCACCAGTTCTGCAAACATTTTTTTTTGGGGGGGGGGGAGGCTGGTAATTGTGAGAGTGCAAGTGCTCTGGAGATCAACCTGTAAAACTGAAGAAACTGATACTTTTCAAATACCATTCAGTGTCTTTTGCTCATTAGCAGTGTAATGTATGCAGTCTTAATTAAATCTATTCAAGCTTGCATACTGAATCAGAACAAGAGTGTATTTCCTTTCCTGGCCTCCTACACAGCAACTCTGATGCAACTTGTATGCCTAGTTTTTCAAAAGTCTTGTTTAACCACTTCTTTCCCTTTTGTTCCAGTTTTTCCTTACTGCACCATCGCTGTGAAACACTTAGTGGAGGATGAATTTTATTCACAATTCATGTATATATGCATGTGAGCTCAAGTCCACTGCCTACTTTGTATTTGGGTGGTGACTTTTAGTGGCAAATGTATCATCACTTCTTCATCTTGTTGCTGCAAAGAAAACAAGTAGCTTATGGCAGCAGATTTTATTAAGTAACAGCTCGTGTTAATTAAGGAAAGAATAAAGCTTCTTTGACATGGAAAGTTCCTTGCTGTCTAACTTATTAAAGGACAGGTCACTCTGCTGAATATTCTAATTTCTGCAACATTACTGTAATAATAAATGATGGTTACAAGCTTGGGAAACAACACATTCAATACTAACTTGTACTTAGAGTGTTGTACACAAGCTTTTACCTTAAAGCATTACTGATTACAAATAGAAACTCAGCTGTTGGTTCTGTGAACAACAATTTGCATGGATTCTGTCAAGTTGTTGAGGTTTACTGTCATGGAAACAAATCCTATAGCTTTGGAAGATGGAAGTCAAGATCAAATAATGTGTATTCAGGCAATAGAGGTTTCAAAATGTTTGATAGTTTGGCCATATGAACCATTGTTCCATTTTCCTCTGTTGGTTTGATGTATTAAGATACTTCTAACATTCTATTCACTCAGAACTCCAGGCATATGGGTGCCACTTTCTCATAGTGCCCTCTCATGTAACTGAGATATGTTTATGACTGTTGCAATTTTTCCACACCGAATTAACATCCTATCAGGACAGTAGGTAATACCCACACATGATCTGAACTGCCCACATTTGCTGGATCTACACACATACTACAGCCACAGAGAGAACCACAATGACCTGATTTGCACAAGACACCAAACCAGGTTTTATTAAACAAAGGTTTATCAAACCATGGTTTGCCTGATTTCTTTAATGTTTAATGCCAACAAACCACAACCTGAAGCTATGGTTTGCTGTTGGCTTGTGAACCTTGGTTTAACTATGGGTTGGTGTTATGTGTGATCTTGGCACACTTTATTAACTTTGTTTGGCCAGCCGGCGACTGATGGCTAGTTTCCAAGGTACAAAAGCATAAGGCAAGAGTACAGTAGTTGGAAAGCAAACGAAGCTTTGGAGATGCAAACCATGGTTTGCTGGCAGTATGTGCAATCCACGTCAATGGGTTAGCATGCAGCCAAGTGAGTGAGGAGGGGCTCAATCTGTCTTAGCTATCTACTCCAGTATGCTTGGTACCATAGTCAGTAGCAATTTGTACAGACTAATGTTGTCAAATGCACAGAAGCTTGGTGCCTATGAAGGTTCATACCAACTACTTTCTCCTTCCTACAACTCCAAATTATGCCATTTGTTACCTCCTCCCCTTAAAAAACAAGCAACACATTTCTCTACACAGTGAAGAGCACAGTGTAAATATTTTGTTGTTGGTGGTTGTTTTTTTTTAAATGATTTAGTAAATATACCCACTGCATATTTAGTTAAATTGTTTAGTGAACCACTCAGTGCCACAAAGGCAGATTCTGCAAAACAGCATACGCAATATCACCCAAGGTCAAAATATTTATTAGAATTTCAAGGGGTGGAAATGGGGAAGAACCTAAGTTGAATTACACAAGTTAAAAAAAAAATTAAACCCACACTCACTCAGATTTTGTCAATTGACCCCAGCGAATCATTATGCATTCCTCATTCTCCATTTGCCACAAAATTCTCAACTCTTCAGGACAGCTTTAATCAACCTACTACACAAAATCCAGATTCAGGGGAAGCAGCTAATTTCTGTCTTGCACAACTAAGCACGTCTCTTAACTTTCTTCCTCGACCCTTATTCAACACCCTTTCCTCTACCCTTAAGATAATAAAATCAAAGACCCGCGTAACAACACAAACGGGTTTCAGTAGGCACGCGGTCTGCCTGAAGCCAGACGTTCTTGCCATCATGTGCTGTATTACATTCCAGCCGTGTCCTTTATTCGCCCGCGCGCGCACCCACTCGCTCTGTCCGCCGAAAGCACTTCCAAATAAATACCGCCACAACCATCAACTAGTACGGCGGCGGCCGCCTTTCTCTGAGCTTCTTCCACAGCTGTTCGACCCTATTAGACCATCGCGGCTGGAAGAGTTCCGAATGGAACGAGAGGGGAAGAGCGAACATTCTATTACCTTTCCTACTGGTCCGCGGCGGCGGGACTCTCCGGGCTCCCGACGTTTCATTGGCTAACGCGTTCCTCTTCTCCCCACCCTGGAGCTTATTGGTGGAGCTTGAGCGTGGAGAGGATGGAATCCCGGGTACGAGGCGTGCATATGTGTATGTGTGGAGGGCTCGGGGTGCAAAGCAGAAACTGCCCCGCCCTGCTGGTCACCTGCAACAAATACACACACACACATATATGCATATTCTCTCACACACATATGTATATGGGTATGTATATGTATGGTTTGGGATTGGGAACGACTTTTAACAGGGCGCGCGCGCGCACAGACGCACTGTGCCTGCGTGAAGGCGGTTCTGTGTACACCCGGGAGGCCGCGGGTGTTTGGAGTGGGCGCTGTGTTTTCCTTGCATTGCTACGCAGGGCTCCCTCTGAAGGGGATTCGCGGCTGAAACAGGGAGTCGCAGCTGTCAAGGGGAGGTGGAGAAGGGTAGCGGGCTCCTGTAGTTGAAGCAAGAGAAACAAAGAACATGGCGAGGCATACAAGCAAAGCGAAGAAGAGGTGGAGTCTGAGGTGACGGGAACCGAGTTTCTTCCCGCCCCTTGGGAAGCAGGCGGGGGGGGGGGGAGGAGTAGTAGAAGAAGAAGGGAAGGAAAGACAGTCGGAGGGGAGGACTGTGGCAAGCCGGCGGGGCTCCCGGATGAGGAACAGCGAGCAGGGGCGAGTTTTGTTTGCGGCAGTTTTGGGAGGAGGAGGGGGCTACACGTGACGCGTGTCGCGCTCAAGTTGCGCGATTTGTTTCATTTCTCCTTAAGTGCAGCAACTGCAAGTAAGAGCGGGGTCCGTCCCTTGTGGAGAAGAGAGGCTTGTTGCAGCCGTCCTCCTCCTCCTCTTGGCTGTGGGGGAAGAAGAGCGCTGTGGGGCGAGCCGGCTGCCGGAGCTTCTGGAGCCTAAAGTCGGGCAGAGAAGCGCGGGGCGGAGCGGGTGGCGTCGTCGGGCTGTCCCGCCTCTTCTGCCCCGCCGGTACCAGCGAGGTTGAGCGCGAAGAACTACGCCGCAGGTGGAAGGAAGGCTGCCGCCGCTGCCTTTCTCCCCTCGAGGGAGGCCTCTCTGCAGCCTGGGAAGATGCTTTTGGAGGAAAGAGGCCGGTCGCCGGTCGCCTGACTGCTGTTCCTTCGCTGCGTGGCGTTGCAAGCCGTAGGGGCTGGAAAAATAGGGGAAGGTCGCCTTTTTCCTTGCGCGCGGGTGGCGAATAGCCCGCGCCTTGCTCCGAGCAGAAGGCGAAGGAGCAACGTTCCCGAATTGCATTTTTGTGAGGGAAAAGATTTCCCGGGAGCTTGTGTGGCTGCGAGGGGTGGCGGGAGACGGAGCTCGGGTGCCCTCCTCTCGAAAACTAACTTCTGGTTGATCTGGAGAGAAGAGGAAACAACGCTTTCCCTCCCTTCTCTCTGACGACTCTCAACTTAGGACCCAAATAGCAACTGTGGATCGCAAACAGGGAGAGGTATTGGCAAAGGGATGAAGCAAATCATGTCCCCTTCCTGAATACTAGTGGATCAAGCGGGAAGGCTCGAAATGACTAACCTTAAGTTTGTTTTGTTGTTACAGCGGTGGAAATGGCAGGCTCTTACAAGTTCTGGAAGTGGTGGCATAACGGGAGTGAGCTGTGCAGGTGCAGCGACAGGTATTGGAGAAAAGGAGCGAATTGCTACCTTTCTCTTTTTGAAAGGTCCATAGGAGCGGAATCAGTTTCGTCAGCTGTGCTTGGTAGTTGCCCTTAGGGCCCAGTCCTATGTGTTTACTGGGATGCCCCACTGAATTAGCTATAGAGTTTACTCTAAAATAAGTGCACGGAGAATTTGAGGGGGAGACTTAACTTCTGAACTCTTGTGGTGGGAAGCCAGTAGTTTTTCTTAGCAGAGGTTGTTTGCTAATGCAGCAGGTGGGCTTATGTGCAGCAAGAGGAGCTGACAGGGCTGCTACAACTACAAGTGCATATGAAATGCCTCTTTTGTATGTAAACAAGCAATTCTGTATTTTAGGGTATTAAAAAGAAGCCATCTTGTTGGCTGAAGTGTGTGGAAAATCTCTCTAGCGTTACCTTTGACTTTAATTGTACAGCTGCAGTTGTTTGGTGTAAGGTCTGTGTTATACTTGTAAAGAGGAGTAAATGTTTCTGAAGTTCAAAATGCAGTTTAAGCTGTTTTGTGCTCCCCCAATCCCTCAGAGATCAAGGCAAATCTTTTCTTCTTAAAAACAACACCACCACCCTCTTAACGTTAAGGAGAACTTTAATACCACTTCATGTCATTGTTGACCTTGGAAGCCAGTTTAATGGGTTTTCAGCCCTCAGAGGCCACTCAAATTCATTATTCACATAGAGGGTTTACAGTCTGCCCTTGGGAAAGCATAGAAATATTGTCCATCTTGACATGGTAGAACATCTCACCCCGCCCACAAACTACATTAAAGGGGAAAATACTAAGAATTATCATCTAGCAAATAATGTATTACCATAGTTAAACTCTCAATTCTTTTTTCCAGTCCATCTATGTTAAAGATTATTTAACATATACCGCTTTTGCGATATCTGTCACCCGCTGCTTGATTCAGCAGCTTGACGATATTGTTAGTATTTGGGGAGCATACTACATTGGTTACTGCGCCAACAAGGTGCTTCACTTTTGGCCAATGAAATGCATGGCTTTTCCTAGAAAAGTGTGCAATAAGTTGAGTGCTTCCTGAGACGTTTGACTGAGACCAAAATATGTTTATGGCAGCAGGGGTTTTTTTTTAAAGTACTGATAAGTTTTATTGTTTTACATGATAATGTAATTGAGCACACTTCAGAAGTTTTGCAGTCCAAACCTCTTCACATCAACATACTATTTCTCCATGCCCAGTGATCTTGGTGCAAAGCAGAAAGGGGTGCCTTGGTCTACTTGATTAAGCACAGTTAATAAGGCAGCTTAGCAGCATTCTAGCCATTCGTATAAATACTAATTACTCTTTTGCAGCAAACAGTGGTTATCTATTCTGCATGTGCATACACAAACTTGATGCTCATAGAACTTTAATGTAATACGACCATTATAGAGTTTGAGGATGCTATTACATACTGACCAAACTTCAGAAGACTTTCTCTCCCCCTCAGAAGTGTTGACATTTAATTGACCTTTGAAGGCTCATTCTGTTAATCATACTCAAAGCACTAAAGCTATGGTCCACTGATCTGGTGTTCTTCCATTTAGCCGTGTTCAGCATATAAATTCTGCAGCATAATTGCTACTTATTGAGCAAGAGTTTCTTTTCTTTTCTGAAAATGAGAGAGGCTTGCTTTGCCTCAGGCAGGGCACTTGTAGAGTTCTGATTCCAAACTGCTTTCCTGTCATTAGTTGGAGGGTGTGGCTTCTAGTTAGGAAAGCAATGGAAATTCTTGCCTGCTTAAACTGCTTTTTTATGCTTCCTGAAGCAGTTTGCAAATGGGTAGATGGATAACCTTGAAAACTTGAATGTCCTCTGTCTTGCATAAATTGAAGCATGTGTTCTAAAAATGACCCATGATCTGTAATCTCTCAGATTTTATTTCCCTGGGACTTAGTATTACATTTTTGAAGCAGGTTAACATCCTAAGTAAAAACAATGGGGTGGTGGTGGAATGTTTATATTAAACGTTCAAACTATAAATATATTTAAAGAACTAATACATACCAAGCATATGCATCTTCAACTTTTTCTCAAGACTTGCCAAAAACCATATGAATAATCATAGATCATTTTTGTGTGCAGGGCAGTTACTGAGCAGTTAACTTGGCATTACAGTAGTTGTATTACAGAGGCAGAACTTTTGTCTGAAGTGCCAGCCTTTGCTTTGTGCTTGAACGTATTGGAGTTTGTGTGTGTCTCATTTGAGAATGGAGCTTGTTTTCTGTATGTGTCTGTTTTGTGTGCCTTTTATTTACTGGAATCTTAAAAAAAAATACTAGCCAGTCAGTGACTGGTTTATTAAGCGACATAATGCTTGTAGATCCGATTCCTTGTTAATTTGCCAGTGCAGCTGAAAAGAGAAGAGGCTGGTTTTATGTGAATAGATTAATGAAACCTTAGGGAAGGAGAGGTTGGATTTCTAAGTAATTTTGCTCATACAAACCAAACCCACAAATACAGAGGGTGGAGACGAGCTTGGAGACAGTTCTCAAACTGTAGATTCGTTTGGCATTGCTGGCACTCTACCCAGGCCCCAGGGTAATAATTTAGTGTCAACATGTACATACAGAGTTATAGGCTTATGGTACCAAGGTGATAGATGTCTTTGAAATACTTTTACCATCGGATCATATAACTTAAAGCACCAACACATAAATGCATAGGGTGGTCATTAGCGTAATCAAGAAGGTTAAGGGTCTAGGTCTCAGTTATGGAACTCCACATTTGTGGGCCCTTCAGTATTAGCTGGCCTGCTAATGTTGGCACGGAACTTGCTCTCATATCAGTAGTTTAAGTGAAGTGTGCATAACGACCTCAGACATAATACAGTGCTTCAAAGGCAGTGCTGCTAAAATAGGGATTTCCACATCCTGTTAGAGGTACAATCTCTGACTGAGCCGTGCAGCGCCAACAGCTTGAAGTGTAGGTTCTGCCACTGCAGTGGAGATTGAGTTCCCCCACTTGGCCAGCTTCTCATTCTTTAATAGTACTTGCCTGGATTTTTGTTCAGATACTTGTATTCTGTCCCCTTCAAAACCATTGTGTTTCGGCCATGTTTAGTTATTGTTGCATCCGTGAGGATGGGCTTATGCCAGTTGACAGCCACTTCAGCATGGATGTGGAGCTATCACTGCAATGAGGTTTTGAGCATTAGGGGTGCTAGATAATACCAGATTTGAGGTGTAATATAAAATCGGTCATAGGCTCCCTGGTTAGAGTAATAGTAAGCTGAACAGGATGATAGTGTACAGCGTATGTAATTAACTAAGGGAACTAAGGAACTTGCACAGTCCTTTTTTTTCATTAAAACTTGCTTTCTCCTGTCTGTAACTTGAGGAGCAGGTTTACCATTAATACAGGAAAAGAAATCTGTTGGATTATTCAAAGTCTATAAAAATAAGCTTTCAAGAGTTTTATATATTTGAAATACCACCTATTCATTTCTTATATTGTATATGGTGTGGGCCAAATTTGGCCCTCCAGGATTCATAATATGGCCTATGAAATCAATTTTCTCAAGCCATGTATACTCATCTGACATCAGGTATGGCATAGGTAAAGCAGCAGCTGCTAAGGAGCAGTTGGAGCCTTCAGAATGATCTCCCTATTGTTCCTTTTCAAACGTGGCTTGAATTTGGCACACTTTAAATTTGGTGCCACTTAAAGTTGAAATTGATGCTGAATGCAAGCTACTTGGCTTGGAGTGGTCACACATGGGTGCTCCCTAAAGGATCCAGCCTGACGGCACAGCTTGCATATGGCACCAAATTACAAATGACTCTGAATGCAAGCCATGCTTGCGAAGGAAGAATTAGGAGTCTTGTCCTTTTGCTAGCATGGCTTTCAGTTGGTGCTGTTTACATTTGGTCCCGAATGCAGGCTGCGTTGCTATGGCTGGGGCCAGGGCCATCTGATGTCATATGATGTCAGGTGGTTGACTGGTAGGTGGTCCCTCCCACCTGTCAAATGTGGCATGTAGACTACTGGCCCGCAGACCAAACAAGGTTATTCAGCCCAAGTAAAGTCTTGGAGACATAGAGCCTACTTAACTAAATACGTTTAAATTTTAAACTGCCCTAAGCTAGCAGTTATTTCTCTTTGGATCTGGGTATGTATCACATGTCGCCACTTTAGATCTTCCCATGTTCCATTCAAATCAAGGAACGTGAGTACTGTGAAAACACATCATTCTGTGCTTTGATGTATTATAAAGGAATGTCTATTGTGCCTGGATGGATGGGTGGGTGGGTAATTAACTGGTTAAAGTTTGTGTTGTAGTAATACCTGCAGTCCCTGCTAGAACATTTTTATAAAGCAATGTTCATCTGATACCGGTAGTAGATTGGATGCTCCAGACCAGTAATTCCAACACACACAGAGGCTTGTGACTAATGAATTTATTATTATGGCATAAGCAGTCATGTACAAGAGCCCATTTCATCAGATGTGTTCATGTTCGGACACTTGCACCACTCCCCCCCCCCCAAAAAAAACCCTGGATGGTAGTATTCATTTTCTAGCATTTCTCCCTGTTTGCTTGATCTTCTTGCTTTAGCTTTTATATTGCTGCCTCAGAGTGTAATAGAGGAATGGGCATTGCAAGCCAAACCATCTGCTTTTGCTTGTCCTGTGTTTCTGGAGGTGGCAATGGATACGTTCCAAAAGTGCAGTCCTACACGGCTATTAAGAAACAAGCCTTATTTAGTTCAAGGGGACTTGCTCCTGGGTAAATGTGTATCAGATTGCAGCCTAATATACCTTCTGTAGAAAAAAGTGGGCAGATAAACCTTTTCTCCTTCACAGTGTTAGAATATTGAAATTCATCCTGATGGGCAGTAGATGCATTTCAAAAGCTAACACATTTTTTTAACACCAAGTTATGTTTATGGCTGAACATCTGTGTGTTTTTTGCATGTTGATATTTAAGCATGGCTACAATGCTTTTCCATCAGCAAGAGTTAATTCTGAATTGCACTGAGGAAAAGGTATAATATTAACAGAACTTGAAGTACATGACCTTGAGAATATAATAATGTAAGTGTTCCAGTTGGTAGGTCACATTTTTGGTTAATTAACCATGAGAATGTCCAGGTTTGTTGGCCATAGGTTGTTGCTCCTCTCATAGCTTATCCCATGTAATATACTGAGTTATACCTGTGAAGAGAAACACTCAGTTTACTGAGTTTTCTAAAAACAAAAAAACACCCTTTAATATAATACTTTAAGTGGGAAGAACTTTCTTACATCTCATGTGTACAGCTCTCTGGAGTTTCAAAAGCAAGTTTTTGTATGAGGTGGTGATTGCTCTTCAAGAAATGCAAGACCAAAGCCGAGTTAGGGGTGCAGAATTCTGAACATTATAATTGCAGGCCATTATAATTGCGAAGATTCATGCAGAGAAATATGATTTTAAAAACTAATCCAAATTAAACAGCTTTAAAATGCAGTAAAGACTTGTTTCAAGATGCTCAGGGGTCTGATTATGGTTTAATTATTTGATAATAAAAGTTGCAAAATAAAGTGTCATAAAATAAGTGCATAATATCCATTAACTCTCCTTCTTGGTGTTAATGGTACTTCTGTAAATTTGTGTGAGTCACCTATAATTGCATACAACATGCATACAAACTGCAGTCTTGGATAGTGAATGCATTAGCCATCATGAGCTGAAGTGAATATTAGATGACTGACAGCTTGACTGAATTGGAAGTGGGTCATTCAATATAATCTTAAGCTTAGAATACCCTTCTTAACCAGAGCTTGACTGAGTTTTGTGAGCTTTCCTACCATTTATTAAACTTGATTCAACAGTGGTATTGGGGGGGGGGGAATCTTCCAGTCACAGGATCTTCTTCAATTAAATGTTGAATATGTAATGAATTTTTTTGCTGTTCTTTTTCTTAATTTCTAGGAGCAAGTGCAGCATTCCAAAGATATGTGGTCATGTGATGGCAATTCAAATGAAAAGCGTGGATTCTGGTAAGTAAAGCTTTTATACCTCTAGCATCCAAGTATTTCTCAAATAGATTAACTAATTTTGCTCACATAATAAAAAATGGATTTTGATAAATGCAATCCATGTGTGCCTTTCTCTGGAGCAAAGTTTGCAAGCATTTGGTTTACCATGATAAGGCAATACTATTCACTGATGCCCCAGCCATATTCTTGGTAGCTTGGTTGCACTGCCTATCAGTGAACATTTGAACTCAGTATTTCCTAAAATTACTTTTAAAGAGTGCTGTTGCATAGTGAAATTAACTTAATTTGGGGTGTGGGTTAGGGTGATTATTTATTTATTTATACCCCCGGCTATCTGGCTGTGTTTCCCCAGCCACTCTGGGTGGCTCCCAACAGAATAATAATAATAATAATAAAGTGATAAAACATCAAACATTAAAAACATCTCTAAACAGGAAATATTTTAGTAGCTAGGAAAATCAAACAGAACTTGACACACACAAACACAGCAATGCAGGAGAATACTGAACACTGTAATACCATTGTCCTGCATTAACGGGGCCCCTAATTATACTGTGAAAACTAAGCAGTTTAGATATGACCTTGCTTTGACTTTGATACAGATATAATCTATTTGATGTCTGAGAAGGGGCCATCCATATGGAAAGTGAAATGCTGTATTGTTGACACAATGTCCTTCATCTAATGAATTCAAACAACCAAGAACTTGTATTCTTTCAACAAATTAGAGAGATAATATACCTGCAGAATGAGAAGCTAATCTTTACTTTGTGACAAAGCATAATTAAACTAAAATAACTTGCCTCTACAATGACTGACCTGGGCAGAGTGTCAAAGCATGTGGTGTGTATATTCACTGTCTCTTTGTGCTTTGTGAAACTTCAGTATTTGCACCTGATCCTACCTAATGTAGGAATGCCACGTTTGTACCTGTCTGCAGTGTGTAGGCCCTCAAACATTTTGTTTGTAACACACTAAACTGGGCACTACGGCATGAATTCAAAGCTATGTTTGAAATCTTTTCTAAGCTAGATAGAGTGAGGGAAAGTTGATCCTTGTCTGGAGTGGTATAGGGATGCCAACTGCTAAGAATTCCTGGAATGCACAGCACTGAAAGTTTGCTTTGTTCCCTTAGTGACTTGACCCATTGAGAAAATGTGGTTCCCTAGGAGGTTTTAATAGCTTAAACTTTAGTAGTGAATAAAAGGAACCAACTCCTATATGATCTTAGCTTGTTTTCACCTGCTGTCTGAAAAAAAGAATTTTCTTAACCTTCGTGTGGAATAACTCAACCTTGTACTTTTGAAAGAATGATTTGTGTGAGTTCTTCACATTTATCAGTTACAATACTGCAAGTTCCTGCATTCCAAATAACCATAATGCTCTCACAAGCCAGGTTTCTTTTAAGTCTAATTGGGAATATTTTAGGTATGGGTCACTGACCTGTCTTCATTTTAACCAACTGATTTACAATAATTGCCTGGAAAAACACCAGTGAATATCACTTCACTGTGTGAGTAGTTTTGTTTCTAACTGTTCTTGCCTTGTGTCCTTGTAGCCAGGTGGGCAGCTGAGTGGAGTTTATGGTTATAACAAGCTAGGATTAAGGTAGGATAATTTGTTTAGATGTTACAAGAAACCATGGTTAATGCAAGATGAGATCCACAAACCATGGTTTCAGATTGTGCTTTGTTGGTTACAGAATATAAGAAGAGTTAGTTGACTTTGGACATTCAGATAATCCATGCAAATAATCTGATATACAGATAATCCATAGCTGAGCATTGCACCCAAACACAATGCATAAGTCTCCACTATTCTGTCATGGAAAAGAAAGTAAACCCTTCATCATTAACTCTGGAATTCGCATGGCTTGGAAGCGGGGAGCATGCAGCACCTGTGTTTTCATTTCTTTTTTTGCAAACAAAGCAGATTAGATGAGTTGAGAAACTAGTTTTATTAAGATAAACTTAATCCTGTAATATTTCCCCTCTGTGACTTGTGGTCAGGTCTTTCCATGAAGTGAGCTATAAACTCCCTTTTCTCTGACAAAAGCAAACAACAGGGTGGAATAAAAAGCACGCAGGTCATCTTGAGTAATGTGACTTTACTCACTTGGTTTTAAAGCAGGGTAACCGACATGGCTGAGCTCCAGATGTTGTTCGACCACAGCTGTCACCAGCCCCCTTGTGCTATTGCAGTGACTGCCTTGATGTGGTGGTTAAGAATGTGAACTGGGAAATCTCTGGTTCAAATGTCTCCTTGGTTAGGAACTTGTTACGTAGCCTTACACAGATCACTTTTTGACTTTGGGTCTGTAATATGAAGAGAGCATAGGCCTATTGCATAGGCCTCTTATAAAGTTGATGAGTGAACATTGAACACTCAGGACTAGAATTACAGTGGTACCCCGGGTTACTTACTTAATCCGTTCCGGGTTACAGTACGTAACCCGAAAAGGACGTAACCCGAACAATTTGTTCTGCGGTTGCGCAGACCGAAAAACCCCCGAAAAAACTGAGAAAAACGCTCTGCACATGCACAAATCGTGTGCGCGTTGGGTTGCGCTTCCAGGTTAGTGGAGTTTGTAACCTGAAAAGTACGCAACCCGGAGCGTACGTAACCTAAGGTACAACTATATGAAACTACAGGAGGTGATGCAGTAGTAACTGTAAAAGCATTCCAATCAGTGTTAATGTTTTTCTTCTTACAACTTTTAATTCTGTTGGAAGGAACAGATTGACAGGTTGGAGGAAAGTCAGTCTATTAACAGTATTAGCCCAAATATTGCCTTTCTTCTTCTTTTGTGCTGGTTACAAATGTGATAACTGCTTGCATGTAGTAACCGTTAACCAAATGAGTCCTGTTAATGGAAGCTGTGTGCAAGAACTTGCCCAATGGGGTTTCTGTCCTCCCTCTGTGTGCCCCCACCTCCCAAAAAATAGGCTTGGATCAGGAAAACCACAGAATGACACAGGGGGCGGAGAGGGACAGTTGTTCTGCCTGGCAAACTGTTCGACATGTCATTGAGTTCTTCCCTAAATCTATAACTCCTAAGGTACTTGGGTGCACCTGCCTGTTACATAACCTTTAATTGCTACCATATCTTCATAAAATAGAAAAGAAAAGCTTTGCAGTCTCTTGCAGCAGTCTTCCTCCAGGAGGAGGAGAGTTGGGAACAGTCACCTTAGTCAACTTGCCTGGATCTAGTTGTAGGTTAATGATAAAGCAAAACAACTAAGGAATGTATATTGCTGTTGACAGTGAGCGACTGTAAACATCCTCGACTGGAAGCTGTGAAGCTGCAGATGGGGCTTTCAGTCGGATGTTTGCAGCTGCCAGCTGCCACAGGCGTCAAACATTCAGAAATCTTTTAACGTGTTGTAAAAAGAAAGAGAAAGTTCTAGGTTACCTTAAGTTCTAGACCTTAAAAAAGCAACTTGACAAAGAACAATGCATTGTGAGGAGTAGAGTAAATAACTTCTCAAGGTAATGGAATATAAGTAAGTGACTGGCAGTGATGTGGGCTTTCCAGAAAATTTTGAATTGGAATTTTTCCCCGGAAAATCGTGCATTTTTATTTTTAGCATTAAATATAGGCGTGGTTTGAAACGAGCATCCCATTTGCAGGTGGCAAAGAGGGGGAGCAGCTGTTTTAGGGACCATAGGTTTTTTTCTGAAACAGTTTTACCATGGGGGTGTTGCTAAAGAGGGCTTTTAACCTCCCCCTCCTTTTTGTTGACCCCTGTCACACAGTGGAACGCTTGATTTCTGCCTCGCGTCAAATCACAAAGTGTGCTTTATTGATTCTGCTTCACCCCTTTTTGAAATATTCAGATATATGAAAATTTATAAAAGCAACCATGTGGTTTAAATGTTAAAGCCAAATAATGTCTAAGTAAATCTTTGAAAATATGTTTTGGGTTTTTTTTTGGAATACTTATTAATATTGTAAGACTTGATAACACCTTCATGATGCTCACTTCTCTTAGACTGTTCAAATTTAAAGGGAGACAGAGTGAGAGGACCGAGAATTGCCAACAAACTCATCTTAGCTGTATTTATTATATATGCATGCTTCCTAGAATTTGTCACCTAAAGGTCATAACAGTTTTATTACAGCTGCCTAATTTTATTTGTATGGCATAATGAATGGATACTAATTTAGATTTCTATTAGTGCTGCAGTTTTCAAATGGGAACTTTCCCCCTCTATACACTGCTTGATAATGTGTGTGCATCTTCCTCAAAGCCTTTGCAAGACCTTGGATCAAGACACCCCCCTCGCCGTTCACAAGACATCTCTGGCCCCAGCTGCACTATGCATTCAAAGCAGTTCTTTATTACTTTAAACAGTCATGGCTTCCCCCCAAGGAATCCTGGGAACTGTATCTTTAGGGGAACTGTGTCTTAAGGGTGCTTGAGTGTTTTTGGGAGACCCCTATTCATCTCACAGAGCTACAGTTCTCAGAGTGGGTTAACATTCCTTCTTCCCAGGGAACTCTGGGAATTCTGCTTGGACTACTGCAGTGCGCTGTACATGGGGCTACCTTTGAAGGTGACTCAGAAACCAGAACTAATCCAGAATGTGGCAGCTAGACTGGTGACTGGGAGCAGCCGTTGGGACCACATAACACCAGTCCTAAAGGCTCTATACTGGCTCCCAGTATGTTTCCAAGCACAATTTAAGGTGTTGGTGCTGACCTTTAAAGCCCTAAATTGCCTTGGCCCTGTATACCTGAAGGAGCATCTCCACCCCCATTGTTCAGCCTGGACACTGTGCTCCAGCACCGAGGGCCTTCTGGTGGTTCCCTCATTGCAAGAAGTGAGGTTACAGGGAACCAGGCAGAGGGCCTTCTCAGCAGTGGCACCCACCCTGTGGAACGCCCTCCCATCAGATGTCAAGGAGATGAGTAACTATATAACCTTTAGAGGACATCTGAAGGCAGCCTTGTGTAGGGAAGCTTTTTAATGTTTAATGTTTTATTGTGTTTTTATGTATGTTGGAAGCTGCTCAGAGTGGCTGGGACAACCTAGTCAGATGGGTGGGGTACAAAACAACAACAACAACAAATTGTAGCTATGTGAGGGCTATGGGTGTCTCATAACAGCTCTCAACATCCTTAACAAGCAGCTGTTCCCAGGTTTTGTTGGAGGAAGCAATGACTGTTTAAAGTAGCATAAAGCTGCTTTATTTGGAATACTGCAGATGGGGCTATAGTCTTCCCAGTTTAGGAACTGCATTCCACCTGCCATGAACTACAGTTCACAGGGCATGATGGCCAGTGGCCACCTTTTTTTGGGTAGCCAGTGCTGCAGTACCAGCTCACTTTGTTGAGCTGGGACATGCCGGCCTACGGATGTCTAGATCATTCTATTTCTAGGCCGTGTCACTCATAAGTCAATGCCACCCCATTTTTGCATTAAATGTGCATTCTTTTGCACAAAACATATTCCTACAAATTCACATGTGTTTAAATATGTATTTCTAGATATGTGTTCTCTTTAAAATGCATGCCTTTTTAAATGCATTTTCGAGCCGAAACTCAAACATTTAGAGAGGTCTATGTTGTTTGTTAATTGCATTTTTATGCTGCCTTTCTGCCAAGGCACCCAAGGCAGTTAAGAATTTAAAAAGAATAAACACAACCCGTTCGCTATAGTCCAGGAAGTGCTGATCAGGCCAGTTTGTATAGGAATTTGCAAATATCAAATTCCTCAGACATCCCTTCTCCTACCACTGTTCTTGCAAGGTGGGCCCTGTTAGTTTGTTTTTAAAGTGCAGTATATATATATATATATACACCCCCTCAATTCCACTTAGCTTACAAATTAAACATACAGTAGACAAACTTGCCTTGCTGCTCTGTTTATGACGCCTAGGCAAGTTTCCATCGCCCCTCCCCACAGTTACAAATGTAGCAGAAACATCTGCATAATAATGAAATCTGATTAAGTAGTCATCGCGCTGAAGATGTCTTACAATTTCAGATGCGTTTTGATCACCTGGTCTCTAGTGCACCAGTGTAAATGAGTGCAACATTTAATAGGGGAAATACTCTTTAATTGGTGCAATTGGCTTTAATAAGGAATGCAGTGTTTTATTTCTTTATTGGGAAGAAGATTCAGAAACACTTCCTCTAATAGAGAACTTGTGTGTTGTGTATGCTGATGGAAATGGAATCAAAACGGGGCCACTGAGAAATCAAAAGTTTTTTTTAATCAGTGGGGAATCCCAGGGTTTTGCTATTTTTTTAATTTAAAAAAAGGAACCCCTGAAAACCGCTTAATGGGGATTGAGTGTGCTTAGTAGCTACAAAATTATGTGTGTCAGTAGGAAAATAAAAGATGGAGGGGTTGAGGGGGGCAGTGTAGAATGCCTCACTTGAGCGCTTTAGAGCTTACAGTATCCTGAAGGAGGCCATTGTTGCCTAGCTAGAATCCTGAACAGAAACAATCCTGCTGTGAATGTTGAGGACACTTCATGACATTTTGTTTAGCCCATGCTTGTTAAACCTAAAATGAATCCTGTGTGCTGCTATCTGCACTGTTGCCTTGTTCCTTGGTTGTCTTAAAACGGTTAGAAGAAGAAGGAAGGCAATGCTTGTGTGTGTGTGTGTGTGTGTGTGTGTGTGTTGAATCACAGTTACCAGTAGTTTTTACAAAATGTCCAGCAAAGTGAGTGAGTACCATAGCTAAAACCCCTCTAAGAGACCTGCATTCTTTCTCCAGCCGTCATGTAGTTCGGCCTTGTGCGTTTAATCCTCAGCGCGGCCTGGATCTTGACTTAGATTGCTCTGCAAGACATGCGTTGCACGTTCATAAATTATGAACATTGTAAAGTGCTGTGCGCACCTTAAAGTCCTGTCATGTCATCAGTTCCTTTGTCATCCTGAAAAGCTAAAGCATGTGTGTTTCCCCCCGGTTTTTTTATTATAAAAAACCAAAATTATTCCCGCTATATGACATAGGAACCGTAGTGAAAAGAGGCTATTGTGTTTTGTATGTAAATTCCTAGAAGGAAAGCATGATGTAATTTCTGGCAGGACAGGAATCTATTTTTACTGTTTTCTGTGTTTTACTCCTAATGTCTGAAAAGAGTTCATTTAGTCTGACAACTGAAAGTGCTTCTTGCGATCTTGAGTTTTGGACACAGTTTTTCTATGGTGAAAATTACTGTATATTCTGGCGTATAAGACTACTTTTCAATCCAGGAAAATCTTCTCAAAAGTTGGGGGTCGTCTTATATGACGGGTGGAGAATCTGCGGTCGAGTATATATCAAACTCTATATTTTAACTGGAAAAGTCGGGGGGTCGTCTTATACGCCCAGTCGTCTTATACGCCAGAAAATACAGTAATTAAAATGGAGAAACAGTTAGGAGAATGCCATATCCTATGTTTTGCTTTACAAACACCTCTTGTTTCCAGGGCAGTTTGCTGTGTGGCTGGGGGGTGGGGGGTAGGACTGCTGTTTGGAAACCAGAAGTTGTAAATCCAAGTTAGGCATCTGCGACTAGTTGAACCATTGCTTTCCCACCTGGAGCAGTTTATCTAGTCCTACATTAAGCTAATTCTAACTAATGTCATAAGGCTAGTGTCATGTAGTTCTCATAAGGCTACCTGTCCAGCATTGTGCTTGCAACGACCTACCAAATTTTCTAGCCCCTGTTTGAGCAACAGAATTGTAGTTAGGAGAGACTATCCAGGGCAGTTCTGGTTGGCCAATCTCAAAAAGTACACAGTACTGCAGAACTGGAAGAAGTACAGTGGGGTCGGGTGGGGGGAATCAATTAAAATGAGGACGATGTTGGAGCACTTTCTCTTATCAATGAGGAAAGGCTAATAAAGGCTCCAGTTGTGAACGCCAAGCTCCTGTGTCTGGATATTGCTGGAGAAACAGAAAATGGGAGTAAAAGAACCTTGATCTGCTCCAGCATATCAATTGATGTTAAAACAAGGTATTCTGTGCACACAGCATTGCTTATAGAACATGTGGGGAACCTCAGATACTGCTTGACTACAGCTCCTATAATCCCTGACCAGCAGTGTAGTATTAAATTTTCCAGTGCAGCAGTTCGTCATGACGGACTCCATAGCCGTAATGAACAGTTGTGATCCTTCTTCCTTCCGTTGTTTAAATATTTGTGGAATGTCTTCACCTCTCTGCCCCTTCTAGCTTGGAAGATAAGCATGTTTTGTTCCCTCGAGGCTTTTTGCTTTGTTGTTCATTGTAACCTTTTAAGTTATACTAACTAGATGCCTACTAAAACAGTTATTCTACCACATATGAATCCTTCCTTACGTGTCAGCAACACTTACATTGGGGTGGAAAGCATTCACTTTATATCTAAATGTGAATGCCTTTCCTTATGCAGCCAGAACAGTGCTAGCTATGCAGAAGAGACGGGGACCAGCAGGCTTGGGAGAACCCCAGGGTTCGCAGAAATGAAAATACACACACACACACACACACACATCCATCCCCACAAGGAGGAAACAGCCCAGTGAGGCTGAGCATGCTCAGTAGCTACAGAACTCTGAGTGACTTTTAAAGGATAGGGCGGGGAGAGAATACAAGAACTAAACACTACAACCTTTTATTTATTAAAAAAAAAGGAATTAGTAAGGAAAATTATAATAAAGGTGGTTGTTCTGACACAAGCTCCATCCGTATTCCTTGTCTCATTTTACAGGGGAGGTACTATATCTGTTCCTTGGTATTCACGAGCCACATTGGTTCTCCATGAATCCCTATCAATTCTGTGATTTGCCTGCTAAATTCCTTTAGGGTTCTTTTTGGTGCTGTTTGAATGCAAGCAATTTGGAGGCAGCTATTTTTAACAATATCTTTCAAAGAATCCATTTCGAACTGCAAGCGGCAAGGCTCTGAAGTGCCAAACATCTGTGACTTCAATTGAATTCCTGTACAGTTTACTAAGTGATGAAGCTGAATTATATATATATCCTGGAAGTTTTTAGAAACTTGCAAGACTATATTCCTCTCTACCACACTTATGGACACTTTAGTCTTTTTGCACTAAATTCTACACTTTTTAAAGAAAGGCATGGGTGGTTTGTTTTTTTCTAAAGTAGATTTCTTGTTAGATACATTGAATTGAGGGTACAGTTATTGGGCGTAGCTGTGATCTCCCCTATCACCACCCCAACCAGAACTAGGTGATCTTGCGCCCCTGGCAGAACTGTCCAGATTGCACCCCCTAGCCATGGACAAATTAGCTCTTCTTTCCGCCTCTCCTCCAACCCCCCCCCCCATTCAGTTCACCCTCTAATTAAAACCTTTTCTTATGAGGCAATAATCAATATTTTTATTTATAGACATATTTATGTACATATTTTAGCCCCCCCCCTCTTCACCTGTACCCCTGGCGGGGGCCCACTTTACCACCCCCTAGCTACGGCCCTGACCCCAGCCAAAAGCTGTAAAATAGGCAAATGTTCTAATTTGAATCCATAAATAGATTGTCTGTCTCTTTGTAAAGTATCTTTACTTCTACTGCCCTTAAGACACAGCAGCTGTTAATGGGATTATATAGTTTGGTGTCTAATGCAATAATAGTTCTTAAATGAGATTTCCCTCTGAGAGATAGGCAGACTTACCTCTTCTTTGAAACTGCTGCACTTAACAGTTTCCAGTTACTTGCAAAGTGTGCCAGCACTGCAGTGCACGCCTGTCGAAATTGCCTGTCCTGTGTGAGTGGTTGTGCAACATGAGCCAATATCAAAAGTTATGATATGCATCATATCCTGGAAAATGCTCCCCACCCATTTCAGATTGCAGTAATTTACCAAAAATTCTGTTTAAAGGTAGTTGTTTGTATTTGGTATTATGCAGCTAAACTGCTTGGGAGTCTTAGGAACTGCATTTTTGTGGATCCAACCCTCTTTCCCTGTCACTGATAAGAAGCAATTTCACATCCTCCAGCTATGCCCAGATGTGCAGTTTCCACAGAAGTATGCAAAACCTCAGTTGTTCCCATCTGTAGGAGCCCCCCCAAAAAGGTTTCATTATACAACTTGTGCTAACACAACTTAGCCTCTGTTGAACATAAGCCTCCCTATTTTTGCAGAATAAGCCATGCTACTGGCTTAGGTATAGAAGAAGAAGAGTTTGGATTTGATTTCCTGCTTTTCACTACTCTAAGGAGTCTCAAAGTGGCTAACATTCTCCTTTCCCTTCCTCCCCCACAACAAACACTCTGTGAGAAGTGTGACTAGCCCAATGTCACCCAGCAGCTGCATGTGGAGGAGCGGAGACGCGAACCCGGTTCCCCACATTACGAGTCTACCGCTCTTAACCACTACACCACACTGGCTTCTAGAACTGACATACCCCTCCCTTCAATCCCCAACTTGCTTTCCTTGCTTTTCTTCCTCCTCAAGTGAGTTTCTAGCATTTGTAGACCCCAAGATGTGCAGGCACTGTTCTCCTCATTTGTTTGATAAGTAACTAGCCTTGTGAGAAATGCCTTTCAGTGTAATTTTTTGGCCGATTAATGAAGTCATAGTGATTATTGGCATTTAAGAAAGCAGATCAAGCTCATTAGGCAAAGAAGACTAGAATGAAATGCCTTTTGTCTAGACTCTTGGTTTCTTTTTACACCTTTCCTGCTGATCTTCCCTATTGGAGAAGTGATTGTTGGCCAACAATTCAGGTATCCAGAATTTTAGTGTAACTGTTTGGAGTGTGTTAACTTTATTTTTTTTAAAAAAAAGGTAGCAGCAAAGATAAGATGTCATGAACTTTCTAATTTCATTGATTTCACCCCCTGAATTCATAAAAAGTTTAAAAAAATTATCTAATACCAGTACAGATAAAGTTATGAGCCATTATTATGCCCACATTACAGAGGTCAAGGCTGTGATTGAGAGAGTATGGGTTTTGCCAGCCCCACAAAGTAACCCAATGTTGTAATATCAATTTTGCTGGGGCGAGCAGGTTGTTAGTGCGTGACAATATTGATGTCCGGCATTGGTCTCCCAGTGTGTTGGGTTTGTGTTGGGGGGTGGGCTGTGAAATTTTAATAGCAGTGCAGTTAATTAAGGCCTGGAAAGAGTGAAATGAGAAGCCAGGGCAAGAATGGGAGGTTTTCAGCAGTTGGCGGAAAAGTACTGCCTGGATGTCAGACCCATCCATTGCAAAAAAACCAAACCAAACCCCAGAGTGGGTATGTGGAGTACAAGTTTCTCGGGGGCTGGGTCTATCCAGGCCTTTCCTCCATTCAGTCACCAGATCTACCATAAATGATAGACTTGATTTCCAATGCTGGGTGTGTGTGTTTGTTCTTTGTCAGAAAAATTATTGGCAGAGGTTGCAAGGGGTGTCTTTTACCAACTTGCGGCTTAGCTGTCACTCCAGCTTATGTAGACCAGTCTGGTCTAGCTTCTGTTACTAATGAACTGGTACCATCCAGAATAGACCAGTGTCTATGTGGGGCTGCATTTTGAAGACAAACTCGCACTGCTCAGCAGAGACTGGGATGGCCAGTAACCATATGTTTGTGTCCTACCTGAAAAATCATAAATTATTTTGGCAGATTTTCCCATTTGTTATGGATTCTTGGTTTTATCTTGTTTTAAACAGTGTTGTGTTTGCTATTGTAACTTGCCATGGGACATTAAGGTGAAATGCAGCTATGGGATTTATCAATAAATATAATAAATCCTGGATTTCTCATTATAATCATGGGCTTGGCATGACTCAGAAGGTTTCTGTGGCCTGTTGGCCTGCCTGGTGTGCCATTTGGGAGAGCCTGATCTTTTATTATTTACTTGTTCATTTCATATATATATATATATATATATATATATATATATATATATATATATATATATATATATATAATTAATTATTGGTAGTAGTAGTAGAGATAATCTTACTGTTTTAGCTTTCTTTGTAAACCACTTCGAGGTTTTCCTACAATCAAGCACCTCAAAGTGGTTTACAAAGAAAGCTAAAACAATAAGATTATCTCTACTACTACTACTACTACTAACAACAACAACAACTTGTATTTAAAACATACAGAAGGTTGAAACCACAGTAAAATAAGGCTAAAATGAATTAAAATGCCTACAAACTTTCCAAACAACTTGATAGACTTGTCTTGATCTGGGATGGTTTTACTTGGATTAGTCAATTCAGCAGGTTGAGATGTGCAAGGAGTAAAGGGAAACTATTTTTAGAGTCACTCTCAAACAGAGGAACAGCTCTTGGCTCACTGGAACCAGTTTGCCCAGAAACTAGTTTCACTCTTGTTGTTGTCATATTGTTGTTCTACTCCTGTGGTATAAACCTTATTTTCTGACATCTTATTCCCCACCCCATCCCACCCTTTAGTGATTGATTGATTGACTTTTGAAACAGTGCATATTTCTTCTCTTCCCCTAACCCCCAGACTTAGGCAAGGTTGTAATATACAGTTTGTATCTCCTGTCCCATATACCATATCGTTACAGCAGAACTGTAGTAAAAAGAAAGACCGCTTGAATAAAAACTTATTTGAACAATTCCTTGTAAAATACTCTTGTTAGTAACCTTGTGAAATGGTCATGTTAGTAACTGTTTGGAAGCTCCATAAATGTGAAACTGGCTTCCTCGCTTAGTAATGCAAAGGTACGTAGTTTCTCCCATGCATGAGGAGCAAAAATTAATTTTTTAACAGCCTTCCTCTAAAAGTGGCATTGCATTTTTTTCTAACATTGCATAAAAGAGATATTTGTGTGCGTACACTGAACAAATTCATAAAGTGCTTGATTACATAGCATTCAAAATACTTTGATTTGCATGGCATGGTTGCTTTTCTTGGTATGGCTCACTTAACTTTCAAGTATCACTTCTCTGAAGCTGTCACATGGGAGAGATTGCTGTCTATGTAAACAATATATGGGCGGTTGGCTCCTTTAATTGTTTGCTCAGAGAACTGGCTGAGCAACTCCCTTCCAGCACAGGAAATGGATTGATGAATTCGAACTTGACACAAGATTGTGCATATCCAGAGAAGCTGTATCCTTTGCAAGGGGAAAAGAACTTGGATTCCTGCCAAGCAAAGGACTTGGACTCCAGCCACATCGTACTCATTGTGTTTTGAGCAAATGGGAGAAGCCACATGCTGCTTGCCTGTTTTATCCTTAAGCAGCTAGCTAACATGAAGAGAGTAAGAACTAAAAGAACACAATCCGATTTGTTTCTTATGGCATGTAAATGCTGTGTTGTGGCTCTGCCCTCCCCTTCCCAGCCTGTCATGTTAAGATTGCTCCTTCATGTATGGGTGGAGAGTTCCTGTTATTCCCGTTCCTAAAAAGTGCCCAATAACGCCAGCTAGGGAAAGCCTAGTGTGTTCTTGTGGTGAAAACAATCTGGGGATAGCTTCCAAATTACAAAGAATAAGAAATCCTTTTCAACAAAAACACACAGAAGAGGATTTCTTATTCTTTGTAATTTGGAAGCTATCCCCAGATCGTTTTCACCACAAGAACACAGATAAACTCCTGCTACAACAAGAAACCAGACTTATTCACCTTTTTGATATGGTTTGTCCCCGAGGTCCAAATAATTATCAGGACTTCACTCCCTTTTTGTAAATTGCCACAATACTTATTGCGACTTTAAGATCTAAATTGTACTACTGCCGTTTAAATCTTGTCTGTAAATTGTTTAATTCTCACTGTAACTTTAAGACTCAGACTATACCACTACCGCTTGAAATTTTCAGTAAAACACACCTTAATCTTTCCTTTAAATACTACACACTCACTTTGGATTACCTAATTCTAAACAACACATTGGTACACATAGACCTTAAGACTTCAATACTTAATTAGATAAGATTAATTTTCTTTATCTAATTTTCTCTATATATCTCATATATTTGTTTATATAACTATGGACTGTTGTGGCGATAATTTACATAGGGTCTCTTATTGTTGCAGCTGAAGAAGGAAGAATTTCCGAAACAGGGCCTTGTCCTGGTGCTTTGTTTGTACTCGACACACAGATACTAAGAAATAAATTTACAAAAGACTTGTAAAACTGAAATTAATCAAACCATTACTGTGGCCTGAGTTCTTGTTACTCCATTATTTACTGGTCAGCTTATTGGCACTTCTGAAGCTCCTTTTTGTCCAACCATCTTTTTACCTTTCCACACCTGATGTCATATATAGTGACAGGTGATTGGCAGGTAAGTGTGACTTGGCCAAAATGGCCTGGCAGGCTGAATGGGGCCCAAGGCCTAGAGGTTCTTCACCTCTGGTTGTATAATATGACCTATCTGCTGCCAGATCTAACCTATCCACCTTCTTACTGATATTAAGTAAGAAAGATCATGCAGGATTGCATCTCTTTAGTCAGTCTCTGGATAGTTTATGCTAGGGAGCTCTTAGAAGAACTGGATTTATCTGGTCATACACCCGTAAAACTGTTAACAGTTAAAAGTTTTTACAACTTCTTTCTTCAACAAGAACTGCCTGCAGTAGTTTCAGCAAAGACATTCTGTAGAGGGTGGAAAAAGCTCTATTAATAGTTTTCTACCAGCGATACACAAATTTATGGTGCAATAGTTAAAACGCTGTATTCACTAATAGCTATAAATGTTGACACATGAGTAGCAGCTCCACATCAGCAACTCCACTAATGAAGCTGCAATGGAGGCTTGAGGGGCTATCAGAGGCTAGAGGTTAAGCACAGCCAGAAACTTGCAGGTGCTTTGTTGCTGTCAAGATGGTTCTTTTCTGTGAAAAGATTTCAGAAGTTAGGCATGATTTCTCAGTGGTTGTTGCATTTTCAGGTGTACTGTCTTTGTCCCCCACCCTGGAAGGTTTTGACTGCTTGGACAGCTAAGACTACATCAGATTAATAAATATACCAGCAACAGAAAATAAGGTGTGATCTTGCAAGCTGGGGAAAGCTAGTGATCTGTTTTTGTAGCCAGTAGCTCTGTGAAAGGTGAATAGTAATGTTGTGCAGAAGCACCTCTTTAGTAGCCTTTTGATGTGTTCAAATAACTGGAGAATTTGTAGACAAGACCAACATGACCTGTATTAGTTTGAGAAGAAAGGTCCAATAGACTCCTAGACCTCATCTGAGTACTGAACATACATTGTTTGCTTTTCTATTCTTCGAAGGAATTCAGGGCAGCATGCACTCGGCTGCCTCATTTTATACCTTGCAAAAGTCCTGAGAGACTAAATACAGTGGTACCTTGGTTGTCGAACTTAATCCGTTCTGGGAGTGTGTTCAACTCCTGAAACCGTTCGCAAACCAAGGTGCGGCTTCCGATTGGCTGCAGGAACTCCTGCACTCAATCAGAAGCCGCGTCGGATGTTCGGCTTCCGAAAAACACTCGCAAACCAGAACACACACTTTCAGGTTTGCGGTGTTCGGGAGCCAATGCGTTCGGCAACCAAGGTAGCACTGTACAGTGGTGACTTGCCCATTTTCATCAAAGGCATACTTCTGGTTTGTAAGAGATTCAAACCAGATTTGCCTCCAGCTCCCTGGGTGCTATCCTACCCTGATGCATTCAGGGATCCCTCCCTTTTCAGTTAGATGTGTCTGTCTGGTGAGGTGTTCATTGTTCTACTGAGCATAGTGGAAATTTACCAGATGGTTAAAGAACTTGTAAGCAGAACTTGTTAAGAGAAAGCAAATTTAGGTCAAGAGCACCCCTTTCATTAGAAAGAGAGAGAACCCAACTTTCCAATCTGCAAACTGAGGATTTATGCCATTCTGTGGCATAGAAGATTGACTTGGAAGTGGGCAGAGGAGCTGAGAAATGTGGCCTACTAGGTTTCAAGCCATTTTGGTTTGGACAGATTACAATGCCACACAGTCCCTAACACAGGGGTCAGCAAACTTTTTCAGCAGGAGGCTGGTCCATTGTCCCTCAGACATTGTGGGGGGCCGAACTATATTTTTTTGGGGGGGGGGGAAATGAACGAATTCCTATACCCCACAAATAACCCAGAGATGCATTTTAAATAAAAGCACAAATTCTACTCATGTAAAAACATGCTGATTTCCCGATCGTCTGCAGGCCGGACTTAGAAGGCAATTGTACCGGATCCGGCCTCCGGGCCTTAGTTTGCCTACCCATGCCCTAACAGGAGCAGTAAGCATGTGAAATCCACTGAACCAGAGCTATTGAGTTGAACAGAAAGCATGGAGGAGGCATGCCAATTTTTCTCTGCTCCTGTAAAATGCAACAATGATACTAGCATTTTTGTGTGTGTGTGAACTTTTTACTTTTAAAATAACATTGTGGATTGTTGCGGCATCTCTGTTTTGAACAACATTAAGGAACGGAATGGCTTCCCTTAGGCTATCAGTACAGTATTACTGGCAAAGCTCGTTTGAATTCTTAACGCCTTCTGAACTAGGACAGAGGGTTCTTGGTTAATGAGTGGGTGAACGAAAAGTATTTGTGGTAAGACTATATCTCTCCTGAGGCAACCATTTGTGAATCTGTGTTCAGACATGCTTCTCTAGCTAGAATCTGGCTATGAATGGCACAGGTTATGCCACTTCCACTCTCAGTGGGTATTCACAGTGGAACAAGTGTCTTTAAAATAAAGGCACACAACAGTTTTGTGTGCTTGCAGAGACCGTGTTCATACAGAATCTCCTTAAACATGGTGATACCAGGCTATTTGTGCTATGTCTTACCAACAGTAGAAAAGCCAGTCTTTGAGATACTTCAAAACACAAAAGGTTCAGAACACTGTTAGATGAGTTTGACAGATCAAGATGATTCCAAATGTAATAAATGCAGGGCACTCATCTGTTGTCTTGTAGATAAATAATTGCTAGCAACCTGTCCTTGGTTTTTGCTTCCATGAGGGCTAAAATCCATTGTATTGAAATAGAACTTTTGTATTCTTTTTCTGTAGTTGATGCTCTTAATTAATATGGTCAGGCAGGATGCCCTCCCTTCATGTCTGCGGGAGGCAGTGGAGGATAGGGGTGCCTGGCGTTCTCTGGTCCATGGGGTCACGAAGAGTCAGACACGTCTGAACGACTGAACAACAACAATACTACTATTCATAAAAATATTAGCAGTTGACAGTCATACATAAAACTATGCAATAATAAAAACAATATATATAAATTTTAAAATCAGAAATAAGCTAACTTTTATGGAAAGATGTATTCTTAATGGCTTGCATAAGCCGGCTGGAATAGAGACATTTCCAGCAGTATGTCACACAAGACCAGACCTAAAAGAAAGCTAGATATCCTCCCCTTCTTGCAAATTCAGTCACTTTGGCCACCACACAAAACCTTATGGTAGACAAATAACTTCATTCCAAGCTACATCCCATATGAATTTACCTTGAAAGCGACACTTGCTAGGCAAGTAGGATAGCGCAGCAAACGATGACTGCTGCACTCAGGTTCTGCTTGCAGGTTTCCCATAGGTATCTGCTCAGCCACTGTGAGAACAGGATGCTGGGTAGATGACCCTTTCGTCTGATCTTGCGGGGATTCTCATAATGTTCTTATGATGGAAGGCCTGAGATGGAAAGCATGGAACCCAACACCCAAACACACACACATGCACATTGCAAGTGAGCAAGGACATTGTGTGAGAATGCCACACAAATAAGGTGAGCAGCATTTAGGCCTGGTCTGCAATCTGAAGAGTCTATGCAAAGTACATGGGATGCAAATAATTTTGCTCCAAGATTGCATAGATAATCTTAAAGTTCACTTGTTTGTCTACTGCCTTCTTTGGTAGCCTGAAGGTCAGAATTTTTAGCATCTCCTACAATAACAGGGACGCGGGTGGCGCTGTGGGTTAAACCACAGAGCCTAGGGCTTGCTGATCAGAAGGTCGGCGGTTTGAATCCCTGTGATGGGGTGAGCTCCCATTGCTCGGTCCCAGCTCCTGGCCACCTAGCAGTTCGAAAGCACGTCAAAAGTGCAAGTAGATAAATAGGTACCGCTCCGGTGGGAAGGTAAACGGCGTTTCCGTGCGCTGCTCTGGTTCACCAGAAGCGATTTTGTCATGCTGGCCACATGACCCAGAAGCTGTACGCCGGCTCCCTTGGCCTGTAACGCGAGATGAGCACCGCAACCCCAGAGTCAGACATGACTGGACCTAATGGTCAGGGGTCCCTTTACCTTTACCATTAAAATAGAGATTTGAGAATTTGTGGTTTAAACAAGCGGCATACCCTATAGGTATAGGCATCCTCTTTCTACAAGGCTTTCCGAGTACAGGATAATACCAGTTCATTCTCTGCAACTAATTTTATAAAAAAAAAACCTCAAACTATTTGGTGCTTTATAATGCGTTGCCTCCCTATTTGTTGTCTCTCCTTTAGCATCTTGTCTTAAAATGCATTATGATAGAAGCTGGCTCGCCTCATATAGGATTTATGCAGTTCAGAGCAAGGAAAACACGAAACTCCAGAACATCACTGAGAATGGAGACTAAATCTGGTGACCATTTGCCAGAGGAAAAAGGAAGGATAAACAAAAATCCAAGAGTGTAAAAACATTTAATAAACTTCTTAATCTCTTCCTTCTTAACCTGCAGATAGTTTGTGACAGAGGTACAGAACTCAATCCAGGGATTGGGGGTGGGGGAGGGATGAATATTACTTGTAATATAAAAATATTTTGGTTTACAATGGTCATTTTTCTTCATTTATAGGAAGATCATCATGAGACTCGGGAATGGTTTGACCTGAAATGGGTTGAATGCTGATGACACTTATCTAGCATAAGCATACTGAACGTGTTAATCCTCTGGAGATGTTGGAAGCTTTTTTGCTTGAGAATTCCCTCCAAGCTGTGTTGCCACACTTTCTGCCTGCAAAGAAAATACTGGATTTCTAAGAAACTAATCTCTCCCTAACGCAGTGGATATCTCCCACCCCCACCACCACCACCTTACATCTGCTTATGAACTTCAGTGCTTGGCTTCCATTTGATCCAGGAGAATTCCAAGTGACAGGTAGTGTAAACATCCTACACTCTCAGCTGTGTGGAAAAGAAGAAAGCTGGGAGAAGGCTGTTTACTCTCTCTGCCTTGGAAAGCAGCTGAAGGAGGAAAACATGGAGATATTGCAAGTTGTTTTTTTTTCTAAGCCCTGTTTCGAGCTTGCTGCGTTGCTGTTTGCATGTGTATGTTTTGACACCAAGTTGAACAAGCCCTGGTGAGAAGTTTAAAAAAATAGAAGTTAATTAGTGTATAATGCTTGTTTTTAAAATTACTTTCAGCATTGTGGAGTGTAATTAGGCACTAAGGAGGGAAAACTAGCCCAAACGTACCTCCATAACATGGGAAGAGCCGTCTAGTTCAGCATTGTGTTCTCACAATAGCCCATAAGCAAGTTGTGACGGCCCTAGCATTCTTCCCCATTAGCGATCCATGGTCATATCTCTCCTAATAAAGATAGTATCACCATAAGTAATGTGTAATGGATAAATGCCAGCTTTCATACTGAAATGGAATAAACTAGAATTGACTTAAACACCACTAAAGAGATATAAATGAGAGGTGGGCAGTTCTTAATAGTCCAGGCAGCTTGGTTTTGTTTGGATACCATTGCCTGACAAGAAAAAAATTGGGGCCTAATATGTTGGAATTGTCAATAAACTTGGAAGTTTGGAAAAAAATGGGATGGAGAATGTATACTTAATTGGATGCAGTTTTGAAAAAACTAAGAATGCCATTACTTTTATATTGACAATGCACTTACTTTTTAAGCAGAAGTGATGTGTAGTTCAATTGCATTTTTATCACATTTCATCCTTGTTGATGTGCAGGAGATTTTGATCCTTCTCTTCACACTTAAGACTGTGGTGTGGAACAGCAACATTTCTGATAGAATAAGTATTGTATAGTTGGAAGGAAACATCAATGAATTGGAAGCTTTGATAATTGGAACATCTACTATCACAGACTCAAGGTGCGCATGCACGCACACTAACGAAGGAAAAAAATAGCTCTGGCATCTCTGGAGCATGCCTTAATGGAAGAAGCTATATGTTAGTTACAACCTTCCTATTAACAATTTACAGGTGTAGTACTGGGCTGGAGCTGGGCTTGTGAATCCAGGATTGGCTTTCATACAGAGACAGGCAGTTCCCATATTTATAGAGTAACAAGCTCCAGGAGTTTGAGACACTAGACTTTTAAAGTGTAGGTCATCCTTCAGCCTAAGACTGAGGGCCAAACTAGACATTACCTTCAAATGTGCAATGATTGCTCAGCTGTGCTGTGTTGGATTGAAAGCTAGTACTTTTTATATTTTTATTCAATTGCAGAAAGTTGGGAAATAGTTTTTCATGGTAATCTGTTTTGGAGGGCAACGTTTTCATTTTTGTTTCTGCTCCAAATTCCCCTTACCGGTGGCTTTTTCTCCTGTAGGGTTTTAAATGGCGTGTTTACCTTTTTAAAAATGACTTTGGAACAGGAGAATGGGCTGCTTTGCATGGGGTTTGGGTCAGGTCAGGCAGGAAAGAGTGAAATTCCCTGCTCCAGTGCATTGCTCTCCATTTCTCTTGCCTGCAACAACTGCTCTTGGGGGGGGGTGTTGGGGTTACCAGGCTGCTGCTGCATTTGTGTGCAGCAGATAGTTTGCTCCTGGTTTGTTACAAGTTGAAGGTTTTCAGCCAGATTGATTGTGAAAGGTTTACTCATACCCACTTGCATTCATGGAGGGATGGGATCAAGACTTTATGAAACTTTATTTTTATTTCATAAAATTTAATGCACCACTTGATTGTAAAGAAAACAACCCATCAAAGCAGTGTGTGTGTGTGTGTGTGTGTGTGTGTGTAGGACATGCAGAAGCAATCACCTCAACCTATCCTTTTTACTTTAGAGCACATGATTAATTTATCTATTCTGTGGCTAACCCAGCATAGTTTCCTTTAGTATCTCTTAGGTGTAGATAATAGAGGTTCCATTTTGAAAATAGAGCTTCCATTTTTCAGTGTGCGAAAATTCGTGGCAAAGTCTAATAGCAATCTTGTTGACCATAATGTCTTCTGAAGATACAACAATTCTGTAGTGTATACCATTCAAGAAGAAATCTCTACTGCCTCAGTGTGAATTTAGTAGCTTCACAAATCTTGTGTACAACCTACAGTCCTACGTGTGAGTCTTTATGGTGATTTTGAGGCGTTCTCTGCATGCTGTAGCTATGTGTAACTAACATTATTTTAGGTTACTTGAAACTGCATCAGAACTTTCCATATGGTATAGATTCTAGATTGGAAGTAGAATCAGCAAGCATCCAAGAGAAATTGGCCTGTAGTGTATACATTCATTTTTGTTATCTGGTAAACTGGCTGTTTTATGAAACTGGGAGACTGGAGCAAATTCAAAAACATTTCCTATTGCTTCCTGGTATCAAACCTCCCCCGCCGCCAGCTGTAGACCAATGAACTGTGTATTTAATATGCCTCATTATTCTACGCATGTGAAGGAAAACAGTCTAAATGTTTTGTTTTGAGATGACGGTCACTTGGAGGTTCCTGGGCTCACATTTCCTGGAGTCTTTTGTTATAACTTCATCTCTGTTAGAAAGGAAATGGAAAGTTGCTTTTAAAAAATAACCCTATGCTGCACTAGCGGTGGGGTTGGGGGGGGGGGAATATCTGGCAGGATTTTTTCCCCTTCTTTTTGAAGTGCCAAATCCTTTCAAGTGGTTGAGAGAGAGAGGATTAAAAGTGAATAATGTTAAAGACAAATTGAAGTTGATGCTTGACTTGTCAGTCTCTGGAGTTTCCTGAACAGACTGAATGAAATGTTTTTCAGTTGAAGCCCACAAAGATTTTTTTTTAAAGAATCTGAATGGAGAACAGCAAGGATTTGCATCCTTGTGTCCAGTTTCATTCCTGGCTTACTAGTAATTATTCAGTTCCTGAGGAATCTTGGCAGCTGAAGAGAATGGTCCAGTTCGCAGGACAGGATTTTGACTGTGAATCCTTTGAAAAGAGCTACTCCTAGCTGGATAAAAAGTACAGTGAGGAACAAAAGGGTGGGACAAAAGCAGTATGCGTGTGTCTCGTGCGCATGCATTGTCTTAATTGTAAAGACAGTAATTTTTTAAAAATAATAATAATTGTGATGGTATTTTCCCATGTGCAGGAATTAATATTTTCCTCCATTGGTGAGATATGGGATATAAATAAATTAAAGTGATCAGATGTCTTATCAGCTGTGTGTGTGGCCCACCTTGACAAAATGCTGTACTTAAATCTAAAACGTTGAATATGCAGCTTTGTTGAACTGGGTTACATTTTATGCAAAAAAGTCCTCTCGGCATTGAGGGAATGGGCATGCACACACGGACCCCATTCTTTGCTAGCTTCTATAAGAGCTTTCGGAAGCATTTGCTATGCTTGATCACGACATTGTTTTGATCTGTTTGAAGCGGCTGGTGACATGGTTCAAAGCCAAACCTAAGCCAGCTCTTTACACATAACAATTTGTAATTGCGTCCAGAGTCGTGGGGATAGGGGAGGGGCTCGGGCCAAATAACTTGACTGCTCCCCAGGCAATCGGGACAACTGAAATGAGATCAGGTCTCACTGGGTTCCCTCCTCTTGAAAGATCATTGTGTGTATTCTTATGATACTCTATACTGCCATCTTACGTTTTCAGTTGTTTAGTGTTGATACCCCTTTTACAGACTTGCCAGAAGCTAAATAAATTTAGTGGGCTGTTGTAGTTTTCGTTTCTTGGTGCCGCCCTCATTGCCTGTCACTTTTTCACCATTCTTAGGTTTACTCCGTAAAGAAACACGTGGTTGGGATTGACCTGAAGTTAAAGACGCACACACCATGTGCGGTAATTTGTATGCTGAGCATCATAACTATAGCAAGCATATTCATTTCTCTTTTAACAATGTAAGAAACACTTCGTTGGATCAAGCCAAAGGCTCATCTGTTCCGGCTTTCTGTTTGCACAGTGGCCAACCAGATGTCTTTGGGCAGCCCACAAGCAGGACATAAACACAACAGCCCCTCTCCTATTTGTGATTATCTGCAACTGGTGTTCAGAAGTATACTGCCTCTGATAATGGATGGAGCTGGTGCAGTCACATGCTTTCAGTACTTGTGCAGACAGAATGATTGGAAGAATGCAATGTTTAATCCCACTCTCTGTTCTCACAGGGATTTTATTTTTAAAAGAACTAAAGTTTGTCTTAAGTCGTTCATGACCTCCCTGGTCTGGTCTGTCAGGCTGTCTTTAACAGCAACTCAGCACACTGCTCCATAGAACGGTGTTACTGATCAAAAGCTCAGAATTTGTCTTGAATAAGGGTTATTATGAAAGAGTAGGGATGCCACCTGAACGCTGTCCATATTTCAGTTTTGTTTTTGCTTTTGAGTCTCCCAAGCACACCAGAACAGGGTTGTTTTGGGCCTCGTTCCCATGCACAGTGTCCGCCAGTATATTGTGCAGGTATTTTCAACCTACGTAGCACAATGCACCTCAGCTTTGCAGATAATTAAATGCAGCTTGTATCTGTCACACACAATTTCATAACCTTGATAATGATTCATATATTAAGATGAGAAGGGGTAATTGAAATAAGAACATACTTTGGGTAAAAAGAAAAAAAAACCATTCTTCTAAAAGAAGGAATTAATAATATCCGTCTTATGGATTTTTTGAGGACGGAACTTGTTTTAACTCTGCAGGCTACAAAGCTTCCTTCTAAATGAAAACGATGGTTGCATGCGTTTTGTTCATCAGAATCTTTCTATTATGCCTTTTGATATGTCTGAAAAAATAAAAATAAAAAGATCCACAGAGAAACAATTACTGTAAAACTGGAGAAATATTAAGGAGCTAAAATTACAGCAACCATAGTTAGTTAAGCAGCAGTAAACTTTCAATACACCCAAAAACTTTCTGGAATAAACTACTCTTTGTCTGGTGCCAAGAAGCCATCATGGGTGAATAGAGCCAATTCCAGTGGGGAAGAAGTGCCATGGAATGTGTCACTTTTGAGAAGGCTCTTTTATCTTCTAATCTAATATATCCCAAAGGGAATAGTTTACCCTCTGAATGCCTTGTTACTGTGCATATTTCTCCAAAGCTTGTAACTTATGTGGCCCGGGGTGTGTGTGTGTCTTTGTAGCCACATTTGTCTCAATCCTATGCAGAATTGGGTGCACATAAACCCATTTATTTTCAATATGTGCATGAGCAATGTTCATAGCTTTTGACCTCGTCCATAAAATTCATTGCATTGCCAAAAAGATTTGAGGCCTGACAGCGTTCTTTAGAAAACCTTGTTTACTGTTTGGGATCGTTGGTTGCTCTATGACCAGTCTGTTTATAAAGCAATGGAAAATTTAAGGTAAGAGGTCCTGCATTTGCAACTGCATGATTGCAGATGCATGCTTTATGGATGCCACCAGAGGGCACTGCAGTTCTTTACCAAACTTTAAAAGCTCTCTTGTTGTAAGATTCCGTGAGTTGATAACACAAATCTGACTTGCCCATGGAAGTGTGAAGTTTTGAGCTATACACTGAACTTGGAATTTCACAGACGTAGGTAAGGAGCCAGGTATTAAAAATGGATGTAAGGCCTAGAGCTTCATATAGGTGACTTTGGGAAAGGAAAACTTGAAATACACAATGTGACTTTCCTTGATAAAACAGTGGGGGATACTCAGCATCAAGGCCAATGTACTGTGTAAACACAGCAATAACCCTACAGCCTCAGATCTGTGACCAGCCCCCAAGTCTGAATGTGCAGGTCGTCATCTTGGCCACAAGCCGAAAATTTATGTAATAATTTTAAAGAGCTGCTCACTTTTATTTATTTAAAAAAAAAAATCACACGGGTGGCTAACCTGTGGTCATCCAGGTGTTAGACTCCCAATTCCCATCAGCCCCAACCAGCATGGCACATGGTTAGGGATGATGGAAGTTGTAATCCACAAACATCTGGCGGGCTAAACTGCTTTATAGTGCATTATCAACACATAACATCCTAGTTGATATTTCATTTAAATTATATCATGACTTGTTTTGGAAATACTGGTTATATCTTGCCATGGGCTGAAGGCAGTTCTTTTTCAGGAATATCTTGCATGGTTGCTCTGTTGTTGCTTCTCCCTTGTGGCTGATCGTTTGCGTAATGTGTTCAGTCCCACAGGACTGGAGTGGCTTATCATGCATATTTGAACCAGTGACCCGGAGAAGGCTGTGCTAGTACTTGACACAGCAAAGCATTGCAAACATACCAGAAAAGCATTAACAATGTAAATGTTTTGTTGCAAAGCTTAGGCAACTAAAACCTGCCAAAAGAGAAACAGTGCATTTTTTGTTGTTGTTTTTTGGCTAGGGATTTAAATACTCCTCTGTATAGAATAATATTAATAAATACTGTAATCCTTGCACACAGAAATGCACCCCCCTTTTTGTTTCCATGCAAAAGCATTTCATCTCTCTCATGTATGTGTTTCTGTAACTCTGTATTTTTGTAAAGCTTTGCTTAAGTTGTTTGTTGTTCAGTTTTCTGTAAGCTGCTCAAGAGATATTTTGAATATAGTAAGCGGTATAGAAATTAAATAATCAAGAGGCGGGAGCCTGTGGCCCTCCAGATGTTTAAGACTATACCATTATCCCTGACCTTCCATCATTCAGGATAGGAGTCCAGAAACAGCTGAAAGGCTGCAGGTTCCTCAGCCTTGCCTTTTATGAACTGCATCACTCCAAAAATGAGTGCAGCCTGGTCACAAGTTTAAAATCTCATCTGTGCTTTGGTGAGAACCATATCTTAAGTTTTAATACTTTTTTCCTCTTGATTTGGATCTGCCAGACACTGGTGTGGAATCTCTCTTGTCTATTTGGCGGGAGAAAAGGTATGCCTATTCCACATTATTGCAACCTGCTTCTCTGTTTGCCTACACCAAAATTGACAAATCGGGTACATGTGCAGCTAAATGTATGATAAATGTAAAACTGGTTCTTCCAAGTGATAATGCATGTGGAACACTTGAATACTCAGACTTTTTTTGGGGGGGGTTGTATTTGCAAAAATAATGAATAGACTCTGTCAATCTTCATATTATTTGCGTCACCTGTGCCCATCAACTACTTTGACTTCTTCCAAGCAATCTGAACATTGCAGCAGCACAGCCTGTTCAGTTCTTACTTATCTGCAGTTTCCTCGGCAACCAGCAAGCAATCCCAGAAACAGATTCCACACAATGGCAAGAAACCAAAAAAAAAAAAACAAAAAAAAACCAAGCAACACTTTCAGTTCTTTGGCAGCTCTATTTTTAATGTTAGAAATGAAAACTCTCTTAAGATACCGTTCTTTGAAGTACCATAGTGGAGAACCCATAATACTAAAAAGAGCCAATGGCATTGGGGTGGGATGTTATCTCTAATGCTAGTCCTTCTTAAGAGGACAGAGGAACCTATTGTGCAACAAAAAGGCATTTTTTGTATTTGTAAATATCATGGAAATGAACTCTTCTGCTGTCATGCTTTATAAAGTAGATTCCACCTGTGGTTTTTATCCTTGGTTCCTGATTTACTAACATTTCATGTCGGAAAAAGGTTGGCCACAAAAGGTCAGGTTGAACCCCACCCCGCCCCTTCCATAGTTCTCATGTGTTTAATTTTCTGACACTTTGAGGCTGGAACAGGAACAGTCCTAAATTCTTTTCTGCAAATTATGGAGATGAATATATTCTCGATGTGCAAATATTTGATGGCATTTCAATAGTTATTTCACATTAGTTGAATTGGCAGATCTACTGAACCAGTCTCTTCTACTTTCTGAACTGTTTCCACAATAGTTGATAATTATAAGAATAATTATTTAACATAATTTGTGCCTGTGTTTGCTTTTCCTTCCTTCCTTCCTTCCTTCCTTGCTTGCTTCCTTGTGACACAACTACTTAGATTGTAAGTGACCAGGGACTGTCTTATTTTATTTGACTGTATGTAAGCTGGGAGCCTTTGAGAGTGAAGAACTGAGTAAAATGCCTATAGTAATAGATCATTCATTTGCATGTGCAGTAATGTGCAGCCTGGCATTTCCCACACATACCATGTAATGTACAGCCTGGCATTTGCCACACAGGCATAAGTAAGTTTATTTACATGCCACATTTTCCACAAATTGTGCTTGAAGTGCTTCACATAATTTAGAAAATTCAAGTAGGCACAATACGTAATTTTACCTCTACAGTGTAATGTTTGACGGTTCAACACCAATTCATTTCAAAGTACAAAAAATGTTTAAATAAGTATAAAATGGGTAGACAACACAAGTAGGTATCCTCCAGAATTAGACTTCAGCACCCATCAGCCCCAGCCAGCATGACCAATAATCAGGAATGATGGGAATTGAAGTATAACAATATCTTTGGGGTTGGGAGGGGCACTATGTTGGGTACTCTGGTTAACAATACCAGTTAACAATACCCAATACCAATAGCATCCACATTATATGCACCCTAAGACATCCATTCAGTTCATATTAAGAATGCTGCAAATAAGAGACATAGCCCAAATCAATTACCCTTAGCAACAGTTACCAACCAAACAAGGGCAAATGTACTACCGAACAACGAAAAGGCCCACTGTTGTCCTAGATCAGAGTTTCCCAAACTTGGGTCTCCAGCTGTTCTTTGACTACAATTCCCATCACTTCTGACCACTGGTCCTGCTAGTGAGGGATGATGGGAGTTGTAGTCCCAAAACAGCTGTCCAAGAGAAGAGGTTCCATCCTTACTCAGCTCCTCACTCTAGCCCCCAAAGGGAAGGCAGGCAACTTCAGGCAGCTCAGTCTCCAGCAACAGAGAGACATCCTCCTCTCGGCAAATACCCTTGCCTTGAGCAACCGCTGAGGTATGTTTTGAACTATTAATAAACCTACTGTAGAATGCCATTTGAGCTCAAAGAACTAAATGCCTTCAGTTTTAAAACTAACAGAGGGCAAATTAGAGTAGGGCAAGCAAGTTCAGCCAGAAGAACAAGAGTTTTCAGCAATATGTAGTGGTGGGAGGAACCTTCAGCCACAATCCCTGGTATGAGGCAAGTGTGCCCCTTGTCTTTGAAAGAAAGATGCTTGTGCAGTTAACCATGAGGCATAATTGCGTTTCGAAGGAAGATTTTGTTCTGCTCATGAGGCTCTTATTTCTGCCATGCCTGACAGGAATCACTTCTAGTAGAAGGTGGTATTTTTAGGTTGAGGTATAATAAGATCCTTCCTTGCTTTCGGCATAATTGTTAAGAAATATGCATTTTGTGTGTGTGTACAAAATTGGATAGAAATGCTGACAGGCTGGCATTCATAGCTGCTGACACAAACTTTCTGAGCATAGGCCATACACATTCTGCTGACACCAACACTCTCCTTGGGAACAGCTGGCAATGCCTGCCGATCCCTTCCTTCAGAGCACATCCTAGCCCTTGACTATGTAGATGGTTTTAAAATATCCCCCCTAATTTATTCATTACCTGAAGTAGTGAAAATCTTAAGGCAAAATGTCCCTACACCTCTTAATTGTATTCCTAAGCACTTTTCCCTGCTCTTAACATGCTAACATTGCTGTGATGTGGGGAAGAGTTACCATATACAACCCTTCCGGTTAGTGTGGTTGACTCACAATATAGGTTTATATTGTGACTATTTAGACATGGGTTATTTTCATTGGACTGAATAATTCCATTTAAAAACTGGTCTAATGTTGAAACCTTATGGATGGGGAATAACAGTTCTGGACTTAATTTGGTTGTCTAATATGCAGCAAATGAGAATAAACAAACATGCTGTGATCAAGTGAAGGCCTTTTCAATCAGCCTTGATTTCATTAGATGTGTTTAGAGGCAGAATACAGATTACCGATAGTATCATCTTTACAAATGAGCCTGAAAACCTGTCCTTGCCTTAATTTAAGGCCAAACATAATTTGCTGTATTATTCTACAATAAACAGAAATTGAGTATTTGGGTCCCCCCCCTTTGTAGTCCACACTCAGTCTAGATCTATTGCGTTTAATATTTTATTTTATTTTTATTTTTCCTCTGAAAAGTGCTTCTTGAGAAACTGGTTTCGTTCCAAAAATAAAAACTCATTGCAGATTGATTCTGCTTTACCCTACAGTGTGTACATTAGAAAGCAAATGAAAACAGATGTAGGCAGATGTATTCACACCTGCTCAATGACATGGATGGGCATATACCAAGATCACAACCACAATGTCCTTCATTCACTAGGGACATGTGCAGGGAGGAAAAAAGGCATAGGTTTTCAAATGCATATCAAGTAGCCATACCTACCCACCCTTTAAGTGGAGCTGAAATGGATGTGTTCTCTCTATTTATTATCCAGGTGCTTTTTGATTACCAAAAGAAAACTAAATGGCTGAAGTTTGGGAACCCTACTTACTATTCTGCAGAGGACAATGTCCTAGAACCGACTACATTATAGGTCTACTTCTCTGTAAATTTTGCCATGAAAAATGCACCTGGGGTGCAATTTCTTCCCCAAAGGTCTGGGTTAGCGTTAATCCCAAAGAAAAATACTGCTTTAAAATGTTACTACAGTGGTACCTCAGGTTAAGTACTTAATTTGTTCCGGAGGTCTGTTCTTAACCTGAAGTGTACTTAACCTGAAGCACCTCTTTAGCTAATGGGACCTCTTGCTGCTGCTGCAATTCTGTTCTTAAGCGGAGTTCTTAACCTGAAGCATATTTAACCCGAGGTACCACTGTATACTCTACTTGTATCTTGCTGAAGTTTATATATATATATATATATATATATATATATATATATATATATATATATATATATATATATATATATAAAATAACCTAGCCTTCAATTTCATTCATGAAGTTACCATACCTTTTCCTCAATGTTTGCTTCCTTGAGTCAAATGAGATTGATTCTTCTCACCTTGCTTTGAGCAGTACTTTTAAGTAATGGTAACTGCAGTGATTTGGTTTCTGTTCCCCAATATTAAGAACATGTATAATAATATCAAATATGGCCAGTAGGTCAAACATCAGCTTGTGAACTATTCAATAAAATTGTAATTTATTTCAGTATTCTTAAGGAAAAATAAATGAGAGTTCCCTGTTCCAGACAAATTCCCAGACATTAATGCTCCCTCTACCCATGGGCCCTGACATATTTTCCCTTCAACAATGGGAGCCCTCCTTGTGAAACACTTCCCCTACAGAAGCTCACTGGCCCACTTACCACCTTTCACAGCTTGGCAAAAACCTGTCTGCTTAGATATATTTGACTGCTGTGTCTATTAATTTTTAATCTTTGCTATTTATGTTTTACTTTTGGGAGGCAGCTAGCTATGGGTTGTATCTTATGTTCTCCTCAAAGTAGACCAACATGAGTCCATTAATTTTAATGGGTCTTCTCTGAGTTGAATATTTGTTGGGGGGGGGCGAGCCCCTGCCCCAGTCTTGAGGGGTCAGAGGAGGCTGAGTACGAGAGAGGAGCTGTCTAGCCATTGAAGCTCCGCACTCAGCTTCCTCCCAAACAATGTGCATGTGCTGTGGCCTGACGCCACTGCCAGCCCCCTGCCTGCAAACATGCCTAGACCGCCTTGGTCTGTACTGCCACCCACCCGCAAGTGTGCCCAGGCCACCTTGGTGGGCTGCATTATCAGGAGGAAGCTTCTTTCAACTGGTTGGTTTTTTTGGTCACTGGTCAAGTGTTTTGAGAAATAAAAGGGTGCAAAAGACTTCCAGAGGCCTACTCTTACACAATATGGACCCTTAGGCCTGTGAGGGGAAAGTGAAGCAGCAAGGCATGAGGAATTATGGGTAGCAGTAGCAACAGGGAAGGTGGCTACAGAAGGGCTCTTATAATTCATGCAGACTTCAGTGCTAAAGTAGGACAATATTAGTACTGATTTAGAGTAGGGCAGTGTAAATGTGGTGACTGATTGGAGTTATTGTTTCTTTCAAGGTGGCCTGTAAGCATACACAGTTGCTGCCATAATGAAATTATCCTAATTAAGGCATTGGATCACTTTTACTACTGAATTATCTATTTTATACGTACAGCTGGGATGTATTACCCTGAGTGGAAAGGAGACATTTGTTAAATTGATTCGGCAGACTCATTTTATGTATTCTTAGTATAAGAGCTTCAGCTCTGATTAATAGGCCACGTGCAGTTGCCATCTTGTAAGTTTCAATACCAAATAATTTGTGACGCTGCTTATTCAATGAGGGAAGTTTTCAAACTGCCACCTGCTATGTTCCTTTAAGCCTTTCAATGGCAAGCTATTCTGAAGCACTGTGAAATGAAAATGTCTTTACTTTCCCCAAGCAAATCTGAGAATGAGGCACTTATCCCCCCCCCCCCATTTTGTTCACTCACTCAGCTTCTGTTTGCATATGTTGCAGATAGAAGTTTGTGCTGGCTCTTATCAAATTAGGCTGAGTTCTGGACTAACCCATCATATTGGTCCTCTTTGCCAGCAACCTTTATATTTTAAATATGGCAAAAAATAATATAGCATATTATTTTAAACACACACACAACTCTTTGTGGGCTATTTCATGCAGATTTTTAACAAATTGCCCGGAGTTTGTACCCCAGTATAACTATCACAAGATTGCTGGGCTTTCTACATAACCTATTTCATAGGGATTATTCATAAGAAAGAAGGCATGTTTGCAGACATCTCTTCTGGCTCTTTGTTCTTCAGGTGCCAGTTTGATCTTCCATCCTGTCTTCCAGTCTGATGTTTCTGCTATTAAAATACCAGGCTAGTGCACAGTAAGACCACTCATTCATGACTGAGCACCAACCTAGACTGTGGGGTGGGGAGGAGCCACTGCTGAAGAAGCATGGCTAGGCAAACTAGGGGCCAGGGCTGGCCCAATCGCCTTCTAAATCCGGCCCGCGGACAGTCCGGGAATCAGCGTGTTTTTACATGAGTAGAATGTGTCCTTTTATTTAAAATGCATCTCTGGGTTATTTGTGGGGCCTGCCTGGTGTTTTTACATGAGTAGAATGTGTGCTTTTATTTAAAATGCATCTGGGTTATTTGTGGGGCATAGGTATTCGTGTCCCCCCCCCAAAAAAATAGTCTGCCCCCCCACAAGGTCTTAGGGACAGTGGACTGGCCCCCTGCTAAAAAAGTTTGTTGGCCCCTGCATTAGATTGTGATGCAAGGGTATCTTCACATACAAGCAATAAAGTTTCTGTTGCTTCTAGTAGCTGTAAATCTGCATTGGCCAGAATGCTCATTTGCATTACAAATGCCCACTCCTCAGCTTTTCTCTTTAGCAGAAGTTAACAATAATAGTGTCTCAAAGTACCTCAAAAGTGGCTTGGGAGTCTTGCGTGTGAAAACAGGTCATTGGGTGCCATCCTAGAAGGCCTGCAGCACTCATTTTTGAATTTTTGTGAAGGATTTTACTTACTGTATGTAAGCAACTCTGGGAACCAATCTTACCTTAAATGCTTGGTACAAGTATGATCTTAAGTACATATGTATCTAATTAAACAAAGTTAAGGTGTTGAATTAGAACAAAGTTTATGGAGGTGGTGCTGTTCTTCAGAAAATACAGGTAACTACTTTTCAGAGAATCAAAACTGCTAAATTGCTTCAATTCAGTGCATGTGCTCCTATAACTGCACACAAATGAAATAATGTTTGCTTATTAGGGGAAAAGACGTAGCTCCGGGCAACCTTGTGTACACGAAGAAATCAAGTCTCTCACTTGTTACATTTTGATGGATTTAATCATTCATTTTTAGAAATAGCAAAAGAAGCATGTGGAGACTTGACAAAGTTTGCCAGTGGCTCAAATCAATGTCTGTGGCAAATTAGATTCAACATCCAGTTGTCGGAGTATCTGTTTTTGTAGAAACTGTGCAGAAGTGAAGGAAGCTGGGAGTGGTGGCATGCTGCGCTTTGAAACCTGCGCTGAGAGTGAAGGCAGGCCTGTGAAGAAAAAATTCAAAGCATTTAAGTGTTTTGGAGATGCTAATCCCAAGTACACCAAAAGGAAGTTTTGCTTAGGTTTTTTTTTAAAAAAAATAAAATAAAAATGCACCTGTAGTCATTTTATATATGTTGTGTGCCATCCCAGTCTCCAAGCGGTGCAAGATTCCAAGTGTTCCAGACATGCTTACCCAGGATCCATGTTTCCTTTTGGAAATGAGGCACAGCAGAGACTGTGGTATCTTTAGGATATATGGTTTCTTTACACACATGTATATAATCTGGCCTGCAATGGAAGGGATCACAGCAACAACACTCCAAGAGGGTCTTGCTTCTCCCATAGGTACAGCTGTGGATTCAAACAGGCATCAGCCATGGCTCTGACCCTCTCCTCAGCTTGCCGTCTTTAACAGACTGCCAGCTTTTCCCTCCCAGCCAACTCTAAACTCTGAATCCTGACTACTACTACTAATAATAATAATTTATTTATACCCCGCTGTCAGGGTACACCACGGTGTTGCTCATGAGTAACGACAGAGTCCTCTTACACTAAAGACTACTTTATTGTGCATAACTATTTACAGTGCAGAGCTAGCTAAAAACATGACCGCTCAGTCACTTGCAGAATCCAGAAGTGCCCCTCCTGTTTCCCACCCAGCACCAAAGCCTCGGCCCCTGAAACAACGTTTTCTGTGTCCCCTGACCCCCTGATGCTGTGCTGGCGCCAGAAGCTGCAACTCCCCCTCTGATCACCTCTGGCTGGCGTTGCTGGGTCTCTGCCCAGCATCCCTGACCCTCGACTCCTCCTCCTCTTCCATGGGAGAGAGCTCTGGCAATGGGCTTTGAGAGGTGTCAGATGACAGCAGTGGCTGGGGCTCCCTGTACCTGAGCAAGACCTCCTCTCGAGGAGGTTCCCTACCCTGATCCTCCCCACTAGCAGGATCACCTTCCCCGCTCTCCCCGCGAGGAGTACTCCCACCCGGGCTTTCCTCACGAGTAGGACCTCCCCCTGGGCTCTCCTTGTGAGGAGAAGGCAAATCCCTGACACCCGCCACTCTGGGGGGTTTCCAACAAAATATTAAAATACAATAGTCTATTAAACATTAAAAGCTTCCCTAAACAGGGCTGCCTTCAGATGTCTTCTAAAAGTCTGGTAGTTGTTTTTCTCTTTGACATCTGGTGGGAGGGCGTTCCACAGGGCGGGTGCCACTACCAAGAAGGCTGTCTGCCTGGTTCCCTGTAACTTGGCTTCTCGCAACGAGGGAACCATCAGAAGGCCCTCGGCACTGGACCTCAGTGTTCGGGCAGAACAATGGGGGTGGAGACTCTCCTTCTAATTAACTCTGAGCAGAGGGAGAGGTTACACCCACTTGTTGTCTGGCAAAGATGTTGCCTTCTTAAGGGATCATCACCTTCCCTCTCTTAATGGCTCCTCTCCCAGGCAATTCAATAGAATCTGTGCTGAATCCAGGAATTAGAAGGGAGATCCGGGCATTCAGCCTACCTCCCCCCACAAAACCCCTCATAACACGTAATAATAACTTGAGAACAATAAACAGTTATACACATGAACAGAAAGAGGCTGGAGTTTACACAGTTAAGGCAGTACTGGGTTACAGACATTAAAAATGCACTGTTAGGCATTTTCCAATGTCCCTCCAGAAAGAAGCGTGGTGTCCTGGCTCCCTGGGATGAGACACATAAACTCAGATGTTGATGGTTTTCAAAAGCTTTAATGCTCAAATCAATACAATGCATATGCAAATCACCAGTCAAAGACACAACAGGCAGTATACATCAAGGAACACTAAGCAAGCTGGCCAAACAGCTATTGCCATAGTTGCTCCCAAACATCATTCTCTACTGCTTTATTTCAACAGAAAACAATTGTCTTTCTAAGCTTCCATTACATGTATAAAGTGACATTCAGGAAAGCTGAACTGTCAAATGAATATTGTCTCCCCTGTGTGGTTAAGTTGTCGTCTGCCTGCTGGGATGAATTTGCCAACTGCTTTTGTGGAGAGAAATCACTTGTAGTCAGTTCTAGTTCATCAGCACAGCACGGAGTATAAGAGGCTAAACTTCCTCCTGCCTATTTAGATCAATTTCAGTCTATATTGCTCACCAATGTAAAGAGTGAGCATTACTCTTGCATCGTTACTAGCAGGAAGATCACAGAAAGTGATGAAGGTCATTTGCTGGTCACAGTCACAATGTGACTTTAGGACCTGGATGTAGACAAGGCCAATGCAAGGATGATTGGCAGGTCCTTGTGCTAACATTGACCAAATTAAACCTTTACTGATTATGCAGTCCTGTCATGCTTGGAACAGCAGGTTGCGGAGATAGCCCCAAGTGCTTTCCCCCAACACCCACCTTTGTTTCTCTTCTAGACCTAGAAATAAAGCCATCACACATCCTGAAATGTGCAGCAGATTGCTCTGTGCTTGAACTGAGTGCTCTTGACACATTTAAAGACTCTTACCTGGCACTGTAGGAACAACCCCCTGGAATGGGGTGACTCACATTAAATTGGTGCTGCAACATCTGCACAGTGTTCACAGCGGCCTGATTTGCACAAAATGCTAAACCATTGTTTAAAATTAAACTATGGCTTAGCCAGAACTCATCAGAAGTCCCCAACACACTCCTTCCCTGCTTCCTATGCTGCAGAGGAGGAAACAAACAATAGGCTAGTTTGCAGGCCCACCTTGTTTGTTTTCTCCTGCAATGCAAAGGGAGGAGTGGGGTGGAGAGCAATGTGGTTTCCCTTGTTGCGGCGAATATACTAAGCATGCTATGTGCTCAGTTTAAGTCATAGTTTAATTTTCACTATGGTTTTAATGTGGTGTGCGGCCGTTGTCTCTCTCTAGTCGTATTCTCTTAGATTTGCTGAAAACATCTCAACTCTTTGACAAGCCCAGAGAGCAAGGATACGTAGAGATGAATTGTTTGTGAATCCTCTGCAGCTAAGGTAGCATCCTTTCCTTCAAAACACACACAATATTATTTTGTTTGTTTGTTTGTTGTTGCATTGCATGAACACTTTAGCAGCACTCTTATCTGAGGTTAGATTTAAGCCGCCAAGTAAAAAGCAGAATTCTAAAATACATTCCTTTTGATTTTTTACTTTTCATTTGTGTTGGCAGTTTAACTCATGCTGTCTCCTAGAGATGGGGCAAGTTACATATTTCAAACTATAGGAAGGATAAATTAGAGCTAATATAAAATGAAATGGAGACGTTTAGGATTCTTACTGAATTGTTGGTTAGCATAATAAAGCATAGCCAATGTTCATACTCAGCTAGGGGAATAAGAACTTAAAAAAATAATAATTCTCAAGACTTTAATATTTTTGCTAGGACACATTTCAATTTTCTTTTTCCAATATTTCTTCTCTAGCACTTATTTCTTTTCCCTCTCTCATCCCATACTGTTGTTGCACAGTGAGGAAATTTTTTAAATTTATTCAGGTCGTGCAGGGGAAGCTGAGAATGCACAGTGAAAAATCTATCTTGGTATTCCCACATAGTGTTTGCTGAGTTACACAACACTCTCCCAACCACCACGCTCAAGATATTTAAAATGGCCTCTCTCTCCCCCCTCCCCCCCAAAGAAATGTCTAGAAAGTTGTTGGACTATCAAATGTAGATTTTATTTGCGGAAGACTGACTTGCTTTCAATAACTTGCTCTCAATAAGTGTTTTGCACTGGGTACCTCTGTATATAAGTAGTATGCAGAGCCTGCATCATAAATAAATATAGCAGTCAGGAAGAAAGCACTTGGGAAGTAATGGTTGCAGCCTTAGACATGAACTCACAGTAATATACATAACTTTTTGTAGGTCAGGAGTGGGAAACCAATTTTCTCCAGATGTTGTTGAACCACAACTCACATTAGTCCCAGTTGTCCCAATTAACATCTGGAAGGTCACACGTCCCGTGCCCCCCTCTGCTGTGGATTTCACAATTGTGCGTGTGTGTTCTACAAAAAATACATGTTAGTGTGAAATAGTAGTTGGGAGTGTTAGACGAAAACTGAAAGATGCTTTTTCAGCTATGAAGCTCAATGTATTTCACCTTGAGCCATCCACTGCCAGCCTAATCCTACCTCACAGAGTTTATTATGAGCTCAACGGGGGGTGGGGGAAGTAGAGAAAAGAACCTCATATGCTGTCTAGAGCTCTTTGGAGGTACGATGAATAAAACTGCAGTGACACCAATAAATAACATAGCAACAAGAAATTCTTGCCCTTGTGTTGTTACAGATGTGGCGTTGTCCACTGACGTAGGTGGCTTTAAAAGTGGATTTAATAAATTCATGGAGGTAGACATCTGACTTTCATGTAGAGCCTTAAAATGCAACTCATTAAAGCATAGCAAACAAAACTGTGTAGGCAGCATAATTTACGCCAAGGTACATTATGCTTGCGTAACATAGAGGGAAGTCTGCCCCTGCCCTGTGCCACCTCATCACTCCCTCACAGTACTCCTTTTGAAACCCATCTGAGCTAGGATGTATGCCAGGGTATCTCTAGCTGAGCTGGGATGAGAGACTTCAGTCTACATATTCCCACCTGAACCCAGGCTGGAGCTCTGCCTATTCCAATGTCTGCTCATCCTGGCAGATCTTAGGTTTGGATTCCTCCCTAAATTGTTGAAATTTTATTGTTTTCTGAAGTTACACAATAACTCTTTGTAAAACAACAAGTAATGGTATTCCGACGATTCCAAATCAATTTAATTTAGAAAATGATGGGAGCTCTTACTTGGGAACTGGTGTCTAAAGAAAAAAAAGCATCATTACATGAAAGAACTACAGTGCCATTTAACTGAAGTTTCATATTTTCTTGCTTGTTAGAAATATAAAATATGCTTTATAAACTAATGCCCAAGGCATTGCTTAAAAAATCAAATGGTAGCAGGAAAACCACATCAAAGATATGATTTAAATACACAGGCAGTTTAAAAGCATACTACTTGACTCTCTTTTGCTTAGCACTGGCTGCTAAACAGTTTCATAAGCAAGCTGTTTTTTTGGGGGGGGGTAGTAGTAGTAGTAGTGGTGGTGGTGGTAGTAGTAGTAGTAGTAAATGTGATAGAAATGCAACTGAATGTGATTTTTGTGTGTGTTCATGGCTAAATGGTAGTGGTAATGGTATATTATTATTATTATTATTATTATTATTATTATTATTATTATTATTATTAGACAAAGTATTAATAAAATCATCAGCAAATTATTAATTGAATTATATACATAATCCTTAAAGTGGCAAATTTATTCCAATTCCATGGTGTGCCTAAGGTAGGTTTGATTTGCTACCTCTCTGTGCAGTGGGCAAAACCGAGGAGCTGAAATGCAGAGCAAATTTTGTCTTCCTAATGGAAGCTTCACAGACTGTGCAACTCAGCTGTCTATGAAGTGACATGTTTGGGCACTAGAGCAAGTAGCCTCCGAGTGCGTCTGCTCCATAAGATAGCATATTGCGTAACGTTTGAAAGGGGAGGCTTATATCCCAAGCCTATATTTGCAATTTAGAATTGAAGTTGTTGTCTGTTCCACCCCAACAGCTTGTCGGTGTCTGTCCTGTGATCCAATAAAACCACACAGGCTTTCCAAAATACAGAGTGACAGTGTAGAGGAAATAGGCACAGTGTTGTGCACAACAATGGAAAATAGAAAGCTTAACCATTTGATGTTCACGTGCCATCAGCTGTATACTCTGAAGACAGCATGGGCGGGGGAACCCTAATAACCAAACCTGCATATCGGAGGAGACATAGCACCCACAAAAATTATTATGTGCAAGAGTCTAGGATAACTTGCTTCAGAAATTGGCAGGATCACTGTTTGACTGATCCATGCTTCCTTGCACCTCCAGCTGTTGAGTAGTTAGAAATGCCTACTGTTCCTTCTGGTTTCCTGGAGGTTCTTTATGTTCACTTTGCATCTGCATTGAACACAGCAAAGGGGCAAATTTACATGTCCTTGAGTTAACCTTACAGGCCTGCTTCACAGACATACATTGATATCCTATGCTGTTGTAGACAATGCATGTGAGTATTTATGCTTATATCCCATCTCTCCTCTAGAGCTCAAATTGTTGTCCACTGCTCTGACATATTATAAGAGGGCAGTATGTACTTTTATAGATAAATAGTCCATCTGATGCTGTATTATGCTTGTGGCCAGGGAACCTTGCCCCTACGACATTGGAAAAAGACTACTGCAGCTCAGTGGCAGGCCATCTGCTCTGCATGCAGGAGGTTCCAGATTCAATCTCTGGCATCTCCAGGTAGGGCTTTGAGAAGGGCTTCTCTCTGAAACCCTGAAGATCCACTGCTAGCCTGAAGAGTTATATGGATCAATGGTCTGACACACTGATAAAGCAGTGTCCTGTGTTCCTGTGGAGGACAGTATAAAGGAGAAGGAAACAATGTTTGGGATAAGGTCCAGTAGAAGGAAGTGGGAGCTCAGGCAGGCGGAAAAAGGTAAACTGTGTGTGAGGGTTAGGATCAGGTGGGAAAGAGAAACATGGAAACTGGGTTAGGGAGTGAGCACTCTCTCATTGATGTGTTGATTGGACACCTTGCAATATGTTGGCCAAAACCTGCTTTCCCTAATTATATTGTGTTTTGAGTGAAATTCTGCTGATTAAAACATTCATCTCCACCGTCTGTTTTGAAGTGGGCAGAATTGTTCTGGAAGTGCTGATAGGAGCCATTCCTACATTTGTCTGCAGCTTTTAATCATTTTAACAAACAGAAGTTGTGCCGGACTTCAAATATATTTAGAATGTTCCCAAGTATGCTTGGCAAATGCTAAGTACTGTAGAGGAAAATATTTACTAAAACCTGGCAGTCATCAAAGACAACAGATTGAGCATTTTAGCTTTAAAAGGATGAAACAACCAAAAAGTGCTGTGTGTGTGATTCTACCTAGTAAGCACACTTAAAAAGAGTGCAGAACAATTTCCTGAATGAGGTGGGATGGTATACATCAGTATAAGGACATTTCCCCACACAATGAGAGTAGAGGAGAGGCAATAATGATATTTTGAGCAAATGTTCTTAGGTTTGAGTATATATCTCAACATTCAATGGGCCTTGATTTGTGGGTGGATGGGGAAGAAAGTAATATGAGGAAATTAGCAATCACCCTGCAACACCATTGTATGTGGAGGAGGACCAGACAGACCCGCCTTTGAGGCTTGCTGGTCCAAGTCAACCTCTCGGGGCATATTATCTTATCTTATTAACAATGCTTTATTGCATTTTTACTGTTGCATTAATTGTATATTTGTAATAATGTGGTTTTAGCTATAAACCAGTTGAGGGGTGGGTGGGTGTGTACTGTATATATAAGCACAGAAGAAGCCTTATATAAAGGCGGGGCAGTTTGAGATCTATACTATTGCTTATAGCTCTCTCAACTACTTGAAAAGGTTGGCTGTGAGAAACGGGGCAGGCAATAGCAGATCTCAGGCTAAGCATCCTCATGGAGTAGTTTGTAGGACGGTGATGTTGCAGCTATTCAAAAGAATGTGGTGCTCACATCTCACTGCAGATAAGGTGTGTTAATAACCTTTCAGCCCTGTTCATCCCCTGTGGAAAGCTCCTTTACACTAAATCAAAACATTGGTCTATCTAGCTCAGTCATGCCTATATTGACTGGCTATGGCTCTCCAAGGTTTCATATAGGGTACATTCCCATCCCTGCTCTGGATATGCTAGAGAACTGAACCCAGGACCTTGTGTGTGCAAAGCAGTTGCTCTGCCACTGAGCCACAGTACCTATATATTGGGTGTAAGGACAAGTAAAGCTGCAATTCTGAGCAAACTTAAAACGGAAGCAAGCTCCTTCGGTCTAAATAGGACTTCCTTCTACGAAAACATTTTTAATATCAGACTTGCTGTGTCTCGAGCTTTTGTAGCTTCTGTACTTTATCTGGTTGGTCACTCTTGTATTCTAGGATGTTATTAATGGCAGTAAAATAGTAGATACTGTATTTACAAGGCAAGGCTACGAAGGAAACATTTCTTCTAAGCGTATCTACTCAATGGATACTTTGACCGTAGATAAGCAATGCAAGATAAAGCAGTCTCTTACCAGCAACAGAAATGTTTAATGAACTCAGCAAAACAACAAAAGACCATTCTCGCAATGCAGGTGCTCCCAGTTAAGTTCCTCCCACTTCCCTCTAGTCACTTCCATCTTCCCATGTCCTATTTACCTGATCTATCAACCAATTAGCCTTCTGTGAAGTTACCTTAGCCAATCTCCTAGCCCTGGGACTAAGAGGCTGTATACCTTCCAGCAAGGGAGATTCGGTTAACTCTCTCTCCTCCCGTTCTGCCTCTTGTTGTTTGCCTCCCAATTCTGCCCAACTCCCGTCCTCCAAACTGTGTCCCTCAGCAAACCATCGTTCCAGGTCAATACTACTCTCCTGCTCCCATGGAGCCCCAGGATCCTGGTTCTCAGCAGGGGGAGAGGGGGGCTCCCACCACTCCTCATCAGAGTAGTACTCTCCAGCCTGATCCCTGACAGGTATCCAGTTACTGACGGTTTCTAAAGCTGGCAGATATTAAGATTTTTTGGCATAAAGGTTTTTTGTTATGCAGAAAAAGAAAAAATGAGACCTTTACCTGTCACCCTTTACTCTCTCGGTACATAGCAAGCTCTCTCTTCAACTTACAGAACTGTCGCAGGCTGAAGGACTTTGACACGAGCTCATAGGTTAGGTGCTGAACCAAGCACCCAGGCATATATGTCTTTCATTGCCTACTAAGAGGAAATAACTGATTCAAGCTTAGATCACCCACATTCTTCAGCTGAGTTTAATTTCACACCGTTCAGCAGAGAGCAAGGCATTAGTAACTGGAAGCAGAGGTTACAGCTGAACACCAGTAGATGGCTATGGCCTTCATGTCTCACCTGTGAGTTTCCCCAGAGTCATCTTGTTGTCAACAGAATGCTAGATTAGGGCAACATCCTTTACACACTTACTAGGGAGTAAATGCAGTTGAAGGCAATAGAATAAACATGCTTGTGCTCCAGCTGATATTTGGTCTTACCCAGAAAGTCTCTACTATTATTATTTACATAGGAAGTAAAGAGCTTTCTACTTCTGTACCTCCATGCTGGGAGTTTCTCAATATCACAAGTTTGTCAGTCATACATGAATTATTATTATTATTATTATTATTATTATTATTCATTCAGGGGAAAAAGTTGGCAAAAACTCAGACCATTCAGTCACTTAACAGTAGCATGCAGCAAAATAGGGGACTTCTGAGATTTGCACTCTAGCCAAGGTGAGGGGAATGTTAATTGTTGCAGATGAAAAGGATTAAAAACAAACAAACCTTTATGCAGCCTGAATTTACCAGGATTCATTTACTTTGCTAATACAGTGCAAAATCGCTGTGGCATGTCAAAAAGAATGCAGTTTAAAAACACTTAACACTTCTGAGTAAAAAGCACATGCATATATCTATTATAGCAGACAGTTCCAACCCCCCCACCCACCCACCCACCCCGATTCTTCACACTTTGGCATTCCAGCTAGTCAAGGGAATCTTCAGTATAAGAGCCGAATAGAGGACTGCAAGCTAATTTTAGCACGTTGAGTAGAAAATTCCAGTGGTTTTACTATAATGGTCTCCCAAGAGGAACAAGGAAAACCCAACTTGCTTCTCTGATCAGCTGCAAAAAGTACAGCCAATATCCCAACTGTAGATTCCAAGTTATGCCTTTTTAATCGCATTTCTTCAAACTCTTCTCCTCTTATTAAAGAATAAGCTCAATCGTTTATCCCAGCTGTATTTATTCTGCCAGTTTAGTCCCATTTCCTCAAAAGCCGCTTTGGAAATGAACTACAGAAGTCCAATACTACACATCTACACTGCTTGAACAGCCACTGCATTGCTATAAACGTAGTTAATGCAAAACGAGCTTTATTAGAAACCTTGGGGCACACTAGCGTTGCCACTTGAAAAGTTTTTCATATTTTACTTCATAAACCATTGCTTTTAATACTTCATTTATGTAATTTGGCAGAAGACTGCCATGCAATCATAGAAACGTATCTTTTACAATACCTTGCAAATCCAGAAACTGGTTACAACTTTCACTACGTACATATGGTAAATGGTTCTAACAAGCGTGCCCAGAATTCTTCCATTTTGTACTGCAAAAGAACACCAAGTTCAGCACAGCCCACCCATCTGACATGACACTGATGTTTTCAAATTGCAGATAACATCCCCCCCACACACTAAATATGTTTAAAGAGAAATTGGATTAAGAAAAACACACTTTAGTTCTTTCCAAGGCTTATCTACCCTGTTTCTCCTAAAATAAGACATAGCCATAAAATAAGCCATAGCAGGATTTCTATGCATTTGCGAAATATAAGCCGTTCCCCAAAAATAAGCCATAACCCGAAAATAAGCCATAGTGACGTGGTACCTCCCATTAAAACAGCCTGGAGAGGCGTGGCTATGCAGCGTACCGATGCGACACGGTTAAAATAAGACATCCCCTGAAAATAAGCCATACTGTGTTTTGTTGAGTGAAAAAAAATATAAGACGGTGTCTTATTTTAGGAGAAACACAGTACCCATCTGTTGCTGAATTTTCAGAATACCTGCCCTCTTTGAGTATTACTTGTGTGAAAGGGTTTGTTGGGGTGCTTTTCTTATGCATGGAGGCCTTGTGTGGTACAAAACTCTTGACTGTCCCACTGCCCTTTCACCACACTCAATGTACATGATGCTAAAATGTGACTATAGAAATACTTGCTTGTGGTTAAATGTTTCTCAATGATTAGTGTGCAGGAACAGATTTATTTGTCTACATCTGCCCACCACACATATGCAGGAGGCTGCTGCAAGTTCCCAGGTGTTGGTGCTATCTCCTCATCCAATAGACAGTAGAACATGTGCAACAAACCTGCACCACATGCATACTACCAAATAGACTATCTAATAGTTTGTACATGATGCAGGCTGCCTACCCATGTGCTTCTCTATTCAGGGCTTATCCACACTTCCTCTTGTTCCTCTGCTTTCAGGGAAAACACCTTTAGCGTTCAATTGTAGAAGATAGAAATTCAGTTTCCCCTCAACTGCCATTTGTTCTGATCTGCCTCTAAAGGGCAAATTTTCCCTTGGAAAGGAGCAGGGCAAGGTGAAAAATGCTCAGACCCATGCCTAGAAATCGTGGCTCAAGCAGAAGACCCCTTGGACCCATGCTTTCTAGGTATGGCACAAATGGAAGTGTGTATTGGTGCCACCAGTTCTGATAGCTGCCAATCATTTGTTTGACAGGGGAAGAGTGATCCTCATCCACAATCAGCGCACACACAGTTTGCTGCTGTGCAAGAGCAGGGCCACTGTCTTCCATGTAATTAAAATTCATTTCCTAGTGCTTTCTTGTATTTATTTTTCTTTAGATGTGCTCTGAGTTATGAAACACAAAATAATGGTTTCTACTATGCTTATTCAAAACTGTTTGGAAATAATTTAGTTCCCAGAGCTTTAAGCTAACTTCTTCATTTTTTTTTCAAAGATACATATAGAAACACACATACATACTTGACATAGATTTATCTTACTGCACTATATATATATTCAGGGAAATAGAGCTTTACAGAAATAATGCAGTTTATGCTAAAGGGCTGTGTTGAGCAAGATACTGGCAGTAGCACTGCTGCTCCGTTTGTGTGCTTCAGCAAGTATGCAATGACATGTCAAATTGACTGATTAGGTAATACGGCGCCAATTTACATTATGCAAGTTTACCAGACAGGTATATAGGAGAAACAGTGACCCACCATTGGGAACAAATCTGCCAGGAGTAGAAAACAAACCCTGATAAAGATTTATTGCACAAAGGCAGGAAAGGAAAATACGGGGCGAGGAGGAAGCAAAGGAACCGGAGGGAAGGCTAACTTTAGAATGGGAAGGAGCCATGTCATGAACCTTCCTGTGAACTTTTCCTCTTCACAAAGGTTACCAAAAGTGGTGTGGGATCCATTCCTGTGCCATCAGCTTGAGTGAAGCTTCAGTAATGTGTGAACTGAGCCCTCAAGGAGGGCCTCCTTCTTGTGCATGTGTTGCTTGCACTAGTGATGGGTCCCTTAGTAAACCCAGTGCACTTAAAAGTCTATGAAAATGTAAAAACAAATTCAGCAGGTATGCAGTATATTTTATTTACGGTATATCCCATCTTTCTTCCACATAACTCAAGGTAGTGTGCATGGCTCTTTCGGGTTCACTATTTTATCTGCACAAGCCTGTGAGTTGGACTGAGAGACAGAGACTGACCCACTGAGCTTCATGGCTGAGTAGGGATTTGAATCTGGGTTGCCATACTTCAACACTCTAGTCTAGCTGCTATACCACACTGGTGCTTCTCGTATTGCTCACAAACTTCACAACGGCTCAGGCATACCTGCTCCCCTCTACACATTCTGAACACAGCCAATGGGGTTTCAAGATGTGAGTGGAGAATGAACAATTTGAGGCCAAAGTTGCTACCAGGTAGTTTCCCACTTGAAACGTGCTGGGATAAAAGTTATATGAAAACATCCCCACAGACTTAGTCCACAGTTTAGTTACAGTGTGCTGAAAATCACTAGAAAATGATCAATTTTCAGGATGAAACATCTTGCCATTTTTATCATGCAAAAGACAATGCCAAATACTGATTTTGATATATAAAGCTCTAAATGTTAACGTTAGCTACCAAATCCTTTCTCTAGGTCTCACTATCCTATGGGAAGAGGTAAAAGGATAGGAGTTATTTATGCTCAAGGGCTCCATCTTTAGTATTCTCTCTTACAAAAGGTGAGACAAATAAAGGCCTTCCTCATTTGCTATGCTATTTTAAGAGTTGGACAAGGTTTTATAACTAGCACTGTTTGCATGGATGTTTTGCTGTATTTTTTCTGTATTATTTTTATAATGTTTTAAACTTGTCATTTTATTGTAAGTTGCTCTGGGGATATTGCTTTAGAGTGGTTTATAAATATTCTACAGAAAATTAATTTAAAAATTCACAAGGCTATTTTGGGCCATGCTGCATTGGGAGTTTTATAACTGGAATTCTCAATTTAATTTTATTCTTTGGGATCAGAGTGACAGTACATGGAGGTTAACCCTTTGCTCTGAACACATTCTTAACTTTCAATTTTCCTCTCCCTAAAGTAGAAAAATGAACATGAAGACACAGGTTTTGCACCCACCTGACTACTAATTCTATACTGGGTTTTTGAGATGGAAACAACCTTTGTTCTCTGCTCAGCTTCCTTAATTTGTACATTTGCGATTAGTGATAATCTTTATTATAAGTTTAGATACATTAGAACAGAACAAAACAGAATAGAAGTAGTTCCCTTTATAATGTCATTTTTGGTACTTTCCAAGACATAGATTATCAGTTCCTATCTGGGAAAAGATAATTTACTGGATATTTTCAAACTGAGTAAGAATTAGACATGCTTTCAGTTTGTACAAAATAAAGTGATTTTTTAAAAAAATGGGTAAATCGTACAATTTTATCACAAAGATCTGAATATAGAACTTGTCATTAATAGACAAAGCAAACGTATTCTAAATGTTAATGTAGAAATGCTAACTCACGGCTATTTTCTTCTCCTTATCAAACCAAGACCAGTGTCAGACTCAAAAGAATAAAATAAAACTTGTCCATTTACTCAACAGTTCCCATTTCCCATTTATCTTTATCACACTTACCTTACTGGATCATGTTTTACAATTAAGAAGGAAATCTTAAAATGTTAACTGTGACTCTATGTAACTAAATATAGCATAATAAATGACAGAATTATTTAAAGCAGACTACATTTAGAGTTATAGAACAGTGTAATCAAATTCTTACACTAAAATATATATTCTTACACTAAAATATATATTTAGTGTGTTGTACATGAACAGGAATGAGCATGGTTGGATGGAGATGTTCAGAAGCTTCTGAAACCAATTTGAAGATGGCTTATTTAAAACTAAGCATAGTTTGCCCAGCTCATGTACACCATGTTAAACCATAGTTTACTGTGACATGCAAACACAGCCAGTGTATGAGTGTCTAATAAATAGTTCTAATGTAATACTAGATCTTATTCAAAATATTTTCCAAGCACAGGTTTCTTCACAAGTGTAATTTGTAGTAATGGGACACATTATGGTGGTTGTTGTTTTTTTAAAAAAAGAATTGCTTCCTCAACTTGAGGGACCACCACCTAACACAGATAACTTTGGCATTGGTGTTTATTTTGCCCTGAATATATATGGGTTGTTAAGTAGGTAATAATATGAGATATGTCCTGAAGATAAGTACCGTAGTATGAAGGTTGGTTGTCAAACATGAAGTTACTTGCTGCAGTCAGTCATCATTACTTCATACAGTTAGCACTGCATGGAGAGAACAAGGCTATCTATGCTGACTACCGTGTTTCCCCGAAAATAAGACACACTATGGCTTATTTTCAGGGGATGTCTTATTTTTATTATGTCAGTTGCCGCCTGTCTTCTTAACCGTTCCGCGTCGGTACACTGCATAGCCATGCCTATCACTATGTCTTATTTTTGGGGTATGGCTTATATCGCACAAATGCTTAGAAATCCTGCTATGGCTTATTTCATGGGTATGTCTTATTTTCGGGGAAACACAGTATGTGTCATGTCTGTGGAAGAGAAGCCTGCCCAGTGCATGAAGGCTGGAATACCCAATAGCTGGAACCCTCAGGTTATAGACACTTCCATCACAGCAGCCATGGAAAGGAAATCCCAAGTCTGGTAAGTGTCCGTATATAAATTTCTGCAAACTGCAGATACACATTCCTCTTCTGCGTAATTAGATATGGCAAGCTGCCTTGTTTGTTAAATGCTGTACTGGGTTTTTGTGCATCTAATTATGCAAAATGGTTTGGTTGTTTTTTTTTTTTAAAAAAAAAAGGTTGTGAACTTCACATACTGACCCACTGTTGAATTCAAGATCAGGGAAGGAAGTCTTTCTCTGCAAATTATACTGCAGTTTCTCTTTCTTTTGAAAATAAGAGATGCAGTGTCGAATACAGCACTAGAATGTGCATGTACAGAAAGGTATCTTCATGCTTTATGCAATTTCAACCACCCTCCTGTGGAACTGACATCAAACCTATGGCTGGAAAGCTGTGTAATAAAATGCCTTATAAATACATTTGGAATAATGATTCAGAGTGTAAGGAAGCTATGCAAAATATCAGATGCGATTGACTTCTGTATCCTCAGCGCCAAAAACAAAAAACTTAATTAACTCTGGTGTCATTTTGTTTATACAAACAGAAAGAAGGCCTGGTCACATTGACATCATGCCATGTATTATTACACAGAATATATTACACCTTTAAATTGGGAAGGTCAAGTTCATCAATACGTAAGAACTCAAGAGAAAATAATGTACTGCATAAGTTATTAACACACTACTAGCCCAACAAATCAAAGTACAGAAAAGTAAAAATTCTATTAGAAAAGCAAGCAAGAATATTAATGATTATACAGCCATTTAAAATTATGTTCAACATGAACATTGGATTTTACTAGTTTGCAAAATTAGAGGTCTCTGAGCTACCTAAGGATGATTCATGCAGTTACTTCCTACAGCCTGCATCCCTTACCATTAAAAGCAGCCTCTTTTGTATCTGTACTCCAATTTACACTGCCACCACTGTGTTCAATGGGGCTTGCTCTCTTAAGTGATTAGGAACACAGCCCAAAATGTTGTAAATGCATTGAGTATGTTTGCTGACTTTGGTGTGCTCTGTGATGCAGGAGTAAAAAAATCTGAAGAAGAAGAAGCATTCCTAAAGTTGTGAAACAGTTTTATTTACACACACAAAATGAGAATTACAAATTAAAGCACTTCTTGGACTAAAAATAAATAAAACACTTCACCTACTTCTACCATGTGAACAGAACACATTTCCCAATAAAACAGCAGCATATAATGCTTACAAATACCATAAGGAGGTTTTGTTTTTTAAAGAAAAGTTATGAAGATAAACACACCTTGTCCTAAGGTAATTCATTACATCCGGAAGGGTCCAGGGGAGGATTTATATACTGAAGCATGAGACAAAAAAAAGACAAAAAAAACAACCCTGAAACTTGGGTGTGTACATAGTCACCAGGGAGAAACTGAAAAGCCCCAGTGTATCATGGTGGGGTCAGGGAGGGTCCACAAGGCTCTTTGGATCCCATTTGTAGAATCTTTAGCTCTTTTTTGTGGCTAGGTATGCAGCAGCCCTTGCACCTTGTAGAGTACTGTACTATTCTTTGCTGAGTTTCCTGATCTCTGACTCCTCCCACAAGGGTCCAATGGCCCATCAAAGCAGGACCTCATGAGGTGCAAGGGCTGCTGATTGAAGCAAACATGCCCCACATAATGGACACACAGAAGCACTTCCTGTTTTTATACAGTGCAGCTGGATCTTGTTGTTGGCACTGCAACAACAGGCGAACCGGCCCCCCTGTTGTACTACTACACATCTTGGTGTGTAGAATTCTTTGCTCTCAAGCCAATTAATGCAAATTTGATATAAACAAAACACGGTTCTCTTGCATGTTTCATTTAAAACAGTTGTAGATTGCTTCTCTATAATATCAAAGCAGTTTACAGCAAACAAGCAACAGAATAATACAGCCACTTAAATATCAGTCAAAAACAGTTTGCACTCCCAACCCCCACCCCAGCCTCCAGACCCAGCCAATAAAATAAAACCATCAAACGCTCACTGGTGAAAAATGGTTTTACCCTGTTTTGTTTTGTTTTGAAGAAAAAAAACACACCCAATGAAAGACGGTGATTTCTTAACATACAGAGAAGGTCCAAAAGTTTACACCTGTCATTATAAAAGGGCCCAATCCCATCTGTCACAGTGCTAGAACCATGAGCGGTGCCAGTTGCACTCATCTATTCTTGCCTGGTGTGTGTGTACAAAACGGGAGAAGGTAACGAGTATATGGCCACATATAACTTGAAAGATTTAAGAAAAATATTGGAAACAAATAGGTAAACAAAGTCTGGAAACAAACAAGCAACTGGATGAAATGGTCTTGGCACAGGCTGAATAAAGGATTGCATCACTTCCTGGCTAAACCTTATATATCTGCTTTACTAAATAATATCTTCTGTGCTCTGGTATCTCTAGCATGGGCTCACTTGTTCTTTTGCGAGTCACTGCCTCACACAGGATTAACCTGAAGAGTGGATAAGATGTGTCAGGGATGCTATTTTATAAATAGAGACTCCTGCATCAGGAAGGAACACTAAGAACATTTAAGTAAGAGGATGTTGTTGTTTTCAATTTCAAAGGAGGTTGCAGAAAGGGTGCTTGGTGTGGTGCACATTTCATGAATGCTTCCTCAAATAACAGTCTCCAACATCACAGAATTGGTGCCAGTTTCATCCTCGTTCCATATGCCAGGAGGCATCTGCTGAACAGCAAATCCAAGGACAAAACTGGAATTTTATACATACTTTTGACACGATAAACTGGAATAAACTCATAGCTATATTCTTTGTGGATGTGAAGCTACCAGCTTTGAAAGAAAATCTGGCGTCGGTACCAACACTCCAGTACAAGTCCCACCCCCACCTCCAAGCCTGCAGTAGTACCACTGATCAGCCATCACTGAAACATTTGTATGATTAATACAGGTAAGAGGGAGGTTTAAAACCAAAAGGTATTGCTCATATTTTGTTTCTGTTTGAACACACATTTGGAGGAGGGAGGCCTGCAAAGATATGCTAGGGCAGCCTTCCCCAAGCTGGTGCCCTTCAGATGTTTTGAACTACAACTCCCATCAGTCCTAGTCAGCATAGCTGTGCTGATGCTAATAGTAGCTGTCATCACAAACATCTGGAAAGAACCAGTATGAGGAAGGCTGTGCCAGTGCCTCCCAGCACAGAGGCATGAAAGCTCTGAAGAAGCTGCTTCTTACCCGGTTAGAACAACTGAAAAGGCATTTGAAGGGTGGTATATAAATCTAAAAAGACAAAAGCCCTCTGTCCTCAATGTCTTTCCAACTGGAGAGGGCATTGGAAACAGACTATCTGAAATGCGGAAAGGTTTGCCTTAAATGCACTGGAAAGCTATTTGTGAGCACACTTTTCACTCTGGATTCATCAAGGCTCTGGTTTAAGATAACAGGAGGAAGTGAAGCCCTTACAATTGTGAGTCCCTCCTTCAAAACAGGCTTTCGGTACCCACTGAAGAGGCTGAGAAGCTGCACAGACAACAATTTTAGCACACACCTTCAACCATCATTCTATAAAATACTCTACTATTTGGTAAAAGATGTCCAAGCTATCTGGGGTGAAAGAGAAGTTTGGTCTTTTGTATGGGCTAACTCTTACTCACTAGAACAGGCTGTGTTTGTTGAAGAAGCATATTCCTTGGTTCTGGCAGTGTCTTCTGAATCCATCCTGCTTCAGAGTTCTCCCTCACTTCCCATGAAGGAAATCTTAAGTTTTCTGGGGAGGGGGGATAAGCAAGCATGTACATAGAAGCGGGTAAAGCAGGGGTCCCCAAACTACTTGCCCCCTGCTGAAAAAGTTTGCTGACCCCTGGAGTAAAGAGTTACCTGGATCAGGTGCATGATTAAGAATTTTTTCTTCCCTGGATGTTCCCTGCATACCCCCAGTAGCTAGAAGTGAGGATTTAGGCATGATTTTTTGGGAAAGTTGGGGAAGAACAAAGAAAAGAAAGCTGCTATCTCTCCTTTTGAACAGAGGACTTTTCAAATCCCACCGGAATCTCAAGGAAGAAAAGGTCAATCTCAAAATATTACTTCTGCTTTAGAAGCTGAGTGGGCAGTCATCAACTTTGTCTCGGCAGTGCTTAAGCCTTTTCTGACCTTATACTCCTTTATCAGCAGAAGTGGGTCTCTCAGGCAAAATAAACATTGGCAAAATGCTGTGTCCTGATTTTTAGACTTGTGCAGCTGCATGGGAGGAAAGAAGGAAGAGAGGAGGCACCAAGGGAAGATGCCATCACAAACTACATATGAATATTTTGGAACAAGGGGTGCTGGTGTGCAGATATTACTAATAGTTTTTAATGTAAAAGGTGATTTGCTAGCTTCCCCCCCCCAGCAGCAACACTTGAGAAGTATACACTCTCAGTGGAGAAACTGAGGCCGAGAGAACATAGGTTGCTGTCAATGTGAGAGTCATGGGAGAGGTAGGACTTGAACCTGGGTCTCCGAGGTTTAGTTTCTATGTCCAGATGGTGGTGATGCTGAATGTACAGCCTAAATGAACCTGCTTTTGTTGTTCAAGCAATGGCAGACATTGCGAAGTTCAGCATACCAAGTGATTATCATTAAGAAGACGTTCCTTGGACGTCCTTGGAACCCTAGCTGCCAGATAACTAAGATTAAAAAATGTATATTAGAATAAGATGGGGGGAAACGATAACTGAAATCAATAGTTTCCACAAAGAGAGCAAAGCTTAGCATAGGAGTTCTCGGGCTTGAGGATTCTGCAGTTGTTTTTAAGCTTAATACACAGTTCTGAAAAGTGCAAACAGTTAACAAGAGTCAAATGAAAGAGAGCATAACCCCTTGGTGGCCAAGCACTGGGCCCAGCATCAAGATCTTCTTTTCCTTGTCCAATTTCATACAAGTTAACTGAGACACTTTAGTCTATGCTCGAGTCTCCTCTTTGCTCGATCCTCCTGGGTTTTTATCCTTAACTACGCCGTCTTGCAGATCTGTTGATATATTAGTTGAATCGCTTTTACCGTCACAGCAATCTTTTTCTACAAGTTCTGCATTTCTGCAGTCTTGATTAAGGTTTTCATCATTTTTGCCTTTATGTTTTTTAAGATGGCAAACGCTCTCCTTCTGGTTCAAAGGATTAGCAGTTTCTTCCAGTATGGAGTTCTGACAATCAGCATTGCTATTCTTTTCACCAATGCTTTGCTTAACCACCTCAGGGCTGGTGGGTTTCCTACTCCGGTCACAATCGTCATCCTTTTTAGCATGTTCTGCCCTTTTTTCATTGGTTGCTTTGCCACTTGAGTTACAAATCACAGGCACATTCTTGCATTCTCTCCCACTTCTATGTTTAGAAATGTAACCGCTGCGGAGAGAAACCGGTGATGCCAGCTTTTTACTCGGCTTGCTTCCTTCCAACTTCTGCTTCCTCGGCGGTCCCCATATGAAGTGGTCAGAGGGTGTGTAGTGCTGCTGGGCAAACCGCAGGAGTTTCCTCCTCTCTCTTCGGTCTCTAATAGTATATACAAAATATTCCAAAGCACTTTGCTTAATGTTGGAGATGGTGTCTTCCACAAGAGCTTCGTGAAGAATGAATTTTACAAGAGGAGGTTTGAAACTCTCGTACCCAAGTTCGCCGAGACTCTTCAGAATACGGGTGATCCTCAAGTAGTTATGCTGGGACCTGCAAAAAAGAAAAAAAAATCATCTGAATTCAAAATGACAGGAAGCAAAGCAGGGGATTATTTTTCTTTGCCAGGGGAGGGGGGAAGAGGATAGAAAAATAGTCAGTACCTGACACCTTGACAAAAAGGATTACCAATCCAATGTGGATCTTTCAGAGCCAATTCAGATGGAATGGCAACTACCAAGTGAAAGGTCTTTCAATGCCAGCTAAACTAGAATTGCCTTTTCATACTACATATAGATCAGCCCAGTGGACTGTGGGAAACATGCAAGCACAACAGCATTCTGCTCATCTGCAATTTCCAGCAATTAGTATTCAGAGATATGATGCCTATGACAGTAGAGATACTACTTGGGCGCCACCTGATGACTACAGCTATGAGGTTTTTTTGTTTTTGTTTTTACAATTAAGTGGTGTATAAAATTTATGAAATAGGTAAATAAACAAAATCAGTATTCACTGACACATCTAAAGACATATGCAAACAGAAATAGTTGCTGATAGACACACAGATGCAAAAACTCTTGACAAAGAATTCATGCTCCTCTCAGGAACAAAGGCAGCATGGAACGGAATCTCATCCCTATGTATGGTGGAGAAAACCATATACCTCCTTCCAACCAGCTGAGCCTGTCCTGCCTTTGAGATCACTGGGCAGCCACATATGTAAAATCTCAGTGCGCCACATATGTGCACTTACAACCTGGAAACCAACCGCCCTGTTTGGGCCTCCCCATTAAGATTTTATGCAAGTACTATCCAAATGTTATGCCCTCATATTGACATCTGGGGGTTGGAAAATCTTGATTGCCACATGTGCCTTCCTCTTTCTCCAGGCCTTTTGCGGTGGAGGTGGATGTAATTCAGAACCACCTGGTTTCTCTTGCAAAGAGATGTGAATTGTATATTGTCATTCTTGTTAGAAGACTGAATGATGTTAAGATTTTATGGTGCATTTATGATGTATTTTTTATTGCTGCAACCCACCCTGGAACAGCTTGGCAACAAAGAACAGGATATAAAATGTTGCAAATAAATAAAGTGGGGAGTAGCGCAAACAGAGGATTTGCTCTACTGCAGGCCTCCTACTGCAAGACATTACTTACTCATTTAAGTGCTGGAATCGTTCTTGCCAATTAGATGCTCGTGCAACGTTTCCGGTTTTATCAATTAATTTTATTCCAAAAAACTCCAGCATCATTTTGTAAGCCAACAGGAATCTTCTAATTGCTTCTTTTGTTTTTTTGAATTCCTGCAACACGTTTTCAGAAAGAAGATACAAACAACAACAAAATTAGAGATATAGAATACCTTTACCCTTAATCATCAAGCAGCAAAGTTATATTGTGAATTATTTGCTTTACCTCAATTTCATATGTTGTTAATTCCTTTGCATAGAAATTCAGTCCTTGCTCTCTTAATGGAAAAAGCCTATATTATTAAAGACACGGAGATTTGTTGTGGGTTAAGCAAGTTTAGACAAATTTATATAAATGTATTGTAAAAGCAATGAGAAGAAAACAATTACCAACCACTGTATGTAAGTGTGATTGTGTTCCAACTTTTCATAATCTCCTTTCCACTTATTTAGGACTTCTTCAATATAAACACCTATAAATACAAATGCATGAGCAAATGTAAACCTCAAATACAACAATTTGTATATATATCATGCATCTAAAAATGCTGTGGCATAGAACGCAAAAAATGTATTTTGTTGACAAATATACTGTCTCAAATTATTTAAAAATATTAACATTGTCCTTCTAACCCTAGAGAAGACACCAGGCACTGTATAGGGCCAAGGATGTACAAATGCACTTGCCAGCTTGTTACTGGGGAGTACATATTTTGCTTTGACATGAGCACATCAACAAGGCAACCCTTTGCTCTTCCTTCCTTTGCTGGAGGAGTGTGAGGGCTCTGTAATGAGAAAGGTCGGAGCTGTCCTTGATGCTGAGGTTTAGCACAATGGGAATGAATGCCTGACCTCCTGAACTCTGGGAAAGGAGAGGGGCTCGCCTCTACAGTTCTTTATTTCAAGCTCAGCATAGTGTTAGAACATCCTGCCCATTCCCTCAGAGGAACTTGGTAAGTGCCATGGCAAGGAACTGTTTGGGCTATCTACTAAGGCCAGCCTATGTTTTTTGAACTGTGCTCAGTGCCACAATGTTATTAATACAAAATTCTCTGTCTGCCAACAGCAATTTTCTCTCCCCATCACAACAGCCAGCCATGCTGTAAGTAGTGTGGCTCAGCCCACTCCCCACCAACCTTGTGACTTTACTTAAAACTACTTTCCCAAACAAATGTGGTGGTGGTGGGGAATGGCAGTATTCTATAAATTGCTAACTCATAAGTTAAACCAATGCACACTGCTATGGACATGACCCACTTAACCCAGTAGCCAAGGTTTCTAAAAATACATAGTCTGTTCACAATGAGTAGTGCAACACAATAACACAAGAAGTTCAAATGTGCCAAAGAAATACTGGTTTTATTAATCTGGCACCAACATATATAATATAACCTGGGGAGGGGGGTTGTTTCACTTGAAGAGCACAATGGTGATGCCACTAGTAATTTATCTAGAGCTTTTCAAGTTATGCTTAATAAGTCTGAAATTTCAAGGCATCATGATCCAGATTAATATGAAACCCACAAGTGATCTGCTTTTCTTGAAGTAAACCAAAAGTAGTGGAAATTTTGCACCATTTGAAGTTGGAGCAGAAAACCAAAATCAGGCTGCTGCAGCTCACAAACAGGTTAGAGGTAGTATATTTGAACATCACAAAGATGAGCGTCTGTTAATTGACTAAAATGAAATCCCATGCCTTAAACTGCCACCACATGCACACTTTCCTGGCCTGGGAGAATGCCTCATTGATCTCAGTATGCCTTATTTCCAAGTAAACATGCATAGGATAGGGCTACAAAACTGCTGATGCCAAACCTGACACTGAATTGGTTTTGATCTTTTGATTTACAAAGGCCTTGGATATAAAAGAATGAAACAAACACTGTGACAATGGCCGTTGATTACTTACCATCAGGTTTAAAGGGAATTTTATTCTTGTAAAAACGGAGGTTGCACAAATCATTCTGATACCGCAGATCTTTAAAGTTCTGCTGAGCAGAGAGATGGAGGAAAAACACAAAGCATGATCAGCCAAATATAATCTATATTAAGCCATCATCAGTATGACAGATAAGAAGTTGACCAAATGAAAGTCAAGCCAGATCTTAGTGGCGGGGCAAGTGTCCCTCTCTCTCAGCTTAGTTCTATGATTGGGAAAACAGGTTTTTATTCAATGCAGAGTAGCCATAAGTGGTTTCAGCTTGGGCAAAGGGGATGGATGGCCCATGGGGGTGGGGAGAAGGATTGGTTAGCTGTTCAGGGGTATCCAATGTGGTGCCCTTCAGATGTTTTGGACCACAAGTCCCATCAGCGGCAGCCAGCATGGATACTGGTCAGGAATTATGAGAGCTGTAGTCCAACAACATCTGGAGGGCCGAGCTTGCCTATGCCTGGTCTAGCAGAAGTCTCTGTTACCACTGCATCAGTACAAATAACAAATCAATAGGTATATGAAATAAAACATACTTGTCTTCTAGTAGAATCAGCCAACAGTGGCAGCTATGGGGTTTTCTAGGATTAGTCACCCACCCACCTGCATATATTTTCATAGACTTATGTGATGGAGTTCTGTAGATTTAAAACACTCTGCTGGAACTGTAAAATTACTTTAGGGACTTAAAAAAAATTGTCACGCATCTATCTTGATGAAAACCTGAATACTCCAAAATGCTCTTACTGGATATTGGTGCCGATATTTGTACAAATCTCTTGCAGCGTAAAAGCTTCTCTTTGGTTTAGCTGCCACTTCAATTGCATCATCCCCCTGCAAAGAGCAGACATATTCCATGAGCATAATCTTTTTAGACTTGACTGTATATTTTGGGTTGCATTCATTCCAAAGGGCCACACATGCTGTTCTGTGTGCACAGTGATGCTTTTCAATTCCCTCCCTCCCATATTTCCTTGCATTCCTTCCCAAAAAGCTGTTCCTGAAGTTTGGTGGAGTTCCCCCCCCCAAGAGCTGCAGCTAAAAGGGGAATGAAAATGTGTGTTTGCGTGTGTAACACACATTAGTTTGGAATATATAGAATAGTAGTCTATTGAAGACCGAAGGGTTAGTTCACCCATGCATGCTCATTGCTTGATCACCAGTATCCAGGCACGACTGCCACAAGTGAATAAGTTGAGCAGTACAGATAGGCAATATGGAAGCTTTCTCATCACAGCCAGCAGCTTGTTCTCAAGCCTGGCAGCAAGTCAAGGGCCTATTCACACAGCATAGTGACCTCCTTTCTATTGCTTTGGGAACATTCAAAGTTAGTATCTGACTTGTAACTGGGCTGCTCTCATTTTCAAGCATTATTTGTTTAAGCTATGCTATACATGCAACTGCCATGACTTTAATTTTGGTGCTGCTACTTCTTGAAACTTTTCCCCGTAGAAAATGAAATAGCTATGTGTTAAGCTCCAGTTATGGATGGATCAGTCTATTTCCAATTTGTGTCACTAAACCATGAAGCTCACTGGGTGACCTTCAACAGTTTCTTAACCTACCCTACCTCACTCTGAAAGATGTATGCAGAGAAGCCAACATGACAAAGGACTGGAAAACAAAACACAGCAATTTCAAACTACCTCAACTGTTTAAACATTTGCACGCATGCACATGCGCGCGCACACAAATATACATCAAACATACATATGCATGTGATTTCCTATTCCAAAGCAATTTAGTGGTACTCTTAGGGTTACACTCAATTTTTTTATGATGGGCTTCTGGTTACTGAATATTGTCCTTCATGCATTCTACTGAATGGTTCCTGCTGTTTAAAATAAAGAAGAAGAAAGAAATAGGTTTATTTTTTCACGACCTTCAGAGACTGACTCTACTTGCTAAAAGTTATCTGGGACATGTGGCTAGCCAGCTGGAAGTGACCCCCGAAAGAAATAGGGTACCATTAGGACTTAAACAGATTAGTGCTTTCCTCAGAAATCTGAACTTCTGATTCCAGAATGTGATAAAGGAAGGTACTAGTGACAGTGGCCATAATTTTGCCCAGCTTTCTCTTGGAGGGAGGGGTTGATACACACTATGGAGCAATGGTGACATTTATATTTTTTGCCTACAAGTATAAATTATTCAAGCTTTCAGATAACTTCAAGGGACTGCTGAACCAAATCTGCATAAATGCAAGTCTATCTAGTTTGTAAGTGCTCTGAGCTCAGTACTGCAGTCCATAAAACATTTTGAGTGAACATTTTAAAAATATTAAATAACCTTGCATTAAGATTTCAAATTACCAAAATAACCATTTATGAAAGGTTAAGAAAGAGTATGCAAATGTACACCACTTTCAGAATCTATGGTTATTTTCTATAGTGAATAATAACACTTGCACTGACTCTAGCTGGTGTTTGGCTTAAAATTGCACATTAAAGAATAATAGGCACCCTCAGTGTGTCAACCATTGATAATTCCATTAGTCACAGTATTGTTATATGTTAAATCTTAACATAAGATATAATTTAACAAACTCCACTCAAATAATAAATATTTTTTCCATAGATTTAGGGGATTTGTAGCCCACCCTATAAACAAGGAAAAACAGAAACGTTGTTGTATCTGCCCAGCCAATAACTTTTTGCTTTAGCAAATGCAGAAATCCAACCCACTAGAGTGACCCATTATTTCCTTTCTACTAGTGTTCTTTCTATCTTTTTAAAAAGAGAACAATACATTTTCACATTGTTACCAATCAGAACTTGATGTGGGCTAATGTTCTTACTTGCTCTACAGTTCATTTTTAATATTTGGATAAAACCTGGAACTCAAGTTACAGGATTATCCCCTCTCCTTATGTGTAAGAGACAGCCTCTCTGGAGTTAATAACTTTTCTTGACTTAATATGTCTGAATAATGGCAATGTTGTAAGAAATTAAGGTCTTTTATGTTCATAAAGGACTTTACAAGGGCTCTTGGGTACCCCATAAGGGAATAAGGGCAGATTTTTTCTTATAATAGCAACTTGCACTGACCCCATCCCAACTAGTCAATGTGCTGCAGGTTTAAGAACTGCTTATGGATCCAAGCAACATAATTCCACTACTTTATGAATGGATAAATGACGTTTACTGGAACAGGGCATGCAGGGGGGTGGGGGTGGGGAAGGAGTGGCAAATTTGTCAGAAGTAACTTTTGCCTGAATGAGCCAAATGTAACTTGGCCTTTTGCACATTTAGGATTGTATTCAACTAACTTTTACTCAGAGTAAACCTACTGAAATTAATTACTACTAGGTCCATTTGTTTCAATGGGTCTACTCCAGTGGTAGGCAACCCAAGGCCCAGGGGCCGGATGCGGCCCAATCGCCTTCTCAATCCGGCACGTGGACGGTCCAGGAATCAGCGTGTTTTTGCATGAGTAGAATGTGTGCTTTTTTAAAAAAAATGCATCTCTGGGTTATTTGTGGGGCATAGGAATTCGTTCATTTCCCACCCCAAAAAAATATAGTCCGGCCCACCACATGGTCTGAGGGACGGTGGACTGTCCCGCAGCTGAAAAAGGTTGCTGACCCCTGGTCTACTCCAAGAAACAGTGAGATACAAAGTTCCACAGAGCCTTAATTATCATTGATAGTTTTCCATTACTTTTCATTTTATTAGGTGTCCAGTGATGGACTATTCTAACACAGAGCCTTTAACATAATGCTGGGGTACGGAGGTGGATTACCTCTGATGGGACTGGTGTCGGTAAAGGGGAATATGCAACTGAAAAGAGGCAAATGGCAACAGTAGTGCATGGGGTCATACCTTAACACACATCAAAGCACCAAAATAAACCACTCTTCTTTTCTTGGCAAAAGCCACAAAAGCAAATGCAGACTCTACATTATAATTTGAAGACTGTATACTGCTTCCAACATTTCCAGGTTTATTAAAGAAACCTACTCATGCTTACTTTCAGGTTTGTACCCAGTGCTTTTCCCCCCTCCCCAGGGGGTAGTCAAGGGTACATAGTACCGGCACCTTTTTTATGCTGTTAAAAAGTGTAGCACTTACTGCAACAACTTCATGGTGAGTACTGGCACCTATTTTTCTAGGGAAAGAAAGCACTGTTTTGTACCGTTGATTTCAGTAGGATTTACTTTTGAGTAGATGTGCATAGGATTGTGCCGTAAGATCCCTGCTCCCTGTTGGAATGCAGTCAGAAAATAAGACACAGATCCATACCTTTTGTACTGTGCAAATATACATATGGGATTACTGAATGGCAAAACTGCCTAAAAAGTGCCCCACTTCTCACATGACCCAGGCTAGTATGTGGAGGTTCAGTTTCAATAATAATAATTTCTCTACAGAGATGAAAGCATGAGGTGGAAACATAAGGATAGTGGTCTTCAGTTTAATGTTTGTTAAGAGACAGAAAATAATTCCATGGAGGTAAGGATTGAAAATATAGTCAACATTACATTCAGAATAAGAGTATTTTTTTTAAAGTAAAAAGCTGAGAATATGATCTAGTCTAGAGTAGAAAGGAGGAGGCAAGTAACTCTTTTTTTTCTTTGAATGATCTCCTTATTTCTTGGGTTTATGAGTTCTCTTGGTCCTGCACAGTGATGTGTTGCCTAATATGTGCAATCATAGCTGTAGTTACACTCAGCCAGAATGTCAAATAAGCCCTGTTCTGAAACTGCATTTTGTCACCACATGTGCTACTGTAATTTCTATCCCCTGAACAGGCAGGCATGCGATGGGGGATGATTATACCAAGGAAACAGAGAAGATTAGAACTACTTTGACCTTCTACATTTTAAAGCCACCAGAATCTTTTTCTAAAAGAGAAGATATAAAGCTCTACTGAACAGCTTGCCGGAGGGGAAATGAATAAATCCCCCCCACCCCACCCCACCGTTCCTCCTTGCTACGCATGTCACAGGAAGGAAAACAAAAATCAGGCTGGATCAGCAGGCTTGTAACAAAATACAGCAAACCTGCCAGGCCAGAGTGCTTCTCTTCCTTGGTCTTCTTCCCTTTGATTGCCACACACCTCAAATCCATATTTAGCTTCTTCTTTTTAACCCTACTAAGAATATGATGATAACAACAACAACAAGGATGATGCAGCCACAGCTTGGCTCCTGAGTCACTCTGCATGCGAGGGGGGGGGAGGAAAAAAAGGGGAAATGGAGAAAGCTGAAAGTAGAAATGTATATTTATCTCTGTCTCACACGCACACACGCACCCCAAGCGTCTGCAACCATGGTGTCCAAAAGTCCCCTGCTGCTGCATTCCGAGACTCTGGCGCACACATGCCTCTGAACAGAGAGAGGGGAAGCACACAACCTTGGAGAGGCACCAGCACTGGCAGGGGGGCAGAGGCAATGGCGCTGAAGGGGGGGGGAGAGAGAGCTCCAGACACCGCCCCCCCCAAATAGCCCCCTGGAGAAGTTTGCAGCGTCCCGAGTTACCTGCTCGGTGCTGGCGGCCTCCGCTCCGTCGTGCCTCCCTCCCTCTTGATCCTCTCCTTCCTCCTCCTCCTCCTCCTCCTCTTCCTCGTCGTCCTCGTCTTCCTCGAGCTCCTCTTCTTCAGGTTCCTCAGCAACCCCTTCTCTGGGCTCGGTGTCTTCCGGCCGACAGCTTGCCGCAGGGAGCGGTTCCCCCTGCTGCTGCTGCTGCTGCTGTTCGTCCTCAGCTGGGTCGCCGCCGCCGCCGCCTCCTTCTCCGCCCCCCAGCCCCTCGAGCGGCGTCCCTTCTTCCCCTCCGGAGTCCTGGAGCTCGGGCTCGGAGTCCGTCTCCCAGGTAGAGTCGCAGTCCTCCACCGTGGTGGGCTCCTTGAAGCTGACCCCGCTCAGCAAACTGCCCATTGAGAGAGGCAACGCAGGAGCCTCTCTCTCCCGCCCGGGGAGGACGGGGGAGGGAGCGCGCACCGAAGGGAAAGAGGGGAAGGTCGGTCGGTAGGTCGGTAGGTTCCGCGAGCAGGCTAGGAATGCCGCTGCCGCCGCCACCGCAGCTGCTCCTCCTGCTGCTGCGGCTGGGGCATGGTTGGCAGCGCCGGGAGGCCGCAGGCAACGGGAAGGAGGCTGGCGAAAAAGACGACGACGACGAGGAGGAGGAAGACGGAGGCAGGCGCAAGCGGCTGAAGAGGCAGCAAGCGATGCTCTGCTCCTCCTCAGCCAGTCTCTCTCTAACCCACCCACCCCTAGCCCACAAACACGCGCCGTGGGGAGGAGGAGCCGAGCGCTTTGGGATTTCCACAGGAAATAGTTGAGCCCGCCCAGCGCCCCCTGAGCGGCGGCGGCGGCAGTAGCAGAGCACAGCTGCCGCGCAAAAGAGGAACCTGGAGCTGACGGAGCGCTTCTCTGTGGCGGGGAATGGGCGCCTTACGCAACCAGAACTTCTAGAGACGCGCGCGCTTAGCGGGAGCATTTCAAGGCGCGAGGGAGACGGTGCCCCGGGACACAGGAGTCCCCTTGCGGACGTTGGTGGCGTTGTTACCTCCGCTCTAGGTACAGGTGACTTGCGGGCAGCAATGGGCACCTACCTCTGCCACGCGGAGAAGAGTACAGAGAGCTTCCTTATGTCGAGTCCATTTACCTCACTAGTGTCTGTTCTGGCTGGCAGCAGGCCCCACTTGGAGACGCAAGGGATTCCACCCGGCCCTGTATGGGGGGCTCTGCTTTGGCGGAGAGCCGCGCAAGAACATGGGGATGGGGGGGGGGGCTAATGCTTGCCCATTTCTCCTTAGCAGAGCTGCACCTTCGGTCTCAAGTAGAAACTGAACAGGTGCATCCATGCAACAAAGAGATCATTGGCCTGCTGGATGTCTTGCTGGTTGTGTAGCTATGAAATCACAGGAAAGTGGTCTTCTTTCTACACTTCATTGGAATCTACCTTATACCAAGTCTGACAATTGGCCCAGCTTTCTTTGGCGATCGCTTGTAGCTGAGTAAGATTGCCCTCCATGAATATGGCCTTAACTCTGTGTCTGTAGGTGAGTGTGGAGGCCAATTCTGGATCCGCACATCCTTCCGCAGTGTGGACATAGGTTTCCTGGTGGGAGTTGATCACAGCGAGGGTTTGCCAAACGTGCCTTCCTCTAAGCTCTCCTTTTCATCCTGAGTTTGTGCTTCTTCAGAGTCCATGATGCCTTTGGTAGAGGCTGTTCTCCAATTGGAGCGCTCGCAGGCCAGTGTTTCCCAGTTGTCAGTGTTTATACTACTTTTTTTTTTTTAATTTGCCTTGAGAATATATTTAAACCAGCTAGCTCAGTACTGTCAACACTGACTCTGAAGAGGCTCTGCAGAATTTCAGGCAGGGGTCTCTCCCGGCACTACAACCCTACTTTTATCCTGCAACAGAAGGAGGGGGGGGGACTACTATTTATCAACCCGACAGGTTGACCAGGGATCCCTTTTCACCAGAAGTCTCCATGTCTTTTATTAGAGGTCTTACCTTTTCATATAAATCTTGTATCACTTGATATAAATTTTATATAATATATATACATACATATATAATGACAAATTTTGTTTTAAGTTATTTCTATCTCCTCCCTTCCTCCTTCTTTGAAATGAAAAAATAAATAAAAACCACTGGGTGCACATTCTAATGCAGGTGGTCCAACACATGGCCCTGGAGGCCCTTTTTGGCAGTCCTTGGCAACATTTGACACCCACAAACACCCAGCTCTCGTGCAGGTATGCTGAGCTTTGGCTCTGACAGGGTCCTAGAGTCCTCCTGCTTCCTTCCCAAAGCTTAGTTGGTGCTTTCCTGGCTTTGGGAAGGAGATGGGAAGGCTCTAGGACCCTGTCACAGCCCTCAGGCCTCCTCTCTAAAGTCTAGCACCTTACTTACCTGGCTTTGGAAAGGTGGCATGAGTACTTGCTGGGGGCATCAGTTTTTGCCTCACTCTCCTCCCCCGTACAACAAGGCATTGTGCAGCCCATGGGTTCCATGTCTGTGTACTAGTATGGCCCAGTTGGCATGAAAAGTTTGGCCACCCTGCCCTAATGAAATGTGCTTCACATGCCTCAGCTTGATTTTATGGGGCAAGCCTATCATACAACTCAGAGGTTTGAATTCATTTTTTCAGGCAAAATATTCTGCACATGGCAGTCGCCTGTGTCCTGGATTATGGGATTTTGAACTGGCCGCACATTTCAAGTTGAATAAAACCTTGCCCTTGGAGATCAAGAAAGAAGACAATGCCACACCAGTGAAAAAACGTGGAAAGATTGATGTGATTGTCAGTGTGCTCATGGTAAGAATACACTCACAGTGAAGTTTTGTTTAACAAATGTGTGTGTGGGGGGGGGTGCATTCTTGCTTGCAGGGCTGGCTCAATACATTTTGGTGTCTGGGGCGAACCACAGAATAGTACGCCTCAGGGAAGAAAGGTTGAGTGAAAATCTACACTGTGAACAAGTGGGAGGAGACCTGCAGTGCCTCCTATTCCCCAAGAGGGGGCTGTAGACATGGTATTGGGGGGTGCCTGCTGAAGTGGCAGCAGATCCAGCCTCTAAGGAGTGTTCTGCAGTTGTTGCCACTGCGGCAGCAGTGGTGGGCAATTTATTCCTTGGAGGCCAGATCAGCTGCCCCCTTGGATCTTGCCACCTGAGACGGTCACCTCACCTTGTCTCATGGGTGGGCTGGCCCTGCTTGCATGCACTGGGGAAAAGAATATATAAATTCAATGCGAAAAACTTTTTTTGGGGGGGGAATGCACACGATGTGTATTCTAGGATTTTTGCTGAAATCTCTCGGAACTGAGAACCTGCACATTTTTGAATTTTTGTAACCAACTCCACAGCCTCCGTGTGTGTCCGTGTGCAGTACTGTACTCAAAACCAACTGACAAAAAGCCAATAAAAAAACTGATTTCACACAGAACCTACATTTTTTCCATGCCCTATTGTGAAAAATATAATGAATTTGTGAATTACCCAATCTGATTTGTTACTTGTCCCCTCTGTGTATTATTGGGGAATGAAGATATGGAGATCTCATGGGTGAAATCCCTCAGAGTTACATATGGCAGTGTAAGAGGCAGCTGAAAAGTAAAAATGCTGGCACCATCCTTTCTCAGTCATCCTCATGGGCCCCAGCAGCTGCGGGAAAAGCTACTTTACTAAAAATGTACTGCAGCATGCAGAACTGGTGCTGTCTGTTATGCTCGAAAACATTGCCTGGTACAACATTTGTTGACAGCCACTGCATAAAAATTGTTAGCTATATTTCCATTTATCTGTTTTGTCGAAGGCTTACCATCTCCCCTCAAGGACGATGTTTTAGTTCCCTCCTAGTAAAATTTCACTGGTCATTATCGATGATCTCATGAACAAGAGCAGTCAGAGCAATGCCATCCAGAACACTAACAAAAATGGTGCATCGTGGGAATTTTAGTGCCATGTACATTTTTCACAATGTATTTTGTCATGGGAGGCAGAGCTGTACTATTAGTCTGAATGCTAAATGTATGGTGCTGTTTAAAAATCTGAAGGATAAATTACAAATAGCAATTCTAGATCACCCTGGAATTGCAGCTTTTCTTTCCTATAAGCGTTGCACAACGAAGCCTTGATGCTGGGGCATCTTTTAAAAAAACCAAAAACTTGTCAAGAACACTTAATTTTTTTTTAAATGCGTATAGTTATGGGCCCTGAAACTTAACAAGATTTATTGTATTTATTGTAAGATTTATTTGCAATTTTTTAAATAAAATGAAGCTGCATGGTACTCGAGCCTTAAACCATTTAAATCAGGGGTCGGCAAACTTACCCAGCCTTGGGCCAGTGCCTCCAGCACCGATCACACAGCGGGCCGGAGCACGGGGGAGCTTGCGCCCATACGTGTGTGCACACACTATTTCCGGCGCACTTCCAGGTCGGAGGAGCACCGGAAATAGCTTGTGCGCATGCGCATGGGCCTCCTCTGACCCGGAAGCGCACCGGAAATGATGCTTGCACATGCGCACAAGCTATTTCTGGTGCTCCTCTGACCTGGAAATGGGCAGCTGCGCCACGCCGGTAAGAGCGGTTGGCGGCAGCAGGCGGCAGGGGTCGCCGCGGGCTGGATAAACAAGTCCCTTGGGCCGTATCTGGCCTGTGGGCCATAGTTTGGAGACATCTGATTTAAATCTTTAGAACCAAACTGGTGTAAGTAAGATAACAAGTTTCAGCAACTTGCATTACAGCCTTGCTTCCAAGTTATGTATTTTTAATTACAGAACTTTCACTCAAGGCTAAAAAAAATCTTCGTACTGCTATTTGGAAGTGTGAATTGAACTTCTGAGTAAACGTGTATGGTTTCCTAGTACTGTATCTGTGTGCTTAGGATAACAGCCAGAACTCAAGTCAACAATATAGTTGAGAAGATCTCCTAGATAAAGTGAAAATTTCAGTTTCTAATTTTTACATGAGAAGCAAATGGTTCTTTTTAAAAAAATAAATAATAATAATCCTGAGGCCATAAAATAATCCAGTCTTGACAAGCAGTGAAGCCAGTGACTCATCTGTATCTATAATTGGATAAAATGTTATACTTTGTCAAAGCATTATTATAAATAATAGAGAAGGGAGGCTGTAAGTTAGGGGGGTGCATGTTCATTTTTTGTGTTGAGACAGTCCTTTGAATCAGCAGGCTATTGGCCACCCCAAGTGCCTGTCATTAACAAGGAGAACACAATCTGCATTTATTGTTACAGGTTATTTTATTTTATTTTTGTATGTCCACTTGCCATCTCACCCTCAATGGTAAAATAAATGCAGCCCTGGCTTTCCAGCAGAAGCCTGTATTTTCTTGGAATTTACAATTGTATGGGTAGATTCTAGAGAAGCTGTGGATAACAACTTCCATCAGCTCCCTCAACCAGCATGGCCAATGGTCAGGTATGCAGGGAGTTCTAGTGTGAAGTATCAAAGTTAGTGATGTACTGAACCCCATGAAAAATATTCCTATCAACATTTTCCATCAGCTTAATTCTGCCCATTTATAAATATTACACTGGAGATCTCTGCCAAAGAGATAAGTCACGAGAGACTTACATACCAACCTTTGGGCTTCCCATCTTAAAATACAAAGGCAGGAACGTAAAATTCCTGCAATTAAGTGGCCATAAAACAATAAAGCAATATAACCATGAACCTAGTTAGGAAGGAGCATGCTCAAAGAGATGCATGGTGTACAACTATGTGTCTTATCTCATAGCAGTAATTTATTCTATTGTTTTTATGTATTCAGATATCCCATGGGTATTTAAATCAAATCTTGCTTTGATTTAGAAAGCTTCCACCCATCTTTTAATTGTGCTTTTAAAATGTGCAGTTTTAGACTTAGCTCATAAATTAGATATTCCTGTAAAAGCTTCAAGGCATGCAAAACCCTAGTTTTGGAGCCATCCAGCCACTCTCATTTTCAGAAATGCTCCTTGCTCTTTTTGTGTGCATTCTTACAGGGGGATTTGCCCTCAGCTCTGCATAAAATGCTATATACAATGTCTTTCTTTCTTTGCCTGCTATGGCTTTGCATACTGCAAGCCAATCTCATCTATTCTTTATTGTGTAACGTTATTCTTACTAGTAAAAGAAGGTGTTTTAGTTGGCTTGCATCTCTCAGTAGCTTGTTCGTGGTTTCTAAAGTTCTATACTGAGGATAAATGTGCATACTTCTATGTGGCATTTATCACTGGGAAAACTAGGGATGCTGCTTTATCTGACAGCCAAGGGCTAGATATATAAAAGGCAGCATTAAGACTTAGGAACAAAGCATTGCTTGCTGTATAACTTTGGTGACCTTCTGGTGAAAGAGAATTTGGGAACTAGGGAGCATCCTCTATGTACCACCCAGAGCTCAGTTTCCTTGGAATGAGTGTCAGCAAAGACAAGTGCCTTTAGAATATATGGTTTTACTTGTTGTTCAGTCATTCAGTCGTGTCCGACTCTTCATGACCCCATGGACCAGAGCACGCCAGGCACGCCTATCCTTCACTGCCTCTCGCAGTTTGGCCAAACTCATGTTAGATGGTTTTACTTACACATATATACAATCTGAGCATAGGATGGAGGTGCACACAGCATTAACACCCAAAAAGTCTTGCTTCCCAATTAGTTGCAGCTTTGGATCCAGCACAGAGCAAGCCTGTGTCAGTGCCTCCAGCTTTCAGCTCAGCTCTCACACACTACTCTGGCTATTGTTCTCCTACCTAACAGACTTTTTGGTGAGTGGCCCACCCTTTAGTTCTACTGCACAGAGCAACTGCTTTGGTTATGCTTATCATGGCATAACCATAACAAATCAGCAAACGCCATTACACAGGCAAAGAAACTCGTTTGGCAAGCTTGCTCTTGCTCATTCTACCCTACGGATAAAGGATCCCAGGAACTGGAAGGGACTCAGGGCATCATCAGCAGGGGGCTTTTTCAGCAGGGGGCTGGTCCACTGTCCCTCAGACCTTGTGGGGAGCTGGAATATATTTTGAGGGGGGGATGATGCAAGAGCACCACAAGCCCCGGTGGCTGCTTACCTGTATCTTGTGAGTGGCAGGGGCTGGCGGCGGCAGTGGCGGAACAATGAGCAACGTGCGAAAGGGCTCCAGAGAGGGGCTGCTTAAAATGGCTCCCGCTCAAGCGTTGCTGCTGCTGGCACCAACAAAGCCCAGCCCCCTTCCTCCTCTAGGCAGGGCGGGGAGAAGCCAGGAGGAGGAAAGGAGGAGGCGCCGCCACCGCTGCCACCGTGTGAGGGAGGGAGAGGGAAAGAACGCATGCGCTGGCGATCCACACGGCGATTCCTGGACCGTCCACGGCCGAATCCAGAAGGCTGTTAGGCCTGATCTGGCTCGCGGGCCTTAGTTTGCTGACCCATGATCAAGACTGACCCCCACCCCCCAAAACCCCCTCAATTCATAACAATATAAAGAGGAGAGAGGGTAGTGTAAGCAGCAGGTTTGCAAATTATTATTCAAACTAGTACAGGAACAGGGCTGGGGAAAAACATTTTGTAGGCTTCGGAGGAGCCCCCATTAGGTGTTAGGCACCAGTTCAGCTCACAGCCATGTGAAGGCTTGAGATTCTGAAGTGGCAGCAGCAAATCTCAAGCACTTGCGTGAGAATTTTGCAACCTCTAAGGAGGCATGTAGCTGTTTCGGGCCACAACTGTTAGCCTATTCGTCAAATAGTTTTGGAAATGGCACCATTTTATTCACTTTAATTACATTCATTACACCTCAACTATTTATTAAGCACTTGTAATATGTGCCACTTTCGTGATTCTGCATATCTGATGGCACGAGGGGTTCTTAAAATACTTCTGTTTTGTGCAGTGGAAAATATTGCTCTTGTTGCCAGAACGGTAGTTTTAATACAGTGCTGACCATCCATCATGGTTTTTAAGAATAAATTTCAGAATATTCAAACTACCCAAGCTCTCCCTTAAGTGTAAATCTTAGAATATATATTAGAAAAAGAGAGAAATTATTGGAAGTAATATGATAATCAACAACTGATGTTTTTTGGTGAAAATTATTGGTATCCTAGAATGATCACAGTTGAACAGACACAATATTGAGGAACTTGGAGAATATGAAAACAATTGTTAATATTTTATTAGAATTGCATCATAACTGTTCTAAGTCAATGGTCTTGATTTAAGATATAAGGTTTACTTATAGTCCTACTAATGAGCTGTCACTTTACAATTACCTATAGAAATATGGATAATTGGTGGAATGGCTTTGCCAGTGATTAATTATGCTAGGCTCAATATTTTGTTCTTTGTTCAGTCTATATAGCATAAAGGACATGCAGTGTACTTAATACTGGATGTATCATTTCTCTTGGGAAAGCTAATGAAATGCATATTTGATGGAACTGCTGTCAAATGGATACAAAATGGGATTAAAATTAAACAGTGTAATTATGCATTGTGCAATGACTATTTGAGAGGAGATGTCAAATGGGCTTCTGAAAGGAATACCAGGGATCACTGATTCATTAACAATTTTGGTAGGTGAGGCAGAGAATCACACTAATCCAATATTAAAGTGATAAAAAGCTGGCAAGGGTTACAGATCTCATTGAGGGTAGGGACAGAATATGATACGTTCTGAACAAATTGAAGAAATTCAATATAAGAAGAGTCTTGATAGAGTGAGATTTAATCAAGATCATGTAAATTGCTTCACACAAGATACTAAAATGTGCAAATGCAGAACTAATGCATGCTTGATAAATCTCTGAAATGCAACAGGGGTGAAAAATGTGCGAAGGCTACAGTAACTTAATTTGGTTCCATCGTCTAGCAAGGAATAAAAGAACAGAAAAGTTCACATGTCAAAAGACATAGTCCTGATCTTACAGCAGAAATTATGTTGTGGGGAACAGTCATTTCCTAGAATCCTAAAGCTGGGTTGTGACCTCAAGGAAATCTAGTCTGATCCCCTGCTGATACGGGAAACCTAAGAGGTGGCCATCAAGCCTGTAATGAAGGTGAAACCACTGCCAAACAAAGGAGCTTGTGGTCCCACTGTGGATCATCTTGTAGCATCTGGAATTAGTAGGGAGCATCACCCCGTCCTTTGCCTCAGGGAGCAAGATGGCAAGGCCCAGCTCTGCAGAAAAACAAATGGCCCTTGGGTGGCTTCCCCACTGCAATGGCTCTTCTGGTCAATAAAAATAAAATAAAAAATAAATCCCTACTTAACTTACATAAGAGCTAAGCTTGACCTCTGAACTTGATTGTTGCCTCACAAATATCAAAACAGTTAAACAGTTCACTGATGTTATGATATGTGAAGCTGAAGTGCAGCAGTGTGTGGTTAAGGAAAACTGGCTTCCCATACAACCAGTAATGTGTCTTTTCTGTCCCTTAGTTCCTCCCAGCTAATTACTATAACGTTGTGCTTTCAAGATTAATAACAATTGCCATGCCTAGCCGATTCTTTTTATGCATACAACGACCACCATAGATTCTACAGTAATGGTTTATTCTTTTCAGTGTTCTGGAACAGACATTCACTATGTACAGTACCTAAAAGCAGTTAATTCTGTACCCTAAAAGATAGGCAGGGACATACAGTTTTATGAAATTATTATTTTCTGCAACACCTCAGATGAGAGAGCTAAAGGATGTGGAGTCATCACGCATTCCATAGAACTTCCACACAATGTGTTTCACTCCTGCTACCATGTGCTGTCTTCAGCATTCTTTGTACAGTGGTACCTCAGTTTAAGAACAATTTGGTTTACAAACTCCGCAAAACCGGAAATAGTGTCTGGGTTTGAGAACTTCACCTCGGTCTAAGAACAGAATCCGAACTGCGGAAGGGCACTGGTGGCAGGAGGCCTCATTAGGGAAAGCGTGCCTTGGTTTAAGAACAGTTTTGGTTTAAGAATGGACTTCCAGAACGGATTAAGTTCATTAACCAAGGTGCCACTGTAGTTGCTTAGAATATATATTTTATTACAAAGCGAACAGTAATATATGTACAGCATTTGTCGTCTTAACTTAATATTTAACTGAACAAGTTAACTGCCAGGCTTGCTCTTAAGATTATATTCATGTTTAACATATGTGAGCATGGGGTGGGTGCTTAAAGGGGGCTGCAGGATAGGATAGAAGACGAGGCATGGAAATGGGGGGTGGTCTGTGTGCAACAGAGAGTTGAAAAAAGGGGGTGCAAAGGGGTTTGCAAAAAGAGAGGGAGTAGGAGGCATGGGAATGGGGTTAAATCTTCAGGATAGCTCAGTCAGTAGAGCATGAGACTCTTAACCTTAGGGTTGTGGGTTCAAGCCTCACATTCGGCAAAATACTCCTGCATTGCAGGAGGTTGGACTAGATGACCCTTGCGGTCCCTTCCAACTCTACCATTCTATGATTCTGTGAAAAGATTTAAGGGCTTCAAAGAGCTTAAGATTTAAGGGCTTAAAAGTCAGCACTTTTAATTAAGCCCAGAGTGGCCTCTGAAAATACAGAATTCAGCCTGCACCTTAAGCTGTTCAAGAAAGCTGTTCAAGAAAGATAAAAGATTCTACACAATTAAAAAAACAAACCCAGGCTATTCAGAACTGGTAGACACTGGCGGTGGGAAGAACCCATTAGCAGTGTGTTTGTAACTAGTAATGTCGTTACAATCTGCCAATAAGATTCCCAGGTAGGGTAAAAAATACTGATATGGAAAGATGTCCACATAGCATTGTCAGTCAGAGCTCATTAAGAAGAAAAATACAGCTTAGGAGACATGGGTGATTTGCTGGGTCACCTAAGAAAAAAAAAAAGAGAGACAGAGAAAGGAATGGAAAATGTTCCAATAAGTGACAGAGAGTAACAGATAGTTAAAAGAGCAGATGCTGTGTAGTAGCTACAGTTGCTATCACAGCCAGGGGAACATTTATTCAGCAAAGAATGCAAGAGATGCACATTGAAGTGACATATTGTGTAAAATAATGCAAGCAATAGTGTGTAATGGCAGAAAGCAGTGGGTATTGCTTTTGTACATGAAGTGCACAGTGAGAGTCAATGAGCCTGTTGCATCACTGCTGAGTGTTAAGGGAATGGCCATATATTGTTGAACAAACTAGGGACACAGAACAAGATTGTCCATTTTCTTACAATTTTCAGAGGGGGTAGCTCTCTGCTGTAGCAAATAACACTCTTGTGTCACCTTAAACAAATTTATCATGGCACATGGCACAAGCCTTTGTGGACTTTGTCAGATGCATGCTGTATTGTGTGTGTGTGTGTGTGTGTGTACATACACGCACGCGCACATGTAAACAGGTCAGAAGCAAAAGAAATGCATAACATACACAGACAGTTACAATTACATAATGCCAAGTGTTTCTTCACGAAACATTTTGTTAACATAGGCATCCTGGAATACATTATAATTTTTTCCCATTCCTTAAGAGAACACTGTAAACAAGTAAAAACTTTGTCAGGATGGGAGTAATGCTTGTAATGTACAAGAAACTATGGAAAAATGGATTATTATACTTTTAACAAATTAGAGAACATAAGATAAGCAGTGGGGGGGGGGGAGATTGAGAATGGTAACCATGGAAGAGCAGAGGGAGGTCAAAGGATTCAGAGAATGCTAAATGAAGTGGTGAATGATGTGTTTGAAATTAAATTTGTTATATAAAACTTATTTAAAAATTTAAAAAAAAACAACAACATCATAGGCATCCTGTTATTCCTTCTGTGAACCTTCCATTCAAAGACAAATGACTCAGGAGCCAGGAGCCGAGCCACTGTAACAGACCTGCACTCGTTCAAAGCCATTACGGACTTCCTAACTTTTCAAGACATTTTACAGGTGTACCTTCATGTCTCTGGTCCAGGTGAAAAGCACACCTTAGTAGGGGGCCCACTTAGTAGAGTACTTTCCACAAGTGTGATGTATGTCTCCTTTGAAGGTATAATTGCAGTAACATGGAAATAGACTCTTTAATGTAGGAGAATCAGGGGGGAACACTCAGAGATTCAAAAGGGGTTTTCTTTCCCTTTTTTGGTAGATGAAGAGCCTGAAACTATAACATTTGGAGGAATTAGCCTATTCAACTTGGAAAATAGTTTAAACTGTGTACTTTGCTGCTCATTACTACTATTGAAATAACCATTAGGTATCCATATACTCTGGGGATGTGGGTGGCGCTGTGGGTTAAACCACAGAGCCTAGGGCTTGCTGATCAGAAGGTCGCCGGTTCAAATCCCCACGACAGAGTGAGCTCCCGTTGCTCGGTCCCAGCTCCTGCCCACCTAGCAGTTTGAAAGCATGTCAAAAGTGCAAGTAGATAAATAGGTACCACTCTGGCGGGAAGGTAAACGGTGTTTCAGTGTGCTGTTCTGGTTTGCCAGAAGCAGCTTAGTCATGCTAGCCATATGACCCAGGAGCTGTACACCGGCTCCCTTGGCCAGTAACGCGAGATGAGTGCCGCAACCCCAGAGTAGGACATGACTGGACCTAATGGTCAGGGGTCCCTTTACCTTTTATCCATATACTCTAGCTTATCCATCATCTTTCATGCAACCCCCATTCCCCCCTGCCTTTACTTCCCTAATCTCTAAATCCTTTCTTCCGCTTCTCTGCTATCCGTAGTAATTATCTCAGACTCATTTCCCTGTTTTTAGAAGGGAATTTATATGCACCATCACAGAACTAATGGTTCCCTGCCACAGACTTACTATTTGCCCCTGGGCTGGTTGCTTTCCCTCACCTTCAGTTCTCTATCTAGACAGGAATAATATAATGATGACCTACATCTCATGTGCGGTTTGGGAGCAAACATGATAAAGGTTGGAGAAGCAAGTAGGTCACCATACTATATCATAGCTGATGGGTTGCAGAACAGAACTGGCCACCTCCGACAGAGTCCTTTTAATTTTTTGAAAAGTGTTTCTTGTGCCTTTTGGAGGGTGGATTCTTGTGTGTTCCCAGAACTTTGTTTTGAAGTAAACTGTGTTGCATTTATTTCATATGGTTGGTGAGATTCAGATAAATGAGCTCTTCCTTTTCGATGAGCAAAACATGTAACTAGAATTCTCAGCAATTTTAAATTTATAGAGGCAAATCAATAACAGTTACACAAAGGGAGAAAAGACAGAAGTTGGCATTCACCGTTCAAGAAGGGAAAAGGGCAGAAACTATCTTAAACAAATAAAATGTCAGATTCATTTTATAAATTTTTGTATTTGTGAATAATTACCTGTATATCAAATAATTCTACCTGTGGGAATCTCTTAGGTGTAAGCTAATGCAAACAAAAAGTACAGTATCTATGGTAACAAACAAGGAGCCATAGCTGTGCCAAAAGGAGACTTCAAGAGCCATTAAAATTCCTGTATCACACACTTGGAGGGCTGCATCAGAATTATCAAACCATGTGCTAAAAGCTGAGTGCATACCTTATGAACAGTTCAAACAGGAAAGGATATAAGAAGACTAGAAAGCCAAGCAAAATTTGGGCCAAGGGTCACCAAACTTAGAGCCAATCTACAAGTGCAAAAAAAATGCATGGCCATAGAGTTATTGGGACTGTATACAGGTGTCGGGGTTTGGGTGCTGGAGCTCCTCGTGCACAAACTTGGACTGCTCATGCACGAGGTACCAGTTGCGGGGAAAGCGGCCAGCGTTCCACGTGCTTTTGGGCACGGGCGCCGGCCAAGTCTCACAATCCGAAGGAAGCTGAGTAAGCCAATTGATGACTCCGAAGGTGCATGAGTTCTTAGTTGCCTTCTAAATGAAATGTTGCCTCGAGAAATAGAATATACCCTGACTCTGAATAGACGGACCAACTTAAGGAAATTTAAATTTTTACTTTAAACCTTTTACTCCCCCTTTTTTACCCCAAAGGAAGACAGACACCGGTTGTATCTTTAGTGGCTTCGGCAGAACCCGCGTAGGCTCGTCCCCTAAGCTAAGTTCTCCTAAGCTTAAAGTCCCTGCGCGCCCAATCTTCCGCGAGGCTAGCTAAATAAAACTAAAACCGAAATATCTTCCGCAAGCCTAGCCCTAGGCTAAACCTAAAAGGAACCTAACTAAGGCTAAACCGAATGATCTTCCGCGATCTAACTCTAACTAAAAGAAAAACCCATCCAACCCATCCAGCCCGCTCCTAATCCCTTAAACTAAACTTGACTTCAACTAAAACCCAACTAAAGAAGAACGTGGCTGACTAACCCAAACTGAACGTGCCTAAGCGGGGAGCCTCAGCCTTTTATTTAGGAACAAACGTGACATCATGATCAATGCCTCAACCAATAAAATCACTGTTGCTGCCCTCCAAAAAGGCAGGAAGCAAGTTTAACGCTCATTAATAACTTTGAACATGACCGGAACTATAAAATAAAGGCGGATTAATCTCATTGGTGAACCAAACCATTCATTCTTACTTTCGCTTTCGCTTTTGCGCGTAGCAATACCAAAAGTAGTTCCTGAAAACCTCATCAAACAAACAAATAAATGTGGATCCTATAGCGGATCCGTGTAGCGTATTCCGACATATCATCTTTCTTTTTTTGTTTTAAATTAAATTGTTTTTGTTTTGGTTATATAAAAAGGAAGGTTAAAGACATCATAAACATTCACTTTGACATAAGTGTTACCAACATCGCTGACACAAATATTCAAACACCTTTTCAATATGATGAAGCACTTATATAAACATGCAGCTATTAAATGCTATGAAAATAACAAACCACTGGCCGAACACAAGAAAGGTCCTGAGCTTGGACCAAAAATAAAATATAACTAGAGCTGGGGCTTCATTGCCTACCCAGACCCCTCCCCCATTTTTTTAATTTTTATTTCGAAAACTGAGGCAAAATAGATAAGGAAAAATAAAAGATTCGTGGCTCTGTGGCTACAGAATCGAGGGAACTTTCAGGATGGTAGATTCTGGGCTTACCACAGCGACCACAGGTAACGGGGAACTAGGGTCCGATTCCAGAGAGGGGATTTAAGCTACCTACGTACAAGTGTTTTGCCATGAAAGAGGATTTAAGCCACCTAAGTAATGGTGTCCCAGCCATGAAAGAGGATTTAAACCACCTACATAAAGGCCTTCCGTTGAAAGCAGGAAGCAAAGTGGAAAGAGAAGCCGGGAACCTGGTTTACTGCCAAAAGGTAGCATATAGAGGGGAATTTTTCAAAAAGAAAAGGGGTACTTTGAGGGTAGGAAGATGAAGGAAAACCAGACCCTATCGTTTAGGGGATGTCACCAGACTTGACATATATACATAGAACAAATCCGAGAATGACCAATTCTTTGACCAAAGGAAAGCATTTCCCATAAAACATACAAGTACTAAAGTATACATTTTAAACTGTAATTTTTGCAAGCACAACGTGGAGATTTAAAAATAAACATGTCTATGTCTAGAACTGCACAAAGATGATACTTTGACCTTACATAAACATTTCCATATTATCAAAATTGTGATGCTCTAAATGGAAACCATTTCAGAAAGACTTTGCATACGTATATACTCAACATTATTAATTATCAAGCTAAAAGAGAAAACACATGTAACATGCGAGGCGGATATTTCAAGAAGCATACAAAAGTAAATATGCAACTTTGTAAATACAATAAAAGTACAGGACAGTTTTAGAACTGCAAAATACACTGGAGAGGAAGATGAAGACGATGAATGAGTTGCCGGGCGTCTTCTACTCAGGTATATACGATCCTGGAACTCAGGAAAAGTTCATGAAGCACAGGAAAAGTTCATGAATAAAGTTCTGCATACGAGGGATACAGGAACACCTGTGGAGGAAAGAAGGTTAAGCAAGCAAATCATAGCGATCTGCTAGTGAGTGCGGGAAAGAGTGAAACCGGAACAAATCCAGGCAGCCAGGAACCAAGGGCCGCCCAGAGGCAAATAAAAGGTCTAGGCAGTAGGAGGATTAGGCAACACTGCCCAGAACTGAACTGGTGCTGGCCATTGAGCACTTTTGAAGAGTTGCTGCACTTGACATTGGAAACTGGTGCAGTCAGATAGCGAATTGGATATTCTCAAGCTGGTTCTTTGGCTCTCCAAGGGCGCACACACCTGGCAGGCACCCAAACAGCCTTTTCTTCAAGGGCAACTGCAGCATACCCACGACCCCAAGTGATGAGTGGAACTGGTCCTCGCCATTCGATGTCAGGCAAGAGGCGATAGGAGACCAAAGGTCGAGGAAGCTGTTCTTCTTTCTTGAAGTGGAGATCCACTGGGGAATGAGGCTTGTTATGTGGAAAGAGAAGAAAAATTAATGTGAACAGAACCTTTGCAACCGCCAAAGGGATCTCCGAGGCTGGAAGGTGACGTCCTGCAGTCTGTTTGTGGAGCAGAGTTTTGAAAATGAGGTGTGTTCTTTCAATGAGAGCTTGGCCTGTTGAATTAAACGGAATCCCATGGGATAGGGAAATGTTCCATTGCACACAAAAGTCACTAAAGGCCTGAGAAGCATAGGCCGGGCCATTGTCTGTTTTAATGGCTTGAGGTTTTCCCATAACTGAAAAGGTTCTCATGCAGTGTTGTATGACGTGCCTTGTAGTTTCTCCCTTCAGGGCTGTAGCCCAAATGAAACCTGAGAAAGTGTCCACTGTGACATGTAGCTTAGACATTGGAGCAAGGGCTGGGACATGTGTCACGTCCATCTGCCACAGCTGATTCGCCTCCGTGCCTCGAGGATTTACAGCATCAAATGGCAAACAAATAGGAGACTTGGAGCACGAAGGGCAGCATGAAATAATGTCCCTTGCTTGTGACATTGGAATGTTGAAGGTCTTGTGTAGAACTTTTGCTGATTGGTGGAAAGTTTCATGGCTTGTCACAGGGTTGTCAAACAGGGAGAAAGCTAGAGTCCTGAGGGCAGCGTCCGCTACTGCATTTCCTTCTACTAGGAATCCCGGAAGGTTAGAATGAGAGCGCAAGTGTGCAGCAAAAAAGGGAAAAGAACGTCTCTGTAATAGCACTTGAAGCTGTGAGAACAAATTAAAGAGATTTTCGTCCATGGATGGAGACAGATAAGCAACTGGAAGCGATGATAACAGTCTATATACATATTGAGAATCTACAACAAGGTTGAATGCTTCTGCAGTGAAAGTCTGAAAAGCGAGAATCACTGCTGCCAGTTCCGATCTCTGTGCTGAAAGTTGTTTCTCTGTAAACACAGTCTTCCACTGTCCATCCTCCCGCCATGCAAGTACACCATAGGAAGAGGAGCCATCTGTGAACAGAGTTTTTGCAGTGGGAATAGGTTGAAGCACCAACATGGATGAAAGGTGATAATTTACCTGCTGCAACAAAGTGAATCTTTTGTCCTTAGGAGGATTATACAAAAAGGAACCAACAAAATCTGCAATGGCAATCTGGAAACTGTCCGAAAACTGAATTAATGTTAGCACTTGTTACTGAGAGAAAGGAAGGTAGATGGAGAGCAGATCATTCCCACTCAAACGGATTGCACGGCCTCTACACTTAACAAGGAGATCAGCAACAGCGTCCATACTGGGGTACACATTCCTTTGAGGCGTGTGTGAAAGATGAATCCACTCCACGATTGCCACCTTTGAGGAAGTATCTGGAACATATAAAGCTGCTGTAGGCAATCTTGGTGTAGTGAAGATGGCGCATGAAAGAGCGCAGTTAGCTGTTGGCACACGATCTACAGCTATTTGGTGTAGTTTTGTGTTTACCCCTTGTAAAGCCAGACGCATTTCAGAGGTGCATGGAATAACATCTGAAGGAGCTGTATGTCCCTTAAGAGCAGAAAATAATGGTGAGAGTTCAGAGGTTGGAATTGCTAGAGACTTACGAGCCCAATTTATCTGTCCCAAGAGATGCTGCAATTGTGTCAAGGTAAAAGATTCTGGAATGACTATGCTTGGCATCTCTGGCAGGGCTGTATCTTGAAGCAGTTTGTGACCTAAATAATGAAATGGAGCAGTGCGCTGTACCTTTTCTGGGGCAATACAAAGCCCAAAAGAGTTCAGGATGCGCGTAAGATGCTCAATGTGATGCTCTGAGACTTTCTCCCCATGGATCAAGATGTCATCCATGTAATGGCAAACCTCTAGAGCTGGATACTGTGCTCTGAAAGGCTGCAGTGCTTTATCCACAAAGTTTTGACAGAGAGTTGGTGAATTCACCATTCCTTGAGGAAGGACTTTCCAAGAGAATCTGGAGGCTGGCCTGGTGTTATTGAACACAGGCAGAGTGAAAGCGAACTTTTCTTGATCTGCAGGTGCTAGTGGGATAGTAAAGAAACAATCTTTGAGATCGATGATCGCAAGCTGATGGTTTCTAGGAATGAGGTTAGGGTTAGGAAGTCCACATTGAAGGGGACCCATTGGAACAATTCTTTCGTTGATCTTTCTCAGGTCTTGAAGCAAACGCCATTTTCCACTTTTCTTCTTGATGACGAAGATTGGAGTGTTCCAAGGGCTATTAGAGGGTTGTACACGATCCTGGTGTAGCAGCTCTTTGATTAGGGCCTCTGCTGCAGCGAGCTTTTCTGACGTCAGCGCCCATTGGTCGACCCATACAGGGGGTCCTTCCTTCCAAGTGAGTGGAAGAGCATGTACTGGCGCTGATGCAAAGGCCCACATCAAAATTGCGTGTGGATAACAGTTCTTGCCTTAGACAATAAGTCTCTACCCCAAAGGGTGATAGGCACATCCATAACAAGTGGACGGAGCTGCACCATGGAGCCTGAGTCTGACTGGAAGGTAATCGGATGCACGCTCTGGTGGGCGGGTTCGAAACCTCCGACTCCGAAGACTTCCTGGGTGACAGTCGTTGCCCACTGGTCAGGCCAATCCTTTCTGGCAATAACTGTGACATCTGCGCCCGTATCAAGAAGACCCTTGATCTTTCGTCCACCCATTTCTAAGACGAGGTGCGGGCGTTCCTCTGTAATCTTGATTAGCGCCATTGCTGCCTGAGGAGACAAAGAGTCTACAGGAGCTGTAGGCGTGGAAGTAAGCAAATAGAGTCTGGCAATTTCCAAACCTTTTGTTAGGACACATGGAACAGTTGAAAATCCTGGAATCAGCAACTGCGATGAATCTGTAATTCGGACTAATCCTGCAGTCAACGTGACTGTGGCAGGAAGGCGATCCATCCTAGGCAGGATAAGACAAATTGAAGTGTCTGGGAATGGACCACGAATAGACGTTGGCAATTGCTGAGCAAACCATGGATTTGAAAAGTAACAGTCCTCTGTTAGGAAGAGTGGTATACCTGGGATAGAAGATTCCTCTTGTTCCTCACTGGCAGTGTCTGAAGACATCTTTCTGGCTTCGGGTTTCTTGCATTGTTGAAGCTGGCAATTTTGAAGCTGCTTTGCGTTGAGTTGGCAAACTCTAGGTTCTTCTGGTAGCAAAAGTTGTTGACGCTGTTGAACTTGCTGGCATTCAGGTAGCTGTGTATTAAACTGGCAATTCGGAGCTTCTTCCTTGACAGAAGGCAGCTGAAGCTGTTGTTCCTGATAGTTGCTTGGTTGTGGCGAGCTGAGCTTAAAAGCTGGAGGTGACACAAAGGTGTGGACATTGTTAACTGGAGTGATGTTTGAGCTTCCACAAGAGGGAGCTGGCTCACTCACTTGCATTCTTTGGCCACATGGAAAGTGATCATCAGCTGGGTTGCTACTTGGATACTGCTGTTTCATCAAGGGCAAATGTCCTTCAATGACAGGTTGACCTTGACCCAGAGGTGAATAAAGCTCAGGTGCTGCAAGGTTGACTTCAGTAGGATGTTTTCTCAACGTTGAAGGCAATTCTGCGATCAGAGACTTGACTGTGATTGCTTGCTGTGAAGCAGAGGTGACATTAGCAGGAATTGAAGAGAGGTCAGCAACAGGTGAGCTGACTGCTGTGCTACCTGCTGGAACTCTTGGAATAGGTAAAGCAGATGAAGAAATCTCTGGAACCTGAATTTCTGATGGAGTCACATCTTTTCTCTGGACATCTGAAGAGTAGACATCTTTCTGGATCACCTTCTTTTCCTGATGACCTGGATAAGGAGTAGCGTTGTTCATCTTTCTGGGATTGTTGATCTTCATGATGTTCTTGAGTTTGCACCCTATTGTTTTACCGGGGCCGGGGCGCGGCCCGCAGAACCGTTTCCCTGAACTGGAGATGAGGTAGGTGAAGTGTTTTGTGGATTCAAACGACAATCATTCGCCCAATGAAATCCTTTTTGGCAGATGGGACATCTCTCTGGTGGCTTGGCAGAAGGCCTTGGTGCTGCCGTGCACTGTGACCTGAAATGTTCATCGCCTCCACACCCATAGCATTTCTTGACTGGCGTAGAGCTGTCTTGACGTGGCATCTGTACTGCAGCTGCCAAGAGTTGTGCTTTGTAGGAGTGGGTACCAACATTCTGGCAGACGCGTAGCATCTCAGTCAATGTGGCATCTGGGCGAGCTGCAACTGCTGTTAGGGCATTCTTGCAGTCATCGTTGGCATTCTCAAAGGCAAGTTGTTTTGTCAGCATGTTTCTGGCATGACGATCTTCTATCTGGCGTTCCACTGCAACAATCAGGCGATCCACGAAGTCCCCATAAGGCTCTCTTGGACCTTGCCTAACTGCAGCGAATCCTGATACTGAGCTGGCATCTGTGCGATTGGGTAATCTGCGCCAAGCCTTGACCACGATGTCTGCTATGGTGACGAGTGCAGCATCAGGTATGGCTAGCTGTTGATTGAGATTGGAGTAATGTCCTGATCCTGTGAGCATGTCTTCTGTGGCGAGTGGTGTTGCACGTCTGGCTGCTACTTCTTTCCACTCTTGCAGGCACAGAAGAGCATCTGTAGGCGACAGGAAGGTGCGAAGTATCAACTTCCAATCAGATGGCAGAAGTCTACTAGTGGACAGTCCTTCAAGTAGGCTTCTAGTATAAGGAGCTTGAAGTCCATTTTCACGTATGGCTTTTCGCAGTTCACGTAGTGTCTCAAAAGGGATGGCTTGATATCTTGCAGGTTGTCCTCCATTGGCACGAATCACTGGAAAGATGTGCATTGGATCAGCGCTAAAGTCTATTTGTCCCAAAGCTGCTTCCAAAGCTTGAGTTCTGCAGATAGGTTGCATTGCTGTTGGATCTGTAGGTGGCATCAGTGAGTTTAAATCTTCTTGATGCTTTCCAAATGATGAGCCACTAGATGGCGCTAAAGAGTCTTTGACATCTGGATGCCTTGAAGATGGCTGACTATGAAGACAAGATGGCTGACTTGAAGTGGGATGAAGACAAGATGGCTGACTTGAAGTTGGAGCATAAGGTTGTTGACTCTGTACTGCAAGTTCTGGCATCCGGATCATCACTGTTTGGCTTTGCTCTTGTCTTGGAATCTGCATTGGCATTGGTGGTGCTGAAGGGTTGGTAAATTGATGCTGTGTTGCTTGCATTGCAGCGTTGAAGTAAGCTGGCAATGATGACTTTGGATGAGCAGGCTGTAGTTCTGCAGGCAAGGATGCTGTTGTTCTTAATGGAGCTTGCATTGAAGCTTGGATTGCTGTTGATTGGAAATCGGCTTGCTGCAAAACTGGAGCTGCTGGCTTGAAAGCGGCCTGCAGGGCAGCAGGGTTTGCTGGCAAAAAAGCTGCTTGCTGCTGCTGCTGCTGGATCGCTGGCAAAAGCACGGTTTGCGATGGAGGAAGCGGGACCGTTGCTTGGAGCGAGGTCCGCGGCTGCTGTTGACTTGAGATCGCTGGCTGGTAAAAGGCCTGCGATGGCTGCGGAGCGACTGGCGGTGAGGCAGTCCGCGGTGGGGCTTGGAAGGCCGACGGCGTCTGCTGCACTGGCACAGGCGGCAATGAATCTGGCAATGACAAATTGGACAAGGGCGAGTGCGTGTACGACAACGGGGCCTGAACTGGCTGCTGCGAAGGGGCCGAAAATGGCACAACCGCAAGCGGCAGCACAGGGGCACTATTCAGAGCAGTACTTCCTAAATTCACTGTCCCATTAAGCAAAACGTTTCTTGGAGCGATCTGTTGAAAACAGTTTCTTACTTTGCTCCATACCAATTGTACAGGAATTCCGATTTTTGGGTTGGCCATAAATTCTAACCCAATCCTTTCCCATGAAGCTAAATCTTTCGTTCCCTCCTTAGGAACCCAAGGGCAAACTTCCCCAATAGTTTTAACTAAAAGCTCTACTTCTGATTCAGAGACAGGGTGACCATTTCTTTTCAAAAGGTACAATAAATCTTCACAAAATTTAATTTGAGCAGTTGAGAGTGAGGAGCCCATTTTTAATACTTTCCAAAAACTTTTCCTCCCCCACCCGTAGGCTTCTACTAGGGGACACCGGTCCTACCCGTAGGCTTTAACCGAAAAACCTGGCACCCGTAGGCTTTCGCCAGAAAACCTCCACCCCCACCCGTGGGCTTCTACTAGGGGCTACCGGCCCTACCCGTAGGCTTTGACCGAAAAACCTGGCACCCGTAGGCTTTTGCCAGAAACCTTCCCTCCCACCCGTAGGCTTTTCTGGGAGACACCGGCCCTACCCGTAGGCTTTGACCGAAAAACCTGGCACCCGTAGGCTTTTGCCAGAAACCTTCCCACCTGTAGGCTTTAGGGAAGACCTTACCCTGCCCGTAGGCTTACACTAAACTCCTTGCCGCTCTACCCGGGGACCCCTTGGGGCAAATTTTACTCTATTTTGGGCAAGCGGTGGATTCGCGCTGCTGCAGCGAAATCCTGGATGAACCGGGCCGTTATACCTCACCTCTCAATGTCTGTTTCCGAGCCACTTCCGATATGTTGCTTTTAACCGGAGTCTTCGTGGAAGCGATTTCCGACTACGCTTCGCCTCACACGGGGCACCACTTGTCGGGGTTTGGGTGCTGGAGCTCCTCGTGCACAAACTTGGACTGCTCATGCACGAGGTACCAGTTGCGGGGAAAGCGGCCAGCGTTCCACGTGCTTTTGGGCACGGGCGCCGGCCAAGTCTCACAATCCGAAGGAAGCTGAGTAAGCCAATTGATGACTCCGAAGGTGCATGAGTTCTTAGTTGCCTTCTAAATGAAATGTTGCCTCGAGAAATAGAATATACCCTGACTCTGAATAGACGGACCAACTTAAGGAAATTTAAATTTTTACTTTAAACCTTTTACTCCCCCTTTTTTACCCCAAAGGAAGACAGACACCGGTTGTATCTTTAGTGGCTTCGGCAGAACTCGCGTAGGCTCGTCCCCTAAGCTAAGTTCTCCTAAGCTTAAAGTCCCTGCGCGCCCAATCTTCCGCGAGGCTAGCTAAATAAAACTAAAACCGAAATATCTTCCGCAAGCCTAGCCCTAGGCTAAACCTAAAAGGAACCTAACTAAGGCTAAACCGAATGATCTTCCGCGATCTAACTCTAACTAAAAGAAAAACCCATCCAACCCATCCAGCCCGCTCCTAATCCCTTAAACTAAACTTGACTTCAACTAAAACCCAACTAAAGAAGAACGTGGCTGACTAACCCAAACTGAACGTGCCTAAGCGGGGAGCCTCAGCCTTTTATTTAGGAACAAACGTGACATCATGATCAATGCCTCAACCAATAAAATCACTGTTGCTGCCCTCCAAAAAGGCAGGAAGCAAGTTTAACGCTCATTAATAACTTTGAACATGACCGGAACTATAAAATAAAGGCGGATTAATCTCATTGGTGAACCAAACCATTCATTCTTACTTTCGCTTTCGCTTTTGCGCGTAGCAATACCAAAAGTAGTTCCTGAAAACCTCATCAAACAAACAAATAAATGTGGATCCTATAGCGGATCCGTGTAGCGTATTCCGACATACAGGGATCACCAACGTGGTGCCCATGAGCACATGAGGATCTGCAGACCCCTCCGTTGGTGCCCTAAGGTCCCTTCCCCTTCCACGGAAATTAGGCTTGAAAGTAGGATACCGTTGTAGCCAATGGACTAGGTTGCAGCCTGCTCTTGGTTACAGGGTGTGTGGAGTGCCTACAACAGTTTCTCCAGTTGGGCCCCCAGGCTCAAAAAACATCGATAGCCCCTGCTGTGCCATTTTAGATGGCAGGTTGGAAAGCATGCATTAATGGGGAGGTGGGGACAAGTACATATGAGTAAGGAAACCGTAAGGATTTGGGGTCCGTAAATATATGCAGCAGAAATAGCATGAAACATAATTTAAATTGCAGAGTGACTTGGCAGTTTGTATTGTGTTATCAAGCCTTTCTCTGCTTTAAAAGCCCCATGAAACTTCAGAATCTGCGAATAAATTTTTGGCTAGCATGTCCCCTGTAAGAAAATGTCCCTAAATTTTATAAGCTATCATAATAAAAGCTAGTCTAGAACCCTTTCTCTCTCTGTCATAGTGGTTTCTCAGAGCAGGAAAGATTCTGGGTATGTATGTGTATATACGTTGGGAATATGGTGGAGCATCTACTTTGCATGTAGAACACTCCAGATACAATCCCTGGCATCTCCAGGTGGGGCTGGGAGAGACTGCTTTCTGAAATCTTGCCAGGCAGCATGGGCAATGTTGAACTAGATGGACCAATGGTCTGACTCCATATAAGGCAGGTTTCTGTGTTCCTGTGAGCAGGTGGGAATAACATTTAAACTTTTTTATTTCCCTTGCCTGGAGTCTGAAATATAATGGTCCCAGTAAATGCTGTACCATGTGATTTAGCTGAATGCAAAGATCAGCCACCAAAGACAGAAAGTTAACAACAACAACAACAACAACAACAACAACAACAACAACAACAACAACAACAAGTCCCAGCTCTGGGTTTTAGGAGGCCCTTGGGCAAGACAAGTTCCATGGATCCCCTCCCTCCCTCAGTGAGCCTGTTACCCAACAGATACAATCTATCACAGTTCAGTGTCAAATAAATAAGGGAAATCGTAGTATATAACATGCAGAAATTTTATCCATCAGTGAAGTCTGAAAAATAAGATTTTTGTTAAGCATTTTTTTTAGTGAAGCTCCCCCAAATCATTTCAATACATTATTGATCTTTTCCAGTCAATTTGAGCCCTCTTGGACCCAAGTGAAAGCTATATCCCCAAACTGGATATTACATTTTAAAAAAATGTAATTCAGGTTGTCTTTTTTCCTTCATTTAATGCTACTCGTTATTGATGGCCAATCTGACTAATGTCATTGGCTATCATGAAAAGGCTACCTTGTATATTTACACCAGATGGATAAAAGGTAAAGGGACCCCTGACCATTAGGTCCAGTCGTGCCCGACTCTGGGGTTGCAGCACTCATCTCACATTAATGGCCAGGGGAGCCAGTATACAGCTTCCGGGTCATGTGGCAGCATGACAAAGCCGCTTCTGGCAAACCAGAGCAGCGCATGGAAATGCCATTTACCTTCCCGCCGGAGTGGTATCTACTTGCACTTTGACGTGCTTTCGAACTGCTAGGTGGGCAGGAGCTGGGACCAAGCAACGGGAACTCACCCCGTCGCGGGGATTCGAACCGCCGACCTTCTGATCAGCAAGCCCTAGGCTCTGTGGGTTAACACAGCGCCACCCGCGTCACAACCATCAATTTTTAGACCCCTGGTTAATAGGCTATGGAGTAGCCAATGGGATGGCCTCAAGATGTTGTTGGTTTCGACTCCTACCACTCCAGTCATCATGGCCAATGGTCGGGGATGATGGAAGCTGGAGTCCAACAACGAGATCTAGAAGGTACCCCTGCTCTGGCTGCATGTAAAACATTGAGGATGGTAGAAGATAATATGCATAATTGTCTGCCCATGCTACCATGGGTGCAGTAGCAGCTTATGCCAGCTGCAATGAACAAATATAGTTGTTACTGAACCATGAATATATCTGCTTTCATGGCAGTAAACGCCTGCCCCTTTGCACATTTGTAGATGATGTTTGCAGTTTGTGGTATATCCACGAAGCACTTGGCTTCATGACACTTCTCAGCCTCACTGCATGGGTGAGAATAATGTGAAGAAAGAAGCCCATCTGTACATGAAGATTTATTGAAGCAGCTGACAGATACACTTGGCTTTTTGAGTTTATTCTCGCAAACATTCTGTTTTGATTAAAGCTCTTTTTAAGGGTGGGTTTTTTGTTGTTATTTGTAACAATAATTGCATACTTGTAAAGTTTCCATGGAAACAGGGTATGCATTTGTTTTTTTAGCCAGGAGTATTGCAAAATCCAAATGACAAAAATAATTGTATTTGTCACATGAAGTCCATCTTATCATGAGGACTATCAGTTCCATTGATTCCATCAACCAGAAAGCTGGGAAAAAAAGCACAAAAGAGTTTTGTTGTTGTTTTAAATGTCAGTTTATTAAATTACAGTTGGTTAGACCTGCACACTTTGCACACTGCTCTGTATTGAGCTGTGTTGCAGGTGTTAGCCTCTCTTATTCCCTCTGCACGGGCTTGGAAAAAGAGGCATATATATTATTCTAAATAAAGAGATAGCAAACATTGTTCCAGTGTTGGAAGCAGTACAACTCTGAATACCAGGTGCTAGAGATCATGAATGGGAGAGTGCTTTTGCACTTGGGTCTTGTTTGTGGGCTTCCCATAGGCATTTGGTTGGCCACAGTGAGAACAGGATGCTGAACAGGATGGGTCCTTTCTGGAAAGACTCTTCTTATGTTCTCCTTGTTGCTGTCCTACTATTTCTTCGAAGAGTTTCAGCTTGTCCTGGGCAAGCTGGATTGATCAGTAGGTATTTCTGCTGCTGCACCCCGTCACCCTTTATCACTGTGTCTCTGAATTGCTTTAATAAGATATTTAGTCCACAGCTAAATCTTAGCCATCGTCACTTATATAGCAGATCTATGTGGCATAGGAAACGCTTCACAGGCAGCTCCCTTTGCCTGAATGTGACTTGCTCCCCTTCTCTAATCCACCACCACAAGCTCCATTCCCCTGTTGTGCCATGAATTCTTTCCACCGTTAACTTGCTCATGCTCACAACATCCTCACAACTACCCTATGATGTGCATGTGCGAGTGTCAGATGGAACGAATTAATTAATTGGTGTGAATTGCCTCAGAGGGCAGAGAGCCAGTAAATGAGGTGAGATTTGAAAGCACACTCAGATACAGGTCCAATATTTTAAATCATAAGGCAACATATTTTTGTCTGCCATCAGAGAAGAAGTACATGGTACAGCCCATTTGCTCCTAAGCTGCATTTTAAACTCCATTGGCCCTGGCTGCTTTTTGAAATGACCTTTGGCAGCATGAGATCTGGTGCAGTATGGTTCATACCTAAAGCACTGGGTAACATTGGATGAACGAGTTCCTGTGCTAGCGTCACTCCCCTTAGGAACCTGGAGCAATGTGGGGTTGAGAAGGATCTGGAGGTGTGAGCTGTTCCTGTATCACTTCTAGCATTGTCACACAACAAGGGGAGGAACTGCATTGTAGCATCACCACCTGTGCTATGAAGAGTAATGTCAGAAGGGGGTCTTAAGCCAATTTATGCTAAATTATCATTTCCTTACAATGAGCCTGCTGGGAAGCCATCATCTGATTGCATCTAACTGTGTCATTATGGCCCTCTCATTGAAGCAAAAGACAATGGTGTCCATCAGGGCAGCACTTTGGGGCAGACATCCAGTTCTCCACTAAGCAGAATGAGCAGAAGATTCCCCCAAACACAGCAGCATTGGTTTGCCTAATTGTGAGCAGGTGAGGTAGTACACATGGCCAGGTAAAGGAAAGAGTCCTTTCAAGTCCAGAGTCTACAATCACCTAGCAATACCACTGACAGCATTCTTGGGTATCAAAGGCAAGGTACACCCCAGTAAATATGAGGGGGCAACCAAAACTGTATTAGACTGCTTTTCACACAAGCAAAATACAATGCAGTGACAGCTAGAAACCCACCATGAATTCACTTTGCATGTCGGCTGAAGCGCATGGTTCACCACTATTGTAAATCATAGAATAATAATAGAACTGCAGAGTTGGAAGGGACCCTGAGAGTCATCTAGCTCAACCCCCTGCAATGCAAGAATATGCTGTTGTCTCGTGCGGGGATCCAACCTGTGACCTTAGCATTATCAGCACTATCCTCTAACTGAACCATCTCCACCTGTTGTATTAAATGTAGTATTAAATGCAAAAACATGAAGGCTTGTTTTTTAAGCAGGCTACTACTAACCCTGCCTGGCATGGTATATAAAAGATGAAAATATGAGTGTAGTGATGTCTGTGCATGCTGACAACTGCTGGCAGGAAGCTACTGCATGCAGCCATCTCATAATATCGACTTTCAGCCACCACCAGCCAGATGATCATGTGATTGGACTTTTATTCCATCAGTTTCCAGTAATGTTAGGAAACAGGCAAGCTTTTTATGCAGCAGTGGTAGTCATTGGAAGAATACACTTAATAGAAACAAGAATTGAATTAACTGAATTAATTTGTTATTGTGTAGGGGAAAACATTTTCCTATGCTGAAATGATGTAAAAAGGGCAGTAAAGTGCCACAGAATTCTGTGCTAAAAATTAGACTTGCTACCTACATATTCTCCCTTTCCACAAAGCTCAGTGACCATTGCCAATTTATTATCAAAACATGATGGGCTAAATTGTATTTAATTATATAGTGATAAATTAGCATGGGCTTTATCACTAACATCCAGATGCATGCTTTGTAAAACATGTGGCTGTATCATTCTTTACATGCTTCCTCCATTATTTGGTTTCTAATTTGGCTTTGGAAGGATACCAATTCCAGCTATTAAGTATTCACTCGTATATTAAAATTAGATATTCAGCATCGCTGTAACAGCAAGGTCACCTCTTAGCCTTATTATAATATCAGAACAAGATCATTCCTTGAGACAGAGACATGAAATTGTTCTCCCCCCCCCTTGTTTCACAATTTGACTTGCACTTTATAAGTATTACAGTCCAGTGACTCCTCTTCTTGTTACCCACCTCATGCTTCAGTAGGCAGCTGCCTGTGATCTCATAAAGTCACTTTAGGACCACAGGAACATTGTTGTGTTGGTACAAGGGACATAAAGGATGAGTAATGTGCTGATGAGTAATGTGCAATGCACATCAGTGATATTGTATAAAGGTAAAGGGACCCCTGACCATTAGGTCCAGTCGTGTCTGACTCTGGGGTTGCGGCGCTCATCTCGCGTTACTGGCCAAGGGAGCTGGTGTACAGCTTCTGGGTCATGTGGCCAGCATGACTAAGCCTCTTCTGGCGAACCAGAGCATCACACGGAAACATCGTTTACCTTCCCGTCAGAGTGGTACCTATTTATCTACTTGCACTTTTGACATGCTTTCGAACTGCTAGGTGGGCAGGAGCTGGGACCGAACAACGGGAGCTCACCCTGTCGTGGGGATTTGAACCGGTGACCTTCTGATCAGCAAGCCCTAGGCTCTGTGGTTTAACCCACAGCGCCACCCGCATATAGATGGTAACAAATAAACAAGATTTGCATGGTATTGACGCAAAATGATAAGGTTGAACAGTTTCCCCCATGAAAGCCTATGGTGATATTGCCCCTTTAAGACTGGTTCATGGGAATGGGTTAGAACAATGGTCAGCAAACCTTTTCAGCAGGGGGCCGGTCCACTGTCCCTCAGACCTTGTGGGGGACTGGACTATATTTTGAAAAAAAAATATGAACGAATTCCTGCGCCCCACAAATAACCCAGAGATGCATTTTAAATAAAAGCAGACATTCTACTCATGTAAAATACCAGGCAGGCCCCACAAATAACCCAGAGATGCATTTTAAATAAAAGGACACATTCTACTCATGTAAAAACACACTGATTCCCAGACCGTCCGTAGGCCGGATTTAGAAGGTGATTGGGCTGCATCTGGCCCCCGGGCCTTAGTTTGGGGACCCCCTGGGTTAGAACCTCAGAAATAATGATCTTACATATAGTCGTCTCCCTTTAAGGCTTCAAGGCTGGTGTCCCAAGGTAATTGGGTGGAAGAAGTGAACACCCTTGGTCTAAGTTCCCATAAAACCTGGGTTGCTGGGAGCTCTCAGCAGCCAGCCTGCCAAGCTGAGGTCAGCATCTATTTGGGCTTTTGACAGCATCTTGTTCCATTGCTTAGCCTACTGAGATTTAAGTGTAAGTGTTTTTGTTAATTAGTTGGATAAGCTTGTGTTTGTTGTTTTCTTACCTTCTGAGCTATTTTAATCTGTGTAATTATTTGGAGTTTTTCTCTCTTGTAGGGTTTTGTTTTAGTAAAGTCTGTGTATGATTTTATGAAATTTGGTCTGGTCTGAGTTCACGAACCCTTTAATTTTGACCATGCTTTTCAGAGCAAGTGTCACCCACCACTTTTTAGCATTCAGTTGGAACAAACATCGATACAGGTGCCCTACGGATTGATGTTGGCTCCGATTGTCCACTAAAGAGTGCGTTTTTGTGGGGAAATCTCTGGAGCAAAGAAAAAAGGGTGCTCAGACACATAACTTTAAACCACGGACCCAGTGCCAGATTTACGTATAAGCTAAACAAGCTATAGCTTAGGGCCCCATTCACTTGGCGCCCCCCAAAAAAATTAAAAGGAAAAAAAACTGGATGTACATTTCCAAAATATAAGAAAAAAACAAATAAAATAAAACCTACATACAGCTAGAGCTTAACAATTATTTCAAATTAATATACTTCTTAATTGTATTTCACTATTAATATACTTAATTGTATTTCATTTCAATTACTTTGATAAAATACATATTTTGTTATGTGCAAATGGCTTTAGATACCTATTAGGTCCATAAATTACCATATAGCATATATTCAACACAAAAAACAGTGACAATTTGTTGTTGACAAAGGACAGCTGGACATATAAAGGGCCCCATTACCTTCAGTAGCTTAGGGCCTCATCAAACCTAAATCTGGCCCTGCACAGACCATGCCTGAAAAGAGCAGAGCAAAGGTAACTGTCGATAAGCCTTATGTGTTGCGCCTGATTCAGTGAATCTAATCCCTGTAAAGTACAGGAATCAATGCTGAACCGAGCTATTCAGATAACGTCTTGTATGCCATACAGAGTTTTGAACATATAACTCCCAGACATCTGGCAACGGTGTCACAGGCATAGCAAGGAGGAAATGCCTCTTAAAGAAATAGCAATAGCTACTTATTTTAACAGAAGTAACTGTAACTTATAAGAGTAGAAGTGGAGGAAAGGAACCAGGACAAAACTATAAAAGGGTTTGGCAGCCACAGAAGGCACCATCTGGAACTACCGGTATGTGATTCTACATCCATTGCCTCTAAACTCATTGAGGAACATTGGAAGAAAGTTGGCTGAGAGTGGAAATCCATTCACTTTTCAGAAGCGAAAAGCCTTTGTTTGAGGAACCTTGGCAGGGGTTTGGCATAAGCACTAGCAGACCAGCTGTCCAAATGCAGTGCAGAGTGGTCACTTCATTGTTCTGGGCAACCTCGCAGAATAGCTGTTAGCACTTCAGTCAAGTAAAGCTGTTATGGCGACTAAAACTTGTCATTTTGAAAAAAGCGTGCTGTGTGGAGTTTGGTCATCTTGATTACTATCAGCACAGTTTTGCCTAAAGTGACACTTGTTGGGAATCTGGGATTTCACAAAAGAACATCACACTACTTCAACAACTACAGGTGTTTCCTTGAAAGGGCAATTTACCTGTGGGGAGGAGGGATGAAAAAAAATGGGCACTTTTGCAGTTTCCATTAGGAAAGGAAGATAAGAAAGCTGCAAGTTGGCTGAAAGTGAAGTGCCTGGGGGAGCAGCACCTTGCATCTTTGCAAAGAAACTATAAATACCCAGTGCTCTTTCCTCCAAGGAAAATGATCGAGCCCAATGCCAGCACATGATAACAGTTCCAATATATAAGCAGATAGTATTTCCAAAATCTATTCAGCACATGGTACCTGTTCCTTTTGAGAGATGTGAAACTTTTGCAGAGGTTCTAATGAAAGGAGAAGCTCTACTTGCCTAAATGCATCATTCCATGGAGCTATTAAGTGCATAGAAAAACTGAAGGGATCAGCCGTCGGGATTCAACTGCAACAAGCCTTGTCATTTTGCTAAAACTTTACCAAGTTAATTTAGCTTCTCTCTCTGGCACTGACTCAAAGTTTGCTTTGGCAATGAAGTGCTGTAAAAAGCAGCCATTGCCAAGATGCAATAAAGGTTACAGTTGTTGCAGCTAGAGCTCTTTTCAACATCACTGGCAAAATGCTTTGGATTCTAAACAAATTACAATGCGAGTGAGGCTCCATTATAAGCAAGCCACAGGCCCAGTTCAGATGATTACATAAACCGTATGCCACAAGTGGCTAGCCTTTTTTATGGCCCAAGAACCACGTTCATCCTTTGTCATCCCTTAGTGTACTATGTGCCAATGGTGGGTATGATCACCACATGCTCTCCCACACACAGAAGAATCACTACCACTTTGCTCACCGGTAGATTGATCCAATGGCCAGAGGGGAGGAGGAAATTTGCATCCTCATCAGGATGCTGGGTTGAGTGGAGAGCTTTAAATCAATCTGCCTACTCCAGAATTCGGTGGGTGTTGAGAGGGACAGCAGAAAAGTTTGCTTTGATTTACGTGACCAGGAATGAGCTGTGGCAAGGCTTGAGCTCATGTACTCTCTCACCCCACCCCCACTGTCATTTTATAACAAACTGCAATTCTGTGTTACATCCAAACTCAGGAAACCATGGTTTGCTCTTAGCAAATTTAGTTTAAACCAACTAGGAACAAAATGGTTCCAGATCTTTGTTAGAACAAACCCTGTTTCCCCAATTTTCTTCTAATGAAAAGTTTATGCTTTCACTCCGCCCCTCTCATATGCAAAGGAGGAGGAAAGGGAAAGGGGAGTCCACACTCACCCCATGGTGGTCCCTGGTCTAGTGGGGGTGAAGTTTGGAAGGAGACTGAGGAAGAGCTGAGAGTGTAGTATAGTTAATAAAGAGTAATTTGCCTTGATAAGTTATGGGATCTCTTAATCGGGGCAACTAATTACACATGGTGGCAACAGCACCCACAACCTGGCTGAAAAATACTAAAAGAGAGACACATTGGCCTTCAAAGAACAGCAAAGTTGAAATGAGTTCTACATGTTGGGCAGGGAGAAGATTGCAGCAGCCTCTTTTAGTGTCTACCCACCACCATTGCTCCGACCCATGCATATCTGCCCTTAGTGTGTGGCCCAAATAGGGGTACAGATTTGAAAGGCTCTAGATAGCTTCAGGGCTAATCAGCAAACCTGAAGAGAAGCAGATTAACACACTGACTTATCTAATGCAGGATCTGGCAAATGATAACCTGCTATCATTCAGGCTGATGGAAGGAAGAGCTAAGGAAATGCAATAAAGTGATTATTAATTTTTTTTAAAAAAAACCTTCATTTTTATGTGAAATGTGATTAGCAGGCAAAGTTTAGCTCACATGTGCAACTAGAAAATGAACCTGTGGATGATTTTATTATCTCTCTATGGGTTGTATTCAGCTTAGTGCTAATCAAAGTGTTCTATCTGTGCAAGATTTTCTCCTGGTGATCGAAATACAATAAAATATTTATTTAATAAAATAAAATAAAAAAGATTTTCTCCTGGTGCAACAGAACATTTTACCCCTTTCATTGCCCTATGCTTTCCCCCAAAATACCCCAAAGCAAATTTGTGGATGGCATGGGAATCACAAGGGGGGAGAATAGAGGGAGGAAATCCCACGGCACTAACATTAATCCTTATGTGTAACTATTTGCTTGAACACTTCCCTGTATTCCCTAGCTGAACATTTTGAATATTGCATCCTTCCGGACGAAATGATCAGGATCAAAACTTTCTCCATCAGTGTTCTCAGATGACTACTAATTCTGCTCCTCAACAGAGTGAATAAAAAGCTGGAATAAAACATTGAAATGGAGATCACTGAACTCCATAAACTCCATTAACCAACTGGATAAAAATGTTGAAAGAGAATTGCATTCCATGCCAGTTGTAGAGCACACCCTTGGGCAGCTAGACAGAGACCAAAGTGTACTCTGAATTGGATGCCAAAAATGGCAAATTCCATTGACAAGGAGCTCAATGAAGCTAGCAATGTTCATTACTCCTTTTTGGGTGAGACTGTTGTAAAAGGTGACCTTTTGGGAATACCTCAGCTCCCAAGCACTTCCAAAAAAAGGATGAGCCATTTACTTTGGGATATTGAGGTGATGGTGTGCAATATAAACACTGCTATAATCACAGAGTTGAAGGTCACACTCATCAAGCACAAATGTGAATTTGGAATGCACACTTTATGGAATGTGTTATTAGAATCATAGAATTGTAGAGTTGGAAGGGACCCTGAAAGTCATCTAGTCCAACCCCCTGCTATGCAGCAATACTGTTTAAGAGAGTATATGCCCTGACCCTGAGAAAGTAAAGGCGACAGGTAAATTTCAAGCTCTAAAATACATTGTGTAAGGTCCACCCATTTCTGGAGTGGTAGATGTTTTGGTGTACTCCCTGCCTTGTCTGTCATCTATCAGATCTTACAAACCCACTCAATAAACTGTTGAGATTTAGCAAGGACTTTGCCTGGAGTCCAAATCAGAAATAAACTTACCTTCTTTATATCAGAAAGGCTCTGACCACAGCACCTATTCTTGCAGAATTTCAAGCACTGAGACAAATCATTTCACCAGCTGCCTCATCTTATGAACTGGGAGGAGTATTACAACAGTGCCAAGAATGCCCAGTTTGTCCAACAGCTTTTGTTTCAAAAATATTGGCAGCAGTGGAATTAATGTTTAGATTGAAAAGGATGCGCCAGCAATCACATGGGCACCTGAATGGTTCCAAGATTTTATTATTGAACTACTTTTCCCGCCTGAAACAGACTATAAACCCCTGGCCCATTTTTATGACCAAAAGATTGGATGACCTCACACCTAGAATATAACCTTTTTAATGTAGATGATACAAGATTCATTTGATACCACCCATGTATCAGGAACCTTTTTTCCACTTCATGAGATGTAAAAGTTACAAAAGAAATAAAAAGTGTATATTAGATGGCCAAAAATTATATAGAGACCATAAAAGATATACAAAAGAATAACACAGGAAAAAGGGGGGGATTCAAAGAGTTGAGCATGTTTCATTAAAAGACTGAATGATCAATATGAGTATTACAACATAGGCACTTCAATTTTAATGGTCTCTCATGTTACCAGTGGCGTAGGAAGGGCGGGGCGTAGGGGGCACTGCGCCCTGGGTTCCAGTGGAGGGGAGGTGACACTCCCCGGCCCCTCGCCTGCCACCCGGCACCCCATCCGGATGGGGTAGCCCCACAAGCCGCCGCCACAGGAGCAGCAGTGCCGGCCTGGATTCATCCGGCCGGCACTGCTGCTCTCGCGGCAAGCCGGTAAGCGAGTGGTGGGTCGTAGGGCTTCCTGACCTGCCGCTCACTTGCCGGCTCACAGCAGCACCGGCTGGATCCACTACGCAAGCCTGGAAATTCCGGGCATGCGTGGTGCATCCAGCCGGCACTGCTGCTCCCGCGGCAAGCTGGTGAGCGAGCGGTGGGTTGTGGGGTTGCCTGACCCACTGCTCACTTGCCAACTCACAGCAGCGCTGGCCGGATCCACTACACATGCCCAGAAATTCCATTGGTGCATGTTTACTCCTGACAGGTCTCTGCTGCTGAGAGTAGGTGGGTTATAAGGTCTTCATAATGTGAGCAGCAGCAGCAGCAGCAGTAATAATAATAATAATAATAATAATAATAATAATAATAATAATAATAATAATATATTTATACCCCGCCCATCTGGCTGGGTTTCCCCAGCCACTCTGGGCAGCTTCCAACAGAATATTAAAATACAATAGTCTAATAAACATTAAAAGCTTCCCTAAACAGGGCTGGCTTCAGGTGTCTTCTAAAAGTCTGGTAGTTGTTTTTCTGTTTGACTTCTGGTGGGAGGGTGTTCCACAGGGCGGGTGCCACTACTGAGAAGGACCTCTGCCTGGTTCCCTGTAACTTGGCTTCTCACAGTGAGGGAACCGCCAGAAGGCCCTTGGCACTGGAGCTCAGTGTCCAGGCAGAATGATGGGGGTGGAGACGCTCCTTCATGTATACTGGACCAAGGCCGAGTAGTCATTATGATCTTGGAAGATGTTCAGTAGGGCCAGTTCTGGGGTGAGTTCTAATAACTGTTTAGTTATTTTGCATATCTCTTGTAGAACTGCTGGCCAGAAGGGTTGGATTTTAGGGCATTCCTACCACATGTGGAGGTATGTGCCTGTGGAGGTGCAGCCTCTCCAACATCTTGGTGAGGTTCCTGGGCATATCAGCTCCAGTTTCTGTGGTATTAGGTACCACCTATAGGTGAGTTTCAGAGTGAGTTCCCTTCTTTTGGCTGATATGGACTTAAAGGGAGATCTACACCACATTCTAGTCCATTGGGTGGGGTTAATTTCGTAGCCTATGTCATCCTCCCATTGTTCTTTGATTGCGTCAAGGGGGTTTGTGGGATTTTGGAGCAGTATTTTGTATATTGTGGATACCATCCCTTTGCCATGTCCCTCTGCTGTCAGGAGACTGTTTTCATAGGTGGTCAAGGGCCTAGTGGCTGCTGATTTTACTGCTGGATTGTTTAAGAAATTCCTTCTGCATTTTCATCCTTGTTAGCTTTATTATCTCCAACTGCATGCTCTCTCTCTCTCTCTCTCTCTCTTTTGCTGTTCAGTTCTATTTCAGTTGGTTTTCTGTTGTCTTTCCAGGGTTTGTCCTGTGCTGTCATGAGTTTACAGAGTACTTGTGCCTGACTGTTTTCTGGGATACTATATCCTTCACACAGTTTAATAAACATATTTATAAGTTCATTTTTACTTGGAACTAAAAAGCATAATTTATCACTTCCGGCCCTGTATTCCAGATACTTTCTGCTCTTGGGAATTTCCAACAAATATGGTAGGAGTCCCCTTCCTTCTCTTTGCAGAACTAGACATGGCAGTCTCCACTTTGGATGTGATTTTACATTCTTGACAGTAATTGGTAGGATGTTGAAGAGATGAACAAGATGTTACTAGCATCAGACACAAAGCTGCAGGAAATCTGGGGAAACCAACAAGAAGATACAACCTAAGTCTGGAAATGGAAGTCCGTGCATGAAAGGAACAACTTGGTTTGATACAATCCTGCATTTAGTGCAGATACTTTTGCAATTTTCAAGTGTGTAGATATCACACACGCAACTTTAAAGATTTCTCAATATAACCCAAAACAGAAAGAGCAGCCAGCAGGAATTTCATTGGGTGGAAGCTAACAAGCAGACAGGTTATCAGTCATACCCAGAATTGGAAGCAGTCATTACAAGTGTATCAGACATCCTGGAAGGAAATCCTTCCAAGGGTAAATCTACATATCAAAGAGGTTATTACTTTGCTACACATGATTGCCTGAGGAATGTGAAGGCAGGGTAACAAAGAAAAGTTTTGGGAGCATGAAATCGCGGCTGTGCAGAAGTTTTTAATTATTTTATTTTTTAAAATGTTTGCAAATTAACATATTATTATGGCTATATATTCCCAATAATTTTAAAACTGAAATGCTCAGGTTCAAACTATTAATGAAATACTAACCAAAAAAGAAGTTTCTGCCACAAAAGGAAACAGGGAGAACCAAATCTCAGGTACTGGATAACAGGGAGGAAAGGAACAATTTTTAGCTGCCAGGGGAAGGAGAGGGCTTATGGAGAGGCTTCTAAGCACATTCAGTAGAATGAGTTGAGATACCTACTTTAGAGCTTCATATAAAACATGCAAAAAATCAAGAAGAGGTGCCTGGACACTTTGCATGCACACCCCCTGCTCCCACCTATGGTTTGAATGTTAGGCAAATGCCTGGACACATCTTATATTGTTACCTGCTATTCAATATATACTTTTGACCTTGATGCCAGTTCCATTTGCCAGCCCTTGCATTTTGCACCATATTCTCAGTTCTCTTGTCCCCTTTGTTCATTTCTAACCAACAGAGGCCGGTGGGCATTGCTGCACTTGTAAAAGCAATAAAAACCAATTATATTTAAATTGCTTGACTTCTGATGCAAGCTTACTTGCTGTCTCTCTGACCTGATCCAATCTAAAGCTCAGAGATAAGATGATTCACCATCCATTTTGACAAAAGTGTGAAATAAATAAAGAAGGCCATTGGTTCCCACCTGAGAACTCTTTCAAATATAGTGCAGAGATTAATTGACTCACTTCATGCCAAAGGGAAGAATAAAATGCACTAGTGGGAAAATATTGCTGTAAATTTTAAATTGCTGGCTTTAGCAGATAGGAGGACTGTGTCAGTAGTTAAATCTAGTATTGGGGAATTTGATTCCCAGTACAAATTTCACAATGGCAATGCCATATATAAAAATGTACTCTAGTAGGCTGACCATCAACAAAAAAGAGGGCAAAAGGTAGCACAGATTTGCATCTATAGATGCAAGTTTAGAAACAATTACCGTAATTTAAAACAGAAATACTCAGTCTGCTGTCCATGTGCTTTGTTGTTTAGTTGTGTCTGACTCTTTGTGACCCCATGTACCCAAGCACGCCAGGCACTCCTGTCTTCCACTGCCTCCTGCAGTTTGGTAAGACTCTTGTTGGTAGCTTCAAGAACACTGTCCAACCATCTCGTCCTCTGTCGTCCCCTTCTCCATGTGCCCTCAATCTTTCCCAACATCAGGGTCTTTTCCAGGGAGTCTTCTTTTATGTAAATCTTGGCCTTTCTCAGCAAAATGCAAGTGAGCAGGCACCTCTTCTTACAGTGTTTGCTTTGGCTTGTCCTCACCTCGGCTGAATGCTGGAAACAGGCTGATATACCTCATCTTTTTTTAAAGAGTGTCAAAATAAGAACTGTCATTGTTTGGGGCAATACCAGCATAAACAGAATATCTTTGTTCAAGGGTGTGCTGGCTGGTGCCAAACCTCATGGTTTACTTTCTTCCTTCAGCCCGTGCAGTCTGGCAACCTTGAAAGTGTTGTCCAGTCAACTCTGCAGCATCAAAATAATTAAAGCATGATTTGTTTCAAATTATGAGGTGAAAATCCCCCGCTTAGTTTTGTACCCTTAACATCTTGTGATACGCAGGACTAGCTTTTCTGTTCAGATCTGTCACCAGTAGCTAAATATAAAATGAGATTTAAAAGCTAAGCTGCTTATACTGGAATGTAAACACTCTTTAACAGTAAGGAGAACACTTCCAGAAGTAGTAAACACAGCCTTAGGAAACATATCACACAGAACAGCATACAGGCTGTTGTTGATAATATGTGTACACATTGTAACCATCAATCAATCTCATTTTGCTTTTGTATCTCCCTTGCAAGCACTAATAAAGCCTCAACTCCATGCCCTCCAGGAACTGACTCACATATGACACCATTTTCACCTTCATAAATTCAACTCTAAACAAGCAGTGAAAATGGTGTTTTGTTTGTTTGTTTGTTTAACTTCTGTTTGGCCTCTGAGCTTTACATACCTGTTCCCAGGCAGTAGTCATTTTCAGAGATGAAAATGGGAACAATAAATAGAATGCTAGATGTTTCTAGGTGGAATATGCCCTGTTCTCACTGGTGTGCGTTCTGACATCTTTCACACATGGAAGGGGGAGGATTTTTTTCAATCAATCAAAATTATTTGGTTTTATCAAAAGTTGCTGCATGCACACACACGTACCACGTACCAATCAATCAGAGAACAAGCGGTGCATATGGCCCAAGCAATTTTAACTCATCACGATACAATACTATAGAGTTATCTGCCTCCTGCCACAATTCTGACACAGTTGGACATACTATTATGCAGCCCCACAGGACTTTTTCAGAAATGGCTGTAAGCTGTGGGGGGGGGGGAATCTTTTTCAGACAATAGAAAATTCTGTTATCTAATCCATTGCAACAGAAATTGGAAGCACTTTTCAGAATCCTTGAGCCTGCAAGGATCATTCTAAGGCGCCAGCTGCAAACACTTGTTCCAATATAACGAGAGGGGAAAGAACAATACACCTAACAAAGAATCCTAACCAGAGCCCAATTTTGTTGTTGCTGTATGAAATGAACTCTTTCGTATTGACCCAAGAAAGCATTCCTCAGGCTGGTGCCCTCCAGATGTCCCATCATCCTTAACCATGCTGCCTGGGGCTGATGGGAGTTGTAGTCCAACAACATCTGGAGAGTACTGGGTTGGAGAAGACTGGCCTAAGAACCACCCTGCTGGACAAGGACAAGGCCCCCTTAATTCAGCATTTTATTTTCATCAGTGGCCAGCCAGATGCCTATGGAAGTTCATCTCAGCAGGACATGAAGTGGTGACTCAATATGAGCCAGCAGGATCACAGGCAACAGATGACAAGGCTGCTCCTATGGCTTTACCAGTTCACAGAAGAAGGAATTTCAATATGTGTAGCAGCATACAATGCAAGGGCAAGCAAATTCCCTTATCAATTCTCTTTTCTACACAAGGAACTGGAGCTTTTATGTCCTCTTTTGCATCTGGGCATCCAGAGCCAGGCAATGTTTTCTGAGTTACAAAAAGGGGCTCACAGATCTTCTCCTACCCTCCAAGTTTGTGACACTGGAGACTTCAAAGGGACAGTTAAGTATTTTAATTATGCTTGATCTGTATCAATATCCTTTTTATCTGGCTACCTGGGGACAGGGTTGCTTGCTTCATTTTCCTGGCTGCATTCCTGTACATTTAACAGCAGTGTGACTGGCAAAACATTCAACAGGCAAAGCTTTCCCAAACATGAATGTGAAGTGATACAGAATGTTTCACTTATTAGAATGTCTTCCCATTTCACAGTTCTTGAGTTAAAGGAAGACTGCCCAGGGAGCGGAAAGGACAACTAAAAATGGCTCTTATCTGTATAGCTTTCTTGAAAATTCTCAAGGAAAGGCTGAGCTATTATCAGTAAGGATGCTCAGGCATACATTTTTCTGGACTTTTTACATAACTAGAAAATCTCTTATTTGCTTTCCCACATCAATTCACTTGCTACAATGCAGGGCCCAAACCTACACTACCAATAGTGCCCTGGACTGTACAGTTAGCATAACGTAAAGGTAAAGGTAAAGGGACCCCTGACCATTTGGTCCAGTCATGGACGACTCCATGGTTGCGGCGTTCATCTCACATTACTGGCTGAGGGAGCTGGCGTGCAGCTTCCAGGTCATGTGACCAGCATGACTAAGCCGCTTCTGGCGAACCAGAGCAGCACCGAAATGCCATTTACCTTTCCACCGGAGCGGTACCTATTTATCTACTTGCACTTTGACATGCTTTCGAACTGCTAGGTGGGCAGGAGCAGGGACCGAGCGATGGGAGATCACCCTGTCGTGGGGATTCAAACCGCCGACCTTCTGATCAGCAAGCCCTAGGCTCTGTGGTTTAACCCACAGCGCCACCAGTAGCTATAGTTGATGGACTAGGAGAGCCTGGGTTTAAATCTCTGGTCAGCTATGGAAACCGCTGGTTAAACTCCAGTCACTCGCAGTCTTGACTATCTCAGGGTTTTCCCTCCTTGGAGGAAGGGTGGGATACAAATCTATTAAATAAATATGAGTAAGGGCCATTTCCATCATCTTCATCTACTAAATCCCATGACTTGCTTCCACTAGCATATCTTCTTCATTTTGGCGTTATTGGCACTAGGTGCTTGAAGGACAGATGATTTAATCATCAATGCAAATTGATTACAATAAGCAACCATCAGACACAGCCAAGAGGGAGGTACATTTGATGAGAAAAGAGGCAAAAGATTGATCATGATCTGTCATGGAGTTGCTGAAAATACACACTCCAGACATGGATTGGTTGTTCTGGAAAACACTGAAGGATGTGGTTTCCTGAATGTTCTTGCTTGAATGGAGAGACTCCGTGCTATTTTTGGAGCATCCCAAGCCATCTGCCTGCTCCTAGGTCTCTCAGGCTGGATTCAAGCATCAAAAGAATCACCTGAGCAAGAGGAAAAGCAATTAGCCAGCATTGCATGTAATCAGGTCCTTGAGTTGTCTCCTTCAACCATTTTCTTCCTCCAAGTATTATTTGTCACGTTGTTTTGCTAATAATGTTTCAGTAGTCCCACAGGGAAAGGTCAGGCTCTTCAGTCTGTTGATGCCTTGATGCATGGCTTCCATTAGATTTCACAGGAAGTGAGCCTGCTCACTTGTATATAGAAAGTCATGCTGTGTGTGATGGCACTTGGGCTCACAGTGTAAAAACAACATCGCATCAACTTGATTAGCATACCCTAATAGCCACATGACTTAGGAAATCAGTATGAGAGTTTAATCAGGCGCAAACATGAAGCTTTGCTCAGCAAATGAGCAGAATGTGGCAAACAAAAGGCACAAGAGAAGAGAGATAATAGAAAACACCCACAACCAAAACTTCTGTCCTTCAGAAACCTCAGAAGCACCAAATCACAAAACGGGGGCGGGGGATCAAGTGACTAAAAGATGAAGTAATGAACCTTTGAGGAGTAGGATGGGAGTAGGGCTACAATTGCAAGAGTCATAGTACTCTGCCACCATAAATTTACTGCATTTGTGCTATAAACATTGGCAGTGTTTCTACAGCTACTCCTCCCCACAACTACCTCTCATGTTAAACAATCACGGAAGGAAAATTATTCCCACTGAGGAAAGTTACATGTCTAGCACCGACTTAAATATAGAAAGGTGAAGGCCACATTCACACAATACATTTAAAGCTCTATGGGACTACTTGAAACTGTCACGGCTTCCCCCCAAGAATTTTGGGAGCTGTAGTTCGTTAAGGATGCTGAAAGTTGTTTGGAGCCCCCTATTCCCCTCACTATGGTGCTGGAGGAGACTCTTGAGAGTCCCATGGACTGCAAGAAGATCAAACCTATACATTCTTAAAGAAATCAGCCCTGAGTGCTCACTAGAAGGACAGATCCTGAAGTTGAGGCTCCAGTACTTTGGCCACCTCATGAGAAGGGAAGACTCCCTGGAAAAGACCCTGATGTTGGTAAAGATGGAGGGCACAAGGAGAAGGGGACAGAGGATGAGATGGTTGGACAGTGTTCTCGAAGCTACTAACATGAGTTTGGCCAAACTGCGGGAGGCAGTGGAGGATAGGCGTGCCTGGCGTGCTCTGGTCCATGGGGTCACGAAGAGTCGGACACGACTGAACGACTGAACAACAACAACAACAACATTCCCCTCACAGAGCTACCATTCCAGTGGTGATTTAACAATCAATCCTTCATGGGGAACTCTATAAACTGTAGCTCTGTGAGAGAAATGGGGGGTGGGGGGTGTCTCCTAACAACTCTTAAGTACCCTTAACAAGCTACAGGTCTCAGAATTCTGTGGAGGAAGGCATGACTGCTTAAAGTGGTATCATAGTGCTTTAAATGCATGGTGTGAATGTGGTCATATTGACGGAAAGAGAAAGAACAATCAGGGTGTGGCCTTTTTTGTGCTTCCCATAGCACATTTAGAAATCAGTCTTTTTATTAACAGGAGGAAGAGAGGCTAGAACAGCACTTGCATACTGTAACACTGACTAAAACAATTGAGAGTGGTCTGTTCAACCACTGCTTACACTTGTGTAGGTTGAATTTGCTTCAGTGAGTCTACAGCAATCTGAGTAGCCATGGAATTTCCCCTGTAAGATGCCAGCAAGCTCTTCTGTCTCTGATTAATGTAAATGATACAGCGGTAATTCCTTATTTCATTATAACCCAGCCTGTCAGAAAATTCTCTCCATTTTCCCCACTAAATGAATTCCATTTACTTTTAAATGGGCTTCAAATCTTTTGTAAAACGCTCCAAGGGGGTATCTGTGCAGGGTGACTTGTACTCAGCATGAAAGACTGACAGAATTTTGGCTCATTCAGCCTCCCTGGTTTTCTTTATTCTAATCCTCCTGTTTCTCAGTGTGAAAAATCACAGTGAAAGTTGGTATTTAACTCTTACAGCAGGAAGCAGGGAAAAAAGACACAAAGGAACACACTGTAAGAAGTCAAATCCAGAGAGAGAGAGAGAGAACAAACTAGCAGCATTATTCACCTCCATGTAACAAGTATTACAGATGATCCAACTTCTTTGAAATTTGTCGCTTGTACAATGCATATAGCCTAGTTCCCAGCAGGTGAGATGGTAATTGAGGTTTCTTGGCTGTATCACTTCAGACTGCAGATGAGAGATCATGTGATGGAATGCTCCCTCATGGAAAATATTCCTGTGCGTTGCATAGAAGACTAGAATGCCAGTGACTAAGCATGAATGAAACAGTCCATTTTGGTTTCTCTCATTTTTCCAGTCTTAAGTGGAAAGGGGCAGGACCTCTACCGCAGTCACCCTGAAGGTCTGGAATGGGGTGCCAGAGAAGCAGATTAATGTATGTCCTCCTCAATATGTTCCGGAAACTCTTTATGGGTCAGTTTTTACGACATTCTTGTGGAAATTAAAGCCTCCGTGTATGGTTGGACAGGTAGCATAAAATGTTTTAAGTAAACGAAACATTTCTGGCATTTACTGAGACATCATGAGGCCTAACAAGTGATTTCAACATGTGATCCCATTTAGGACAAACATAGGTATTTGCTATGATGTCCAGAATTGCGAAGAAATTAATTTTCTCAGAAAAGTTTATATTATTGGGCATGCTTCTGAGGTTACCCAGCCTACTGTGGACATATAAAGAAACTGCATCAAAGTAAGATAAGAGAATTAGGCTGCAATCCTAATTCCTCCCACCCCCCACCCCCCCGGCTGATGGGACTTTACAGAGCGGCATGGTCATACAATTGTAGAACTCTTGAGTTGGAAGGGATCCCGAGGATCATCTAGTTCAATCATATCTGAAGAATCCCTGGCAGATGGCCATCCAACCGCTGTGTAAAAATCTCCAGTAAAGACGAGTCCACAATCTTCTAAGGTAGTCTGTTCCACAGTGGAACAGCTCAGAGCTTTGCTGTGCATGGCAGCTGGGTTGCAATGTAAGGGCAGGTTGTGGCAGCAGCCCGGAGCTTGCTTGCATAGTGATCAGACCTAATATCATCACACAATGCTGGAAGCTCAGTATCCAGTGGTTCTGGGCCAGCTCAGCCACACTGCTACCCACTTCCATAAATCCACTGGCAAGCATCTGGTTAACAATACTTCCAACCACCCATTCAGAAGATGGAAGAGTAGCTCTGTAAGTGGTAGCTAGTAGAAGGCTAGTGGGCATTGGGCATAGATGTCCCAATCCACCCCATGCAGCAAAGGGGCTTTTTGCATTGTTCTGCCAGTCTATCTAGCCGTGTACTGTTTTACTTGGCTCGGTAATAGCTTTCATGGTAAATGTTGACATTTACCAGGGTATTTCTAAAAGTGCATAATTATACATTATACATAGGAGCCATTTGAAAACTGATAATTTACAATGTGAGCCTTAGTCCTTTCTCAGCTTTCTGATTAGCAATTAACACTAGGCCCATACATTTCCTTTCAAAATAAGTGTTCCATGCATTGGGGTAAAGCTTCTGCAACACGTCTACCTTATAAAGCTTTTTTCCATTTCTTTTTAAACAGAAGTCAAATACAGTTCTGACCTTTTGGTTACTTCAGCTAAAATGGTTTATCTGAATGATGGATAATCTTTCCAGCAAGGAGAAAACTGATTCTAAAAACTTGGAGAAGGAATCTCAGCAGCATCTTAAAATAATAATAATAATAATAATGAATATTTCCACAAAACATTATCTGATGTGAATTAAAGCTGTCTGTGAATCCCTGCAACTTCAAAAAGAAAGCAGCACTTCCCTTCTTCATCAGATTTCCTTACTCCAACAGAGGCTTTAACTGGACTGATAATAGATGTGATCACTCTTACTGATGGGATAGAACCAGATTAACAGAAGTCCTTAGAACTCATCTTGAAAGGGATTGCCATGCTGACCCAGTCCAAATTATATCTGTATGTAACACACAATTTCAGCAACAACAGCTTTTGGTATTATCATATTTTTTTTTGCTTAAGTTCTTAAAATGTTAGGATTAAAGGTAACAGCTGGGATCTTTCAAGTAGCTGCTGCTTCAAAATTTTTGAAAGAGGGACTTAACATTTTGCAGAGGTCTGGAATACATGCAACCTTAAAATATTTCATTCTGGAAATTTGATATAAAACTTTCTGGTTTCATAATTCTCCCCCCCCCCCCAATAACTGTCTAGTATGGATTGCAAGTGAAAATGCAAACCCTGGTAAAGGCACAAGACCAGGTACAATAATATGGTGCCTTCTTTCAGAAAGGCAATCTTATATTAATATTGACAGCTATATAAAAAAAGTGAAACATGGTAAGGAAACTTCAATTCAGAGTCAATTAGCATTCTCGTCCTCACATAGACTTCACTTTGTCATGGTTTTAAAGCTGCCATTTCAAATCAACTTGGACTGAAATGTGTCTGTCTAGATGCCACATGCTTTAAAGTGACATTCTATTGAAGTGGTTTAAGTTTCTTTCGGTGCTGATGAACAAATGGCATTTCAAATGACCAGGATTTCAGCAAGTCCTGAGCTATTGTTGCGAATCTATCCCAAAATAATCTGGTAGAGAATGATGCATGTTACAAGGTTACAGGTTTGCCTTGGGCAACTCGTGGGAGAGACAAAATGAGGTGGCTAGCCTCCTCCACCCCCAGCCCATGTTTGAATTATGAACTGGGAAGAAATCTTTTTAATGACTCTAGGACATGACTGTTAGATGACAATATTAATTGTGTTTTAAAATCCTCCCTTGCTTCCTTTGCTTGGATTGCTGCCACCTCTAGCTATATTACCTAATATTCAAAGTCACCATGAGGAGACACTTGTCATCTTTATATATCACTGGAACAAATTATTAAGCTGCAACGCAAAATAATACTAATAGTTATTGTAAATATTTGTTTCACATAGGCCAGATTTTATCTTTGTATGAAAAAGGAATATTCAGAAAACCATAGTAGGTACTGGTGTTCATATGCACAGATAGATAGATTAGATAGATAGATACACAAATTAGTGTTAGAAAATGTGTGGGAACACGAATTGTGCAGAACAGTAGTCATTTGGTTCTCTGACTGTCCATCAAATAAGTCATTTATTTGAGGCATAGATCATATGCACAGAACTCATATTAATCTGATGAGTTATGGCTTAGCACCCTGGTGTTTGACACCTGAGTTATTTATATTTTAAGGCCCACTTTATTTTTCTGATTGTTGTTTCTTAAACTGATTTTAATTTTGTATTTTTATGTTGTTGTAACCTGCCCTGGGACATTATAGTGAACGGTGGGTAAGAAATCCAATAAACAGCCGTCATCATCCTGCTCCCCTTTCATGTGTCCATTGGACAGGCTTGCATGTTATGCGAACAGGCCTACATAATAACACTGCTGGCACTTAGACCATTAAGAGGGTCAGTAAAGAAGAGCTAGGACTACTGTCTTGCAGGAGGAGTCAGTGCGGGAGCTGTGGTGCTGCTTACTGGCAGGGAGAGGAGGGGAGTAGGGAGGTTGGTACTGTGTGGGCACATTGGTGGGAGTTCCAGATTGCCATGCTTCTTTCTTCCTTTCTCCCTCCTAGTAAGTAAGTGTAAGTGACTCCATTAGCAGGAGACCCTGTGTGGGGTAGCATCCGCCCTCACTAGCTGCTCTTACTAGCTTGGATTTCGCTTCGCACAGGGCCCAGTCAGATGGATGCATTGACCACTGTCTTTGACCAGGGGTCTGGGAGCAGAAGGGAGGTGCTAGGTTGTTCTCAGTGTGCACAGTTAACTTTTCTCTGCTCTTCACCATCTGCATTTCACCCTTCTCCCTTTGGACAGTTAACTGGTACTCCTAAACCACGGTACTCAAGAACTGGAGCCAGACACCTCCCTTGGGCTCCCTGAAAGACAAGTTATTCAGACATGCTCAATTAATCATTGCTGCCCCACCTGCCCCAGAGACACAGGCTTAAGAACTGAGACCAATCAACACTTTCCAACCCTTAGACTAAATTAATTTTATAACCCTCAGATGGTGAGAATGCGCAAAAGGAGATTTCACAGTTCTTTGTTTTCTCTGGCTGTGCATTTCGGTCTGAGAGTTTTCAGTTTTCCAGATCCAAAACCTTGTCAGTTTGACTTAGAGAGGAAGAAAAAGGAGCTGCAAATAGACATGACAGGTGTCACAATTCTCCTCACTCTTTCTCCTTTTCCTGCGCAGCTTGGACAGGTTTTTAATTTTTCATATTTCAAACATTAGATGTATGCCTCACATTAGGTAAGTATTTTAAAATGCAACTGCTGTCAGCGCTATTAAATTTGCGTATTTATTGCAAAGTCTGCCCTGAGTATTTTTTTTAACCTTGAAATATGTCTTCTAGTATGATGTCCAGCACTTTGAACAGCATTCTGAAAAAGACATGCTTCCAGTCTCCACTGAATTGTTTCCACTTAAATTTCAGAACGTATATGGTTAGAATGCGGAGTCAAGCTGTCAAGGGTGACTTTTTCCCTCACTTTTTAGCAAGAAGCTGCTCTTTCCATGCTGCAGGGAATAGTTAGAATTCATTGTTCCTCCTAACATGAGGGGTGTCATGTGTTTGTTTTTTAAAGTTACAGATAGTTTTAAAATTTGACCAATGGTTCCTAGAAATGTAGCTATGTAAGTGTAAATTATCTGAATGCGCAGTTTCCATTTTGTTCCTGTTGGTGTGTTTATTTATTATTTATAAGGTTTCCATTAAAATAAATTCCAAGTCTTGTTGTTGTTCAGTCGTTCAGTCGTGTCCGACTCTTCGTGACCCCATGGACCAGAGCACGCCAGGCACGCCTATCCTTCACTGCCTCTCGCAGTTTGGCCAAACTCATGTTAGTAGCTTCGAGAACACTGTCCAACCATCTCATCCTCTGTCGTCCCCTTCTCCTTGTGCCCTCCATCTTTCCCAACATCAGGGTCTTTTCCAGGGAGTCTTTCCTTCTCATGAGGTGGCCAAAGTACTGGAGCCTTAACTTCAGGATCTGTCCTTCTAGTGAGCACTCAGGGCTGATTTCCTTAAGAATGGATAGGTTTGATCTTCTTGCAGTCCATGGAGTCTCCTCCAGCACCATAATTCAAAAGCATCAATTCTTCAGCGATCAGCCTTTTTTATGGTCCAGCTCTCACTTCCGTACATTACTACTGGGAAAACCATAGCTTTAACTATACGGACCTTTGTCGGCAGGGTGATGTCTTTGCTTTTTAAGATGCTGTCTAGGTTTGTCATTGCTTTTCTCCCAAGAAGCAGGCGTCTTCTAATTTCGTGGCTGCTGTCACCATCTGCAGTGATCATGGAACCCAAGAAAGTGAAATCTCTCACTGCCTCCATTTCTTCCTCTTCTATTTGCCAGGAGGTGATGGGACCAGTGGCCATGATCTTAGTTTTTTGATGTTGAGGTTTTTTAAGAATGGATAGGTTTGATCTTCTTGCAGTCCATGGGACTCTCAAGAGTCTCCTCCAGCACCATAATTCAAAGGCATCAATTCTTCGGCGATCAGCCTTCTTTATCCAAGTCTAGCTTATTACATATCCAGGAACAATTGAAGAGGAAACATAAGGACATAAGCAAAACAAAAAAGAGTTAAAAGCAGCAACTAAAAATAATTTCAGCTGGAATTATAAACCATCCAAGTTAAATGCCTGATATGAAAATGTGGAGGACTGGACTTAAGACTGGAAAAATGAGAACCAGACTTGACAGATTTCCCCATCCCTACTGTGAATGGACACCAGTACTTCATTATCCACACAGGCTTCTAGTCTATTTCCAGGCTTAATTCAAACATTATCCACACAGGCCTCTAGTCTTCCATTCTGTTCAATTCACTATGTCATAATTGTGGTGCCCTGCAGCACACTCTAGGTTCAACTTACTGTGAGGTGGAACCGCTCACACTGCCCTAAATCATCCTCTGCTGAGGCTGAATTGCCTCTGCCCACATGTAATCTACCTGGACCTCAACATTGCAGCTCTTCTCTATATGCTTACATCACAGGAAGTGCAGTGAGTGGTTACTGGAGAAGGAGTGCCTAGCAGTGGAATGTCCTTCCTAGAGAGGCTCATTTTATGCTTATTTTGTTGTCTTTTTGACAACAGTTGTGGGTGAAGTCCTTATTTTCTCAAATTTTTAAAAACAATCTAAAGTTTTTTTAAAAAGAAAAAAGAAAAAGAAAATACTTTCTGAAGTTTTAAATATCTGTTTAAAATATTTTATGCTGTTGTGAACCTTGTTGTGTTGAAGGTTTTTCTGTATTGATGTTACTCTCTACTGTTCAGTTTTTATGCTGGATTTTATGTTCTGATATAAGGTTTTGATTTATTTTTTTGATATTCTGTTGTTTTTGTAAGCAGCCCAGAGAGCCTTGCTATTGGATGATGTATAAATGCTGCTGCTTCTGTTGTTATGATTATTAGTGATTATATTAATAAAGAGTCCATAGAGAGATCCCTGTGGATGATCATGAAAGCGAAACAGATAGAGATGCAGAATACATCAGTGAAATACTAGCATTATTCAGTTTGTATACAGTCTATAAACTGCAAGTACATTGTAAAATGAAGCTAGCATGAGACAACAGTAGCATTTATGCTATCCTGCATATCTGTTTTCAAATGGACTTATTTATACAGCTCTATAGGATTGTTCTCAGTATTCCTTTTTACTACCAATTGAAAATCCCAGATAGCACTGAAAACAGCTTATAACATTTTTACTGCTCTGCAATAAATCAGGAAATATATTTCAAAAGAAAAGGGAATAATAACATGAGTGCATTTTTGAATGACAGGCAACCTGATGCTTTCCTGCCGCTTCTTGATCTTTACCATCCTCCTTGATGTCTATATATGGTCAAAAAGCATGGTCATGGTAGGGAATTACACCACTCTTTTAGTAGGGTTGAGAATACTTAAATGTTTTCAGATGATGCAGCAGAAATTGGTAACGTGGATGGAGAAATTTGCATTCATGTCATGGTCATGGTAGCACTACCTACAAAACCACAATTTAGTGTGATATGTACAAGCAAAATAAAAATAAAAATGGGCATATTGCCTTATAGGTATGTAAATGGCTCCTGGTTGATGCAAAAAATAATTATCATGACATAGAAGGTGGAAGGGGAGGGAGGGAGGGAGGGAGGGAGGATAAGGACGCTCGCTGGTGAGGATAGGCACTAACACAACAGGGGGTCTTCCCCAGAAGTACCTGGGGGAGGCACCCATAGTCTGTGGTGTGGTGTGGTAGGATAGGGTACATCCAGCTGATTATGGGCGAGTGCTGGAGACACCAATGACTCTTTAGCTAATTGTAGGTCCGCACACAGAGCTTCACCATAGGCAGAAACCTCACACCCAAGGTGAGTAGGGTGCATTGGGGACATTAGCGGCATGGACAGGCAGGCAGGCAAAAGTAAAGAGAGGGTAAACTTGCCCCTATCCATATTCCCTGATCTCAGATGAACAACTGTTGATTGCAAATAGTCAATAAAAATTGTGACCATATTTATCACCCCAAACTGGTGCTTGCCTTTTCCTTGCCAGCTACAAAGGCAAAACAATGTTAGCATTATGCTATAATAACAAACCAGCCACTAGCTTCTGGGAAGCGGAGGGAGCTGTTACTGGATTTTGCATGTGGTTCATAAGCTCAGGGCCTTGGCCTATTTGGTCAGAGGCATACAATGACCAGCTTTCTACTGATGTTGCTAAGCAGCAAGAGAGCATAGATGCTCACCTAGCACATCCACACAATATCCCTAAACTCCTCCTGGTGAGGCATCTTTTCTTCAGAACACACCTGCAATCCTTTACAGTAATATTACTCCCTTCACATGTAAAAGCAAACAAGCATTGACAGTATAAGCCTGCTCAGTGCTTTAGGTACAGCATGGCAGGCAAGGCCTTAATTTTACAATAATGCAAAGCGGGTACGGTGGGCTGGGGTTGTTTTGTTTCTTGAGATTTCACTAATCACTTCCTTGGGGTTTTTGCAAATATGCATGGTTGAGAGAAGCTCAGCTACCCATGACTGTTAACGAAGGCAGAGCTAAGAGTTGTGGATGACCATGCTATAGAATTTGCCTCTTTTCTGCTGTCTCCCTACTCCCCCTAAAGTTCCTTGTGTGGCACGCCTCTGCCTCACAGGACAACCCCTCTTCCCAAATCATTGGCACTGAAGGTTTATGATTATGCTGCTTCTCTAATACACAGACTTGAGTTCAGAGCTTAGCTTTCGTTTTGTTAATAGTGCAGCCCAAAGCATATTGACTCCAACAGAAGTCCCACTGAGTTCACTGGGAGTTACTTTCTAGTGAAGGTGTTTAGGACTGCAGCTTAAAATAGGTTTGAGAAAGTCTTTTCTCGCCATGTACTTATTTATGTTCAGGGTGCCCCTGAAATTTGAGACCCCAAGGTCTGCCACTGCTCCTTTCTGCATTTTGAAGTTGGCCTCTTTCACTTATCTCCAGCCTAACTTCTCCAAAGTCACAGATCCTACAGGATCCTACAGTCTAATGTTGGAATGTTCACTTCTGCCCTCAAATTGACACTGTCCACCCTGTTTATTATAGAGCAAGCATAAGTGGGAATATAGTTATTAGACTCGGTTTGAATTTGAGTGGAGTGCTATAATAAAAACCAGCACCCCAGCTCTTATTTAAAAGTAATTCCTCCTGAAGAACTGGCAGTAAAATAAATGACATTTCTTGCTTATTGTTGGTTAGGGAGCACTGAAAGAATAACACATTCTGGGTCAATTTAACAGAATACAGAACAAAATATGTGTAATTAGGAAAGGATTTAAAAGAGAATTAAATCTAAACCTTTCCCCCATTTTACTCAATTTTTTGTTCAGATTTATTCATAGTGTGGAAACAATTATGCTAGCAGTTGTTGATATATTCCTATGAGTTTAGTAATGTTTGACCTTTTCTCGCAAATGAAATCTGTAGACAATGTAATTTTCAAATCCTAAGGCAATTTGCTGTCATGTTAAAGCACATTTCATTAGCCATGCGATTGAAAATAATGTTTTTGCTCAGCAAATGGCTCAGCATGGAATTGCACAGGGTAACTAAAAATGATATTTTAGGATAAGGTCCTCAGTATCCTTTCAAAGGAATTAACTCATAGGGAGGAAAATGCTTCAGTAGTTTCTGCCTAAGTATTTAGCTTGCAAGTTGATGCAAATTAAACATATTTTCACCCTTCTCCTTCCACTTGTTACTAAACTATTTCACTAGAAGAGGAAAGCAGTGAATAGCCTAGAAATTATATTCCTATCACAGTTTTGTAGGGGCTATTAATTTTTAAATAAATGTACAACGTGGTGTGCCAAATAGGTTGTTAAACACCTTTGGGAGGCAAATAGCAAGCATAGTTTCAATAAGCACATGGAGTATTACATTTATAGTAATATAATTCTCAAACATTTGCCTAGTGCTGATTGTAAGGCGCTGTGAGGAATGATGTCTTGAGTCAGGGCCACCCGTAATGACTACTTTTGGCAGCACCAAAAACATGGCAAAAGAGGGCAACCATTCTCATATACTGATTTATTATATCCAGATGCAATATATCTATATCTATGCATCTACAGTATATATCTATAGATGTATACCTCTTAGATTAAACCAGGGGTGCCAACATGAATAAAATATGGGGGGGCAGAAGCCCTGCTCTGCATAATTGATCGCATGATGTGGTGCACACACACCATTTCAATGGCAATGCCCATCAACTTTGTGGGGATACCCCCTCAAATTTTGTATTGGGGGTGAAGCCCCCTCTGCTCCTACAAGTTGGCTCCTATGGATTAAACTGATGTTGTGGATCCATTTCAATTTAGGTTTCAGTCTGGTTTTGGCACTGAAACCATCTTGGTCTCCGTGCGAGATTACCTATGTAACTTGGAAGGGAGATGGGGTATGTGGCTTTCTTGTGTTCTCTTGGGCTTCCCAGTGGCTTTTGACACCATTGATCATGATATCCTTCTGAGATGGGAGTGGGGAGCCCTGCTTTGTAGTGATTCCACTCCTACTTGGATGGTCATCTCAGAAGATGGTGCTAGTAGATATGATCTCATGGAATGTATGTTACGGGTTCATTAGTCGTCATCCCCATACTATTTAATATGTACAGTACATGAAACCACTTAGTGGGGCCATCTGCAGTTCTAGAGCATAATATCAACAATGTGCAGATGATGTGCAGATGACACACAACTTTATTTTTCCTTTTCATCTTCATCAGGTGTGATAGTGGGTGTCTGATTGCAGTAATGGACTGGACAAGAGTTATTAAGCTAAAGTTCAATTCAGACAAGTGCTGTTTGTGGGTGGTTCCTTGGCTCAGACCAGTGGTGTTCAACCATTTATGGAGGGGTTTGCTCAGGTTCTGAGGTTAGCGGTATTCATGAATATGCTAGTATCACTAGAGTCATGCATGGACTTGGTGGTACAATGTAGGCCTACCTTTCAGCAGCTTGCACTGATTGTCCAGCTCTGCCATGTCTGAATGTGGATAACCTAGCATTAGTGATATGTGCTAGGTCTGGCGGAATAGATAATAGCATATTTCAGTACCAGTTTGAGACTTTACCTCTTGTCTCTGTTTTGCTTTCTTGTGTTTGGTGTTGCTCTCCCCCCCCCCTCTCAGGCACCAGTTTAATCAGCTTAATTCTTCTTTCCAAAAAGATTGGAACAAACCTGCCTTTAGAGTTTAACAAGATGGATTACAGCCAGGCATTGTACTGTGATGTTATAATCTATATCTTCAAAAGGAAGAAAAATCCAGGGGGATTTTCTAAATGGCAAGAGGGTTTAGTAAAATAGCACCATTCATCCCACCGAGCATTAAAACATTAGATTTGCTCTATTTAATTAAGCAACCTTATTCTGTCACATACCACTTCACAATCCTTCTGCTGCCTACAAAATGCAAGCAGAGATCAACTATCTAGGAAAAGGACATTTTCTTTGAACACCAGAGGAGTTCGTTGAAGGGACTTACTTTGTCCCTTGTTTCTTGCTCATTAAAATACAAGCAGCAATTAACAAAGATAAAAGCTTGAGCATCATAGCAAAGAAAGGAAGTTAAAAGAGGGGCAATCATTCATTCCACCTAATGGATTTTGCAAGGTGCTAATCTATATCCTATTTTTCAATGTCCAACACTTTGTAGATTGCCATACTGTATGTGTGTGTCAGGAAAGCTTATGGTCTCAGATGCTAGAGCCCCCATGTTTATTGAGTGAAACTGGGCTGGCCTGTGCAGGAATGCTTGCCTCAAGCTATTGGGCTCTCAAAGCTGGCAAGCGTATGTCTTGGCAGTAGGCCTGCCTTACGTGAAAAGGGGATTGTAGAATGGACTTCCTGCCACCTAGGTAAAGGTAAAGGGAACCCTGACCATTAGGTCCAGTCGTGTCCGACTCTGGGGTTGCGGCTCTCATCTCGTGTTACTGGCCGAGGGAGCCGGCGTACAGCTTCCGGGTAATGTGGCCAGCATGACTAAGCCGCTTCTGGTGAACCAGAGCAGTGCACGGAAACGCTGTTTACCTTCCCGCTGGAGCGGTACCTATTTATCTACTTGCACTCTGATCTGCTTTCGAACTGCTAGGCTGGCAGGAGCAGGCACCGAGCAACGGGAGCTCACCCTATCGCGGGAATTCGAACCGCCGACCTTCTGATCAGCAAGCCCTAGGCTCAGTGGTTTAACCCACAGCGCCACCCGCGTCCTTGCCACCTATCCCCCCCCCCCAATTGGTCATCATGCCCAAGTGCCCCATGGATGTCAGCTGAGTTGCTACTCAGCTTGACACTAATGGCAACAGTGACCACTGGCTCTTTCTCACTGCCTGCAGACAATTAACAGGACAGACTTGTGTATTATGCATCAAAATGATTAAACCCTGCAATGTCTGAAGGAACTGGAACAATGGCAGTAGTGACACTGGGGTCTTTTTACCAGTTAGCTCCATGATAAGAATGCACTTTCCAACTCCAAATGTCGCCATGTACATGATGAACATCTCTCTCACATGCACACAAAAATGTGCTGTGCTTCCACACTAGTGGTGACCATGGGTGCATAGTGAGTTATCTTTTACTTATATTGGATTTTTGGAGGTAAGAAGGCTTTTTTATTAAGTACTTAAAATGCAAAAAGAAAGAAAGAAAGAAAGAAAGAAAGAAAGAGGCATTTTGATGAGAACAATGTTGTATGGATGCTGTGAAAAAGTCTTGGCGGTGAGCAGCACTGATTCCACAATTAACTCCCACATGAAAGCACCCTAATGGCAGATGTTGCTTTATTCACTTTTGAATTGTGAATGTGAAATCTGCATTGGCCATAATGCTCATTTGCATACAAACGAATCTCCTTGGATTTTCCCTCCCTGCAGCACAAATAACAAAAACACAGGGCCAAAGCCTTATATTTGAGGAAAGCCTCTAGACTTGTACCGTAAGCTAAGTAAAACCAACATGTTAAAGGTGAAAGCTGTTTGGGGCAAGGGATGTTTAATTGGTAGCAAACAGCACAGATTGGCATGAACCATGGAGTGGAAGCAAATTAGCATCTTCTGCTACACCAGTGTATAGATATCAGACGTTTCACTTGACTCAGAAAGAGAGCGAATATGAATGCCTTTTAATTCTAGAGACTGGGGACTGGAAAAGGAGGAACCAGATTCAACTGGCATTCTTGGCCATGAATATGATGTTGCTTTTTAAAAAGAAAAACACATTGCATTTAGAGCTGTGGCTGGGTCACTGATGCGCCACTAAGCTTGCAAAGTACCAAGATGCAATCTCGTGACGTGGAGTTATGCATGTTTAATTCCCATTGCAATCTGTAGTGTGTACATGCTTTACATTTTCTCTGGCTATAATTCATAGGAGATGGACTGAAAAGTACAGAGGGGGACAATGTAGAATTAGGAGAGGAGAAGAAGAGTTGCTGTGTGGAGGAACCTTCCTGAGCATTTGTAAAATATATACGAGGGCCTTCACACAAAGCTATTGGCAACCTAAGTTAAATGGGTTCTTAAAAATCACTTGAGAGGAGGGGACAACCATATATAGATCAAGATTAGGACATGAGATGTGTTAATGTTCCTTCGTTCTCAGCTACAGTGTATGCTGCTGTATTGTAACAGTGGGGAATCTGGAGAAGGAGGTACATTAAGTAAAGAATCATTTCTACTTTTACTTATTATTGATCTTCCCGAGAGGCTCATGAACATTTATACAGGCAACAGGGATAATTGTGAACAATCCCCAGCCTATCATGCCCAAATACCATCTGAAGTGAAGGTCACCTAAAGCCTTTTTGATGGAGCAGGTGTTGTGCACCAAGGATGATGGGTGGAGGCAGAGGCACCGGGGGGGGGGGTGGAAGATGGCACCCTGTACTGCCTGCGTAAGCGGCTGATTTTTTTCCATTTATGAAAAGGTCACAAAGCAAAACATGTTCAGTCAAGACGATCGAGCTCCCTGGAGGCTCTTTTCTCTCTACTACACCTTAGGAATCAGGTTGCCTACGTCTCTCAACAGGTTCAATCCAGCCTCCAACATTTGATGCAGAACCACAGGGAAAATGTATCCATGCCTCTCACATCAGCATGCTGAAATGTCAAATGATTCATTTCTCAGCATGGAGAGAGAAGAATGCTTTGCATCAGCACTCAAGAATGCACTGCTTCACTGAGAAGCAAAATGGGGAATATTGGGCTCTTAACCTTATGGAACACTGTGTGCACGCAAGAGAGAAAGATGGAGAGAGAAGGCTGCACAGATTCTTATTCTATACATATACTAGTAGACCCGGCCATGCGTTGCTGTGGCTCATTTTGTGGAAACAGCCCTGAGACTTCCCCGTCACCTGTTGTTTTTTCCTCTCCCGTTCCCCCCTCCCTGTCTTCTCTCGTCGTGGAATCTCTCTCTTTAGTTTGTGCGCGGCTTCCCTCTGACGACCCCCCCTGCCTCCCTCTCCTCTCTCTTCCTGGGCTGCCTGACCCCCCCCCCACTGGAAGGAGACCCCGTTTTCGCTTCCCTCCCTACAGTTACTCCATTTGAAATGCGGCCTGCCTCCAGTAAAAATGCTAGCTCCGTGCCCTGCGCACACGACCCCGCTTTCGCCTACCAAACTTGGGTTGGTTCTCCAGAACCAGCAGTGGTGTCCAGCATGCTTTCAGCTTTGCTACATTCCATTCCCAGTTTCTGGGCTGTTAGCAGAGCAATTTTAGCTATTTCAGAGTCACTCACGTAGCAGGAAGATGGTCAGTGTGTAAAGGAGCAGCAGCAATAAATCTCTCATGAGCCGGCTTCTTCCTTATGTAGAAGTTTTATTATTTACAGCACAAACGACCCGGCATGGCTAACTCCCGGCACAGCAGAACAGAAAGAGAAAGCGTCCCAAACGCTGACTCACAGAAAAACAGCACGTCATGTGATCAGAGCAGTTTTAACCCTGTAAGCTCAGAAATATATCACAGCCTGTGGTCTTTGACGCCCACTGGAAGGCGCTTTTTTGCACAAATTCACAAATTTACCTGGGAAAGGTGTGGTATTTTTGCAATCTAGGTACCTAAGAACCTTTCCATATGGCCAAGGAATGTTGTGTCAAAATTTGAAGGCAATTGGTCAAGCGGTTACGGAGCATTGCGGCTACATCAAACGACCCATTTTGAACGTTTATATATATATAGATGGCTTGTTCTTAACAAGCACAAGATCCACTCTGTTTCACAATACGTATTATCAGGTGAAAGCCATTGCCTATCATTTCCCCCCTCAAAGCCAGCAGCATAGCGATGGCATAACACACTAATTCAAACACGCAGGAAACTCGCAGCTCACGAAATTCCAGCAGCAAGTCAATTGTCCTGGTTTTCATGCATGACCCACTTGCTTTTTCTTGGCATTTTGACGACACCTTGACAGATATAATATAGTTTTTGAGTGGGAAATAATGTTTGGGCCTGCCAGTGAAGATGCATACACCTCTGATTAAATGGACTGGGAGGTGGGTGAATTTTGCAGACAGGGTCATCAACATTGGAATTTAAAGGGGGGGGGACAACAACTGTTCATGGTTATGTAATGAAAAAAGCATTATATAAATTAAAGCTGTGCAAAAAAAAAGTGGTTAGGTTATGCCAGCAACTTGTTTTAACCCCTGAATCATGGGAAATTTTATGCCAGCCTGCCAGGCTCAGTTGATTCCAGTGATTACCATTTTATTTCAAACGCAGTGAGGTACTGTACAATACTTTCTAAAATTAGTTGTCTCTGAGATAGAAAAATATGATTTGGGTAAATTGAGTCTATCTACTGATAATTGTGCAACTGAATTAAATCCTACTCGTGGTGGTCCTGTATTTTTTTAGTTTGCAAGGATTCAAACAAATCCATTTGTTCCCAAATTATTCCCAGTGCCTGTGTTTTTGTTTTTAACAGATGGCTGGGCATATTAGAGAGGCAATTAAAAAAAAGATCATATATAGGCTTCATTCATTCCAAATTATCTTTTAAGGGGAAAATGCCAACAGAAACAAATAATCTTGCCTTTTATATAGGAAGTTAGCAAAGACAAGAAGGCTCCCTCCAAAAAACAAACTTAGTTGGTCTCCAAGGTGCTACTGGAATTTTTTTTTATTATTATTTTGTTCCCCCCCAAAAAAAATGGACATCTTGCCCAAATGTGAACAAAAAGAAACACATTTTTTTGGCAAAATAAATGCAACTGACAGTAAGGGATGTGAAAAAGGTATTCGAGCAGCAGAAGAAAATGGAAAGCCATGCAAGCTCCTAAGCATCTGTATTCAACATTTGGAAGGGATGTTCTCTTGTGCAATTAATCAGGACGAGAATACGACTAATCTGCTAATTTTCATGGCGAATTGAGATTAACACTAAGTGCTTATCTAAGGCCAGGATTATTCAATATATTTTCTGAGAGGAGACTAATGTGGGCAGTTATAGATACTGCAAAACTATATAAGGTATTATCTATATATATAAAAATGTAAAAGGTGGATGTTTGTGACCGATTGATAGGCTCTGTAACCGCTTGACCGATTCCGTTCAAATTTGGACACAACGTTCCATGGCCATATGGGAGTGTTTGTACATGCTTACATTGTGCAGATGGCACACCTTTCACAGGTAAAAATGTGATTTTGTGCAAAAAAATATAGCGCCCTCCAGTGGACGTTAAACAGTACAGCACAGCACACCACACCCGTCTCCACCCCCTACTCCTCCTCTTCCGACATCACTACCACCATCCAATGGAGAGACAGGCTGCCTGCAAATGCCGCTACTGACTGCGCCGGCAGGTACAGAGGCACGCCGGACAGAAACGCCGTTTTTGCCGTTTGTGGCACCGCCTCAACCGGGTGGAGAGGGAGGTTGGCCGGAAACACCGCTTCCGACATTTGCGATGTCACCTCAACCGGCTCGAGAGCCAGGCCAGCCGCAAACGGCAATTTGCACGTTTGCGGCGCCGCCTCCACTGGCTAAAGAGCCAGCCCAGCCCCAAACGCCGCTTTTGCCGACTCCTGGGCTTCGCCTCCAAACCCAAGCCAAGACGAAAACATCCCTACCACAACATCTATTGGACAAAAAACTTCCAAGGTAAGATGGAAGATGTCACACGCATCTAACACAACTTCCCACCATACATATGTCCCCACTACCCCCCACACACACACACACACAAAGACAAAAACGAGCGGGAAAACAGAAAAGACCGAACCTGAACTTAAACGCAAAAACCTGTGGAAAGACATACGACTTCTCTTTTACACTGTATCTTCCGTTCCCATTTCACTAAATCAGCCACAGCAATGCATGGCCAGGTCAGCTAAGCAGTGCAAGAGAACCCTGGCAAGTGAAGAACAGGGATAGCAGAAAGAATTCAGAGCATTCTGAAAGCAATTATTCTAGAATAGCCCTCTGAAAATGGCATTACTCCAGAGTAAGCCGTTTGAGGAATGCAGCCAGTTTGTGGGTCACTTGGGTCATTATAATATCTTCAAACAGACCTTCCGTTCTTCTTTTTTCAACTTGGTCTGAACAAGTGGCCGGCGAAAGTGAAGTTTTCAGTGCTGTGAAATATTCCATTCAAAAGAAACATTTAATGTTCTGCTTGCTCTTATTCCCCTGGGTGGCTGCAGCTGAATAGGCAATTTCTAAAATAGCATTGGCTTGATCTACCTTCTTGCTCCCTGTGGCAACATTCATCAGTCAAACCCATTGGATAGCAGGAATCAAAATGCTGGCAAATAAAAAACCTCACAAAAAATTGCATGGCACTCAGAAGTGCCGTGTAAGAGGCTCTTCCGAAACAATAAGAAATTAGGCCACCTATAGCCCTATGGTGAAGTGCCATGGAATCAGTCCTGAGTGATGCAGTGGTTAGAGTGCCACAATGGGACTCAAATCTATGTAAGAAACATGTATATTGGGCACCCACACATGCTGCGAAGCACTTCATCTTCTCAAGCATGCCCCTGGGCCCATGTAAGTAAACTGACTGGTTTGCCTTAGTGATGCTCAAGCTATTTGCCCTCTGAGAACTGCACATCTACCTTTACGCTGCATATCCTCTCTGTGTGTGGCACAGTATGGTCCAAATAGTGTAGATTCATTTGTGGGTGGATTAATCTCAGAAGTGGCCCTAGAGATGTCCTATTGATCTCTTCCAGTTCTGGGTTCACAAAGCATATGCAGGGAATTATAGGCAGTGCTGGACTAACATATTTGGCCACCTGAAGCCCAGCCCCAATGCCACCACCCAATAGGGTCAAGTATTTAAATAACAGTTCCTGCCTTCATCTCTTCCCACTTTATGGCGCTATTTGGAAAAAAAAAAAACATCCCTTTCCCCAGCCACATGGCAGAGCCAGATCTGACTGTATAAGACACAAAAAAACCCTCTCCATCACAGGGAGCCATTTTCTTCAATAGACGATGCCAGGGGAATCCTGTGTCAGGGTGCAAGGACACAAATACATCCTCATAGGAAATCATCCTTTCTTCCACGGATTTCTATCGTCTTATAGAGCTCTCAGTTTCCTGGTTGTAGTTTATATTGTTGATGAATATTCTTAGAACTGGGGAATCAATATAATTTAAGCTTTTAAAACCTTGGTCGGCTGAGCTAATATAATTCTACATATGCTACAACAAAATGTCCTTGAGTATGCATCATCCTGTATCTTACATCGTTGCCAGTTAAATGGCTCCTGTGATTAAAATAATTAATGAACTTCACAGCCTCCTACTCTTTATGTCTTCTGTAAAATGGGTAACATTTATTTAGCACTCAAACTGCTAAAGAGTACAAATCTCATCCTTTGCTGGCAATTGAAATGTGGTTTTAAAAAGAACACTGATTCTTTTGTCTGTTTAGAACATGCTCAAGACATTGACCTCCAAAACTCCATTAAGTTTAAGTCAGATGCTTTTCCTACCCAATGAACCAGCATTCAGAGCCCCCAAGTAGAGCTTACCCTCAACATTGTAAGCAGCAAGGGGTCCCTTCACATGATACCAGTGTAAGATACCAGCAGTGTAAGAGCTGCTTTTCCTTTCTCTCTTGCTCCAGAGATGTATGTGTACGTAGGGTAACCAGCCTCATATAGCCAGCATGTTTGAATCTAATGCATGAAGGAGTTAAAACCATAGAGTAAGCTGTCATGCAAGGATTTGCCTATGTCACTCCCCCTCACCTTGGGATGACATAGGTAACTAAGCCTTTGTTATTCTCTCTTCTCCAGGTGAATTCAGTATATGAAGAACTCTGAGCTGGTTGCTCCAGCCAGCTGCATGGCTTTAACCAGCCTTTTTGTTTCTTCCTTTCTTTAACCACGGATTTTGATCAGCAGTAAACATTAACATAAACCTGAAAGGAAAGCCATATTTTAAAATGGAGCCTACATATTTTCCCCAATCATCCTTATATGAAAATATATATATTAGACAAGTTCCAACACATTTACCCATCTTTTTCTCTCACCCATTCCACTATGTGTATTTATAATCCTTTCCCCCAGTCTTTTTTCACGCATTTCCTATTAAACTTTTTTTTTTTGTTTATTTTAAATCAATATGACTATTTGGTTTTCTTTACCTCCCCGCCCAGCTGTGATGTTTCATTCTGAACGTTTTGCTGAAAGAAGTAATCTAGATTCACAGATACTATAAAGCATGCAAGTTTTATATTCTTCTTTTTCAATGACCATTGATATTGGTATCTAGAAAGGAAGGCTGGCAAATACAGAAATTTAATGCACATCAAACCAGAGGAATGTAATTTTTTCTAACAAATTTCCTTCTTATTTAATGAAATTAAGCACATACCTTAACTGAAACACCTTAGAATTGTATTCATCATTCTAAACGACATCACAATCCTACCTGAAAACATAAAGAAAGCAGCTCATATAAAGCACCCTATTATCTCCAGGAATTTATAATGTAGGTTGCAAGTATCAGCTTTTCATGTGGTCTTAATCACTACTTCTCCATCCTTGTGCAAGTTAATCATTCCACAACTTGCTTTTTAAATCTAAGTTTCATACCGTATATTTGGTACTTCACTTGATCTTTTATCTTCCCGTCGTTAGTATCCACTTTGCCTTGGTTTACATGTGGAGACCATTCCATCTTCCCTATGTTCAAACCATAAAGGCAACTGGGTCAAATACATGTTCCTCATCTATTAATTACATCTTCACTCATCTCTTGTAAATATCTTCTACCATTTAATAATATTATTTTATTCAATTGGATCTTTCCTGCTGGCTGCCCAAAACATTGACCTGCACAGCCTTGTTGTTTTAACACTTTTTCTACATCGTTAACTCAAAAATGAGGTACTTCTAATGTGATTTCCTTCCTTTTGTGTTTTGTGTGCGTGCGTGCGTGCATGTGTGCAAATACACTTATTGTATTGCTTTTCAGTATGCTGACCTTTTTTTCTTTCTTCTTTTTTTTTTGCTAACATTTGGTAATCTTGTCTGAAGTAGGTAGTTAATTAACATGATGTGACTAAATGGTGTGTTTAGCAAGAGCAGAAAAGCAGTCCAAGATAAAAGGAGCTGTAGCTTTGTCAACTCTGACTTCTCAAAACCCAGATTTCTTTTTAGAAACAAAATCTGGTGGAGAAATGATCTCACTTAATAAAACCAACCTTCCTTCCTTTCATGAACCAAGCAGCCAGGCTTACATCAATTCCAGCTTAAATTAATTCTGAATTCTACTTATGCACCTATTTCATTAAGATTGGCTATAGCTTCCCTGCATGGAAACACAAAAACACAAGCTTGGGTGATGATCTATGTGCACCTTGCACTCCCCCCTCCATTTCTTGGTACTTCAAGGTGTTTTCCATATAGGAAATTTCTAACATTTTTCTTAGCCCTGAATCAAGGACATTAGCTGGACTAAGATACATTAGCCCCTGGTTTGAGCGAGGCTCATGTCCCTCTCTGCTGTTCGCTTCAGTAATACCCATACACATTAAAACACACCATAGTTAACCAGACAACTGAAGATGGAAAGCGGCAATGATTAAAAATGCAGAAGGTAAAATTGCTCATCTTAGCAGTGCATTGGCAAGAATGTATGCCAAGGGAAAGGAGGGGGGGGGGAGGCAATGAAAGAAGCTGTGAAAGTATCACATTGAAAAGCATGGTGGTGACAATTGCATGCTGTAAATCTGTTCTGACTGCACCTGGAAGGCTGAATTCAGCTCACAGCACCAGATTGCCAGAATGATTTCAGAAAAGAGTAGGATAACCTAGACTCATAAGGACACACTTGGAAAGGTAAAGGAATTAAGCCTACCTGTATATATTGCCAGATAAGGAGTGGCTTGCAGCCGTTATAAGGACAGGCTACCGACATCTGATACGACAAATACCTGTGTGTGTGTGTAGATGCAAAAGAGACTAAAGGAAAAGAAATGGAGTGAGACTGGAGAGTCAGTACCTGGTTTGGATTAGGTATATACCTTTCCAACAACAATTTACCTTTCCCTGGGGCAAAGATCAGAAACAATTCTAAAACTGGATTTTATGGAAATCTAGCATGGTGAACAACCTTATCAGCATTGAGGGAAGCTAATGAGCTAAAATGATTTGCATGCCATTTGCGAAAACACGGTGGATTTCAAGCCATTTTCTGGTAGGCTTGACTAATTTATTCTGCCACATTCCTGTTCTGGAACTGTTAGTCCTTGATATTCAAAGCTTATGGTTATATCCAAAGTAGTACTGAGTAATGTCTCCCATCAATCCAAGGGTCATCCCCCACTTTCCTTCCCCTCACCCCCTAAATCCATTCTAGGGATTCCCTTAACTCTATGGAGCAGGTTTGGGGAGAGGAGAGAGGGAAAGCCCTGTTGCACAAGTAGAAATCCTTGCACTGATGGGATCCATTAGTTGGAAACCACCCCAGACTTGCCACCTCATAAATCTAAGGAGTTCTTCTTCTGAACAGTGCCTGGGAGCTCCACCCAAGTTTCTCAGAGCTCCCCAGAGGAAGAGGAAGATGCCAATGGATTACATGTATAAATAGCAAAAGAACACAGCTTATGTGATAAATAAATAACTCAATGCACAAATTTCTGGAATATAGGAATTAGCATTTTCAGTCACTGTTTCTCAGCTTAGCACAGGATTGTTACGATGATAAAATGGGGGAGAACCTTGTGTTCCTTGGAGAACAGGCAGGATATAAATGTAATAATATGAAGTATCAAGTGACGTAACAAAAATAGGTAGCGGAAGGAAGAGAATGTGCAGTTTTGTAGCAGCACTACTTGAAATGTGTTTTCCTTAGCAGCAAATCTCTACAAATGAATTCTAGAAGAGGATTTCCATTAGGCTCTGGTAACAGAAGCCGTGGCCTTCCTTGCATGTTGCACTAAGCCTTAGCTTAGGAGAAATCTGAGTTCTAAGAGATGAACCCACAGCTGCTTTGTTCCTCCCTGGTCTTTGGCTGCCATGCTTTACTGAGCCAAATTTGGCTTAGTGTGCCATCCAAACCCAGACTCAAGAGTAAGCTCTCTTGAGACTAACCATAAATTGTAACAGGCTTGTGGTTCGTCTAGGGAGGACATAATATAAGCCTGGGTTTGGGCAACGCTAAGGTCAACCTTTGGTTTAGTGGAAGATGTGAGTTCCTCTTTGAGAGTCTGCACTTTTGTGCAAAACCAGACCCTGCCTTAGTGTGATGTGGGAACCAGGCAAATTAGCATTTAACTGCAACTGTGGCATGAGTTTTTGCAGGATAGAGCATACTGGACACATTTGGCTTTTGCTTTAACAACAAACTTTGCTCCTCCTTTTTTTTTTGCTTTGTTCCTTCCTCTTCTCCTAAATTAGCCACAAAATCTTCCTAACCGCAAGGCTGTCACATGTAAACTGAACAGCAATTTGTATTTTTGAATGATCTCCTTGTTTTCCAGTTGCACCTTGGGGAAGATTCCTATCGCTGTTTACTCTCCAGGCTGGAGATTGATGTGAGCAATCACATAGGCCTCTCCTGGCCTGCATGCCAACAAGCACCCAAGCTTCCCTTTCTGCTTTTTTTAGACTATTGCGTATTAGAATACCAATTGCTCAATTTCCAAATATTAGGCCATTGCCAGATTTGTAGACTTGCTTCTGTCTTCTCTGAGATCTTGAATTGGGGGCATTAAGAGAATAACCAAATGGTTGACAGGCGGTGATTCACACAACTCGATATTTTCATCAGTAGCATCCGAGGTGCAAAGTCATGCACCCTCCCCTAAAGTTCATTTTTATTCAAGTTTGGGGCAAAATTGTCCTTTCAGATCTGCACCACAAATGTTAATTTGTAAATGCTTCTTTTCCTTCTATGATCTCCTTTTAATGTCAGTGAGTTGTGTGTTTGCCTGTTTACAGAACAAACAGACCCAAATGAAATACTCCATTAGATATCTTGATTCTCATGGTCAGATGCAACATTATAACCAGCTTGTGATGTTCTTGCATTCATCAGTGAAGACAGTTTCCAGAGTGTCCTTGCTAGAACAAAGATTTGTGATGTTCAAAGCAAGCCTCCCTAGTGGGCTTCTTTATGAAGGGTGATATTCAACTAAGTTTTATGCAGAGTAGACCCATTGAAATAAATGTACCTAACTTTGTCACATTTGTTAGTTTCAGTGGGTCTCTGCTGAGTAAAACTTAGCTGAACCTGGGATAGCTCAGTTGGGAGAACATGACTCTTAATCTCAGGGTCGTGGGTTTGAGCTCCACATTGCGGAAAAGATTCCTGCATTTCAGAGGGTTGGACTAGATGACCCTGAAGATGCCTTCCAACTCTACAAATCTATGATTCTGTGAATGCCAACATAAGTTGCTCCTATTTCCCAGAGCACTTCCTTTGCCCCAGCTGCCTTTGCTGTCCTGCCCCAGCTCAGGACTCTACCCTGCCACTTCCTTTCATCAATGAATTTTCATTCCAAATCTCTTGGTGCCTCTTAAAGAGATATATCCACATCACTGGGCCAACAGTGAGCCTCCTTTTGTCATATGACAATTTCCTCTGGTGTAGTGCCAAATATCAAAGTGCAGGAGCTTATCATGGTAGCCCCCATAGCCTTGCACAACAATTCAAGTCCAAAAATGTTGACATCTGTTTTGATACACATGTATACACACCAAAGAACAGCAGTATATAACACAACATCCAGTTTAGTAGGTTTTGTTGTTGTTCAGTCGTTCAGTCGTGTCCGACTCTTCGTGACGCCATGGACCAGAGCACGCCAGGCACGCCTATCCTCCACTGCCTCCCGCAGTTTGGCCAAACTCATGCTAGTCGCTTCGAGAACACTGTCCAACCATCCCGCCCTCTGTCGTCCCCTTCTTCTTGTGCCCTCCATCTTTCCCAACATCAGGGTCTTTTGCAGGGAGTCTTCTCTTCTCATGAGATGGCCAAAGTACTGGAGCCTCAACTTCAGGATCTGCCCTTCCAGTGAGCACTCAGGGCTGATTTCTTTAAGGATGGATAAGTTTGATCTTTTTGCAGTCCATGGGACTCTCAAGAGTCTCCTCCAGCACCATAATTCAAAAGCATCAATTCTTCGACGATCAGTCTTCTTTATGGTCCAGCTCTTAGTAGGTTTAGCTAACATTAATAGAATAATTAACATGCAAAGAGTAGTATAGTGGAATCCTGGGGAGACTTTGGCTTCACATCCCTAAACAACCCTGTGTCATGACAGCAATTCTATGTATAGTTACCTGGGAGTAAACTCTACTGCACTCAGTGCTGCTGCTGATTGCATAGATTCTATTTATAAAATACCTTGAGCTTTATAAAAAGATATTCAGCTGGCTGAAATGCAACATTTAGCTTTTGATTAGAAATGTAGACATCTTGCAGAAAGGTGTTAATTAGAAATGTTGACTTCTTGCACAGATCTTGAGCCAGCTGAAATCCAACCTTTAGCTTGTAATTAGAAATGCAGACAAATTTGCAAAGGAATGTTACCCTTTAAACTAATAGCATGAAACAGGAACTCCATGAAATAAGTCTGTTAGATGCTTTCTTCTTTCTCTGGCTTCCTCCATGGTAATTTGTCACAAACAACACTGAAACTTGAAAGCCTCATTATCACCTCATTCACCTGTCAGAGCAAGGGGAGCCCACAATTACTCCGGCTGCAGATGACATCATCACTCCTGCTCTGAAGAAGAAGAAAAGCCTCAGAGCTGCACCGCCACCTGCATTCCTGTTCCACTACAGCACCAGTATGTCCTCCTATCAAAACTGAAAAACATTTGGCAAAGAAGATAAACATGCCAGTTCAAGTGCTAATGTCTTAGTACATGGAGTGCAAGATAAATAGATAGATGCAGCTTTTACTACAAAATTGGCAGACATGTTTTGCATTACATCTAACATATGGGACTCCAGACAGACACAGAACTGGTAAGTGGGAGGATTCTGTTTTAACATAGATGCATTTTAGAGCATTTGGTGTGAAAAATGTTTGCATTGAATACAGTTTTTTTTTTAAAAGCATATACTTAGAAAGATACAGGAGGAAGAAAAATTGCAGAGGTGGCCAGTGTCAAGTTCATAGATAATCTGGGTCTGACAAAATTTAAAGGACGTAGTTACATCAAAGCTTCTTGTTTCCATTTTATAGATGGGTTGCTGAGGCTGAAACTGAATGAGTTGCCCAAGGCCTCTGAGAAATAGTTGAGTCTTACACTCAGAATGTTTAGATCCAACAGCTATTGGATAAAGCAATAGACAAATATCCCTGTTGCATGGCGGGACTAAATATCTACCGTAAATGGTATCCCACAAAGTAAAAAAACAAACTCCTCTTGCATACTAGACTCCTATAAATAGGGAATCCTTTAAGCTCAAACATTTCATTCCCCATTTGCATTTTAGAATGGTATATTCCAGCCACACCTATATCACATAGGGCTGCAAATTCTGTCATTACGTTGTTTGTCATCCACTACATCACACTGGCTGTAGTTGCAAGAATGAAAGGGGTATCGTGAACTCATAAGCTGTAGACTGGATCTCTATTTAAGGGCACACTTCCCTCCTTACTACCATATGAGGAATAACCAGGGTTTGGACATTTGTTTTACAGTAATCTGGACATTTACACATAGGCCATCAAGAAAACAAATCCTGTTAAGAAGGTTGATCCTACTAGCGCTGACATACATTTTGGAGAGGAATTTTTGCTAGCCCCTGGTGACTAGGAGTACTGAACACACAGCAGGCAAATTATGTGCACGCATAGAACAGAAATTCTAAAAAGCTCTTTGGTTCCACCCCCTTCTTTATCGGCATGGAGCTCCCCTTAACAGTAATAGTCTGCTGCCCCCCAGGGGCAAGAAATAACATGTAGCCATGGTCTCAGTGTGACCTATATCAGTATCAAGCAGAAGTCTCTGATTCAGCCATATGTACTGAGCTTCATCGTTAAGCAAACTCAGTTGTTCAGGGATATTGTCTGAGGGTTTTTAAAAAAAATATGTTGCTTTTAAATTGCATTGAAAGAAAGCTTGAAAGTTAGCATGGAAAGTTTGTGTTATTCTGACTTCATATGGTGATATGCACTTTTATTAACTAATCTGTCTGCCTTGACAAAGCAAACCTTGGAGTAGCATAATACATATGTATAGGGAAATTTACATGTTTACAGAAACAGCTATGTTGATGTCAAGAATCATCAAAAGGGCTCTTCATTGCTAATGAGCATTCATTTGAGCAGTAATATATGTGCCTAAACAAAAAGGGATGCAGTGGTTGTCATCTTTGCCCTTTTCCCTTGCTGATGAACAAATACTGCCCAGTTTAGGGGAAGGAAAGGTTGTTCATTAAAATACATGAGGCTAATCTACAACACAGTTGTGATACTTGTGACTATTCAAAAGTTCAGCTGCACATCAGATCTGCTTTGCTAACACTCTTTCTCCAGCTGAAAGTTAGAAACAACACTCTGGAAGCCAGGGATGCAAAATGACCGCTCCCCACATCAAATGGAGGGCGATGTTTGCGTAGTTGTGTGCAGCCCCCTGAATTCCTGGGCGACACCGGGTAACTCGGACTGGCTTTGCCTTCCCCCAGAAGGGATACCTGGGGTCTCCGCCTACCCCAGCTAAGCGCCCAATCCCGCCTGGGGGAGGTGTTGCCAGGGGATTGACTAGGTAAGGGGAGGGACTACCTAGCCCATGCAATAGAAGGTTTAGCCTACCTGGGAAGCGGCAGTCGGGGCTCCACAGCTTCTCCCACCCTCCACTCCCTCAATTAATGCTTATTTTGCAGGTTAACCTCTTCTCCACAGGTACGTAGGCGCTGCTATGTCAAGGTCACTGTTGAAGGGCCGGAAAGGAATTCCCCTGCACTGGCAGGTTTTGCCTTTCCTGTAGCAATTCGTCACAACTTTGGTGGTTTCAGGCCTTGGGCGGAATCCTTTAGTCATCTTCCTAAATTGGGGGGGGGGGTGAGGCGGTGAACCACGCCCCAGTGTGGCGGCAATAACAGGGTTCCCCGTTAAAGGGGTATTGGGGGGAGGCATTGTCCATACGCCGAGAGGTTGTCATTGCTCTCCCCCACCAGTGGCGGCAAAACGGGGGGCGGGCTCTCTGCTTGGACATATGTTCTCCAGAGCCAGCCCAACCCCCACACATTCTGGATAACCCTGATGTTTCCCAGACCCCGGCTGGGGGCTGGGAAGGATAAACGCCCAATGCCTGAGCCAAGGTCTCTCTACATCTGAATCTTAATAAAGTTGTGGCCAATTTGAATCCCATAGCACGTTGTCTTGTGTCATTATTCCGCTTGGGGGTCGCCTAGGGTTTGGGGGACTCCGCCTGTCCACGCGGTGCCTTTTGTCTGAGCAGTTACCATTTCACATCTGCATGTTTTTATTTGCCATATTTGCCTCCTAACCTTCCACATAGGAACACAAGGCAGCAAGGGGTTATCCGATTTTATTCCATAACAACCCTGTGAGAAGTTAACTTGCCCAAGTCATCTCAGGGATCTGAATCCAAGACAATTGCTCTTTTCTTTCCTTTCTCTCTGACTCCCATCCCTTCCATGACAATAATATCATGTGCTAGCTTGCTCCAGGTTCAGATTGGTGCAACTGCACCAATTCAAACCAAGTAATTTGGACAGTTGCTGTCTTAAAAGTGCTTTGGACATCCAGAAAGTTGCAGAATTGTAAGATCATGTACCATACTTGGGGTCAGGATCTTGGTCTGTGGTGCTGCGTAATTGTAATTGTGTCTACACTTCAGTCAGTCCTACAGTTTGGAACAATTTAGTGGCATCTATGCACCAGTTTTCATGGGATACCACACATGGTGATTGAAGAGGACTCTGTCTTTGTCCCTGCCACAGAGATGTAATAGTCCTTGTATGAAAAACCTATAGCCATGATTGGTCAAATAAATGGTCTGATTATATTTAGTATATATTGGGGATTAGTCCCTATCTGTGTCACTTTCTCCACCCCAACTGGGCCAGGAACAAAAGAATGAAACCTGTTGTTTTTTTCTAATTTGTTCCAAGTAGAATAAGGGATGCATTGATTGGACATTAGTGATTCACTACATGTAGGCCACAGGTGCTCCTGACATGTTGGAATTCCCTCATATCCCTTCATGCATGGAGAGAACATGTGAGGGGGGTCATACTATATAGCTCAATCCACTGCCAGTGAACACTGGCAATGACCCCCCACAATCTATGTGCATAGTGGCTGCATGAAGGGACCCTATGCACATATAGATGTAGACCCATTGATCTCCTCCACATGGGGAGGATCCTAATTGTCCCATGATGCCCCCTTGCACAGAGGAGCTATAAACATCACAGCATAATTTAATGCTATATGAGCTCATGTGCTCCCTTCTTACATCTCTCTTTTCCTTCTCCCAACACATCCTCTGGTTTCTCCCTCACTTCCAATTTACTACTGAACCAGACAAAGGGCAAACTATGGTTTGCACAAACCATAATTTGCAGACAAATTGGGATTATATACTCAGTTCAAGCCATTGGTTGCAATCCTGGTTTGCGTGCTAACTGGTTTCTACACACTGTAGTCTACTTCGTTCATATCTAACTACAAACTATGGCTTGTTGCTAACCTAAGCATTAAAATATGTAATCAACATGTGTGAGGCTTGTTCATGTAGTGCCAAACAATGGTTTGAACCAGCCATTTATGGTGTGGCTGGTGTCTTTCAAAGAAGCAGATCTCTACCCAGAAGATAGTTGGCAGAAAGTATCTCAGCACTGTGACACCTTTTTATTGCCCCCTAGCATTATTTTAAAAAGAAAATCACCCCAGCCCACTGCTTGCTGGAATAATCTAATTTTCTGGTTAGTATCCAGATCAAGAAGATAACTGCACAAAACTGATGGCAGTGTTTTGCAGTAGCCATGTTTATATTTAATCAGAGAAAAAGTAGGCTATGGGACTGGTTTGGAAAGAAACAGACTTGAACTATTCAAAGAGGAGTTAAGGTGACCTCCCTCTCCAGTTGTGATTAAGGCCTGATGAGAAGAAGACATTCTGCATGCACCATAAGTAGCGAAGAGCAATAGGTACCTAACTTTAACCATACATAGGATTCTGTGCAGATTTTTAATTTATGTTTCTAATCCCAGTGCTTCTATACATTCTCACACATATGTTCTATTAAAAGTTTTCTTCTGAATGAAAGTGATGTTAGAAACATCTAGTTCTATCACTGATTTGGCAATCTTGCTTCACATAATACACGAGACGACTTTCATCTTAAACCAAATGCAATTTGCTAAAGTGTGGTACACAATGAAATTACGCAATAGACGTTAAAACATCCATCAATTTCAAATTTTTATTTGTTCAAAAAATTAAATTACAGGGGTGAACTCAGAGGAAAAAACATTTCGGGAGGAAAGTACTTGTGATACAGGGAGTCCCCTCTTACATTAATTTTCATTTATGGTGAGATGAAGTTTGAAATTAGATTCAGATTGCAAATTGCAGCTTCATACAGGCTCCCTGTTGCTTGCATTGAAATGCTTGGATTCCTGAAGATGAAACAATTTTGTTTCCTGTAATAAGGCTGCAAGAGCCATATGTCCCACTGGTAGAATAATAATAAGTGAAGTAAAGGAGACAGGCCTTTTTTATTCAACTTGGTAAACAGCCAGGATTATATTAAGCTAAAAAATCATGCATAGAAAGAGAATCTGTTATATAGCAGGCTTAAACTTAATCCTGAGTTTACAGATATCTTGTCTCTTCAGATTCCTCAGCCCCTGATTTAAAAAAAAAAGGATTGAAATGGACAGAAGTGACTTGTCAATAGTCTGTGTGTGTTTTAAGACATTGATTACTTAGATTTCCACACACTGTCAGCATTTTCCCTTTCCTTATTCTAATTTTGGTTAAATTGGCATCCATTTTAGAGAAATGTCTTTTCCTCAAAGGTTAGTTTGCCAACAGATTAGACTGTTTCAGCATTCAGTTAACTTGCTTGCAACAAATGCATTGTGGACACACAGTTGCTTACAGTGTTTCATCTCTGGGAATATATTACACACACAGTTAGTATAACTACAGTATTGCAACAGTTTGTGCCATTAGATAAATAAATAAATTGATATTTATATCCCATCTGTAACCAAGGTTTGCCGTTCGTGGTTTGTCGGGAGCAAGACAAACTAGGACTAGGATTTTGGATGCCATGCTAAGCCAAATGAATCTATGGCTTAGCTCACAGCAGAAGGACCAGGAGAGGAGCACAACAGCTGCAATCTCCTGGAACTATCAGACTTGGCTGTTTGTAGTAAAGCATGATTTGGCTTACCATTATGTGCAAACCAGGTTGCTGTTGTGCTAAAAGCATGTGATGGAATCCAGGCCCTTTTGGCTGAGTATAGAAACTTGTCTGTGTCAATTATTTAAAAGTTCCAAAGGCTGAAGGACTGCCCCTTCCCTTCCACATTGCAGGCTATAGCTGTTGCCGCCCATCCTATCACAGGTACTGCACACATTGTTTTGGGAGGGGGAGGCATTTACTATTTGGACTAGAGGATCCTTAAGGTCCCTTCCAACTCCACAGTGTTATGATTCTGTTCAGCAAAATCCCTTGGGCTGGCCCAGAACAGGTGACCCAACAACATGCTTTTCTCTCTCTCTTTAAAGCAGCCACAGTGCCTGCCTTAAAGTGAATGGAGAACAGTTTTTCTCCTTCTCACATAATACTAGAACTCATGGACGTCCAAGCTGAATGTTAGAAGATTCAGGACAAACAAAGAAAGAATTTTAATCCCCATGAAGTGCATAGTTAATGTGCCCTCATAGCCACCAACCTAGGTGCCTTTAGATGATGATGACTGAACAATTTCATAGAGGATAAGACTATCAATGCCTACTAGCCAGGATGGCTGCCTCCACAGTTGGAGGCAACAATGCTTCTGAATACCAGTTGCTAGAAACTACAGGAGGAGAGAGTACTCTTGGGCTTGTGTCCTCCTTGCATGCTTCCTATACTAGGCATCTGGTTGGTCACTGTGAGAGCAAGAGGCTGGACCATTGAGAACTAGTACTGTATTTCCAGCTTCTGCACAGGTTCCTTTTGGAAGCTGCCTAACCTCTTTTGGCATAAGCCATTGGTCAGAGAACTTCTGGATTATCCAGTTCCAAGGTCACCCATGCTTGCACCCACATGAAGATCACAGGTGCCACTTGGAATGCAAAACAAGGGCCTCCGTATTGCTGCATTTCAAAATGTGGAAGGCATACTAATATCTATTTGACCTCTTCTTCCCAAAGAGTTCTGATATGTTGTGTTACTTTGATATGAGAAAGAGAATGGCTGAGGGCTAAATATAATATACAGACAGACCCTAGGGACATGGGTGGCGCTGTGGTATAAACCACTGAGCCTCTTGGGCTTGCCGATCAGAAGGTTGGTGGTTAGAATCCTCACGACGGGGTGAGCTCCCATTGCTCTGTCCCAGCTCCTGCCAACCTAGCAGCATGCCAATGCAAGTAGATAAATAGGTATCGCTGCGGCAGGAAGGTAAACGGTGTTTCCGTGCGCTCTGGCACTTGTCACGGTCCTCCGTGCACCAGAAGCGGCTTAGTCATGCTGGTCACCTGACCCAGAAAGCTGTCTGTGGACAAACGCCGCCTCCCTCGGCCTGAAAGCGAGATGAGTGCCACAACCCCATAGTCGCCTTTGACTGGACTTACCCATCCAGGGGTCCTTTACCTTTACAGACAGACCCATATAAGCAATGAAACAAAAGTCTGCTTACCACTTGTCCTTGTTATCACTGCAATTTCAAGCAAAGAGAATCTGTCGCATCAATCAAAAGTTCTTATTCCACCTCTGGAAGAGAGAGTTTCATGAAGCTAAATGCCACCTCCCACCATCCAGCTTCTACTTTATCTCAACTATTGTAACTGTAAACGTGGCTGCTTGATATTTTCAGTTCTCCCATCATTTCCTGAGATTAGCCATTACTCAGAAACAGGGCTAATGCACTAGATGTCTTAGCAAATTCATCACTCTTATTGTGTCTGCTTCTAGTCATGTGGTCTGTAATAGATATTTCATATTTCACTTTCCTTTCTCTCTCTCCTATCTCTTTGTCCTTTCCTAATCACCATCCCCAACAACATTTGCCAGGAGGTACATTTCTCCAGCATACAGTTTCCTGTGGATTCTAGATTAGATACTATTTCTACCCCCTGATGTACAGTATTGTATACTGCTGACTTATGTAAATGACATTGTTGTAAACTGATAAGGCTTTGCATTCTGCTCTTGTATTCATCTCTACCTTCTCACTAATTTCTTGCTAGGGTACTGCCAAAGATTTCAGCTCTGTTTTATTTAACTCCTCAGGGCCCAAACAGATGTTACAAGATACACAGAATTGCCACTGCTCTGTATGTCTTTGTTCTCTTTCTTACAACATCTAATACAAACAATGCATGACATTATTGCACTGTGCTCCTCCCTCCACTGCTATCCATTGACGTAAGGAGGAGTAGGGAGATGCAAAGTGCAATTATATCATGTTAGCATCAGACATTCCAAGAAACAGTCAAGTGACATAGTGCAGCAGCATCTCTGTTTCTCTTTTAATTGCTTATTCAGAACTCGGAAAAATAATTTAAATTGTGTGATGTGTGCACAAGTCTGTTAAAAACAGATAGTGAGATACCATGTTACCAACAACCTGCAAAGACATTGTTGATGGGGATATGACATATTTCTTGCTTTCATTATTGTGTTGGAAATGGCTGAGGCTAGATAAGACCTGCACAGCTTGTGAAGTCCATGCTATTTTTGCATTTAGTATTATCAGTTTTAGCAAAACTAAAGTCCTCCCCACCCAGCACAGATAAGGCACATTCCTTTTCCCAAAGAGCCTGTCATCCAAAGATGAGGCACACAAAGCAAGACAAAAGATAGCTTTTTCAAAGTGAGCGTAGATATTGTTGATTAGAAAGACGTGCTTGCAATTAGACATCACTGTGGCATTTCAGTGGCAGGCTTGGAATAAGATCTGATATGAATGCCATCGTCAGTTTAGCAGGAGCTATATAGGTGTTATAGCACTGATTTCCTCCATCCTTACTGTGCCATTGCTGGAAAACATGGTGCATTTATCTTGCACCATGTTGTGGAGGGCACAAAAGAGGCAGAGTTGGTTAATGTGGGTGAACAATATCTCCTTCTGGAGCCAGCTATCCAAATAGGACTCAAACCACTCTTGGAGTGTCCACTCCCACCTCTGACAGCCACTCCAGAAGAATACCACAGATGATGGTATTTAAGGCCACCGAAAGATCAAAGGGAATCACCATGGCAGGGAGAGAATCAGAGAATTGTAAAGTTGGAAGGGGACCATGAGGATCATCTGGTCCAACCCCTTGTAATGTAGGAATCTTTTGCCCTGCATGGGGCTCAAACCCACAACCCTGAGATTAAAGAGTGTATCGCTCCTGACAAAGGTGACCAATGTGGTTTGTGTGCCAAAACCAAATCTGAACCCAGACTGAAACTGATTTCAGAAAATCTTCTTATCCAATAGTGCCTGGATTTGGTCAGACACCACCCTTTCAAGAACCTTGACCAGGAAGGTCTATAATTATTCAAATCTTCCAGGTCCATGGAAGGTTTCTTAAGGAGTCGTCTTCCTACCACCTCTTTCAGGTGACCTGGAACTACCCTCTCTCACAAGGAGACATTGATCACCTCCCTGGAAAAATTGGTTATCCCCTCTTTGCTAGATTTCACCAACCATAAAGAGCAAGACACCTGCACCAGTACAAATACCTGATCCACGTCCTTGAGCCATACCAACTCAAGCTGGTCCTGAGAGTTCCAAAGGCTCATTTGGGTCAGCATATAAAAGGCCACAAACCATACAGAAATCTCTATAGGACAGCATATAGGTAATGCAATGGATGCAGCAAAAGGAGAAAGTAATTATCCACAGCCTTCACTGCCACTGAGAAGGCTTGATCATGAGCACACACTAGGCTTGTCGTGGTGGCAATGAAGTCCAGAGCTGCTCTGGATCTGGTAGTCTCAACATGGATATTTAAATCCCCCAATACTGGCAGCTCAGAGGTTTTCAGTACCACACTTAAGACCCTATCTGTTACATCTAGGCAGCATGGTAGGTGGTACACCAGCATTTGTATTGTCAATATTATTACTATTATTATTTATGACCACTACAAGGAGCAGTAACACAGAAAAGTGCTTTTCAGAAGCTTTAGTGAAGTGACTCTAATTTTTAAAGTAAACCAGCCCTTGGTGTATAGGGTTGCCATATTCCCAAAAGTGAAAATCCGGACAAAGTTATTTTCTTAAAGAATTGCCCTAGTTACTGGACATTTTGCCAATTTGGCAAAAATCCACCCAGACGCCATTTTGACAGTCCGATTCCAGGATGTATCCAGGAAAACTTGGGTGTATGACAGCCCTGTTGGTGTAGCAAAATTCTCTACCCGCTTCATGCCATGCATAGGCATAACAATCCTGACAGATAAGGTTATTCATATTGATTTTTTTTTACGGAAACAGATAGTGAGGCTAAGGGCAATTTGCTCACTTCCACTTAATGAGCACATGGCTGAACAAGGATTTGAACCAAGTCACCCAGAACCAATCCCAACCAAAGATTAAATCAAAAATGTGCCTCAGAATTCATTATTTTAGTGCATGTGATTATCACATTGGTATAATAGAGGCTTTGGTTACCCCAATGACTTGTTGTAATAATAATGATGATGATGATAATAATAATAATAATAATAATAATAATAATAATAATAATAATATCATCACCTTTATTGTCAATGTACAACCTATGTACAATGAAATTAACAGTAGTATTACTGTTTATTGGATAATTTATACCTCACCGGATGCTTACACTATGATAAATGAGATTCCTCACCAAATTCATATTAAAACAGAAAACCCACCATTTAAAATGACAAAAAGGGCACACCTCACCTGAAAGCAGCCACAATTATAGCCATAAAACCCACATCTAAAACCAACACGATTGCTGAAATAAGTTGTATTTACACTTTCCCCAAAACTAGCAATACAGTGGGCACTGCAAATTTCTGCAGGACAGCATGGCCAAAGTGTAAGGGCCATTGCTGAGAATGCCCTGTTCCTTGTCCCCATCAGTAAAGATGGGATTGAGTATATGGCTTCCTCGGATTATGTTATTGTACAAGGAGGTCCATGTCAGAGAAGAGTACCCCATAAGTAACCAGAGCCCAGGTGATTTAATAACCCAGGATGATCAGTCGGATGTTACAAGATGTAAGAATTGTGCAAAATATCAGTGGGACCAGCGCACTTATGAGAGGGTGTGGGCTGACCACAGAACTGTTAAGAACCATTTTAAGAACTGAAAATGGTAGGAACCAGTTTAGGAGTAATCTAACCTGAATGTTAGAGTGAAAAACAACAGAGAAGATGCAAGGAATACTTGGCATATGCAGCAAAAAAAGAAACAAAAAAGCCTTGGCTTGAACAAGTGCTTCCAAAGACTGTGGTTGGATGAGAGATGGTGGGGTGATGAAGTGGCATAAGATGGTTGGGGAGAAGATGAAACAGCCAGGATGATGTATTTTTCCTATACTGTATTGGGTGTATGCTAATGCAGTGTTTTTCAACCTTTTTTGGGCAAAGACACACTTGTTTCATGAAAAAAATCACGAGGCACACCACCATTAGAAAATGTTAAAAAAATTGACTCTGTGCCTATATTGACTATATATAAAGTAATTTTTCAATTTTTCCCACGGCACACCAGGCAACATCTCGCGGCACACTAGTGTGCCGCGGAACAGTGGTTGAAAAACACTGTGCTAATGGATGTGCTCTCACAGACTCTTTTGGACTCTGTCCGGTAATGCATTACTGCACTGAATAAAGTCTGGCTAATTAGGAATCTGGTGTGAGCCTCCCTATTGAACCCCCAAAGGGAGTTTCTCCCACATTCATTGATGAACGTTAATGATAGGAGATGGTTTCTGAATGGTTTCAAAGCTCTCTTCAGTTTTTGGAATATAATACCCAGCATAATTTGGAAGAGTAAGGGCCGGGGAAACAATTCTGCAGTTTTGACTAAGAGACTAAGCCTGTAAATCTAGACACACTTACATCGGAATAGGTCTCACTGAATCCATGGGACTCTTATGAAACACTACAGAGAATGATGTAAATGCTGCAAAGCATACTTGCCTGGGAGTAAATGAGCACCTCTCAGTAAACATGCATAAGATTGTACTGAAAGGTTCAAACTTCATGTGTTCTGTTATTTTCTTCCTTTCTGTGGAACAACCAAAATCAGCCTGAAAAAGCTGTAAGTTGAGTGTGGAAAGAAGTTGCTCGATCATTTTCCTCCAGTTGCTTTTGAGCTCAGAAACACCCTTCCCAAGCTGCTTCATCACTTGTATAAAGAAAGATATGGGGGAATGAGTGGTGATGAGCTGGAGAGGAAGGATTAATGCCTCTCTTTATTTGCCCTTCCTCCAGTCCTGAATGCAACCTACCCAGGCTGGTTTTGATTTAGAAGAAGAAGAAAAACACAGAGAAAAGAAATGCATAACTCTGTGGCATAGCAGTTTTTGTTGTCTGTAATATGAGTACCTCTTTGCTTCCAGTGTGCTCTGCTTGTGTTACTAACATGCAAACACATACACACAAAGGAAACTAAACCTTTGGAGTTCTAAATCTGGGACTTCTCACTGCTTGGGAAAGGGAGGAGCACAAACAATATATCTGGTGGCCCAAACTCATTTGGCTAAAGCCTTATTAGCTTCAGTGGGACCATGTCCATTTGAACCCTGATTGAATCACTCTCGAGTGTGTATTCCACAAGAATTGAAGCCACCCTCAAACCATTTTAAACTCTCTGAAAACTATCCTCTGCCTCCAGCTTTAATAGTCAATCTGATAATGCATTATCTGCTGAGGTCCCTTGCTCTCAAATTAATGGTTGATGAGGGTCCCTAAGCACTTTGCTGAAGAGAACAAACACAAACAGTAACTACTGATAGAAGCACAATAGCAGACCCATATAAATCATAAAATTGTAGAGTTGAAAAGGACCCCAAGGGTCATCTAGTCCAACCCCCTACAATGAGGAATCTCAGCTACAGCATCAATGGTAGATGGCCATCCAACCTCTGCTTAAAAAGCTCCATGGAAGGAGAGTCCACTACCTCCTGAGGGAGTCTGCTCCACTGCTGAACAGCTCTTACTGTCAGACAGTTCTTCCTGATGTTTAGCTGGAATCTCCTTTCTTGTAACTTGAAGCCATTGGTTGAAGTCCTACACCTCCCCCCCCAAGAGCAGGAGAAAACAAATTGAGGGTAAACCTCCCTGAAATTGAAGGTGGGACTGGGAGGGGGAACATTTCGCCGAGTTAGTTGCCAAACAATATGGAAATATCTCATTGATATCATTCCTTGCTTCCCCTTAAGCCAAGCACATATGAATGGGCATTAAAAAATGAATGAGCATGGAATCATTGTGTGTAAAATATGCAAGTAAAAACCAAATCCAGCATGGTAGGAAATATGCTGATTTTATTGAGAGGCTCAACAGCAAGTTCATAGGCAAATAAATATTAAATAGGGCAGATAACATAGCTCATCATCAGTTTCTGTATATAAAGAATGACATCTGACCTCATTCACCGGCAAAGACGTTCAGTCCATAGTCCATCTCCTGGTGAAGTGTGTGTGTGTGTGTGTAAGTGTAAAATTGGAAAGGGACACAAAAAACCCTTTGGCATCATTTCAGGGGACCCACTGGAGTGGTAAGCTTCAACAAATAGAATTATTGGAAATTCCCTTTTTGGTGCTATTTCAAAATGGATTGTGGGTCCCTCCTTTCCCCCTATTTAATCACCCATTCAGGACAGCACCAAATACTGTAAGTCACCAACCCTTTGCCAGTAGGATTTCATAGGTGAAGACCAGAAGCTTCCAATATATTCATACATCTATAAATATAAATGACTAGACAATAGCTCCTTTGCTGGCTATTTATTTAAAGTTTGTATTTGTAGCACTCCGACAAAGTGTTTGACAATGCCGACTGCAAAGCCCCTGCTGCTAGAGATATATGTTACATGCCCAATTCCCCATGAAGAATAAGAAAAGTCTCTTTTGGATAATTTACAGTGAATCATTTTCTTCCTTGCATGTGTTTGTGTGTGTGTGTGTGTGTGTGTGTTCGTTCGTGTTCAGTTGAAATCCCAGCTGTATTATTGAGGAAAGCAGTTTAGCTAAATAGCTTTCAGTACATCTCTGTTTTGTCGTTCACCTGTTGTTTTTTTATTCTGTTGAATGAGTGAGTGAAAATCCTTCTTTAAAGCCTTCAGCTTTATTTGCTAATAATGAGAATGCAAAGACAGAGCAGAACTGTAAAGGTTTGTTTGCATGTGCAGTGGATGGCACACTGGGGTGCTTCTGGCTCTGTTTACGCCACCCACTGATGCTAAGCTAAATTCCATCTCCCCTTACCAATCCAAAGTTGTGCTTGTCATCAGCTGGAATGGGACCAGGTCTCCACTCAAAACCTTCAGAGCAAGGAAACGATCATTTCAGATGAAACAGCCCTGTACTCATTATTGTATCATATTGCCCACAGACAATACCACACCCCATTAGACTTTAATTTCCCACCCAGGCAAATAGCAAATAGCCCTATTTTCCACAACTTGACTTTAGGCTCCAGCTTCGTCATTTTGTCAAGTATTTAGCACACTTTTGACTGTAGTTGAATTTTAAAAACCATGTGCTTTGTTCTCCAGAATCAGAGATTATACAATTCTGGTTTAAAATGTATGTTCTTGCATTAAAATCGTATGAATGTTTTCTTGGAAGTCAGTCAAACTGTGCTTGATGGGGCTTAATCCCAGGTCTACAGAAATACAGCCTAGGCGATTGTGTGATTAAAGAGTTTTTAAATGGCACTTAGGGCGTGGGGACTTAATCTACACAATCCTAACTCTGGTGCAGAGCTTCCATTCAAGAGAATGGGAACTTGAATGTTTGATTGCTCCAGTATAATTGCAATCAAAAGGTGGTCTTCTTCTTTCTTCTTTGGCGAAGAAAAAAAAGAAGAAGAAAGCCGAGTAAGATTGGCTTCCATAAACATGTTTTTAACAATGAGTCCGTAAGTGACGTCGAAAAATGTTGATCACTTCTCCTACCTGAGCAGTTGTCTTTCCACAAGCGCCAAACATTGATGCCGAAATCCAGCATCACCTAGCTCTGTGAGTGCAGCTTTCTCCCGATTGAAGAACAGAGTGTTTGAGGACTGGGACATTCACAGAGAAACCAAAATGCTTGTTTACAAAGCTATTGTACTACCAACCTTACTGTATGCTTGTGAAACATGGACCACTTATAAACGCCATCTCCAACTCCTTGAAAAATTCAATCAAAGGTGTCTCCGAAAAATTTTACACATCACTTGGGAAGACAGGCGAACTAATACCAGTGTACTGGAAGAAGCAAAGATCACCAGTGTTGACGCAATGATTCTTCAACATCAACTTCGTTGGACTGGTCATGTTGTGTGGATGCCTGATTATTGTCTTCCAAAGCAACTATTCTATTCCAAACTTAAAAATGGAAAGCATAATGCTGGTGGTCAACAAAATAATTTTAATGACTGTCTCAAGGCAAATTTTAAAAAAGTAGTATAAACACCAACAATTGGGAAACACTTGCCTGCAAGTGCTCCAATTGGAGAACAGCCTTTACCAAAGGTGCCATTGGCTTTGATGACACTCGAATTCAGGGTGCAAGGGAGAAACGTGCTAAGAGGAAGGCATGCTTGGCAAATCCACACCGTGATCAACTCCCACCTGGAAACCAATGTCCCCACTGTGGAAGGACGTGTGGATCCAGAATCAATGCTAGTTCTACTCAGAGTACACACATTGAAGTTAATAGACTAACTTAGGTTTATTAATTTCAATATGATTGCTCTGCAAAGGACTTAATTGAATGCAACCCAGTTTTTTTTTCTTGCTTCTGTTCTCTTGTAATACGCTTCATTACTATCTGAAGACACCATGGGACTTCTGTCACATAGATAGCCTCCAGTGTGAAGCAGGAATGGTCACTTGTGTTGCAGCCCTGTTTGAGTCATTCTTATTCACATTTCTTGAGGGAGAGAAATTCTATAACTTAGAGTTTTACATGGTGCTCATGAAGAAGTCCTAATCACATGGTTTCAGATTTATGATGTTGATGAGCCTGTGACAGAACCATTGGTCGTATTAGTCAACTTGCTGTATGTTTATATGTTTTCCAAACCCGGGTATTTCCAGACTCGGTACATTAATACTGCAGTTGGCTTAGCCAAACATCCATTTCAAAGATTTAATTGCCAGCAAGGCTACAAGTCTTACACTTTGTGCAAACTTATTAGTCTACTTACACCATAAACCAAAGGGCAATCATTTTATTAAACTGCTTTCTTCTCACTAATCCTGACAGTCTATATGGTGTATGACCTGTTCATCTATGCATTTTAAATATATATCTCTAGATATAATTACATCCCAGCCTTTAATTGAGCTTACTTTCTGTCCTACACACAATATTATATAGATAAAGAGTGGCAATCCTTTATACAAATTTATCGATGCACACCTTTTATGTGAAAGAAAAATACTCGTAGATGTTTCAAGACCACTATATCACTATTCTTCCCCTGATAGTCTATCTGCTCCAGATTTATAGAAATATCATTTACTTTTTTGCTAGGATATATGTATTTTCAGATACATTGCTTAAAGCAGCATAGTTTTAAATAACAAGAGATATATTATGTCTGTAGGTATATTCCCATTCTTCCCCATTGCTAGCAAATCCATCGTTTCCCTTTTCCTCTCATTTAATCATTATAGGACATTGTGGAAAGGGATGTATTAAATTAAGACCTCTGGCAATAGGAGCACTCCATTTTTCCTCCTTTGCTAAAGCAGAAAGCTCTTCACTAACTGGATATCAGTCCAAGCTGAGGAACTACAACAGCCTGTATATAGGAGCACTGTTGGAAGCATGACAAGGAAACCTCATGGGGTTACTCCCAAGAGGTTTACAAAATAATGTCAGTTCTCTAGCAGCTTGATTCTAAGTCCTAAGTCAGATTGATTATTGGATGAGTGGCGAGGGGGCAATAACAGTCCTCTCCAGCTCATCCGCACTGATCAGATGAGGAAGAGGGCTATGTTCCTCAATGTGTGGGTGGGTGGACATTCCCACCAGTGGCATGGAGACCCCAGAGAACTAGTCAAGGATGCTTTTGAGTGGAGCTAGCTAGAACTGGGGGCATGGTTTTCAAGATGTTACTCTTTGGAGGGCTGCCTTGTAGAAGTGACTGCCCACTTCCAAGCCTGCTCTACTAGTAAATGATGATAATAATAATAATAATAATAATAATAATAATAATAATAATAATAATTACATTTATAACTCACCATTCCTTCAAGGAGGTCAAAGTGGTGCTCATGATTCTCTCCCTCTCCATTTAATCATCGCAGCAACCCTGTGAAGTACATTGGCTCATGTGACCATGCCTGGCCACCCAGTGAGTGTCATGGTGGAGTGGGGATTAGAACCCTGGTCTCCCAGGTCCTATTCCACTACTCCAACCACTCCACCACACATTCTGGATGTAAGTCTTACAATAAATATTACAAAGACACTGCAAATCTCCAGGGTTCTCAGCTCCAGAGGAAACTCAGTCTGGTAGCACCACCCCTAGAACTTATCAACACTTGGGCAAATGGGGATGTAGAAGAAGAGAGTCCTTAACCCAGTTAAATGTTGTAGGCTCCCAGTTTCTAATCAAGAAGTCAAATCTTAGCAGACTGATATGCTACATTCAGAATGCAAACCAAGCCAAAAAACACTCTTATTTCACCCGACAAATGGAGAAACTAAAATGCACATGACTAAATGCCTCTCAAAGTCTTTAATAATGAAGTATGAACACAGCTGCTTAGACAGATGCATCACAGCATCCTCTGCTAAATCAGGAAGGCCTCATTTTGCATGAATGATTAATGCTGTTTATTGATCATGTGCACCATCCAAAGTGAGCAAAGTCCTTTGACAAGCAAACCAAGACATAGTCCCTTCTTAAAGTCTATTTTTAGATGCTAATTCAGTGCCTAGGATTGAACTTCAGTGCAAAACATTTGGTTGATCCTGATATGGGATACCACAAATAAAAACAGTGAACCCTGGCAGGGAAACAGAGAGAAGACTGAATGTTGCAGCAAAAAAAATGCTGTATTCTGGGATTCCTGCCAGTTGTCTGAATTATTGTTTGGCTGGGGGTTTTGCTCTTTAGTTTTTTTTCCCTTTAAAAAATTAATCTGTTATGGGGGTTTTGTGTTTGTGTCCCACCAGAGTCTGAATATATAACCTGACTTGGGGCCATTCTTTGCCAGTTTATACCCATTACTGGAGTCAGTTTTCAGTTCAGTTCATAAATTTATTGTTCTAGCCAAAGGCCATGGCTGGAGTCAACACCTTAGATTACTGTTGCAGAAGCTTGTCCCTAAACTCATGTTTACCTGGCCACTGGAACTGGTAACAGTAATACAAGGAACAAGCATTTCCAAGGGGTAAATCTATGACAGGGAAGGAGAAAGCCCATCACTTTCCAACACAGCTTCTCCTTCTAGATTAGAACATCTCCCCATCCACCGGTCTGGGCTTATTTCCAATATTGGAGCTGCGGTGGGAAACATAAGTTGGGCATGCAAGTAATATCTAGCACTTAAACTGATTTTTACCAATCTTGTATTTGTAAAGCATGAGGCCTAAGGGGTTAAGCCCAAGGCATCACTGAAAGATCTGAAAGAAGACAGATGACACCAGACATGCATGTCCTCCTGAGAGGCACAATGGGCAGCAAAAGAGAAAGGGCAGAGCCACCTGAGGTTTGAAATAGTTCCATCCCCATCAGAACATTATTTAATGTTGTTTATTAACCAAAGATAATTCCTGTGTCACATCTTCAACATTCTTGAAGATTCCCAACTTGGCTTGTGTGTGTCAGGTCCTCTTCTCTTGCCATGTGACTAGTTTCCTGAGCAGTCAGTGATAAAATATTTAAGAGCTTCTGCACAAAATATTATTTCTGACACAATATTTGCTTATGCTGGCATCATCCCGAGCACATTTCAGCAAAACTAATTTGGAAGCTCAACGATGCTTTGAGTAGGGTTCTTTGAGCTAAACCCTGCCTTTCTTGTATGGGCATTTTAATATCGGGACTGCTATAAATTTCACCCACCATTTCACTTTGGCTGATAATTCAGAGGATCTTTGGTATTTGTTAAGGATATCCAGTTGAGGCTGTCGGTCTGCTTTTCACTGTCTGTGAGATAAATAACTTTTTTGGCACACGAAAAGCCTCCAGAGGGGTTAGACTAGTCAAGAGTGATGGAGCCATAGCAAAGCATTTTCTTGAGCCTCCGCTAGGATGCTAAGATATGTTTGATCTGTTTTGCACAGCAAGCAATGGTGGCATTGTTGTTATTTTGTTTTGTTTTAATAAAATTTCATCCACTTTAAAAAGAAATCCCACTATTGTTTCTTAATTGAAAGAATGTACAAAAGAATTGTTGATGATTAGCCACTATACAGGACTGGAATTTCTTCCAGGACATATCATGTTTTAATTAGCAGGCAAGGCATTGGGTTGGTTTTCTCTCTTTGTTTTTACTGCACCTAATTTTCATGTGGCCAATAAGAGCACAATCCTAACACACACACACACACACACACACACACACACACGATGTTGATGCTGGGGACCATTTTGGATGATGCATATTTGCTGACCTCCATTAGCAGAGATGGGCACCACCAGTTGGTGGGGGCTCTGCCAAACAGACCCCAGCTCCATCCAGACGAAAGTGGTAGTTTCCCCACCAGTGGTAGCAACTGCAAAGCCCTGAAATGGGATGTTATGGGGTAGGGCAGGTTACCAAAGGCTTTGGATCCAGTTGGCATAGTGAAAAATTACCTAGGATTGCTCTGTTGATCCCTCTGATGGGCTTACTCCTGAGCAAGTTCTCAGAGGAATGCCACCTTTGACATCCAATAAATCAAGAATAAATATCTGCTGAACACGAAGAACCTCCTGCATGTGCAGACTGTCCTATTCACTTTAATGAAGAGGGCAGTACTCTATTACAATATGTGTGGATTCTTTGGGGCAGGAAAGTTTTTTGTTCTTGTCCTAATGCTTACACATTCACAACTTTTGGCAAAATAACTCTTTCTTCTTGGATCCCTACCCCCTTGCCAATCTGTATCCTTGATTGTCTAACTAGGACAAATTTTGCAGACAAAACAAACTCATCAATAGGATGAAGAGAGGTACACTTCTCTCCCCAAAAAGCCCACACACCCAGAGACAGCCACACCCCCACCACACATTTAAAGCACTTCAACAGTCATTGATCCCCCCCCCAGAAAAAAAGAATCATGGGAACTGTAGTTAAGGATGCTGAGAGTTGCTAGGAGATTCATATCAAACTACAATTCCCAGTGTTCTTTGAGGAAAGCCATGACAATTAAATTGGTATAAGAAGGCTTTAAACATATGGTGTGTGCAAAGAGAAGGTAATAAAGCATTCTTCTGAAGTCGCTAATAAGACTCCTCTAAACTGTGTTCCTTGGCACAGCTTTATAAAATCCTGCATGAATTGATTTGCAAAAAACTATTGTCCATCATTTAATTTAATCTTGAACAACAGCCCAAAATCAGATAAGCCACTGCGCTGAATCTGGCATAAGGGTCCTAGTACTGGACGCCTCATGCCAGACGACCAACATACAGGCTGGAACCTGCCCAAAGACAGCAGCTTGCTTTGGCACTGTTGTGCTCTAGCTCTGCTGCACAAAGCCCAGAGTCCTGCTGCCCTAATGAGAGCAGAATGAAGGCAAGAAGATATTTGTATTGCTGCATCCTCAACTACATAGATAGGATAGATTAATTGCAGGTATTTTGTGTTGTTGCGCGCCACCCCAATCTCTGTACGGTGTGAGATTCCAGGGGTTCCAGGCACATACCTAGAGTTCATGTTTCCCTTTGGGAATGAGACACCGTGGAGAGTGTAGTGTCTTTATGATATATGGTTCAGTTACACACACACACATATATATACAATCTGAGCCTGCGATGGATGGGTTCAGAGCATCAGCACCCCAAAAGAGTCTTGCTTTCCTAATCAGAGTATAAACAATAAAGTGACTATGTTTCTTTCCTACAGCCTGGTTAGAACCATTAATGGGAGAAAATACAACCTTGCACATTTTTAGTGTCATCCACCAACCACAAAAGCCAGCCAATAAGCAAACAAATATTAAACTGCTTGCCCTAGAAATTGCCATGTGGCGTTGGGGTGATGTAGAGAGTTGATGCAGAAGGTTACACTGGTGTGGCAGCAGGTGTTGATGCTACTGTGCTATAGCCATATGGCCATCAAAATTTGTTGCACCTGATCACAATATGAAGGACAGAGATGACACAGAATTGGGCGGACTGAGCTGGAGGCAGTATATGGTGTAATAGCGGCTGCAATATTTGTGTTGAATTTGAGAAACCTGGGTTAAGTCACAAAGCTCTCTAGGTGGCCTTGCACAGCTATCTCTTTCAGCCCAGCTTATTTTTATTTTATTTATTGCATTTTATCCTGCATTTCCTTCAAAGAGTCCAGGGCAGTGTACATACCATACTTTTCCGTGTATTTGACAAGTTTTGTTTACTGAAAAATTATGTTTAAAATAGGCAGTCGTCTTATACATGGGTAGTGCCCAAGGGGGGCGTGGGATTGGTTGATGCCGCAAGATGGAGACGGTCTGCAGCAAGTTATTGATGTCTGCAGCAAGGGGCGGTATTGAATGGGTGTTGCTGTGTCAGTTGGGCAGGCAATAGGCTGTTTCTGCCAGCGAGGGGACAAACGTTAGGAGGCTGTTGTGATGCGCTTGAGTGTTAGCGTCGGCCATGCAGGTGAGTGGTTTTTGGCGATCCCCCCCTAAAAAAGGCTCAACAATTCTGGGCAATCTCCCCCAATTTTCTTAATTTTCAGTCTCCCATAATAGGGGGCATCTTACACATGGGGGCGTGTTATACACGGAAAAGTACGGTAGTTCTTTACCATCCCATTGATTTCCTCACAACAGCCCCGTGACATATATTAGTTTGAGAGATGTTGGTTGATCCTAATTTTTTTTCTAATTTATTTATTGCATTAGCCCTATGGCCATAGCACAAAGTAAAAGACCAGGCAGTAGCCTGACACGATTATGCAGGGAATACAACAGTTAAAACAATTGGAGTAAAATCGAACAGGTTAAGACAAATAAAATGAAAATGAAAATGAAAATAAAAAGCACTAGCAGGCGTGGCGACAGTCTCCATGTTGGGAATATACATAAGACTAAGGCTAGGGGAAGTTGTCCAAAAAGGTGGTCCTAAGTTTCAGGGCCTATAATATGTAGATGGCCACTCCACGTGAAACCAAGGGGTTGGTTGATCCAATGAGCTCTGTAGCTAAGTGCTGGAGATTTGAACTTGGAACTCTCTGCTTCCGGTCCAACACTTCAACCAGCACATTACACAGGCTCACAGCTTGCTCCCAAACTCCTTTGAGGAATGGCAGGGTAAAACTATAGGAAACAAATTCTTTCAAGTAACATGAAGAAACCCTTTCAGGCGCATTGGAGCCAGCTGCAGTGATGGGTTCAGGGTAACAGCCTTTTGTCACAGGAGAACACCGAGAGTCAAAATGCTCTTGCCCTGCTAGCCAAGCACAAGATACAGATGTAGCTTCTTCTGCAAGACGATCAGTGTGCCATTCTGCTAGTCTACCTATGTGTGGGATTGGGCTGTAATGAAGTGATTTGTGCACCACGGCACTGCGCTTTTAATTTAAGAATGGATGAGTAAAAATGTAATTCCCTTTGGCAGCCAGCATAGAGAGCAGGTGACAAGATTCTGACTTTTGCTTGGGCTGCCAAGCGATAATGATAGCTCTACAAGCAGCAAAATCTTTTATTAATCATTTGCATTTGTGAACCCCTTGCCACGCTGGCAGGGTTCCCTTTCCCGCAAAGTTATTATGCCGAGCAATCCATCCTGCTCGTTGTTACAGTCAAACGTTAATTCGTAGAAATAATGAGAAAATGGAAATTCAAAATATTCTGCGGCACCAATAAAGGCTCGTGCATCGCCTAAATGTTAGTATGCAAAGTTCATGCAGATCCTGGCATTGTAGCCATTATGGCAGACACTGAAAACAGAGCCTTAATGGAGAAATGCATTCTCAGTGAGCTATGTAATAAGAATTCCTGGCCTGATGCTAAGTAGCTGCATGTGTATGTATAAGCCCCCTTAAAAAAAAAAGCTATAATGGAAGAAATGAAACAACTGCTACATTATGAGAAAGCAGCCTTATGGATGTGGTAAAGTAAGATAAATAGCTGTCATTTCCCACACCCTAATACAGAATCACAGACTCTCAGAGCTAATCTACACAAACAGCACATTGTATGGTAAAACAGTTCCTGGGCTAGACGGCTTCATTCAACAGATGTGACAATGACTGAACGCTCCTTTATGTTAAAATAAACAAATAATCCTTCCCACAGAAAACTTGGAAATCAGGAGAAGGCTAGGCTGAAACTGTTCTTCCTGATACTTCTTTTTCTATGTGAAATGACCGCTCCCCACATCAAATGGGGGGCGACGTTTGCGTGGTCACACGCAGCCCCCTGAATTCCTGGGCGACACCTGGTAGTTCAGCTGGCTGCGCCCTCCCCCAGAAGAGATACCTGGGGTCTCCGCCTACCCCAGTTAACTGTACAATCCCGCCTGGGGGAGGCGTTGACAAGGGATTGGCCAGGTAAGGGGGGGACTACTCAGCCCACACAATAGAGGGTGTAGCTTACCTGGGAAGCAGCATCAGGCATTCGGCGAAATCCTTTAGTCATCTTCCTAAATGGGGGTGACTAGGGGCGTGGAGTCACCACCCCATGCCCCCAGTGCAACGGCAATAACAGGGTTCCCCGTTAAAGGGGTATTGAGGGGAGACATTGGCCATACGCCAAGAGGTTGTCATTGCTCTCCCCACCAGTGGTGGCAAAATGGGAGGGCGGGCTCTCTGCTTGAACATATGTTCTCCAGAGCAAGCCCAATCCCCACACATTCTGGATAACCCTGATGTTTCCCAGATCCCCGGCTGGGGGCTGGGAAGGAAAAACGCCCAATGCCTGAGCCAAGGTCTCCCTACATCTGAATCTTAATAAAGTTGTGGCCAATTTTAATCCCATAGCACATTGTCTTGTGTCATTATTCCACTCGGGGGTCGCCTAGGGTTTGGGGGACTCCGCCTGTCCACGCAAATGTTTTTGCTTTTAAGGTGAGGCATGTCTCCTGTGGCAACGCACCTGGAGTCTGTACACATACAGTGGAGAAACACAACTTGTAAGTTGCGGATAGGCTCTGGTTCAGGTGATAGGTGTGGCACGTGAGGTGGCCACGCCTATGTAAATGAAGGATATTCCGGTAGAGGAATCCAGGGACTCATTGGTTTGGTGTTCCCATTTGGTTTGTTTTTAGCTGCCCTGAGCCTGGGTTTCTGAACTCGGAAGTGCGGGGTATAAATAAAAATTTATTATCATTATCATTATTATTATTTGTGGCAGAGGCAATGGGGAGAGACAGGGGTAGATCTACTGTGAAACCTAAGCTTCAGGTCCCCAAAAGCAACTTCAGTCCCCATTGCTTAAATTTTGGGGTTCTAGTAGACCCAAATTGAGTCACATGACTCAAATTGGTTAATTTTTTGTTGCATATATATCAGCTATCCCAAAGTTTGAGAGTCAGTTGTAGCACAGATAGTGCAAAATGGAGTGTTGCAGTAAGTGATCAGTTTAAAGAATATTTCCACCTTAGGAAATCCCACAACACAGAAGAAAACACACTATGTAAAATGCAATGTGCAGAAGATCTTCAGATTATTTTTGAGCAACACTTTATTGAAGTGTTCCTCAATATTACTACAGTCATACCTCATATTGCGTACGCTCTGTGTTGCGTACATCCGGGATACGCACTCCCGCACCCCGGAAGTGTTTTCCGGAGCGTGCGTGACCACCGGATGCGCAGAATGCTTCTGTGCACTTCGCGCATGTGCAGAAGCGCTGAAATCGCGCGACTTCTGGGTTTTCGGGGGTTTTTTTTACGTGCGTTCAAGTTATGCACGCCCACGTTACACACGGCGACCCGGAATGGATCGCATGCGTAACCCAGGGTTCCACTGTACTGTGTACTTGACAATGCCTATCACGTGCTGTGAAGCAGAAACGAATTTTTCAAAGCTATCCTACATTTTGGCCTACCATGACCGAAGAGCCGTTACGTTCTTCATACATATTGTCTCTAGAAAATGACATTGCAAGGAAGCTCTCAGATGATAAAACCATATGTGAATATGCTGCTGGGGGAAAAAGTAGAAAAAATGTTGTTGTTGTAGTTCAGTCGTTCAGTCGTGTCCGACTCCTCGTGACCCCATGGACCAGAGCACGCCAGGCACGCCTATCCTCCACTGCCTCTCGCAGTTTGGCCAAACTCATGTTAGTAGCTTCGAGAACACTGTCCAACCATCTCATCCTCTGTCGTCCCCTTCTCCTTGTGCCCTCCATCTTTCCCAACATCAGGGTCTTTTCTAGGGAGTCTTCTCTTCTCATGAGGTGGCCAAAGTACTGGAGCCTCAACTTCAGGATCTGTCCTTCTAGTGAGCACTCAAGGCTGATTTCTTTGAGAATGGATAGGTTTGATCTTCTTGCAGTCCATGGGACTCTCAAGAGTTTCCTCCAGCACCATAATTCAAAAGCATCAATTCTTTGGCGATCAGCCTTCTTTATGGTCCAGCTCTCACTTCCGAACATTACTACTGGGAAAACCATAGCTTTAACTATACAGACCTTTGTCGGCAAGGTGATGTCTTTGCTTTTTAAGATGCTGTCTAGGTTTGTCATTGCTTTTCTCCCAAGAAGCAGGCGTCTTCTAATTTCATGACTGCTGTCACCATCTGCAGTGATCATGGAACCCAAGAAAGTGAAATCTCTCACTGCCTCCATTTCTTCCCCTTCTATTTGCCAGGAGGTGATGGGACCAGTGGCCATGATCTTAGTTTTTTTTATGTTGAGCTTCAGACCATATTTTGCGCTCTCCTCTTTCACCCTCATTAAAAGGTTCTTTAATTCCTCCTCACTTTCTGCCATCAAGGTAGTATCATCAGCATATCTGAGGTTGTTGATATTTTTTCCGGCAATCTTAATTCCTGTTTGGGATTCATCCAGTCCAGCCTTTCGCATGATGAATTCTGCATATAAATTAAATAAGCAGGGAGACAATATACAGCCTTGTCGTACACCTTTCCCAATTTTGAACCAATCAGTTGTTCCGTATCCAGTTCTAACTGTAGCTTCTTGTCCCACATAGAGATTTCTCAGGAGACAAATGAGGTGATCCGGCACTGCCATTTCTTTAAGAACTTGCCATAGTTTGCTGTGGTCGACACAGTCAAATGCTTTTGCGTAGTCAATGAAGCAGAAGTAGATGTTTTTCTGGAACTCTCTAGCTTTCTCCATAATCCAGCGCATGTTTGCAATTTGGTCTCTGGTTCCTCTGCCCCTTCGAAATCCAGCTTGCACTTCTGGGAGTTCTCGGTCCACATACTGCTTAAGCCTGCCTTGTAGAATTTTAAGCATAACCTTGCTAGCGTGTGAAATGAGTGCAATTGCGCGGTAGTTGGAGCATTCTTTGGCACTGCCCTTCTTTGGGATTGGGATGTAGACTGATCTTCTCCAATCCTCTGGCCACTGCTGAGTTTCCCAAACTTGTTGGCATATTGAGTGTAGCACCTTAACAGCATCAAAAAATAGAAAAAATAGTATTTTGTAAAATGTGCTTCATGTTGTAGAGGTGTCTAAAATAAAAGATTATATTGACTGTGGTTTTCTATGTTTCATTTCTTCATTCTATGATGTATCATGCATGCATTTATTTCAATAATAATAATAATAATAATAATAATAATAAATTTTCATCCCCTCCATAACTCAAAACCTATAAGGCATAGGAAATTTCTATTCACATCATTGCCTCGGCATGTGAGATAATCCAGTACAGCAATTTTATTCAAAATCTGAGATGTAGTAGTTTTTATTTTTATTTTTTTAAATGTGGTGATCTGTTGTGAAACAACCCCACTGAAGAAGATAACAGTGGTTACCCAGACCTCGTTGCTGGTTGCCAAGGCCCCCCCCCAAAAAAAAAATATGTAGGTCTGCCACTGGAGAGATGAAGTTGAGGAAGTAGGGAGGAAGAGAGCTGTGATTTGACTGGAGGCTGAAAGCATTTGTGGTCCAAAGCCTGCCTCTGGGGACCGCTGCCTTGCAGGAGTGCCTAGTGCTTGCATCCACTTATGTGCCTGTAAATAGAACATTGATGTACAGCTAAACTATGTTACGACAGCAGTAATGAGAATGTAACCAAGGGAGAAAACCTTCAAGACCGGTATTGATTAAAACCCAAATTGACACCAATATTGAGGGATAAAAAGCATCAGCTAAGTTACACAGAGCCCTTTCGGTTTTAAAATAGATCTCCTTCCCTGGTAGAATGAAAGGCATTGCAAACAACCTATTTCCCCTTTCTTCCCACCCTGCTGCATTTGAAGTGGTGGAAGAAAAAGTAGCAAGACTGCATAGTTATCAATCTGTTATAGGGAAGAGTTATGCCTGGGTGAACAGACATATAAATTCAAAAGGCACGATCTTTCAAAAGGATCCCGGGTTTATTTATCACCTGCCTTTCTTCAAATGGCACCAAAGTACCAAGAACTAATTCTAAAATACAGCCTTATAATAAAAAATAAATCCCATAATAACAGTTTAAAACAGTGTATTCCAAGTAATAATAAGGTATCCTTTATAGCAGGTCATCAAAACTTTTCTAGAAGGAAGAGTTTTATACATTTTCTTCTTCTTCTGAAAAGCCTGTACAGAAATGGTTCTTTGGGGGGAAACTTCCAGGACTCTATTTTCAGATGCTCCAGTTCTCATCCACTGGGCTGGGGTATTTAAAATGTGTAGCCTGTAATCTCAGTTTTGATATAGCTTTGCCATTTTTATTGTTATTTTAATTAGCTTTATTAGTAGTAATCTGTCTTGGGTTGATGTTTTTAGAGAATGGTTGGCAGGAAATCCAGCACCGTGCAAACAAAATATAGAACAATAGTAGCGAATAATATCAAGTCAAAGGCCATTGCTTTGACAAAAATATTATTCTTTATATGAAGAGACCTGTGTTTCCATGTTCTTTTCTTCACATGGGTGGACAAAGGCTCCAAATGAATATAGCACTTAAAAGCACTTCAACAACTCACTAAATGCCATAGACGTCCATATTTTTCTAACTAACATCCTCCTTGGGTGGGCCTTGTAAATAAATAAATAAATCAGGATTCTAAATGGTGGAAGGTCATCCCTGTTCTCTCTCACTAATGTACCTGGAGTCAATAATTAGCAATGTTGTGTTGGTTGAAGTAATAATTTATTAAAGTGTGTCTGCCATGAAGAAAGAAATGGAATGATTAGCTTCACATTTTGATCAATTAAGAGCACTCAGGGCAGTAGCTTTTTGAATCATTCCGAATCCCCCAAGGAATCAATTGAGTTGTTAGGAAGTCCACTGAGGGGCATAATGCAGCCCAACTGTTCCTTTATCGCATTTATTTTCACAAATGGTTATCATCACTGGATAACCTTTGCCTCGTGATTCATTCAAAATTACCATCTTACAGAATGACAGTACTAATTTCAACGTGTTTCAGTGGTGGCGGTTGAACCATTGTGAATTAATTGAAGATGCAGGAGCGAACACTTCTATATCTCTCTATGAGTAATAAAAATGCAATCGACCTGATCCCCTCAGCTCTGGAGATGGGTAGAATGGCTGGATCTACAAAGTAATGGTTGGGTGTGCTTTGCCACGTGCCCAGTAGCACAATACATTTCCAGTAAAGGGCACAGATGAACCCTTTGAGGATATACATAGACAGATGTTGCCCACACCAAGTAAATTTCAAGGACTTAATCCAATGTGTGCTTGTCCTTGTTGACCATGGGTGATCCCAAACTGAAAATATATACATATATATATTTCAAAGGACACCTTTATTTGGAATGGGTTTTAGTACGTAGGAGAGAATATATTATCCCTCCAAATAACCCTCTAAATAGAGTTGTTAAATCTCATACCTGATAGCAAAATATATAAATGCTTAGGAAATTGGCTGCAAAGCCTTCCCTTTTGAACAATTCCAGCTTATGAAATAAGCTAGTTTCCACTTATTACCTCACTTAATAAAGAATCAGGCAAAAACTTGTAAAGTAGGGTCACAGCAAAGGCAGCAGTAAAACATTGCAGGTAAATATAACCAGCATCAGGCTTGTGCCTGAGCTGGAGCAAGCTCAGCAATATGTGAATTCATTACAGGTCAAAGAAGAGTATGGAGAGAGAGAAACAGGAAGAAGGGGTGCTATCTCTTGTATCTTCCTGCCATTGGAATCGGGGGAAATGACACCACACAGAGTTCTCTCTCCACCAGTTACATTCCTGTGGTCTAGGTCTGCCTGTCTAGAAATTTCCAGCTCTGTGGTCATTTGCCCCCTAAACTTACTATCAAGAATATGCATTTGCTGAATATGACTGCAATCTCCCACAATTTCTCCTCTGGACACCCATTATCTGCTGTGCGCCATTTTCTCTTGTGAATTGTCGGTGTTGCTAAGATAATACATAAGCTTGCTGTTGTGAAATTAGCAAAGAGCTTGTCATCTTGCAGAACCAAATGAAAAGAGCTTATTATCTTGGTTGTGAAAGCTCTGCACTTCCTCTGTCTACCTAATGGTTTCCTTCCTTTTGAAGCATGATATTCTGGGAATCACCATGACAGGGTGAGCTCCCGTTGCTCTGTCGCTGCTTCTGTCAACCTAGCAGTACGAAAGCATGCCAGTGCAAGTAGATAAATAGGTACCTGTGCAGTGGGAAGGTAAACGGCATTTCCGTGCGCTCTGGCTTCCGTCACGGTGTTCCGTTGTGCCAGAAGCGGTTTAGTCATGCTGGCCACATGACCCGGAAAGCTGTCTGTGGACAAATGCCGGCTTCCTCGGCGTGAAAGCAAGATGAGCTCTGCACCCCATAGTCACCTTTGACTGGACTTAACCGTCCAGGGGTTCTTACCTTACCTTTACATATTCTGGGGATATCAGTTTATTTCCACACTGGCACATGTTGTTGGTAGATGTGGCTCTGGGGCGGATGTGCTCACCTTTGGATGTGATTATTACTCTCTGAGATCACTCTCAGGGACCTTCCCTTCCCCTATGTAACTCAAAGGCCCTACAGCACATCTATTTACAGTATGACTCATAAAGTGTATTATGCCATGTCTGCCCAATAGGCAAGAGAGGGCGAGTGGAGTGAAATGAGATGGGATGAAGACTGTTCAAGTTTATCGAGTGTTTACATCATAGAACTGTTTTATATTGAGAGAAAGATGCCACATGCATAAATCTGTTTCCATGTTTTGAAACCTTTATTGATAAGCCAATAAACATTTAATAGCGGCAACATACACAAACATCCCACTTTATAGCCAAGGCTACTTTCTTCTCTCATTTTCTGTTCAATGGAATATAATAGCCTGAGCACACTGTTCCGACAATGGCCAACACTGCTGGAATCAAATAGTCCATTATGAGCATATACGCTTATTATCTATGTGTAACATACTTGCTATTACAATGTATTTATTTATGAATGAGTCATTCCATCCTCATGCTCTTATCTTATCCATTCTTCCTTCATGATAATGTACCACATATTATAGAGAGCAACTGAAAAGAAAAGTCTCCTCGCTCATCCATCTACTCTCCTAATTTCTTTTTTGGAAACAGCATTTTTTTAAAAAAAATGTGGGATGTTGTTAAACTGTGGGCTTTTGGTTACAGTGAACTGTCACAATGATCCCAGGGGGTGGAAAGATATTGGAAAAATCACTTTAATGCAGATGGGCTGGCTAACTTACTCATATACAGTGAACAAATAATAACTGCTAGAATTACTACTTATCAGTACTACGTCATCATTCTCCAAAAACGATGCAGAAGAAAAAGCAAAGGACACCAAATATTTCAGAACACATTTTTGCCTTTTCAACTTGTTAAATATGAGATATCATAGTCAGTCAGGTGTTGTGACCTATTGCGATGTTGTATGATCTGTTGTCAATACCTCATAAAGGCATACTTGATTCACTAAACAGTCGCTGGTAGCACTGATGCCCAGGCCTGGGGTTCCACATGCCTTAAAACTCCTGTTTTACTTTTCCCAAACCTGGTGCTCTCTAAGTGTTGTTGGACTACAATTCCCATCCCTAACCATTGACTATGTTGGCTGTGGTTGATGAGAGTTGCAGTACAAAACATATGGAGGTTGACAAAGGCAGACATATAACATCAATGTTCTGTGGGCTTCACTGGTTGCTAGTTTGAATTCAAAGTGCTGGTACTTATTTTTAAAGCCTTTTGTAGGCTGTGTGTGTCTAGACTGGGATAAATAACAGAGAGTCTTCTTCTCCAATGTGTGACATTCCCACAAACACACATAGGCCAGCTTTGTATGCCACATCAAACCACAATTAAGCTTAACTATGGTTTAAAGTTGAACACACAGTGTGCTGGTGCACAGTGGCTAAAATAATGGGTGATTTATGCCAACCCCATGCCCACTGCTCAGTGCTGCTGGGAGCTAAAATGTGGTTTGGGTTAGCATTATGTCTCTTTCCAGATAAACCATGAGCTCTAACCAAGATTTGTTCTTGACTTATTGTGTGTAGTTTGTTTGAGGAAAACAAACCATGAGCTCAGGCTTGGGCATAACGCTAAGCTAAACCGTAGCTTAGCTCCTGGCAGCAGCAGAAATGAGGAAAGAGTGAAGCAGCTGCAATTTTAGCCCTGTGCACAGTGAAGCCTAACTGTGGTTTAAAGTGACATGGAAACGAGCCCACAATGAAATCTGGTAGCACCCGATGCCCAGTACTGCAAAATCAATGATGGCCAAAAGGGCTTTTTTCTGTTATATCCCCAGGACTATGGAGCCACATCTCACAAGAAATTCACCAGATCCATTAGCTCAGTCAGTTCAAACAGGCCTTTAAATGTATTTATTTTTTGTTCAGATTAGCTTTTGGCTGTTGAATATGCCAGCAAGAACTGCAATTACTGCTTGCCACTCCTGTTTGAGAATCTAATTTGATTAAATCCCATTTATTGAAGCACAGTGGTTACTTTAATTATTGCATTGTTCCCCACCCCAGGAATATGAAATTGTTATTTGATTAACTTTCTTCTTTATTTAATTGTTGTATTGATGTATGGTTATCTTGATGATTATATTGTTCCCCACCTTGGGAATATGAAAGTAGATAGATAGATAGATAGATAGATAGATAGATAGATAGATAGATATGTGGCTTTAAAAGCAATACAAATGAAGCCCTATTTCCCCTTCCTTCCCTAGAGACTCACTTGCTTGTAACAGATTAACAATCCTAATATAAAAGCTATTCTAGTAATAAAGAAGAAGCCTTAACAACAGGGCAGTCTTATGTCCACTCAGAATGGAATACTGCTGCATTCAGTTGTACTTCCAGCAAAAATTGTTTGGCAGCCAAGGACTGCCATCCTGTATACCCTTCATCTGGGAGTAAATCCAATTAAACTCACTAAGGGCTCACCCACACCTCTATTTGTCCTGCCACTTTCCCCCTGGGGAAACCAGAGGTTTAATCCTGAATTGGACCAAATGGCAATCAGGTTTTCCACATATTGCTGTTTGTTCCAATTCAGCAGTAAACCACTGGTTTTCCAGGGGAAAGCTGCAGGGCCAATGTAAAAGGACCAAGGTATGCAGAAGTAAGTTTCAGAATATTGGTGGGAGTGATGCCAAAGCTGTTTGCAAAGAATTCCATGTAGAATCTACATTGCCTGTGTAATCACTTCCTAGTTTATTGGGTTTTGGTAGGGTTCTGTGTCTTGGCCACATTGTGTCTGTGCTTAAAATGGAAGGGGCAACATTGCTTCAGATGTATCTGGCAGATTCAGCAGAGAACACATTTCTGCATTATTGGGGGATAATTCACATCCATCATTTAATTTTATGAAATAGTAGTATTTATAGAAATGGGGGGGGGGGAGAGAGAATGATCTCCCATACTCAAACGTGCATCATGTATCTTTCATAAGTTCAGGATGGAGCAGGGACTCAAACTTTGGGGCTTCATCATAGTTGAGCAATATATAGAATATAAATCGACTGTGTGCTCCCCACCTTTTGCAGTATTGTATTTTATGTTGATTTAAATATTTTGATTATGGCTTTTAATTGACATTTTTCTTGATGTTTTATTTAATGGCTATTTTAACTTGAGCCTGCCACCCTGGGATTGGTGGCGAATAACTTCAGTAATAAACAAGCAAGCAAAAAATATGTTTTAGATTTCTTATGAAAGAGACCAAAGTGTCTTGAGATTGACCCTGCCTCATCTAAGAACCAGGGAACAAATACCCTGCCTTACACTACATCAGTCAATATTGTTTATACTGACTTGGAGAACCTCCCAAAGTCTTCAGAGAGGGGGTGTTCTTAGTCCTACCTGGAGATGCTGGGGACTGAACCTGGGACCTTACGCATTCAAGGCGAATGCCCTGCCACTGAGCTGTGGCCTTCCCTGCCAATTGGGATAAACAGTTCTGGACCACATGAACCAACAATATGACAAAGTAAGAGGCAGCTTGATATGTTTATTATATACTCTATTGCTTTATTCGTTGCTCAAGTTCTCTCTTTCCAAAGTGAGTTATCTGGCTACAAGGGAACTGTGAAAAATATTAAAGATTAGAGCCAAGCCCATTGCAAGCCCATATTCAGAGCTTGTTCTACAAAAATTCTCACTGTGGTGCATGAGATCTTGACATCAGCATCACAGTAGCACAACAGCTGGGTAATTGGGGATAACTCACTAGGCAATAGCACTGCCAGGAAGGAACCAGAGTCAGCAACCTTGAATGAATCAATCAGGGAGCAAGCTTGAGTCAGCAAAGTAAAACCATTGCCAACAAAACAAAAAGGCAAGTGCCACCTCGGAATGAATGCATTATAGCAGAAATGCTGCATCCGAGGTGCAGAAAATAGCAACACGAATCTGCTTGGCTCTGGGTAAGCCTTAACAGGAACATACTGGGAAGCTTTTAGAGGACAGCAGTTTTTATACAGCTAAAAACATTTCAACTGTTAAGGGCCGAAATGATGTGTCAAGGGTGTGGATGTTTTTTAGTTAAAAATAGCAGCTGTGGTGCAATCAGGATTTGGACCATGGAAGGCAGGGAGTGGAATTTTAATCCTTCTCTTGGTGCCACACTCTTGACACACACAGGAATGGTGAAGTTGCCATTGGCATGAATAGCTACTTCCCTCCCAGGGACAGACTGCAGCTTCATGGGAGGGGCACAGTTTTCATGTGGAATTGCAGCATGGGTGGAAATGCCACTTCCCATGTACCACAGTCCTAATCCTGACCCCCTTTAGCTGTTATTTCGAAAAACAAAAGGCAGACTTAATAAAAATATTGGACATATCATCTAGTTTAGCCCTACGTTGCAATCCTCTGCATACTCTGTTTGAACCCTTTGATCCTTTTCTCATTAGTTCAGTGACCAGAGACTTGGCTACCTAATTGGACACATTGGCTGTTTAATGTACAGGTAGAGAGTCTTTTGAGGGTTGCATTCTTCAGAAGTCACACACCAGTATTGAGTGGAGGCCAGAGCTAAAAGCAGACTGAGAAATGAATGTGACTGTTACATTTGTACAATAGATTCCAGCCACACAAAAGTCAGTGTTTTCTGCACTCCCATACCTCTCACCCATCCATCCAATCTAGCAAGATGCAAGAGGCACCATCTCAGCTCAAGGGCACATGGCAGCCAGCTATTCCATGTGCGTCATTTTATAGCATACTGTATTTTCGAATCACTACAATTGAGCACCGAGCACTTGTGCAGCCAAGATCCTATTCAGGAAGTACAATCAACGTTAAGTGTGTGGGCATTTACTTATGTGCCTATAGAGAAAGTCAAATGGGTTCACAGACAAACCCAGCAACTTTATTTCCTGAGCAATGCTGGGCTTTTATGTAACAGGATAAAGTGAGCACTGCAGGACTTGGACACAGAGAGAGAGAGATTACCAATATTTGGAAAGCCTACAAAAAAGACTGAGGTGTTCTGGCTGTGAGATGGAATTAAATAACCTCTAGGAAAACGTCTCCCTCCCTGCCTTCCTCTCCATTTCTGGGAAACAAGAACATACTTATTGCTATTCTGGGTGAGACCAGAGGACCATTTAACCTCATGCATCAGAAAACTTGGAAACAGCATGATGGAGACTAGCAATGCCAGTTATTTTCTGCCAGTATCTTGTAGGTGAACCTTTCACTGGTATCCTCCATTTACTTGTCCAATCCTTTTGAAAGAATTAGACAATACAAAATATGTATTGTGCCCATCTGGTCCAGTTGCAAAAGAGAGCAGGGCTTCTGTACCTGTAAGAGTCGAAATTCCCTCTACAGGTGCAGGAGCCCAGCCCTCTCTTTCATTATTATTTTATTTTTTATTTACAACATTTATAGCCTTTTTTTTCTCCAGGCAGCTCAAGCTGACAAATGTGGTTCTCCCACTCTTCATTTAATCCCCATAACAAACCTGTGAATATTGGGAATATTGGGAATATTGGGTTAAGATGAGAGGCATTGACTGGCCCAATGTCACCCAGGGCAGATCTACACTCATGATTTATATCGTTTAAAAATGTGTTATTAAAATGTGACACCAGAGGGCGCCGCAGAGCAGTGAGAATCTGGCAGCGGGAAACTACATTAAACATTATAGAACATTATATTTAATAATGTTTAAAAGATCGATGTTGATCTAACCCATGAGTTTCAGGGCCAAGTGAGGATTTGCATTCTGGTCTGCCAGGTCTAATCCCAATATTCCTACCACTGCAGCACACTGACTGACAAAGTGCACCACCTGAAGATCTATTTTATTTTACTTGTCCTGGTCAGTGCTACTGTTTACAGAGATGTAGGAAGGAGCACCTCAAAAGTACAGCAAATTGTGATACCTCTAATCTGTCTTTTCTCGCTCTGTTTTCCTAAGCAAGAAGGCTCCAATTGTTTAGTCTTCCTGAAGAAAAATACTCCGTTTCCTGTGCTTTCCTCTGCTACCCTGTGGCAACTTTTCTGATGCAGCACAATCAGAGAATAGTCTGCACAGTGGGGATAACAGGTTTCCATCACAGAAATATATTAGCTGTCTGACGTTGCAGTCCTAACTACACTCATGTGGAAGTGAGTCGCACTGAATTCAACAGGACTTACTTCTGAGTAGGCCTGATTAGGATTGCACTGTAAAGTCAATCCCTTTCTTAGCAATTTGCAACACCATTTTATGCATAGCTTCTCATAAGTTCAATGGGCTGTCCTCCAAGGTTAAGTGTGCATAGATTTCAGCTTGAATTATTCTTTCTCACTGCTCTTGCACATTCAGTTGCTATCTTTGGTGAATTTCCCATGAGATCTTTTTCCTTGGGGTAAAAGCCCCTATTAGGTGTACGTACATTTTAATTTTTTTGTTTATATTTACTTCTTTGTTGCACAATTGTATATAATTTTGCTCTTCTGTTGGCCCATTGCCCAGCTTAGAGACAGCTATCTGAACAATCACTAATAATTCCTCTTTGAATGTGCAAGCTGTTTTACAGTTTTTATTTTGTTTCTGCTCTCACAATGACACTGAGAGGCTGGTTATTTACATCCCTATTTTTAATTTTTACAAACAAAGAACAGATGCTGAGAGATAGCAAGTTGTCCAAGATCACCCAGTAAGTCTGTAGCTAAGATGTGCTTTGCATTCAAACCCATTCAGAATGTTAGCCCTTCTTGGCTTTGGGTAACAACAATACAGTACCAGTGAAGTTGCTGAGGCAAGGGAAAAGAAGTGAACCATACTTGGGTAATAACAACATTACAGGCTCTGCAGGTGCCAGTTGTCAACTCTCTTGTGATGCTGGAGAAACGTTTAGTGCATAATAAGGAGTAGCAATGGTGGTTGTTGTTTTTTAAATATTTTAGTGTGATGGGCTTCAGTGCACAACAGCCTGCAAATCTAAATAACAAGGAGAAGGAGAAGCCTGTGTTACAGCAGTAAATTCCATAGATTAAATTATTCATTGTGTAAAGAAGGTACCTCACACACTGAATAATTCAATGCGTGGAATTCACTGGAACAAGTCACTGAGGTGGTCTCTGGCTTAGGTCATCTTTAAGAGGGCAATGGCAAAATTCAAGGAGGAGCTATATCTCTATGGCTAACTATCAGTCAGTATAGAGGGAGGGAGGGAAAGTGAAGAAACAACTTCTGGCTCCTCCTGTGCTGTCATCATCCACTTGTTTGCATTCTGCCTCTGGGCTCTGTGAGGGAGAGAGCAAATGAGTAGCCAGGAAATGCCATGGTTGTTTCATCTTTGCGTGGCCAGGTGGAGTCCCCCAAACCCCGGGCGGCCCCTGAGGGAAATAACAATATGTGACAACGTTCTATGGGATTAAATTGGCCACAACTTTATTAATATTCAGATGTAGGGAGAACTTGGCTCAGGCATCGGGAGCCGGGGTTCTGGGTAATTTCAGGGTTATCCAGCATGAGTGGGGAGTAGGCTAGCTCTGGAGAACATATGTTCAAGCAGATAGCCGGCCCCCCCCGTTCGCTGCCGCTGGAGGGGGAGGGCAGTGACGACCTCAGGGTGTATGGCCAATGCCTCCCCCCTGAGACCCCTTTAACGGGAACCCTGTTATCGACACCACAATGGGGGCGGGGGTCACCGCCCCACCCCCAATTTTGTAAATGACTAAAGGATTCCGCCCAAGGCCTGTAACCGCCAAAGTTGTGACGAATTGCTATGGGAAAGGTGAAACCTGCCAATGCAGGGAAAGTCCTTTCCTGCCCTTCAACAGCGACCTTGACATAGCAGCGCCCGCGTGCCTGTGTGGCTGCAGAAAAGAATGTGGTTAACCTGCAACATAAATGTCAATTGAGGGAGTGGAGGGTGGGGAAGCTCTGAATCCAATGGCCGCTTCCCAGGTATGACTCAAGCTCTATTGTGTGTACTGAATAACCCCTCCTTCTACCTGGCCAATCCCCCTGGCAACACCTCCCCAGCCGGGATTGGGCAGCTGCTAAGTAGATGGAGTTCACAGGTATCCAACCTGGGAAGGTGGGCCAGACACAACTGCCAGGGGCTGCACCGTGATCCAAGGGGATTACTCGCAGCCACGCAAAAGGTGCACCCCATTTGATGTGGGGAACGCTTATTCTCACATTGCCGCCTCCCATTGTCCCAAGCTCACTCAGGCCCTCTGGTACTTTTCTGTGGCTATATTCTGCGCCAGCTTCTAGACCATTAGTAATGATTTTATTCTCCTTTAGTTTGTTACACAATGCTTCCCCAATGCTACCATATTATTGCTGTCGGGGGGGGGGGGTAATAACACAACAAAAGCAAGGGGAAAAAATAAGCCAGAATATTTGAGGTATAATAAGCCATGAGATTTCAGCAGGAAGTTATGGGGAAAGCACTGATTGGAACTGAAGCCATGTGACCATCTCAAAACCTATATTTGAAATAAATTGAAATCCTATTTAATATACATGGCTGAGTCACACATGCAGCCACTCATGTGCAGCAGCTGAATGTGTTGAACCAACTCTATTGAAAAATCCCACAAAGGGGGATTCAACCAATCGGTATCATCAGCAGAAGCCATGCAAAAGGATTTCTGCTTCTGCAACAATACTTCTCCCTCTCCTACCCCACATGCCCCCAGAATTGGCTCAGCGGGGTGGTTAGGAGAGTCCCTGGAACTGCTCATGAACGGAGCAGAGGGGATATTGTTTTGCTTGGCAAGCTGATATGGTTGCCATTGTGAAACGATCAACATAGTGCTAGATTGAGGCAGCTTTGCGTGACAGTTGTGTTTGAGTCATGCAAGCGAACTGACTCTGGACATTGAATTTTACATGCATCTGGTAGCTATCCTGTGTGTAACTACTGTACAGAGTTCTGGCCATAACTCAGTGGTAGAGCACCTGCTCAGCATACAGAAGGTTGCAGGTTCAATCCCCAGCATCTCCAGGTAGAGCTGGGAGAGATGTGTTGAAATTCTGGAGAGCTGTTGCCAAGTCAATGTGGACAATATTGAGCTACATGGACTAATGATCTGACTCGGTATAAGACAACATTCCTGTATGAGAGGCATGCACGCATATGAATAACTGGAGAGAAGGGCTGCTGGGCTGTGGACAGCTAAGTTACCAGAGCTCCATTTACTTCCATGGGATTTAAGCAACCCAACCCCAAACAGGATTGAGGCTAAGGATCTCACATGACGCTCATAGAAACTCTGCCCTGTTTACTTTGCAGTGTGAAAAATGTGTGTGCTGGAGGGAGGGAGCACGGTCTTTTATTAGGAAATAACCACTGACACCTGCTTTCTCGAAGACAACAACAACACTGCTTCTTGTTTGTACATACTGCCATCATTATTCCCCAGCTGGTGCGTTTGATTTATGACTCTTAATATCTTTGAAGTAATGCTTGTGGTAATTGCAGTTATACTATTGATTTTTGACAAAGCCATTTTATTCCATATGAAACCATTGCTTTCGAATCAATGGCTCACGCGCTACTAGTTCAGTTGTAATAATGTGGGCATTCTGGTAACCCGTAGCTTGTCAACAACTCTTGTTTATCATGCCACAGCTTTAAAGGCCTGAAGAAACTGCTAAATATAGACACTGGATGTTCACCAATTCGTCAGGCACCGTCCCAGCAGCCTCATATATTTTATGCAGAACAAAACATCCTTAATTAAGTAGGCCTTGCTGTGAAAAGTGGGGGCATTGCTTGCTTCCTAGGGAACTTTGCATGAAAGATTATTAAGCATTCCAGAAAATAAAAGTGAGACATACATGCTGCTTCTTTCTTTCTTTCTTTCTTTCTTTCTTTCTTTCTTTCTTTCTTTCTTTCTTTCGGCATAGAAAGCACCAATGGGGAAATCTTCATTACACTAACACAGGGAAATGGCTAGCAAAAGTTTTTAATAGGGTATCTTTTCCCAGTAGACACACTGAAGCTAAAAGTAATGTACTGTACATTCCACCACAGCTCTCAAATCACATTTTTATGAAATTTAATGATATTTGGTAACATTCTTATTTACTGTGCATGAGCCTAAATTCTTTACCAGAGATTAGTGGTACTCAGCAAACTTTAATAGGGGGAATAAAAAGGGTGAGGGAGACAAATCTATGACTCAGCTAGTATGGTAAAGAAAAAGTGTTTCATATGTGTTGTATATGCAATATAACACTGTGACACTAGATGGCGCTGTGCAGTCCCTCTTTCCCTACCTGATTTTCCTGTATGAGTTTACAACGTATTTAACTGAATCGTTTCTTTGACATGTCTAGATCCAGCCCTACATTCCTCCAGCCTATACTTTCCTTCCAGTTTATGACTTGTTAGTGTTAAAATGTTGGTAGCATTCCCCATGATTCTTTATGTTCTGATGTGACAAACCAGTGTTAACAGCAAGTGAGAGAAAAGCTGGAATGGATAGCTGTGTGAATGAAAGAATGAATGAGTGAGTGAGTGAGTGAGAGAGAGAGAGGTAGGGGGAGGGACTGGTGGGAGGGTTGCATTTGGGGGGAACACATAGGTTAGTTTGCACTTTTGTCCAAGTTTACTTTGGGATTTCTTAACAACAGCCTTAATAATTTCCTGCAGCATAAGATTTTTTTTATTATTGGACACGGCCTTTCACAACAGCTTTGTAAGGTGAATGCTTCATTAAATGTTCTTCACTCCTTTGTGTCACAGGATATTTTGGCAGCAATGGTAGGAGTTGACCCAAAGCAATTGGGTTTCCCAAGAAGTGCCAAAAATGCAAACTTTAAAAGCATCAGGTTTCCCCTCTCTGAAGAAATCTTGCCACTATTTTGGCAATCTTGCTATTATTAGGGAGGATTCTCCTAAACTTACACTTGGGCACAATGCCTGCTTTGTTCAGATATAGATTCCCACATCTTATCTTGAGTGTTTTTACTTAAATCTGTCGACCTAGTATTTCTTCTTCCTATCATTCATAACCGCCAATATTATATATCATACATTGTCACTTTCTGTTTTCCTTGTATCAGTAATTCTTCAAATGCAGTTTCCTTCTCTCTCAATTTACTTTGAATTAAGTTTCTTAATTGGAAATATCAATATCAATTTCTTATTACTCCTCTCAATTAATTATTGATAGGTACAAATATCACTGTCCTTAATCGATTGCTTTAATCTTACCAACCCTCCTTGCTGCCAATCTTCTACAAAATTCATTGCCAATACAGTACTTCTGTACAAAATGACTCTCATGGGGACACTAAAGAATTTAATTTCTGTTTCACTTTATCCCATACCTTAAATATAAATCTCATTACTAGCATTAACACTTTCTGCCATCTCCTCTTCTCACTACTTTCCCATAACATACACAGTAGAGGTATTTTAAATTCCTTTTGTTCATATTTTGTTAGGGCCCATTCTGGATCAAGCCATTCAAGCATTGCCTGTAGCTGTATTTCTAATATATTGGAGAATCCTAAGCCCTCTTTTTTCTTTCATTTTAACTGAGTTTCCATTTCCTCTTTCCCTGCTTTTTTGTATAGTTCTTTGCCACTGACATTTAAAGAACGAGGTTTTGGAAGAGCTAAATAAACGTCAACAACATACACATCTTCAGTTCACTCACCTAATTCTTCCAAACTAAGGTATATTAAAGTTTTCCTCAATCTCAAACTTCTTCTGAATTGTTTTCATGAGAATTTTGAGACAACCCTCCCAAAAACTCCATTCTACATCCTGTTTCCCGAATTACTTTCTTAACTTGTTTCAATTAGTTTATTGGATCCAAAGTTGTTAACATTGTAACTTCCACATTATACCATTATTTTAATTTCTTCTGCCTCTAACCTTCCCTGTCTCCCTCTTTATTAACTTTCACGAGAAACTTAAAAACATTCCTATTTTCCCAGGCATTTGATGGCTGAAAGTTTCTGTTCCTGGCATCCTTGAAATTATTTGCTGTGAGAGTATGTGATTGCTTTTATTTCATTTTTATTATGTTGTTTTAAGTTTTATGTTGTTTTAATCAGGGGGCTGATTCCGGAGCAGAACACACAAGCCCCACCCACCAGATGCCAAACAGTTTACTGATCAAATGAGGCCCCGGTGTTTTTCTTACAGTGTGAACAGTTCAAACAAATGGGTGGAACGAAGTCTGTTGATCTAACACATTATTTAAAAAGAAAAAGAAATGAAGGTTGAGCAACATACAGAAATAAAACATCGAGACCCAAGTCTCCATTACTTGCCCTCAAAGTAAAATTGCAGGGTATGCATGACATTCAGGAGACTGAGCTGGTTTGAATCCCACCCCCCACCCCCCACCATCACTGCATTCCTCAAGCCTCCATTTCTCAGTGTGCTTTTCCCCATTGACCAGCAAAGGCCTGATAGTGTTTGAGAGCTGCTGACTCCCCGCACACTAAATCAGAAACGGTGAGGGCATCCAGCTATGACCACAGGGAGGCTATTACTTAAACCTGCCCTTTCTATAGAAAGACTTCACCAGCCTCATTCTTTCAATGATGTTTTATTTCTTTGTTATATAGGCCAAACAAGGCCAGTTAGCACCGAAAGTATTTTTCAAAAACCAAACCACACAATAGCAGAAGGTAGAAAAGTGGGTGTATGGCTCTTAAAAGCCTATTAAAATTCACTTTATTGAAGTCAATTGCTATTAAAATAATGCATGCACATGATCATGCACAAAACAATCAACATGTATATAACTTCACAAACTCTTCCAGTTAATATGATTTCTCTTGTGTGGTTCCTTCTTTTACAGAGGTAAACCCATATTATTATCGTTTAAACATACCATGTTTTTTTTCAGGTGATGAGTTTCTTCCCCTGTCCTCCCCCTAATTCAATGAATTTATCCGACTCTATTTTAAAGCCATCCACAAGGGGTGGCCATCATTGCCTCTTCTGGGAGCAAGTTCCATAGTTTAACTATGCACTGTGTGAAGAAGTACTTTCTTTTATCTCCCTTCAACCCTCCAACAATCCGCTTCATTGGATGTCCACTAGTTATAGTGTTAACGAGAAAGGGAGAAAAAGCATCTCTCTGTCCACTTCCTCTATGTCATGCATGATTTCATGCACCTCTGCCATGTGCCCTCTTGCTTGCCTTCTCTCTAAACTGCTAAATCCTGCAACCTTTTGTTGCAGGGGACTTGAGTGTTTTGCACCACAGCTGCAATCCCATCTATACAGATCCCATGCAAAGGCGCGCGGGGGGGGGGATAATAGAGGGCTTCTTTCTGCACCTTTAATAGTCAGACGAATGTGAACTGATTCCCTCTGCTGATTACATTCCCTCTCCTCCACAGCTGTCAAAGGTGCAGGAGCCCTGACCTGTTTTTGTACCTAGCCACCCTGCCCTGTGTCCTTCATTTCTGTTCTTATGCAATAGCTCCTTTTAGTTTGATGCATGCCTTCTGAAAGCTGTTTGCTGTTTTTATATTTAGGACTTGATATATCGATCTGCTCCTTAGAGTTGGAGGCATAGCTAACGGCAGGCGGCTTTCCAGCTCAATGAATGCTACCACCGTACTGTACTTATCACTATGTTGGAGAATCGATATATATTTGCTGATGAGTATCTGATTTTCCACCCAACTAAAATGCCCATGTCAATTTGTTGTGGGTGAGGTGTTAGCCCTGCTGTAAACAGGCTCAAATGACTCTCCTGCACAGTCTCCTTTGTTCCCCACAGACTTAAGTTTCAAGGCTGAAAACAGAGTGCCAGCAGTTTCCTTAGAAAAACAAAAACCCTCCATTCTGTATGCTCTGCTGTAAAATCTCAGTTGGATGCTTTGCAATCCACTCTCTCCTTCTCACTAGATGGTGCTCTAGGCCTTCAGCACAAGGATGGTGGGGAAAGAAGAAAAAACAGCTAAGAAAGCATCAAGGAGCTGGCTGCACTGCCACCAAGGTATTATTCTGATTAGCACTGCTAACCCTCCCAGTTCTACCCATCCAGGTAGCAGTTTGTCCAAACATCAGTTTAAATTAGCAGAAGATTACAGTAAGCATTTATGGCACACCCAGCTGTAAAGGACACACATTTGCATTTACAGGATCAAAGCCCCCTGTTGATCCTGTTGAAAAGCTAAATGCAGGTATTTATTCAGGAAGTAACAATTAATCTTCTTGGCAGAAAGAAATTCTTTATACCTGCCGCTTAAAAAATTTATGGTCTCAGCAGGTGACTTTATTAGCTTTAAAACACAGGGTGTGTTTTTCTTCTTCTTAGGAGGTTTATTGACTATGCCATCTGATTAAATGCACTGTCTAGAGGGTTAGACTGAATCTTTGTACTGATGTACAATCCTACACACACTTATCTGGGAGTAAGGCTCAATAGGACTCCTCTGAGTATGAATGCATAGACTTGCATTGAGGAGAAAGTTGGTGTGCATTCTAGGAGGTAGCTATTGGCTAGCCCTTCCCTTATGTAATGTGTTAAAATGTAAGGACATAGGAAGCTGCCTTATACAGAGTCAGACCATTGGTGCATCTAGTATTGCCCACCTTGGCTGCCAGCAGCTTCAGAGTTTCAGGCAGGAGATCCTGAGGTCTAAAGACCTGTGACTTTATGTGAGCAAAGCAGATGCCACTGAGCCTCTACTGAACAGACAGGCTGTAATCCTGTACAGTACTTGCTTACCGGTACCTGGGTTAAACGGAGTGGTACTTACATTTGAGTGGACATGAAAAATAGCACTGAAAAATGGATAAACAGTTTTTCCTGTCTTTCCACTGGAAACACTGGGAAGCATTTCCCACTGCAACTGTGTCCCAAGAGCATGTAGCTTATGTATGTAAAGGCAGCACCATGCAACAGGTTTTTTCTTGCCCATGTGCCTGTTTGCTAAGAGAGGTTGAAGAAAAAGCTGCTGGGAGGGCCAGGGCAAGCTAACACCAGCACCAGCCAAAATTCTTCTCACATGATTATCTCTGCAAATAAGAATTCTTCCTTCTACTTCCTTTGCAACAGATGCCACTTTGCACACGACACTTTTTGTGCACACAAATTTCATGCTGGAAAAACATGTCATAAAGCGTTGTGCTCCCTCAGCCTCTCGTGTCAAGTCCACCTGCATTTCCTAAGCCACCATTAAAAGCTCCCTAGCTCCTAGAGCCCTTTGAGGAAACTGTCCTCATTTCTTGTGCTTTACCAAAAGGATTTATTTCTGTCTTTTTATTTTATTTAGTGAGGGCAGAAGTTCACTTCCCATGGGGAGACTTTCCTTTGTGTTGAAGCACAGATGTTGGGCCCGGCTTTCCTCTTGACTGACGTACTCACTGCTTTCAGATTTGGATGTTATCCATTTCAGTGGATATCAGAGATTCATGTTCAGTTTAAATATGGGAGACATTTAGGTGTGACATCCTTAAGATTTAGGATTAGCTACTTGGCTGAGACATTCCGTGATACGCAACAGGGATTTCTCTGTGCCTTGCTTATGGTCTACCGGTGAGTATAAAAACCAAACACTGTAGGGTTTGAAAAAGCAGTAAATGCACTTGCATGCTTAAGCCTGACCAAAGCACTGTTTTATTTAAAGTTACTTGTTATCATGACTCTGGCTGCAGTCAGGGTCCAGGGCACATAATCCAAAGGAGAGGCACCCCAAAGACCAAACAAAACCTGCAGAAGGGCTACAGAAATGCCAGGCAAATACCTTAACATTAGTTGAGGAGTAAGTTCATGCAGAGTCATGAAGATAGAAGCCACAAGATGGCCAGAGAGACTGCTACTGCTTCCACTAACATATAAGTATGTGTAGTAATGGGAGTTGTAGGAATGAGCAAGTGGGTAAGAGTCCATGCTGCAGGTGAGATACACACATGAATAAATGTATTTTGCAGAGAAGGAAGGAAGCCCAGCCCAGGATGCACATACCTATGAGGACTATGATCACTCTGCATGTTCTGCCATTTCTTTGTTTTTGGTTTTTAAATTTTTTTAAAGTGCTTTAGGTGCCACGGCTGAACTATGGCATAGAAATACAGTGAATATATAAATACATAGAGAGAGCATTACTGGTTCATTTTTGGAGCAACAGACTAATGCAGTTACTTTCCTGGAAAACAAGTGAAAGTGTTTCCTTTCTGACTTTAGTGTGACACACACACACACACACACACACAAAAGCAGCAGCAGCAGCAGCAGCAGCCTATATATTTGTTCTGAAACAGCTGGGACAGAGTCTTTTCCCCAATCAGGAAAAACTTTTAAAGCAACAACAATAATAATAACAACAACAACCACGATTTATTTTGTATCGGATAAAGTAATGCTTCTTCCAGTTTTGAAACTACATAGAAGCAAGTGGGGCAGGGGGAAGACTTCAAAAAGCCAGAAAGATTAATCAGGAAACAAAACAACGACTTCAGTTTTCTAGGTGATACAACGACTTCAGTTTTCTAGGCTCAGTCCAATTTATGAACAACCACCGCCGGCTACCAAGTATGTGGAATGGAATCTCTGAAGAACCCTCCAGATAGTTCCCCCAAAGGAGAAGCTGCCAGGAATTGAAATGGTGCCTCTTGCTAGGGAGGTAGCATTTGAACAGGGTCTCCTTGTGGCAGCAACATCAATGGATCACCCTGCCACTCAGGAAATGCCCCTTTACCAGGGCACAAGGTGAACTCAGGTATGACTGAGATGGAAACACAGTTCCATGTCCACAATAGAATAACACTGAAAATGGAGTAGTCAGGTTATTAATAAGCTCAAGTTTTTAATTAGGAAAGAAAACACTTTCCATTGTTGCAGGAAGGCATGATGTGTTGAAGGCAAATTAGAGTGTCAGCCACTTGGGGTGGGGGTGGGATGGGGAAGCTCATTAAAACAAAAGAATACAATTTCCTTTTTGTTCTGGAGAGGAAAATGTGGGCTGCATCTGATAACAGAGGTAGGGAGGAGGCTGACTCTCAGCAGAAAAAAACACAACCCTTCGCATCCTTCAGGAGGGCTGTTGAGTATTGAAGAAGAAGCAAACAAACCTCTGCAAAGGTTTATTATAAATACATTAATTGGCTTATATGCCTCTCAGGTTAGCATCGTGCAATCACAGCTTATTGCAGAACAACACTCCCTTGAGGCATTTTTAATAGTTTGCTTAATGAGTCTCTCTATTCTAGATCCTACACTGGGGTTTTCCTTACCCTTTTTTATTGCAAGGTTAGGCATGTTCCTTGGGGAATGCAGGGGCCACCACAAAATTCCTAGGGATCAACATGTTTGAAAGGTTATCTCTAAACATCTTTGACAAAATTCTGGCAGTGATCGGCCAATTACAGAGCCAGGGTGAGTGCAGTGGATAGCGGAGACAACCCTTACTCCTCAATGAATTTCGCTGTAGTGAACTTGGGTCAGTCACCACCCACCAGACAGACCCGACTTCACTTGAGTTCTGTTGATGATGAATTGGGGGGAAACTCACTGGGAAAGCAGAGATACAGAAATAAACTAAACAAATAAGTATGCTTAGTGTGAGAGCCATAATTCTGTTGAACTACACTTGTCCAGTGTCAGCACATACAGACATGCCGGGGGGGGGGGGGGAACCAACCAATGGTGATTCAAGAATCAAGCTCTATTAATTGGTTGATCTTTTTTCATGTCCATTCTACAGTGTAGATCAAATGTCTGGAATCTTTGGCTCTACAGATGTTGCAGATCTTTTTCATTTATTTATTTAACTTTATTTACCCCCCCCACACACACACACACAAACACCTGAGGATCACAGGGCAATTAGCAATATAAAAACAAAATACATAGTAACAAACAAAAACAATACCACTGCCTCCTGCCACAAACACAGTTTAAACAGCCATGGATTTTTTAATTGGCCGAAGGCCTGGGAGAAAAAGAATGGTTTTGCCAGGTGACTGAAGATATTTAGTGAAGAGTCCAGGCGAGCCTCCCTGCGGAGAGCATTCCACAAACGGGGAGCCACCAAAGAAAAGGCCCAGTCTCGTGTTGCCACCGTCTGGACCTTTCGTGGAAAAGGGCTTCAGATTATGATTGCAGGTTCCTGGTTGGTTCACTTCCCATCACCCCAACCAAGCATGGCCAATAACCAGGGGTGATGGGAGTTGTAGCTCAAGACAGCAATATTAGGAGAGCCAAAGATTCCTCACACAATGGGCCTAGCTACAGGACTGCCTCAGTATTCCATCCTCAGGATGGTACTATCCTTCCCTCCACCCATCACTTTAACTGGATGACCAGGGCCTAAGTATCTTAGATTTTACGCTCATGGGTCATATTTGAATGTTACATGTCTGTGTGTACATCTGGGACACTGGCGGTGAGGCTGAGTTATTGACCCAATCTGGGAGATATATAATATGATCCAGCCTTGTAAACGTAGTTTAATATCACATTGAAGATAAGCCCAGAGGAGGAATCTTAAATCCATGAATATGCTTCTTATCGCACCATATCTTCTTGTGTAAAGAATGAGATAGACACAGAGGGAAGTCAGCGATGGCTTGGGAAGGGCTTGCTTATCCCACCCCACACACACACCCCGCCAAACAATGGCTTCTATAGGAGCAAAGTGGCAAACTCTAAAGATAATCCAAGAGGATATTGAAGACTGGATGCTGCAGAAGGAGAGCTGCCTTTCAACTCTACTCTGTATGCCGTTAGAACAGAAACTTGCTGCACTGGGAGTTAAGCTTAAAGGGAAAATGGAAAACGTGGGGGGGGAGGCCCCTGAATCAGTACAAAGAAAGAATCAGTACCTTAAAAAGCCCAGCTTGATAGCTCAAAGGCTCAAAGGGGAATTTGAATGAAGGGCAATCTAGTCCTTTGCTAAGAAATAGAAACCTCAGAAAACAGTAAAAGGGAGTTTTAATAGATATTCCTAGGACTAATGGAAAATGCTGAGAGGGATTCTCCTGGAGTTTTGGAGACAAATCTTTAGATCAAATCTGAATCTTCCCTTGAAACTGCTAGAGCACTTCACCATCCCACTGGGGCAGCTGCAATGAGTGAAAATTCTCACTTTATGGCTTCCAAAGCTGTGAAATTTAAATTACTTAACTATAAATTGCTTCAGAAATACTGTCTGATGGCTTATCTTGCAGCCCAAGGAAGTGGAGATATAGGGAAGAAGATGGAAGTTATGGATTTATGCACAGACCTGTTGTTACCTGCAAATGCTGTATCCTTTCAGGCATTCAAAGACAGAAAATTGGGTATTAGATTACTGTTTATTAGAGGACTGCTTCCTGAGATATTCGTTTCAGTCAAGTGCCCTATTTTACAAAGAACAGTTCTCTATTTGAAGGACTTTGTGCTCCAAATCTGGTTTAAAGGACCATAAGGCGGCAAAGAAAGAGAAGGCTTGAATTTACCTATCAACAGCATCTGGTTAGCAGACTGAACATCATCTGGGCACAGTCTTCCTGGATGTATTGTATTTCTATTTAAATTAACAGTTACTGGTACTATTCCTAAATTTGCATCTATACATATCAATTTGCACACCTTCATTTTATGCAAATCAGTGTTCTTTTTATTTAACTTCTAATACCACTAGAAAAGATCATCCTTGGATTTAGATTGTGTTGCTGTAAATATGCTGATAGCACACAGCTCTATTTATTTATCATTTTCATCTAACACAGCAATGGGAACATCTGTCCTGTATGCCTATTTAAACGTGCCAGACTACTGAATTTCACCGGTGAGGCCATTTTGAACACACCAGACACACCTACCAGTCACCTGATCTGAGCACTATGTGTGCTTGCTTTTTGATGGTAAAAGAGAGCACAAAAGGTTTATGATCTTAGCACTGTGGTCCCACAGCGCTAAGATCAGTGATAAGCCTTGGCCTGCTATCTTTTAAAGGGCAGGCAGAAGCTTATCTCTAGACTTATCACTGTGGGGCTACAGGAGATAAGCTTGTGCCTTCTCCTAGAGGTTTGAACTTGGAATCACTTGATAATATATGATGCCAGGTGATTATTAGATGTGTGCCTTACCCACATTGAGAAGCATATAATAAAGGTAAAGGTACCCTTGACCGTTAGGTTCAGTCGCGGACGACTCTGGGGTTGCGGCGCTCATCTCGCTCCATAGCCCAAGGTAGCCGGCATTTGTCCGCAGAGAGCTTTCGGGTCATGTGGCCACTTCTGGTGAACCAGAGCAGTGCACGGAAACACTGTTTACCTTCCCGCTGGAGCAGTACCTATTTATCTACTTGCACTTTGACGTGCTTTCAAAGTGTTAGGTGGGCAGGAGCAGGGACCGAGCAACGTTCATCTCTCCTCACAAAATGTTCTCTTTACGTAACAGCAGTTATACATCAATTGGGAGGGGCTACAGCTGACTAATAAATAAGGGCTTGTAGGCAGGTTCAATGCCTGGCATCTCCATTTAAATAGCCAGGCAGCAAGTGATGAGTGTCCCTGCCTGATGAGACCCTAGAAAACCATTTCCACAGTAGGCATTATTCAGTTAGGTCAGCAGTGGGGAACCTGCTACCCTCCAGGTAATCTTGGACTCCCAACTCCCATCAGCCTCAGCCATGATATTCCATGGTCAGGCATGACAGCAGCAGAAGTCCAGCAATATTTGGAGTGCCATGGGTTCCTGCTCCCTAGGCTAGATCGCTAAGGAGCCTGATCTGGTACTAGGCAGTTTTCTATCTTCAAAATAACATGCATGAGTTATTTGGAAGAGTGCCATCTGCTTTCTTTTTGTTCTTAGGTGCACTGAAAGTTCAGCCACTGGGATTCTGAAAAACCTTTTTAAATTGTGCACCACATTCTCAATGCATTGTTCACTGTCTGAATAGAGGCTGGAGTCTTAACATTCATTTCCTATCAGCATGGAACAATCCACAACATCCGTCATCCTCAGAAGTGACCAGAGCAAACCTTGATCAAGTTGGGAGGTACAGGAGATGCCACATGCATGCGTTTAGTGAAACATTTCCATCTGTACTCCTGTGCAATATATCTTATATATTGTCTGGTGCTGTATAAATAAAGCACCACCAACAAACACCTAATCAAAGATTAATACAGACCTGCCATAACACAGCATGTTAAATTAAACCATTTGAGAATAGTGTAGCATTTCATTCATACTTAGGGGGAAAAGTTATGACAAGCAGCTAAAACTATGTTAAATTGCCTGAGCTGAAGAATTACACAACAGTGCATTCCTTATGAAAAGTTGTGACAGGTGTAACTGCTTCCCTTCCTTTCTCCCAAAGGCAGCACAGTGTGTCCTATTCCAGTGTCATGACTGATCAAATATATGGAGTGCATTGATTTTATTTATACAGCAGAGTCCACAACCCTGGGACTTTAAAATGCCAGCCATCGTGCTCCGAAAGGGCAGGAACTTTTTTTGGAAGAGCTGTCTGCTGCTATTCATTGGAATTTCCATTTAGAGGGCAGGAATTCTAGTAAAGAGGGGGGACACCCCATTAGTTAATCTATTCAAATGGCTTTGCAGGGGTGGACAAAGACAATTTAAAAAATTGAGATGATCTAATGCAGGGTGATGGGGATAAAAAGATATATGGCCCTGAGGGTTTTTTGGGGGGGGCAGGGGGAAGAGACCAGAACAAAACACTCAATAACAAACCAGGGGCATGATTCAGCAAGTGCTTTCAAGTCCCATGAATTTAAAAGGAGAGGTTTAAATATGTGTTTAATCAAAATCAATGGGAGCTAAAGGTGTTTGAATCTTTACATCTGGCCGAACTGTGCTCCCAGTTATTACATTAAAGCTGCAATCCTATACCTACTTGCGTGGGCAGGGGCGTAGTGAGCCGCTTGGCTGCCGGGGGCGGCGGCAAGCCAAGCGGCACCCCCGGGTGTAGGGCGTCGCTCCATGCGCATGACGTCATGATGCATGCGCACGCAGTGACCCCTCCGCCCGGGCCAGCGAGGAGGGGCGTCGCGCTTGTGGCTGGCATGATGCCCCTCCTTGCTGGCCCGTTCGCCTCCGCCCAGGGAGCCCAGCGGCGAAAAAAAATCTGCTGAAAGGGGGCTTCCCCCTTTCAGTGGCTTTTTCCGCCGCTGGGCTCCCTGAATGGAGCCATGGAATGGAGAGGGGTGGGCCAGTGAGGAGGGCTTTTTTCGCTACTGGCTGGAGGCGCTGATTCCAGGGGGTGGGGCCCCGCCCCGAGTGTCACACCCCCAGGGCGTTACCCGGGGCGGTACAACCCCCCCCCCCGCCCTTGTGCATGGGAATAAGCCTCATTGGACAGTCCCATGGAGAGCATAATCCTGCCTTGAGGTTACCAATGCGTAGGTAACTGGGCAGGCTAAACACTTTAGAAGAAATAGCCTTACTTGGTCTCAGCCTCTTGGATACCGTTTGCCAGAGGACACTAGTGGAGGACTCCTAGTGTCCCACGTCTTGCTTTTGGGTTTCCCAGAGGCATTTGGGATGCTGAAAGCTAGGCTAAATGAGCTTTTGGTCTGTTCCAGCAGGACTCTTCTTGTGCCCTTATCTGCCCATAATGTTAGTGGCAAACGAAGAACATTTAACCCCTTTCCCCCAGGAAATATTCATTACCTTGCAACTTTATCTTACCCCCTCCCCCATGAAATATTTCTCTTCAGTGCAGATGATTGAATTTTGTGATGGGATTTTGCCACCGCTTAACCTTGTTCGGGGCGCTCCAGGCTTGAGAGCATCGATCATGAATGCTAAGTTGCCTAGATGTTACACTCTCTTTCAGGACAATGGCAAAGTTACACAGGAGTCAGGAGGAGAGATGATATGATGCCAAAGAAGATTATTTGCTTGGGGCCCACGTGGTGAATGTTAAGAAGCGTGCGAACCAGTTGGCTCACTGTGGGGATTGCCGGCAGAAAGTGAGAAAGCAAAACAGCACCAAAGAATACTAAGTGCCTCCATGTTAAACTGGCACATCAGCTGTAGTTTTCATTTTTGCGGATTTACAAGGCGAAGATCATAAGCGCATTTCACATAGCTCAATGGTTTCACTGAACGAAGAGTCTGCATTAGGTAATAAAAGAAGGCTAGATCTTAAAGGGGTGGGGGGGAAGCAAGCAGTATGAAGTAAGGAAGCTTTTGTTTCATTCCCGCTTCTCTGAGCAGCAGCAGTACATTCATGGCAGCCTCTCTGAGGTCAGTCTCCTTCAAAGAGGAGGGCACTGCCTTGTAATGTATACTTAGCATGCTGCCTTGCAGCTTGTGTGAGAGGACGGGGCAAGAGGGCCTTGGTCCTGAGGTCACAGAGGTGGAGGAGCTGACTCAAGAGTTCAGCAGCAATGAGCAGGAGCAGGAGCCATAACTGGACATTTTTGTGCCCAGTAGTAAGGAGTTGGGGAGAAACATGTGTCTAGAATATAAATTCTAGTTACTCTTTGGAGCTGCAACACCAGTTTGGCATTCTAGTGGCGGGGTTCCAAGAATCAAGTTAATGAGAGGGCAGAGAGAGACTTGGTGGGGGGGAGCAGGGGAGAGAAATTAAGATGGCGAGCAAGTGGAAAATGTGGACTATTCCATACAACCTGCAAAAATACATAGGCTGTTTGCACACACCTGGTGCTTGTCTTGCCCTACTGCTGGGAATTTCCTGTGAGCCCTCTTTTATATTCCCAGAGCTGCTGGTTCATACACCCATCGAGTGTTTTCAGCATGAGTTAAACTTTTTCAGACAACTTGGATTAGACCAGGGCCAGCCCTATCATGAGGCCGAGTAAGGTTGCTGCCTCAGGAGGCAGATGCTGAGAGGTGGGGAGTGGATCTGCACCCCCCCCCCCTAAGCTAGCCTGCCACACTCAGGTGTAAAGGAAGATACCGTTCCTTCACCAGTGCAGAAGTAGGATTCAACTGTCTGTTTGGTCAGCTTTTGGACTTGCAATGAAAGATGTGTTCACCCTACGTTTCACATCATGGAGGGAAATGTATTGAGCCAGCCCTGGACATGTTCTCACTCTTGTGACTAGTTCAGTATGCCAAGAATAGAGGGCAGCCTGTATTTGAAAGTCTGTGGACCGGCATGCAGACAAAAGAAAATATTTCTTCACAAAGTGCATTGTTAAACAAAACTATGGAACTCCCTCCCATAGGATACACTGGACCTGTGGGAACAGACATTAAATGGTTGTGTGAATAAGCATTGCCTCCTTTAAACTGTGGTATGCACCAGTTCCCCATCCCCACTTACAACCTTTTAGTGTGAAGGGCTGCTGATGGAAAGAACCAACAGGCAAATTTGAAGCTAACATTTGTTGCTTAATATATTCAATCACAGCCACCTGAAACAGACACTAGATTTTCTTCACTGTCTTATCCACCAGTAAAAATGATGGCACGTTTATATGTTTCTCCAGCTGCTTCTGTTTCCTGAAAGACTGAAATAGTTTTCTCACATCGACAATCAATTTTAATAGCTTCTCCCCAGTGCTGTTATCTATGACTGCAATTTCAGACACACATACTATCAGGCCAAGGATTGGTGAGAAAGTAGGAATCCTAAAACTCAGAAACTGGAGGAAAGGGAAAGTGTTACCAATCCATATCACTGTCTCCTCACTAAGGGTGGTTTCTGGGAAGGCACCCCATGGTGAAAACTCACAGGAAGACTGTTCTTGCAGCTGGGTTTTAACATGTGCCTGTTTGCTGGCAAAGTGTAGCAGGGATGCCCAGATAAATTGCAATTTTGCTGTCTGAAGCAGCATTTATATACTCTTAGAATTGTAGAGTTGTGTCACTTTTGTTTCACATAATAAGCCAAGCTTTCTTTATTCCTTTTGTGTGGGAACTTCTTGTGGGCATAGGGTAAGGGTAACACAAATTCATAAATATTATGAAGAGCCAGTGTGGTGTAGTGGTTAACAGTGGTAGATTCATTATCTGGTGAACCGGGTTCGCGTCTCTGCTCCTCCACATGCAGCTGCTGGGTGACCTTGGGCTAGTCACACTTCTTTGAAGTCTCTCAGCCCCACTCACCTCACAGAGTGTTTGTTGTGGGGGAGGAAGGGAAAGGAAGGGAAAGTTAGCCGCTTTGAGACTCCTTCGGGTAGTGATAAAGCGGGATATCAAATCCAAACTACTCTTCTTCTTCTTCTTCTTCTTCTTCTTCTTCTTCTTCTTCTCCTCCTCCTCCTCCTCCTCCTCCTCCTCCTCCTCCTCCTCCTCTTGCAAAAAAATCCCAAACCTCTTTGTAATGAGCTTGCACACTCAGCCTCCGAAGTCTCAAAGCACTTCAAGCCAGTTGTTAACACTTTCCCCAAGTCTAAATTTAGAAGTGAGAATAAGGTGGCGGCTGTTGCCTGTGAGACACTGAAAAGATATGTAAGCTTTATCATTGACACGTAGTCCACCTGTGAGGTAAAAAAGAGTGTTTCATGGCTTTCAAAATATTGCCTGGAAGACAATTACCCCATGTGAATAAGAAGTGCACTTCACTGTTAACGGTGCACACAGGAGAATGGCGAAATGGAACCTTGCTAGGAATATATACACAAGAATAATAGTAAAATGGTACAAGAGCCCATTGTATAAACCTCAATAGCATAATGATAAAGAAATTCCATTGCAAGTCATCTGGGCAGTTTAACCAATAAAATTTATGTGCAGCAATTGTGGGGGAAAGGAAACAAGAAGCCAAGTAGAGGTGTCAATATGTTGTCACTGTTACTAATTGAGGGGGGAACTAGTTTTTATACCAGGTGTGGGGAACCTATGGCCTTCCAGATGTTGCTGGATGACAGCTCCCATCACCCTTGACCCTTGGCTGATGGGAGTTGGAAGTCGAGCAACACCTGGAAGGCCATAGGTTCCCCACGTGTTCCATACCATCAAATGTATCTTCCTACTAAATAACTTTGCAGAAGTCCACCGCTACCTAAGCTTTTAACCTCTTGATTTCTGTCCTTGGAACTGTTTTGCTTGGGCTGAAGCTTCCAGATTTCAGAAGGGTTTGAGTGGCTTTTTTATTTGGACAGCTGTATGATGCTCTTCTGCCCCCAAAGCAGCTTCCCAAATGGCCTCTGAAAGCAGCATGCAGTAGATGCTAAAAATATCGTATATTAACGTGTACACATCTGCATCCAGAAATGTTGCAGGTTTTTTTGTTTTACTGATCCTGCTGCTCAGCTTTAACAGCTCCTGAAACGGAGTGAAGCAGGTAATGCTCTCCTGGTCACAATACATAGCTGTCAACTTTTCCCATTTTTTAAGGGAAATTCCCTTATTCCGAATAGGATTCCTCGCAAGAAAAGGGAAAAGTTGACAGCTATGTCACAATAGGAAATCCTTCACCTGCTTCCTTTCTGCATGTCAAGCTGCTGTGCTAAAACCACAGAAAAGGGGCCAATTAAAAAGTTTGCAATCCTAAATATTGCACACTCCATCCCATTCATTATACCTTAGCATCTTTAGTTTTTCCCTATTTATGTATTTTGAAGGTTATCATCATTGAATTAATTCATCTCCATGACCCTTGCCTTTGAGCTTTTGCTGATTGCATATTTAATTCATATGCTGAATTACCCATGCAAGTCTTATTTTTATACATAATCATTGTACAGTAAATGTGGCGGGGACGACTGTGAGCTGCTCAACCATTATTTGAGAGATGCTATTTTGGTTATTGGCCTTTAGATAAACTGCATCAGCATAAAATGGTCCACTGTAATTTCATGTCTGAGATGCTCTGATTTGGATGTATTGAACTATTTATATTTGCAGCATCCCTACTGTGTTATTTCATTAATCACATAACAAGCCTTCCATTTCTCTACAGAACACACTAACTCTAATTATCTCTCTACTGCACAGATGTTTCCTCATTTAGATGTTTGCTGCATAGCCATTTGTCACTCTGGTTTCCACATATATTTCAGTTTGCATTATATCACTGTAAGCCTTTTCTGCATCTGAGCCCTCAGGGGTTAATATGTCCCCTCTGGGTAGCAAGTAGACATATGTGGCCCAGATAGGTGCCTCTATAAAATGGATGGCTTTGTCCATATGGGGACTGTTTGGAAAAGATCTATTGCCTTTGGTTGCAATTCTGCACAGACGTGTGCTGATTATATCTCAGTGACCCAAATGGGATCTAAGCTGCCTAACTGTATGCAGGATCTCAAGCTTTGGCAAGAGTGATTACCCTGAAAAGGGCAGCATGAAGTAAACATTACTTGCTTTACAAAGATCAAAACATGCTATTAATTAGAATAATGCTTCTCTAGTTAATGGTATATATATACAATGCCCCGCCCCCCCCCCCGTAACAATAAAAACAAGGATTTAAAGCGATGATCCAGCATTTTGATCCAGCAATAGAAATGATAAAATGTTGAACTAACCAATTGTGTTTAACTTGTGTGGTTTTACTTTTTAAGATTATATATTTCCATTTTGCAATTAAAGGATCCCCTTTGTCCTCTTCCAAAATGCAAATTAACATATTCCAATAAGACAAGTGCCTATATGCAGCCCAAGCCTATGCATGTCTACTCAAAAGCAAGTGCCACTTGAGTTCCATGGTGCTTTCTTTCTTTCATGCAAGCATGCATAAGATTGAATCCTAAGCATGCTTAATAGGGTGTTAGCACCACTGAAGACAATTAAAGATTTACTTTTTTAGTATTGACCTTTCAGGTTGTGATCCAAAGCACATCATAGGAAATGTAACTGTCACTGAACTCAGTAGGACTCCTTTTCAGGGAGCATTCTTAGTATCACATTGCATATTGGTTAAGTTTTAACCTCAGGTGGCAAAATGGGATGGGCTGCCCCTGTGTTGAATACCCAACATTTGGACTTTGGTTGTGCTCTAACTAGGCGTCACCTTCTGCTGAGAGGACCTTGATTGCCTTTGTTCCTTATGAAGAAAGACCCAGACATAGAGCAGAATTAGGCAGTCAGAGTTTATCAAATGTTTGGTCTTCCTTGGCACCTTTCGTCCAGCAGGTACGGGGGTGGTGGTGTCCAAGACACTTGCTTTTTGTATGTTGTTCAAAGGCAAAGTCTATCACTGCAAAAACTCTGCAGCCAAAATACTGTGTCTGCCTTTCCAAAACATATCATAAAGGTAAAGTAAGGGGACCCCTGACCGTCGGGTCCAGTTGCGGATGACTCTGGGGTTGCGGTGCTCATCTTGCTTTACTGGCCGAGGGAGCCGGTGTACAGCTTCTGGGTCATGTGGCTAGCATGACTAAGCCGCTTCTGGCAAACCAGAGCAGCGCACGGAAATGCCATTTACCTTCTCGCTGGAGCAGTACCTATTTATCTACTTGCACTTTGACAGTTGTGCTTTCGAACTGCTAGGTTGGCAGGAGCTGGGACCAAGCAATGGAAGCTCACCCTGTCGCGGGGATTCAAACCGCCGACCTACTGATCGGCAAGCCCTAGGCTCTGTGGTTTAGAAAACATATCATACCAAATTCCAAAGCATTTTCCATTTCTTGTTATCCCTTACTTTATAAAAAAATAAACATGAGTTCTGCAGAATCACATGCCAGGAGCAAAAGCAGAGCAGGCAGGGCATGCGCTTCAGGGAGCCCTACCCTTGCATTCTTTTCCAAGAAAGAGCAGCAAGAGGTGCTGTAGGACCACCAGCAGCAGTGATGTAGTGAGATAGTTTAACACAAACTCTTTAGCCACAGCAGCACCCAGCCTTCGGTAACGTGCTGTGACATTACTTGCAAGGCGCTTTGAAGATACAATTGATGGCATCTATCCTGACTTAAGAACCAAAATTTAGTGCAGGACCTATAGCAGGGGGTGTGCAGACAATAGGGTCCTATTTGATCAATGGGCATCAGTTTTGGGGGCCTGTAGATTTTAACAAAGGTGCTTGGACAGGTTTCGCTGACTGGTTGTGTGCTGGGGCCTTTGTCATCTTGGCCTCTTCCATCAAAGAGGGATGAGATGTCTGGGTCTAAGGAACTGTTAACTCCTCATTGTGAGAGCAAATCATAGGAGCAAACTCATAGGGGCCAAGATCCCTTCATATATTTGAGGGGGCCACCTTCAGATGAATTTGCTGCTCAGTTCTGCATTAGCGGGAGTTTCCAGACAGTCTTCAAAAGCAGTCCCACATACACCATGTGTTGCAGTTCTACAATTCTATGAATCTATTAAGATCTAGTTGAGATTCCTGCATTTCGGGGTTGGACTAGATCAGGCATGTCCAACAGGTAGATCGTGATCTACCGGTAGATCACTGGGCATCTGCAGTAGATCACTGGTAGATCATTGGCGTCCTCCAAAGTGTGGGAATGTTTAGGAATGTGGATGAGTATATATTATTTATATATCTCAATCCCAGCTTGTGTGAGCAAGCTCCAAACTTAGCAGAGTTTACATTCCCTTTTAAAACACAGCAGAAAAACGTTTGCATAGGCTTGCTTAAGCCAGCTATATTCCTGGTATATTTCCCCTTGTTCCCTCTTAAAAGCAAAAAGACACAATACTGATTATAAGATATGAAAGGAGTTTACTTACAGACATCCATGAGTCACAGTACAGGCAAAAAGAGGCAGACGAACTTAGATAAATGTATTTACATGTGGTGAAGCTGATTCCATGAGGAAAGAAGCTTCACTTCTGCTTCTCTCAGCTGCAGGCTGAGAGAGCATCCTGCTTCTTCAAGAGATGAGGCAAAATGGACAGTGATCTTTGGGATGTTGTTCCCAGGTAAGACCACACCTACTTCTGGTTCCTGTAACTCAGTCCAGGTAAACAGGAAGTTAAGCCTGGAGGACTGAGTTACCTTCATGTCCTCTCTAGGAGTGTTGTGTTTGGCTGCTCTGTGCTTACATCCCACACAAAGAAGCTGAACAACTGTGGCTCCCCTAAAAAAAGCTCAAAATTTTACCTCCTCCCTGAAAAAACTCAACCACTTTGACCTGAACCCCCCAAAACGGGGGTAGATCACTGCCAGTTTTTAACTGTGAGTAGATCGCAGTCTCTTGGGAGTTCGCCACCCCTGGACTAGATGACCCTCAGGGTTCCTTCCAACACTACAATTCTGTGGTTCAGTAATCGAACCAAAAGGTTACCAGACCATAAGATATTACCACTCAGTGGTCTCATGTTAACTAGTGCAGTGTTTTTCAACCACTGTTCCGTGGCACACTAGTGTGCCGCGAGATGTTGCCTGGTGTGCCGTGGGAAAAATTGAAAAATTCAAGAGAATTACTTTATATATAGTCAATATAGGCACAGAGTTAAATTTTTTAACATTTTCTAATGGTGGTGTGCCTCGTGATTTTTTTCATGAAACAAGTGTGCCTTTGCCCAAAAAAGGTTGAAAAACACTGAACTAGTGGTGGTAAAATTGAACCATACAAAGTCCCACCCTGTAGATTCTACTACATTGTTTGGTGCTCCCTGAACACCACTTTCTGGAGTCAATTGTGCAAATAAGACTGGGAACTATTGCAAAGCATTGCTTCCCAGACCCAGCTAAGGCAGCCGCTCCAGAAGGATACTGTGCTCAACCATATAAAAAGATGCTCAGGGGGAGGGATCTAGGAGAATCAACAGGATCACACACACACCTTTCTCCCAACGAAGGTCATCATACAAGGTGGAAAAGGCAATCACGGTGCCAAAGCCAAACTCAGGCTGAAATGGATCCAGAAAATTAGTATCTTCCAAGTGTCTAGTTCTGGTCCCAAAAGGACTAGACTCCTCACCCCCGTGCCTGACTATAAAAACCACGACGATAAATCGTGCCTCTCACCCCGTTTAAAGACAGCGAAAACGCGTTGCCTTAGGGCCCGCCTTGTGTCTCCTTCTCTACAGTTGCGGAACAGTAAGAGTTGACACAACGCTGCTCCTTTAGACTCCGGCGGCGTTGATGAAAGGAGGAAGATCCCCAAGTATGGAGCATATGCTCTCGGCTCTGAGCTTTCCATTTCCACACTACCACCACCCTTTAAATATAAAAACCAGGATGGCCCTCAGAGGGATTCCAAGGGGAAGTACCAGCAGGAATATCCTCTACTTCTTCTCTCCCCCACCCGCTTTGGTGCTGCCAAAGGCTCAGCGCCTTACTTCTTCCAACACAATACCCAGCCGCTGCACAGCAAGCTCTCTCTTCGGCTGTGTTTGGCTAGCGGGCTGGTTACAAACAGCAACCTTTTCCCATCTTCTCCTTCGTGGTGGTGTGACTATATCTCCACCCCAACCCCGATGCCGCCGCCGCCTCCTCTCCCCCCGGCGCAACCCACCCCCTTTCCAGGTCTCTGGAGTTTTCAGCACGTGAACCTATTCACTGCCTATATGTTTCACAGAGAGAGACAGAGAGAACAAGGGCAGCAATCCTTGCAGCTATTCGGAAAGAGGGAGAGAGAGGGAGAGAGAGAGAGAGAGAGAGAGAGACTCACCGGCTCCCACCCCCCACCCCCTGCGCCGCATCAGCCCTGAGGGGATCCCTCCCCCTCTTCTCCAACACGCGAGCACCACCGTAAGCGCCCAGTGAAGCCGCCTGCCGCCGAGAAGACTCGCTCCTGGCTGGATCCTTCTCTCTACCACCGCCCCCACCAATCATCCCACCGCGCACCCACCGCCTGCCCGTCCACCAGGACAGCCGAGTGTTTCCAGAAGCCGCCCGGCTCGGGAAGAAGGAAACTGGAAGAGTTCGGGACTCTCCCGCTTCCGCCCACCGCTTTCTTTCCTTCCCCACCACCCCCTCCGTCGTCCCGCTGCTGCTTCGGAGGCGGACGGGAGGAAAGCGATGCTGAAAGGGAAGAAAGAAGGAAAGCAGCGACAGAAAGACCGGGAGCTTTGGCATAAATAAACAAGAATAGTAATAGAAGGATCGTTGGCTGTGTGGAGGGGGGGCAACCCCATCACGCCCTGCTGCGCTTCTCGTTCCGGAGACAGAAGGAGCGCAGAAAAAAAGAACTGAGAGTTTGGCGCAGGTCGGTGGTCCCCGCTCCGGGGGCGCCTCTCCGACAGCATCCCGCCGCCGGTCTCCGCCTTTCCCCGCGGGAGGTCGGTCAGTGGCCTCTTCTTCTCATCTCCGGGCAGGAGCCAGGCGGGAAGAACCGGGGCCTCGCCGCCTCCGAGGCAGCCGGGCAACCGTCCTGCGATTTCTCCCAAGGTGTCGGCGCCAAGGCGGGCGGTTCCGTCGGCTCCTCCGCTCCAGGTGCGCAGCGCCGAGCTCCCGTGCGCCTGGAAGCCCGGCGTCCCTCCGTGCGCCCTGCCGCCCGCTCCATGGCGAGGGAAGCGCAGGCTGAATCTCTCCGCAGGAGGAGGAGGAGGCGCCGGCAAGAGCAGCCTCGGCGGCGGCTCCGCGATGCCCCGCTGCCGCTGCCACTGCTGTGAGGGCTGCAGCGGCGGCGGCTCCCCGGGCGGCGAGGCGGAGGGCGGCCGCGGCCGGGGCCCCAGCTTGAAGTCGCTGCTGCTGAGCCGCTTCTTGGTGCTGCTGCCTTGGATGCTGCTGGTGATCGTCATGATGGACACTGGCGGCAGCCACCGGGCGCCCCGTCCACAGCTCGCCTCCTCGCGGCAGCCCCTGTCCCAGCCGCAGCATCCGGGGGCGCCGCGGCGCCGGGAGGCCGAGCTGCCCGTCATCTACACCATCACGCCGACCTACAGCCGCCCGGTGCAGAAAGCCGAGCTCACGCGTCTGGCCAACACGTTCCGCCAGGTGGCGCGCCTGCATTGGGTCCTGGTGGAAGACTCCGCCGTGGGCACCGAGCTGGTCAGCCGCTTCGTGGCGGGGCTCCTGCGCAGCGGAGGCCCGCCTTGTACCCACCTGCACGCCCTCACGCCCAGGAGGTTCAAGCGGCCCGGCCAACCCCGAGCCACGGAGCAGCGCAACGCCGGCCTGGCTTGGGTCCGCCAGAGGCACCAGCGCCTGCCTTCCCCGCAGCCGGGCGTCGTGTTCTTTGCCGACGACGACAACACATACAGTCTGGAGCTCTTCCAGGAGGTAGTTGGCGTGCGGGAGTCCGGCCAGCCGAGCGGGGAGGGAGGGAGGGAGACACGCGGAGACGCTGGGCCTCCTTTCACGTGCGCTTGGTCGCCGAGTTTTCCAGCAAAAGTGGCGCGCGACAGAGCCGCGGGCTATCTTTTTTAAAGTGCTTCTTAAACAAAGCAGACCTACTTTTGGTTCTGCGTCCCATGGAGTTGTGGGGCTCGAACCCTTTTACAAGTGTATACAGGCCGGGACCGGGTTGTAGCCTCAGGTAGGCCCGTTTTTATGCGCGCGTGTGTTTTGCTCCAAAGTCAGCTCCGCTTTGTCCGGCGAGGCGCAACTTTGCAAGTCAGCGTGCCTTAGCCATAAACGCTCTTCTTGATCGTTCCTCCCCGCCCCTACAGACAGCCACATCCCTCCAGTCTGCAGCGTCGCGCTTGCCGGCGGCCCAGTGTTGCCCTTCCCTAACCACGGACTTGGGGTTATTCCTACCAGGTTCAGCTAATCATGCCTCGCTAACGAGGCGGCAGGCCAAGCCCTGTAGGTAGCGGGCACCATTGCTCCTCTCCCGACTCACCTCCTTCCCAGTTTGGTTCTCCCTTAAGCTTCCATGCCTGCCTTTGCTTAAGAAAAAGAGTCCGGCCTGGATGGAGAGCCTCCTTGAGGCTCCTGCTGCCCCTTCACATAACTTGGTTGGAGGGCTTTCTCCACCCATGACTCTTTTCCAGGCTTGCAGTATCCTGGGGTCCATCAAGTTTTGCTGTAATCCTATAGAGCGTGTGAACCAAATGCTTTCCTGTTTTTAAGCAGGATCTCATTTGAACCAGAACTTAAAATCATTGTTTGTAGTGCCAGCAGTGAGGCCTGTGAATTGTTTAGGTCTGGACTTCCCCCTTCAAACTTTTTATTGCTAATCATTATTTGTGTACACCACCCAGAGAATGTTTTGATTACTAAGAGGCATAGAAATGGAGTTGATAAAATAATAAGTTATATTAAGGGAATATATTTGAGCTCTGGTCCATGGGGTCACGAAGAGTCGGACAGACAACGACTGAAGAACAACAACAACAATTTGAGCAGGTGCAAAGTACCTCTCTCAAGTAATGGTGACTAACCTCTCAGTTACTTAGGATTGGGAGGAAGAGTTTCCAGATAAAAGGTCTGACTTCCAGTTATGTTTTTACTTTCTGGCTGGCTGTATGCCTTCACTAAGACAAGACCAAAAGCTATGTGTAAAACCTTCCCTAGATTTTATCCAAAAATACCTACTCAGTGACAAGACCTGTTATTCTGTCCACTCACAACTCCAACAAACTTTTGCAGGTCAAAGGTAATTCCTGCAGGTACCTCCTGCAACTTTGGCAGTAACACCAAGATTTGGCTGTTTTCAAAACAAATTATCTTGCCTTAGAGCCCCAAATAAAATCATATTAACTCGTATTGCAGTGCAGTCCTGTGCATGACTACTCCTGCGGAGTCCTGGGGAGATTACTCCCTGCAAAGTGCAGCCTGAATAAGCCATTTTAAGGTAAGGGTCTAAGAGAGCTCTGCTGTCTTTGATTCCTAAGCTGATTCTTCTCCTGCCTTGCTGAGGAACTTTCGTCACACACCACAATCGCTTGCCAATTCCGTTGCTGCAAATTCCTCCGGAATAATCTATCCAGTCTCTCAAAATTGTTCAGTCTTTAGAGTCTCCTTGTTTCTTTCTTTAAAAAGTGAAAAGCCTATTTATATACTGACTAAACGCACTGTAACATGTCACTGGTCTATGAGTAATTCCTGCACTTCATTCCGAGGTCTTGGTTGAAGGCAAGCTTTCCTCTCCCTCTCTCTCTCTTTTTAAGTGGTGGCTGTTGGCAAGTGTTTGCAAAAGGGCTGGAAGATAACAGGGGCAGGTTAGCCAGTCCCCCTCCCTTTGATACCCCAATTGGCAGGAAGAAGCATTTTTAAGGGGAAGACATCATGGGGAGTGCAAGTAGGATAGTGATGAATAAGAGTGTAATTTTGGCAAGGAAGAAGGGAGGGTGCTAAGTATGCAGAGGGGATATAAATTACCATAACTCATTCAGAATGGGAAGCCTTGCCAGCTGCTGCTGTGTGTATTACAAGGCACTCAATAAAAGCTCAATAGAATATAATCCCCCCCCCCACTTAAGAATGCCCAGGGCAGTTCCAGAGAACTCAATGCCATTGACGTCCCCCACCCCCGCTGCAGCCCTTTGCTGACCCAAGATGGGGCCAAACATGCTTGTGTGTTGCAATGTACTGGTGATTCCTCTCTCTTTGCAAGTAGGCTAGGTGCATTAGGAATCAATAGATTAAAGCCAAGGCACTGCGGAAAGATGCAGAGCACATTGAGTCCCTGAAGAGAGAACCGTTTCAGAAAGGCTGCTCAACCCTGCTGACGTGTGTTTAGATTTCAAAATGTGTTTGGGTCTCTTTCAGTATACTGCTGGCAGGTGTTCCGCCTGTTCCCCACCAGCACTTCCCATTCAGCAGAAGAGCTGTGCTTCCTTTCCTTATGTGGCGGCCTTTTTTTTGCATTGAAATCCTTTATTGAAAGTGTCTAAAAAGGAGATTTTTTTATTTTTAGTTCTGTTGCTTTGGTTTATTCCCCACTAAATTGTGGGGGACTTCACATAGCTCTTTAATGCTGAGAAAGTTCAGGCTTTCGTTTTCTTGGCATGTAATTATTTCAACTGCGCTTTCCCTTTGAACTGAAAGCTCGTGGAGCTTTTTTTTTTACTTTGGGGGGCATCCTGTCCTGTTGCCTGAAGCGGTGCTGAAGCAAAAAATAAAGGCTGCTGAGAGAAGACCTCCTTTCTCTTTAAAGCCTAAATGGCTCTTGTAAATGAAAGCACACTAATTACACAGGAGAGGGAGGAATTAACTGTAGCAAGAATCGGCCCAGAGTCACAGTGTTCCAGTTGAGGTCGCTGCTGTGTAACCCTCTAGTGAAGAGATGCACCCACACTGCATTTAGTATTTTACTTGTTAGTCATCTCCCTCTACCTCCCCCAATTTAACTGGCTTTTATTAAAATCAAGGTACTAATGAGATCCTCTCCAGCAATGCTGGTTGTCAGTTAAATTGCAAGGCTAAATGCGAGAAGATAAAATAAGGCAATTGATGTTGAGATGCTTCTCTTCTGACAAGATGGCTAAATTCTTTTATGTGTGTGAGCACACAAACACATCTTCAGTGCAACAAGGGAGAGGTTTGCTCTGAACAAGCTCCTATTCATCTTAAAATGCATGCACTGAGGAGCTCGGCATAGTCACATTACAAGAAAGGAGGAGATAGAGACAGAGAGAATGTTTGTGAGACTACTATTCATCTCTCCTCTATCACTGATAGATAGTCCCTCTCTGAGAAGGGAATGAATTTGTCATATTGTTAGGTGTAGGCAAGCAGATACTGTACCAGTAATCTTTTCTTATGTTGTTCTTATATCTTTTAATTTTTAAAAAAATCTGTAGATTTCTTTGAGAAGGCGAAGCACGTTTTGCATCCCTGGTAGAAGGAAGTTGAGAGATAGCCTTTTGTTTTCACATCAACCATTGATCAGAATTTGTATTGGCTACAGAAAATGATTTCCTTTTCAGTGTTCTGTTCACCCCTTTCTTTCTCTCTTTCTGCCAGATCTCGATCAGTTTACAAAAGCTGTACAGTACTGGTTTTCCCTTTGGTGTGAAAAGTCCAAGCTTGTGATATGTAGGAGAAATTCAGACGTACTTTCTTTCATGGAACTGGATTAATGGCAGATGAGAGGAAATTGATGCCTAATGTGTCCTGCGCCCCTCCCTCCGGCTGCCTCCCATTAGCAATTCTGGCTGCTGATTCTCTGAGCCAAAAGGAGCTCTGATTTAAGAACCATTTCAAATGTGGAGGTTTTGTGGTTACAACACCAGTAGGAGATGTCTAAAAGAAATTGCTACACCCCAGTCCTGCCCTTTCTTCGTAGCCGTGCATGAAAAATGCTACAGTTGTCAAACTGAATAAGATTAACTTCTTGCCAAGCAAACCTGCTTTGTACACTAAATTTTGCGTAAAACTAACTAGATTTTGAGTATTGCGCATTGCAAGTTTGTTTCCCCCCAGGTTAGAGTCTTATTGCATGCTTTGAGTCCAGTGTATTTATAGCATTGCAGCCCACATTTTCATAAGTTTATCGCAGAGCTACAAGTTTTGTGCGCTGGAATCCCGTGCAAATCGATACCTTTGCACAGTCCACTTGCATTTACACAATGCATTCCTTAACATGTACAGTTTTGTATATTTTAGTATATTGTATAATTTCTTTCATGTTTCCCAAGTCTTGATTTTCAAAATTTTGTCTACAGTCCGTGCTGGAAACTCTGTGTGTGGTTGAGAACAGAGATATTCAGAAAGCCAAGTTCTCTTCAGGGCAGGGTTCAGGCTGCATGCTGGACAGCAAGCAATGGTTGAAGACAGACGTAAATAAGTTTGGAAGCCACCTCTTGTTTTCTATCCATGCTGATTCCAATATTTATTTGAAGACTTGAATAAGGAAGACGAAGTGGTGAACAAATGTTACAGTAGATAAAAATGCTGGGCACCTGATGTGGGGGGAGCCAATAATAAAGGGGCCAAGCTTATTGTAGTGTGTGGGCAGGCTGTACGTATCTCAGTTAAGAATCAAAGCTGGCCAGGAGCAGTTTGCTCCCATAACTAAATATCTCACAACTCATGTTCGGTTTAAGGTATATCTCCTTCCACATGCACCAACAGCCCTAAATTTTACGTGAGATTGGTCTAATATCTTTAATACTCTATGTGAGTTGAAATGGGCAGTGGAGATGCACTACATTGACACACAACAGTGTTGTTTGTCATAATACATTCCTGAATGTAAACAGATTATGATCCTGGTCAGATTATCACATTATCCCTGAAGCAACATGCAAGCTGTTAAATGCTGGTGAAATGGAAGTAGGAAGCTCAAGCCTGAGAAAAAATGGGCTCATGAAAAGAGGGGCCTGTCCCATTGATTTCTTCCCACCAGAACGTGGCTAAAGTGCCTGCTGTTAAAAAGAGCTGGAATCAAATCTGCTATTTTGTGGTGGGGGGGATGCAAATACAGGTGAGGGGTGGAAGGTGCTACAAATTTGCTCAGGCCATGCAGGGAGGGAGGAGGTGTTAAAACTCTAACCCCACAGTTTTCCTGATCTGAATCCTCACCCGCGGAAGCAACTGTTGGCAATGATTGTACTTCTGTAGTACAATATTATATAACAAACCCCTGTGTGGTAGAGGTGTTATGAAATGGAATTGTATGGGCTAGTGGTTATGATTATACTTTTTTAAAAAAAGTTATGAGGCCAGTTTGTAGGATTTATCAGCTTGTGCTTTTCAAATGTGCTCATACTTTATATGGTTGCTAGAAATATATTGTGTAGGTTAAAGAGAAAGTGGTTATTAGAGCTGTTCCAAAGATGGGTATACCTGATCCCTCCAAAATTAATACTGTTGCTTGTCACATTCTCCCTCCTCTCCACCCCCTGTAGGTTGCTATACTAATAATCAGTTTCTGGACCACTGTTGAATGGTTGCCATGGTAATGGTTAGTGCCAGTTTGAGTATTCTGTCTCTGCCTTTCCATCTGTAAATAATCTTGCATAAGTTGAATTTGCCTTTTTGAGAAGAGGAATGGCAAATTGTTAAAACTACGCAATTATACTATAATGTTTTAATTTTTTGAAAAGAACCAATTGGTGGAAATAAATACTGGCAACCTGTTATTTCTAATTCGAAACCACAGATGTCCATTGATGGGGATTATAGTTAGGTTTATTACTTCAGACGTTGAGCAAAGTGTCACGGTACCCACCCATTTTGTAGTAAATGGTGGTTTTCCAGTTAAAATCTTTTATGTGACAGTAAGGGGAAAACTTACATATGAAGTACTGTTGCTCCTCACTTTAGCACAACTTAAAAAACAAACAAACTGGGAGGCTTCAGTACTGAGTAGAGGACTGGTATGAGTGGAGGGCTGCTTTAACCCTTTCACGTCAAGACATCCCTACTCAAAATCCCCCCCCCCAGCTGCTTTTTACTCCCATGAGGGAAAATATATTTGGACCAGGAAAATGCCGTTTGCATCTGCAGAACCCCCAAGAAGCCTGTAAAAACCCCTTGGTTTCTACAGGATAAATCTTTTCTCATACAGGGCAGTGATTGTTAAAGGTAGGTTAGAAAGCAACGTTCCAGCAACATTCCAGCAGAATACATGCAATAATTCAAAGCTTTTGGAATTGATGGGTAATATTTATTAACTTATTCTCAGTTTTAATTTTCTAAATTGAGCACTAAAGTGTAACTTTATGTGCATTTCTTAAGCTATACAGATAAGAACTAGCCATTTTTCTTCTTCCCATGTATGGACCATTGAACTGCTGATACTTTTGTAAAGGCCAGCAATGCCCATTTCATTATTCCCACTTCCTTCGGCCTTTAAGCATCAGTTAACTTTCTTAAGAAAATGTTAATTTTCAGAACAAACTAGTGGAAGAATCAAAGGCTGCCCTCTTTATTTGATCATCATTACTGAGGTTTCTGTACGGAGCTATTATAACCTCTCCTTCGTTTTTTACTGTAGGCTGTTTTATTACTTCGTGCAACAAGAGGTCATTCATACTATTGGATTTTCTTCACCCTTTGCTTGGAGTGGGAGATAGCTATATTGAGGCTGTCAACAACTCCTTTTGACTGCCAGTTGTATAATTCCTAATGGAAAACTTGTAGCAGTGAAGTCAATGGCTTTTTAATTCCATCTCTATGCAGAATGTCGCATAAAAGTAATTCTACACAACCTAAAATACTGGAGTCTCAAATAATTTAGGTGTGAAGGGGCCTGATCTGGTCAACTGTTACAGGAACCTGCAGGTGTGTCTTGTTGTCCCATGGGCGCAGCTCTCTGCTTACAGAAAGATGACTGATAGTATTGTCAACACCCAAGGGTGGGTAACCTGTTGGCCAGGAATGATGGGAGTTGTAGTCCAGGAACATCTGGCGGAACACAGGTTTCCTACCCATGGTCTACACTGAGAAGCAGTGGCTCTGGTTTTGGGTTGGCTCTTTCCAGCCCTACCTGAAGATGCCTGGGTTTGAGCTTAGGATCTCTTATGTATAAAGGATATGCTCTACAACTGAGCTATGCCCCTTCTTTACAGGCAGGGGTGGTGAATCTGTGGCCCTCCAGATGTTTTTGCACTCCATGCTCCATTGTCCCTGACCATTCGCCATGCTAGGTGGGACTAATGGGAGTGGGACTTCATCCACATCAGTGGGGCACAGCTGCCCCGCACTACCAAAAGCAAACTCCCCAAGCATGGAGCAGTGGTGCAAGAGAGGATGGGGGCAGGATTCAGTCCATATTTTTGTTTGCTTCAGGCATAGGAAGATTTGGATTGCCTGGTGGATCATTGGATGACTTGTAAGTATATCAAAAGGCAAGAAAATGACCTTTTCTTTCTTGTTTCAAATCAGACTATTAGAATCCCTGATGATCTTGTGCAACTCAGGTGTAGATTGGCACTTATATATACAGTGGTACCTTGGTTCTCAAACTTAGTCCATTCCGGAAGTCCATTCCAAAACCAAGGCTTGCTTTCCCATACAAAGTACTGTAATGCAAAATGGATTAAAGCGTTCCACACTTTTAAAAACAACGCCTAAAACAGCAATTTAACATGGATTTTACTATCTAATGAGACCATTGATCCATAAAATGAAAGCAATAAACAATGTACTGCAGTCACACAGTTACAGGTAGGTAGCCGTGTTGGTCTGCCATAGTCAAAACAAAATAAAATAAAAAATTCCTTCCAGTAGCACCTTAGAGACCAACTAAGTTTGTTCTTGGTATGAGCTTTTGTGTGCATGCACACTTCTTCAGATAAGTCACACAATCATCAATCAGTAGCTGAACTGGGTTCCACACAGTCAGAAAAACAAAAAAAGAGCTGCAAAAGCAAAAACGCAAAATAAATAACAAAAACAGACAGACCTCAGTGTAACACTCCAAACGGAAGTGTCACACTCAAATCAGAAGCGTAACACTCAAAATAGAGCACATTCGACTTCCAAAAAAAGTTCGCAAACCAGAACACTTACTTCCGGGTTTGCAGTGTTTGGGTTCCAAGTTGTTTGAGTACCAAGGCATTTGAGAACCAAGGTACCACTGTATGAAGAGTTTATGGGCTTCAGTGGATGGCAAGCTCTGCTCCTTGGGCCACCGTTGGGTGTCTGACTTTGCCCTTTCTCTGCTGCTACTTTGTGACATTGTTGGTCACATTGGAGCAGGGAAAAGAAAATGTGTGGGGTTGAGTGCCTCCCCTTCCCCTGCTTGAATGCCCCCCTGCCCTGCCCCACTGGAGAGCTGATTAAGATCAAGAGGCCCTTCTGCTCTCCAGCCCCAGTAACTCTGCTGGAAACTGGAGCAGCCTAGCAGAAGGCACGAAGCCTGCTGCTCACTTGTGCTTTTCTGGATCAGTGCCAGAGTGTATAATATCAGCTCCCACAGGGCTGGAGTGACAAGGCCTTGCAAGCAATCTGCAGATGGGAGTGTGAACAGCACAGCAGATTACCAAATACTATTCCAGAGTTTTTTTAGTGAAATCTGGAGGGAAATGTTTTGCGAAGGCTCAGAATTTCTTGTAGACTTTTGTGCCCTCTGAAGTCGTCTGTATTTCTGTGTGTCACTGTGTGTGGAATGCTACAATATTGGGAAGCTAATGCCATTGTGGAAAAAGTAGGCTTTATAAAACATATGCTCACGCAAAAGTACCAGGTGGATTTGTATGCATGCTTGCACTACATAAACCTTGCCTGGCGGAGAGGGAAAGATACTCTGCCCCTCTTATCTCCACCCCTGCATGTGTACCTTTGATCACATGGGTACCGTTGCCTCCTCAGTTGCTTGCCTGGCAGTTTGGCTATATCTAAAGACCTCTACCCGCATAGCTTAATATTTATGTACCATGAAATAACAGACTTCCCAAATCATCCCACCTGGCTGTTTCGTGGTGTGTAAATAGGGCATCATCTGGATGAGCCACATGGGTGGAAGTTTTTACATGTACCCAGACAAGCTTGGGAAGAGTAGTTTACTAGGTATCCTGGACCTGAGTTGTTTACAACAAAACCCCGAACTTGCCTCGGTAGCTACCTCGCAGGGTTGTTGTGAGGATGAAATGTTGAGTGGGAGAACCTCGTCGGCCACATTGAGCACCTTGGAGGATAGGTGGGATCTAAATGCTAAAAAAACCCAAAACAAATAAACAATAGGCCAATATTTCAGTGCTTGTGTAATATGTGCAGAACTGAGTGTCTTGTCAAAGACCCCAGCAGCTGCATTCTGGACTAGCTGCATCCAGGTATGAGACTCATCCTGCATAGAGCACATTACACCAGTTAACTGCTGTCATGGGCCAGGAATCAGCTTCACCTGCTGAACAGCAGCCTGAAGAGGGAGAAGGTGGAGTGAGCCCACCTGCAGCTGATCAGCTTTCAGGTACACAGAGGGGAAGGCACCAATGAGAACCAGCTGGCTTCAGCCTTCTTAAGCAGAGCTTCCAGCAGCACTCAGATGCTGGTAATGCTTGTAGTTTCTGGCTCTACCTTGCTGCTTCCTGCTGACCCCTGGACCGTCTGACCATGAGGATTACTGTTTGCCTGACCCAAGGATTGGTCCTGACTTCAGTTGCTGACTCTGCCTCCAGGCAAGTACACCTCAGAGACTCTTCTGGTTGACTGGCCTCCCCACCCCACTGAGCTCTGCACATTGTTGCTCAGTAAGGAGACTATGACAACTGTGTGGTTATTGGTGTATGGACGCCTGTGGCAAGGCTGTCCCTGGCCAGGAATGGCCATAGAATTATTTTAGTTAGCTCTCCAACCGAAGATGGTAAGAGTTGCTCTGAGTCAATGAAGTCATCTGGGCCGCTCCTGACAGCAATGGATTAAAAAGTAGCCCCAAAATTTGCACTTGCTACTCTGAGGGTATGCAGCCCATCCAGAGTTGGTACACAACGCATTCTTGCAATGGGGAACTACCGTACTCATCCACGGGATCTCAATCTTGTGAGGTTTCAGTCACAGTTTATTTGCCCTCATCCAGCCCATGACTTCACCTAAACAGCACAGCCTCTCCTGTTTCAGATGGCATTGCAGATGAAGCTGTACAACTCAATGCAGAGGGAGGCCTGCATTGAATTCAGGTCTAATGATGTCGGTCTTTATTTAATGACAATGTGGTGAAAAGAAAATGGCAACATATATTGTTATGCACCTTCGTTGCTTCTAACACTGCCATTTGGAATGTTGTAGGGGTTCAGCAGAAGGACCAGTGAAGGTGCATTGTCCACTGATCTGCTAAGTGAAGGCATGCTGCCAAGGATGGATGGCCTTTTGGTTCAAGGTTTATAGAGATGTGTGTCACCCTGTGTGTGTGTGTGTGTGTGTGCGTGTATACACACAACACTTTAGAGGTGGGAAACTGTGGTCCTCCAGATATTGTTGGACTACAAGTGCTATTATCATTGGCCATGCTGGCTGGATCTGGTAAGAGTTGGACTCCAATATCCTCTGGAGGGCCACAGTTCTGCTGTAGATGTGGCAAGAACAGATTCTGTTGGGGGTTCAGCTCAGCGCAGGGGGGCCCTCTTGTTGTTCCACCACCCGCAGAGGTTTGGGGAGTGGACCCAGGAGTGGGCATTCTCTGTGGCACACCTTTTCTACAGAGCCGTGTCTGGCATGTTCATTGTACTGCTTTTATAACATGCAGAAAATGCACCTCTTGATGCTGGCCTTCGATACTAGCAGTATATATTTTAGGACCTGCTCTGGCTGTGATTGTCATTTGTTTTAAACTGTTTTTTTTAATGCTGTGCTTTATATAGTTGTAACCTGCTTCTAGTGAAGGGCAGGCTCTAATATAACAGTAGTAGAAAGAAAGGCCCATTAATGTAGGTGAAGGAAACCTTCAGTCCCCTAGAGCAGTGTTTCCCAAACTTGGGTCTCCAGCTGCTTTCGGAATACAATTCCCATCATCCCTGACCACTGGTCTTGCTAGCTAGGGGTGATGGGAGTTGGAGTCCAAAAAAACAGCTGGAGACCCAAGTTTGGGAAACACTGCCTAGATGTTGCTGAACTGCAACTTGCATCAGCTGCAGCATTCATGGCCAAAGGCCAGGGATGATGGGATTTGTAATTCAGCAACATCTGGAGGTCCATCACAGCTGCATTAAGGCATAATATATTGCTTCTTCTCTGAATGAGCCCATGTGCTGACTTTAAAAGCATCAGTGTATCTATGAATCATGGTAAGGCTGTAATGCTAAACAGCTGGATAGAGTTGTCTGCCTTAGAATGAAGAGGAAAGGGGAAATGTAGCATTATAGACACAGGCAATTTTCTTTTGCCCTTTGCAGTACAGTGGTACCTCAGGTTACAGATGCTTCGGGTTGCAGACTCCTCAAACCCAGAAATAACGCTTCAGGTTAAGAACTTTGCTTCAGGATAAGAACAGAAATTGTGCTCTGGCGGCGCAGCGGCAGCAGGAGGTCCCATTAGCTAAAGTGGTGCTCCAGGTTAAGAACAGTTTCAGGTTAAGAACGGACCTCCAGAATGAATTAAGTTCTTAACCCGAGGTACCACTGTATTGAAATGAAATGATGCCCACTGTTGGTTTCACATGCGATTATTTTTCTATGTATCTAGACTATTTAGTATGTTATAGACCAGGATCCAAAGAACTGTGCAGATGTGCTCAAGAGGGCTTTTGGTTAGCTTCTGTCAAACGCCAGACCTTCATGCCACATGTCACACTCACTTTAAGATTGGAGGGTGTAGTTTCAGAAGCTGTTTGTAATGGGGCAGGACAGCTTGCTGTTTGAAGAGTTCTAGGGGGGGCATGCCAGCTCTTGGGTAGTTCTTCAGCTATCTCAGTATTCTAAACTTTTGGCTTTGTTTTCTCAGGCTATATCAGGGCAACTGCACTAGATTAGTTTAAGAGGAAAGCTAAATAATATATGAGAGAGGTTTGCATGAATGCTTGAATTCTGACATTTTATTGAGTGCAAGAGGTAGAGTGAATGATGCTGTAATCTTTTATGATGCCCCTCATGGCAACAATAGTTCTACGGTGTACAGCTCGTACAATTCAAATTTCAACACAAATGGAATTTTATTTTTATTACCTAACATAAAGGGGAAAGGCATACCCAGCACCAAAATTTGTTCATCTTTAACACACCTAAATTAACATTTATGGGATAACTGTCTCGTGACAGTCATTGTTGTGGGGGGGGGGAACATGAGAAGTTACTGTTGCCTTCCCACATTCAATATGTTTTGATGAAAGCTTCAGTTGAAATTCATCTGCATATAATTGAGAATATATCTACAGCATACTAGATATATAGGTAGGAAGCAAAGTGTTGCAGATTTTACCCCCGCTGGACTTTGGTATAGCTATATAAAAGTCGCCACCAACATTTCTTCCTGCTATAGTGGCTGTGCTCAGATGTAATGCTAAACCATAGTTTAGCACTGTGGGAACATGCCAGGGCAACCTTGGGGTCATAGGCTCTCCACTCCTTTACAAGCATGGCAGCAAGAATGAAATCAAAAGCAGTTTGCCTCTTGTTCTAAAATAATTGCAGTAAGTATAGTGGTATATATGACCGAAATCGTAAGGGGGCAAGCTTTGACTCTATGCCCTGAAAGCCCCATCCTATGTATAGCCTTTGACCTAAGACCTCTGTGCTCCCATGAGGTCACCAACTTGCCAAAGCTAAATAGGTCTGGGTCCAGCTGATGCCTTGGAACCATTTTTGTGCAGTATACATTTTCCAGTCAGTGTTAGAAATTAGCTAGGTGCTAGGCTTGTTTTGCTACTGAAATGGGTCCAATTGCAACTACGTGGGGATTTCTAGGTGCCAGGCTAGTAATCACAGTTTAAAAATCTCTGCCTTATTCCATAGTTCATACTGTTTGAATTTCCACTGTGTGTGTTTCTCCTCCTTGCATACTGGGACAAGTGAATTGTTGTAAGAGCAAGCTACAGTCAAGCAAAGTAGTTGAGATCATAGATTTGTGGAATTGTAGCGTTGGAAGGGATCCCAAGGATTAATCCCCTGGCGAATAGAGATTGTTGCGGCGACCATAACTTAGATTTAAGGTGCCATTTGGCACCCAGCTTACATATCTGAGTTTCTAACACTGATTCTCCTCCGACTGTATAAAACACTGGGCCGAACTCAGATCATTCTTGGGTCCTGATTCCACAGTACCGAAATATCTCTCTGCTGCTAGGTGGGCAGCACATGCAAAGGCTATTTCAGCCATAGCTGAGAGTTACAATTCAATTATTGATGCCCTTGCTTGTGTTCCTACTAGTGACAATGAAAAAGGTGATATGGGGAGAGAAGATGCTATTCTTCAGGGAGAAATGGAGGATTTAGTGTTTGTGTTCAGGCTCAAGCTTTTGGAATCATTTATTAGATCAGTTCCACAAAACTAGCAAGGCCCCACAGGATTCAAATATAGCGCTCGGTACAGATGTGCAGAGCTTTACACATCGCTCCTCCACTTCTTAAAAGAAACCTAATAAAGTTTTGATGAGATTGAACTCAAAGCAAAATAATACCTGCCTGGTGTAGACTGCAAGTGTGTGAATAAAGAAAAAGTCAGTGATACTGATGCACCTGATGCTGATGAAAGCCTTTTTTGCAAGAGAATCCTTTATTCTTTTGATGGATGGGCTTGGAACCAATTTAAAGAAAAGTGCAGATGATAATACATTTTAGTTGTTTTGGTAATTTTTAGTTGCATCCTTGCCTGTGTACTAATGTGTATGTGAATATAAAACAATGCAAGCTGGTGAAGAAACAAGTTTGAAAGTGATTTTATGCTTCCTTTCTTTCTTACAGATGCGCACAACCCATAAAGTGTCTGTATGGCCTGTGGGTCTGGCAGGCGGCCGACGCTATGAGCGCCCAGTTGTGGAAAAGGGCAAGGTTGTTGGATGGTACACTGGCTGGCGGGCAGGTAGACCTTTTCCCATTGACATGGCCGGTGAGTATATAGTTACAGAATCTCAGATACAGATTATATTCATGTGAACATGCATGCAAACATTGTATCACCCACTTGCACTTGCAAACAATCTAGTTCTAGATATTGCTGTAGAGAGGCATACAAAAACCCAGTCTTCTGCCTTGCGCAAAAACAATGTTACTAGGTTCCTTCAACTTCTGAGAATCTCAATCTTTCCTTTCCTTTTTTTTTCTTTCTTTAAATGCAGTTGACTCACAACTTCTGCGGATTTAACTTGTGTGATCACAGTTTTATGTGCTTGGCAGCTAGCCAGGTGCGATCACACAAATTAAAAGCGTGCAAAGTGGAGAACTTAAAAGTTCTTTTTCAGCAGATTTTATTCTGGTGCGAAAGAACTTTAAAGCTCTCAGGTCTGCTTACAGGGCTCTGGGAAAGTATTGTGAGATCTTGTGGAGCCATCTGAAATCTCATGAAGGCCTCCAGAACCTGGTAAGCCCTTGCATGGGGCCAAGGCTTGTTGCACCAACTCCGAAAAGGTGGGATGGACATGATGGGGCGCTTCTGGGTTTCTTTGCCTATACACAATTCTGGCTTTGTGCGCAATCCGCAGGACCTATGTTCTGTGCAAGTTCTGAGTCGTCTGTACAACTTCATGGTGCTTAAGCGTTTCAGACAGAAATTTGTAGAAATTACTGAAGTTGGGGTTTGTGTATGTGTTGTGCATGTTTAATGCTATCTTTCTGGCTACATATGACCATCAGGAGCACTCTGGGTAATAACACTCAGAATCTTCCTCCTTGGTTACCCTGTGTTGGATAGGAAGGGTTTGGCATGAAGATGAACCTGCCATTTTAGATAGCACCAGCATATCTTGGAGGGTAAATTCTGGTTAAATCCCACAGTCACTGAAATGCTTCTGAGAGTAAGTCGTGACTGAGCCCAGGGTCTGGAAGAAATATGCACCAATATTAGGTTCTGCATGTACACACCTATCTCTTTCCCCCTTTGCTTCTGGATTATTTTCCCTGCACTACAAAGACCAGTTGTAGTTGGGAATGGGGCTGATGAAAGAATACCATTCAGTGATGCTTCCTACACATTAAGATTTTCCAGCTCCGTATTGGCATTCAAATCTCTGCTTTTAATGTGCTCTTGAGAATCCTCAGTGCATTAGCGAAGGGTGCATAATGCATTTAAAGCTGCTGATTTCAGAGGTTTTGCCCAGGGTTGTAGCATAGCATGGTTCTGATGTTGTAGCACAGGGTTAGTCAACCTGGCGTTCTCTGGACGTGGTAAGCTACAGCTCCCATCACCCCTTAGCTAGGGCTGATGGGAGTTGTAGCCCAACAAATCTAGATGGTACCACATTGGTTACTCCTGATGTAGCAGGAAACTATCATAGGATGGGTTTGTTGGCTGATGCGGTGCTGCTCCACCTGCAGGTGGTATTTGGAACATAATCATTGTTTTCATGGCTCTAACCAGTAGTCCGTCTTGTTCAGCACTCTGTCTTAGCCACTTGCCAGCCAGAACAAGCATGACACTTTCTTATCATTTTTATTCAGTGTCTAGTAACAGAACATACTGCCACTGGATTCAGATACTTCACTAACAAGTTATGGATAGATCTGAGGGTTTTTTAACTTTAGATTTATATTGTATATTATTGCTGTTGACTATGAAAGCAGCTATAGGGTAGTATTCAGAACTTCTCTCCAAAGGATGGTGAGGAATTTTGTCTGATAGGACACCTGGCAAGCATGCCCTGTTAAACTTCACACTGAGCATGTTAAAAATTTATATTGTATTCATGGCTGCCGTTAGAATGTATGCAGTATTTGTAATTAGGAATACTGTTGAAAATGAGCAAAGTGTGAAACTAATAGAACTTTTTGCATAACGTGTCTTCTCATCATTAACCCTCTTATAAGCCCTGCTGCTGTATCCTAATTTAATTTACTTTTTAATAATAGGAAAACACCCTTCTCATTTATTTGAATTTTATATGGTATTTCTGTTTGAATGCTTCACTGAATTTCTTCTCTGCACCTTCATTAATTACTGCAGGCAGCTAGTATCTTTCATTACATGAACATTGCCATGTGCATAGGAAAACAAGCCCCATCAGATAGTCCAAGTGTGAAAAGCGCTATTTCATCATGAAATGAGCCATTTCGCACGAACCGCCGGAAAGTGAGGACTCTTGATAGCTTATAGGTAGATACAGTTTGAAGCGCCCTGCTTAAGGGAGAAATCGACAAAACAACCACGAAGGCAGAGAAGGTTCAAAAATTAATCTCATCAATCTTTCACTGTACAGCTTGTGACTGCATAGCGCTGTCTTGCTGCATAGCTGTACATGCTTGGTCAGTCTTTGGTGTATTCTAGATGCATCTCAAGCGCTGGCTGAATTGCTTTTGATATAGTGGCAGCTGTATTCCTGTCAGCCATGAGTTTCTGTATTTCAGAGAACACAGGGAGTGGAGTGGCGGTGAGGAGCAGTAGCATAGTGGTATATTTTGAAGTACACATAGGCATCTGTTTTGATCCAGGTGTGTGTGTGTGTGTGTGTTTCCATGTGCGCACAGGCACACACACTAAAGAGCAGGAGTATGTAGCGATATCTGAGTTATTAGGATCAGTAGATGGTCAATGTATATAGTGAGCTGGCAAAGGGGTGGTATACTGTTTAATATGTTGGACTTTAGTTGAAGAGACCACTGCTGATCGGCCACGGAGTCTTCTTCCTCCGTATTTTCAACTTGTAAAGCACATTGAGCTTTAACGAAAGACCATCACCATTGGGCCGAATCAATGCAACCTTTAGCTTTAATTAGCAAGGCAAACAATCTAAATTAGTCAATTTTTAGAACATCTTTTGTTGTTGTTTTTATAACATATACAGTAGTTGGCTTCAGTTGAGGATGTTGGTTAAATTCCACATCTGTCCATTGAACGCCCAGTTAGGGAGGTAGGAGGTTGCCCTGTACACAGTCAGACCAATGGTCTATCTTAACTCACTGCTTGCCCTGACTTAGCAGTGGTGCTCTCCTCTGCCAGCCCCTTTCAGAGCTGCAAACATAGCCAGAGGAACATTCTGCGCCATTGCTGGGATTTGGACTTAGTGGCACCAATGGCAACCTTGCCCACTATTCCTGTGGCAAGGCAGCAGCTCATAGAAGAGCCTTCGGCGGGCATCTGTCCTATTTCACTACCATTGGCTCAGCAATGCCTTTTTATTTAGCTGATTCTGCCATTCCAATTCTAATGTTTATTTCCAGGACCAAAAGCACAGATAATAAGTGCAAACACTGCATGCAGAAAACATTCTGCTGTTTTCTTTTATGCTCTGAAGGCAGATATATCTTCACAAGAAGTAGTAAGTTGAATCCAGAATATCTGTTCTGTGAATGGAATGACTCCTTCCATTTATGCAAGGGAATGAGATCCAGCAGAAACTCTCTACCAGGTGAATGGTTGGGATGTGTGTGTTTGAAGACAATTTTTGGAGAGTCCCTCTGTCTCCTTCTGTGCTGTTCCTCATGTTATTCTGGAGGGTTCCCTGCCCTCCATAGCATATTTTCACGTGGTGCTGGGGCTGTAGGGTGAATTATCAAAAATCATTTTCCTCAAGCACAAACTGTGAACTTTGGATCCAAGCCATGATCACTAGTAGATTACTTAACTCAAGAATTTGAACCATAAGGAAGATGCTCTGATTGGAAAGTTTTTAGTGACCATGTTTTCAGAATTTGCAACAATTACTTAAAAATCCACCCTTTTCTCCCTTTTTTGAGTTGGCATAATTTCAGTATGCAAATTGTTTTACTTTGAAAAGGGATGCAGCTTTTTAAAGAACAATATAGCTGGAATTCAGAGAAACTTAATGCCAAATGGATAATCTTTTAAAGTTTGGCCTTGCAAAAAAAGAAATACTAGCCTTGCAACGGTTCCATGCCTGACTGCCCATACCTTGAGTGTGGGGGAAAGATGGTTGGGAGGTCTTGTACGATCTCATGGATGGCTTTAGGCATCTTGGCACCCTATTGGGCAGAATCCTTTGCAAACCACTTTAAAGGCTTATAGCTGCTCCCCGTATCTATAAGGCAGGAGTGTGACTTGCTTGATTCTGCAGGAAACACCGATTAGGAAACTGATTTGTAGGCTCCGATGATATAAGCTTAAACCAGTTACTCGCCCTCTGGAATATTGCCGTTTCGCAACCTAAAATGCTCAGCCCTAATTACTAATTTTCATGTTATACTAGAGGATTTGATGGCAGTCCAAACATGTTTTGTTGGGACTTTACTCCACCTACTTGTGATGGACTTGGTAGCTAAAGAGGGAAGTGTGTGTGTCAACTCACAGCTTGAGTTGTAACGTGGACTTCCCGCTAACTGCCATTATGTGGACATTTATTACAGTATTCCATCTGCTTTATCTAAATTAAGATCTCAGCTAGACACAAGAATATTGGCCTCTCTGGACCTTAGCTGTAACCCATTGTAAGAGGTTGAGCAGCATCCTCTGACTTGATAAGAATAAGGCCTGCATTACTTTGAAGATTTACCAGATGGGTGCAACAGAATATTATAAATGCTGCCCCTAGGATTAGTTTCCCCTATCTCCATTCCACTTCAGCCCACTTCTCCTATACCAGTTAGCTATACTCATTTCTCCTTAAGCCTTTCCTGATCCATGATGGACATGTCTGTTCCAGACTCAGTTAACAGTTGTCTTTCCTTACTTGGGTATTAAATGATATTTGTCTTAATAGTACACAGCCTTACTTTCTTTCCCCACCTCTGTTATCACAGCTGCCCTTAAGAAGCTTTTACAGAATGATAACTTTATATTCAGTTGATTAGAAAATATTAATGCTGGGGAATGTTTGCCGCATGGCAAAATGCCTGCAAGTCTAAAACAGCTTGCAGAGTATGTCTTTGTGGCAGTATCCTACATATGTAACCTTCCAAAATATATTGGCTCTGAGCTGAGTGAATTATTTCTCCTAACAAAAATTGCAAAGTGCTGTAGTCTAAAGTTTTAGATAGAATTAAGATTTTACTTGAACCCAATTATCTGGCTCTCTTACTCACTGCAGCTTGTTATTTTGAAGTATAGTTAAAATAAGTGTTTTATTAATATGCATTGCAAAGGCTCTGCTACTAAACCTGGTCATTAAGCAACCACAAATGTGCTTCTTTCAGCACTGCAGTGTTTTATTAGAGACCATCCAATACATCATACAGGCAGTTGAACACTGTTGGGGGCCTAATGGAAAACATTACTCTGCACTGCAGTAGTGAGGATAATATGGCCCTACTGATGTTGTTGGACTACAACTCCCATCTTTCCTGATCACTGGCTGGGCTGATGGGAATCTTAATATATGTAGGGCTACAGTTTCCTCACCCCTGCATTTCTGGGTCTGAATTCCTAAACTGCTTGATTCAAAATCTTTAGGATAGAGTTAAGCAAGTTAACTGATTTGGTTCCAGGATACCTTTTAGACAATAGGGGCATCTGGCATTCAAATCTCAGGGCTTTTGCGGAAGATGTGGCCCCGCCCCAAATCCTTACTTTCAGATATGCAGGAGAGGGGCAAAGGAAAACAGCCTCTGAACATACTCTTTGCTTGGCAGTTGCTTCCTACATCCCACAGCTGAGCTGTAGAAGGTTGTAAAGTCCTGCCTCAGGTAAAAATGCTGCTAAATTCCTTTTGTCCCATTTAACGAAAGCAGTGGGTTCCAAATTGAACTTATAGGAAAAAATGTTGGCACAACAGATTTGCAAGAGCTAGTGAAGGAAATTGTGTGATGTGTTATGCATTCTGCAAATGGAAGCACCCTCATGAATCTTTTTCTTGTGCAAGGATCTTTTTTTGCTGCCGGAAGAAGCCCTTTCACATATGGAAAGATCTTCCACTTCTGGAAGTGCACTTCTGGGCTAACCCCCTAAAATGAGAACTGTACATGTACAAAAGATTTGGGAAGGCAAACGCTGCCTTTATGACTTCCTAAGATGATGAGTAGCAGTTAAAGTCTCTTGACAGATTTTTGATGCTCTGAGAATGGAATAGGGATAAAATGTCTGAAGGGTAATACATTTCCATGCTTCCCAGTTTAAATCAATTGTTGAGAGCATAGGAAGCCTACTAGTATATTTAGACGTATGCAATAGCTATTGCATAACACGCTCGCATATCACAAATTAAAAGCTAAACTGAAAATTGAATCACCCGGTTTCTGCATTCAGTGGGCTCAATTGTGACACTTGGCCTAATTTCATATATATGAGAGAAATGAATGTATACAAGCAGCAGCAAGTGTTCTAGTTTTAGGAAGTCTTGCTATATGCTAGAAATTATGTCACCAGTAATAGCAGTCCTTTGACATCCACACCCCCACAGTAAGGGTTTGCTAAATAGTGTACTATGTAAGGATCTGTTTCTCTACCACTTTCTCTTCAGAGCAATTTTTAAAAATGCTGATTATGGCTGCATTAGTATAGGTGTTACACTCATCATGAATGGATATCACTTCTAGTTGTATCAATGACATACTAATTTGCGTGTGAAATTCACTAGGCCAATTTTATTTTGCCTTCTCGTTAACAACTACATTCACTTCAGAATTTAATTTTCAACTTGTTACAAATGTGCTGTCTGTTGCTTTTAAATCTCATTTTTCACACCAGACAGGCTTTTCATCACTTGTAAATTCCAGTAACTTGCATTAAAGGTCACTGTTAACATTCAAAGAAAAAGTATAAACAGATACGGAGAACAGAGTTACCGTACTTTTCCAAATGAGAAAAAGCAGCTTATAGCCTGAGATATATACTGCATAAATTGTGAGGCAACCACAGGAGTGAAATTATATCCTGCTGCATGATGCGGTATAACACGCTTAGGGTTTTGTTTACAAAATACAGGTTAGCAAGAAGAAAAAGGGAAAAAAATATTTTTAAAAAGCTAAATCAAAGAGGTATGAAATGTTTATAACTTTCGTTTTAATGATTTAACAATTCTTGATTTACGAAGGGTTTGCTGTGAGCCTTCAGGTGATCTTATCCAACCCTAAAGCGATATTCAGACGCCATGGATCCCAACCAGGAATGCAGGAATCTGATTTTCTCAGACAGATCACCACAGTAGAAGAGCTGGAACCAAAAGCCAACAACTGCACAAAGGTATTAGTTTTGCTGTTTTAATACAGGAACCTGTCCTATAGGGGATAATCCAGAACTAATTGTTGATCCTAAACTTTTTTTTCCAGGTTCTTGTATGGCACACGAGAACTGAAAAGGTAAATCTATCTAATGAGCCAAAGTACCACCTGGACAGTGTCAAAATTGAAGTATGATACGTAAGCATAAAATGGGAAATAACAAAATTAACGGTTGCATCCTTGAAACAGCTAAACATTCAAACTGCGGTTTGCTTTTGTGCAACAACTTACTTTACCAGTCTCAGTTAAGACTTATCAGATGGCTGTAATTTGTCTTGCATGTGTTTGGATTTATTTATTTATTTTTTAAAAATCTGTTTTAGTACTTTATCCAAATCTTAGATTGTTCTTACACAAGACGTTCAATGAAATGTAGCGGAACACTAAGAGAGTGACTGATCTAAACAAATGCAAAATTTCCAATTCATTTATAAATAGCAGCTTCCAGATTATTATGTTCAAAGTTTATTGTTCCTGAATTAAACAGCTTTGCTTTTGAAGAACAGTAGATAAAAGAGGTCTTTATAGAATGAAAAAAAAAATCACATGATGTTTATGGATTTCTTTAATAGAGGGAAGCAACAGCTTATTGATACGAGGCACCATAAAATGTAAACACAGTTACTGGCATAAACCTGGATACAGCTGTAGAAAATAAAAGTAAATGTACAATTGAGGAGTGAGTTACCCTGTATATTATGCTGTGCAATATACTTTAGATTAGCCCTCTGTACATACCTTTTAAGCCAAATTTACTCATTTTGTCACAGGCAACTCTTAAGAAAACTGATGAGGCGACAGTGACATCCAGGTTTATCTCTCTTTCACTAACCATCTTATCTTCAGCACACCATAGTAAAATATCACAGTGGCATGAATAATGGGACAAAATCAATTTTACACAAGGAAAAAGGTTTCAGTGATACATGTACACTTATTTATATGATTTAACATTTGTTCATACAGTACCTTCTACAGGATTACTGGGCAATTTGTGGGGTGGGGTTTACATATTAGAGATAGTACTTACATGATATCTATTTCCCTTATATGCAAACGTTGGTTCTATAACTGATAAAATAATTTGAGTATGTAGTTGGTCACGAAGCTCTTTTGAAAAGGTATCTTTCATGAAATCAAATGTACTGTGGAATGAAAAAGCTGCTGATGAGAGGTGTTCCCAACCTGCTTTTCACTACATCAAAATTTAAGTCAATACAGACCACAACACGGTTGGTTAAGATTATGTCTTAATATGAAGAACTGTGAGACTGAAGGGGTGAGGGTGGGCAATGTATGTGGGAAGACCAAGGAAACTAAATGTATTTGAGCGTGGAATGTCAAGTCTCTGATCTAGATGAAACTTCTATTGCAGTGTTCATTTCCAGAGTTGTGTGCTGAGAGTCTGGCCTGAGGAAGTTCCAGTCCATCCTGCCACTGTATTTGGGGGCTGGCCAGCAAAGCCCATCACATTGCTGGAACTAGACAGATTCATTCCAGCCATTTGCTGATTCATCTGTGAAATGCAAACATGGTTCCAGTTAGTATACAGGGGTTCAGATACTCAAATTTCATACTGAAAGTTCAAACAGCAAGACAGACTCAAGCTTTATTTGAAAACGCAGACACCACCTTGTCTCAGGGAGGGACATTTATATACCTGCACCTCTGTTACATAAACAGGTATCTTTCAATATGTCCTTTTCAACAGTAAGTTTAGTTTTATTTTATCACTGTCCTATGACTGGTCTTATTGCTGTTTTAACGTGAATACTGTAAACCACCCAGGGAGCCTGGTGGATGAAGGGTAATGTAGAAATATGGCAAATAAATAGTAGACCGTTTCTCACTTTTAGAGAATATACCTGAAGGATATTTGCAAATCAGTAGTTATAGTGCTGTAGAGAATTTTAAAGGGTGCATTTTCTACAAAGAAGTATTAGCAAGGAGAATAAAGGTCAATGCAGAGGTTACCAGAGTGGTGTGAAAGCAGCTTCTATTTGGCCCGATGCATTGTTAGTCACAGGATGCGGGTGGCACTGTGGGTTAAACCACTGAGCCTGGGGCTTGCTGATCAGAAGGTTGGCGGTTCTAATCCCTGTGATGGGGTGAGCTCCAATTGCTCGGTCCCAGCTCCTGCCCACCTAGCAGTTCGAAAGCACGTCAACATGCAAGTAGATAAATAGGTACCGCTCCGGTGGGAAGGTAAACGGTGTTTCCGTGTGCTGCTCTGGTTTGCCAGAAGCGGCCTAGTCATGCTGGCCACATGACCTGGAAGCTGTACGCCGGCTCCCTCGGCCAGTAACACGAGATGAGATCCGCAACCCCAGAGTCGGACACAACTGGACCTAATGGTCAGGGGTCCCTTTACCTTTACCTGTTTTTAGTCCAGTAACACAAAAAACAGTAATGTGGTTGGGTAGCTTATCATGGCAACTTTCCATGCTAACAGCAGCAATGGGCATGAAAAACAAACTTGCCCAAAGAATTTATTCCTGTTGATGTTGCCATTGTAGAAGCTGCTCCCACACCATTCTCACAACAAATTTACATTCCAATTTTAGAGATTAGAAGCATCCAGAAACTGCTCCACCTGTCTGGCCCTCTTCCACCTTGTGAAGGCTACTGTCTTCAGTGGGAACCTTTTGCACCTGTGGAAGCGCTCACCCACAATTACAAAAGTCCCCGTCCCCCCGAGACAGTTGCTTTCTTCAAGTTGGAAGTTGACAAGAGACTGAGGAGGGGACTGCATGTTTATTTCCCCAGGATTTCCAACACCTGAATAAAGGTTAGGTGGTTATACTGTATCATTGATAGGATATTTAGAAAGAACAGTACTTTTAAAACATTAGCTAATATATTGTACCATTCATGCACACATACACACAAAGTACAGTAAAAAATAAATATAAAAAAATCCTTCCAGTAGCACCTTGGAGACCAACTAAGTTTGTTCTTGGTATGAGCTTTTATTTTGTTTTGACTATGGCAGACCAACACAGCTACCTATCTGTAACAAAGTACTGTGACACCATGCGCTCATTCATACATGCCAGTGAAACCTTGGCTATAGCTCATGGTTAGGGAGGGTAGAGGCTAACCACAAGAACAGGTTCAAATGATGCACTAAGCCAGGGGCAGGATGACATGCTCTGCCTGCAGCTTTCAGGGCACTGGGGAAGTGTTGCACTTCTCAAATGCTAAGCATAGGACTTGCAAAAGCACTTTGTGCGGTACTTCGAAATTTCCCAGCCACCACCTGGTTGGGAAACACAGTACCTTTTGAATGTTGACAGGTAGGGAGACTTCCCACCTGCCAAAGTTGGCCTGCTGGGGTATAAAGATTTAGCCTGTTGGGCCACGGAATTTCCCCACCCCTACGCTAAGCTACAGCTTGGATAGCTCAGCTATCCAACAGGAATAAAAAAACAGCAGGGTGGAGCCAAGAGCTGCTCCCTGGGAGCCTGCACATTGGCACCATCCTGCTAAGCCACTGCACACCTATAGTTTTGTTTAACACGATACATAAAGTTATCTAGTGTCTAGTATACTGAATTAAGGAGCAATGCACCAAAATTATCAAGACATTCTTTTACTACCACCCTTCTGACAATTTTTTTAAAGTGGATGATCATGCCAAAAAGCCATGTTGAAAACAAATACAATATCGCAGGATTTACAGTCCTGCTGGTGTAATTAATTCCTCCTAACTGCAGCAATAGCTTCCTAGCGATCAGCATCACGGCACCTCCTGCATAACTGGTTTTACTATTATTTTAAATTCTATTGACATTATATGCATAACCAGGTTTTAATCCTAAGAAGTTGCTCCTCTCTGTAGCACCCTCCCCCCACATGAGGAGAAAATGTATATTCATTCTTACCTGAGAAAGGTTCCACTGGGCTTGTTGATTTTGCTGTATACCATATTTCTGTGGTGGGGCTACGTGCCCCACCATTGGTCCTTGGGGTCCAACGTTTTGAGGAAGTCCCAAACCAGCAGTTTGTGTAGTGACAGAAAAACCATTAGGTATTCCCATGCCCACCATCATGCCTGTGTTCTGTCCTATGACAGGCACCGATTGCCCCATCATGGTTCCCATCATTGCAGGGGCTGCGGGTACAGGTACAGGTACAGGCACTCCCATGGCTGGAAAACCTTGAAAATGAGCTGGTGGTTGTGCAGTAAAGGGAATAGGTTGTGGTCCCATGAATACACCTGTATTAGGCAAAACGGAAGAGGAAAAGAGCAAATTCCATTATGTCAGCAAAGTTATAAGTTCTAAAAACGAAACCTGCTTTTGCTAAATTTGCCAACCAAACTTTTGTTACATCAGGCAAAAAACAAAACTGATATCCAGAGGGGTGGGAAGTAGCTGCTTTACTTAAATCATTCTTAATTTCATTTCCTGATTTGTAGACTACCTTTGAGGGCTCAAGTATCCCTCCAAGACAGTGTACAAATATTGTTAAGATCTACATGTGGCTCAATGAATGTTGGCAAGGAATTATTTAATGACAAACCCACAGTCCGTAGACATTTAAAGTGGATGGGGTTTATAACAAGAAGCATGAGTGGAAAAATCCAAGCACCTAGTTGTCAGTAGTACCTAAAGTTGGGCCTGGTGATATTGTGGCTGTGTCATTGAAGGAGATAGGAAGCAGGCTTTCCGTGAAGCTGCTGCCACCTTTTGCTCTTTCTCTTGCAAGCTAGGATAGCTCCCTCACCCCACAACACTCTGGGCTACCTGCAGAGGGAAGGCACTGGCTCCCACAATACTCCTGCTCCACCTGCCTGGCTTTAACCCATGAACAGCAGCCCCTAAAGAGAAACCAAGAACTGGGCAATGACAGAATCTGATGACTGCCACTCTCCTGAGACAGAGCCTAAAGTGGATTATGGGATTTGTTATGGTTTCTGGTTTAGGCTTACAGCAGAAGTGGAGAAACTCCAGCCTACAGGCTGACTTGTGCAGAAAGCAAGCTTGAAGTCACTGCCCATCAATGAATAGGTAGTGACCAAGCCTGCTGATCAGTAGCACTTCAAAGTACTGCACAGAGCTCCTTGCAAGCCCTGTGAAGTGTTCTGAAGTCCCAACAACGATCACTTGGACGGGTGGGTGGTTCTGTCCACAGAGGTAAGGGGAGGTAAGAATTTGGCCCTGTGGCCAGATCAGGTTTCCCACCTTTCCTTATTATTTTTGCCCTCAAATCCAATTTTACACACCCCTCCACAGTCTTTTACTTTACCACTCAAGTTATTTGCTTCTTATATTCACGTGCGCAGCCTGGGAGTCATTGGAGGCGCAGGTTCATTCTGTGTCCAGGGCAGCTGTCTACCAGCTCCATCTGGTACGCAGGCTCTGGTTATCTCCCGCTTGGACTACTGCAATGCGCTCTATGTGGGGCTACCTTTGAAGGTGACCCGGAAACTGCAATTAATCCAGAATGCAGCAGCTAGACTGGTGACTGGGTGTGGCTGCCAGGACCACATAACACCAGTCCTGAGAGATCTACATTGGCTGCCAGAACGTTTCCGAGCACAATTCAAAGTGTTGGTGCTGACCTTTAAAGCCCTAAATGGCCTCGGCCCTGTATACCTGAAGGAGCGTCTCCACCCCCATCATTCAGCCCGGACACTGAGATCCAGCGCCAAGGGCCTTCTGGCGGTTCCCTCACTGCGAGAAGCAAAGCTACAGGGAACCAGGCAGAGGGCCTTCTCGGTAGTGGCGCCCGCCCTGTGGAACGCCCTCCCATCACAGGTCAAGGAGATAAACAACTACCTGACATTCAGAAAATACCTGAAGGCAGCCCTTTTCAGGGAAGTTTTTAACGTGTGATATTTTTGCATCTGATTTTTGTTGAAAGCCGCCCAGAGTGGCTGGGGAAATCCAGCCAGATGGGTGGGGTACAAATAATAATAATTATTATCTCTTTTCCCCCTCTGTTTCCAACAGCATTTCATGGAAGGAGACCTTAAATTGTAGTCAAAGCTTCCTGGAATGCAGCCCCAGAGCCTTTTCAATAGCAGAGACCAGCTCTGGCAGATATATTGCTATAACAGTAATAGTAACCCTGATAAAACCATTAATGATTGTGAGCATATTGAAGATCATGGGGAGTAGCTGCTCGGGGGCAAAGAACTACAAAGGAAGCAGCGAGAAGAACGGCACCAAGAAGATCCCTCCTCTGAATAGAAGCCTCCTCTTCTCCAAATTGGCTCCTAACCTTTTCTGTGAATAGCTATATCCTTCAAATTACAATGCTTAGTTTTGAATAATTTTCTTCTTTAGGCCTCCTACTTGATGTTGGATTTATTTCCCCCTTTTTATCATTAAAAAACCAACTTATCACTAATACACTTTTTGCCGCAGGGAGAGAGAGAGAGAGAGCCCCAGCCATGTGTTCTAGGCACAACTTTTAATTAAGACATTTAGAAATAAATTTGAAAACCAATTACCTGGAGCATTTTGCTGCGGAATAGTACCTGTGCCATACAATGACAGGATGGAGTCTTTGGAGAGCAGTTTCTTTGCTGACTCTTCTGATTTTGTTTGTTCAGTGAACAGATCAAGATCTCCAGATGCAGCAGATAAGGTGGCAGCTGCAGTGTTAGTGGAAGCAGTCTGGGAAGAAAGTCAAATGAGATTACGGAAAACCATTATCACCAAATACATTAGCTAAAGGGCCATGTGTTTTCAAACAGAATGCAAAGATTTAGTTACTGTATTAGTAACCAAACTTTCCAATTACAAGCATCCCCAAAATTTGTAAGTACTGTAAAGGAAAATGTCCTAACATTGCAAAAACCCAACTAACGAACAAATGCTTGCATATGTATAACACAATACTAATTATTTACCAATGTTTCCTTTGTGCAAGTCACAATGACATATATTACGACAAATAATCCAGAAGTTTACGCAACGTGAACAAAAGTAGAACAGCTACATGTTTTTATACAGCAAATTTATTACCTATGGCTAGCATGTAAAATTTATATCTTCCACTTGTATATATGCACATCTGAGAACCTTGACTGGCCCAGGATCACCAGATGTGTACACACAGTTGTTTGAAGATGTACATACATGCTTCTGTTTCATAGTTTATGCGGTGCAGCACCACTGTATACATAGCAAATATTTGCCAACATAAACATACACACAGTATGAAGGTTTCATTATCTGTCCATCTGTTTTTAAATAAAAAGCTTACAAAGAAATTGCATAAAGATTGTCTCTTCCAGAATTTGTTCTACTTGTGATGCATACATACACCCATTACAACTGTTCATCATCTCTATTCTAGTCCCAGATGCTTGGTGGGTTTATTCTCCTTTACTTCTTACTTGCCTCCATGTAACTGCAAGAACGGTCATCGTTTGGCTGCATTACATGCAAACCCTTTTCCAGGAGAAAACACCACCAGATAAACTTCATTTTGGTTTGCTTATAATTTTTCTCAAGTACTGTATTTTTTGTTCCATAAGACGCACCTAGTTTTTTAGAGGAGCTAAGGGGGAAAGCCCTGTTTTTTTGAGGATAAGCTGAAAGTGGTGCAGCTTCTTTTTCAAAGAGGAAAAGCCCAGTTTTTATGGGGTTCAACTCATAGTTCTGCAGCTTCTAGTCCTATAGCCATTTCTACAGTTTCCAGACAATCTAATCAGCCAGTCACATGTCGCTGGGGAAACAAACAGCCTCCCTCTGCATTCAACAATGGAGGCCTGGGCAAGGGGGTGGGGCTGGAAAGGGAGCCTTATCTCCCTCCCGATCACTTGCTGAACAGCTGTTCAGTGGCTTCCTTTCAACACCCCCTTCTCTCTTTTGTTAAAAAAAAAAAAAAGCACAATCTGCTTTGGGCCCCTAGGCAATTCGGCTCCAGGGACCATGCATTCGCTTCATAAGACGCACAGACATTCCCCCTTACTTTATAGGAGGAAAAAAGTGCGCCTTATGGAGCGAAAAATAAGCTAATCTAAAGAAAGTAGTGATCAGATGAAGCAATTTCATATGATAAGAAATACTGAGCAGAACTACTGTCATAGATCTATTACTTTCAACTAATTCAAGGCAAGGTTACGAGAACTGCGCAAGATAAGAACAAGATTTTTGAAGCTTAGATTCTTAAAGGCTTCAAATGTGTTTTAAAAGCAGAACCACAAAAGGATAAATTTTGTATTGCCCCATGTTCCGCACAGTGCATAAAGGTCACAGCTTGAATGGTTCAGTAGTCTTTGTAAGGTAGAACTGCACCTTTAGAAACTAGAAATTCTCACATTTTTTATGACCTCAATGGAGCATGAAGAAAAGCATCTCTTCCATAAATCTTAGTATGTCTGTAAGACTAGCAACTCTGAAAAGAAATGCAAGTAACTAAACAACCAGAAACAGGAGGTAGCATGGTTAATGTGTCAACCTAGGACCCAGGAGACCTAGGTTCAAATCTATTGTACACACACATTTAACAGGACTTTTCAATTGAAAAAATTCAATTTTGAATTGAAAGTCCTGTTATCTTCTATAAAATCTCCTAGGGATGTTGGCCCAGCTACTATCCCAAGTCTGTGGGGAAATCGTGCATGCTACTTTGCTCATTTATCTATTTAATTTTGAACATTTCTTACTTACTTTTCATTACACAGTGATTTCAGAGCTGCAGCTTAAATAAGTTCCGAATTCACAATACACTTAATAAAATCAAAGTATGCAGGTCAGAACCAGCCAACTAAAAATTCAATACTGGGATCAGATTCCAATAAAAGTTTGGACAAATAACAAGGTCATCAGCTGGCAACTGCAACTTAAAAAAAATAATAGGTGCCCACCATATCACAGAGGGGAGGGAGTTCCAAAATGCTTTCCCCCTGGGGCTCAGCACATAGGTTGGAACAGCAGCCATGGGTGGCATGCATGGGTAAACACTCACCCTCTACCCAATTTGGGAAGAGCTGTTCATATCCAGTTTCATTGGAAGGGGAAAAGACTATTGCTACGGGTGGACTCAGGACTAGTATAATGTAATTGAAAGCTCTCTCCAGGCAAATTTCTAAAGTCTCACCTCTCACAACTGAAAAATTATGATTGTGCAGTGATTCAAAATATACAAAAGTGCTCTGTATCATTTCCTGTCTGAAGTGGTTTCACACCTTCAAGTCATCTGATAATATATTTGCGGAAGTGGTCTATAGTCCACAAAAGTTTATGCCGTAATAAAAGTTGTTAACCTTTCATGTGCCACAAGAATCTGCTCTAGTACTGGAACAATTTCAAATTTTTCACTTGTCAAATGTAAGAGTATCTAACATAACCTGAGCACTACACAGCAAAAGGAGTCCATGCTTAGGGCTACAATCTACCCATCTGCAAGAGAATGGGGCACAGGAAGAACATAAAAGGAGAAGAGAACAAGCCAAGGTCATATATCACTTAGATAGCACTTCACCTTCCTAAAAATGGAAAGTAGTTGATGGAAAAATTACTTTTAAAAAATGTCACGGGGCTGGATTTAACTAACTTGTTCTGCTAGCAGAAGGACTCCTGTTAATGCAGTGGGGCTTCCCACCCCCCTTTGTCCTGCCTCCCTAAATTCAACTTTGGAGGGTCAGGAGAAACCTCAGTGTCTAGGGCAAGGAGAGGGGAGATAGTTCCATCAGCATTTCTCTTTGCCTGATGGAAAAATCTTAGTGCTACGCTGAATTCCACTCAAAGAATTGTTCTGTTCTTTGTAAAGATAAGGTAAGGAGCTTAAGCCTCAGAGCAGAATAACAGAAAGTATTACATGCATAAAATGAGTTAGCATAAGAAAGAGCAAGCAGTGAGCAGGAAGACCATCATGAATATCAGGAAAAAGGAATTAAGCTAAATAATTTTTTCCCCTTTCCAGTAGCACCTTAGAGACCAACTAAGTTTGTTATTGGTATGAGCTTTTGTGTCTGGAAGGATTTTTTTTTTTTTCGACTATGGCAGACCAACACGGCTACTACCTGTAAGGAATTATGCTGTTACCCTGAAGAGCTTTCAATTTTAAAGAGACAACATCAAGAAGATAGAACAACAGTGATGTATGGTTAGAGCAGTGTTTCCCAACCTTGTGCCTCCAGATGTTTTTGGACTACAACTCCCATCATCCCTAGCTAGCAAGACCAGTGGTCAGGGATGATGGGAATTGTAGTCTGAAAACAGCTGGAGGCACAAGGTTGGGAAACACTGGGTTAGAGTGTTGGACTAGGGCAAGGATGTCCAAAGTCCATTTTGGGGGCCTAATCCAGCCCACCAGTCGATTTAAGCCGGCCCCCGTGGCAGTATATGTCCTGGGGTAAAATCCTTTAAAAAGGTCAGCAACTTCAATCCTAAAAAAAGCTGAACAACTTTGGGGTAAAATTTAAAAAAAGGCTCAACAACTTTGGGGTTAAATCCTTAAAAAAGCCCACCAACTTTGGGGTAAAAAAAGCTAAACAATTTCAATCCTAAAAAAAAGCTAAACAACTTTGGTCGGCTCTCAAGCATGTTCACATCATCAAATCTGGCCCTCTGAAAAAAGTTTGGGCACCCCTGGACTAGGGCCTGGGTTCAAATCCCCACTCATCTTTGAAGCTCACTGGGTGACCCTGGACCAGCCACTGTCTCTCAACCTACTCAATTCTACTTCACAAGGCTCTTGTGAGAATAAAATAGGAATGAGATGCTTGGGAGGAAATGTGGGCTACAGGTGTAATATAATAATAATAATAATAATAATATCACAAAAGGAAAATACACACCCTTAATCAAATAACAAAAAGGAGATATGGGCAGCCCACCTGACCACTCCCACTTTTCAGTTCACTAATCACAAACAATTAAAAATGCAGATTAGAAGCATGTCAGAGTCATAGATCAATAAATCTACAAACCATTAAGAGATCAGCTGGACTAACTAGGCCTACGCACACTTTAGTGGGAAAGCATTTTCATTGCCAAAATGTGCCACTAAACCTTAATGAACCTCGTAATAGTGAGCCTCTGTTGAAACCATCTAGTTATCACTAGTCTGGAAGCTACTGAGAGAGTTAACACCAAGTCTTAATAGATAATATATTGTGCCTTTATACTATTATGCATATTACTAATCAGGTCACTGGACTCCACTCAGCAGTGCGCTCCAGGCAAAGCCTTGTTAAATCCCTGAGGGATGTTCATAAACATGAAATGTTGGTTATTTGTATCAATGATGCTCATCCCAGAGCTATGGAAGTCTGAATCACAATATCTCTAAACATAAAAGATGAATGATAGCTGTAGTGGTTGAATAGCCAAGACAGACAGAACATCTAGAAATTGTATCTAATCCTTTTTTTAAAGAAAACCACCCTAAGATTAAATATTAGCTTCCCTGTTCACACAGATATTATAGCACTTAGTGAGCTACAAGATGCCTCATACTATAATGTTTGAAGAAAAATTACACAAGTTATTGGTACTCATATTAATAGCATGCTATTGCTGAGGCCAGCTGCTGAAGTGCAATAAAATATGGAATGCATGAGTAAAATTGAGCTCTCTTCTTAAATTGAGGGGCTACTTAACACTGGCTTTTCTACGGCCAGTGTCTTTTCCCACTGCTGTTTCAAATGTGAAGAACCTCTTTCTTATGCTAACACTAGGCATGGACTTATAAATTGTGTGCCTATAACCAATGCAAGCTTCACTTGCCTGCCAATCTCTCTCGTAAGAAGATGAAAGTGATTTTAACGGAACAGCTGATACAACTCATCTTTGTATTTTTAGGCAGGCTTGTCATTTCTAATATAAACATTTCAATCAACAATAAATTTTTAAAAGGGCTAGCATGCTAAATTTTGCTGCTTACCTGAGAAGGAGGTATAGAAGTGGCTGGCAATGGGTTAGAGATCATTGGGCCAAATATATCCAGGTCATCATTCAATACCGCAGCAGGAGTTGTGATGCTTCCATTTGTAACAGAGGAATCGGCAGGGCCATCTTAAATGACAGTGTTTTAAAAGGAAAAAGGTTAAACCAAATTTTTGAGAATTGCAAAGTATGTACAAAGCAAGCCGTTGCTTAAAAGATATCCCATGTTGGTAGAAATATCCAAGCATTCATAGCACTGAATCCAGGCTCCTCTAGTATTCTGCCAGCCCGTCATAATTTAAAAGCTACAACATGTCAACGTAATTAGCAAAATTTGAACGCATTAAAACACAGCCTGATGCCAACCTAATGGCATCTAAGCTGGTTTAGCAGAATTACACATTTCTAAAAGCTGCCTAAAGCACTGTTGGTTACCAGCACTGTAACTTTTAAAATAGAAATCCTTCTCATAAGTAACCAAACCCTTTGGACGTAAGCACTGCAATAAGTGGCTATATAAAATTTAAGTTCGGAAAAGATCACTAATAGATACATAGGTTGTAAGTTCTTGAGTCAGGATTCATAGCTTATAAATCAAGCCAACAAATACATTGCTGCAACAGATAAAAGACTCTGCAGTCTCTCTCAGCCATTGTTCAACTGCCTAGCTATTCTTACAGCCAAATAACCTCCTTGCACGCCTCCCTCTCATTAACGACAATGGAAGAAAGATCTCTTTCTTCCTTGCAACATTATTCCCAGTATCTTCAAAGGAAAGGCTATACTTATTGAAAATGGAAAAGAACTACAAAGTTTAAACTTCTTCACATTATCAACATCTTCCTTCAAATCAGACCAGCACTGTCTGATACATTCTGAAACTATTTTTCTTGTTTAACTCAGATTTATGACCTACCATCAAGGCTTCCCTACCCTCCATCTGAATCTATAAAAGTATATTCCATTGTATGTGCACTTAATTTTTAAGTTTGTGTAGCTGCAATAAGTCACATTACAGGTCTTTATTAACACCATTATTCTGAAGTCCAAAAATAGTATCCAGGGTGCCCAAAGAACCACATGTTAACAAGTTAAAGAACCACTGGTTAACAGATGCCTAGTCTACAATGGAGAATAGAGGACAAAGGCTACAGTTTCTAGATAGGTGACCTAGAAGGATACTATACAGATCCTATTTTGTATTTTCAGATGATTCGAGTAATTTAACATACATAGAATAAAGCCTTTATAATATATTTTCGTTCTCAATGAGCAAGCCTTTCAGTGGCAAATGAACAGCACATTTCAGCAGTCACCAGGGTATTTTTGCTCACTTCATTCTTCTCTTGTTATGAAAGTAAATGCAAAAGCACTATTGCAACTGTACACTAGGGATTCTACACTGAAGTCAGGCAATCAGAGTTCTGGTTCCCATAGCAACTGTAAATGTGCCACAATTTATATACTTATTAACCCATAAAGATTAACACCTACTGATAAAATGGAATTTGAGGGGAGGAGGTAAATGTATCACAGCTGTACAAACCACAACAATTTCCTTAACACTGGTATTTTTTAATTTCAAGCATAACCTCCACAATAATAGCAATTCTTTATCAAGTACTAACAAGCTACTGTCCCAATGCTTCCTCTGAGGATAATAAAGCTTTTGGGTTGGCACAAGATCTGACCACTTCCTTTTGTCACATTCTGTGAATAATGGTGTAAGAAGTGACCACAGGTGCTGCTAATCATATTTAGCGAAGGGATACTCAAGGTAGAAATCAAGCATCTAGCCAGCTCCAGAATAATCTTTGAATATATTTTTGGTTTCCCAATTATGTTCTGGAGCAGAATCATCATCATCCTCATCATTTTGGCCATCCATTTCTAACTGGTGGTCCTTATAATGAAAACACATTTCTTTCTCAGAATGCTTTATATTTTGGAGTTGCCAAAGCTAAGGATAAAGAGATAAGATAGTAAGATCATGCAATGAATTTTTATATAGTCATTACAATACAGCAGAATATCTATTCATCTTACTCCTAACCTTTTCTAGTTCTAGCTAGGAAAATAACTTAAAGATGTCAAAATTAAAGCTAAACTAAAACCTGGTTTTCAAAGTTTGGGCAACTATGAGTATGAGTAAACAGGAGTACAGTAGAAGGGTTTTCTTTCCCTTTCCATTTTAATTTCTGTAAGCCATTCAGGAAACATGTTTTTGCTGAACAGCTGCATATAAATCTATAAAATGTACACCTGACAAGAAGCCTGTTCAGAAGTTACATACAAAGTCAAAATCTCAATCCGGTAAGTGTGTCTTGGACACATACACAGGCATACACAATCTACCACTTGTTCCTCACTTTATTTTACTACAGAGAGAAAGTAATCTAGGCTTTACCTTGCAGTTCACTACAATATGAGTTTTGGCAGATGTTTGAGGGGGGGGAACTTAAAAGGTTTCAAGGGACAAAATCAAGGACACATCTACAGATACCTAAACAGAACCTACTTATACCTTATGAGTACAGGGTACTGGAGATAAATAACCTAGCAGCTGCGTCGGTTTTTGCACCAAACTCTCCCTTGCTACATACAGTTCTAGTTGCTGTGTTTTATGCTGATTTTAGCTGTCTTTTTTTAAAAAACAACAACTGGGCTTTGTGATTTATTATTCAGTTTTAAAGGGTTTTATTGTAAATTGTCTTCTGTATTTTACTGTCTATGTAAACTGCCCAGAGAACTTCTTTATTATTAATGCTGCATTCCCAGAATTGCAGAGGAGAATAAGCTGCACCAAAAAATCTCAAGGGATATATTGCTTATCCAGAAAGCTTCCAGGCAAGGTATTGTTTCTGAGGTGGGTAAATGACACTAAGCATGATAGGCATCCTCTGAAATGGCTGGCTAGCTTATTTGATTAGCAGTCATATTCTAATATCTATTGAACTGCTTTCTGCTCTTCTTGTAATTGAAGGTTAATAAGGTTACATATTTCACTTGTTTTCAATAAGCATCTTCCTTATCTTCCATCATTCTTATGATAAATTTGAAGTGAAAGAGCATAGTAATTTACTTATGCCCCCACAGAAAGGTTGGGACTATCCATTTTAATGCTAATACACTGTGATGGTTACTTCAACATGTGCAACCATCCATACTCATCTCTTGTTTTTTGTGTGGTACATCTAACTGGTAAATGATGCATCAAATGGCAAACGAGTTTTGCTACTTTTTGCAAATTCAACCTTTCAACATGATGGAAAAGCTAATACTTAAACATTTTGCAGTGTTGCAAAACATCTCCCAATATAAGGTGTGTCGTTTTTAGAAAGTAAGAGAAAGGGGGTTACCTGGGAAAACCCAGGTCTGCTATTCTTCTAATCATAGAATTGTAGAGTTGAAAGGGACCCCGAGGGTCATCTATTACAGATCTATCATTTCACTTATTTTTATATACTCATGATGAAATGACAATTATTTGTCTGTAGTTGTATTTTAAAAAGGATGCTGGGTTGGAAAAGAACCAAAATGCACCGTTCACTGAGGTGCATGACTTAGTAGTTGGCAAGATGTGTAGTTCTGCACAGAAAGACCACCATAATCATTCTGCCAAAGCACCTAACTATGAAACACATTGATAAGCATGCTATATTTATAACTATCCTCTTAGAATGTAAGACCATTAGTACTCAAGAGAATGTGATTTACCTGTACCTGGGATTTATGGTCCATCTATTGACACCCATGCAATAAAACAGATCTTCGGCCACTGGGGTGATATTTATATACTGATGCAACAAGGCCAAAATTCTAACAATGCAGCAGCTTTTAGAGTACTTTTATAATTGTAATGGATGAATGCACTTCTTGTAATGATCTACAGCAGAAGAGGAAATGCAGATAGGCAAGGATGGCAAAGAGTACCAGTAACAGGTAAGTGATGCCCTTGGAGTAAGTTGCTGCCCTTGGAGTAAGTTGCTGCTCTTCAGAATAAGGCAGCAAAGCCTAACCAACAAGTGAAGACTACTTCCCTGAACTGCTAAGGGATTAGGAGCTGTTTAAATTCCATAACTGCCATGATCAATCCTCAACTGCAAACTGAAGCTCTGTGAGGGGAATCAGCCCCCTTAACAAACGACAGTTCTTATGATTCCTTGGGTGGAAGCTTGACTGTTTAAAGTGGTATGATAGTGCTTTCAATGTGTAGTAAAGATGGGGCCAAAGCTGTTGGATCAACTGGATTTGGACAGAACAGCCACATTTCTGAGATTCTAACTTCTCCTCCAAAACTGCTATATTATATAAACTTAGTAAGATTTCTTTGTATGTTTGCAGAAGCCATTTAATAATGTTTTATTATTAGTTCAACTGGAAGTTTATTTACAGCAAGTGTTTTAGAGGAACAGGATTCTTGAGTCAAACTACAGTTGTACCTTGGTTGTCGAACACCTTGGTACTTGTCTGTTTTGGCTCCTGAATGCCACAACCCCAGAAGTGAGTGCTCCAGTTTGTGAATGTTCTTTGGAAGCTGAATGTCCGATGCAGCTTCTGCGTCTTTCGATTGAGTGCAGGAAGCTCCTGCAGCCAATCGGAAGGCGCATCTTGGTTTTCTAACGTTTTCTGAAGTCGAACGGACTCCATTCGACAATAAAGGTACGACTGTACTGTACTTAAAATGCATCAGACTTGTTGAAATGAAACAGGCTAACCTATCCTCTTGGTGCAGCCCGGCCTGAAATGTTTGAAACTTGTTTTGTACATTTCCATCAATATGCTGGCTCAATAAAAATATGCAGTCTTAGCCACATTTATTGTCATTTGCTTTCTCTGGTGGTATTTCATACTTCAGTCTATCACAGGACTCAAGACTCAAAGCTCCTACACTAGAAGAGGCATTAGTTACACAATTAAGATATGGCAAGCTAACAGAAGTTATTCAGGTTGGTTAAACTTGGTCTGTTATACTCTAAAAAATAATATCCCATGAATGCTAGACTAGTTTGAACAAAAGCAAGCATTTGACATTTAAACAGTTGCTTTTTCAAGGTAAAAATTTAAGTAAAGCCCAAATGCAGTGAAAGAAGGGGATAATCCCTAATTCAACAGTAAACCTGCACAGAAATGACTGAATACACAGCAGCACTGGAGTACCATTCAAACAAAATAAAAGTGAAGGAAGAATAAGTAAACAGGTTTGGATTAAGTAAGTACTTAGGCCAGAGGTGTAAGAAGGTCAGGTGGTACCCGGTGTGGAAAATTTCTTGTCAAACCCTCCCCCCCCCCAATTGATTTCCCACCTGCAAAAATGGTTTTACATTATTTCATATTTTCTTACAAGGGAATAATAACAAGTAATAATAAAAAAACCTTTTATTTATATCCCGCCCTCCCCAGCCGAAGTCAGGCTCAGGGTGGCTAACATCAGATACATAACATTGGTATAAAATAAAACATTAATTAAATTACCTCCTAAAAACATCTCAGAATCAAATTAAAGTCTAATTAGATGGTTTTCCACAGGGTTAGGGTTGGGAACAGTAAGTGCTCCACTGAACTGAAATTTCAGCCTTCAAGACATAGGAAAACAGCCAAGTGAACAGCTATTTTGGTGGAGGAGGGTCAAGATATTAACTGATATGCATGAAATTTCATATATAGCTATATAATCCCTAGTATAGTAAGATAAGACCTTTGGAGCAGGCATTTTTTTAAAAAGTTTTTTTTTATAAACCGCCCTAGTAGGGCAGTAATTGTTCCTTGATAATTTGTCACCCCCTCCATTATGGAACCTGGGGCACACCGCCCCTTGCTACGCCCCTGACTTAGGCAGAATTGTTTCTGATTAGGCTCCACACTGAAGAGATGGCTTGGGAATGATATGGTTTAGGTTACAGCTAGACTTCTGAAAATGTTGGCCAACGCCTGGGACTTTGAGCAATTTTATCATGAAAGAATTAATTATAAAATGTTTTGAATATGGTAAGACAGGAGAAACTCTGGACATTCCATAAGAAGGCAACTGTCACCTTGCACAAGTTCCTAGAAGCATGATTTTGCCAAGGGATTCTGTTTTTATTATTTTCTGAAAAGCCCATGCTATCTCACCTCACAACTAGCTTCTTAAATTCACCAATTTCAAAAATAATTGGGAGGGAGCTGCCATTTAAGAAATCTAATTACAAAGGGCAGGCAAAATTAGTTGCATGGTTATTTAGGATGGGGATATACAACAGAACCTATACAAGGTTCACTTGGTTATTAGAAAGGTTTTACTTCAATAAAGCAAGACTATTTTTAAACAACAGATTTTTTTATAAAAAAGCTTGAGCTCACAGTCCTTTGAAGATCACTTTGATAGCTTCTCCCTCCCTAAGAAACTCATTACTTGTAGTTTAGTAGACAGCACAGATCTGCTTCAGTTTTTCTCTCTAAGTAAATTAGCAGACTACAGCACCATTTACAGATTAACCAACAATGTTTTCCAGCATGTGGGGAGAAAACCCATTTAATTATTGCAGCTTAGGTCTTGCCATTTTTTTTGCAATGCAAAACAAAGTTAACTACTTACCAAGTCCCAAGAGATCGACAGTGGATTCTGGAACTTTCTTAGGACTTGCTTTAAGTTCCAGTTGTTGATCCTCTTTCTTTGGGAGCTTTATTTTTTAAGAAGAGGAAAAGATAATTAAGATTCTTATAGAAACCAAAATATCATGAATAACAGACCTCATCTAGTCTCACATTTCATTTGAACCTCTTATTTTTAAAATTAGTGTCACTAGCATGTACAGGAGGTGGTTTGGTGAAAAGCATGACAAAATATAATGTTTCGTCGCAGTGTTTGAGTTAGTATTATAATGGCACATTTCCAAATGATCAAAAATACTACACATACATTATTTCAACAATCCTTATAACAGCCTTCCTATTATTCTCCTACTAATGCAGATGGAGAGTTGAGAATAGTTGTTTGCCTAAAGCTACCTAGCACATTCATAGCTGAAGCATAACTTGAACTGGGGACCTCCTGGTCCATAGCTCACACACTTCACCACTAAACAATTACTGTCATGTGTTACACTTGTACACATACAACAAATCAGTAAGGATTGTAGTGAGGATAAAATGTGGGGAAAGAAACTACAAACACTGCTCTGAATTACTTGGAGGAGGACTGGGATATAAAAGTAATAACAATAAATAACACATTAATCTACAGAAAAACCATACTGATGCATTGTCTCAGGCAGGATGAACACCACAAAGGATGATTATTATTGAACATTCTACTTATTGTGGCACGAGGAAAAGACGCTTTGGTTTATTTCCCCAGCCATTTAATTTTAAAAATCTTCCCAGCTGGATGGAATTGTTTTAATCCTTTTATTATTCTCTTTATTTATTATGTTAAAATTATCTGTTGATTTTACTGTTTTTATAATGTGGTTTTTGTAACCTGCCCAGGAAATGATTTTACAATGAAAGGGGAGGTGTAAATTCATAAAATAATACATTCCTAATGAATTAACATATCCTTCCCCCAGAGGTCTAGAGCTAAAGCACCTTGTGTGAATTATGCAGGACCTTTTTATATAAAGAAGGTTCACCATGTGCACTTGAACTGAATAGCTTAGCAATATATTTTACTATGGGACACGGGTGGCGCTGTGGGTTAAACCACAGAGCCTGGGGCTTGCTGATCAGAAGGTCGGCAGTTCGAAACCCCGTGATGGGGTGAGCTCCCATTGCTCGGTCCCAGCTCCTGCCCACCTAGCAGTTCGAAAGCACATCAAAGTTCAAGTAGGTAAATAGGTACCGCTCCAGCGGGAAGGTAAACGGCGTTTCCGTGCACTGCTCTGGTTCGCCAGAAGTGGCTTTGTCATGCTGGCCACATGACCTGGAAGCTGTATGCCAGCTCCCTCAGCCAGTAATGTGAAATGAGTGCCGCAACCCCAGAATCGGACACAACTGGACCTAATGGTCAGGGGTCCCTTTACCTTTATATTTTACTATAAACTATATTAAGTTTCTGTTTCAAAATATTTGATTCATTTACATATTATTATTCATCTAGGGATTTGGGCAGGGGGAGGATTAATGCTCTAAATAAGTAAGTTTTATCTTGTACAATGTTATATTGTGGAAACCACATGGTTAAGCGCCAACACAGCAATAGCAGAACAAAAGGATTGGCTAATGTGTTGCTCTCCAGATGTTGTGGAACTACTATCATCCTTAAGTATGAGTCATACTGGCTGGGGCAGATGGGAATTGTAGTCTGACAACACCTGGTGGGGATTGCTTTGCCTATCTTGCCCTGAAGTATATAGTACAAGGCAAATGAAACCACCTTGTTAAGTCGCATGTGTCAACTGCTATCCTATTGAACAGGTAACTACCGGTACTATGGGTTCACATATGCACTGTCGTTTTGTGCTGACTGCAACATTAAGAGATACTTCACCATAGCCACCATAAATAAAACTGTAGTTAAAAAAATTCCAGGGTGGTGGTAGGTGATGACAGTTTTGCTTCATCTTCAGCATATTATTATTAATTCTAATTACTTTATTCCTAGTGTCCATCCAAATGTCACATGGTGGTTTACAATATAAAACCAACAATAAAACTTACAACAAAATTTAAAAATCCATCTTTTTTAAAAATCATAAAGTTAGAATCAGAGTAAATTCAATTAAACCAATCAATGGAGATCAATTTCAAGAAGTAGAAAACAGATATACAACTTCCTGCAAAGGTCAGAGTAAATGATGTATTTTTGAGAATTAATATTTTTGAAAATTAATATTTACAATAATCCATATCTACATTATATTAAACTGAAAACCTGAACTCTGCCCTTTATTTCCTTATCTTCTAAAATTGCTATTATAATTGCAGTTGTAAAGCAAAAACCCTTTAAGAAGCACAGGGTGGTTGTAGATGAAGCAACTGTTATTATTAGAATGTTTATGTGCTGCCTTTTTATTTAAAAATCTACAAGGCACCCAACAATCGCTAAAATAATACATTAAAAGCAACAGTCCCGGTAGAATAATTAAAACTGGCAGCATCACCTCCAGACATCTGAAACATCAACAGCAGGAGCAAAATTAAGCCAGTCATAGTACTTTGAAGAGCAAAGGAATGCCACCACCTTGGGTAACTGCCGTAAGTGACAGGGAAGGGTTTGATAAATTTGGCACCACTCTTAAGAAGGCATTACCATATCACCACCAACCATACTTCAGTGAGAAAGGGCATGTGAAACAGGGCCTCCAAGGAAGATTTTAAACTTGATGACATTACAGTGCATTCCAATCAGATTACAGGAAATGGATGAAAATACTGAAAATAAGCTTGGCACAATTTTCATATTCTTACAGATAATTAGCTTTATTTATCACAAGCACTATGTTGTTACATGTGTGAATGGACATTACATATCTAAGATCATAGAGAAAATATTCAAACCACTGCAAACACAGTGCTCCTTCAACTGAAGCATCAATATGACAATTAATAAATTATATTAAGTAAATGAAATTATCGATTTGGGGCTTGAACAGCTCAACCATTGCACCCATTCAATGAACCAAGTTGAGAGGAGGAAGGGTGCAAAACCTATTTTGATGAAAAGTCTAAACCAAATCTGTTAAATGCTATGCTTACGAATTTAGTCTTTTTTTTTAAAGTCATGCCTCACAGTATTATATTTTACTGCAACAAGAAAAAGTCCTACTATAATACCATGTTAATTAAACAGGGGCAGGGAGCAGTGCTTAGTTTGAACCTTAATAAACCTAGAATAATAATATCGCCAATTAATATAGTTGTATATACTTGGCTGGGTTTATAACAACTCCAAGGATTAATTTACTAGGATATGATTATCACACAATATGGAACTGAGCATGGCAGCTGGAGAACAAAAGCATTATAGAACCTGCCATTATGATTCTTCCAGAGAATGGAAAAATATCAATCGTCAGTAGAACAACATAATGTAGTCAAGCCACATACTGCTCCCTATGATAATTGTTCTTCTGAGTTCAACATGTCCTTGCTGCCAGCACCACAGAAGATATTTAAAGCTGCTTGCAAGAGTTCATTGATTTAATACAGGTTTCACAGTGAAAAAGTAAGATTTAAGGTGTAAAAATATTATGCTTAAGACCAGATAATGTCCAGATTATTTCAAATGAGCATTTAGACAGCTTGAATGTAATCCACTGGGCCTTCTATCACATAGGGCAGTCTAAATCCCAAACCTCTGCAGAAAATTAATTTTACAATGTTTTATACTCTAGTAAAGTTAAGGCTAGCAGAACCTTTCTCTTATTAGCTTTGGTAGCAACAACAGTACAGAGCAGGTAGAGCAACTGTGTGTTATTCAGCAGTGGCAGCCCCCAAAAATGTGTGTGGAACTCAAGGGTTGTATCCAATACAGCACAAGTGGCTTTCTGCTCATGCAATTGGATTTACCCTTCCTCTCCTCTCCCTGCATGGCCTCAAAAGCTTATCTGGAGGGTTCCTCAACCCTGTGGATGGTACATGGGAAGCTTTAGGGAGAGGAGAGGAGAGGAGAGGGGGAAATTCTAATGTGCAAGCAGAAGTCCGTTGTGGAAGCAAAAGTCCGTTGTGGAAGCATTGGCCATATTCTTAAAAAAACAAAAAACAAAAAACTTTTCTATAGTTTTCCAGACCAACCTACAGCTAAATATTCAGAGAGAGAAAGAGGGAGAGACAGGAGTGCTACAAAGAGCTACAAATAAAATGGCTGGTTTCACTTGGTGAAATGGTGCTAAATTTGAGCTGAAATCGCAGTGATTTTCAACCAATTTGAGTACTGGGCTGAGTATCATAAAAATGGTATGCTTCAGTAATTGTAAGCCACTTATATGATTATACTGTTCCTGACCTAAATTGAGATTTTGTTGTTGTTGTTCAGTCGTTCAGTCGTGTCCGACTCTTCGTGACCCCATGGACCAGAGCACGCCAGGCACGCCTATCCTTCACTGCCTCTCGCAGTTTGGCCAAACTCATGTTAGTAAAATTGAGATTTTACTAACAGCAAAATCTCAATATATTTAAAAATGGAGAGCATTAAGAGCCTAAGACCATTTAAACAAAACAAAGCAAAAAACTCCATAGGTATTAAGACTAGAAGTTTGGTGAAATGAACATGTCTTAACATCACACCTAAAAGAGAAGAGACAAGTCTAAACTCCACTGAGACACAACCCTGTCCAGAACTAGTTTCACTTCCAAAGCCAAGACAGCATTTCTACTGATCATTAATACCCTTTTCTTGCCTGGATTAAGCTTCATTCCAGTACTGAAAGTTCTCATATCCAAGTACAAATTAAGTATTCTCTAAAGTTATGATTATTTTTCACTGGCATTTAAGAAATAATAATAGTCACTTTAGAAACAGCCAGCAAGTGACAGAATGTAGTTTACCAAATTCAAAGTCAAAATTTAGATGCCCATTCGATGTCTAATTTGCTTTAAACATTTTGCCTCTAATAAGAACTCTTCTAGTAAGTTCGTCTTCTAACATGCTACTGCAAAAAGCTTTCTTTAGAATATTTAAGATTGATTTCTACCAAGTTTGGAACTAATTTAAGGCTTCCCAAATTATTGAACAAAACCTCCTTCTACTCTCATTAAGAACAAACTATGTTTATATAGAAAAGTAACTGGATTCATTCCCCCTTTAATGCACTGATGGCAATAACGTTTATAAATGATTGCCTAAACATTTGAGAACTCCCTTAAGGCAAGAAAGTAATGTTAGCAATTTTCTATAAATCTGCAATGGGCCTGCAGATATTTTTCTCTGACAGCTCATATGCCCTTTTCATACCACTTACTTCAATAAGCATGCATTTAAAAAAAGCTATTACTCATGCTGAAGTTCTCATCTGAAAAAGCTGTTCAACACACCTTTCAGCCCTTTTTGTTAACAAAATATATAAATGTATAGTACTAGTGTAACCTTGTCAGTTAACATTTCTTTATTTCTCCATAATATCAGCATCTTAGTAGGGCTACTTGGCCATCTTGATATTCTTTCTCACAGACTCAAGTACTGATGCAGTTACAGCAGTATGCCACAAAACCACAATGTATCCATGCACTTCTGGAAATAGCACTATATTAAGACCATTAAGTGAAGAGCTTAAAATAATGTTTTAAAAAATCTAAACAAATCCACACAGCTAGGTCTACATGATTTTAAAGGTAAACCCATATACTTTTCCTAACTACAGGCTTAACATTCCACAATCTATTTTTTAATCACCTCTTGCTCATTTAACTCCATCCATAAATGGTTATGCTATCATTATTTTATTTATAAATCATCAAAAAGAAGGAGGAAACAACAGCGTTCAGTTTTCTTTCCTTGCTTCTTTCTAGGCTAGCACAAAAGATGTGCCAAGCTCGAGCAGTTATTTGTCTTGCAGTGTCCAGCATGGGAATTAATGATTTCACAACACATCCTGGATAACAACGGTCACTCTCAGAGCCTTCCTTCCCTGACCCACAGACATTAAGGAGCATAGTGTTGGAAAAATGTCATGCATTCATTGGACTGTATTAATAAGACACCAGAACAGCTAGGCAATCCAGCCTATGAATTTCACTGACCATTCTTTGAAATATATTCTAATGGATGCAGTTCAACTGTAATAACTCTACAGAGAACCAAAAAGAGAATCAATAAGCAAGGAAATCTTTGGACTGCTGGACTAACTCTGATGGTATTATGTAAAATTATTAGATAATTTACTTCCATAAAAGTGAAAAGATGGTTACAAAAAGAAGTATTTTTCAACCTCAGTGGAGAAAATGAAGGAATGCTTTAACTTAATTTTTCAAGATCCTTGTCTCAGTGGTAAGTTGAAAGCCATATAAATCACCACTGCTGGAAAAGTCACGGCTTCTGGAGGAATAAAGGATGGACAGGCTGCTTATTGGCAGCTGAAGGTCTTTAGGTATTAGTCTATAAAGCCATACAACTCTCCTCCCTTCCCACTGCATGTTATTCTAGAAATTGAGAAAACATATGCCTGCAGAGGAACTGCAAAAAATGAGAGGACAACTTAACTTTTTTTCCACTTGCAAATGATGTCATGTTTAAAAGTTCCAGCAGGTATTTGTGTGGCTTTCTTGGAGCACATTGGCCCCATACTAGAGTGGTAGGCAATTTTCTATTGATAGATGACTAAAGATTCTTTTGGAGATGGGGACTTGTGGATAGACTGATATATAGATTCAATATTATCTCCCTCCCCACCCCCACCAGCCAAAACACTGTCGAACTATAAGGGCTAGAAACATCAAACTTGGATTTCTTAGGATTACATTGGCTGTTCAAAACATTTTATGGACTATTAAGCGGCCCAGACAGCATATTTTATGGGCCTCTGCTCTAGTAAACATGGAAATTCTTTTGTCTTGCCTTCATTGATTACACATTCTTTCGGATAATAGAGAATGAATACTGAACATGCATAAAATGTTTAGTGATAAAAAAAACCCAGTCCTCTCCCATCTCCTTATATAATCCATATATAGCAAAGACTGCTGTTGTTCTCTTTAAATGTATTCAACTATGATAATTACCAGCAATTGTTTCACTCTATCAGAATGCAGATTTGCAGTTCATATTATTAAAAAGCTTGCAACTTGTTCTGACCCTCATTGCCAGAAGCCAAACTACGATGCTATGATTACTGGCCACATAAATTAATTTTATTTGCCTTTAAGCTGTCACTTAATCTTTTAGCATCCATAATTGCTACGTGAACAAGTACTGCCACTCAAACCAAGATTCAGAGAATACAAATTTTATCATGATAATGAATGTTTTTTTAGCCCTCCCTCACTACAAAGGTGAGATGGGGGTGGGTGGGGATTTTTCCCTATGAAAAATCCAAATACAGTCATACTTTGGGGTGCAAATGCTTCGGGCTGTGTACTTTCGGGTTGCATACTCCGCAAACCCGGAAGTAAAGATCGCTGCGCATGCACAGGGCGTTCTGCGCATGCACAGAAGTGTTCTGTGCGATTCGTGCATGCGCAAAAGCATGTCACGCTTTTGCACATGCACAAAATGGACTCTCGGGTTGCGCACTTTTCGGGGTGCGAACGGCACCCGGGAACGGATCAGGTACATAACCCGAGCTACCACTGTACATCTTTTGCTGCATATCTGTTTGTTACTCCAGCCTAGTTTGAAGGTAAGGTTGGGAAATCAGCACAAAATGTATGTATGATGGTAAAATGTGTGTAAATAGAAAAATGGAAAATATATACACAATAATTTTAAAAAGAAAAAGAAAAACCCAAATGTATTTGTTATAATAAAACAAAATATATAAACACCAAACATTGTTACAGCTAATTTCAACATAATGAGGAATGGCTTTGAACTTTTGCTGAAGGAGGGAAAGGCAATGTATGAGTGATCTTGCACATATGATTTTAATCCCTGGTGAAACATTAGAAGGGCATGCATGCCACGATCTTCCCTGCAGTGAGATGCATATGCTGTCTGCATCCCACTGTGAGGAGAAAACAATTGTTAGCTACTGAAAAGGGATGCAGAAAGTCTAATCACTCTGAATGCAACTTCTATGTTAACTGAATAATCACTGGAAAGCATTTCTGTTGTAATTTTAATTTCGTGTTTAATCCCCCCAACCTCCTTTTTCTTTGTAACCCATACCATGAAATCTTTCTCTTAACCCTCTTTATTCCCATCTTCACTTCTTGGCATGTGAATTGGATGCCTTTTCCTTCTGTATCATCACAGTCTGCATGTCCATCTGTATTGCTCCCCTTTTCTGTTTTTCATACTGAAACATTTGCAGCCCCATTTCCTAGTGGCACTTTCTTTCTCCAGATCATAGAGACTACCCTTTTTCCCCTCCCCAGGCACAAACATCTTTGTCTGCACCATCTCTCAGCTATCACCTCTTTCTTCATCCCAGAGGTCTTACCACATCTAATCTTAACCACATTCTAATCTTCATAAACCTGAAGTCTGAAGCCGCTGTTTACTTACATTTTTCCCTCTTCTCAACTCTCTTCATCCTACTCTCTCTCACACACCCCTTTCCTTCTTTCATTAAAAATATGTGTGTTTGCTCCATTTCTGTCTCTATCTCACCTCTCTCTCACTTTATGCCTCCTTGGTTCAGCAGGAGCACAATATAAGTCCTTCACTATCCTAGCAATTCACCCTAGTGAAAAGGAAACAAGGAAAACAGAAACCTGTAGCATGGGTGGTTGATCTGGGGCCATTCCAGCACACACTTCTGAATTTAGGGAAAGGAGTTCCAATGCCGACAATGCTCCATCTGCACTGTTCCACTTATCACTGGATTTGGTATCCCAAGTCTACTCCCACTTTCTGGTGGGCTTGGGAGTGCCTTCGATTTTCCCAACAAGATATGGGAAAGGGTCATGGACAGCAAATATGTGTAATTCCTCCAAGAGGCTGCAAACACAAAAGACACATGTACGCAGACCCCAATCAAGATTTGTGGAAGGGCTGCAGCTCAGTGGTAAAGCACATGAATTCTCTTGCATCTCCAGGTAGGTAAAGATGTCTGGAAAAGATTTCTGTCTGAAACTCTGGAGAGCTGCTGCCAGTCAGTGTAGAAACAACACTGATATAGATGGTCTGACTCAGTGTAAGACAACTTCCTATGTCCTTAGGCCTGCATAAGAAGCACAAAGAGCAGAAACACAAGTCGTTCATGCAGCTGCTTGCCCTGCTTCAGTGTAACATCAAGCACTGCTTAGAGACTGTAGCATCTATGGGAGAAGTGGATAGGCTGAGCTAAAAATCTTATACAGGGTCTGAAAAAAATGGCTGTATACTGTAGGTTAACTGAGAGACAGGAAACAAAACCCTAACTACAGTAGGACTGACATGGGTTAACTGTAAATACTGAGTTAAGATTATTTGCCTAGTTTGGCAGGAAGTTCCCAATACAGTGGTACCTTGGTTTACAAACCTAATCCATTTCAGAAGTCCGTTCTTAAACCAAAACTGTTCTTAAACCGAGGTGCGCTTTCCCTAATGAGGCCTCCCGCTGCTGGTGCCCTTCCACCATTCGGATTCTGTTCTTAGACCGAGGTAAAGTTCCCAAACCAAGACACTATTTCCGATTTTGCAGTGTTTGTAAACCAAATTGTTCTTAAACCGGACTATTCTTAAATGAGGTACCACTGTACTATCATTCTTAAAGAGGTCTGCTCTTGGATGCAAAGGCTCAAAATAAAAGATCAGCCATCACTCCTTAAGGAATCCATGGATTATCACTTCCAGCAGTAAAACATGTTCTATTTCGCAACTTAAAGAGCAATTCTTTTGACAAACAATCTTGGCACTCTTCATTCCTCTGGTTTTCGTCTGGACAAAAATAATCCTTTTATTAATAGCATCAATAGGAGCAAAAGGGGGGTGCTTCACAATAAAACAACAGCATCTTAGAACTCACTGCATTCCCGTAAATTGAACTAAACACACTGCTTTGATCAAATTAGTACCCATGTACAGGTCAAAGAATAGGGCAGCTTCCGGGCCTCCATTAATTTCTAGGACATTTCTCTGTACAAGGTCAAAACAATAACTGTCCCTGAAGAATTCACAACACTCTAGAAAACTAAAACAGAAATTGGCAACAGTTGGCTGTACAGGATGATTTAAAACAGATTTGGAACCCTGCTATATTGTCATCTTATGCAAGCCAAGCTCCCTCTTATTAAAAGGCACAGCAAATCACTCTCCTTTTTCCAGATAACCTGTGCCAGCTATTATTAGCACGAAAAGGCAGCTGGAAGAAGAGACCCAAGGCCATCCGAGAATGAGAGAATGGAAGTTTCTTTTCTCTTGTGGATACATTTGATGGAAGCTGTCATGAGCTTTTTTTGTCTCATTAGTATTTCCAGCTGAGATTTCCATGCAATTCATGCTGCTAGGTAGCAGTGTCATGTTTAAGCTTTCAAAATTATTCAAACGGCTTCTATTTCATGCATTTGAAACACACATTACAAATAGCAATATACAGAAAAAATATATTTTAGTAAGAGAAAAAATTATCTTACTTTTTCAACTCCTAAGCATTTCAAAGGTTTTTCTGGCTCTCTATCTTTCTTTTTCTCTTCTTTCCTTTTTTCCTTTTCCTTCTGTGGGAAAGATGTTCTGTTATCAGTTTTAGATACGATAATCATTTAAAACACTGACAGCCACAGTTTCATCCAAGATAATGTTAATTTACTTAGGCATATTTATACTTTGCCTCTTAGCTGAAGCTCCGAAACTGGCAGAAAATGTATTGCAAATACAATAAAATAAATATTACAATAGTTACTGGAACAGGGTAAAAGTGTACTTAAGTGGTCTCCCTTGTTCTTTGATGTTCCAATGGCCTCTTAGCAGCTGAATTGCCTGGCCTGGAACTGACTGTTGAAGAGGCAGATATTGGTTGCTCTTAGGCCAAGACTTTTTTTTTACTTGCCTGCTGCTGCTTATGTCTTTCACAACGTCTGGCTCTTGAGACAAATGCATAGATTTCAAAAAGACACTCAATGAGGATTGCAGGATCACACTAAGCTCTCAAATATTTTCTTCAGATGTAATAGTACAATGTCATAATCTGACTGTGTCTCAAATTCCTGATAAATGGTAGAGGTCTTACCCAGGTAATTTAAAGTACCCTAGGAAGACTATGAAATTGGGTTTCAGTACCATCCCCTGTCTTGTCAAGCCTCAAAACAGTGCAGCATTACATCTGCACTAACACTAACTGTGGAAAGGTATCAAAACTCCATATACTATTGTAAAAGAACAGTAAACAGGTGGGATATTGACACAACCACCATCTCAACTCTCAACCGTGAAGTTAAGTTTAGCTGAATGGATCTCTTCAGTTTAACTTAAAAGGAGGGGTACAATAACACTTGTGGTTTACATTAAAATGTTTACAGACAAATCATGGGATTGGCCTAGAGAAAACTTTTCAACATTATTCAAATTCAACATAGAAAGCATCTGCATGCAACAAGCACACAAGCAAGAGGAGATACCTCTATTTTGTTTTTCTCAGAAGCAGCCTGCAGAGAAGGAGAAGATGCCAGAGGTTGAGAAGCATCAGAGGAAGACATCTGTACAAAGCAGATGAAAGATAAGAAAAAGGAGCCAAGGCAGATTTCACTAAGTCTACAGAATAACCATCAGTTTACTTTGCTCTTTCTCATTTATCAGAAGATACAGATGAAATACAGACAAGGCAGAACAGAGATGAAATCAGCGACACAAAACGTATGCATGTTGAGGACTACATGTTTTGGTTATCTTCGCTACTGAAAACATTAAGCGTTCCAAAGAAGACCAATGAGAATTCAGAATACTTCCTCAGACCAACCTAGCTATTTAACTAAAGCATACAAAATTTAACAATTGTGCAGAAGAGTACATGCTGGCTTGGTTTGCAAAGCATAGCTTAGTGCAAACTAAGCTCCTAGAAAGGAGACTGCAGCTGCTTTGCTCCCTAGTCATTTTGTTGCTGCACTCAGCTAAGGCATGTTTTGGTTTAACATATCATCCAAACACAGGTTCATGGTTTAGCTCTCTCCAGAAAGGCCAAAAACTGTCCTGTGATTTACAGCTCATGGTTTTTCTGGAGGCAGGGGCATAGGAAGGGGGCAGGTGCCCTCACTGAGGGGGGTGGCATTTGGTGCACTGCCTGCCCCCTACTCTTTGCCAGCGGCATTCCCCCCTTCCCCCTTCGTTTTGACAGCTTGGGGGAGGCTTGGGAGTTGCGGGTGGGCGGCACGCCGAATGTCCACTGTGGGCAGCTCGCTCTGCCCCCAGCTGCAGGGCACCCAAGCAGCTATCCCGCACCTGGGAGGGCACCCTCGGGAGCGTGCCCGCCCTGGGCAACACGGGCATATGCTCTGCCACTGTCTGGAGGAAGTACAGGTTCAGATGACACTAAGTCAAACTGCAGCTCAGCACAGCACAGCAGAAAAACAACCAGGGAGGAGCAAAGCTGCTGCCATCTCCTCTACTGACACCTCCACGTTCACTTCTTCACACTAAGCCACGGTTTGGGCTTAGCATTACATGCAAATTACATGCAGCTACCTCTTCATCTTTTAAAAAAAAATACTACAGGTTTTTCAAAATGCAATTAAAAAAAATCAATAGTGAAAGTTTTATGGATGAATTCACCTGAATATAATATAAGAAATGAACTTGGATAAGATCACATCATAAGCACGAGGGAAAATAATTACATTTCATCCATTGTTCAGCTTTATGCAGTGTGACTGTTGAAATATTAATGTCCTGAAACTGAAAATGAACACTGTCCCATGGGGAAGGGGAAGGAGGCAAAGGCGTCTTTGTTCTTGCTCATTCTAACAGAATTATTTATTTAAAGATTGAAGCAAAATAACTCAGAACTCTAAATGTATAACTTTCAAATAAAGCACTCCATTTCAAAACAGTAAAGGAAAAAAAGTCTTCTTAGTTAATAAGGAACAGCCTTCTAACCATAAACTGCCGGGCGTATTATAATGCAGTTTGTATAGTCTTTTGAGAATTTCTACATACACCTGTAATCAGCAGGGTATTTTCAGCATTCAACAAAGTATTATTCAGCTTGTTTATGAGCAGATGCAATTATCCCTTGAAATTGAATTTTACTGCAGTATTTTCATAAACTCCCAAAGAGCAGTCACAATCAGAAGGCCTAAGAAAGCCCATTGTTACCTGTGAGTAGTAATAAACTTTTGAGCTCCTGCAAAGTAGAGGTGTAGGAGCCTTGAAATGTCAAATCCATCAGCCCAAGCTTTTCAGTTATCTCCAGAAACTAGGCAGGCAAGACAGCACCACAGCTGGGACTTTCCGCATGCAAAGCATGTTCTCCACCACTGAGCAACCGCCTCTCTAAATAAACAACGGCCAACTCTTGACATTACTAAGAGGCCCCATAAGCCACAAGTGATATTAAAAATTCTGCTGGCAACATCTCATTGTAACACTTGGAACCATAGTGCTTTGATTAACAACTTCATTTCATTTCTACTCTCAAATTGTTACTCTGTATTTTCTATTCTTTGATTACTATAAACTATTTTTAATGTTTAACTCTCACAAACCAATGCATTTGTTGTGGGTAGGAACATAACTTAGCAGTCTGTCTATATGAAAAATTCTATTTTGCTGTGATTATTCCACTTTAAGAGCACTAAATTGTTTTTTTTTAAAAATGTCCACATTCCTGTGAGTATATATGTATATAAAATTACAAAACGCTGCTGGGCTATGCTGGACCCCACCCCAGGAGCAGTTTTTATCGTATGGCAAATTTGCAACAGTGTTTTCTTTGGTTTCTCTTCAGAGTCCAGCATTTCACCTATGAACAATTCCATTTTATCCCCCAAGGTATTTTGTTAGACCTAAGATGCATTTAAATTAACACTGTGAGGTCCAATGTTCCCAAGCAGATTTTGTTTTAGCATTACGTGCAAATAAGGCCACAGGATAAGTAAAACAATGGCTCAGCAAGAATGAGCAAGCAAGTTGGTACCTGGAACAAGAATCATGGTGACTTTGCTCCTCAAGGTCACTTGCTTGTTCTCACTAAGTATTAATTTGACTTAGCATTACAAACAAATTGGGGCTATTTTTTATGTGAAAATAATATTTTAAAAAAAGTTAAACTAAAGTCATTTTGAATAGGTAACTTTATTTTCAGCTAGGATTATAATGAATCTGCTGGACCCCAAAAGCAAATTAATATTATCTTTTAAAATGGTGTATTGGGATTTTTAAAAGGTAAAAGGTCAGTCCATCAAGTGAAAGTTGTAGCAATATGATCAATGGGCTGATATAGATCACTGCACAGCAAAATTCCAATACTGATTTCAGGCAGAGGAATATAGGGATTCCTTCTGTAAGTAGAGCCACACTGCCTACCTTTAAGCAGACAGGTAGCAAAAAATAAAATAAAAAATATGTTATTTACATTTCAAGTTACCCCCTCCCAAAACGGAGCTTAGTGTGAAAGAAGGTGGTCAACAAGGCAACACATAACCAACTTATGGAGTTCATTGCTATGAGAATAGCAAGTGCTCACTAGATCAAATGACTTCTCAGAAGGTCTAGAAGGATTCCTGGAAGTTAAGTATGGTAATCAGCCATAACAGCAGAGCTGCATGTTAAAGCAGTATATATCTGATCATATTAAAAGACTGCCAGCTAAGCCATGCAAATTGGTGGCCACTGTCAGGGGATACAGTGCTTGGCTAGAGGAACCCCTGTTCTGATTCAGCAAAGCAATTTTCATTTTACAGTTAATGAGTTTACATGCCCAAGTTCTTTTCAGTAGCAAAGGAATACTTGACAGCAGGTTTCAATCACATTCCTCTTCATTCTCCCTAAGAGCTCCTCAGCTTGTAGGCATGGTACAGTTCTTTATTTTTCATGCAAGTTATTGACAACAATTCTATGATTAATGATAATCAGTATTTTCCTGTCTCTGTACTGACCCCCCCCCCTTTAAAACAGGGTTGGTCTTTTATAATATATCAGCAGGGGAACTTTTTTGCCCTTAGTGGTCAATTTTGACAGGTGGGTGGAACAAGCACAGCCTGTCAATCACTTGGTGTTGTGATATCACATAATTGGTAAGCAAGTGTTCTGCTCACTTGTTAAAATCCATGCACAGTGATTGCAGAAGTGACAGGAAGGAGAGGAATCACAGAATTATAGAATTGTAGAGTTGGAATGAACCCTGGGGGAGGGGGGTCATCTGGTCCAACTCCCTGCCATGCAGAAATCTCAGTTAAAGCATACATGACAGCTAGTCATCCAACCTCTACTTTAAAACTTCCAAGCAAGGAGAGCCCACCACCTCCTGAGCGAGTCTGTTCCACTGCTGAACAGCTCTTACTGTCAGAAAATTATTCCTGGCTTGCACAGGGTAGCCCAAAATGCCTCTGATTTCCTATCCTGCTGCAGACGCCCCATGCCTTGCAAGAGGGATCCATCAATTGCCAGGAGCAGCTTTGTTAGGGGGATCACAGTGGGCTGTGGAGGTGGGGAGCCATCACTTAACAATACGTCATAGTATGCATAATTTAACTATATTACAACATGCACATGTTAAACCAAAATTCAGAAGAAATCGATTGTTTACTTACACTGCTGACATTAACAGCATTTTTGTCATAGTATTTCTTCTTCTCGTATTTATCCCTGATGAAAAATTCCACAGCTCTGAGATCAGATAACTTAAGGAAGACAGAACACAGTCCAAACTAAGGAGGGTTTGCAGTACAAAACATTTAATTCCCAGTTATATCCTAGATAAGATCTTTAAAGCTAGAACAGAACTACTGTAGTGCACACATTCAATTTTAATTAGTATTTTAGCAAGGTCTCATTCAATGCTTGATTTCATATAAGCACACCATAATACATCGAGCCTTCTAGCATAAATTCTTTTGAACTACATCTCAAAATGCATGTGAGGAGTGACTATATGATCAGCATTGGTAAGCAAAAAAAAGAGAGCTCTCTAAATTTTCCCCAACTTTTCTAGTTCAGACTTGAAAAAGTTAGGGAGGTGCACTTTCTTGACTAATGTAGTCACACCTATGCTATGCACAGTTAATGGTTCCCTGCTGGCTATCAATGGGCATGGGGTAATTTAAAAAAAAAACGAAAAGCATTTTTATAGTTCCAAACATGTTCAGAAGTCTTCATTACAGTAAGTTAGAACCAAAAGCCCTGAGCTTTAGCTAGCCTTGTTGTCTGACATTTTCCCTTCCCCTCCACAACTCTGCTAACACTTGGAGACAGGTCGGGGAAAGGCACTATTAGAGGTGTGCCACAAAGCTGTTATAAATCATGTCAGAATGGATGGGCGCTGGTGCTGTTTCTGAACTGAGTGAACTACCTTCCAAACTCTGCTTCCAATATGTGTTACCATCACTAGTTCACATGCACTAGCACTAGGCCTGGCCCAGTACAGAAGTGGTACATAGGGATGGGAGATGCCTCAGAGATTGTCCAACCAAAGACAGGGGTAGAGGTCACCTTGGTTATGCTTATTTGTGATTTTTTTTTTGCACTACTAAAAGTGGTCTACTAGACCAAGCTCTTTATCGTAATATTTCTACATATTGAGCAGTATTTAACCAAATGTTATCTCTGAATATATTATTTTTGGGAATAAACTAAAAACTGTCTCACAATTCATTGGAAACCAATCATCCAGTATTTTTTTCTTGTTTTTATGCCTTTTCAATTTAAACACTCTATACACGGTAGAATATAATCATGTACGTTGTAATAATACTCAAATTACTATTGTCTTCTCCCAGTATGGCAGTGCACAAAGGATACTGATCTGTTTGTGGTCTTCGAAAGTTCTCTGGTAGATTAGCTTCATAGAGTAGCCTTGCCTTGGTATTTCCCATCTCCTGCATGCACTAAAAGCAATAGCAAAAGAAAAAAAGATGGACCATTTTAATTCTTATTGAACACACAGCTACTGAAGTCATAAAAATTTGTACGTGAAAGTCATTACCATCAAGATCAATGGGACTTTTGAGTATTTATAGTTAGAAGTGGCGTGTAAATGTGCAACTATTCAAGCAACTACTTTTGTAGACATTTTTCGCAAGTATCATAATATTCTGGCTTTAGGCCTTTTCATGAAATCTTCTCATGGAATTATATCCTGCAAAAGCAACAGTGCTGACGTGCCTTGTATGCTTTCTGCAAGGTAAAACTTTCAAACACAACGAAAAGCCTAATATATGATTCTTGACTGATTTCTTGCTATGCGTAGCAAAACCTTGTGGAAGTATTTCAGAGTTCTGCACTGTTACAAGCAGCAGTCAAGATTACTAAATGGAAGATTTTTTAAAAAAATAAGGCAAAATAACTCTCATTTTGTCAGTTCCCCCCTTTTTTCCTTTGACAGCAGATAACTACTTTAAGCATAAGTAGCATGTGCATAAGTTTTGTCTTGTTGGGATAAGACTACATAGTACTGCCTAAGCAATGCTAAACTCTATTGTAAGTTTTTGGTAAGGAGATATTATCAGGCACTTTTAGTGTTGAGGAAAAGGTAATATCCCCGTTGAAAATGTTTCCGCTACCATAAAATATATTGCACACTGCTTTTATACCATAACATAAATTGCTTCTATATTTTTTGATGTTGCAAGTACTGTCTTTTTTAAAGTATTTTTATTAAAGATTTTCTTGATTTACAAAGGTAGTGCAATGTCTCACTCGTATTTTTTCCATGTAGCATTTTTACAAGTCAATTTCATTTGTTGAGACATTAGGAAGAAAAGGGGGAAAGAGGTGGGTGGGGTGGGGTGATGATGCTTCTATTTTACTTAATATATGTAGGGTTTGGTGTCAGCGTTGTTTGTGCAGGTTCTCTGTTGCAAGTACTGTCTTTTTGACAATTTTGCTTAAACTGCCTATTGATAATTAAATGTCATGTTTCTAAAAATTATAGAATTCTACTTTAAATGTATTAATGGGCAAAATGATAGTTGACAGGAACATGTTATCAGGCTAAGTGAAGTTATGTTTTTGTTGAAAAGCCGGATAATGTAACACAAGTGTAATGCTCCTATAAACTGAAAATCTTTAAAGACTGTCCTCAGAAACATTGAAAAATAATGGCTATTTTGAGATAAGGCAAAATAGGACTGATTTATCAAACATTCTTGTGACACCCTCCAAAAAGCAGGCCTCTCTTTTGGAGAATTGCCAGGGTGCATCTTGATTATCAAAACAACTGGGATGATGCTCTCCCTTTCTTCAGCCTGAAAAACTGAAACTATTACCACCCTGATTATTAATGAGGGCAATATGAAGGCTCTCTCTACCTTCATTAAAAATCACTACTGTTTTTTTTAAAAAACTGCAGTATACGACTTGATTGATTGGGATCATGTATTGAATATGGAAGAAGCCCTAAGAAAAATGGGAGAAACTATGCCAAAATGGATCAGGCTCTGAACAAGTGAACAAAATAGAGGGCCAAAAGTTTCAGGGCATCATTCACTTTATTGGCTAGAAAGCTTTTAATACTGTTAGACTATGCAAGTTGCCACAATGCAAGTTTGGCAGCACAAAGACAAGCCATTATTAGCATGGAACGTCAATCCATTTCATAACTCTTCTCACACAGAAAATGGCAGATGTCATGTGGAAGCCTTTTCAAAATGCCTTCAATATGTAGTCTTTATATTTTAAGTAGATATGAATACTGAAATCCACAAGGGAAGCAAACATAGTGGCTGCCACATAGTGTCCTCCTAACTAAAATGCCTCTAACTAATTAACGGTTGTTGGTCCTTTGGGCAAGAATAATCCATTTTACCAATTAAGCTTCTAAAATAAACTTTCCAGAGGATTTCTGCCGCTACCAGTACATCTTTAGTTTTCTTTACCTGTATTTGTTCTGGTGTCCATTGGTCCAAGTTGACAGACTTGACTCTTGATATATGAACCCCCAGATTTCGATGAATTCCAGCGCATCTGATACAAATAAAGACACCTGTGTTCCAGGAAGCCCATCGTGGACCTATGGGAAATAACTGATATGAAAATATTGCAAGATCTGGCTTTTTTTTAAAATAAGTTTTATTTCGGGCATATAAATGCAACTGTCAGCCTGCACAGTTGAAGACTATCATTCAGACAGTCCATTTGCACATATTACTGCATGTAGGCCTTTGCTTTTACTTCCCAGGCAGTGGCCCATTTGCATAGTATCACAAATTGCTTTTACAACTCTAGGAAGATAATAATATCCAGTATCCATTGGATCAAAGTCTTCTACAATTATAGTTCAGTGGTTGCCAATCCAGCACCCTTGGTTGCCATGGCACCTGTGAAGGCTTCCAGTTGTGCTTGTTGGCAGGTGTCCCAGACTCAGAGCTTTCATTTTTAAAAATCTCTAGCCCTCTTAGAAAGAAAGATATTGGGACAAAATGGGCAGTTCCATTCATTCATTTTCTATACCACCCTTCACTGGAGGATCACAGGACAGTTTACAATATAAAAGCACAAAAATACATACCATAATAACAAACACAAACAATAATCCCCCCTGCCCCCAGTTTAAAAGGCCAGATTGTTTATTTAGCCAAAGGCCTGTTGCCTAAAAATATGTAATGAAGGCACCAGGCGAGCATCCTGGGGAGAGCATTCTACAAGTGGGGAGCCACCACAGAAAAAGCCCGTTCTCATGTTGTTGCCCTCCAGGCCTCTTGTGGAGGGGGCACGTGAAGGGCTCAAATTATGATTGCAGGGTCCAGGTTGGGTCATATGGGGAGAGGTGGTCCTTGTGGTATTGAGAATTGTGTGAAATGTGAGTGGTGTAGTACCCTATGGCTGTGTGGTAGGATGTGTAAGTGGAAATTATGGAAATGGTTGCTTGACCAAATTATTTTAGTGCTAGAAGTGAAAACAGGCAATCTGCAAAACATAAGGAATAGTCCCATGTTACACCTACACTGACCCAAAATGACATGAATGTGGGGTGCCATAGGAAACTGATTCACATGATAAAACACAAGCACATGTGGCCCTTTTCTTACGTCACAGATCTAAATTCCATTATGGTCTCAACAAAGTTAAGTTGAACTCTTATTAACAAAATATTTTTGTATGTTTTTGAAAATTAAAGGAAGTTGCAACAGAAGTTGCAACCCAAACAACAGATTTGTTGCGTGGAAATGCCTCAGGTAACAAGCACATTCAATTGGTAGCTCTTATTTACTTGATCAGTAACATTTTCAGTGCTAGTTCATGACAGAATAACACACACCAACTGTTTTCACATGTTATTTAATCATTATTTATATTGCCCATCTGTATGTTTTGAATATAAGCCTGTGTATTAGAGTACACATTTCATTTAAAAACAAGAACATCCCTCTAACTCATTTAACATCTACAAATAATGTACTCTATGGTAAAATATGTTATCAGCACCGCATATCAAAATGCCCAAATGGCAAAAACAAATTTAAGGGTGACTTAAGCCTTTACAAGTATCCAGCTAGCATCATAGCCAAACACTGGAGAGACCTGTCAGGAGTAAGCACGGACCAATGGTATCAAATAGTATGGGAGACAGCCGTATTAGAAAAACTAACCAATAAACTGAAACTGACACGGGGACAAATAGATGATGTCTTCACCCTGGTATGGTTCCCCTTCATCACATACATAGCCCAACAAGTCAACAACAAGAATCTGTCAACAGCATATGTATCAATCTGGCTAACCTGATGCAAAAATCCACACACACACAAAAAAACAAATTTCACTACAGCCAACCAAAGACAACCAACCACACCCTAGGCCACCCCCAACCTCTCTCACCACCAAGGAAATACAACAAGTGAATAGTATAAGAGAACCCATACAAGTGACACTGACACAAAATCCCACACATACACTAAGTAGAAGAATAGAAGCATAACCACCTAACCCCACCCCACTCACCATTCTCCCTCCCCCTCTTTTCTTCCCAACCTAATACTGCATGCAACACTGTCTCACAACAAATGAAACTGATCTGTAGAAAACACAACTTGAAAAAAGAGACAATGCACGTATTTTTGTAAACTAAGATAGATAGATATTATCCAGCTTCCTCCTCTCCAAGGGTGCAAATCTACTGCAGGGGAGAGAGGATGAAGGAGAAAAGATACCCCACAAGGATTTATAGCCTGCTGTGTTACAGCTACTTCCAGAGAAGTCATGATTTATCTGAAAGGCTGTCACAGCTGGTGGGCCACTCTCTTTCATTTAGTGTCAGCCTTTAGTATTTGGGCTAGAAAAGATCCTAAGTAGCACAGGATGGAGTCCCTGTTCTGTAATGGCCATACTCTTTTTTGTATGCTGGTACAGCGATAGAATACTACTCATGAAGGAATCCCCCCCCCCCCAAAAAAATTGTCAATGCACTTTGGGAGTTTTTAGAACTCTTAAGTTTATACATTTATTTAAAGTAGGGATGGTCAATGTGGTGCCCTCCAGATGTTATGTACAGCAACTCCCAATATCCCTGGCCATTGGTCATACTGTTGAGAGCTGGCAACATTTGCCAGTACATTGATTTAAAGCATTTTTCCTGCGAGCTTTCAGCTAATATGCTTCCAGAGCAGCTTAAAAATGGTCAATAACCAATGAGATAGTTCCTGCCAGCAGGCTCACAATCTGAAAGACTGAAAAGAAAAAACAGGGATGGGGATCGTGAAAGGAAAAGCAAACGCAAACACTTGCAGTGATTGAAAAAAAGTTTGGCTTACCTTTCTCCAAACTAACCATAAGATGTAACCAAGGTTTGTGCTACAGTTTACAGCTCGTGCTTTGTCTAGGAGAGCTCTAGGATTGAAGACATTCTAAGTCAAACTATGGTTTAGCTCAGTGTAGCAGCAGAATGACCAGGGAGGAACAAAGGAGCTGCAATCTCTCTCAAGAAGTCTGCACATTCATGCTAAGCCACGGTTGCAAACCAGGCCATAGCTGGTCTTGGATCAAAGACAACGAAGTGGCCCTGCTTCCCATTTTACCCTTTGTTGTAGTCTGATGGATTGCCTGCTGCTATATTTTGCTCTGTTTCTGCTTATGGTTGGATTTTTTGAGCTGCTTTTTCTTGCTATGAGTTGGAATAAATTTATAATAGCTTAAGATTATCTTGAGCTTTGTTCATCAATATTGCTTGTCAAGAGACTGGCAGAAAGATGCGATTTTACATCATTTTATCTTGTTTGGAGCTTTTAAATTTTGTAATTGGTGTTTTTGTCCTGATACTGGTCACTGACTTGTATTTGCACTGTTAGAGTACCTCTGAAGCCTACCAAAAGGTCTGAAACTCATAGTGAGCACATCTGTGGTAAGTCCAAAATTGCATGTTCATGGGCTTAATGAGACGGGGGAACGAATTATTAAGTGGGAGAGGTAGCCACAGAAGCCACTTTCCCATGTCATCTGCTTTATAACTATTGGATGAAAGAGAAAGTACCAGCTCAATCATTATATCATAAAGGATCAGACATACTGAAAAGAAGCTTCAAAGAAGGGATTCTGGGTCATGATATGGTTGCCCAGGAATAATTAAACTCTGATTTGCATGAGTGTATTATAATCATACTTCTCAAAAGTCATTGTGGTTTCTGCAGTGAGCTATTTAAAGGAGAACTAACATCAGAACAAACAATATGCTTTTACTGCACAGCCCAACATCTTTTACAACTAAGTCAAAGATGGCTTTGACATTTATTCCAGCCACCCCTCAATATGTGCATATATGATCAAAACTATTGAGAGTTTGGAGAACATTGCTCCAGTCTACATATGCTAATCTATTTTGAAAGTATACTCTCTTCAAGAGTGAACGCTACAGCTTATCTCCCATGGGTCTCACTTTCTACCTTTCCTCACAACTTCAGCATAAGCAGTACTTCAAACATCTGTTTGTCTTTTTTGCAGTAATCATCTATGCAATTATGGGGAGCACATCAACTAAGAAGAAAGCAGAGGAAAAGCTTAGTCTTATTTTGAAACAAAGCCACAGCCAACCATCTGTCAATGTTTCTAAAAAGACATACAGCTGGAGAATAATGCAACACAAGATATACTCATTTCCTTAAAAAATGGCAATCCTGCTCTCTGCCATATTTGAGTTTTTCATACATTAAGGACAGCTTCTATGTCTTGAACCTCATTTTTCACAATACTGACTTCATTTTAAAGTGGCAGGTCCACTTTCTATAGTACAGCTGAAAATCAGAGGATACAAAGTTCATTTTTCAGATTCTCCCAACATATATAAACTGATACACTTCCAGACTTTTCATAAACATCGGTACCAACTTTCTATTTGATTATTGTTGTAAACTTCACCCTTCCAACATTGAGGGCTTTTTTCAGCTGGAACATTTCAATATGTTGTTTTATTCATTAGATGAAATTCATAACAGTATGCATCTTTCTTTGTATGCTACTTAGGAACATAGAAAGCTGCATTATACCAATCCAGGCCATTGATCAGTACTGTCCACACTGACTAGCATCAACTCTCCAGCATTTCAGACAGGGGAAATGCCCAGTCCTACCTGGAAAGGCCAGTATTCAGATCTGGGACTCAAAAGGCAGGTGCTCTACCAATGAGCTATGGATGCTCTGCCACTACTTACTATATCTCTTCCAATAAAGGATACAGGTTAAGAAGATTTCTTAGCATTTGCCTATCCCAGGAGTCCTATAGCTCTTATGCTCTTCATTACAGCCAGTTTTATCTGGTATTCTAATAATTCCAAAATACAGTACTGTTCAACAGGAAGCAAACTACCAGTAGGTGCTTACTGACAATTTTCACTTGTTTGGATTAACAGCTCCACCTAGTGGCATTGTTAATTTATCCATGCAGAGAACAAGCAAACCTGCCCTTAATTCTTGGAAAAAGTCTATAATCACTTTACTTTCTTGGTGAAAAAGACTAAACATAATGGCCCAGTTTTAGATACACAAAATTATCAAGTTCCTATGGAACAATTCCATTAGTCATTTGCATGTTACTCTTGTAGGGCTCAATAATGCATCAATTTTGATATATTTTGGATTTCAGGGGTAAAGGAGCAGGATACAATGAGGTCTCTTATAACCATTTTCCAAAAGCTGCTGTCTTTATGATGGCATGGTTATTTACCTGACAAATGAGTAAGTCTAGCAATAAACCAGATTCACATACACAAATAATTATATTGTCAGACATGATTTTAAACAATATCAAAGGCACCCCTTCAATTTGCATGTCTGACCCTTTCTATAGAGAGAAGGGAAGTGTGTATAACATCCATTACATGTATTCTTGCCGGCAGCCTTTATTAATTCTCTTGCCTTGTTCAATAGGGAAGACAAGAATTTTCTACAGTGATACAAATGAAAATATACGCTAAATTGGATTATACACTAGAAGTAATGATAGAGCATCTATGGAATTCTACACGGCAGGAATAACAACTATGACAAAAACTGGAGATATTTGTTACTTAAAGGGGATATAGCCCTGGCAGAATACACTTGCTGATACTAATCTAATATAGCTGCAGGCATAAATGAGAAGTGCAAAATTAAATCAGGGAACTGAAGTAAAATTTAGGCAACAAATTATTCAGAAAACTAGGCATGTACTTGCATGCGTGCACACAGACACAGATTTCTTGATCTAATACTGGAGCAAAGTAACCATTGAACAGAACATATTAACCAAACAGGTTGAGGGTCAAGTAAGTTGTGAGATCAGGAGGTCTGAGAGCATATCTCCTGTCATTTCGTTAAACTATTAACAGTGGAGGAGGAAGGCAATCCCATCAGTACTATGTCACTGAGGAAAAGGGGTGTATCCTTTTCTTTACCCTCTTGTTTTCCAAATGAAAATCATGTACTCAAAACTATTTGCCTCATGGGGGGAAATGTACACATAGCTGTGGGATTCCCCCCCCCCCGGCTAAAAAGAAGCTGAAGGTAAACAATTTTCACTAAGAAAATGGTATGGAATGAAAGGTTAAATATTCTTCTCCCTGTGGCTGTTATTAAACTATTTTTTTAAAGTAAGAGTTCTGATCATGGATCTCTAGATGTTACATCTAGTTGTGTTGCAAGTTTTTTAAAACCCTGAATCAACTATATGGACACACAAATTAGGTGAACAATGAAAGTAAAATGCTTAAATTAATCTAGCACTCAGTATCTTAAGCAACACAATTTTTCAAAATCCAAGGTGCTCTTCTAATACAGTAGTTTCCAAACTTTTTCTCATGCACCACTTGAAAAATGCTGAGTGTCTTGGCAGACCATTGAAGGATTTTTCTGTATGTTTTAGCAACTGTAGTGCACTGTGCTGTGATTTTGATTGATTTGATTTATTATACAGTGGTACCTTGATTTAAGACCGTAATCCATTCCGGAAGTCCGGTCTTGAAACAAAGCGGACTTAAAACAAGGCGTGCTTTCCCACAGAAAGTAATTGAAAATGGATTGATCCATTCTAGACAATAAAAAACACCCCCTAAAACAGCAATTTAACATGAATTTTACTGTCTAATGAGACCATTGATCCATAAAATGAAGGCAATAATCAATGTACTTTACTATGAAATAAATAAGACAGTATTGTAGATGAAAAAAAAACATCCCCCCCCCTTATGTGCACTGATGATAGTCATTGTTTGGATGGGGGCTTTTATCCATTTCTGCAGTCACACAATCAACCAGTAGCTGAACTGGGTTTCACAGTGTCACAAAAACAAGTCACAAAAACGAAGTCACAAGCCAGTCACAGGTCAGTCCCATAAAACGAAGTCATAGCCAAAAAACCCAAAAAGCCACGCAAACCAAAACGCAAAAAAGCAAAAACAAAATCTCCAAATATCACCTCTGTGTTGTGTGGGTGCTGGGACTCAACAGCTGGCAGACTCAACAGGAAGCCTCTGATTAGCAGCGAGGGACTCAATTAACAAACGAAATACACTCAACAGGAACCAGATGGTGAAAAGCAACCCCTAAAACAGCAAAGACTCAACCCGGAGCACTCATTTCTGGGTTGCAATAGGACTTACGGTAGTTGCAAAATGGACTTATAAATAGACTGGACTTTAGTCAAGGTACCACTGTATTTCCATGCCACTTTTCATTCCAAGTGAATCCCAAAGTAGCTTGCAAACAATAAATAATAAGATAGAACATAAAAGAACATCACAAGTACAGCATAAATCTTATAGGGGGGAAATTAATCAGTGAAACAATTGCAATCTATAAAACACTGTTAACAAATCAACAATTAAAATAAGCTTTAAAAGCAGTAATATTATATGATTAACAAATCAATACAGCGTTTATAATTTATAAAATATTAACATTAACAAAATAGCAACAAAAATTCAAATTTTAAAGCAATAAAATACAACACAAGAAATAAAAGCAATAAAGGAAGCAATAAAATACAATTAAAAATCAATATGAATAGAATCAGGGTTGGAGAGGACCCCATGGATCATCTAGTCCAGGGGTCGGCAAGGTTTATATTGCCTGGGTCGGATCAGTCCCGCAGAGATCCCTCTGTGGGCCAGATTGTGTGCGTGCATGAGCACCCGCGTCGATGATTTCCAGCATCTGCGCACGTGCAGATGCGATTTCCAGCGCCGCAGAAGTGAGTCCCTTTGCCGCGATGCACCAGTTTAGCGCACCACGCGAGCAGGCAGCTCGGTTCGGGGCAGCTTGTGGGCCGGTCAAATTACTTCTGCGGGCCGCTTCCAGCCCATGGGCCTTAGCATGCTGGCGCCTGATCTAGTCCAACCCCCTGGAATGCCGGAATATGCACCCATACAGGGATCAAACCTGTGACCTTGGTGTTATAAGCACCACGCTCACCAACTGAGCTAATATTTAATCTAATGGACGTGCCGTCTCCTTGTACAGTGGTACCTTGGTTCTCGAATGGCTTACTTGTCGAAAAAATCAGCTCCCGAACACAGCAAACCTGAAAGTGTTCCGGTTTGCGAACATTTTTCGGAAGCCAAATGTCCGGCGCAGGTTCCGCTTGAGTGCAGAAAGCTCCTGCAGCCAATCAGAAGCCGCACCTTGGTTTTCAAACGGTTTCGGGAGTCAAATGGACTCCTAGAACAGATTAAGTTCGAGAACCAAGGTACCACTGTATTCCACCAAAAATCCAGACCACCTAAATGAAGCTCACAGACCACAGATGGTCCACAGACCAGTTTTGGAAACTCTGTTCTAATTAAAGGGACCTGTTCCTACAGAAAAAAAAGTCAACTGACATCCATCTGTTCAGCTGTAGCAAGAATCAGCCGATTGTTCACACAATCTACAAGTCATCTCCCAGAAATCTTTTTATATTCCAGTATTCCAGTAACTGAGAGCAAGGGTTTGAGTATACACTTAATAGTAACTGAAGTTTAGAGTTAAGGGAAGCCTGGATGACAAGACCTATAACACCTGTCCAAAACATAAAGTGTCCTGGAATAGAGCTTTTTGGGGGGGGGGGGGAGTTGTTGAGCTTTTTTTCTTGCAAAATCTCAAATAAAATAAACTAAATGAAATTTTTACCTATTTTTTAGGAATGTCGCCAAAGAATCAACACTTCTGATATGGGCTGCCATATGCCCAAGTTTTCCAGGAGATTTTTGCTGCTGTTTGAAAATTGCACCATTTTCCGAGGACAAATCCCTGCTAAGTCCAGGAAATTTTGGACATATGGCATCCCTAAGTAATGATTCTTTTCTCAGTTTTGATTACTGAGCATAGTCCCTTTCTTCTAACTCCATAGATTATTCCGCTCACACTAGATTAGCTGTATAGAGATTACCTTGCTAAATCAGATTAAACATTCAACAGGAAGAGATAAAGAGATCCTCTTCCGTTTGAAAAGGGTGAATGCAGAAGAATGATGCAAGCATTTACAGGGCATTATAATGAAATAATGGCCTTGCAACCAATGTCTTCATATTAATGATACTGGATTTAATGTTGCACAAAATTTGAAATATTTTCAATTTGTAAACCAAGTAAGATGATTTATACTGTGACAGTTACAGACCAGCTGATAAATCCTGGTCTGTGCCACAAAGTATAAAAACAAAATCATGTGGGACAGTCTACAGAAACTGAAGTGATCATTGCTAGATTTTATGCCACGGTTCTCTTGCCATTTGTAAAACAAAACTGAATGTAGTTGAAACACACACTTCTGTATTTAGTTTTAAAGGATCCATTGTGGGCATGTGGTTACTAAATTTATTCCTCCATGTAGTAGATCTTTTTGCCACAGAAGGGCATAAGAGAAGTGTCATTTCATTTTCTTTAACATACTGATGCTTAAATGAACATCACCATGAAAGCTGCTTTTTAAAGCTACAGTCATACCTTGGGTTACAGCCGCTTCAAGGTTGCATTTTTTCAAGTTAAGAACGTGGCAAACCCATAAGTGTTTACTTCCAGGTTTCGCCCTGCACACATGCGCAGAAGTGTTCTGTGCGCTTCACGCATGCGCAGAAGCGCTCAATCGCGCCGCGCACATGCGCAGAAGAGGCACTCTAGTTGCGGACTTTCGGGGTGCAAATAGCACCCTGAAACGGATTAAGTCCGCAACTAGAGGTACCACTGTACTTTTTAAATCTAGTCACCAAGAAACATAATTATGGATGTGGTAAAGGCAGATTAGCCAGACTGATCTTTGTTTAAAGTAGAGGCTGTGCATCTGTATGATGGTCCCTACTGCAGGGATGCTTTTCTTCCAGTTCTGATACAACTGCCCAACAGGACCACTCTTGTCTTAAAACTTAAATTCTCCCTTCTAACTTAACTTAATTCCTTACCTCTGTGAGCTCAATTTGAGAACTTATTGATAGGGAAGATCTCTTCCCTTTGGGGTATCTTTCCAGGGGTAGCTGCCTAAAGGCCCTAAACCATGGGTAGGTAAACTAAGGCCCGGGGGCCGGATCCAGCCCAATCGCCTTCTAAATCCAGCCCGTGGACGGTCCAGGAATCAGCATGTTTTTACATGAGTAGAATGTGTCCTTTTATTTAAAATGCACCTCTGGGTTATTTGTGGGGCCTGCCTGGTGTTTTTACAAGAGCGTAATGTGTGTTTTTATTAAAAATGCATCTCTGGGTTATTTGTGGGGCATAGGAATTCGTTCATTCCCCCCCCCCCAAAAAAATAGTCCGGCCCCCCACAAGGTCTGAGGGACAGTGGACCAGCCCCCTGCTTTTAAAAGTTTGCTGACCCCTGCCCTAAATCACTGAGGGAAGTATTTCACTTAAAACACCTATAATCACATCCTTGATATAATAAATTCTAGACTTATAATATAGTAAGTCTAGAGACAATTCTACATCTACTGGAAGTTCAGGAGTGTCATTATTTTGTTAGCTCTTACTTTCAATAAAAGAAATGGATTTCTGGGATTGTATGGGTAGCGATTTCATGCTTTTCTCTTTTAATCCTTCCTCCCTACCCATGTTTCCACTCCTGATTCAGGATTCAGCTAAGGAGAGCCACACACAGCACTAGTACATGTATGAGTTGCTAGAACAAAAGCATGGACTTGGACTGGAGCAATATTCAAGTACATACCCCATCAAAAATAATTGATGCAAGTATTTATTTTTATTTCCAGTTCTTTGTGACCCATACATATCAAAGAAGTGAAACACAGAAAAGATAAGGGGGGGGGGGTAATAAAGCAATACTAAAACCAGCAGAAAACAGGTTGTCTTATTAAAACATGAAAAGCTTGGCCAAAATGACCTGGTGGGACTAATTAGGCTTGTGGGATGGTGATTCCGCACCCTTTATTATTATTATTTATTACATTTATATACTGCCCTTCATCCAAAGATCTCAGGGTGGTTCACAAGTTAAACCATAACAGCCAGTTGTTCCTCAATTCATAAACAAATTCATGCTCGGCTTCAGTTGTGAATTTACTACAGGATCACATGACTCTCATCTTCTTCACCTCCTTCAGATGCCCAAATCCTTACTCCTCCTACGTGGTTTTAATGTATATTTATACAGAAAATGAGATCAACCAGGAGTGCTACTAGTTGTCTCCCATGTTACAGAGCTCCAACTGTCCTCAATGAGAAATCAGGAGTTTCGTGTTAGTCTCATGCTGTGGAAGATTTCCAAAAAGATTCAGTAGTCACCCTTGTTTTTAAGTTTTATGTGTCTCTTTTTTATGCCAAAGGCCTTTGCAGCTGTTTAATTTTTAATTTTTTTATTAGTCAGACATTTTAATGATTGATCTGTATTGTTTTGATTGTGTTTTGCTGTGAGTTAAACCACAGTGCCTAGGGCTTGCCGATCAGAAGGTTGGCGGTTCGAATCCCCACGATGGGGTGAGCTCCCGTTGCTTGGTCCCAGCTCCTGCCTACTTAGCAGTTTGAAAGCACGCCAGTGCAAGTAGATAAATAGGTACCGCTCCGGCGGGAAGGTAAACAGCGTTTCTGTGCACTGTTCCGGAAGCCGTATGCCAGCTCTCTCGGCCAGTGAAGCAAGATGAGCACCGCAATCCCAGAGTTGTCCGCGACTGGACCTAACGGTCAAGGGTTCCTTTACCTTTACCACTCTGATATTCTGATATGGTGGTATAGAAATATTTTTAAGAAATATGTAAAATTTATATGACATATTTCAGTCAATAAAAAGTGTCCCCAAAGCATATAAACATGATAAAATACAAGCCAATTTAAATGCAATTTTTAAAATGATGTAAAGTTTGACTGCTACCATACTTGGCATGCTCTTCTAATGAGCCAAGAATATGCACTCATTAATAAACAAAATTTTAAATCTGCACTAAATCAATGTTTATTGTGTTTGTAGTCTACAAACCAATTACACAAAATTTGGAGAGTTAATCACAGCATGCATACTTTAAGTAATTCAAATAATCTGCTATAAATTTAAAGTGAATCAACATATATTCAACTTGTGCATTTTAATAGTACCAGCCAGAAAATTTCTCCTGTATCTTAAGTCCTGGTATGCTCAAATAGAAAACTGACAAAAAAGGAAAGAAATCCTGCATAAGATTCAAGCAATGAGCTAATGAGTACTTCACAGTAGTCATATACAAAACTGTATACAGCAAATGAGTAGTAGACAACTCAAATCTGCTGCCTGCTGTTGTTAAGAGTGAGGGTCTAACTTGTGACAGTATTTATGACTGAAAGTAATAAACTACAGCTTACATACAAGGTACTGAACTACCAGATGGGTTTCCAATATTTTGTATTTTAAAGGATGACCTTTATTCTGTAATATACAATGGCTTGGTTTATTCCCACTTCCATAAAGTATAATTATTACCTCTTACTGCAATGCCATAGTTCCAAATTGCCTTTTATTTTCTGATCCTATTAACACCATGTCTGCTTATAAGCAGCAAGTAACAGGGAGTCATAACAAAAGGCTACTTAGTTATACAACTGAAATGAACAATAAGAGCAAAGTGGCACCTTAAAGACCAACAGATTTATTGTGACATAAGCCTTCATGGACTAGCAGGCACTTCAGATGCATTAAGTGCAATTCTCCGTTGACAGATATTTAAACAAACTGTAAACAATGTGGGCCAAAATACCATGAAATGCAAGAGGTACAGTGTGTGATATTTCTATATGAAGGACAAATGTGTACAAGAGAAGGACGGTGATCTTTCACAACAGCAGTAATCAGCAATAACACTTTCTTCCTTGCTTTTCTATGTTAAAAATTAACACTTGCAACAGGAGAAAAGTTTACATTTTGACTTGGTACTAAACAAATAACAAATAACTTGCTGATAAATTGTAGTTCAGCAATTTTTTTTTTAATTCAAGTTGTCCTTTAAAGGTTTGTTGTTGCTCAATTATGACTTTCAAATGAACTGTGCTGCAATCAGTGATGTGGGGCAGCGTGTGCCCCCCCCCCCGATTTCACTCTCAAGACCTGGGAATTCTAGTGGAACACCACATTTAAAGCAAATTCCTTTTAAAGGAACTTCTTTCAGTACATTTTCAAAGGCACTTTGATGTTTTCTGCTGTGGTTTTATCCAGTTGTCCTCAAACAAACTGAAAGGCTCCTAATAACTGCAGAAGGAACTGAGGTCCAGCAGAAGCTCCTGTTGGAGGAAGATGGGAAAAGAGGAAATTTCTCATCTTGCCCCCAATGCCACCCACATTGTTCTAAATGGTCCAGTAACCCTCTTTGGGAAGCATGGTTGGGGCTGCAGGGAGAAATAAATGAAAACTGCCTTCCCTCTTCCTCCAGAAGAGAAGTCACATGGGTGCAATAGTCTGGATCTAAGGCTGTATCTCCTAGCAAATGAGTCGTTTTTTCTTTCTCAAGTACCTGTATAAAATTGAAGATACAATTAACTATTTCACTACAAAAACCTGAACTCTTTTTAGCCACTTGACTAGTCAGTTAGGTTGACTGTCCCCATATCATACAACAGCAGTATTCTAGTGCTGATGTACTTAGATAATAATCCAGGTTACCATTTAAATGTTTAAGTCAAGTACACATTATATACATATAAGTAAAATCGTTTATATCTGAAACACAACTGAAAAAGCCTGTGAACATCCAGTTCCATCCCATTTTTGTGACGTTTTTGGGTCACTTCCGGGTTTAGGTGATGCACATATATTGAATGCACCTAAAACAGTCGCTGCCTGTATGCAGGGTGTGGGGTTGGAGGGGAATGTTAGTTGAAGAAGGAATAAAGATACATTGGTTATTGAAAATTTATGCAGTTTTTTTTTTTTAAGTAAAGGGGACGGAGAGCCTAGCTGGGCTTGCCTGCAGGGGCAGAGAGTCTCGCCAGCATACAGGCAGCGACTGTTTTAGGTGCATTCAATATATGTGCATCACCTAAACCCGGAAGTGACCCAAAAACGTCACAAAAATGGGATGGAACTGGATGTTCACAGGCTTTTTCAGTTGTGTTTCAGATATAAACGATTTTACTTATATGTACAGTGCCTTGGGACATAAACCATGCGTAAATGAGGAGGAGTTCTGGTACATGATTGTTTCCATTTGTTTCTACTACAGTAAACTCATTAGCCATGCTCACATGCAACACAGTATCATGGTTTAGTAGGATGAAGGAAGGTTCTACCATGGGTACTGGACTCATGTACATCCTCCCTCTGCAAGAAAGTCAGTACAGTATTAAGCAGTGTTAGAAAGCAAGATATAAATTGTGCCCACAAGCCAGAGATTCCCCACCACTAATTCCCCTTTAGGTTTAAAGTAGTGGTTCCCAAACCATTTTCCCCATGGGCCTATCGAACATTGTTGAGGGGCTTGGTAGGGTCTTAGACGACCGTTTAATGATTTTTCTGCCTGCTGTAGCAATTGTAATGCACTACGCTAGACGCGGTATGTTTTTTAATTATATTTTTATAGCTTCTTTTATTTCTTATTTATTGTATTACAATCTGAATAACTGTAATACAATATAATCAAGAAGCATTTAAAATACAATTAAAATTAATATGAATAATAATTTAACAATAACAATAATTTTTTATTTTTTCCCCAGCCACTCTGGGGTGGCTCCCAACAGAATATTAAAAACATGATAAAACATCTAACTTTAAAAACTTCCCTAAGGGCTGCTGCCTTCAGATGTCTTCTAAAAGTAAGATACCGATAGTTGTTTATTTCCTTGACATCAGATGGGAGGGTGTTCCACAGGGTGGGTGCCACTTCCGAGAAGGCCCTCTGCCTGGTTCCCTGTAACCTCACTTCTCACAGTGAGGGAACCGCCAGAAGGCCCTCGGAACTAGACCTCAGTGTCCGGGCTGAACGATGGGTGTGTGATAGACGTGATGTCACCCATCTTCAACCACAAATATGCTGCAGACCACCTGACTGAAACGTGAGGACTACTGGTGGTCCACAGTTCACAGTTTGGGCACTCCTAGTTTAAAGCCATGTAACAATTAAATTACACACTCCAAACAAACAATCATGTATAAATTCTATCTGCAAGACAAAGGACAACATTTGGCCCATATGTAAAAATCCTACACATTCTATATAAATTCACTGGCAGCTGTTTCTTATGATGCCTCAATTAGAACACTGTCAGTTCAGTTGGATTTGTTTAAAAAGAAATTCTTTATGGTGTTTCAACACATGTCCATAATTTCTAAGGTGCCAACAACTGCAAGTAAGGGAGTGGAGATGGAAGTTATCCTGAATTAATTTAAACTAGGTCATTACAACCCAAAGGAGTTTTATTTATTTGATGCACACACCTCAACACACAATGACAGCATTAACAACAGCAAAACAACAACAACACAAAACCACGCCATACAAGACCAGATATACCTGGTAATTAGCCTCACAGTATCCTCTCCAGACAGTGCACTACAGCATAGTAACACCCTTTTAAAGTCAGGGTTAGCATTTTACTACCTTGATATTATTATAGAAATGATAATGCTGACATTTTTGAGGGGTGTGAGTGGCAGGGTTTTCCCCCCACACACACAATATGGAGGGTGATGGGATGTAGAAAGGAGGTAGGAGGAAGGGAAGACGGAGAATTACAAAGAGCTTCCCACACCAGATCTATAGTAAACATGGATCTCATTTGGGGGAGAAAAAGAGGTGGCTGGTCAAGATTATTTCCCTACTCATTTTGTACTTTGCTACCCAACATTCTAGGGACGCAGGTGACGCTGTGGGTTAAACACAGAGGCTGGGGCTTGCTGATCAGAAGGTTGGCGGTTTGAATTCCCGCGCTCACGTTGCTCAGTCCCTGCTCCTGCCAACCTAGCAGTTTGAAAGCACGTCAAAGTGCAAGTAGATAAATAGGGACTGCTCCAGCAGGAAGGTAAACGGCGTTTCCGTGCGCTGCTCTGGTTCACCAGAAGCGGCTTAGTCATGCCAGCCACATGACCCGGAAGCAGTACGCCTGCTCCCTTGGCCAGTAACGCGAGATGAGCGCCGCAACCCCAGAGTCAGACACGACTGGACCTAATGGTCAGGGGTCCCTTTACCTTTACCCAACATTCTAAGTATTGATGCTACTCTTTACTCAGTAAGGAACTGTACTTTTCCCAGGTTTGACTTTACAGACTGCTGATCACAGATAACTTTGTTTCTTGTATGTGAAGCTTTGAAACATTTGAAAAATGACTTCAGGCAAACTGACTGAATTTGGAAAACAAAGTAATGAAAGCTGTTCTGCTAACCAAGTGAATCCTTGTAACATGCAGCACTTCTAGGCCTGAGCCTATTAAATTATTCTTACTTTTGAAATTAGGATTCCCTCTTTTATCTTGTGTTTCAACATTCAGCACAGGCAATTCAGCATCTGTTAGGGAAACAAGTTCCTGATGTGTGCTCAGGCAAAGCAAGCATCATCCCACTGGTATGACTCACTTCTCTTCCTTATTATGTACAATAGTGGTAGGGCAACACAATGAAACATCAAGGAAATTCTAGGTCAAACATTGCATAAAACCACAAAGTCTGTTTCCCTGACTTTGAATTAATGAAATGATCTAATTCGTTCAAGGGAGTGGGCAGACTCATAGTTAAAGGTCTGTAAACCACTCCTCCCTGACAACTGCTGCAATAAATGTTCAGCTCTGACCTTCTATTTCTGGAATATGTTTAGAAAAAGAAGTTAATGGAATGTCATCATACTTGGTAAGAACTGAATTGTTGCTCTAGGTATTAATTTAAAATATTTAATACCTCACCCTTCAATGGGATAACTTCCATATCAATATGGAGGCTTAGAATAAATATTTAACCATACACACAAGAAAATCAAAATACAATTAAAACAACAGTGCAGCAGAACAAAGCAGCAGGAAAAAAACAATCTAACAATGCAGTTAAAAGCCACAGGTAAATAAAGAGATCTTTATCTAACCCTGGAAGACTTGAAATCCAGCACAAGGCAAACCTACCTGGTTTTCTATATGCAGAAAGCTGCAACTGAGAAGGCCCTTTTTCCACTCAATGCCTCTGAAGGCAGGGACACCCAAAAAGTACCCAAGAAGACATCCTTAACATATGAGAAGTCTCACATGGGATTAGGCACTCCTTCAAATACCCTAAAGGCCTATATATGACTTGAAAACTAGGTAAGCAGCAGCACTTCTGAACTGTGTTGGGAAACAGATCAGTGGCCAATCAAGTTAATAACTAGCCAAATTTATGAATAATCTAGAAATTGTATTTTTGGACCACCAGCAGTTTCCAACATCTTCAAAGGCAGCCCTATGTACAACACTTGGTCCTAGTGTAAACTGGATAACAGTGATCAAATTGACCAGGGTCTTTCTGTGAGAAAACAACTGGTGCTTGCATTGGGAGGTGGAATGTACTTCTTGCCATAGATTCTACCTTGGCTTCCAAACACAAGCTCAATCAAAACACACCCTTAATCTGCAACCCCAACCATAACAAGTTGCCTCAATAACAAACAACAACAACAAGAAATCAACCTCTTACTATCAGTACCTTGATCTTGTTTTCAGGGTTTTTCTGGCAATCTTACAGTCCACTATTGATTCCAGAAACTGATTCAATCTCCCTATCACACCACCTGATTCCAATGAAAAGGAGAAGTAGAGCTGGGTGGTATTAGCATGCTGATGGAACCTAACTCAAGACCTCTGGATATTCTCACCCAGGAGGTCATTTAGATGTTAAACAGCTTGGGAAATAAAATAGGTCCTGCAGAACACTAACACATGGGCTCTAAGGTCTCCCATCACCATCACCTGAAACTAGCCATCAATATAGGAACAAAATCACCTGTGCACATCTGCTATGTCAGAGAAGTTTCCAGACAGATACTGCTTCCCATTTGAATAGGTCTTGAAAAGCCCAATGTTGTCACATTTCATCATACCAGTAATCAAAAAAAATATGTTACTGATTGTACTTGAGTCAAAACCAATTCTAAAATGCAAAATCCTGAGCCACCTAGGGCATTTTTCTTTTACTCTGCTGCCCTTGCAACATGCCCTTGAACACCAGCTCTTTAAGTCCTACTGAGGTCTGTGGAACTTACTTCCATGTGTCAATGTCAACAGCACTTACTCAACTCCAGCCACTGTGGTGAAGAGCATAGAGCATGTGCAAATCCTTACAACCTCAACACATTGAACCAGACTCTTCATCAGGGAACTTATAAAACAATACAATATTCACTTCTATGTATCATTCCAAATAATGGCAAAACCCCCAAGAATTTGGTTCCATAAACCAACAGGGCCTCAGGCATGCCCAGCTAGCCTTTCCATGCCACACAGCCAACCCTCTTTCAAAACTAAGGAGCACTTCCAAAGCCAAATTGCGGTATGGCATTACAGCTTGCTGTTGGGAAAGGGAAAACAAAAAATGTCAAGAATCCTACTAGGCATGACCAAACTCTCAAACAAACCTGAAAAGCTTCTCTGGAACTTAGCCCTTATCCTCGTCATCCCTGACTCAGGACGGGAGTTTTCCTACTCCTAAGTGTTAGAAGAGGGTGTATCTCTGTGCCTGCTAAATCCTCAGAGGGGAGCACTGCTCAAATCAAGCCCTGTTTTTAGAAGGGCAGGAGATCATAGAACTGGAGTCAGAAGGAACCACAAAGGTCATCGAGCCCAACCCCCCCTGCAATGCAGGAATCTTTCGCCCAGTGTGTGTGCTTCATCACATACGAAAAACCTTTTATTTCCCCCACACCCCAGCAACAGTAAAAACACAAGTAACTGCCAGTCCTGTTAGAAGCAGAGAGAGAGAGAGAGACATAATAAGAAAGAAAGGAAGCCGGTTCCAGGAAGCGGTGGCCGCAGCAATACCGCTGATACAACAGCAAGTGATAGGAAAAAGGCAGCCAGCAAACCAGAGGTGCCTTTTTTATAATAAGGTTTCGCCAGGGCTGTTCGACCTTCTGCAGCAGCTGCTGCTGCTGCCGCCGCCACCCCACAACCACTTTCCCATTTCGCACCCTCGGCCCCCACCCACCTACGAAAGGTTAAAAATAAATAAGTAGAGGGTGTCACACAGAGGCACAAAGGAAACCGACCATTCCCACCCCTGGCAAACACCCACACCTCCGCCTCTGTTCACCTGTCACTCTCACCGCGAAGGCCGCCGCCTCAGACCCCCACCGACCCACCCCAACGTCCGGTTCTCCCCGTCCGGCCCTCCCCCCCGCCGACGTACCCTTGGCCTCGCAGTCGGCGCAGTACTTGTTGTCCTCCTCCCTCAGGAGCTTGGCTAGGATGGCCTGGTGCTGCTCGTTCTGCTTCTGCGCCTTCTCCCGGCACGAGCGGGTGGCCATGGCGAAGGCAAGGAGGGCAAAGGGGGAGGAAGAGGAAGGGGGGAAGAGGAGACGGAGGCCGAGGAGAGCGTGAGGGGAGCGAAAGGAGAGGCGGGAGGGCGCACAGGCTCAGGAACCAAAGAAAGGACTCTCTAGCCGAAGCCGGCAAACCAACAGCGGTGGCGGCGGCGGAGCTTCCTATTCCCCCTCCTCCTCCTCCTGCCGTCACGCCGACAGCGAAGAGGGACGCGCGCCGACTCAGCCAACCAGCAGCCTCCGGAGGCGCACGAGCGGCGGCGACGGCTTCTTCAACCGGAACTACAAACGGCCCTCGTACGCTTGCGCCGCCTCCTCCAGCCAAGCTCCCCCGCCTCCCTCCAAGCGCGTGCTGCGTCGTTGATTCCTCTCCTATTTCGCCTTTTTTTTTCTTTCTACCTCCTCCGAACAAAGTAGTTCCTAGGATGTACCACATTAGGGTGCGCGGCGGCGGGGAGAAGGGATAGGGTTAAAGATAGGCAATAGGTGGGGTCCCCCCCTTCTCCCTATTAGAAAGGGAGCCCCCCTGGCTCAACTTCAGAGCGAGGGGCGGGGCTCGTCTCCTCGCAGCCCGTTCTAAGTGATAAAAATAACCCTCTCCCCGCGGCGTGGCTTGGCGTGAGTGGTGACTCGTCACATTCCACGGGAAAAATTCTTTTAAAAAAATAAAATAAAAATCCCTCCGCCTTGCAAAGGGGAGCGGGAAGAGAGAGGCGCGGTCAGGAGCAGCCTTTGCCCGGCCTGTCCTTAATTGCTTCTGCCCCGTGTCCTCGGCAGAGCCGCCCACGCTGTGCAGCTGTGCCAGCAAGGCAAACAGCAGTGGATGCTTTTGTTTTCCCTTTTCCAGGAAAGTTTCTGTATGGGGACTTTCCTCTGGTTCTGCGCGCCACTGATTTCCCGCACTTAGATAAGGAAGGGAAGGGTTGCGTGTTGGCTGGAAAGAAAGAAGTCCGAAAGAGAACTGCTTGGGGAGCTGCAAAAGCGAGCACGCGCTCTGGGGTTTTATTTGCTTGTCGCGCAATCCTGTGCGTGTCAACTCGAAAATTAAGTCTCCCTCCTCTGTGGTATGGGGACCTTTCCCACCACGCGTTAAAATAACATCCTGGATTACATTCCAAGATTACAGGACCTCTCAAACTGCTTCTGGGACACTTGAGGGTGCTCACAGGACTATCGGTTTCTAGAAGTAACTACAGTACTAGTGGAGCCATAATGTAATGTCTATACTGTATTTGATTTCCCTATTTCAAAGCGCCAGCTGCTTAGGGGAGTGATTGTGTGTTCCAATGTTTTCCTTCCTTAACTAGAATCCCCACCCTTTGTTAGCATTTCTCTATGTTCTGTATAACCTCTTATCCACATTTAGAGGCTGAAGGATAATTGTGTTTTTCTTTCTTTTGGGGGGAGGGGAGTGAGTAGGCTGTATGCCTGAGTTCCTTATAATTCCCTGAATCCAACAAGGATCCAGTTGCTGAATTAGCCATGCAAGGGTCATAATGGCCCCCCAAAGGATGGGTAATTAAGGGAACAAAGGAAGTGGTTCTGTGCCAGAGGACAAATGGGTGGGCACCCTTCCTTCAACTATCTCTTGGTTAGAAAGGCAAAAGCCAGAGTTGTGTGTGAGGGAGCTGGAAGCTAGAAGTAGGCTGGGCAGCTGAGATATATAGCCATGCCTGATGTACTGGGATCCAAGGCTGTGGCTATGGGAAAAGCAAGACTACATTGGGTGTTAATGCTGTGAGCCCATCCACCATAAGATCAGGTTGCATATATGTGTAAATAAACAATATATCCTAAAACAAGTGTTTCTCCACTGTCCCTTATTCCGAGGAAACTGAATTCTGAGTAAGCACCTGGAAACCCTGAAATCTCACACCGCTCTGAGATTGGGTTGGCATGCACACCGCTCTGAGATAGGGTTGGAGGGGGTGCCCCCCTCTCTCACTGCTAGCTTATCAGTATCTATAGTTCAGTTAGGAGATGAGCGATTTCTGTACCTGTTATGTATTGGGTTTAACATATTTTATGTTGCCAGGCGTGTTCTAACCAATCGTATAAGCATTAGTAGACGAACGTTCTAATGGCAAGTAAGCGCAGGCACTGTCAATTGGCACTTCTCGCTGGGGTTTTTCAGTGTGTGTGTCCTGTGAGTTCTGCTCTTGTTTTTCTAGGAGTGAGCTGTTACTAGCCAAACGTTGAATAAACATAGTTGAGCAACTTGGGCTTCTGAATTTTTCTGAACATTTAACATTGGTGACGAGGATGGGATACATGAGTTCCCACCAGCTACCAGAGGCCCAAGACCGCACCGCCGCCTTGCAGTAAATGCGACCTCACCACCACGCTGGACCCAACAAGAAGCCCCAGAAATGAGACCACACCTGCCACATCTTCGCAACCACCCATAATTGCACAAGCGACTGCCTTAGGTCAGAGGATGGCCACCAGTCATAGTAGGACTTCGATCCTGCAGAATGGCCACAGTGGCTCCACCAAATAAGGAGCTATGTCCGACTACAAGGCTTTGACTAGGGAGGCAGACAAGGTGGATTTGCTACCGACGGTGCTGGGAAGTTCCGCCATCACCCTATTGGAAGGTCTGGTGGCACCCAGGGACATAGAGGCCTGCACTTTCGATGAGCTGACACAGGCTATGACAAGACACCTCACGCCTCAGCCAACTAAGAACCACCACCGCTATGACTTTGTGCACAGAGAGCAACAAGCACAAGAGTCAGCGAGTGAATACATCACAGTGCTCCGGGCGATTGCAATGTATTGCCAATTCGCTGACATCGAGGAACGACTTCTCAAAAGGTTCATCATTGGCGTGCAAGACAGCCATCTCTGCCACAAGCTGTTGGCAAAAGATGATATCACGATGATGGAAGCAATGAATATGGCCATGGCCTTTGAGAAGGATAATGCCCATGGGGCAGCCCACAGCCCACGTACCGAAAGGAGAACTTGCCGCATCCAGCAAGATTGGTCGTCTTCCGTAGATTCCCACAATGAGGATGTCCACCTCGAGGGACCTGCGCCAGCTGCGGAGAAAACCATGAGCGTTGGACATGCAGGTTTTTAGGACGCCACACGTCACTGCTGTGGGAAGACCGGGTTCTTGAGCAATGGCCATCCACTGTGGTGAAGGGGGCTCCAGGAGGGTTCTTCCCGGGGGACCCTGTGTACGTCCAAAACTATGGGCCCGGACAGGGTTGGGTCCCAGGTACCATTGCCCACTGTACAGGTCCGGTTTCCTATAAGGTAGGGTTGGAGGGGGAACTGGTTTGGAAGAGACACCTCGACCAGATCAGAACCAGGGCACCTCCGAACACGGAACTTCAAGCAGAACCAGAGGACAGAGAAATAGGTACTTTGGGTGATTCTGTGTCCAGGCCAGCGTGGGAACCAGATGGGTTGCTGGTGACCAAGTTACCCCAGCAGGGTGACCTCAGGCCGGAGTCCATCGGCCGTGAGCCCTTCAGAGATGGCCTTGCTGGCCGCCCCACTCAGACACGGGTATCGGAGGAACCTCCCGGGTCACCTACTCAGGCACAGGAACCGTGACAGTCCCAGTGGAAGCGGAAAAGGCCAGCACACCTTGATGACTATGTTTGTTCCTTTGGTTAGGAAGTTGGGGGGAGGAGTGTTATGTATTGGGTTTAACACATTTGCCTGGCGTGTTCTAACCAATTGTATAAGCGTTGGTAGACGAACGTTCTAATGGCAAGTAAGCGCAGGCACTGTCAACTGGCACATCTTACTGGGGTTTTTCAGTGTGTGCGTCCTGTGAGTTCTGCTCTTGTTTTTCTAGGAGTGAGCTGTTGTTACTAGCCAAATGTTGAATACACATAGTTGAGGAACTTCTACTGCCTTGGGCTTCTGACTTTAACAGTACCTCTTTTAACAGTACCCCAACCTGAGAAATTCCCCTCCATTGAGGTCTAGTCCAAGCTTTGTGGGGGAAGTAAAGTATCTGTTTGCAAAGATCTCAGTCCCACTGATTACAAGGTCATAATAGATCCACAGTATTGAAAATGAAAATAACAGTTTGAAAATACACAATAGAAATAATCCAAACTTTTTGTGTACTCCAGATTCCTGTTCTTTTCTGTGAGGGGAGCAGTGATAGAGCTTTCTGGACAATGATGACATGGAGGAAATCTTAACCCAAGCAAGCGTCATATTGGGTGAGATAATGGGGCACTTGAAATTTTTCAGTTTCTAGAAATGTTCTGATATCCCATTGAGTAGTTGAATTTTGCATGTTTTATTTTACTTGTATTTAGTATTAAAAAGTTGCTAAAAACCTGTAAGCTTAATACACAAGTTCCCCCGCCAGTAGAGTGTAAAACTTCATTTATACTGTAAATTTAGAAAGAATGCCAATTGTATTACCAGATTTCATATAAAACACATGAAAAGGACCCTAAGATTGTCAAGCATAGTTGAAGACTAACATAAAGAACAATAGTAAATCATAAATTATCTAAACTAGTTAAACTTACAGGGTTGTATCCAACAAAGACATCCCGCTTGCACAAGGACATTTGCTTGTACAATGGAACTTCTCCTCCCTCTCCTGTCCCCTTCCCAAAATCTGCTCCAGAAGATTAGGTTGGGGGGGGGGGAGACCCAGGATAGATGTGGGGCAGGGGGAGGAAAGGGGGGGGGAATTCCATTGTGTAAGCAGAAGTCCTTGCACAAACCAGATGACTTCATTGGATACAACCCATATATGCTGAAGAGTAATGCACTTTTGTTAACGCCCAAACAGGTCTTCCTCAGGCTTTTCAACCAAAAAATAGGACAGCAATTAATCATGCTGAAAACATTTTTTTAAAAGTTAGAACACAATCTCAAGTCACAGCTTGTGAAAACACTCCTCGCCTTTCTGATAGAAAATACCTATTAGTAAAACAAAACAATTTTTATTTTCCCACGTATAGACAAAATCAGAGTCATGTAGCACTTTAAAAGCTAAGAAATTCATTATGGCGCATGTTTCTGTGGATTAAAGCTCACGTCATCATTTGCCTGAAGTGAAATTGCAGTCAGCGTATATGCTATGCATGCACGCAAGGGTGTAGGAAGAGAAACACGTAAGGTGGGAGATGAATCATCTCAGCATTGCTAAGACGGTCGCGTTAACACCTTTTTCGCATTCTTCTTAGCAATGCTAAGTAAATTGCTAACAATGTATTGTATTAAGGGTTACTGTGCTTATTCTACACCTTTTTTCCAACTCATTGCCATTCAGCTTCCATCTTAAATTTTTCTCCTTTACACTCTTGTTGGTATATATACTTGACAGATGCAAGTTCATTTCATGCATTTGACAAAGTCAGCTTTCAGTCCCCAAAAACATAATGTGTAATAAATCTATTACCATTTAATGTGCCCTAGGATGCAACAGTTTTAAGTTGGCTTATATTCAAAGAAGGCAAAAATGTATCATTGAGAAGAGCTCTGCCGGATGAGCCCAATGGGCCATGTAGTTCAGCACCCTGTTCTCACAGTAGACAACCAGATACCTGAAAGCAGGACCAGAGTCCAACATCACTCTCCCCACTTGTGATTCCTGACAACTGCCTTTCAGAGACATACTGCCTCCAACAATGGAAGTAAAACATAGCCATCATTAGATTTATCCTACATGAATTTGCCTAATCCTCTTTTAAAGCCAAGATATTTGGGGCACTAATGACTGCAGTGCTAGATCTTACAAGCTCTCGCACTTGATGAAGAAACCCATCTTCAATAATCATTTCATATTATGGGTAGGGACCCTTTATCTGCCTGAAAACTGCATTCCCTTGTGGGCAGCCTTTTTCAGACCAGAGGCAAAAATGGGCAGGGTGGAGCAAAGCATGTGATCCTGCTTTGCACATTCCAGCCAAATGCACTTGAGGAGGGCATGGAGCAGAGCCAATGAGGGTGTGTGTGGCCTGGGAAGATTCCCAGAGAGGCCCTAGACCTGAGGTTTCTCATGTCTGCTTGTATGGAATACAGGAAGTACTGACTACTTCACCATGTCACTGTGTGAAACAATCAGGTTGTTCAGGTACTTCCTAGTTCTGTTGCATATGCACAAAGAAGAAACCAAATCCACAGCAAGGCATTAATAATAACCAATCCCTTCAGGTAAATGAAAGAGAATAGCTAGCAATTACATTTGTAAGCAGATATCCAGGAAGGCACTGTTAAGTTATTCAGCAGTGCATGGGGGTGGTGTAAGTTGCTTTCCCAAAGCTGGATTTCTTGAAGCCTCCCACCATTCATATGGCATGGTGAATCAGCGAGAAAACAGAAACTCAGTGCTCCTGCGGGACACCTGTGCTCTCCAAACTCTCATGGATTTCCTGCTCTCTTCATCTGTTCTTGTGCTTTTGAACTTGCTCAAAAGGCAAAGAATTGGTGGTAAGAAGTTTCTGTATCTCTTCAGCCCTTCTTTATTTAGGCTGTTAGCACACACAGCCTTTGAAGCTCAATGAAATGTCCCTGCATCTACTCCTAGTTAATTGTTGTTGTTGTTGTCGTGTCCGACTCTTCGTGACCCCATGGACCAGAGCACGCCAGGCACCCCTATCCTCCACTGCCTCCCGCAGTTTAGCCAAACTCATGCCAGTCGCTTCGAGAACACTGTCCAACCATCTCACGCTCTGTAGTCTTGGGTGGCCCTGCATGGCATAGCTCATAGCTTCCCTGAGTTATTCAAGCCCCTTCACCACGACAAGGCAGTGATCCATGAAGGAGCCTAGTTTATTAACTGCTCCTAAAAGTTGGGAACTGAGACTGCAAAAACAAAACAAAACTTCCTGTATGCCAGCCAATGAGCACCTGAACAAGAATTTTGCACCCAGTTCTCCGGGCACAATCCATCTTATATTCAATTCTCTGGCAAATCTCATCAGCCCCTCAGCATTTTCAAACTCCAAGAGCGACAGTTTTTTCTTTATTTAGACCTGACATTTCTCTAGATAATATTTGCTTTCCTAAGAAAACAGTATTTTGCCTTTAGTCACAAGATTTATAATAACCCATTGATTCTTTCTAAAATCTGATTTCCTTTACTCCCTTCTACTACTGCCCTCCAAGACACATGACCATGTCTTCTTCTTCTTCTTCTTCTTCTTCTTCTTCTTCTTCTTCTTCTTCTTCTTCTTCTTCTTCCTTCCTTCCTTCCTTCCTTCCTTCCTTCCTTCCTTCCTTCCTTTCCTGCTTCTATTCTCCTTTCTTGCTATTTCCATTTTGTAACTCTTGCCTAAGGCTGTGTACACACTACATTTGAAGCATATTATTTCCCTCAAATAATTTTGTGCACTGTGGTTCATTAAGGGTTGCTGCTAATTGTAACTCTGAGAGGAGTAAACTACAGTATCCAGAATTCTTTATGGGGAAGAGTGAGTTTGGAATGTCCTTGAAAAGTATAACTCTATACATCATCTTAGTTTCACAGCTTCTATCCCCCATTGGTCTTTCTTGCTACTCTCCCCTGCCTCAATGACTCAGCTTCTCCCCCTCCTCACTCTGCCTGCCTGTCTCTTCTGCTGATATATAAAGATTTTCCACATTATCATTTTTCCCTCCATATGTCTTGTGGCCACATTTGGGACTGTCTGACCAGAAGAGCCCCTGCAGCTTAAAATGTTCCTAGAACTTAGCCCAATAATGATTGAACAGGGCAATTGAATTCTGTCCAGAACACTGCAGTCTAGAAATAAATCTTTACTGAGCACCTATTTTCTGCTGTTATCCCCGGTATATCTATAGTATGAGCAGATGGAAGAAGAGGTGTGTAGATATTTTAAAGGCTTGCTTTTGACATTTTATACACACAAGTTTCAGCTTTATCTTTCAAAACGAGGAGCACCTAGAATTTCTCAGTGAAGCAATGGATTCTGTGTTAGCAACTCACTCATCTTTTTCTTCTCCCGCTCGCAAAATATACTACCTATCTGTTGCCCCTGCTCCCATTGTATGGGTGCTCACTGCTTTCTTAACACTGTTGTCATAATTGTCAGCGTTACTATAGCCACCACCATGGAAACTTTTATTTGCAATTCAAAAGTCCTTAAAGATGATACAGGCATGATTTCGGCAAATATAAATAAAAATTATGGTGGTAGAAGTGAGCACAGAGAGTTGAACTGCAAGTTATATGGTAGCTCTGATTTACTGTTGCCAAATTCTGCGTTTCTGCTATTAGACGCAGGAAATATGAGCTCTCCATTGACAATGCGCAGGTGAAGGCAAATGTTTAATTTTATTTAAGATCTTAATTTCAAAATGCTGTTGTTTTGTGTTGTTTGTCTTGTGTGTGCTTCGCTGTCCAGTTGAAGAGGTCGATTTGGTCTGTGACCATTTAATAAAATTTGATTGATTGATTGCACTTTAAAACAGCTACAGGGAATTCTAGTTGAGCAAGTAAGGGTGGAGAGGGAGTGTTGTTTCTGATCTAACAGTTCGTGATCTAAATTACCCCCTGCATCTGCTGTTAGCCCTATGGTGGGAAACACAGGTGCTTGTGTTTCTTCTCTAGGGGGTAAACTGCAACTCTACAAAGGGAGAATTAAAGCCCTCTCTCCCAGAACCAGCGTTCAATTAAATTCAGTGGCCCCCCCTTGTAATTTTATGGTAGAAATAAGACCAGCAAATTTAATCCCAGATGAAATACATCCCTGATAGCACCTGCCAGGGCAGATGATATTGAAAGGAAGGAGGCACAGGAATTGCACTGCAGTATGCCAGACCAGTGGCAATCCATTCAAAACCCCTCAGGAGATTTGCCTCCAAGTCCTAAAATGTCCAGATTCATCATATCTTACACAAAGTTGCATGTACAACCCCAATGGCCAATTAAATTTTCATAGTGCTGGAAAAACAAATATAGAACACAGACTCTGAATATATATCTATATCTGTCTGTCTTTTTGTGTGTAGGGAGGGGTCTAAGTGCTGGTTGTTATATCTAGCTGCTTCCAGGAGCTAGATTCTTCCTCGTGGGAATGCTTTTAGGGAACCAGAACAAGGCTATTGACCACAGGGGTCAGCAAACTTTTTCAGCAGGGGGCTAGCCCACTGTCCCCCAGACCTTGTGGTGGGCCAGACTATAATTTTTTTGGGGGGGGGGGGCGGTTTGAACGAATTCCTATGCCCAACAAATAACCCAGAGATGCATTTTAAATAAAAGGACACATTCTACTCATGTAAAAACACCAGGCAGGTGCCACAAATAACCCAGAGATGCATTTTAAATAAAAGGACACATTCTACTCATGTAAAAACGCTGATTTAGAAGGCGATTGGGCCGGATCCGGCCCCCAGGCCTTAGTTTGCCTACCCATGAAATACACCAGGGATGTCCAACTCCCAATAGGCTGTGATCTACTCACAGTATAAAAAACTGGCAGTGATCTACCCATTGTCGTTGGATGGACCAAAGTTGTTGAGCCAAAGGTGTTTGGGGAGGGGCAGAGATTTACCAGGAACACCCCGCGATCTACTGGTAGATTGCGACCTACCTGTTGGACATGTCTGAAATACACCATTAGTTATCTTTGCATGTTTGTAGCTAAAAATAAATATTTGTCAGTTCACACAACAGGAAGTTATAGCAACTGTTCTGGATGAAATGTTTACATCTGCCACCAGACCACCAAAGGCACTATTGTTTGTTTGTTTGTTTAGCTAGTTATTATTTCAAAATTTGTATACCACTTAACCAAGGTCTTCTCTAAGCAGTTCACAAGGACACAGTACAAAAATAGTAGAAGTCAGTTAAAACTATGAAATCAAACTTGAATTAAAATGTCTGCTGGAATAAAAAGTCTTCCATAGGTGCCATACATTCAGGAGGGAGATGGTCTGATCTCAACTGGATGGAAGTTCCATAAAATTGGCCCACAGTACTAAACTTATGGCACCCGGTGGATATGAGCCGTGCACCAAAGCCACGGGGGAACCCCTAACTTCCCCAAAGACTTGAGTGACCAGGCTGCAATATAAGAGATTAAGCATCCTTTAAATTATCCCAGACCCAAACTGCTAACGGCCTTGTAAATACAAAAAACATGAATCTGGTCCAGTAGCATATGGGAAGCCTGTGCAAACTTTTAAGCACTGGAAATATGTGTCTGCAGCAGTCTATTCCCATCAACAGTCTGCCTGTGGTATTTTGCTATATTTATGCTTTAAAAACCTATGTTTTGTCTCATGTATAGCAGCCCTGATAGTTAAGCACTGAAAATTCCCTCGTCCTCACAATCTTTACCATATTCCAATGATTTCCATGATTTATTGGACTTGTTTCTTTTGAACTAAGTTGCACAATAATGGACAGTGATATTAGCGTCAGAAGATCATTAATCTTAGCAATTTGAGTCTCTATTCTATGCAAAATATGCATATTCATGATATTACCCTAAGCCAAGGTTAAAGATAAAGGGATCCCTGACCATTAGGTCCAGTCGCGGATGACTCTGGGGTTGCGGCACTCATCTTGCTTTACTGGCCGAGGGAGCTGGCGTACAGCTTCCGAGTCATGTGGCCAGCATGACTAAGCCGCTTCTGGCGAACCAGAGCAGCGCATGGAAATGCCGTTTACCTTCCCACCGGAGCGGTACCTATTTATCTACTTGCACTTTGACATGCTTTTGAACTGCTAGGTTGGCAGGAGCAGGGACCGAGCAATGGGTGCTCACCCCATCGCGGGTATTTGAACCGCCGACCTTCTGATTGGCAAGCCCTAGGCTCTGTGGTTTAACAGCGCCACCCGCCAAGGGTATCAGGGCTCAAACCTGGAATGTTTTCAGTATCAGTCTACATCTCTGAAAAATGTACTAATAAAAGTGTCCTTTGACTCACCATTATGTAACACATAGGTACGCGTAGCTGAAATTACGGATTCCAGATTGCAGTATGTTGCTTCTAGATACCAATCAGTTTAAAAATTATGTACTGCTCAGACACAACCTTTTGTACCTATTTTTCCCCTTTTCTGCTTTCTGCTAGACAAGGTATCAATATAAACTTTAAAATGAATAAAATTATGTGTACCACTTATCTGCTTACCTGTACTTCTTCCCTGGGAGCTAAAGGAACTTCAGTCTGTTATCAAACTGTATTAGATAACCAACACTGGAATTCTGTCTGCTTGCTTGCTAGGGAATAAGTGTGTAAGGTTGTTTGTACTTCTGGTAACAAAATATGTTTGTCCTACAATCAGATCCTACAAACTGCTGTGCTGGCCAAGCAGACCAAGAAATTACGCATTACTTGAACAAGGGCAGTATAATGAATATAACTTGTGATGTTGTACAATCACTATGACCAAGCAGATGACATCATAGTGGCAAAGCAGTAGAGGTCACCATTGTGGTAATCAGACATATGTAGCAGCAAATGCACTGTCCAAAGCTGTTGGTGATGGGTCACAATAAAATTATACATTTATCCATATCAGTGGCTCAGGATGAGTAACAATGTGCTAATTATTTAGCCGTAACCATTTTTTTTCATATGTCTGGCCACCATAAAGCAATCTGAATGCTCTTACACTATTTCCAGAAAATGTAAAGGCTTTGGTGAAGGCATTTGGTTCCAAAATTATGATGCTGGCAGTCACCACGAATGCCTCTTTCCTTTAAATTCCAATCCTGATTAAATGCATAGATGGCGTAACAGAGGACCCCAGATTGAGAAGTTCTAGTGAAAAATGACAGGGGTAAATATTTAGGTGTGCTATGCTAGTTTGCAGCAGTTTTTTATAACCTGCTACATATTAGTATAGTATAGATATAGTATGGGTGTATACAGAACAATTGATCAAGTTTGTAACTTGTTGAGTGTACGATTACATGGAGAGCTGATCATCTGTTTCATCCCACCTCCATTGTGAGTTTTACTGTGCCTTCGCTTCCCTGGTATCCAAGGAATGTTTTCATTGAGATGAGAAGGGTTCAGGCATGGTTAAACAAGTCTGTTCACTTTGGGAGCAATCCTGTAGCAAACTCCATTGGGATGAACAGGTTAGGATTCAGCAGATTTCCAGCTGAGTCAGGAGGTTCCTGGCTGAGCTGGGCAATACCTGTTTACTGTATTTTCCTGTGTATAAGACGCCGCCATGTTTAAGACGACCCCTATTTTTTGAGCCCAAAATTAAGAATATTTTAAACACCAAACAGAACAACTTTGATATTTTATTAAATATTGAAAACACTGGTATATTTAGTACTATATAGTTAAACATCAAACAGTGAGGCAAGCTGTGTAATGGCGGCTGCTCCTGTCAGCTCAGTGTAACTCCACTGTAGCTGCAGCTCCAGCTCTCCCGCCTGTGTGTTGCACTTTTGTCTCAGTATTTACGGTATGTACCATATTTACTCCACAAGCGCTGGCAAATGCGAACGCTGATCACTGATCGAGGAGCTGCGACTGCCAGAGCTGCCTGAGTGAGTCAGGGGTCAGAGCTGTCTTTACCTTTCTTTGGGATGCGGGTGGCACTGTAGTCTAAACCACAGAGCCCATGGCTTGCCGATCAGAAGGTTGGTGGTTCGAATCCCCGTGACGGAGTGAGCTCCCGTTGCTTGGTCCCTGCTACTGCCAACCTAGCAGTTTGAAAGCATGTCAAAGTGCAAGTAGATAAATAGGGACCGCTCCAGTGGAAAGGTAAACAGTGTTTCCATGCTCTGCTCTGGCTCACATGCTGGCCACATGTACGCCGGCTCCCTCGGCCAGTAAAGCGAGATGAGAACGCTGATTGAGGAGCTGCAACTGCCAGAGTTTCCTGAGTGAGTGCGCTTGGGGAATGGGGTGGGGTCTGGGTAGCCAGGTGGCAGCTGAGGGAACCGGGTGGAAGGGACAATGTCCAGAGTGGGGGCTGCTGGGGGGGGGGAGTACCAGACCAGGGTTTGTCATGTAGTGAGGGGAAGCTGGGGGGAAAGAATATGGATGGCAGCAAGTATTTATTTATATATTTAATTGCAACATTCTGTGTATAAGACAACCCCCAATTTTAGACTTTAAAAATTTGGGGGGGAAACATTGTCTTATAGTAACTCCTTCATCCTCTGCTTAGCCAGTTGGCCAATCTGACCCTGGTGGATCTTCAGCTAGTGTAGACCGTTTCCGAAGCCCATTCAACTCAGTCATGTGACGTGCTAACTCATTATAAATTAAACCACAAAAAGGCGGTGTAACTCAAAACACTATTTTAAAGGCTTGTTTTTCCCTCTTCCAGACTTAGAAGATGGATGTGGTGTAACTTTACACCCGTTTGCTTTACACCAGCTTCTTGTGTATAGGATTACTCTGTATAGGGTTGTCTTGTTTGCCCCTGTAAGTTACAGCCTGATACAGTTGCCTATAGCTATTCTGAGTGCATTATATATTTACTAAGCTTTTTGTGGTAAGAGTTTAATTGACAGGCAGTATGGCAGGATTATATTTTACGGAGATAAAACACTACCGAAGCAGAAAGTGTTGAAACAAACGTTTTGTCAAGGCATTTTCTCTCCCGGGCTGACACAAAAATGCTTTAAATGTCACCATCATTTAGATTAGAAGCCCTGTTTTCATTTTATTGTTAATGCAGCACTCCTAGTAATAGCCCAGTATTAACCGGGGCATTGTTATTTGCTTGCTTGCTAAAATGAGTAACTGCATCAAAATGCTATAAACCTAGCAGGTCATGTCACAACAAGAGTTGCAAAACCATTAATCTAAATGGCACAACTAAAACTCAGCAATTTCTCTCTCATTTACTCTTGTGCTGCCATCAGAGATGTATTTTACCAACAAAGTTCTAATGCCTTAGAAGTCAGAATGCAGACATACACCTCCCCTTCTCTAAATTTAACTCTTAGTCTACATACAATATGTATCTATATTTCTTTCACCAGTGGTGTACATTTCCCAAATGAATTACAGATGTTTGATCTTAGGTGCAGTATTCAACACAACCTGCAAAACATGTTCAAATGCAGTATTATGGTCTGACACATTCCTTGTTTTGCAGTCCCAGGATTTCACCAACCTTCTCCTTGAGCATTCACCCCAATTCGCTTGCACAAAGTTTATGCAGATCTTAGATTATGCTGGGTCTTTACTGAGGCTTCATTCTGATTTTAACAGGGAGGTTATACAGAGAGCATTCCTTCTAATTTCGTTTACACCAAATCTTGCACAAATGTTGGTGCAATCATATGCGAAAGCACAATACACAAAACAGCACAGTGATCTGCTTACTGCCTACTTATTGAAACAAGTGGTTTCTGCTAGAGGACACACCTGAGTCTTTTACTGGTATATTCAATAATCTCACTGCATGGACTTTGCAATGGCACTTGATTGTAGTTGTGGCCATGGCTCTCTCCTTTGCTAACTCATGGTTGACTTTAGTGTTTAGGTATATCTCCTACAGCTTTTCCTTAATTTTCTCTAATCTCCTTCCACACAACACAGCGTTAATAGGATCAATGGTTGTGTGCTTCCATATTATAATACCCACACTGTTAGCTATTGTTCCAATTAAGAGTAGGAACAGCAACCAACAAGACATATGTATTGAATTGTGGGCCAGGGTGTGCCATTAAAAAAGATGCTTAGCCATGGTAGCAAATTTCCCCAATGTCGCTGATCATCCCCGCAAGATAGAAGAGCCAATAGCACAACTGCATTCCAGAGGTTTTCAAAGCAATGTAAGTAGTGATTTGATTTCCAAAGAAACTTAAATGAACATTTCCTGTACACTTTCTTCCTGCAACCATATGCACCCACTAAAAAGCATGTTTGCAAATGATCTGATTTAGTATTTTAATGGGGCACTGCTGATGGAGGTTTGAGTTGCCCCAAATTGGGTGGAATTCCACCCAATTTGGAGCAACTCTTCTTCCAGCAGTCTTTTGTATCTTGTGCCACACTGTTCAAGAGGTCTCCTGACCCTTTGGAAGGGCACAGGTGTTTGCAGTGTGGGAGACAGGAAGCTTTCTGTGAACTTCCTTAAGTTAGTATTTTGATATTGCACTTTGGGATATAGTTGAACAATGGAGTGTCCCAACAATGGACGTACTACATTGAGGAAAGATTCTGACTTCTGCAAAACAAGCATCAATGTGTATTTTATGGGGGAGGGGAGGGAAATTTTATGGGGGAGGGGAGGGAAATTTTCCCAGAAAACATACAGCCCCCACAAAGAGGGACTGTAGTTCTGAACTAAAATGTTGTACTTTATTCATAATTTCCAGTTATTTACATACCTTAATCTAATAGTTAATCTAATTTTAACTTCCTTTTGCAACTAACTTGCAAAGAAGAATTTGTGATCTTCAAATTACGTTTAAAAATATATATAATACTGATATACTTTCCTTTCAGTGGTGTTCTACTTTTAGCTTTCTCCTCTCCTTTTCGTCAGTTTGGGATTGCAAAGGTCACACAATGCCTAACCTAAGATGTTGAGCTTCCCTACACATCTGAAGTGTGACTAATTAGCACTTGGTGAAAGAAATTGAGAAACAGTTCAGTTTTTATAGTGCTTCTTTATCCCATGCAACCAGCCCATTCTGGCAAGAATAACATGATTCTGTGGTAATTCTGATCTTATATTAATCTCACTATAACCTTTATGTATACAGAAAAAAATAAAAACCAGAGTACTGCATGCTAAAAATACACAGAGAACAGCAGGGGAGACAATGGAAAGAGCAACAACCCCACATGTAGCAAGGTTTAAACCAACCCCCCCCCCCAATAACATCATAATTCACAAATTAAAATCTTAAAACCACTCAGATGCAGTCTCATACAGCTCACTAATACACACACATTCTCTCTATAGAAGCACGCTAGAGCTCCTCCACAAGAGGGGTTATTCTGGGTCAACCAGAATCCTGCTTCCATCAGTCCTTCCCTCCTGACTCCTGGAGGGATTTTCTTTTCTCAGAGCACTCAAGGATTCCTCACAATTTATCAAGCAGGTTCTTTTTTCTAGGGCCTTTAGACGGTTACCACTTGTGTTAAATAAATAAATGAATGAATAAATAATGAAATATTTATACTCCCCTCCTCATTCTCAAAGAACTCTCAAGAGCAACTAGCAATTAAAAGCAATAATCCATATTAAAAATATTTATCAAGAAAGCTTGCTTCTTTGAAACCTGGACCTTCTTGGCAGTCGCCCATACAGACACATTTCCCTTTTGCCTCAGTCTTTTACACAGGTCCCCTCCTCTCTCCTCTTCAGTCTTGTTACCTCAGTCATACCAAAACACTGCCTTCCCCATAACTTCTCACCAGTCATTTCTCTTGGTTGCCTGGAGACTACTGGCTGGTTGCCATCGCTAGCCCCTTATTTATACTGCACGTTCTCTAACTCCACTGAACCTTAAATCCAAACACTGATTTAGCCAACGTGTCAAACATATTACCCCATTTAAACAGCCAAGGTGTTATCTTCCTGTGGAGCAGGTTGTCAGTTACAAATCAGAGATCCAAATGGATTTTCATTTGTGCTTTTATTAAATGCTCGTTTCCATAGTTACATTAAAATAACGTAATAGAAACTTCCATCCACAAATAAGAGAGCTGAATAGACACAACCTCACCTTCCTAGTCCTTCAAAATAGAAGAGAGCCTTACATCATATTTGACTTCCAAATAACTCCAGTATTTGACCTCCGTTGTTTCTGTAAGCAATTAAATCTTGCACTGCCAATAAATAAGGCGGTTTTAGTGGAGTGAGCTAGCCATATACTATTAGAAACTAGCTCAAGGCCTCCTGCTAATTTCAAATATATTTCTTTCTGAAATATTCCACTTCTGAAGAAACTTTCAGTTCTTTGGTTTGTTAGATTGGCAGCACTTAAATGAACAACTTTTATTACTAGCCAAAACAATAAATTTCAGATTTTTCAACCTAAGCTCCAGTTGGCACCAAGTTAAGTGTGAATATTGAGATGAGCTTCATTAACTTAAACTTAAGCGTTGGAGCTTTTTAGTGCCATAAAATGTATTACCATAGCAAAGGCAGACCAGAACAATCTGTGATGCTATATAATATGTTGAGTCATAAGCATTATTTACTGGGGTTTGCTGTTCAGGATAGAAAGGAATCCCACTGGCATTGTTAAGTAATATGATCTGCAAAAGACAGCACCTAATGGCCAAAAATTCATTCCTTGTTCAATGGCATATATACTTAAGTGTTTGTAACAGCTGCAGAAATTAAGGTTACTGAAGTACAAAATGGCTTGCTTAGTGTTATTGCACTTCACTCTGCTCTTCATCACCATAGCATAGACAAGCACCCGCTTCTCCACCTTCTTACCTAATGAGTATTTTCCAGACAGAGAAGGGAGTAGGGGGCCATTAGTTTGTTTCAGTTTATTAGTCTGTGAAAAATACATAAAATTTTCAAATGAAAAAATATATTACATCAAATCAATAGCTACTTGGTTCAGATTAATGACTATTTGCAGTTATGTGCCCAATTTTTTCATAAACTGTAAAAATGAAACTTGGCACAACAGGAAATCATAGAGGAAATCTAAAACAGATTGGGCCCATCACATCAAATTTGGGAATGCCCTGTCAAATAGAGACACAATATCTTCAGTGGCATCCAAATTGTAGTATTTTGGATCAGTCATGCCCAAATTAGGGCACAGTCATACCAAAGTCACATTTCAGTATACCATCTTGACTGAAAACGTTGGCCACCTTTGTGCCAGGTTTGGCAATGGTTATTCTGAGAGGCATCCAAACTTACACAGAACAGATAGATGGACAAGCCACTTTCCCAAATATATAGTAGCTTAATTAAACAGAAAGATGTCCATAGAATGATTTAAAGGGGCAGTATTGGGGTGGACTTCCGGTTGGACGCCATAGCAATCGGTCGGGGGAATTTTGGCTTGAGATTCCTCGACGTGGCAAAGGGGAGGGGAACCTCCAACTGCGCTGCAGACTCCTGAGAAACCCCAGGTACAGCGTCCTGGGGACATGGTGATCCGGCGGGTGCTCTCAACATCTCCCCTGCTCCCCAGTAAGCTCTAATAAGAGCTGCTGAGAGTGAGCGGAGTGGAGACGGAGTACTGTGGATCTAATGGCTACCCTTGCTGCGTGAAGCTGCGACTGCTGATTGCCAGGAGCGCCCAATTTTTTCATTAAAATTGGACTGAAATCTTTGGAACTGTGAGTAAAAAAAGCAATTGAAATTAATTTGGAAGAAGTAAGGGACTTAAAATTACGGAGGTTGGTCCCTTATTGTTGAAGCAGAAGGAACAGTCTAACAGCTTAACCAAGGCTGCTGTCAGAAGTGTCAGAAAAAAGGGAAACTTCTGTGACTGTTTCCAAAGGGGGGGTAGAAGTTGGATTTCATTGTTGTGAATTCTGATTTGGAAAAGAGTTACCCTTCTTTCCGAGGTCTTGAAAGATTTATCAAGCAACTTAGACATTATGGTTGCTGGTGCTACAGTATAACGGATTGTTTTGACTACAAAGTTGTTTTTTGACCTTGAAAATGACAAAGGAAAAATGGTCTGCTGTTTTTCAAAAAAAGACTTTGGAACTTTTACAAGAGATGGAACAGACTTTGAGAGCCTCGAATCAGACTTTGGAGAACTTTGAAAAAAATGTGGTTAAAAAAAGGATGGAAATGACAGCGCCAGTCCCCGAGGAACTTAAGGAATTGGAGGGAAAAGTGATAGAAATAAAACCAAAGAATTTTTGTTAACCAGAGTACAACAAAAAACAGGAATGAGCAGTGAGGCATTCAACTTAAAAGGACTGTTTGGCAAAGATGAAGATATGGAGGATGGAAGCCTAAAAGTTGAAGATTTGAAGAACAATACATTGCAAAAGAAGAGAAGGAAAGTCTAAACAGCATGGATTGCATTTTGTAAACATAATGATATGTGGAGCAGTACACTGCAAAAGAAGAGAAGAGAACGAAAGACAGCATTGACTGACGTTTGGGCTCGGGAATCTATGAGGGTTGGAGTGGGTTAAAAAAGATGTATTTTGTTTTATTTTCCCCTCCATATGTGGCTAAAACGGTGGGATCAGGACATTGGCGTTAATGAAGGTTAATAAATAAAAATAGTAGGTTAGAGGTGGGGAAATTAGCTAAAAATTTTGAGACTGGAGGGAGGGAAGGGTGCAAAAAGAAGAAATTTAGCAGTATAAAATTAGGTTGGAGTATGGGAAATTGATAAGGGTCTAGGAAAGTTTCAGAAGTAGCTAGAAGCTAAGGTATAGAAGAAAAGGAGTTTGTATAAGTTGAAATAGGATTAGTAAAATAACAAGGAAAATGATTTTGGTATTTTATGATTCTATGAAAAAAGATGAGGAAATGGAAAGGAAAAACTATAATATTGGGGTAAAAATGGATATGACTATGAATGTGGAAAACTGTTAAAGAGGATAGAAAATGAATTCAACAGGGGGGGGGGGGATCTGAGGAAGTAAACCTGAAAATGAACTTGAGGAAAGGATGAATATCTGGCCTACAGAATTGGGCCAGACCTACGCAATGATGTTTTCTGTTAAGTATGTTAAATGTTTATTGTTTTTCCTGGTGAGAGAGGGGATTGGAACTTTGCTTCCCCCAGTGAGATGGGGGGAAGGATGAAAAATTTAACAGTATTGTAATGTGCTTAAAATTGTTAAAATTAATTTAAAAAATTGGAAAAAAATAAAATAAAGGGGCAGTATTGGAATGGCTTTTTGTCAGCCTAAAGGCCACAATAAAGGATAGTGCCATGGACTGGTTGGAGAGAGGAATGGTGGGAGGAACCAGCTGGGGATCAACCAAGGGAAGAAGGCTCAGAGCCTGGGGAGTGGTGGTGGGACGAGTGGTCAACAAGGAGAAGACTGGGAAGATGTGGTATTGGAAGCTGAAGGTATAACAGGGCTTAGTGATCTGGGAGAGTCTGTGGCAGAGGTGCAGAATCAGAGGCAGAAGCTGAAACAGGCGAATGGGAGGGAGGCCAAAAGGCAGAGATGAGTCAGGCTGGTGAAGAGTCAATGGTGTCTCCCCATCCTCCTGTGACAAGCTCCACTCCCCACCGGTTTCCCAGAACCAGAAGAGGCATGAAGCAGGAGGAGCAAAGACAGGCATGCAGGTGCAGTCTCCAATTGCTTGGGGGGAAATTCTGGAGAGGAGACGTAAGATGATTGTGGGGAGGTGGGGTCCTTTAGTCTTGACAACCGATCCATGGGGAAGACGTATTGGGGATGAGTACCTGTGCTCATTAGGCCTGATGCTCTGCCAGGTCTGTGCAGATTCTGTTCTTGCTCATAAGGAGTTAACTCTAATGTGCAGCGTGTGATTTACTGCTGGCTCGCTCCTATCAAACATCCACCCCTCCAAGTGCTGCATGCCAAAAGTAGGCATACTGGCATATCACGTATACACAGACCACACACACTGATGCACAAAGACAGACACAAATACACTCAGCAGATCACACTCAGGCAGTCAGACAAAACCGGCTGTGTGTGTATGTGTCTTGTTCCTAGCATTTCTGTTCCCCTCAGTGGTACTGGGGAACAAGACATTCCTCTGACCTCAGTGCTGTAATGGGGAGTAAAAACAAAGGGATTTAAAGGTCTTACCTTGCAAGGTAGATTCTTCTCCTTCTGATGCAAGATCTTAGGACTCAGGAGCTAAGACAGCATAGGTCAAATCTGACTACACAGACTTTCAGTTGGCTCTAGCTCCCTGAAAAGACAACATCTCAGGTAGCTGCCATGTTTGACTGGGACTCTTTGACTGAATGCTTTCTGCTTCCTCCATGAGCCCACAGAACAGTTGGGTTTAAGTACATGAGAATGGGCAACACCTAATTATCTACATCACATGATACAACAGATATTAGCTGGGGAGAAAACACTTGCACAACCAAACTTTACAACATTAAAAACACCCATCAAATCTGATACCGAGAACTGAAGTCATACTGCTAAGAGTGGCAGCTGTTCTGAATTTCTTTTTTGGGGTGAATCTGGACGTTTGCAAGACTGTCAAAAACAAACTGTAGCATTCTGACCAAAGCTCACCACATCTCACCTCTTTTTTAACATCCTAAGTGTCAGAACCTTAAAAACTATTGCAGGTTTTCACTTCACAATCATAGTAGGAAGTCGCATTACCGGTTTATTTCCGCCGACTCTACAGCTTGTGAACGAGCAGAATCCCAGGGTCACCAGAAAACGGTGACTTTTGCCACCTCTAGAAGAGCTGAGAACCACAGAGTGGGACCAAGAGATGAGCAGTTACAAGTTCAGCATTCAATCATGATTATTGGTTGTGGAAAGCTCCCCTCAGGTAGGCATGCCTAGCGCCATCTTTATTTTCAGGTGCCAGGGACCTTTCTCTTTGGCCCCAGTTCAAGTAAGCAACTTTAAGATGGCAAAGTTCTATGTTGATGGTAATATAGATGGGATTCCTGATCATCCACAGACAAGGGAGCATACAAGGGACAGAAACAGCATAATGAAACAGAGGGATACAGTTATACATAGTGGGGACAATAATTTAGCACGAATACTATCATTCTCACAGCTGAAAGGAGGTTCTGCAATAGTAGGTCTGAGTACATGTATAAAGGTGGTGCTGCACACAGGTTTGCTTTTATTGGTCTCTACAATCAATATTTTGGATCTGTATACTGTGAATATTGAGGAATACTCAAAACCACTTCAACATGAAGCAGTTACTTTTTAAGACACACCTCCATCTTCAGGAAGGGTAAAAGTGGTGAACATTTCCCTTGCACGTTTAAGGATAACTATAATAAAAAATTGTGATCTTAGAACTGTGGAATTAGTATCTATTGTGGGGGTGGCTCTGAATTAAATATGCAAAGACACATGTGTTATATTTATGTCACTGTCCTAACTATGAAGCTGGTTTAGAAACGTCACGTTGATGTACGTATGGGACAGGAACTTAAAATGCTATTTTGTTTACCAACAGCAAGTGGAAATAAAACTACTAAAGTGGTTGTTTCAACAATTAGCACTATGAAAGCCAGCAGGTAGGAATGCACCTGGAATGACCCATTCAAACCCATTAATAAAACTGAGTGCCAAAAAGAAATACTGGGCTCTTAAGCAACAAGCTTCAGTGTGAAATATAGAAAAGAATATCAGTTATAAGACAGAAACAACACCAGTGCTCAGAAATTAGGACTTCGCCTATTATTAGAATGAAATAAATTATGGAATTGACAGAAGCGATGGCAATGAGATAAAAACATCCTAGGAAAATAACTTTAAGGAATAGCTCTCATTGAATGAATGGCACCGAAGAGAAAGTAGACTAAGTGGCAGAGTTATTATGGTACCAGTACATCATTTGAATGGCTACAGCCAAAAAGGAATGAAACTGAACATGAGCCTTTTAAGTGAAATGAGAAGCCAGAAAACTCTTAATCAATGAACTCATTATTTCCTGCTGGCCTTGGTCCAGTTCTAGCTATACATAGTTGCATAATACTACATGGAATGGCAATAGCTGGGCTGCAAACCTCTAGTGGATTAATTGCAGAACAAGCTGTAACACTGGGGCTAGATAAGGTACAGCTGGAACAATTAAACATGTACAGAAATTAATTGTGACCACAGGAAACTCAAAATGCAACTATGTGATAGTGACCCTTGTAGTCAAGTTAATCTACCCTTCTCTGTAGATGCATTAGTAGTATCTTTTGTACTCTTAAATGAACTGAAAAAGGAAACAGGAGTCTAAAGCAGACTTAACAGTGTCTTCTTCTGTGCTATCAGTAGCAAAATGGTGATGGAGATAGTTTATTATTTACTGCTTTTAGGAAGAAAAAAAGACTGAATTTTACAAGCATGTTTTTCTTATAGGAGAAAATCTAGGCTTGAGCATCCTAGTAAGCAATATTGTTAAAACTCAGCAAAGGTAATAAAATGGGATCATGTTAATCTGTCTTCTGTAATAAAGCAGCTGCCTCAAGCCAGTGGGAAATTTCCAGGCAAAGGACTACTGTATACTTGGATCACAATGTTCATCAAGCCCCCACTAAACTGCTGATTGTATCTGTTTACAATGATGTACAATTATAATAATAATAATAATAATTTTATTTATACCCCGCCCTTCCCAGCCAGAGAACCGGGCTCAGGGCGGCTAACATCAATTAAAATCACAACAAAAAACATAAAAACGATCAATTTAAAATAACAGATTAAAATACAAATTTAAAATTCAATTAAAACTGCAGGTCTCAATTTCAAAATAACCCACCAATAAAAGATGAAGCATAAATATTAAACAGAAACCAACCCAAAGGCCAGGTGGAACAGCTCCGTCTTGCAGGCCCTGCGGAAAGATGCCAAATCCCGCAGGGCCCTGGTCTCCCGTGATAGGCTGTTCCACCAAGTCGGGGCCAATATTGAGAAGGCCCTGGCCCTAGTTGAGGCCAACCTAACGTCTTTGTTGCTCGGGACCTCCAAAAGATTATCACTTGAGGACCTTAAGGTCCTACATGGGACATACCAGGAGAGGCGGTCCCTTAAATACGAGGGTCCCAAACCGCATAGGGCTTTAAAGGTCAAAACCAGCACCTTAAACCTGATCCTGTACTCCACCGGGAGCCAGTGCAGCTGGTAAAGCACTGGATGAATGTGGTCCCGGGGCAAAGACCCGGTAAGGAGCCTCGCCGCGGCATTCTGCACCCGCTGGAGTTTCTGGGTCAGCTTTAGGGGCAGCCCCGCGTAGAGCGAGTTACAATAGTCAAGTCTGGAGGTGACCGTCGCATGGATCACTTTAGAGTTTGATCAGGGCCAATCTGAACAAATGTTGGGACTTGTATCTTCTACCATAGCCTAAGGCCTGTGGTTGAATCTCTGCCTTAGTCCTCCATATACAAAATGAGAATAAGAGTGAACTACACAGTTGTGAAGAGTGTATATGTGGATGCAAAAGTCTGAAGTAGTACCACCATATTACTTTCAAATACATTAAATTATGGCTGTATGCCTGCTAATACTCAGAACAGAGATCACGAAGAGACTGAAAAGATCAAACATGCAATGAATCCTGTTTTCCACTACAGCTGAACACACTGCACTAGTAAATGTAAAATTTACAATCACAGACCAGGAGCAGCACCAATGCAGACCCAGCCTCCCAGCAGCAGCATCTCTGCCACATACTGGGACAGTGATGAGGTTCACCAGCAGAGTCAATCTGGCATTCCCACAGGTGCACCTGCACTGCACTGCCCTTACTACCATCCTGCTCTGGCATACAGCCGCAATGCTGCTGCTGGGAGGCCAGGTACACGTCATTGTCCTTCCTTGTCAGCAGCTGCTGCTACAAACAATGTTCACAGTGTAGTACTAGCAAACTAGGTCATACTCAGAGCTGACCCACTGAAATCAATGAACTTAATAGTTAGCGCTGTGACTAACCCGAGTCCAATGATTTCACTGGGTCTACTTCTTAGTTGAACACAACCTCAGAGGTTCGAGTGATTTCTCATGTGCAGAACACAGCAGTATGAAAAAATTAAGTCCCAGAAATTAAACCTAAAAGTGGGAGAGGGGGAATGGAGAATCCACAAACACATTCATGTCCAGTCTACTGCTTCTAGCAGACATCCCCCACACTTACGTATCGTTTTAGGCTTAAGTCTAAGTTGCCTACACTTAGCATGAGAATTGTGGTGCATTACTTCCCAAGAAGCCAACAATGGAAAAATGCACTCTTAGAACCATTCATTTAATGCACATAACAAGGAGCCATAAATTTTTGTGAATCAATATGCATAAGTACGCGTAGCCATTACATGGTGCATTCCTATGCACACTAATTCAAGAGTAACTCCTTCTGAACTCAGTGGGATTTACTTCTGAGGAAATATGCATGAGATTGGGTTATTAGTGCAACAGGTAAAATGAACAAGCAGCAATGTCTATTAAAAAGATATCTCTTGTAAAAATAAAAAAATAAAAAGTGCAGCTAACAATTGTAGGTTAGTCCACAAAATTAGAAGCAAATACCACCTTTAGAACAATACACTGCTGGACATTTTGCAAATGTTTGAACGACACAGAAAAACAAAAGTTTCAACAGAGCCATTCAAAAACAACAGAGTTGAAGGTATATAAAAGCTGAGTGGAGTGTTTGCAATGTTAAGTATAAGCAACAAACTGTGACCTTGCTTACTAGAAACTATATATATTCCTCAGCACTTTGAAAAAAGCAAAACATTGCTTTCTCTCTGCATCTATTAGAAGTTTGCTCAATTTATTAACACCAGATGCAATACCACAATGCTAAAAAATAAACATGCACTAGATATACAACAAATTTATAATTTCAGAAAATCTGTTCCTTACATTTAGCGAATACATGAGATCTTGGGTAAAATCCAGTGCTGCCATTTTACTCATGAAATCACTTCTGATCCATAGGAGGCATCTGCCGATGTAAGAAGGGGCGGGGATTTTCTTAGATTCCCTTTCCTGCTGCAATCTCCTGTATGCCCCCTCCCCCAAGAAAAATGTTTCACAGAGTTGAGATGCTGTACAGAACAGCATGGAAAGTGGTGGTGGTGGGCTGCAACAGGAAGGGGGATTATCCCCCCCCTCCTATGGCATCAGTGGATGCTTCCACTGGATCTATGTGAGCAACACGGCACTATTGAATTTTACCTCTTTTCTTCACCTTTAAGTGCATTACCATGTGAAACAGGTAAAAAAGAATGAAGAATATTGATCTCAATGCTGTTCAGCACCAATAAAAATTCAATAGACCTTTAACATTCCTGTATATTAAAAACATTTATCAGTATCACTAAAGTTTATCATTTTGTTCTGTTTCAAGATGCAACTGATTTCTATTTACAGCAGTTTGTTATCAATAAAACTTAATATTTAAAAATCTATATTCATAAAAGTATTGCAGAAATTTATAACCTTTGCTTTTTAAAAATGTACATACAAGGAAGTTCTGTGTAAAAGGTTCACCGAAGAACTGAACCGACAGAAGAACAATTTTATTAAACTTTGCAAAACTCCATTTGAAGGCAGCTCACATTTCAACATTCAAAAATCCTTAATTGCTGCTTGCTTATGAAAACTAAAGTTCCAGTAGTAAAGGTGAAAATGTAAACCATCATGCTATTGAGATCAGTAGAAAATGTAGTTTCTACAGGCATAGCATGTTCAGTACTGATTCTGTAGAAAACAGTTAGAATGTAGTGATATAAGAAACAGGCGACTCAAGAGTGGTCTTGAACAGACCTTGAACAGCAGCCAACAGTTGCTTTTTCCAGTTCAGCTTTCTCCAATCCCAAACATGACAACCAAATTTAATACCTTCTCAGACTTGTTAAAATTTGGATTTGGTTTGGCATCCAAAGACTCATAAAAACATTGACCTTTTGCAGTCTAAGAACCTGTACACCCACCAACTTTACATACTGTGCTTAAATCTCAGTTCTGAAATAATTAGGTACCCAAAATAAGAAAAATAGAAAAAGTAGAAATGAACATTAAAAAAAATATTGCACAGCCACATTACCTAGAAAGTAAAGTTGATGTTAAAAAAGCTCCTCACATGGACGATATAAATTACCTTCCATATAAAAAAGTATAAATATCTCTTAAAATGCAGCAGCAGCAGCTACAGTTTAATATCACACATTATTTGATTCATCTGTTAATGAGGTAATAGCCAAGTCTGTGACAATGTGTTTATTCCTACTGGAAATATTTTAGGGCAGCAACAAGAAAAAACTTTTCTAAAAATATGTCCGAGTCCAGAACAGCAATGTGTGCAGCTCTTCCAATGAGGGAATCGGCTGTGTTTGGCAATGCACAATGTACATTATAACGAACCAAATTGCATTCCTTGTTTTGAAGAACAGGCAGAAGCAGATTCTGGATCATTTCAGCATATATTGGTCCTGTATATTTAAAAATAAAAAGTTGCATTATTTATTTATTCTGCTGAAACCTTCATATTCCTGCTTTCTGTCAAACAACCCTCAGAATGTCTAACAGCAGTAATTTAAAAACTTCAGTTTTAAACAATTCATGAACACAAAACCTCAGCCACCCAGAGCAAACCCTCCTCCCAGCAAATCAACAGGTGTTATTTTAGTATTTCAAAATTGTAAACCACCTTTTCTGCCTGTGAAAGCCAGTATATGCATGCAACAAATGAACAAAAAAACCCAGTGAGTTTAGCCCAAAGGCCTTCTTAAAAAGCCAAGTTTTGGCTGTCTTACACAATTGTGAGCAACAGATGGGCCAACAGGCCCTTTAGGGAGGGGATTCCACAGAGCAGCCTTTACTCCAATCCAGTGTCCTCCAGATGTTTTTGGACTTCCCATCATCCCTGGACACTGGTCAAGCTGGCTGATGATGATGATGATGGGACTTGCAGTCCAAAACATTTGGCGGGGACCAGCTGGGAAAGGATGCCACAGTTTAAAAAAAAGTCATGTGCTAACACCAGACATACTTCAGTATTATCTATTACATTTCTACACCACCTTTATTTTTCAAAGATCTCAAGGTGGTGTACAAGGTTCTCCCCCCCCCCCCCATTTCATCCTCACAACAACCCTGTGAGGTAGGTTAGACTAAGAGATGGTGACTGGCCCGAGGTCACCCAGTGAATTTCATGGCTGAATGAGGATTCAAATCCTGCTCTCCCAGGTCCTAGTCCAACACTCTAACCATTATACCACAATGGCTTATATAATGGAAGGATAAGCAGCTGGGCTTTTAAGCTGAACAAACCACACAAACTGATTCATGTAGGAGTATTCTCTTCCATGTTGTCTAAGGAATAAACGTCAAATTGCTTCACAGACGTCTATGTACTGGCCATTACCTGTCTGTTTATCCTTCAAAGCTGTTTTACACATCTCAATGCGAGCAGAATGATAAGGGACATAACGATCTTGTAGAGATCCTACTAATACTATGTTTTTGAAATACTGCAGACCTGGGGGAAGACCAAAAAAAAAAAGTTAATATAAAGCAATATACAGTATATCTAACACACAGTTTTCATTCCAAAACGTATGTAAAGTAGCACTGAGCTTCCTGGGAGGTACAACATAAAACAGGTGTTGCATGTAAATGAACTTCCTTCTACTTGAGATTCCAAGCTTTCTATCAGTGCCATAAATTACTGCATTAAAGGACTGGTATCACACCTCATTATTAGAAGACATAGGCAAACTTAAGAACACCTGCTATAATTGAAAATCAGTGACTGCATAGGTACAAGAAAAAAGCATCTTTATGGTCATGACTATCCAAGTTATCACACTAATGTATAAATCAAAGCACATTACTAATTAAAAGCAACAAAATATTCTTAAAGATTTTGATATTGCTTACCTGCCTTTTTACTAAGTTTGTACAAGAAGGTTTGCCGGGGGTCTGAATGATCTCGACAGGTCAACTGCAATAAAGACCCTGACTTTTTCCACTTCTGCATAAACCAGAGACCTGTATATTTATATACAGTACATGTGAGTATATACAACAGAATCATAACAATATTTACTCAAATACTTAATGTGACATGTTACTGGTAACCTAGTCCCCAATTTATGTTCTTTCCATACATCATCACAAGGATGTTCTATGCATTTCACAATTCACATCCTTTTAATGTGTTATCAGTGTACACAGCAGTCCACTGGAAGAATTAGCTGAAAGGTGCTGTAGGAATTTCATAAACAGAAACATACATACACACATAAATTCCTGAATTGGACCTGCAGGATTATTTTGGTTCCCTCATATATCTCAAAATATTCAGTGTGTTGACCTTAGGGTTGTTTATTGTTCAACACTTCTAAAAATAGTTTAGAATATTTACAAAGTGAGGCAAACCTATCAGAGAATTTACTATGCAGGGTTTAAAATGGAAAATGCAAATATTCACACTTCTGATCATTTGGAGAAAGGAGAGGAGTTGTTTTTTATAAAAACAAGAATAGCACAGCCCTTCTCATATTCATGAGAAGACCTGTTTTAAGAAAAGAAAGCAAGGAGCATTATACCTACCCTTTCCATCAATATACAGAAGAAAACCCATCTATCATTGTTTAATCCTGGCTGCTCTATCTAGATACAGATTCTCTACCCATATATGCTGAACAGTCTTGCTTATGTAGAGTTGGCATTTCAGTTACAGAAAGGAAATTTTGATTGGCATGTCAGAACACTGATCTATTAATATTTCATTTTTGGACTGAAATAGTTCTCTGGGCTAAAGAACTCCATTTAAGAACTTTAATTTCTGAAATTAACATTGCCTGCATATCTAGTAAGATTCTTGGTCTTATACCCTGTAGATCACTAATGAACGGCAAATGCTAAATTTGTACCAAGAGCTTAAATTTAAACTTCTTTGAAAATTATCTGCCAAGCTCTTTTTAAAAATCCCCAACATCCTGATGCTTGTAGAAGATGCATTTCACCTTGTCTTCCCCATTCATTTCCGAGAGAGAGAGAGAGAGAGAGAGAGAGAGAGAGAGAGGCATAATGTATGTACAGTATTCACACAAACATCCACTGAAATTTCAACATGAAACAAATTTACTATTTTACCTGTATTAACAAGAGCACTGCTGTTGTAGAGTGTACCAAGATGTGGTCCAGACAGAGATAGGAAGGTGTAAAGTTTGCTGAGGTAAAATCTAAACCTAGGTCTTGTGAGCACTGAACGGATTATTAGGTTACCCAATGAATGCCCAATAAAACTGTAAAGACAGGAGGGGCGGGGGAAGGAGTGTGAAGTTGTTTTTTTTAAAAAAAAGTTTGCAAATGAAAACTGGTACATTATCTTCATCTTTCCAAAACAATGACCTATAAATAACAACAAATACTACACATTTCCTGCAGTTGCCTCTAAATCAGTGGTAAGGAGAATCCAGCCTGCAGGCCTTATTAAGCCCATCTCCCCATTAGGTTCTCAAGGCGATTTTGGCTAAGCCATGGCACCTGCCAATCACCTGACATCATGTGAAGGCCGGTAAAATTACAGATGCAAACAGCATTGAAATCTGGCCGCATTCCTTTGTAGCTGAAATACAGAGGAATCTTAAGATGAACAGTTAAGATGGGTCGCCATGAACATGGCTTTTTAAAGATAAACTTTATTGTATCTCATGAATATATAAACACACAACACAACACACACAACACACACACACACACACACACACACTAATAACATAAAATAGCAAAAATAAATACATATAATAAATACTTGCATTGTAATTGCTATACTTAATATTTTACCACATAGATAAACTATTACCGGTATATTCATCCACATTTATGCTATACTTATTTGTCATAAATTCAGTAAGAGGATTCAATTTACCCTGAATTTATCCTCCTTCTCTTAATCTGATCAATTCCATTAGCTTGTACATTGTGGCTACCTTCCCAGTTTTTGTAAACAATTATTTCACTGCTGGTGGTGTCACCTATTTTTCAATTTTTGTGCAACAACCATTCAAGCAGGCTACTATTACGGTCTTAACGCCTTGTGGTTTATTTGTGGATCTAAATACCTTAACAAAATTATTAGGGAGTCCAATGACAAAGTGTAAAATGTTATTAATATTATCTTTATAACCTCTCCAGAAGATTTTAATTATTCAACAGGTCCACCAAATATGTTCCATATCTGCCTTTAAGCGTTCTTGCCTCCAACACTTTTCGTCACTGAAATTTTTACTCGTTCCGTGTGGAGTCATATACCATTTGTAATGATTTCCTTGGATGTTAACACAAACAGACTGTGTAGGTTCCTGGGCAGAATGTTTTCCTTATTCTTGTTCTGAATTTCATCTATTATTGTTACCCATTTCCCCATAATTTTGTACCCAGATTTCAAAGTGTTCAGAACCCCTTTCAGCTTTTCCTTGTTGTAATTTCTCCCCTGAAAACTTGCGAGTTAATACAGTGAGGGTAGGAAATAATGCAATTTGCCTGTATCGATTTAAGAAGTAAAGACTAACTTGCCTGTATAGCATTGCTGCTTTCAGAGCCCCTCACAGTATTATATTCATTTGCTATCATTCCTCTACCTGCCTGTGGCAACTTCAACTGTGCACAAAGATGAGATCAGTTTGCACATACATTATCAAATGCTTTGGCTGAGAAGGTACTAGGAGCACCAAAGCTGTAGGAGACTGAGTAACGACATCTTATTGTCCCCAGCATGGTGTTTTGAGATACACTATTATTAGCTATCAGGACATAAAACAATGATTTTGACATGTACCCTCACATTTTAAGCAAGGGTGCTCTTGTTTAGGGTCCCAGCCATACCTTTGCTCATGATTTCCATTCCATGCCCAGACCTGTTTTTGGTTTATTTTCTGACACTTAACATTACATGAGATGGCTGAGCGTGTTCTCATTTAGTTGTTTTTTTCCCTATTTTTTTAAAAAATATTTTGCACTTCTGCAAACCTCTTGATTCCCTCAAGCATGTTCTGTTAGGACTCACCACTTGAATTTGCTATTAAAGAGAGTGAGAGTCCTATTTTCAATGAATTTATCTGATTTTTTTTATTATAAAAAAATTAAGACACCTATTTAATGCGAGTGAATTTCAGTATTATGAGGTGCAATTCTGTCTCCTGAACCCACTATCAAAAAACTTCATTAAGTGACTCCATTGGTCGAAGGACCAGGACATTTCCCTCAAATTTCTACCACATATCTCACTTAATCCAAATCCCTTGACAAAGACTGAAGTGTAATAACCTTTTTCTTTGAAGGGGTGGTGCTCCAACACTTCTAATTACTTTAGTTGCTCTTTTTTTCAGCAGTATTATCCTTTTTGACATGATGTGACCAGAACTCTCTCAGTATGGCATCACCATAAATTTATATAATGGCATTATGGTATATATGGCCCGGGTTTCACTGATTCACTTCAGTACTTATTTTAGGATTTTGCCATCTAAATCTCCCAGAACTGCTGCAGCTAGTTTCCTGCTTTTGGTGCATTTTAAAACAATGGCTCAGATCCTGAGTTGCCCTTCTGCACTATGGTGTTCCAGAGGGTCTTCCAATCCACTGGAGCAGATTTTTTCAGTTAGAGTTCTGCTCATGGGAACGAGCAATCACAGCTTTCCAATTTATAAAAGAAGTATGTGCATGAATGTAACAGTATGCATTCTGATTCTTAAATTTATGTACAAAAAACCATAACGCATGAATCAAGTGTGAGGAGATATAGCTTAGTAGTTTCTTCAAAATGTGTGCTTTACTCAAAATCCAAGATCATGGCTACAAGTTGCAGTTGGCCTTTCCGGAAAAACTAATTAAACACAAAATAGATCAATTACCTGATTTTTGAAATTGTTAGGCTGTAAATTTGAATGTATTGTATTATTTCATCCAGAAGGCGATCCGTCATTGAATCAAAATCAGCAAATGTATCATTCTGTGGGGGGGAAAGTGCAGTGTTCTAAATGAAGTCATTTCACGATAAAACTAATTCTTAGTCGTTTGCTCTGACAACACAGATAAGAACTATCAAAGATAATAAAGAGTAATCCCATGAAAGAAATATTTTTTTGGGGGGGAGCTACTTTTTGTACAGAGGATAGTTTGCTTTAAATAGTTTGTATTCTCAGAGGATAGTTTGCTTTAAATGTCTCAAAACAGCCACATTTCATATACAAAGGTAAAACCACACTATGCTATTTCCTTAAGAGGCTTTGTTTTCAAGACTAAGCCAAAATATCTTAGAAGTATGACTATGTAAGCTTTATAAAATAAAATTCCAAATTCTCCAGCAGGCTTCCTCAACCTCAGCCCTCCAGACATTTTTGGCCTACAACTCCCATGATCCCTAGCTAGCAGGACCAGTGGTAAGGGTTGATGGGAATTGTAGTCTCAAAACTGGAGGGCCGAGGTTGAGGAAGCCTGTTCTACATCTTTTAGCAGCAAAACCGCTCAAGCACAATAAAATTTTCACTTATTAGCATACAGTGAGAGAACTCTAGCAGAACATCACAGAATGTTCTGTGAAGAGTAAAAACAGAGTTATTTATATGGTACAATCTTATGCATGCCTACTCATAAGTAAGTCCCACTGAGTTCATTGAGATGGACTCAAAGGTACAGGATTGCAGTGGCAGCTGCAAGGTTAACTTTGCAACCTACGAAGAGATTAGTAATTAGAGATAAATCAGTCTATATGAACTAACCATAGTGTGTTGCATTAGAAATAATAACAATAAATCTTCTCAGCACTTGCAAATACCTGATTTCTCTCAGACATCAGAAAATCTATACGGCTTCCAGGAAGGCCAAGTTCAATGTAAGTCTTTACTAGTCTTAAGTCTGCACTATTACCTACAAGAAAGAAGTGAAGACCAGGTGTTTAAAATGCCTACTTTCAAAAAAATGTAAGTTAAAATACTTATGCATAACATTGTACAAGTGCTAATTGTATTCTTTTGGTTTGAGACTTGCACTAAAATCAGAGGTCTGCTAACTGCAATATAAACATTGTTTTTGCTTCCAAATACAGAATATAGTGGGAAGCAGGTTTCATGGCTTATATTAGGATAATGGCTCAACAGATTAATTTCAATCTTGGCAGTGTGAGGAAGGTCCATGCCAAATTTGGGTTAAAAGGGGTAAGAAATGGCTTGTTTTGAATGAGTTAAAAGCTAAAGTGGAGAGACCACCATGTTAAAAAGTTATGTGCATTTTTCCCCCATTGACTTTACTGGATTGTTTTTCCAGAAAGATTCTGCCATTTGTACTGAATGTTTCAGGAAATCTGCTGCTTGTTTTAGGTTAACAGGGATGCCTAGTACAGTGGTACCTTGGTTTACGAACTTAATCTGTTCCAGAAGTCCCTTCTTAAACCAAAGCATTCTTAAACCAAGGCGTGCTTTCCCATAGCAGCGGGGAGACTCAATTTACAATCAACAGGAAGCGGAACATGTTCTGCTTCCAAGGCAAAGTTCACAAACTAAAACACCTACTTCCGGGTTTGCAGTGTTCTTCATCCAAGTTCATAAACTAAGCTGTTCTTAAACCAAGGTACCACTGTATGTGCTTTTACCCTCGAGTTGTGCAATATACTTTTAGTTTTTATATAAAAAAGTCAACAGTTTCTGACCAGTCTTAGCCCCTGGGAGTTTAGAACCTTGTTGTTACTAGACAAGATCCCTACAGACCAGGGTTTACATTTCAAATACGTAAAGAGGTTAGAAGTTAGGTGTAAAAAGAGATGGAAAGAAGGAATGACAGGAGATAAGCCAAAACTGTCTGAAAAACATTTTTGGGGCATGGTGATATCTTTAAGGTGCACAGCAGCTGGATTACTGATGGGCAGTTTTTGAAGGCACAGGACAGCTTTCAGGAAAAAGGAGGGACATTTAGGAGCAACTGTGAGACACTGCTTTATTTGCTAAATTTCCTCCTCCCCCCATTGTAACTTTTAAAGGTTAAGCTTGCCAAATGACATTAAAACCCTCACCTTTAACAAGCATACCATGTGCAGAAATCAGAAATGTTGTGGGGCCTGAGAAACAAGATGACCCCTGCTTATGTTACTCAACTAACAATTTGTTACAGGTAGAAGAAGCAGCAGCCAGCCAGTAAAAGTTGTCAACTCCATTAGTCACCAGAGCCTGGTTCTAAACTTATTCCATTTAAAATATTACCGTAAGTCACTTAATAGGCATATTAAATTGCATGTGAAATCATTCTTGTGTGATTTCTTATTAATAAGTGCATTCCTTCCTTTCCCCCCATTGCATTTCTCATTTTCAATTATGCCTGATCAGAGAGTTGTAGGAAAAGCCTTCTCAAAATGTTATCAAATTCAATTAAGAAAAAAATATTTTAGTTTTAACATGCTTTGCTAAAGGCTTTCCATGTGGTCACACTGAGTGCAGGGGGAGCTACAATAATGTTGTAGAGTGGAGTGTGAGAGATGTGGGAAAGCAAATTTTAGCATTACATAGGGCACCACTGAAATGTGAGAACCCAAAGACTGCCACTGATAGCTTGTGGCATAAAGGGGATATTTTAAAAATAACTTCTAAAAGCATGTTTTCATTATTCCTAAATGTACAAATCACCTAGGTTTAATAGTATCTTGTGACAATGGCCTTCACGAAGATTTGTTAAGAACATAGTTCTCTTGACACCGGGCCTACAAAGCTATAAATGCTACCTGCTGAGGTCAGGAGATACAGGTAGCATATCTATGCTTTAATAAACCTGTTTTTCTTCAGTATTATTTAAAGCAGGGGTAGCCAATGTGGTACCCCTCCCGATGTGGTGGACTGCAACTCCCAAAATCCCTGACAATTGGTTATATGGGATGATGCGAGCTGTAGCCCAAAACAGCCGGCATCACATTGGCTACTTCTGGTTTAGTGCAAATTCTCAATCTAAACCAAAACTTTATCGAAAACCTAAAGTATTTTCTAATCCATTATCAGCTGCTGGAACATACCATCTAGGCCATGCACACAAACTATGAGATGAATGCCATCATCTGAACTTTCCTCCTCTTCTGTGCTGAAATAAGGTACTGAAGATGCCAGTCTGGGAACATCACTATACATAAATCCAGGGAGCTGAAGTAGTTTCAGTTCCTCTTTAGCATGAAGGAATCTAAAACAAGCAGATTTTATTTAACTCAGTATGGTAAATGCAAGTACGTACATTCATTTGATTTGTTTAACTTGCTGTTCATCTATATTTAAAAGTATAGCCCATTGCAAATCTCTGATCAGAAAGCTTTGAGAGTATGTGCTCACCAAATTACTTAAAGCCAACACATTCCCCACCCAAAATATGGCTTTTGCAATATAGCTACAGCCTAGCCCTTTGGAAGGTACTGCAATCCTATTTGCTATGCTGAAAAATCAATTAGTTACAACACCATACCACTCGCAGCAGTTCACAGCATTAGTGACAGATAATTCCTCGTGGCAAAAATGCTTTTAAAAAGGTGATAATCTCTATACCACCTTCAATTTAAATCCTTTAGCTGCCATTTCTATTCTAGAAGCAGCACAGGCAATATCTGTCACATTCAGCAAAGATCAATACCTGCACAAGGCTGCAGGCCTTTGCACAACCATCTTGGTTGGTTTGCAGCGTTTCACGTGACCATGTTGTACTGGCATTGTGCTATGCTGTGACAACTATTTCACTTGCAGAATAATGCAGGAGATTGAGACTTTAATAAGCTGCTTAGAATTTAAAAATCATTCAATTCATGTCTTATTTAGCAATCAGGATGCAATTCATGACCAAAAGCAACACCCAGCAAACCATCTCTGCAGAAATGGACCCCATATTGAAAACGCTGAAGCTGGGAGCCAAACTAGTTGTGAAGGTTGAAACATAGTTTGGCACTGCACAGTTGGGTTTTAGAAAACAACAAAAATAGCCAGCACCAGGGAAGCTGGATTGCATGTGTGTCATGGCAAGATGGAGGCTTTAACCTTTTGCCCCCACCATGGTCCCAACCAGAATTGGACCACCCCCTGCACTTGCTATGGTATTAGTGGGAATCTTCCTCCCATACAGAATTGCAAGCTGCGGTGTGTATGTGTAGTGTGCTGCTAGAGCTCTATTTCAAATTTCGTGATGAAACAAAGCTCAAGAACATATCTAAGGTGGATTATACTTTCATTCTAGCAGCAAGTCCGCTCAATTCAACTCTGTTCAAAATAATCTTCCTCACACTTCACAGGTGGATCACAGTCCTGGTCATTATACACATACCTCAAAACTTTCATATATTTTAATGTGGAAATAACCTGAAATTCTAGGTGTAGCAAAATGAAGAAAGAGTAGCAAACAACCACCAAACCCCAAAAAATAAAATGCAAATGAAGTTTGTATAATTTCCTTTCAAACTGGGTTTTAAAAACAATTGTTTTAAACCATAGCACTTACGCTAGCTTTTGTGGCTTGGGAGAATACTCATACCAGGAGACAGAAGAAGCTGTACTGCAGGACATGCTGCAGGGCTGCTTGAGAACTGCATTCGATTTGTCTTTCGAAGACCATAACACACCACACGGATAGCCTTTCAATGCAGTGGGAGCAGCCAAACTACCTGGAGCACACAGTGGAGCCACGTCTGTTTCCTCCTCAAAAAAATCACTATTCAGTATTTCTGTTATAAAAGGTCCCACAAATGCTAGGTCAAGATCCTCCTCAGCATCATTTGTGGCTCCATACAAATTACTATCATCTGCTTCCTCAAAATAACCATTTTCAACCATGTCTTGATCTTGCTCCTCCTCTTCCTCCTCCTCTTCTGTTGAAATGGAACAGATTGTTCCCCTATGAGGGCTAACTGTACAGCTATTGTCAGCAGAATGTATTTTGGAAATATCTGTACTGCTTTGATTGCCAAAGTAGTTTTCCACAAGTCCTTGCTTCAGCATATCATTACCTCCTTCCGAGGATACGATGTCCGTGCTTGTGAAATTTTCATCTTTTGCAGCTGACAACTGATCAGCCAGTTGTTTTTGCTCTAAAGAATCACTACATTTTCTTTCACTTGGTTGCTTCACACTGCCCTCTGGATAACTAGACACTGAACCTGAAACAACACAGGACTTGCCCAGATAAACAACTCCTGAAGGAATTTCACTTGTTTTTTCCACAGTGCGCAAGTTTGTATCAAGTCTTTGAGAATCATTACAAACTGCACCAATATTCAGTTGCAGGTTGCGAGAGTTCACATCCTCAGATGTACTTTCACCGAGTTGTAGTGGCCATTTTTTATCTGAGGATGAGGAAGGCAGAAATGTCGCTTCGTTGCCTGAATACCCTACACACTGCTGTGGCAAAACTTTTGTTTCTTCACTGTCATCACATGTTTTCAACTCAATTGCTCCCAGGTCTAAAACAGTTTTGCTGTCACTTAATTGGCATTCAGGTACATCGGATATCTTTGAGTTTTCATCAGGGGACAGATCATCATCAGAAGGCAGCGAGTTTATTGATGTCAGGGAGGACTGTATTTCACTAACAGCACTCGTACTTTCAGTGCAATGGCTCTCTACAGGGTGTTTAATATTATTATCTGGTTTAAGCAATAGCTGAGGAAATATTCTTTCATTGTTGCATGCACTTTGCCCTTGAGGAGTTTCAAGAGCCACATCTGTACTTGGGAGCATTGCGAAAGAACTAGGTTCACTTTCTACACCAGAATCTGAAAACCTAGATGATGCATAGGTAACACTAACATCAGGCAACTTAAGTACGTCTCCACCTAAAACTGCAACAGAAGTTTCTTTTGTAGATTGAATGGGCAGGTTGGTGCCAACCCTTGTGAAGGAATCCTCAGTATGCTGGAAGTTTGTTTCTTGTACAACTTCCTTTTCAAGCTGCGGTTCTTCTGATTTAGCTTTCCTTTCACATTCTGAACTTTCAAAGGTGGGCTCCTGCAAATTCTCTCTACGTGAGCCTTCTGTCTGTAATCCAATACGAACAAAAACTTTATCTCCTCCACAAATATTTCTACAATATGGTTTTACTTCTATTTTTGTAACCCCCGGTGAACCAAAACAGTCTTCAACAGTACTTCTGGGGCTCAAGCTGCTGCCCCCATGAGTACCCCCAATGCCTGCTTGGAGGGTATCAGATTTACCCCAAAGGACTGAATTTGCACAATGAGAGATGATAGAACTGGGGTGGCTTTCCTCATTCCCTTCCAGTTTGGCAGTTCTTTGTTCAGTTCTACACGGTAAACTTCTAAACTCTTTCTGGCTGATTTGCCTCATTAAGTTCTTCGCATCGGAAGCATGGCCACCAATTGCAGAATCCAGCCCTTCTTTCTGGTCCAATGAAGGCATACCTTCAAAGCACTTTGAGATGTCCTCAGGTACTGCACTTTTCAAGCATTTGTAGCCTACGAGGACTACAGAGTCCTTAGAGTTTTGTTTTACTATTTTTTTGGGATTTTCAGGTTTCATTGTTTTCATCAATTTAGTAACCTTAACTTTGGATTTGTTTGCCTCTTGACATTGCACTTTTGCAGACTTTGTGAATTGTTTTTCACTTTCTGAGTGCCAAGCATGGGAGGCAACTGAAGGTCTGTTTTTCAAATCCGGGCTAGCCATAAAACTTTCTTCAGAATCTGGTTTATCAGGTTTCTTGGAGTCAGACTTCTGATGAGCTGTCAGCCAGGGTACATCCATCTCTTATTTAAAATAAAAAGGCAAGACAATGTAACTTATTACACACCTGAAACTTTTACTAAATTGCTGTTTACAGATTTCAAATATGAATAAGTAAAGAATGTATTTCAAGAGCATTCATTTATCTCTAGATAAATAGGAAACTATATTATATTGAATCAGACCATTATTGTCTACACTGATTGGTAGCACAGGGATTTCCCAGCTTTACTTGCAGGTACCAGGGACTGAACCTGGGAACTTTTGCAGGTAAAACGTGCTATACTACTAAGCTATGGCCATTCTCCGGACTCTCATCAACCAATAAATAAAGCAGACAGTTTATGCATTTTTAAATATTAATTACTATTTAAATATGCTGAGTTCTAGGGGCAGGTGGTGAACTTTTCACATTTGCAATAGGTTTTTGAGGCTTCCCTTGTAACTGTCGTACCATACACGACCTGAGAAGATGCTCCCAAATATCAGGTTAGGCCCCCAATGCAGCAAAAGGACTTGCAGCAAGAAATGGAAGCCAGGAAAGCTTCAGTGCACACATCCTTAAGATTCTGGCTATAGTATGTTTCAATGTGTAAAAGCAAGGGTAGCCAACATGATGCCATCAATATGTTGTAGGACTCATCCTTGTCTATTGACCATGCTGGCTGGCTGATGGGAGCTGGGATTACACAACATCTGGAGGGCACCATGTTCATATTTTTTTTCAGGACAGAAAGTTTCTAAATGTTTATTTCAACCCCCCCCCCCCCGACAAAAACCAATGATTTACCTTCAGTAACAGAATCTAGATACCGATCTTCAAAGATTATAGGCAAGGAGTTCAGATCTCCATCTAATTCACTGCATTCAGTAGGGAGAGGCGGTAGAGAACTACAGAAGGAGGTGCTTTTTATGGCAGTACACATCTGAAGGTAACTTTGCGCACTGAAACATACAATCTTATGTTAAAGTATTTGTAAAAAAAGTAAGCATCGACAATAAGCTATAACTGAAAATACAACTGCATTTTAATAAGGTACAATTAAAACATGAACACTAATGAAAGGTCAAGTCTTAATAATGAAAATTACATTCAGTACACCTAAATTAGATTTGATTAAAGAAAAACCTTTATGTATGTACCAGCAGAAGTGATAGCAGTTTGGACCAGTGCCATCCAGGCACTGTTCTAATTGCAAAGCAGGCCTATAAATGTGTAGTAAAGATGAAGGAGATATTGGATATATACCGTATTTTTCGTTCCATAGGACGCTCCGGACCATAGGGCGCACCTTGTTTTTAGAGGAGGAAACCAGGGAAATTTTTCCCCCCTGGTTTTCCTCTTCTAAAACCCATGGGTTTTTTTTTTTGAGAATCAGCTCAAAGTTTTGCAGCTTTTTTTTACAAAGGGAAAAGCCCTGCTTTTTGAGGATCAGTTCAGATTTTGCAGCTTTTGTAAAGGGGGAAAAGCACTGCTTACAAACCAGTAAGCACCAGTACAAACCAGTACAGACCAGTAAGCACCAGCAGGTAATAGGAAGCAAGAGGAAAGCAAACCAGTAAGCACCAGTACAAACCAGTACAGACCAGTAAGCACCAGTACAAACCAGTATGTACCAGCAAGTAATAGGAAGCAAGAGGAAAGCGAACCAGTACAAACCAGTAAGCACCAGTACAAACCAGTATGCACCAGCAAGTAATAGGAAGCAAGAGGAAAGCAAACCAGTACAAACCAGTAAGCACCAGTACAAACCAGTACGCACCAGTACAGACCAGTAAGCACCAGCAGGTAATAGGAAGCAAGAGGAAAGCAAACCAGTACAAACCAGTAAGCACCAGTACAAACCAGTAAGCATCAGTATGCACCAGTACGCACCAGCAAGTAATAGGAAGCAAGAGGAAAGCGAACCAGTACAAACCAGTAAGCACCAGTACAAACCAGTACAGACCAGTAAGCACCAGTACGCACCAACAAGTAATAGGAAGCAAGAGGAAGGCAAACCAGTACAAACCAGTAAGCACCAGTACAAACCAGTACAGACCAGTAAACATCAGTATGCACCAGTACGCACCAGCAAGTAATAGGAAGCAAGAGGAAAGCGAACCAGTACAAACCAGTAAGCACCAGTACAAACCAGTACAGACCAGTAAGCACCAGTACGCACCAACAAGTAATAGGAAGCAAGAGGAAAGCAAACCAGTACAAACCAGTAAGCACCAGTACAAACCAGTACAGACCAGTAAGCACCAGTACGCACCAACAAGTAATAGGAAGCAAGAGGAAGGCAAACCAGTACAAACCAGTAAGCACCAGTACAAACCAGTACAGACCAGTAAGCACCAGTACGCACCAGTACAGACCAGTAAGCACCAGCAGGTAATAGGAAGCAAGAGGAAAGCAAACCAGTACAAACCAGTATAGACCAGTAAGCACCAGCAAGTAATAGAAAGCAAGAGGAAAGCAAACCAGTACAAACCAGTAAGCACCAGTAGGTAATAGGAAGCAAGAAGAAAGCAAACCAGTAAGCACCAGCAAGTAATAGAAAGCAAGAGGAAAAGTAACAGAAAGCCCCCAAATGGCTGAAAAACTCAATTTCCCAGGATCCTCAGCCCTCCTAAAGGAACTACCGGTACTGTGCAAGGGGCCTGGGCGGGGCAGGAAGGGAGCTAGCTCTCTTATCTCCCTCCCCGATCTCCTGCAATCAGCTGTTGAGCAGGTTCTTTTCAACACTCTCTTTCCCTCTTGTTAGCCTTTAGCTCTTTATAAAACAGAAAAAGCAGGATCTGCCTTTCCCCCCTGGGCAATTTGGCTCCAGGGACCATGCATTCGCTCCATAAGACGCACAGACATTTCCCCTTACTTTTCAGGAGGAAAAAAGTGCGTCTTATGGAGCAAAAAATACGGTAGGAAGTTACATGACAGTAGGTAAAAAGGGCTAAGGAACAGGCTAGGATCCATGGAATAATAAAAGGAGAACATTTGTGGATAAAAGTGTTTTACATTGGCAATGAAAACTGTTCATGTCTGAAGAATGACCACTCTTATGTCTGGAAACACTTCAACTTCTTAAGCATTTTTTGTGTGTGCTAGAGGCTGAATCAATAAAATCCTCTCAGCCATTCAGTGCTACAGTCTGAATGTAGTTTCATTGGTAGAACTGGCCAATATTAAGATTCAACTGGCCAATATCAATGGAGAACCTGTCCCACTCCAGAAAGTGTTCGGACTCCAATTCCCATTAGTGCCAGTATGGTCAATGGTTAGGGATGGGAGCTTCAGTCTGGCAACATCTTGACAGTGACTGATTCCCCATTGCTAATGTATATGAAAGGCCATCTCACACCTCACGTTTGGAGAAAGTGTCAGATGCAATTTGTAAGATTTTTATACATACAACCATAAAAATTAATAATTTAAATTATAAATAGCTTAACACTTTTTTAAACATCCACATGAAGTACAACATAAAAACAAAAAACATTAAAACAAAAATAAAACATCTCCTGAAGATCTCTGCACCCTCCATTGCATGCAGGACTGCTGGCGCTTGAAACAACATTTTTCAGAGGCCAGAATGGCAGCAAGATTCATGCATGGGGAGGGAAAAGGAGGATTCCCAGCTTTTCTCCTCCTCAGGTCCAGGGTTTGAAGACAGGGCTGAGCTGCTATCAACACTCTCAAATAGTTTCCCACCATTGGTTGGGATTCTTGCAAAACACATCGAATTTTTTTAAAAATTATTTTTATTAAAGATTTTCAAAGGTAGTACAATGTCTCTCTCAAGTTTTTCCATATAACATTTTTATAAGTCAGTGTTGGTGAGACATTAGAAAAGGAAGGGGGGAGGAAGTGGGTGGGACAGGGAGGTAGGTGGGGTGGGGTGACTGTGTTTCTTTTTTACTTGATATAACACATCGGATTATTAACCCCTTTCTTCCCTACCCTTGTTTTTAACTTCTGCTTCTAGTGGGCTTCTTAACATCAACTCATGCATACTGAATGGTAATAATGTCCCAAATCCAGTGGCAAAACTCTGCATGGGAGAGCCTGACGATCCATGATGGGGAAGGGGATGAGGAAAAAGGAGGCAACCCGTGGTGAGCAATCCCATGTCCCATATTCACCAGACTTATCCTTGCCAGCTCCTGCGATGGCTTGGTTGATGGGATCTCTCCCATTAAACTCAGGGCCTTGTCCAGAAGCTGGGCCAAGTGCTGACAGAGACAGAGCCACAGGCGGTGTTTGCTCCACTAACCAAGCCCAGGTTGAGGACTTCCTCCTGCTGAAGTCACTCCAACCTGTTTCCAATTAATTCTCCAGTGAGTCAATGAAGAGTGCAAGGCTGGACTCTCTGCTGCTGCTGGGAAACATTGCAGGAGCAACCTTCTAGATGCTTCTGATCTCTCTCGCTTACTACCATTTTTTTTTCTTTGTAAAAAACCCATTCCAGCCAGAGACAGACAAGAAGGAAAGGAAACAGAGCAGAGGTTGCCAAATCCTAAAACTGGTACAGCTCTGTCAATGCCCTGTCAATAGGATCTGGGTAGGACTGGAACTAGGGAAGGGAGGCTGTGTCTCACCAGCAGGCATGTAATTTCTGTTATGTATATCCCTGGCCTGGGAAGCAGATAAGAGGCTTAACACACCTGAGGATCTCTTCTTCCACTGCAGGTTAATAGTTATTTGCTTTTCTCACAATCTAAATGCTATTATTCCATTTATAGAGGCTTCTCTGATCCAGCAAAGATTTCCCTCAATGAAAGCGGGGGCTAAGAAGATTTTTGCCAATTCCTCCTTTTACCTGCAGCCCAGCACACCACCTGCTACACTATTCTGGAGGTCCTGCCACCCCTTTGGAATAGGATTTTTTGGGGGGAGTAGGGGGGCTACAGGAGAAAGAATGAACTGGTGAAAAATTGTCTGCTCTGTTTTTTGTTTTTTTTTTGTCTGCTCTGTTCACAGAAACCTCCACTGAATCAAACTTAATGAAGGATTCTGTGGGTTGTAGTCAACTAGCTTTTACTCAACAGTACATGCACTGAAATTAATGGCCAGCTTAGGTGCATTAATTTCAGTGGGTCTACTCTGAGTGAAAACTAGTTGACTACAACCCAAAATATCCTACATTAAGTTTTAATTAATTTTGTAGCAAAATAAGCTTAGTGAGCTATGGCTTAATATTTTCAATTTAAAGGTACTTACTGTAGCTCTTGGTAGGCAAGCGCTGCTTCCCTTGGATGTTCAAGACAAAAAAAAGCTTCAGAAAACCTACGTACCTAAAATGTTTCAAAGTAATAAAACAAAAGGTTCACACTGAAATAAGTTTCATCACTCTCTTTTCTTAAAAAAACAACCCACACACATATAACACATCTATACTATTAAGTCACAGTAAAAGTGCATGTTCGGTAATCTTTAAAACACACACATTCACAAAAAACATTGGCATGAAATAGCAATTTAAGCTGGGTCAAGTACTGCAGAAACCTTTCAAAATCATAATTCATTTTTAATCCATTTAAGTGGTTGTATATTTTAATGAGAAATATGTTGCAATCTGGTGGTTTTTTATAGAAAACATTTAGTAAATCAGAATTACATTGTGGTTGCATACACACCATACATTTAAAGCACTTTACTTCCTCTAAAGAATCCTAGGAATTGTAGTTTCTCTCTCACAGAGCTACAGTTCTCAGCACTCTTAAGATACAGTCTCCAGGATTATTGGGGAAAATAATGTGCTTAAATGTATGCTGTGCATGCAGACTGTGTTTCAGGTTATGTCTCCTTTTTTCAGATGCCCATGTAGAAACAAGTAAAAAATGGAACATTCAAAGTGTTTCAACAACTCAAAATGTACTCAGACTTGTCCAACTGAATGACACACACTTTCCACCTACTAATATGAATTTGGCTTCCATGAATGCTCAACTATGTTTTCTCGTCTCCTTGGTGTGCACTATGCCCATTCTGGCAGCCCATTTAGAGGACCAATATTGAGGAATAAGGTTACAGACATGTCATACCTTTCACAAACTCATGTATCTAGGTCTCTAATGCTCAGATGGCCCTTCCACACACTTAATGGATATCCCATTCATTACACAAGTCTTTTCCAAAGGATTGCTTCTTATTTCCTCAATAGGATGTCCTCTAAGCCAAGGAGATCAGTTTTCCACAGCAATTAGTGAGATATCCCTATAATACCCTTGAAAGTGTTGTCTGGGTACAGTGGTACCTCTGGTTACGAACTTAATTTGCTCTGGAGGTCCGTTCTTAAGCTGAAACTGTTCTTATACTGAGGCGCACTTTCGCTAATGGGCCCACCTCTGGCGCGCAATTTCCATTTGCACCCTGGGGCAAAGTTCGCAACCAAAAGCAGCTACTTCTGGGTTAGCAGAGCTTGTAACCTGAAGCATTCATAACCAGAAGCGTTCGTAACCAGAGGTACCACTGTACTACAAATATGAGTCAATTTACATTTACTGGAAGCAACATTCAAGTGCCTCCCTGCGCTTTCTTCTCATGTCAATCTGGTAATACGAATATGAAGGGTTCACCTATTACCTACAAATATGAAGGACTCACATTCTCAGGACCAGTGGCGTTGCTCCTTCCTACATGAATGTTGCCCTCCCAAGAATTATTCATTGCCTCACTGAACTCAGTGGGACTACTTCAGAGTAGACGTGTACTGGGCTGCACTGTTATAATCTTCAGGGTAGTTTGGTGCATGAGGTGGGGGCACCACTGCTGCACCACCCTCCCAGTACTGGTGGCACAGCTGGTTGCCATGAAAGGCCACAGTAGGGAGGTACTGAGGCGAGCATTGGATGCCTGCCCCAGCAAGCAGCAGCAGCACAGCTGGGAGGGCAGCACAGCGGCACTCCATCTCACACACTATAGCTGTTTTTTGGACAGAAAGAGACCTAGTTTTAAGAGCTAAAACAGCCACATTGTTTTAGAAATTAGTTTCATGGATGATGCACTCCTGTGCTTAAAAGTTGTATCACGACAGAATACATACACGCATTGTATGATGCTCTCGTGCTAGCAATGCAGTGATATCCTCTTGGAAGTTAACAGCCTCGAGAAATTGTCCCCATAAAGCCATCAGAAGTGAACAGAGCTGTGCAAGATGCATGTTTATAAGTTCTGCCAGTTCATCAGGATTCTCCATTTTCTGCACCAACAGAGAAAACAAACAAACTTGTATTCTTAGAAGTAGAAACTCTAGTACTTTGAGAAAGTCCTAAGAAAGTTTTTTTCTTCTTAAAAGTATCTTTAAAGATTAAAAGCATTTTAAGTTTTTAAAAATGGAAAGAGATATAAAGTCATCTATCCGTTTGCCTTCCTTTGAGTAACAGTATTGACTGTTTTTTTTAATAACTGATAATCAACCTTAAGCTTAAAAATAGCACTACAGTCTGTATTCAGACTTTAGAACTTCAAAGCCTCTGGTATTCTCTAATAAGAACTATTTTGCTGGTTCTGACAAAGGATCCATTTAGTCAAGGAACCTGTTTCCAATAGAAGAGAGCCAGATGTTTCAGGGAAGCTAAGAGGACATAGAGGCAACAGCCATCTTCATTCTTTGCTTACTAGCAACCACGATGCAAATGTACACTGCCTCTGAACCTAGAGATTCCATTTGGTTACAATGACAGATCTATCTTCCTTAAATTTGCATATTCCCCTTTTGCCTGTGATGATTACTGCTGTACAATGTAAGCTAATTATGTGTTGTGTGAAGAGGTATTTCTTTTGGGCTATCCTGAGTCTATTGTCACTCAATTTCTGGAAAAACCCAAGTTCGGAGAGAGGGAGAAACTGTCACTTTCATGACACAATTTTATAGAAATCTGTAATATTAACAAGGAGACACATTTAGATGTCAATTTGTCTAAAGTAAAAAAAGCTCCAAATTCTTTAATTTTTCCTGATAACAAATAATCATGTGATTATTTGGGGTTGCTCTTTTCTGAACCTTTTGCCATTTGGCAATATCCTTTTATAGATGGCATGACCAGAACACACAGTATTCCAGCTGTAACCATAACATACAGTAGGAGTAGATAGATGTGTTTATACTGGCCCTTTTATTTTCAGTTATTTTCTTTATAATCCTTAGAATGTGATTTGCATTTTCCACAGCTGCTATTAATTTTAGCATTGAGTTGCTTACAATCCACCCCATGGTCTCCTGGATAGCCACCACAGGTTCAATCTTATAACTGTACATACACGTATATAAGGTAGCTTTTGCCCCCAAGTGCATCAGTTTATACTAGCTAACTGAATGGCATTTTGTAGCAATTTGGATTTTTCACTATCCTACAGAATTTGGTGTCATCTGTCTCACTCCTCATACTTTCATATCATTTATTAATTACTTACATTTCTAACATACAGTACTATAACCCCCAAACAAATCCTTAGGTGAGACCAGTGCTTATTTCCTTCCACCATAAGAACTACTTGTTCCTCCTTTTAGAGCCTTTTTAACCAGTTCAGTTTGTAAGAAGACCTCTTTTCTTATCCCATGACTGCCAAGCTTGCATAGGAGCCTTTGTAGAAAGACTCTGTCAAAAGCTCATTAGGCAAAGTATGTCTACCAGAGTACTCATATACCCACATACAGTATCTATGAAATAATGCAAATAAAAATTCTTTAGAACCAGTTAGCCATTTAAAACAGTATCTAACATCTGAAAAAAACCCTGAAATGAAAGCAAGCAAGCAAGCAAGCAAGCAAGCTGTGATTTAAGATTTACATGGATCAGAGAAAAAATACCTTTATTTCTTCACAGAGTTCTGACAGGCGTGCTTCTACATCTATATTCTCTGAAAAGATTAGAGTGTATGGAAAATGAATATTCCTAAATTTTAAGCTACATTTTATAAATTGCAGAGGGAGACCCCATTCAAATCAGTTCAATTTTTAAAACAAAGCTTTTTGGTTGTCTTGAAATTCCTTAAATACTGTGGTCAATGTGAAATCCAGTAAATTTCTCAACTGAGAGTTCAGCTAAGAACAAAATCCTTCATGTTTTGCAAGCAAGTTCTCATAACCACATTTATTCAAACACTATTTTAAATGTTACCAGACCATAGCATAAGGTACATGCATGTACACTTCCACCTCTTTTGATTGTATATTTTAGAAAGACTTCCAAAAAGCAACACAATGAAACTGAACACACAAACAAAATTTAGACCAGTTCCAATTTACCATGAAAATCTTGCTGGAGAAAGCAAACTCGAAAGAATTCCAATAATCCACATTAGGGCAATACCTCTATTAGGCCTACCCCAAAGTCACAAAACAGAATACAGAATGCAAGATTTTGAATTTTATAGAATCCTTCATCTTGTTAAATGGTAAAAAAAATGCAAGGCAAAAGGGAGAGAAAGATATTGTTTCCTGGTTGGTATTCAATCCATTCAAGTACACCTGGTAAGAATCTTAAGGTGGGGTGTGAGAGGAAGCAGACATTCAGATGAGGTCCTTTTTAGATGCCATGCAGGTGTCATATTGCACTGCAGCTTCCTTGGAAGGAAAAATACTAACAGCAGAGTCCCCATCTCTGAAAATAAAGCAGCCAATTTTATAACAATAAAGATAAGGCCATGATATGGATTTTTGGATTTTTTCTTAATGCTAAAACATTTTGTGTGAAATGGAAAACACCAAATTTAAACATACAAAAACTAGAGGAAGAGTTATACCTGAATATAAGGCTTTATTCAGTTATACCTGAATATAAGGCTTTATTCTCTGAGGAAACATTCCCTCAAACAGTTAGGTAAATCTATTGTTCTGTTGACCATCATTTTATCTCGCACACCAGCTGAGATAAATCTATATCCCTATTAATGTAAAGGACTACCTAGTTTCATTAAGCCTGTTCTCCACCTAACAAGGAACCTGGGTGTTTCATCTAAGGATGGAATGGGAACCAAGCAACAGTTCAGCCAAACCTCCCTCCCTCTCTCCTCCATGCACCTCACCTCTTTTTTAAAACATCTAACGTGATGAAGAGTTCTGTAGAACACCAAAGGTTGTTTACTATTTTGTAACATTTTGGGTGACCCAATAAAGGTTCCCTGATTTTTGTATTTTTCCTTTTGAGTCAAGACGGCTACCTTTACTGGGTGATCTGGAAAATTTAGATTTTGCATTTAAAATAAAAAAGGGTTTACATTTAAATACGCTGAAATATTGGGATGGGTGATTAGGACGTATAGGAAAAGTCAAGTGGAGGCATTATTATTACACTTTGGATTGGATCATAAGTTCCTAAGAGTAGAGCAATTTTCATGACAGACTTCCACTAGGGGGAGGGAGGGAGGGAGGGAGAAGGAGACACAGATTTTTCCTTGAACAGACAATCTGTTCAAGAAGGTATGGGGACCTTCTCAAACTGTGGAAGTTGGGGGGACTGCAGTGGGAATTAGTGAAAACAGCTTCTTCCACTTCTGCTCACATTAGTTTCTGCTGAATCAGTCCCTTCCATTTGCAGTAGGGCAAGTCAGGATTCACAACATGGCATTTAAGCTCATTTTTAAAAAATAAAAATAAAATTCTGATTTTAAGTGCAGTATAGATAATCACAATAATAGCAGTGTCTGTGTAGACAGTCAGCATGAATTTCCTAGGTTTTTTTCCTAAATTAATTAAAAGGCATGAAATAAAGAATGTGGTCTGGGTTGAATTAAATATGAAAAAGGAGCTTTGGAGATTAGTTACAGCATTAAGTCTATTTGTTGAAAGAATAATTTACTATAGCTTTAAATCACCACCCCTCTTCTGGCCCAAAGTTCTCCCATTCAATTTATTTTTAAAAACTGAACAAACAACACTGACCATCCTTTGAGAAATGTATCTGCCTAGTCAAATGTTACTCTTTTCTCATTATGAGACTGATGTGAGATTCTAGTATGGACTGCAGAATGTTAACACACACTAGTTTCCCTAAGTGCCACATTTAGTTCTTCTGGCCTGAGACGTGCGGGCCTAGGGCGGTATACAAATGTAATGAATAATAATAATAATGACAACACAAGGAGCAACTTAGGCGTAACTAGTAGCTTGTATGTGCCCAGTGGGATGGATCCAAAACTCCCACCCTCCACTGGAAAACTTCTTCAGTCAAAATGGAACCTTTAGATCCAACCCAATTGCACCATTTTTCTTCTAGAGCGCCAACCACATTTCATATCAAAGTCTCCTTAGCATTTAAAAGTTTTTTTCCCCTTTATGGGTGGTTTTCAACTAGTAAGACGGAATTTAAAAATTCTTAAACAAATGTGTGGTTTTCCATGAAGGATGTTATGCCTTCCACAGGTACACTCCATTCTATGTGCACACACACATTCCTTTAAAGCCAGAAGTGGAGAACCTCATGTCCGGAGGCCAAATCTCTCTGTTTGGCCCTTGGAACTTTCTGTAAATCACACTCCTCACCAGTGCTGCACCATGTTCATGAACTGTGTCAATGCCTCTTGCTTGCCTGCGTGGAGGACAGAAGTGTGTGTTTGTGTGCATATGTAGGAATCTCTGACTTTTGCTTGGCAGGAATTTAGCCTTCCAAACAAAGGTAAGAACTACATCTGCTGTTCTACCAGTTTTTGCCTTTGGTCCTATCCAACACTGGCATCCAAGCCCCCCAACACTGTTCATGAAGAATGTGGTCCTTCTGTATACTACTAACATGGCATTGATTCATTTTAAAATAACATCTGGCTTTTAAATATTTGTATGATTTTGTAATAAATCTCAATGTTTTCTAAAATATCATCCCATATACATATAACCCATGAAAGAATTCTGTAGTTTACAGTTCCACATATAGCCATATGAATTCAGTTAGTTAAGAAAACAATTAGTGCTACTCCATGTTTATACCTGACATACCTTTACATCAAAGTAAATGGGCAAGTAAAAAAAATATTCTTTTAAAAAAAATACAATAAAAACATGATACCTGGGGTAGATCTGTTCCCATCATAACAAACAATTACCTATCCACATAGCTATAGAATTCATCTGTTGGTAGTTCCTTTGGGCAGAATCTTTTGATTATTATTATTTAAACAAAGAAGACACCATGGGCACCAACTGGGTCTGCATGAGTGGAGCTCCATGCAGAGGGATTGCCAATAAGGGCCAATACAGCCCTCCTTTGTCCTTGTAAATTATGTTCACACATTGCATCAGCCACTACCCAGAAAGGTTGCTCTGTTTGCTTTCCATTGGTCAGGTAGTTTGCTTTCCATTTGCTCATTCAGGTCTAGCCAAGAATTTGGTCTGAACTCATTTAAACACCTGACCACTGCTAGATTGAGAGGGAGGACTGGGGGCAGAGCAAATAGAACACACACTAGGATCTCATTCTGGCTAAAGGCCAACACATACAGAATATTCTGTTAGACCCTATGACAATCCCTCTACTCAGGCCCCTGCAGAGCTTTTCTGAGGCCTGGGGCAGGAGTCTTGTTAGAATAAAATTATAAACTCAAACAAAAAAGCAGTCAGTTCCTGGTGGGGTTCCATGGCCAGTTTAGCCCTCCGAAACCTGGCTACACCTGCCCTACATGGGCCTGCCTCTACTCATATGAAGAGGGATCATACTCTAAAACACAGCTATATTCACAGGCTGTTAAACCACCATAAATAATTCTAAAAATATGTTTCTTTTTGTGATTTAACTAATCAACAGCAGCTACTACATCTTCTAGCTAATTAAGGAGTTTATAGGCATGATGATGTTCAATTATAAAGATGGTAGCAAAATACAAGCTTTCATCAAAGGCTACCTAAGAGATAGGGGGAGCGAGAATATGAGGCCCAATATATTTTACTTCCAAAACAGAAACCAGGTATTAAATATTAGCTCTTAGAACTTAAATCTATGCTATTATGTTACTACACAACTGAATATATCACACTATGCAATCATTTTTGATTTATTAACACCAGCACTTCAAAGGCCAGATAGAGCTATATACAACCTTAATTTTATTAAAGTTAAGAGCCCTTTTACACAGGGTGTGGATGGCATCTTTAGGTTCTTTGCTCCTGTTTAAACATGAATTATAAGGAATTATTTACAAACAAAAAGCTATGATGTTTTATTATAAAAAATCCTAATTGGTTAAGCCGCTTAATAAAACAACATACCTATATAGGCGTCTCCCTGGATTCGTAGATATTTTCTTCTGAGGAGGCGTTCATAAAGGACCTGCATGCTGGGCTTGGCTAGTTATAAGGATTGTACACACGACTAGTTACTACACTCCTTTTTCCATCTGTGTTTTATTATTATTATCCTTAAAGTTAGTAAGAAAGTTTTATCACTCACCTAGTAATTAGTGCAATTAGATAAGAAAAATTAAAGAAGAGACTTTAGGAAAGTTCTAGATAAGGAGTTCTGGATGATGTACATTATGAATTTATTGGATTCTTATCACCTGTTTGGGTTTTTGTTTGTTAAATCATGATTGCCCAAATGCTAACAATTTCTGTTATGTGTGAGGCGTATTTTATTTAAAAAATTATTTAAAAAGTCAATTTTGAAATAAAAATGTACATCAGATAAATAAGTAAAAGGAAGGCAAAAGGAAAGACAGAGAATATAAGGCAAGTCAAAAGAAAAGAAAAGCAAGGCTTTTTCCTGAAATTTAAATAGGATTTCAGAATTTCAGGATTATTTTCTCCAAGAATCCCATTTGAATCTCATTATTTTGAAAGCAAATTTTCCAAGAGAAGATTCTATATAGCTTATAACTAATAAATACAATAGTTAGATCATCTTGCAAGTCATTCATAATATTATTTTTAGTGACTACAATGCTGTGCACAGTTGCATGTGAGTATGCCCCAATGACTTCATTCAGAGTTACACAGATGCAACATTACTGGATACAATTTCATAGTTTTAAAAACATATTTGCTTAGAATCATTTTAGTAGTATTAGCGCATATAACTAAGGCATCAAACACTTTTGTAAAATACATAGGCCAAATTAAAATATTCAATAACAAAAATTTCAGAAATTCACAAATAGAATATTAAAAACAGAAACTGTCAGCAATAGAAGCATACATTGAAAGCTACTCCCTTTCTACTTTGAAGTTCCCTTTTTCAAAACAGTTGAGTAATTTGCGAATGCAACATGTGGGCTTGATTAAATTATTACAGAAGCATTGTTTGAATGGTTTTTTGTATATCTGCTACTGGTGAAACACACTTTTTAGAGACACAATTCACAAGCACAAACAGGGCATGTAAACCACTATTGTGCAAGAGGTGGAGACACTTGGCTTACTATGCAATGGGCAAAAGTCCAATATGGTATCACATGAGTAACCAGGGTGATTACCCCACAGAAAGTGACATCCTGGTTTGCATACTAAACACTGCATTCTGAAATGTGCAGCAGTGCTAGAGTAGCTGGACTGAAATTAGGCCAGTCTGCATAGTTTGCACAGGTGTAAACAGGGATGATGCATTAAAAGAATAGTGAGGAATATAATCACCAATAAAATCTTGTAATTTCTTTTGTCACCCCTAGAGTCAAAGTCTTTTTAAATTTTGCATTATTTTATTAATCAATTCCTTGAGTGAAGCTGTATGTTCAATCAAGTGATAAGGCTCAGAAGCATCTGTATGTTCTTTTGATGATGGAATTAAACTCCCTTGGACTATAATATGTAACAGAACTTTGTAGGTTTCAGCGTATTGATAAAGAATGACTAAACTTTTATTATTTTAATTAAAGCCAAAGGTATTTGAGCTCATACTGGATGTGTGTGTGATATAGCTACAATTATTTTGAGTTGTTGAAGAACCAGGAGGACCCAATATAAAGCTATCACTTCTGTGCAGGTAAGTAATATTATAAGCACACCTATGAGTTTCTCTTTTTTCATACTGAACCACAACACACTTTTTCATCCTCTCAAAGTTTAAACTGGAGCCTAATTGTCTTGTTTGGTAAGGGTCGGGAGGTGGCTAAAAGCACAGAAAGGGGAAGGAAGTGCTTGTGCAATACAATAATGTTTTATGGTCAAAGTTTAGCTGTTAACTCTGGAGAGATGCTCTTCTTGGCTTACCTCAAGCCCTCTCAAAACCCATTTTCAAAATGATAGTTGTACAAGCTATTGTGTTAAGAAACTGCAAAAATAAATTGGGCTTCTCCTATGTCATATCTATTCCAGTGCTACCCAAAATGCAAGTCCACAGCCATTGGTCCCAGTAACTCCACCACAGCCCTGGTTGGGTGGGATGCATCAGGTACCAAATATGGCAAGAGTCCCTCACACTTGCAGGAGGAAGGGGGGGGGGAGATGCCAGTCCACCACATCAGATAGCTTGAAAAACACTGGTCTAGTCAATAAATACTTCAGTTGGAGTATTTAGACTTAAACCAATGTACCAAAAAAACATACTTCTTTTTAAATTTATGTATCTTGGGCAGAGCCCTGAGTAAGGACCTCCACTTGCTCAACAGGGCTTACACCCCTCTCTTCCTCCTGAATCCACCAAGTGGCCAGGGTGTGGGGTTGAGAGAACCCTCAGAACAGCATGTGGTGGGAAGAGAGGGGGAATTCTTCCATCTGGCAAGCTGCAATGCTTGCACAGACAGAACATTCATCATAGCCCAATGTTGAATTCCACTCGTAGTTTGTATTAAAGCCTTAACTTCCGCCACTCATAATTTTTGATAAATGTGTACAGAACAGCCAGCATGTTCTTTTTCTTTTTTGTCTTGTAATTCTTAACTAAAGATTCACCCTTGTGGTCTCAAACCAATATTGACAGCACAGTGCTTTATAAGTGAGCATAGCTAATATTAATTATAGATAATGGATGTGTTTACACATAATGCTAAGCCATGGTTTGTTTTAATCATGATTTTTTTCCAGCAAATTATGAGCCATCTCAAGAGATAAGGCAACAAACCATGAATTGTTTCTCCAAAACATAAGTTTGTTTTCCAGCTGCTTTTGCCTTGTGCTTCTGCAGCCTGACAAGTATCTAGGGTGGAAAATCAAAATAAACCATGGTTAAGAAGGGCTGCTGCATTTTTACATCACTCCAAACCATAGTTAAAACAAACAACAGTTTGTAATCCAACAACAAACCATGGCTTTACATACGTTTGTTCCTAGAAAACAATGGTTAGTCTGCAGGGCTAAGTTCAGACGTTCAGACAAACCATGGTTTAGTGTTATGTGCAAACCAGACCACTAAGTACAGATATAGGTTTACCATTCAACACAACTGTTTTAACCTTTTATTCTAGCATATTGCACTTTAGGTATTTTGTTCTTAAAGGTAAAAGAAGCAGGGCAAATCTTAAGTCAAGAAGAACAAACAAAAATAAAAGACAACCTGTGCAATATATTAAATCTGAGGGCAGAAAACAGAGTTCATGTTTATACTATCTGCTAAACTAATACCAGATATGCTGCAGACATCTAGTACTATAAAAAGTGCTTGCTGATACATATAGAAGCAAATAAAGTATTTATTTCACATACCTGCATCTAATTTCAGACAGGAAGGCAGCTCTTTTGATAAAGTGGTGAAATAGCTATGTAATCCTTTGAATGCAATCAGCAAACTGGCACAAAGTGTACGGTGGAGATTGTAAGCATGATTCAAGAAAGTCTCTGCTATTATAAAACTGCAGCCCTAAAAATAGATATGTAAAGTTATCAATTCAGCACTAACAGTTACAGCAAAATTACATTTAAAATTACAGCAAAATTACATTTAAAGATGAAGGACAGGTCACAAAAAGGTATGTCTAAACACAGCATTCAGCTACCCACTTCTGGTGGTAGCCCTCCATGCCCGTCTACAAGAAGCTCCCCTAAGACTGGGGCATTTTCACCTCCAGAGCAGCAGCTATGAGGAACTGTTATTGGACAGAGAATAAGAAAACTACAGTGGTACCTCTGGTTACAAACGTAATTCGTTCCGGAGGTCTGTTCTTAACCTGAAACTGTTCTTAACCTGAGGTACCATTTTAGCTAATGGGGACTCCTGCTGCCACCGCTGCAGGAGGTACCACTGTAATGATTGTAATGACATTTCCATGCAGATACAGGACATTCAGGGCTGAAGGCTGCAATGCTGTACCATACTACTTTTTCAATAGGATTTTCGAGTAAATACTTAAAGGAAAAATCTCAGTGTATTTAAGAAAACAATACTGTGAAACTGTGAAACCTTATCTATTACGCAGTATCACTGAAAAGCAGTCAACACTTCAAGCAATGTTCTAAAATGCCCAATTCTTAACTAACACATTCATTTTGTGCAACTGCACTGAGATACAAACGCTTTGTGTGTTAAAAATAATGTTGTTAAATATTTATCATTTCTTTCAGCAATTAAAAAAATAAATAAAAACAATGATTACAATCTTACATCAGCTGATAATTGTTTGGTGTAATTGCTGCCAAAAACAACACTTTCAAGAGAAGGAATCACAGAATCCCTGTTCTGTGCGGGTGCATTTCTGTTTAGCCAAGTATTTTTGACAGGACGAGGAAAGCTAAAAAAAAGGGAAGAAAGAAAGAAAAAGAAATGTGTGAGAGAGGGACGGAGGAGAAAACAAAATTCAGAATAGAAATGCAAGGTAAATTAGAGACACATGGGCGAAGAACACACAGCATCATTTTAAACAATAACCCAACATACTTTTTTAGGTGTCTGCTGCAACTAGAGGTACATGCCAGTGTACTTCTTAGAATCTAGATGGCGGATTCTGATTAGAAATGTAGGAAGTTTGCAAGTATAATTTGGCAGGTGAACGAACTGAAAACATTGGCTGGAATCTAAAAACCTGTGTAAGTGATATTGGGTACTGATGATCACTTGGGGTTACAGCAGCACCCATACCATAAGGCCAACCATTTTTGAAATTAATGTGACTTTCAAAAGCAGTTCTTGATATGGCAAGGGGTGTATGTGTATATAAGCAGTAGGTCTGCAACTTATGCTCACTTTACATACATGAGCGCAACCTTTTATGGGGGGGGGGGGCCGAATAAATAAATAAATAAATAAATAAAGAGTGGAGGAAACCCACTGTTCTCTACTCTCCATTTATTTATTTCCCCATAACCCATGCAACCAGCTGGTTTTCCTTGTTTATTGGGCTATGGGAAAGTTGTGTGAGGTCCTGGGATGCTCCCAGAACCCTCACACTTCCTTTCCAAAGCCCAGTAAGCAAGACAGCATCTTCCTAGGGCCGTTGTGAAACCTTCCCAGAGCCTGGTAAGCAGCCATCTGCTGGGGGGAGAGGGGCTATTGGAAGACACAGAAGAAAAAAAATCACACTCAAATATATATGTCTAATTTTAGATTTAGTTTTTTTTTAAATGCATCACATGCAAGAAGATGCAGAGTCTTATTCACATATACTGTCTAAAATTTACAGCTTCAAAATAAAGCACTGTGCAGAAAGCATCTCGTATAGTGTCATCCAGGACTTGTAAAGCAAAGCAGTGGCAGAAACATGTTTTCATTATCATAGCAGAGAAATTAAGTATCACTTATCCTTCCTTTTGCTTGTTGTTCAAACAGTTCCAACCATTTTTGGTCGTATTTTGTTAAGACAAAAACAAGGACTTAAGCAACTTTAAGAGAAACTGAAGATGAAATGCAGTAAGGGTACAGTGCACTCCAATTATACCATATATGCTAAGTTAAATTAGCATAATCAGCTAGAGTAGCAATAAGCAAGCACAGCTATGGACATTAGGCTCACACACAGTCAGTTAAAGAAACTTTTACCTCCAGCTTAGGATCTGAAGGGAAAGTTATGCAGTGAGAATGTGCAAGCTGTAGCAGCAAATACAGCCCAAGCACCATCTCCCTGTTTGTCCATTACACTCATAACATTACTAGTCTAACCCAGGAGCAGACACACATTTTATTGCCTGTGTGGGATTGTGACTTTGGTAGACTCCAAATCCACACTCCTTCTACTGCAAGACCTTTCATGTGATGCTCGATCAACACATTCAGTGTAAGAGAAGTGCACTGTATAATATGTGAAGAATGATCAGGGAAGAATACCACCACTATTATTTGTTTCCTTTCCACCACCTTTAGGAAGCAGGACACTTTAACTGAGTTAGGGCAACTTCCGAAGAAACCATCAAATCAGAGGAAGACATTATTGCCACCATAACAGAAGAACCTCAACAGATGGACAGACCTTTGCCAATAATAGAAATGGCAATAGACAGCAAAAGCACTAACACCATCCAGGAGAGGCAACTAATCTTCTCCATTTGCCACTAACCATAGCCAACAGCTAATCCTTCTAGCTTCCAATTCTGGATAAGAAGATTCTTCTCCTTCCAGCAATCCACCATTCCTTTCTCCTACTAATCTGTGGCACAAATGGCTGTGTTACAAAAAGAAACACACAAACTGTATTCTAAAAGGGCAGGGGGAAATCCTTTCTGAAGAGTTAACGCACTACGCAGCCTTCTCCGAGCTGTCACCCTCCACACATTTTGGACAATGCCCATCAGCCAGAGCCAGTGCTGTACTGGATGAGACTGATAAGGAGTTCTAGTCTGAAATATCTGGGGAGGGTGTCAGGTTACTGAAGGCTGAGCTAAGGTGTTTACAGTAATTTTCATTTTGCCTCTTTCACTGCTGGTGTTTTATTACGCTAAACGTGAAGCATGTTATAGCATGCATGTTTTAAACTAGGGGTTATGCCCTTGCTTACTCTGCTTGCCAACACCCCACCCCACATTTAACACCCTAGAGCACAGGTTTTCAACCTTTTTGGGTCCACGGCTCCCTTAACCAACCACATTCTCTCTGTGGCACCCCTGTGGGGCTCAAAAGCCCAGTTATGTCACCCTTTGCCTGCAGAGCTAGCAGCTCCTCACCCCTTTTTGAAGCCTCACTTGTGGAGTGTTCCCTCAGCCTCCTCTATTCTCCCCTCTCCTTGGGAGTCCTCTGGGCAGCTGTACCTGCCACCCCTGGTCTCTGAGCTGCCCCGCCCCACCCCAAAGAGAGGTGCTTCCTCACATTGCCCCACAGGGGCCTGGAAAGCAACCCCTGGTGAGCCCAGAGACACCATTCGCCTGGTGAGCTTGTAGCCAGGGCTGCTGCAACAAACAGCTGTGCAAGCCTTTGGGAGGCAGAAACGCGAGAGGGCATCAGAGGAGGGAGGAAGAAAAGAGAGACAGAGGCCAGTGTTGTCCGTGGCACTCCTGATTATCATTCAAAACACCCAGGCTGCCATGGCACACTGGTGAAAAACAACTGCCCTAGAGTTTCCCCTTCCTACTCCATGTAACTGCTAAGCTCACTTTTCACCTTCCCAACCACATTTCTGAACCCATTTCACTCTTCTACTCTGCAGCTCCGCTTTGCACTCATTTTCACCTTCACCACCATGTCCATGCCTCCCACACACAAAAAAATCCCTATGGTAACCCCTTGCACCTTCCTCCTCCCACACATTGCAACTACATACATGCATTCTTTTATTCGACCGTCAGTCAAAAAAAATACATTTGTACAGAATTAAAAACCTCTGAAGGAACTTTGAAGAAAAAAAAGGAAAAACATAACCCACAATGGGATGGAGCTAAACAGATAGCCCCATATCGTACATTGCAACTACTAAGCACCCTTTTCACTTTGCACCCAATTATGAAGCTACTATCTCCTCCTGTTCTTCAGAACATTTCTTGCCCTTGCTTTCATCCTCAATCCCACTTCCATGCTTCCTACACCTTTTCTGAAATCCCCTTTGCACCCTCACTTTTTCTTTTCCTCCCATCCTTCTTCCTTCCTTTTCTCAACTTTCCCCTGTACACAGATCACCCAAATTTCCATACCTTCTCCTCTCCCTTATTGTGCACCCATGCACCATTATCACCTTCCCCTCCTTTTCATACCTCCTCCTTCCTTCGACTGTCCCTTGCATGCAAACCTCCTCTTTTCTCCCATTCTTCAGACCCCCTAGCACCCCCCCCATGCTGATAACTTGAAGATAAATCGACTCTTAAGAGCTAGCCTGCTGGTTAGCTTGCTCAGTTAGAGAACGTTAAGTACAACTGGTGGGTGTTGTACATATATGATTGCTTGCTTGTTAACAATGGAAATGTAATATTGGCTTCCAGAAACAGACTGAGCTTCACTTCATCCTTGGAACATCCAGTTCCGGGGCTTTTTACATGCTGCTGCCAGTAGAGATCCCACTAGTGGCACTTCCACCTACTCTCAGATTTGGTGGGAGTCAACTAGGGCTGGGCAGAGAGATGCCTCCATTCAATCCAACATCACCCCACAGACTGCCAGAAAGGTGGCTAGGGACTCTGTCCCTAACAAAATATCCCAGAGAAAGAGATAAACCAGAATACTGCCACAATTCCTGTACTAAAAGCATTATAAAGCAAGATTATCATAGCCTAGGCCACCAAAGTAAACAAGCCAATCTAAACTCTATTAAAATAATCATGAAATGCATCACTTCATTACTTGATTAAAACTAGGGCAGAGGTTTTTCTAGCAGTTATGGTTGTGTGATTTATCATTGAGTAGCTCCTGGGATTACCATCTTCTTTCTATTCCAACAGAAAACTGAAACAGAAATTTCAATTAAACTGAACTGATATTTATAATACCCAGAGTTTACACAGAACTAGTCACTGGTATGTATAATACACATTTCAAATAATCACCACTCCAACTAAATTACTATCACTTTAATGACCAAACCAACAAGCAATTAATTATTTCATTTTATTAAATGATTAATTTGAAAAAGTATAAAATCAATATTAAATTACCTTATTAATGGTTGGTGAAGAGCTACTAAAGAGGCATGGACTATAACAGAGATGACAGAAAGGTGAAAGTAATCAAACATAACATTGACATAGTGATGAAGGCCTCGGTTTAAGGTAAAGTGCAACTTTAGTGTTCTGCTGCTAATTAGCTGCAATGTGCTCAGGTCATCTGGCCTAAAAGAAAAAGAGTATAATCACAACCAACATTTTGAAAGTAATTTAATACTACAATAATGCAAATCAATGCTTAAAATCTCCTGTACCATAGTTACTATAAAACAAATCCATCAAGATCCAACTATTTGTTTGATATGCAGGACCTGCAATGAAACAGTGGTGCTCTGTCCAGTGAAATAACTGAAGTCTCCCTTATACATCTCAATATTTTTGTATACAGAGGATTTTGCACATAACTACCCATGTGAAACTCACAATGAAGTCAATATAACCTACATATGTGGAACTGCACAGAATTTGACTATCAATTTTTATATAAACATCTGATGGAAAAATCTGTTAAGATGGAAACACAATATAATATATAATAAATTCAAGTATAGGCATCTGTCTCTGGAAAACCTCTCAAAGAATTAGTCCCCCACCCACCCACAACTTCAATGACTTTTAGAAAGTGCATGCCTAATTCAAGGGCTGTTTTGCTTACAGGAATTTCAGTACATCCATTGACTTCACAATCCCTGTTTCCCATTACTTTAACATTAGGGGGAACACTACATGAAAATGTGGTTCAGTTTCCACCAACACTGAAACAAATAATTCCTTGATGCACAGAGAACTTTGAGCAAACACCATTTCTCTAAAAGTAGAAATAGCAAGAATATGAATGTTTAGTTTTAAACTTACGAATAATCTGTATCTGTAAAGTGTAGATCTAAAGAGAGCAGGAAATTCATTTCATTCAGAGACTCTTCAATCTAGACAGGCATTTCAGAAGAACAATTATATATTATTGTTATTAATACAAACTATAGTTTTACTATACAATCCTATCCAGACTTACTAACTTTTCTTTAAAAAAAAAAAAAATTATCCTACCCATCTTGCTGGGTTTCCGCAGCCACTCTGGGCAGCTTACAACATATGTAAAAACACAACAAAGCACCAATCATTAAAAAACAAAATATCCTATACGAGCAACAAACAATCCAATAAATCAATAGAAACCCATAACAACAACAACAATAGCAATAATAAACAGTTTACTGTTATACCCAAATTAAAATAAACCACCAACCCTAACTAAACATTTGAGCAACATCATCCTGACAAAAACAAAACAGAGGAACCAAAATTAGAACTATTTAAAATATTTTAAAACATTTTAGCTGGTTGCCGCAACCCAACAGTCGTTCCAGCAATGTCCCTCCGGCATCTCAGGAGGCTCTTTTAGGAAGGACACAAAGTGGCTTCAAATCAGTGTGAAGGTAACTACAAATATGCATGCATGAAAACAGGGGAATAATCCAAAAATGAAATGAAATCAACAGCGACAATATAAATAAATAAAAATGTACTGTGTATTTTGGGTCTATGGACCGCAATAAAGTTGTGTGTATAAACAAAAACACACAGTGCCATGCATTCCAAATTCACTAAAATTTACTAAAAAGTATTAATATACCACCCTTAATTTCTCATCAATTCCAGAGTGGAGCATAGTAAGTCGAAATACAGTAATAAAATATCTTACAAAAGAACTGCAGATAGAACAGTCAACTGCAATTATTCTTCTTGAACACTAATCAAGTTTTAAAACACCTGGATGACTAAGAGAATCCTAGATCTTGTCCTGGATACTGATCATATAGAATGGTCCTATTTTAATGCTATGCTCCCATGTCTGCAAGGCAGAGAGGGGATCACTGCTAAATCTTCTTGTATTGGTTGAGACCAAAACCACATTGGAATAGGGAATTCATGTTGTCATAACATTTTGAATGGCAACAAGAATCTGCAGTGGACCAACCACGGTAAAGGGAAGAACTCGGGGTATTGGGGGCATACTGGAAGAGAAGTGGAAGTTAGTCAGAATTCTGACCTCGCTCAGGGTCAATCCAACCTTCAACAATGGCATAACATTACTTGTGCTAAAAGTGCTAAGTTAATGCACTACCAACTGAAATCAATGAAGAGCTCTACATGCTTCCAACTCAATGGGGCCATAGGAGACTATACTGCCATCTATTCCTGGGAGTTTTCTTGTGTCCTGTTGAAGGGGTGTATTTGTCATGGGCAGGATAATGTCATGGTATTATTCTGCTGCTGCATATTTACTGGCTGCCTTCCTCTTAATGGGTAATACTGGTGTGCAACGCTGTAGCACCCAGGGATGCTGCAGGAGTATCTGTTAGTACTGCAACATTAGCATTTATGTCTACATCTACTGTTGTTGTTCCTGGTGCACACGATTGATTGTGTGTTAATTCGTCAAGCTACTTTAACAGTTAAATATATGCTATTACCTTTCTTTCATCCAACAGCATTTTAATTTTGAAGATCATAACATCATCCACAGACACTTCCTCATTTTTATAAAGAATTTGAAAGGTTTTACTGCAGACCACATTGTCATGGACTGAAGCTGGAAAGGCAAGATCAGCACCTAAAGAATATGGATAAGAGGCAATCAAGGCTCAAAATATCCTGATTCTATGTATACTTACAAAATGACAACTGTACCATGTTTTGGCTTCATTTTAAGAAATGGTTATTTGTAATAATTGGTTTTGTCAATCATGTAGCGTATTCTAAAAAGACTGTCCATTCAAACACTTGAAAGCTGGTTTGACAGCAAGTATAGAAGGACATTCTTAGTTACTTTAATAGATAACAAACCAGTTCCCAGCGCCAGTGTAAATTTATAGACAAGGTACAAAAGCAGTGATGGAAGTAACTAATAAGCTGCAGGTTAATGAAAAGTAAATCCAAGAAAACCTGGAACACAGTATAAAACTACTTTTGCACTTCAACTTTCCCCCCCTTTTCAAAAGATCCACTAAATTTTCAGTAACCGCTTAAATATTTTGTTAAATACAGCACTGTTAGCATTTCCAATTTGAGAATGAAGGCTCTTAAGAATTCTCAAAGGGTAATGTTTCTTGTCAAGCCCCAAGTACTCATTTTAAGCAGCCCTCCAACAGGCAACAATATATGCACAAATGGCCCTAAAGTTCACAACCACTCTCAGAAGTATTCACATGACCCAAACTGGTAATTTTTGTTATCTGATGGACAGCCCTTTGGGAAAGGGAGAGGATGTGGTTCTGCAAATTCATCCTCTCTCCACCACCGAACATATTCTAGAGCAGATGGGAGCCACAGAGGTAAGGTGAAATAAGCAAAAATTGTATTCTTCCTCAGCAAAACTAGCATTTGCTGGAAAAAAGAGTCTTCCATCATGGGAAGGACACAACTAGATACAGCCCTTTTACATTTCTCCAAGATCTTTAAAACCAAGTGTTTTCACCTATCTTAATTGCAGTATTTTTCGCTCCATAAGATGCACCCTAGTTTTTAGAGGAGGAAAGGGGGAAAGCCCCATTTTTTGAGGATCAGCTCAAAGTTGTTGAGCTTACTTTGCAAAAGGAAAAAATCCTGTTTTTATGGGGTCCAACTCACTCTGCAGCTTCTTTAGGAAAGGAAAGGGAGCCATTTCTACAGTTTCCAGACAGATAATCTAATCAGCCAGTCACATGTCACTGGGGAAACAAACAGTCTCCATCTGCAGAACATTCAACATTGGAGGCCTGGGCAAGGGGGCGGGGCCGGAAAGGGAGCCGGCGATCGAACACATATTCACCCCATAAGACGCAGAACATTTCCCCTTACTTTTTAGGAGGAAAAAAGTGTGTCTTATGGAGCGAGAAATACAGTAATCAAGTAATCAAAAAGTATATGATTAATTAATTAACACATCTTTAATCATTTCAGAGTTCTTGTTTATTAAATAGTAATTAATTATTCACTAAAATAGTAATGAAAAGATGTTTACTTACTGGTTGCACGTAATAGGCTTGCTTCAATTTTGTGTGGAATTCTTGGAGGAATCTTCATTGATACACGTATCTGGTAAAAGCTACAGTAAACAAAATTATTTTCAAACTAATACCGTTTTAACATAACCTGTTATGTATATATTTCCCCATCAAGTGCACTCTTCAAGAGGGTCATAGAAACACTGAATGAAATCAGTTACAAAAGTATTTTATACACTACTGTTAATCGTAATTAAAATAATTCAATACCAATTAGCCAAATGAGAAAGAAGCATAAGGTCAAAGTAAAAAAAAGTTAAACATATTATAACTCCACCAGCTAGCTTTGTGTTTTTTATTTACAGTAGGCTTCTGATCAGCGTGGATTTGATTTAAATCAAGGTTTAAATCACTAGTCAGTAAGACTTTATTTAAATCCTTTTTTTACAGAAAGACTCATTCTTCCTGGTATAATCTTAATATTTATAACCAGATGAAGGTTTCATTTTTTGAATATTAAATTTTCAGAGTAGTTTTTACAGTTATATAAAAATTACTTATTGGGTTATACTATTAGAAATACATAGACAGATAATTATGAAATTATTGTGAGGTTTAATAAGTTAACTGTTTATATTTGGAGAACTTTTCTGCTGTACTTTATTGGAAGGAGAAAAATAATAATTTCCTTAACAATTTAAACAATTTATTTAACTAAAGCAATAACATTATAGCATATGTATCCATGTTTGTTAACTGATGTGGTTAAACTTAAAAACAAAAAACAAAAAAAACCTTAGACTGAGTTTTAGCACACATGAAAAATTTGAAACAAATCCTCATTTCCTGATGAATAGCCTTTGGACTATAATGTAACCTAAATAGAAAACTATATTTAGAAAGATTTTTCCTCCAAAAACATTTTATTTTAAAAATCCGATTTAAATTTTTAAAAAAACCGATAAAAAAAATTAATCCGTTTTTTAAAAATCAATGATTTTTATCCACCCTGCTTCTGATGCAGTTTACATTCCTACTTAGATGTGCAGAGAAGCCACTGATCCAATTTGGGGCCATGATTTTTTCTGAAAATCTCTATGTTGAGATCATATACAAGGACTTCATTATCTCAATGAGAAGTGATTTTTTGTTTTTACTGGTTCCATTATAAATAGGAACAATTATTGCATATGCTGTGTTATATGTTATTCTATGATATTATATAGAATATGTTATTCTATTATGTTATTCTATGCTATTACCACAAAATTTTCATGAAATGTTTATTACTACTTATTACAATAAATCAAGCTGAAGTATTTGATCAATGATGTTACTGATCAGATTTCCAATCTATTTTGCTTACTCAATTGGTTCTTTAGTATGCAGCCAACCAAATGTTTCTCTTATTGCAACTTAATTAAGTGGGTTTGCTTGTGAGCATCGGAAGTTACGTTGTGAAAATGCTTCATTTATTTTTCAGTTTTCCTTTCACTACTAATCCCTAGCTCTGGAAAAAACTTAAATCTCACATGATCAACATAATCCACATACCGGTATTACAACATGAGCAATATAAAAACAGGTGGCTTCAGACACAATGGAGATTCTACTTTATGATACAATATAGTTTTTAATGACAAATATTTACCTGCTAATCCAAATATATTAATCTCACCAGGGTAAACTCAGGCAAAGTATGCCAACAGGTTAAAATTCAATTCCTGACCTTCAAAATTCAATTCCTGACCTCTGAAATAATAGCCTAACTACAACAAGTCATAAAGTATATTAAACTATGCTTCAGTATTTTGTGAGAACAGCTTTAGATAGGGATGGGATTTTAACATCAATATAATTGATTAAATAAAATAATTTTTAAATCAACTGATGCTTTAATCCCATAATAAGACTGATTTAATTGAAGTACTTAAATGAATACAGACTACACTGGAGGCACACATATTCCAGCTCCCTAATACTTCTGTCAAAATAAAAGTTTTAAAAGACCCTTCCGGTTTCTGCCCAAAAGATAGCAGGTGTTTTGATTTCAGGCTAAAGATACTAAGTTTCCTCCTAGCAAGATAAAAAAGGACAAGCAATGTTCAACTGAGGCCCACTGTGAAGAACACTTTTCAAATAATCATACAGATGGGATTTAAGGCCTCCTGCATCTGAAGTCTTTCTGCTTTATTTTTTTAAAAAAATCTGTTGTAACAGGAAATATTCAAGACTTGTAAGACATTAAAAGTGCCCTTAATTAAAACAATAAATGGTAGCTTTTGTTTAAGAAATGAGTTCTTCCAGGTCAGACACAATATGTCCTTCTTTTCATAGTCCCATAAAGTATCTAAACACTTAAATTCACAAAGTGGGGTTCAGAGGCAGTTTGAAAGAAAACAGGGGATAATGTGTTCTCAGCAGAAGGCTTACAGCAGGAATAGTCTAAGTCACACCTTCCACATGTGGACTACAACTCCCATCAGCACCTGCCAGCAATGCTTTTTCCCCTCTAGAAAAATAGGTGTCGGTGCTCACTGTGAAGTTGTTACAGTAAGTGCCACAACAAAAAGGTGTTGGTAGTGCGTACCCTTGAATACCCCCTGAAAAAAAAGGCTGATGACTTGTAGCCTACAACATCTGTTGTGCACCACATCAGTTTCCCCTGACTTATAGGAAGCAACTTAACCAAGCAACAAGCAGAATATTGTATAGTACTGTATATCCACCAATGAAGGGTACAGCTGTTGTTTTTGAAATACTGAAGTCAACTGCCTCTAGAACCACTTTTTGAATATTTGCTGTCAGATTTGCTGTCACCCTCTGGCCTAACCTAATCATCTTTACTAGGTAAATTAATGTGCTGTATTTCCAACCCTCAATTAAAATAATTTACTTGTTATACCACCCTCAATTACTATGCATACAATGCAAAACTTTGCAGAACTTGTCAACGCAATATTGAATTTGCACTCAGCTGGAAATTTTTCAGCTCAAATTATACTACCTTCCAGAGGTAATATTTCATTGCCTCTTACTAGTTCCAGATAGCTCTCTTAGTACTACTATATCAACATTCCATATGGTGGCTTGCAGGAATAGCCAGAGGATATCTCTCAGCTGTCTGAGGCAGCAAAGAAACTTCCAAGGCAGCTGAGGACACCAGTTGGCAAATACCAAAAACATGGCAGATATAGAATGTTCTGCTCTTTCATAATAGATGGGCAAATGTCAGTGCTTTTCAGAACTGAAACATCTAACAAACATTTTATATTCAGAACATGACATGCATAGTTTGTATACAATTAATTCAGGAAATAAATCAACAAGACACAAAGATATGATAAATACAGACAACTCCCCATTTATGTGTGGGTTACATTCCAGACCTCTGCAGGCATCAGTGAAACAAGCGTAAATGGGAAGCACACTGGAGACTGGCTTGTGAAAAGATCCATCCCAGAGCCCAAAGAGGACATCCTCTTCAAGCTGAAGGGGCGGCAAGGCATGCTCAGCTGACACCCAAGGAAGTGGTGGTGGCAGCTGTGCTACCCTGCAGGTCAGCTGATAGACAGGGAGGCTGAGCAACCTCAACAAAGCCCTGCTGTCCCTCTGGCTTGTGATGTCCTCTCCATGCTCTGGGGAGGGTCTCTTTTCACAAGCAGGAGGACTCTCCAGGGCACTTCTCATTTCTGGGTTCCTGGCACTATGCATATGCATGGACATGCACAAATAGATCGTGTGTAAATGGGGATTTGCACTTATGACTAATTCTGTCCTCTTTAAAAAAAGAAAAAGAAAAGAAAGGATGATTCCAAAGAAAGCCCAATACCCAGGGCATAACCCCAAAAGGGTGATTGTAGAAAGAAAAAAATCTGAAACAGATTTGGAAGCACCAATATATTGATTACAGAAGACAAATGCATTATAAACAATGAAACCAGAATTTCATCTGAATGAATTGTGGCCACCTTCAATATCAACATGCTGTCATTTTACAAATATCAAAAATGGACATTGTATTTAACTCAATATTCTACAATACTGAAAGGATGGAATCTAGTAGTTTAATACACACATATACTTGAATTTCTAAGTATAGAATGCAGTTCTATGCACACTTACTCAGCAATTAGCCCTACTTTCTGCAATGAGACTTACTTCTGAATAATGCATAGGATTGTGCTGCAAAACACTTCTCACTCAATTTAAGTCATACAATGACTGCATTTGCACATCACAGTAGGCTTGGGTTGGGGAACCTTTTCTGGCTGGCATGCCTGATCTTTATCTCCCAACCCCTACATGGCTAAATGTCACAGGTGGGTGGACCTGTGCACGTGTCAATCATCTGAATCACAGTGACATCAGGTGATGCTGTGCTTTGAAGCCTCAATTGTTGGGACTTCAAAGCAGAGCATAGGACTATTTGATAGCTCTTTTTCAAGCAGCCCTATGCTGCCCTTTGAACTTCTGAAAACAGGAGGTTTAAAGAGGAGTGCAAATCTGCTTGCAAAGGGGCTTTCAGACAGCCACTCACTGAGTTTTGGCTGTGCACACAACTGGAGAACAGGCACATACAGGCAAACTGAGCTGATGAGTGGATGTTAAAATCCTGCTGCTTTTGCTGTGTTCACCAGTTACCACCTGGAGAACTGCTGTGTACAGCCAACATAAAAGGAAACCATACACATTGATCAGCTGACATCACTCCCACATTGGAGTGACATCAGGTGGGGGTGTTTATATGTGTGTGTGTGTGTGTGTGGTTACATGAGCCAAATTTGGCTGCTTGGTGGGCCAAAATTGGCCCATGAGCTGAAAATTCCCTAACCCACCACCCATGGTTTGGACAGAGCACTAAGCCAGGAATTGTGGTTTGTTTCTCCTGTGTGTTAGCAGGGAGGAGAAAAAAACCCAGTGAGGTACATTCCGGTGACATGGAAACTAGGCCAAACCAGGTCTGTTCCTTATGTGCTGACAAATCACAGCAATCCTGTAAGCAGTAAAGATTACACTCAAAGCTCAATAAAATCAAATCCAAATTTCAGACAATCACTCAGCAGATTATAACCCAAACTCAACATCCTCTTGATCAAGAGTTGTCTCTTCTGTAAAATTATTGAAGACCTGAACACAAACTACTGCCCACTGGATACGTCTTCAATACTTGGCAACCAATAAAAATAAGGTTACCATCCAAGCACCACAAACACAATCAGGATGTTCTCTTGACTATGTAATTACATTGCAGTCACTCCATCTTTCAGTTGGCAATGGACCACAGCATAAAATGAGTGAGTAGATGTGCGAGCAAGGATCTTTAGGTGATTACCAATCATTTTCATAAAAATACACAGCTGCTTACAGCACCTAGAGCACCCCATTTTCCATAGATAAACAAAAAAGCTTATCCTGCCCCGGCTCAGTGTTCTGAATGCTCCCACTGACACCACCTGAAAATAGAGAACTTTTATCCATGCATATGAGAGAACATGTAAACCAAGCTTAAATTGTCTTATAATTTTATTCATGATTGATGCCACACAGATTAGTGAATTTTGATTCCTGACCATCTCTAAGACCCGATTTGAAGTAAAAAAAAAAATCCAGTTACAAGAGCTACATCCACACATACACTTTCTCTCAGGATTTGCAGGCATTCATTAAACTTCCATACAAATATCTCAGGAATTAACACCATCAGAACACAATATTTGTTGTATGTTACCTACCCTCTTTGAAACAAATCCACGTTATAAAACTTGTGGAGCTCCACGGAGAATTCTACCATTGCCTGTACTTCACTCATTTTTATGTAGATGCACAAGTCCAAGAACTGTTGTCGGCACCTTATTTACTGCAGAGATGGAACACAAGATATGTGAGATGTACTTACAGCTGATTACTCCATGACCTATGAACAAGTTTCCTGCTTCATACGTACTGTATGTCAGTAATGAATAAATGTTACATAACCCTTTCTGTTTTGCTTATCTGCTTCCCCATACAATAGCAACAGAAACAGATGCTCCAGCTTGACCTCCACCTTCAAAACAAACAATACATTTTCAGTGCAGAACTAGTTGTATACAATACAATGGAACTGATTTTTTTTTTAAAAAAATTGTTTACCTAAGGTGGAAAATCCTAAGCACATCTGCTAGGAAGTAAGCCCCATCAAATTCAATGGAAGTAAAGGTAAAGGGACCCCTGACCATTAGGTCCAGTTGTGGATAACTCTGGGGTTGCAGCGCTCATCTCGCTTTATAGGCCGAGGGAGCCGGCGTACAGCTTCCGGGTCGTGTGGCCAGCATGACTAAGCCGCTTCTGGAAACGCTGTTTACCTTCCCACCGAAGCGGTACCTATTTATCTACTTGCACTTTGACGTGCTTTCGAACTGCTAGGTGGGCAGGAGCAGGAACTGAGCAACAGGAGCTCACCCCGTCGTGGGGATTCGAACTGCCGACCTTCTGATCGACAAGCCCTAGGCTCTGTGGTTTAACCCACAGCACCAAGTAAAATATGTTTAGGATTGGGCTGCAAAGCAAATTTTCATTCTTCAATTACTCTTAGAGCAGTAAAGCACCCCTTATACAGATTTGGGTAATGAAGGGATAAATAAAACTGCCTTGATTTGTATCAGTGGAAAAATACACAAACCTTAATTTTGTGTCTTAACTATGGAGCAACAAAAGAGGCTCATTTTGAAAAGCAACAATAAACTATAGTTTAGTACAGGGGTCAGAAAGGTTTACCTCGCTTGGGCGAGTTCACTCCAGAGGAGATCCCTCTGTGGACTGGATTGCGCGCACATCTGCAATTTCCAGCGTCTGCGCAGATGCAATTTCTGGCATCTGCGCTGATGCGATTTCTGGCACCACAGACGCGAGTCCCCACGCCATGCCGGTTTAGCGCAGCGCACGGGGATGTGCTGAGAGGGCGGCTTGGGGGCCAGTTAAACGACCCCCATGGGCCGCTTGTAGCCCATGGGCCTTAGGTTGTGGACCCCTAGTTTAGTATATGCATGAACATCAAAGAGCTGTGGGCTCCCTTTCTTCCTCTGGAATGGCAGTGAGAAGTTTGGAAACATTTGCTTCTATTTTTCCAAGCTCCAGGGAATTCAGGTTAGGTCAAATAATTCCAACCAACCAACCAACCACAAGTAACACACACACACATACATGCATATATACATATTAAAAAACAACTCTAGGGTACAGCCGCCCCAACCAGCTCAATGAGTAGGGAACGTGCTCAGTCACCTTCAGTTACCACAGAATGTTCAGCAAGAAAAGATTAGGAAAAGCTAGGTGATAGGAAAGGGGCATACATTGCAACATACTGTTGCATAGCCCACATATCAAGTGCATGTTATCAGTTTCTATTGTAATCATCTACATTTCGTTCACCACAAGTAACATAAAAATTAGCACTGCTGGTGCCATGGAACTTTCTTTCCCTCTCTCCTCCCCATATATGCCCTCAAAATCCACTAAGGAGAGGACACTCCAGTAGACACAGAAGGCTGTTGTGCCAGTTGAGTTGCAGCACTGGATACAGCCCTAATTTTCTAACATTAGACTGACCATTATTTCTCCTGAATAGGTCTGCCACTTCAGTATGGAAAACTTAAAATTAATGTGGAATATCCTCTTCTCATTGATATAATGTAATACTAAAGATGTAATGGGAGTTATAAAGGCATGTTACAGAACTGGACACTAAACTATTTAAAAAAACCCAACAAGATTCCTTTTTACCTCTAGTAATAAATAATCCATTTTGATTAAAGCTAATACGCAGTCTTCCAGTTCCTAATTTCTGCAGTAAAGTGCATACTGCTTGCTCTGCAAGAAAAAGAAATCAAATAATTGTACACTGAATGCAAGCCATTGACACAGAAATTGGTGCTCTTATTTTCTTTAATTCCCACTCACCCAGTTCACTAGTCTCATTAAATTATAGTTTAAAGCAAACTATGTTTTAATATGAATGTACAGCATGTTAATGTGCACTGCTCAAAAGTTCCCAAAGCAATCCACCCCTGCTTGTGCAGATGCCTGTGTTGCACAAACCCAGGCTCATGGTTTGTTTTTCCCAGATAAACCTGAAATTGTAACCATGGGTTGCTTGGAGTGAAATGACAAGCTTGTTTTTTCCACAGCAGAAGCAGGGAAGGAGAGCCACAGGAGAAGCAGGGAACTTTGAGCAGTGCACACTAACATGCTGCTCATTCGTGTTGACCTGTACAGTCATACCTTCGGTTACAGCCACTTCAGGTTGTGTGATTTCGGGTTGCACACCACACCGAACCCGGAAGTAACAGAACGGGCTACTTCCAGGTTTCAGCGCTTGCACATGCACAGAAGCGCCAAATTGCATCACACGCATGCGCAGATGCAGCAGCGCGGGTTGCGAACGCACCTCCCGCACGGATCACGTTCGCAACACAAGCGTCTACTGTAGTTTGCTTTAAGCTACGGTTTAATATGAAGTTCCACTGAGGTCACAAAGTTCACTAAGTTAAAGGAAGCATAAAAATAAAGGGTCTACTGTATATGGAAAGCAGCTGATATGTCTTTGGAATGGTTTGAAAAAGCAACCAGTTAATTCACTGCAATTATATACACAACAAATGTTCAGGTTCTGCAATGTTTACATCCATCTAGCACACCCAATATAGGTGATTAAAGGTTGTTGTTTTTACTGCTGAAAGGATAAGGGGTGGAGGTGTCCTATTCCCCATTAATTTTTCACAGGATACACCCCCCCACACACACTTGTAAGGTGTGCATCAAAGTTGCAAATATGTTACTTGTCAGCAAATACTGTAATGCATAATATGCCATGTTTAAGCTAAATGAATTCATTAGCTGTAGTTAGCTTTCTATCCAAATACCTATACCATGTGTTATAGATTAGACACAAACCAAAATGTCAAAGTGGATTAGCCACAAACCAAGATGTCAAAGTATGGCTTAAAGTTGGTTTGAAATTCACGGTTTCCATTAACTGTATTACAGTGGTACCCCGCAAGACGAAATTAATTCGTTCCGCAAGACTTTTCGTCTTGCGGAAATTTCGTCTTGCGAGGCACCGTTTCCCATAGGAACGCATTAAAATTTAATTAATGCGTTCCTATGGGAAAAAAAGTCCGGGGGCCCCTTCCGACCGTCACCGGAGCCTCGCCGCGCCGTGTTTTAAAGCTACAGGGAGCGAACAGCAGCACTGCTGTTCGCTCCTTGCAGCTTTAAAACGTGGCGCGATGAGGCTCCGGTGGGGAGAGGCGGCGTCGGATCGCGCACGGCCATCCAAAATGGCGGCGCGATCCCACTCCGCCCCCCCGCGCACCGGAGCCTCGCCGCGCCGTGTTTTAAAGCTACAGGGAGCGAACAGAAGCATTGCTGTTGGCTCCCTGCAGCTTTAAAACGCGGCACGATGAGGCTCCAGTGCGCGGGGGGCGGCGTCGGATCGCGCACGGCCATCCAAAATGGCGGCGCGATCCCACTCTGCCCCCCCGCGCACCGGAGCCTCGTCGCGCCGTGTTTTAAAGCTGCAGGGAGCCAACAGCAGCACTCCTGTTCGCTCCCTGCAGCTTTAAAACGCGGTGCCGCGCCATTACAGGGAGCTGTAAAGGCTTACCTTTTTCTCCGGTCGGGAGGGGTGTTGTGCATCGCGTCCATCTTGGATCGACTGTGCATGTCTGGAGATCGCAGACATGCACAGTCGATCCAAGATGGATCGGGTCCATCTTGGATCGACTGTGCATGTCTGGAGATCGCAGACATGCACAGTCGATCCAAGATGGACGCGATGCACAACACCCCTCCCGACCGGAGAAAAAGGTAAGCCTTTACAGCTCCCTGTAATGGCGCGGCACCGCGTTTTAAAGCTGCAGGGAGCGAACAGGAGTGCTGCTGTTGGCTCCCTGCAGCTTTAAAACACGGCGCGACGAGGCTCCGGTGCGCGGGGGGGCGGAGTGGGATCGCGCCGCCATTTTGGATGGCCGTGCGCGATCCGACGCCGCCCCCCGCGCACCGGATCCGCGCTGCGCCGCGTTTTAAAGCTGCAAGGAGCGAACAACAGCACTCCCTGCAGCTTTAAAACACGGCGGGGCAAGGCCCCGGGGGGCGGGGGGGATCGCGCCGCCATTTTGGATGGCCGTGCGCGATCCGACGCCGCCCCCCGCGCACCGGATCCGCGCTGCGCCGCGTTTTAAAGCTGCAAGGAGCGAACAACAGCACTCCCTGCAGCTTTAAAACACGGCGGGGCAAGGCCCCGGGGGGCGGGGGGATCGCGCCGCCATTTTGGATGGCCGTGCGCGATCCGACGCCGCCCCCCGCGCACCGGATCCGCGCCGCGCCGCGTTTTAAAGCTGCAAGGAGCGAACAACAGCACTCCCTGCAGCTTTAAAACACGGCGGGGCAAGGCTCCAGGGGGCGGGGGGGATCGCGCCGCCATTTTGGATGGCCGTGCGCGATCCGACGCCGCCCCCCGCGCACCGGATCCGCGTCGCGCAGCGTTTTAAAGCTGCAAGGAGCGAACAGCAGCACTCCCTGCAGCTTTAAAACACGGCTGGGCGAGGATCCGGTGCTTACAGTGGTACCTCGCCAGACGAATTCGTCTTGCGAAAAAGAGCCATAGACGAATTCGTCTCGCGAGTCAACTAAAAACTCGCAAAACCCTTTCGTTTTGCGAGTTTTTCGTTGTGCGAGGCATTCGTCTTGCGGGGTACCACTGTACACTTACACTGTATTACGGTGCAGTTTTACACTGCACTGAACAAACCAGATATAGTTCTACCTCCTCACCTTCACTTACTGCAAAGTGGCAAGCAGTTTTTACTGGTGTTTCCCAGTGGCCTCATATAGGAAATACAGCTTAATTTGGCAAACTGAACTATTATTTAACTGTAGATTTGGGACCTGAACTGGCCTGAAGGCACAGGATTATTAGCTCCAGCTATAGCTATAGATACAAGACCTCTGACAAATGCTTTGTTACAAACAGTATATTATTCTAAGGTATAATTCCACCCCCTTTCCTGTGTCCCATGGAAAGCATACAGCTCAGCAGAAAATAAAATGTACGGTAATTTAAAAATCTTGAAATGGCATTTAGATGGCATTTCTGATCCAAGTGGATTATGTTGGCTCCAAATTCAGTACCAATACTTGGCTCTGGGAAATAGGCAGACTATATTGCCCATTCTTTCTTCAGACTGCAGCATAATGTCTGTTTAAGATTATAAAGGTATATGTGCTGAAAAATCAACCCTGAATTGGGAAATCGGTATTTTCTATAGTATTAGTCACGAAATGTGACCAAATTAAGACTAATAAAAGAAGGTGGTAGAAGGACTGCAAAATGCTCCGGATGCCAATAACCATCTGAAAAGAAAGCTGTTTAAGCAGATTTATCCTCAGTTTCATTGAAATGGCACAAATAGCTCCAGCCTTCTTGGCTATCTTAATTAAGCTCTTGCCCAAAATAATGTCACTCTGCACGATGACCATTCGAAGATTCTATTGTGGTTTAACGAAACAGGCAAAGAAGTTAAAGAAGGAATATATAAGGATATAAAAACAAGGAAGCAACTTTATCCCCCATCAAATGACATCTGCTGAAAAAGTGACTACAGTTAGCTGAGGTTTTCCCATGTTGCCTGTAACATACAGTTCTGACCTAATAGTACATGGGGTGGGGAGCCATACACCCTCAAAACCCTCATTTATATAGATACAAGAGGGGTGGAGAGAGGGTAGAAAAAACACAAAAGGGGGTTACAAAAAAGATAAAGCAGTAAGATTATCACTAAAATTTTATAACTATTTTTAAAACAAAGTGAAGGTTAAAAATCTCAAACTAGACTAAAACAAGTTGTGTCACTACCAACTGATTCTGTTTCCAACCTATACAAGCACATATCAATTGACTTGTTAAATAAGAAGCACAGTGAAGCTGATTAAACTGACCTATTAAAATAGAAGCACACCTGTCATTAAACAGTGGGGTACTGCACTCATGTATTGCTTACAGGTTTCTCATAGGAGTCTGGTTAGTCACTGTAGGAAGCAGGATGCTGGGGTAAATGGCCTTCCTCCAGCAGGGCTTTTTCTTATATTCTTATGAATAAATTGTTTAAAAGTCCATTCTTCATACTTTACCCTTGCAGCCCGTTATAAACTAGAAATAGAATACAGTAGGGTTGTTGGGTTTTTTAAAAAAAAAAAATCTCCCAAGTAATATAAATGTATTCTGAAAAAACCCGTAAAATTATTAAATTAAATACAAATTGAATTTCCATATACCCGGTATGAATCCTTCTGCACATTATTAACCAAAGGTTAAGCCCTTAGAGAAGTCAACAAGAGCTTTTGCATCAGCCTTCCCTGAAGATATATGGAGTATTCTGATAGGACAACTCTTTTGTAAACATGGAAGGAGCGGTTTCCAAATATTCTAACTTCAGGGAACCCTTTTCCAAACTCCTTTGCCAAGGAACCCTTGTCACATAACCCCAAAGCACTGAATAGGATTTTGTGTTATGTTTTAGAGAGCACATTCAGTTTCTGCCTATTGTGTTTTGCCATTCCCCTTCACAAACTGAGTACACAATTCAGAACACATCCAACTCTCTTCAGAAGCTATACGTTGCAAGGGAAATATTGGAAAAAGAGGGCACATTGTTTTGCAGAGCAGCTTGTCCACTGCTGATTTTGTTTGGTTTGTTTTGTAGGAGAATCCGTGATATGGAATGCCCAGGATTCCATAAATCACAAACTGGAAACCAATTGCTTAAATCAACTAAAGTTTAAAATTATATTTTAAAACTTTTTAAAAATGGACAGAAAAAGCTTTAAGTACATACTACTCTTGAGGTCTATACTGTATCAAATTTGACTAACCCCCGCCAAAGGGGAATATTAGCAACTTGTTGATAGCAATAACTGATCATTTTATGTAATATTCAAGTTGGGAGTTGTGTACAGATTAAGTCCCACCTAACTCAAAAGAATTCTTTTTTTTAATCATCATCAAAGTATATATACCGTAGCTTAATCGTTAAAAAACTACCAACAAATTCAAAAATCAAAACAGACAAGTACATGATTGATATGGAATCATACAATTGTTAAAGGAGAAAGATACATTCCTAAAACATTTATTATAGCTTATTTTTTTATTTATAATACTTAACCATAGATGTAAAAAGAGAGAAAAGAATGGCCATGGTTTTATCTTTTACCTAGAAAAGGAGCCTTTGAAACTGAAGTGTTTGATTTATGCCAAACAGTAGACTCTAACAGCAGAACAACACACTAAACTATAGCACATAAATTTGAATACCATACCAAACTTTACTAAGCTCAAACTATGGTTTGCAAATCAACCATGATCTGGAAGCAACCCTAATTCAGTATTAGCTGTGCTGCCTGATAGCAACTCTCCAGGGTTTCAGACAAGAATCTTTCTCAGCCCTACCTGTAGATGCTTGGAATTAAACTGGGGATCTCCTACATGCAATGTATGTGCTCTACTACTGCCCCTGTCTCTTTCTTTTTATACATTACCTGTTTTCCTAAAGAGAGTACACATGTGTAAATTGGATACTAATTGGATACTAATCTGGTGGCAATTTGCAAATCAGGTGCACCAAACAGCAAGTTCAGACATAAAAATATAGCTTGGCTTTATTCCCAAACCATCTCTGTAAATATGGGCATTAGGTTTGCTTACACTGAGTTCCACTTTTATTTTAAACCAGATTCTATTTTTCAAGAGAGACATGAGACACTTCATATACTTAAGCACACTAACCAGAAGTAATACCCACCTTCGTTAAATTAAAATTTTCCACTCTCTGCCTACCCAGAAACTTGTGTGTTTCATTTAACTCTTTGGACAATCTGAATTACAAACCAGACTAACGTCTCAGAAATATGGGAATACCAATGTTTCAAAATACTAAGTGTGTAATCTGATATCTGTAGCACCTGTATAGGATTTATTTCAGACCGCAAAAACATCTGGGAACTGAGTTTACAAGGTGGCCCCATGGCTACCAACATCCAGGCTACTTTTTGTACTTTTTTCTTTCTTTGCTCATTTCCCCACTCCAATTTGCATAATATCTTGCCTGAGGAAAAGCTGCAGAGAACTTAAAAATTTGACAGTTTCATAACATTTTGATTGGTTATAATGAATTTATGTTTCAACAGTGGATTCTGGATTTCTGTTCTTACGGACTAGTTCTAGAATAAAATGTCATCTGCTCACAGCCTTAGCCTCTGAGCACCTCCCACCTTTGCTTATCCACATGCTATATATGGCATAGGCCACACAAAATAATTAATGCTTTGCACAAGCATTCATTTTGTGCAGCTTATGTGCTAGGGTGGATATATCAATGGTTAAGAAAAAACTAAAAACAAAGGTAGCCATTAAAAAAAAATCCAAAATACACAATTGGATTTTGATTAACACACAACTCCGGTTGTTTATCCAATTGGCACATGTGTACTCTCTTTAGGAATACAGGTAATGTATAAAAAGAAAGACAGGGGCAGTAGTAGATCAGTAGTAGAGCACATACATTGCATGTAGGAGATCCCAAATTTAATTCCAAGCATCTACAGGTAGGGCTGGGAAAGATTCTTGTCTGAAACCCTGGAGAGTTGCTACCAGGCAGCACAGCTAATACTGAACTAGGGTTGCTTCCAGATGATCTGTTTATGGAGTATTCATTCTGATTTGTTTGCAGGGAGATTATATGACAGTTCTTCAAGCAATTGTTATTCCACACTTTCCAGGGCATTTCCACATCACTTTGCAATGGACGGGGTGAGCTTGTTGAGCAAGTGTGTCAAATCAATTTTAATGGTACAACCCGGATTTGCTGGTATTAAATTGAATCTCACCTGAAATTAGTGACAGCCTGGAAGCAGCCTAGAAGGACCAAAGGTCTGACTCAATACAAAGCAGCTTCCTACAGTACGTAGAAATCCTAAAGCAAGATCCACCAAGATGAGTGGGTTAGGATCTAGCAGATCTCTGGCTGAAGTAGGAGGTTCTCAAAGGGCTATGATGATTTAACCCCCATCCTTTGCTCAGCAATATTTATGCCAGAGTATCCCCCTTATCCTGGCTCAGCCAGGAACCAGGTGACTGAGCCAAGGCAAGCTTGGCACATCTTAAGCCTGCATAAGCCCTAGAATAAGGGGTTTTCCAGGTATGGGTCCAAAGTAGGAGGACTGAGGCTGGATCCTATGCCTGTTCAGCTTGGTGCATGACCTGGCAAATGACCTGGCAATGTGGTATAAATTAAGCCCGCAGAAAGGGTGGTGTAACTCAAACACTATTTCAAAGGCTTATTTTCCTTCTACCAGTCTTAGGCTGGCTCAGCTAGCAGTAGCTCCACTGCTAAATGGAGTTTGGATCTGGTGTAACTTTACACTGGCTTAAATTTACAGTCTTCCTTTATGCCAGCTTCTTGTGTATAGGATTGTTCCATAATGTACCGGTACTTCATGTTCTAAACTAGAATATGCTTTATTAGTTAAAACAAGTGGGCCAACTTAATATTATTAAGTACACCCAAGTGAACTTTTTTCAGTCCATTAACTAATGTAGTCCCTATGGAATTGGCAAAGACTTTATGTACAGCCCCTAAAAAGCTTTATATACTAGCAAAAAGCTCGACTTATTTTTATGAGGTATCGGGTAGCTTGGAGAGTTAAACTGAGGACACCATATTACATTAGGAATGCTAGGAATTTGCACTGATATAAAGCCATACTTGAGGGCCCTGGAGGGAGGAAAAAATGGTAGAACAGCATGAAGTGTTATAATCACAGGTAAGCTTAGTAAAGTTGTACTTGGCTACAGTACAATGAATGAAGCAGCCATGCCTTTCCTACTCCTTTAGATTAATGAACTAATAAAGAAATATACATCCAAGGTCAAAACGCCTTGGTGATATCACAGAACAAAAACAAGACAAAGGTTTGTTTTTTAATATAAAACGACACAAATGGTTCTCTGTTATGGTTGCCCTGCTGAATTATAGAGAAGTATGTGTAAGTTATTTAAAACAGGGCAACCCTCCCCCCCCCAATAAAAACACCCACCCACCCAAAGAACACCCTGGTACCCTAGAATTCATGCAGGATGCATAGGGAACCAGTTAGAGAAATAGGACAAATTTCCAGGTTTCTCGCGACGTTTAAAAATAGAGCACAAACAGAAACAGAGAAAGGTAAAACGAAACACACGAACTGCCAGGGTTTACTGGCTCCCTTTTAGCTGAGGCTTTCAACCAAACTAAAGAGGATTCGATTGGAGTGGGATAAGACTGGATTGGGCCGGAAAGACTCCGGAGAGAGAAAAAACTCACACTCTCTCTTTCACACAGAGACGCTCACTTCTGCTTGGAGTAAAAAGGAAGTGCTTTTTACATATTTTTTAAAATGAGGCTTCTAAACACTCCACACATCTTTCCCAGCTGCTCCCCTTCCTGTTCACCTTCTATGGGCGCAGGAAACATCCACCTCAGCTCTAACGACGCCCTGCTCCGTCGCAGTTTTTCTCTCCACACAGACACCTAATTCACAAGCACCGCCGACTCACCTGAGGGAAAGGAGCAGCAGCAGCAGCAGCACCGGACACCGGCCTCCCCCAGGGAGAGGCGACTACCTGTCGGTCCTCTCACTGCCGCCGCCACCACCACCTCCTCCTCCCGACTCGACGCTCCTATCCGCTGCCGCTTCTAGAGGAGCCCAGGCCTCAACAGAAGCCCCGGAGTGGCGTAACGCAGGCATCCGACGCCGGCGCCCCGCTCGGCCGGCAGGGCGGCCCGCGTTCCGACCGCGCGCGCTCTCCTCTTCTTCCTCCTGCCGCTGCTATTGCTCTCGCCTGGGGAAAGCGGCTAGGAGCAAGGAGATTCCGCCGGCCACCACCAACACCGCGACCGCCCGCCGCCGCCGCCGCTTCCTGCTCGCGAGCAAGCAAGGCAGCGCGGGCAATGAGAGGCGGCGGCCACCGCTGGCGAGGGCTGGCAGGGAGCGCCCGAGTTAGGCAGGGAGGAAGGGCGACTGCGGCATCCTCCTTGAGGGCTCCCCTCTGACTGTGGCGGTGCTTGATCTCCGAGATTCTCTACAGCCGCTCCCGCTTTCCTGGAGATCTGGCTCTAAGATCCTCCTCCTGCCGCTGCTTGCTTGCTTGCTGGCTGGCTGCTCCCTCCCAGCTCGAGCTCCCCCTGCTGCTGCTGTGTGCGAGGCACCGGCTGGGCTACACACAGTGTGGGTCGGCGGGCTGCTGGTGCTCCACACACACCCCACCGGCAGGCGACCAAACAAGCAAGCTAGCAAAGAAGTGGGAGAGTGAAGTAAACAACAACAACAACAAGAGCAAATGCAAGCTGCCCTCGAGGCACATTTGGGGATTGCCGCGACTGCTACTCGTCGCCTTGTCGTTCTTCCTTACTTTGTCTCCGGCCAAACAGAAAGCGGAAAGATGATCACCTCTTCTTTCTCCTCCTCCTCCTCCCTTCACCTGCAATTCTGCCTGGCCCGCAGGGTTTTTCTCATCGGAGGTCTTCCCTGCATGCAAATTTTCCTTGGAAGGACCAGTGAACCTGTGCAATGGCTTCAAGAGTTCTTGCAAGCAGCCGCAGCGCAGTTAGGCCAAGTCACACGGTCACACCACCTACTGGCTTCTTTTGCAGCGCAAGCCGGCCCTCGAAAAGTCTCTCTGCAAAGTGCCTTCTCAGCAGATACTTTTAATTGCACAAGGCATGAACATTCCCAGAAAGCAAAAAAAAAAAAAAAAAAAAAAAAAGAGGGCAGTGCAAAAGCAGCAAGATCATTGCGTGAGTCACAGGCGCGATATAGGAAGGAGAAGGTAAATTCTCAAAAATATTCTCTAAATGTTCAAAAGGGTCAGGCAGATTATGGTAGATACCGCAAGAAAGTACGTAATCTGGGAGCAAGAGTCCAAGGCACACTTGAAAGGGTTCTCTCCAGTAAGATGTTTTTTTAAGGATTTAGGAATGTTCTCTCCCAACAAACCACACACAACCAACAATCTACCTTTCCCTTCTAATCAAGATGTAGCACCAGAAAAAACAAGCAAAAACTTGAGAAGCTGATAAGGGTTTCGCCATAAGAATTTTTGTAAATGAGAATGCTTAACCTCTGCCTTGTCAGAAACAAGTTCTAGCGTACATACTCTTAGCCCTACAGGTGGCTTGTAAACACAGAATTTTCCTTCGTGGGTGGTTTTGTTGTACAGACGCATTCTGTCTGATGCAAGAGAATTCATATAACTAGTTACAATAGTGAATATGGGTAGCTATATTGCACTTTAGAGTACTTTACTCAAACCATATCACATATCCTATTCCAGCAATTCTGAAACCCACTGTGCAAAGTCCTGTAGCTAGATATTATCCCTCAGTATTTACTGATGGAAAAATGAAAGCTAAGAGTTAGTGGCTTGTCTCAGGCCCCCTAGTGAATTGTGGCATGAGTGAGTTGTGAAGAATAGGTTGAATAAAAAGAGCAACCCAAGTTGGACTGTGCTCAGACTGAAATAATGTGTGTGAAAAGTCATGGTGGCATGTAGGCCTTTTGTTGAAAATATTTGTGATGGCCAGTGTGAAATAAAGCTAGGTATTCCCAACTAAAAATAGATTTTTTGGAGTAACGTAACAAAAATAATGGTGAGCAATATGGATGGGAGCAGCTTAACAGGATGTCTTATGTTGATTTTGAAAAAAAAAGATGGTCAAAGTTACGGACTTGATCAGGGGTCAGTAACCTTTTTCAGCTGTGGGCCAGTCCACCATCCCTCAGACCATGTGGTGGGCCGGACTATATTTTTTTTTGGGGGGGGAATGAACAAGTTCCTATGCCCCACAAATAACCCAGAGATGCATTTTAAATAAAAGCACACATTCTACTCATGTAAAAACACGCTGATTCCCGGACCATCCATGGGCCGGATTGAGAAGGTAATTGGGCCACATCTGGCCCATGGGCCTTAGTTTGCCTACCCCTGGACTTGATGGTAGTGATTCACTTTGGAATGCCTTTGAATGATTCTCATTGTTTTGATAATTTTGTGGTTTTGTCATATTAATACAGTAGCTTCCCCTGTCTTTCAATCCAAATGTGTTTGATCTTTGGGTTTTATGTGAATAGGGACAAATGCTTCCTTTCTAAAATATCTGTGCATATTGTGCCTAGGTATAGTGTTGTAGCTAATACAGAGGGGGAGGGACAAGCTAGAAGTGATGTGAAATGCATTATTGCATTTCACTTGTACTTTCAAACAGTAAGACACAGGGCTTGAGTGCGTTGCAGGCACTGTGGTAAGTGCTGCACCTACAGTAAGTTGCCGTCCAGTATGCCCACCCCACCCCCCAGCTACGCTAGTGGTTTGAATCCAGATTATAAAAGAATGGAACGCCACTCATGCAGTGGGGCTTTCCTGGCTCCTTTACCCCTACCCCTTCCACAACTACGTCCTCCCAAAGCTGCTCCTGAAGGTCACTGGACTGTCTGGAACTGTAGGGGATGGGGCACAATGGGCTCCAGCAGGGTGGGAAAATGGGAGGAATTCAGGATACTGTCTTGCGGAAATGCTTTATCATCCGCCTAAGACATCTCTGGATCAAAGCCATACTATTACAGCTGAGTCACTCACTTGCTGTTGGAAGCATTCCTCCGCTGTATATATTACAGTACATATGCATTGGTTTGCTTTCTGGCGTATCGTTTCCTGTGCTGGACATTCCTCTTCCCTTGCATGGCATGATGCACAACTATTGCAAACAACCAGGGCTGAGTGTAAATGCTGGATATTTGACGACATTTTATTTGAAGACAGTCACATATTTCATGAAGGTTCAAGAATTTACCTGGTTCCAACTTAAAAAGTTTTTAAAGATAGCTGTGCTGTTTGTTTAGTTGTTGCTGTCACTTGATTTCTCCCTTTAATATTGTAACTATAGACACTCTTGGATGTTCCAGGATAAATAAATACTGGTAAGCAAATAAATAAATAAATAAATAAATGGTCAATTACTGTATATAGACTATAATTTCTATGCTGCTCTTTGACATAAGACCCTAGGGCAGCAACAAAAACATAAAACAATAAACATAAAGGACAGTAAAATCATCAGCAATCTGTCAATTTCCTAATAAACAAGCCTAAACCTCACCTTTAAAGGGGCTGAACAAGGAGGTGATTGTTCAACTGGAGACTAGAGCTAAACAATGTTGTTGCCAGCCAAACCTCTGGAGAAAGTGTGTTCCACATCCAGTGCACTGGGCTGAGACATTCCTCCCACAGGTCATCAGCTCTCAGACTTCATTTTGCACTGGAACTCCCCAGCAGATCTGAAGTCGCAAGTATGGAGAGAGATGCTCCCTCTGGCAATCATATCCCAAGCCGTTGAGGATTTTATAGGTCCAAACCAAAATTAGGTCAGTAGTAAATAGCTGTTCCTATTTTATCTGCAAGCCGCTTTGAGCTACCCTTCAGGAGAAAAGGTGGGGAATAATAATGATAATGATAATAAGCCTGTGCCAGTCTTTGCGGACCAAATGTTATCTGGTCTCTAGGCATAAAACCCAACTAGATTCCGAGGTCCTGCCTTTTGTACTACCTGCAGCCTCTGAACCATCTTCAGAGCACATTGCAATAGTTTTATACAGGAGATTACTAGAGCATGATTTACAGCAGCTGGACTTATCCCTGGGTTTCCAGTAACAATGTGGAGTTTAGGAGTATGTACCTGAGGGAGTGCAATCTCATTTAAAACAGGCTGCCTACTTGATTCCCAACCTTGGGAATTGTGCAGAGCAGTATATAATTTTAATTTAGTCATTCACTTCATTCTTCAGTTGTCGAATAACAACAGTTCTCTGTGCAAACTATCAGAAAAATTATTTTAATCCGTTACAATAAACCGAAAAATTCAGAAGAAGCAAATGAAACTATAACTTTTTTAAATATATAAATATAAATTGTTTTGCCTTTTGTAAAATGCCTTGAGCTTTTTTTTACAATCAAGCGTTGTATACATTTTATGAAATAAATAAATAAAAGAAATGATAAATGTCACAATGGTTACAAATTAATACGGTTGGCTGCTGTGAAAACGGAGTGCTAGACTAGATGAGCCTTTGGCCTGATCCAGCAGGACTCTTTTATGTTCTCAGCCCCTAAAATAGACAATACAGGCAACATTTAACGCAAAATGATGTAAAACATAAACAAATTGCCGGTTTTGAAATTGAATATTCACATTCATAATTGATATAGTAGATTCATTGGTTAAAAAGTGCTTCAGAATAACTGTAGATTCATATTGTTAATTATGCCATCAGTAAAAAGGAAAATGCATAATTAAATATGAGGATGAATAGGCAGCAAAATCTGTTTCAATTAAATCCTCATCATAAACTATCAATCTGTTATGAAGTCATATCCACTTTTCATATATGAAGAAACACCACTGAGTCATTATGCCCATCAATTGTGTGTATCAATTAAATAATTTGTGAGTGTCATCTAGATTAATATACAAACCCAAGAAGCTTTCACAAATCAAAATTTAGTTGCTCCAAATTTTAAATTTATTGGAAATACATATATTTTAGTAATTCTGTAATGTTTTTAGCAATGAAACAGCTATCGGTTTTGTGTACTGATAGCATATAGTCAAAACACATTGGGTTCAATGGCAGATTGCTAAAGTCATTTTTCCAGGAACCATGCCTCCTTTCTGCCCCCTTTTTATTTTTTGGCCACGTGCATAAAGCCAAATGCCTGCAAGTTAAATGCACAGAAGTTGTGTGCTTATTGTATTTATATTCAGTTTGTAAAACTGGCTATATATTTTTTGCACTTCACATCATTGTGTATTTAATGCACGTTGCACGTGCTATCTACAGTATTTGGAGAGCTGTTTTTCATAATGGTGACTTATATAGTGGCCCTGCACAGTTGTAATTGACGTCTCTCCCTTCTCTATTTTTTCCTCCCTATTTTGTTTACAAGAGGCCAGTCCTTTGTGCTTTGTGTGTGCACACATTGTTCCAGGATAAAAATCAACGAGGAAAACTATTCAATATATTATTCACATTTAAAGAAACCTTACCTAATGTTAAATAATTGTTGATTTTTAAAAGTTGGTCTTATCATTTTACTGTGAGGCTGTGATCCTAGGAGTAAGCCCCACTTGCCATAGGAGGAGCAAAGTAGTTACTATCTCTGAATACAACACAGCCTGCTTCTGATGTCATATTCTAACAGTATTTACTATTGGAAACTTCAATGTAGTGGTGGCTTTCAGGTTAACTTCAATGCAGGTTAAAGGTTAGGAGTGGGCAGTACCGCTTTGTGGTGGTCCCAGTCCTACTGGATGGCATCTCCAGATGATGGTGTTTGGTGTCAGTGGGGCATTTAGTCTTGTGGAGCCTTCAGTGTCGGGTGTCGCAGAGTTCAATTTTACCCACCATGTTGTTAAGGTAGATACTGTTCAGCATCTGCATAAAACTACTGAGTGGGGTCACATGGAGCTTTGGAGCGCGTTGTTAGCCATGTGCTGGTGATAACGAAGCACTTGTATTTGCAAGTGCAGCCGTAATAATGGCTTAGTAATAATGCATGATGAGCAATTTAAACTGAAGCTTAATACATTTAAGACTAAAGGGCTGTTAGTGAATGGTTCCTTGGACTAGATGAGTGGGGCTTGGCTGCTCTGGATGAGGTTACAGTGCAAAGTAGCACATATTGGAGATACTTGTGGATCCATTATTGTCATCTAAGGCAAAAATGGCCTCGGTGGCATGGCATGCCTTCCAGCTGCTCCAGCCAGTAGCCTACACTTTGCATTAATCTATCCTGAAGGTTACCAATGTGCTATATGTGGGGCTGCCTTTGAAAATGGTTTGGAAACTGCAGCCGCTGTGCAATTCAGCATCCAGACGCAACCTGCTGTGCAATTCAGCATCCAGGACCTGAGCGTATAACATCAATCATGGCGGAGCAGCGCTGGCTAACAGTTAGTTTCTGGGCTCAATTCCAATGCTGGTTTTGACCTGTAAAGCCTGATGCGACTCAGGACCCCAGAACCTCAACGATCACCTCTCCCCACATGAACCAACCCAGACAGTGTTAATCATCTGAGACCCTTCCCCATATGCCCTCTTTGAGGGAGGTGTGGAGTGTGAAGACCCAAGACTAGATCTTTTCAGTGGTGGCTCCCTGGTTATAGAAAAACATTTTGTTATTTAATTGGGAGGGTTATGAATTATGTCTGTGGCCTTTTGTGATTGTGTGTTTATCCTTTCAACTGGATGGGTAGGATTTGTTACACACACACACACACACACACACACATATATATATATTTGAATGAGAACTTTAGGTCTTATTTCTATTTTTATATTTGATTTGAATTTTTTTAATTTCACGGTAAGTTGCTTTGAGACATGTTTGTGTATTAATTAAATACAATAAATAATGATAAAGTTGTCAAAAAATGAAAATGAATTATTAGAAAGCAGATTTCATTCAGCTTGGTCGTGGTTAATACCACTTAAATCTACTGGATAGCTCTTCTCCTCCCTATTACAACATCAGAACTATTAGACAAAATATCACAATATTGGATAATCATTCTAAAGGCTATACTGTACATAAAGTTGTTTTTTTTTAATCTAAACAAGAAAGTGATTTTTGTGTGGGAGCTTTGATATGAGTTGTAGTTGTTCCATTTTTCTGCGTTTAAATTTTTCAAACTTCACTGTTGGGAATCATGCAGCTAAAAAAATCTACAGTGCCTTTTCGCCACAAGAGTCATTCTATCCTAGCAGAGCACATTCTGCATTTAGCAGTAAAACAAAATTAGGATAGTGGAAGGGAAATGGGTAGTATGTGTTCTAGCCTCCAGTATTGGAATACAAAGAACAGCTGATAAAGAGAATGTGAAGTAGGTCAAGTTATTGTGCGAACTACTTTCTCCCATGCTACAATAAAATCTGCCTTGCCTTCTTGCTTTTATTTTCGTTCCAGGGGAAGTGGTGTACTGGCATACTCTAGCAGAGACAATTCGGGCATAATTTAAATCTATGCTAGTTTATTTAAAGACCTATCGGAGCTTCTTTAAAAATGGGTCATTCAGGTGGTGTACCAGTTAGGGTGCATGCTATTTGTCAGTTTTGGGAAAGGGACAGGAAGAACCCAGGAATTAAAATCCAATCCTGCTCTCTTGAATATAAGTTGTGCTGTGTTCAATGGGGCTTACTCCCTAGTAAGTTTATTCAGGACTAGTACATTAACCCTGTTAAATTAACGGGCGCTAGAACATATGTGGTCAAACTGTTGCCCTAGCAACGTCGGGGACATGCGCAGAGCTGACTGAGCGGCTCTCGCTAACAACGCGAGAGCCGCATGACGTAGCCAGCTCCGCGCATAGCATCCCTGTTGCCCTAGCAACATTGGGAACACGTGCAGAGCGTCTCTGCGCTCCAAGTCCCAACGGCTGTCCGTGGGGCACATGCGCAGTAGCGCAATCCCACGGACACAGGGACTGGACGCAGAGACACTTGCACTTTATTATAGGTGATTTCAGACTATGGCTGCAGCCAACTACATAGTTTACCTGGAAGTAAGTCAGTGGATTGCATTATAAATCTACTTTACTGACTTGAATGAAACCACATTAGTAAATACAATGTGCCTTTCCATTCAGACAGTTTACAGCTGCGTTTTATGCAGTTAGGCAAATCCAAGCACCTTCATTTAATTGAAGATAGGTGTACCTGTACTTAATTTTGTATTGAAATGGCTATTAATTGGGACTAGAATAGGCTATAATGTGTGTTCGTGTATTCAGTGAGCTTGAATACTTACATGAATGAGCACTAATAAGTAAGAAATATTATTGTATAATCCATTGTAGCTGGTGTGCAGTTCAAGTTGGAATACATGCCACCTCAGAAAAGATCTTGTAGAAATGGAAAAGGTTCAGAACACCAAAATGGTCAAAAGGCTAGAGCAACTCCCTTATGAGGAATAGTTACAATATTTGCAGCTTTTTACTATAGAAGAGCCACGAGTGAAGGTGGGACATGATATGAAATTAAAATTGTGTGAGAGAAGAAGAGAATAAGTTTTCATCCCTTATAATACTGGAACAGAGGAATATCTAACAAAACTGAATGTTGGAAAATTCATGACAGTCAAAAGAAAGTACTTCTTGAACACAGTACAGTACCAAATTAAATTCTGAAATTCACTCCAACAAGTAGTAGTAATGGCTACCAACTTGAATGGCTTTAAAAGAAGATTAGACAAATTCATGGAGGGTATCTGTGGCTGCTAACCACAATGGCTATGTTCTTCCTCTGCTGCTGGAGGCACTATGCCTCTGAATGCTGGTTGCTGGGAATCACAGGTGAGGAGAGTGCTGCTGCTCTCAGTTTAGCTTCTGTGGGCTTCCCATAGGCATCTGGTTGGCGGCTGAAGTAGACAGGCCTTTGTTCTGATGGAGCAGGGCTCTTGTGTTCCAGCATGGTGTTGAGAAAGAAGATAGCAGTTTCTCTCTCTCTCTCTCCACACAGCAAAAAGAGTACACATTTGTCGACTTTTACTTTTAACTATGGATCGCTGTTAAAAGTGCATTTGCTGCCACAAGGTATAATGATAGCCACCAACTTGGATGGCTCTAAACAGTAGCTAGACAAATTCATGGAGTCTAAGGCTACCAACGGCTATTGTCACAATGGTTTCCGAGTATACCTACCAAATGCCAGTTGCTGGGAATCCTAGGAGAGGAGTGTGCTATTGCAGTCGGGTTCTGCAGGTGGCCTCCCTGTGGGCACCTGGTTGGCCACTATGAGAATAAGATGCTGGATTAGGTGGGCCTTTGGGTCTGATCCAAAAGGAGTCTTCTTATATCCTTAAGGGCCTATTTTCATTTTTTCATTGTCTTGGACAATAGTTTTTATTACAATAACTACCCAGTGTTTTCTTTAACTCATTCCCTTTGCCCTCGTCTCTGCTACAGGTGTCCCTAAGCTTGCGTCTCTCTGTTAACCCTCTCCTATTTTGTTCCACTCCATAGCTATGTCTCTCCGCAGCCCCATCTCTGTTAACACCCAATTTTCTTTTTCTGCGAGCCATGTTGCTCCCTTTTTTCCTCTGTGTACCTTTAGCACTCCTTTCTCATAGTTTGTACACTCATCTCTGCTTCTCCCATTTTCTTCCTCTTGCTATGGGTCGCTTCACACTTATAATTCAGTCCCTGCTTTTCTCCCCTTGGCCTCTGCTTCTCCCCTTCCCCTACTTATTTTCCCCCTGCCCCTTGCTTGAGTTCTGTGGCAGCAGCGTAAAGCGACTTTCCTCTTCCAGCAATCCATACAGTGACACAGGTGAGGCATGCAATATGGCCGACTGTCTGGAACAGCCAGAGCCAGCTGTACAGCACACCTCTACATTTAGCTGGGGTAGAAGGGGAGCAATACAAACATGTTTTGATGTTTCAACAGAAGTTGGAAAGGGCCACAGACAACAGGTAATTTGCACTTTCTCTGTGGGAATTTCAGTGAACTCGAGGGTGTCCTGTTGGACAGGCTTGTTTATAGTTCAATCCTATGCATATTTATTGAAAAAGCAAGTTTTACTCTGTTCAAAGGGGCTTTCTCCTAAATATGTGGGCATAGGATTACAGCCTTGGAGTTTGAACCAGGACCCTCTATGGATTAGTATAGGCCCTCTTGCATAGGAAGCTATGCTTATACACCAGTAATGTGTTCAATAAATGGGTTGCAGCCTTTCCCACACACATACCAGAGGCATTTAAGATGTTCATCTTAATCTGCCAGGATAATCTGCCTTTGATAGTTGACTAATTATTAACAGGAAGTGGCTTGAGTTGTTCTTAGGCTTGTTCTTAGACACTATTGCCTTAATCTGGAGTTAACTATCCTTGGCACACCATCAGAACCAGAGTCTGATGACCTTCTGGGCACAAAGCAAGCAAGACACACTAATTTCATACTGACTTTCAACTTGATTTCAAAATTTCTTTTTTTATTGTTAATAGACTGTCTAAGGAGACTTAACAATATTGGGAGATCCACAGGTTAGCCACCCCTGATTTAAAGCATTGCTGCCCATGTCTTCAGCTGAAAATGGCACTCACCATGATTTACAGATATTGGCTATAAGAGCTCACAGACTTCCAATCTAAAAAGGCCCCTGCTCCAGGCTGGCTGTATCTTTGAAGCTTTCCTGTTAAGGGAATAGGAAAACACTACAGCACTTTGGTTGAGATCCCACAAAATGAAGGAACGTAACTATCATATTTATGCAAGTGGACTTCTTGTACACTTATCCCAAGTGTGTTTTGTGTCTCAGTTTTTGATACCATATTGCATTGGTCAAAATCGGTGTCACTTGAGTGGTCATGCATACACATCTTTCCTTCTGCTTCAGATGTATAGAATCAGTGTGTCCTGCCATCCACTCACCAAAATTATTCCTAAATTGCGCACATTCTGTATACAGGCCACCTTTTTATTATTATAAAGGCTGCTAAAAGTGGTCTTCTCTGAAATAACTGCCTCTTATTGATTGATTGGTTGATTGATTGATTGAAGAATGATGTTTGTAATATATATTTACTTTTAAAAAGTATCCCTGCCTTTCACGAGAGGCAGAGAATCTTACACTTCTGTAAGAAGAAATGTGCACAGACTTTGTGATGTAATCCAATAAATTCCACGTTATCTGCATCAACCAGAACAGATTTAAGATATTCTAATGGTTGCCACAAAAACATGTACTAAGGCTGCTAAATCTATTCCAATCAAAACGCTGAAACCATGGTGGTGGCATCAGTAAGCGACAATGATAAAACAACTCTTTTCAGTAACTAGAACACACTTGGAGAACATGAGGTTGGCGACATATTTCCTCCTCATTTTCACAGATTACTTTTTCAGATGAAAAACATCTTACCTGCTTAGCCTAATTCCTTCCAAATCTAATTAGCACACATAGAAGTCAGGCTAGCATATCAATTAGATGCAATGTGCATGTATTTATTTTAGCTGTGCGCCACCTTCCCTCCACAAACCTCAGAGCACTGATTTAGACTGCGATTCTATACACATTTACCTGGGAGCAAATATTTAATTCGATGGGGTTTGCTTCTGAGCAGGCAGGTGTAAAATGGCACAGGTAAGTATCACACCAGCCGTGTGAGGGGATTTAGACTGAGATGGTGACTCAGTGAGGTTCATGGTTTGAACTGGGCGGCTGTGGCACATTCAAGACCAGCACTGACTGCAGCCTCTACTGTTTGTGTCTATATCCTTTCTGCCACTTTGGTACATTTCAGTGCAAACGTTCCTACCCTTTGTTTTATACAGTTAACGTCAATCTAAGAAATCAACGAAATCCTCAACAGAGTATGTTTTCTTCTTGTGCCCATGGCCAGGCTATGCAGAGTTCTGCTCGGTTACTCATTATTAGGGAGTGGAGAGAGTCACTTGTTAAAAACTATACGCAGGTGAGGATATGCAATTCCACAGTGTTGAACAAGTTGCCAGCACTATTGGGATTTTACAACTGCAGTAGGTAATGGTCCTGAAAAGCTTCAAAAGTATCAAAATAATAAGAGTAACAAAAGAAGAATAGTATACAGTGAAATCTTTGTTCTTGAACTTAATCCTTTCCGGAAGTCTGACTCCTGAAACTGTTTGAAAACCAAGGCGCAACTTCCGATTGGCCGCAGGAGCTACTTGCACTCAAGTGGAAGCCGTGGTGGATGTTCGGCTTCTGAAAAACGTTCCAAAACCAGAACACTTACTTTCAGCGTTTGGGAACCAATTTGTTCATAAATTAAGCAGTTCAAGAACCAAGGTACCACTGTATTGGTGGAACAGCAATTTGTCCCAGTTCTAAATACCAACTTGCTAGTACAGTGGATTGTAGGATTGGACAGTTACCCTGTAGTACTAACCCCAGCTACCTGGAAGTAAGACCCACTAAATTCAGGAGGATTTACTTCTGGGTAGACATGGATAGAATTGCAGGATTAGTTCCAAAACTAACAGAAACCAGCCTAGTTTCCAGGTTTGATGTGAACTCAAATACTTGTTTTCTTTAAGCTGAAACATTTGTTACTAATTGATTTCATGTTTAATTGGACCTTTATTGAGCTTTTTATAACACCATCTATTTAACATAAATGAACATTTTTTTCACACTGAAATCTAGTTTCAGAGATATACTTTATTAGCAGAAAAAGAATATCAATATTTTACAAGGCTTCCTTCCTACTGTTTAATGCAGTTGTGTTATTTATGCTATCTTAAAAATAGACTGAGGAAAATATATATTTTTATAAAAAAACACACATTGATTTTGCTTTCAAAAGCTGAATGTAAATCATCTGCTTGAAACAATACTATACTGTATAAAACTTTGCCTTGTAACTTGTTGCTCAGAGTTTGATGTATCCTTTGCCCTAAAGCCACAGCGGGTGGGGAAGATGTCTACTCCAATTAAATCCAAATCTCCTCTGTGCCTTGCACCTAATGATACCTTTCTTGCATTTTATTTTTTTTAGGTTCCAGAGTATCCCTGTCTCCCTGTCAGTATAAATCATCAGCAGAATATCAGTTTCATCAAGGTAAAACTTGTCTGGTTATTCTTAAAGAATGTATTTTATCTCTATAACGTGATGTCATATCTGCTTATTAGTTTTGCTTGTATTTGAACGGTTGTAGATCTTGGTTGGTGTTTTACAATTACTATGGATTCTTTTAATCACTTGGTTGTGTATATGTTTTGCATATGAGTGTAGCAAGTAGGTTTGTGGTCTCTCTGTTAGTAATCGTGAAAGGAAGGAGCAATACCCCCCACTGTTCATTTCTGTTGCAGCCCCTGATTTCTGGGCTTTGGAAAAGTTTCCATACCCTGCTGCATGCCTGCTCTTTTCATATTGTCTTTGGATGTTCCAATAGTGTGCTTTACCCTCCCCTTCTACGCTGAATTGGTGTAGGAAACAGTGGCTGTTCTGCCTCTCAGCATAGTTTGTGTATAGGAGCACACTCTCAGTTACATGGGGATACAGTGGTACCTCGGGTTACATACGCTTCAGGTTACATACTCCGCTAACCCAGATATAACGCTTGAGGTTAAGAACTTTGCTTCAGGATAAGAACAGAAATCGTGCTCTGGCGGCAGCAGGAGGTCTCATTAGCTAAAGTGGTGCTTCAGGTTAAGAACGGACCTCCGGAACGAATTAAGTACGTAACCAGAGGTACCACTGTATTGAAAGTTAAGAGTGCAATTTTAGTTCAGCTGGAAATATATTGCATATGCACAAATCTATATAGTAACTTTTTTATTAAAAAAAAAACCCTATGATTTGGTTGAAATGTATATTGTAGTATTTTTCACATGTAGCGGGAAGAATAAAACATTGGCTATCTAGAGATTATTATGTGCTAAATAATTTCCCCAGATGAATAGTAAAATCTCATTGGTAATATTTTGTATCAGTTAAAACCAAACTCCTTACTCCTAAGAATGGTTTGTAGTGAAATTGTTTTCTCTTGTTACTCTTAGTACATTCTCAGAAGTTCATGCAATTCTCTGTTCCAGTATTTTACTCCATAGAGTATAGTGTGTATGAACAGGGCCAGCAAAAACATCGATTCCTGGAATTTCTGCTATTTCTAGGCAAACATAATTACCTATCTAGAATAAGTTTAGCTCTTCTCCTTATGCCAAAAATAATGTGACAGCAAGTTTCTCCAAACTTGATAACTTCTCTCAAATCAGGCTGCTGCCATAAACAAAATCACTGCCCCCCCCAAAAAAAAAACTACTCGCAGAGAAAGAAGGATAATTTCCCTTGCAATATAAACTTTAAAAAAGAAAAACCAGTACACTTATACAAAAACTGGATGTGACTCTGAGATTTCAGTCAAGGGAATTTGCTGTAAATGAGGTTGTGACAGACATGCCAGAGGGCTAGTGGGAATGCTGAGAAGGCAAAGCCCCATCAAGAAGTAGCCATGGTCCACACCTCATGGACTCTCTGAGGCCTAGCTTCCATGTTTTGTGAAGGATGCTACGGAGAGATTCTGAACAAATACTTGGTTTGCTTTTCATGGTCTTGATGTGAGCTTCCGACAGCGGTATTTGCTCCTCCAAAACAATGACGCCCTAGAATCGGTGGCACAAAAGACTGACACAAAACATCTATAGCTGTGAAGCAGGGCTAGCCAGTGTCACATCCTCCTAAAGGTTTGGGACTACAATTCCCATCTGTCCCAACCATGGATGATGGGAGTTGTAATCCAAAACATCCAGAGGATAGATATCATGTGGCATACCTTGCAGTATATAATATATAAACACATACCCTTATAAACAGACACACACCCTTCCTATGTTATGGTCGCTTCTCTTTCCTTGAGAAGCGGAAGCGATTTAAAAAAAAAAAAAAAACCTCCCGGATCCTTCCCTGCATTTTGATGTTGCATCTGCAAAACCATCACTTTCAATATCCATTAAATATATACAAAGCATTAACCCCAGTTCTCCCTTTATATTAAAGCTGCTTGCCTAATCTGCATATGCAGCACAAGGAAGCTGTTAAATCCTGAGGTGGTAAGATGATGCAGGTGCAGAAAAGGAAGGGGACAGCACAGTAGAGCAATCCTGGATAAGTGAAGACACCCAGTCTGAAATTGTAGAAAGAGATACATTTAAAAAGGGGAAAATATCAGAAGAAGGAAAGTGGAAGTACCATTCTTTAATTGCACAGTCTTTCTTAACAGTTTTTCTTCATAGGAAAGTTTCCCCATACCTCCAAGCTTTTTTTAAAAAAATCACCTCTGAATTGCATCTATTTTTGCTTGGCTTAGATGTAATCAGTACGGGTTGGTTTTTTTTTTAAACCTCTCGCCATGTTACTGACACTGCACAATTTTTCCATCAGTTTGCTCAAGAGAACACAGCAGAAATAGGTCAGTAAATGTTCCAATGGGAAAACAGGATTCTTTTAGCTACTTGTGTTGATAATGGCGTCATACCGTTTATGCCATTCCATTACACTACTAGATGCAATTTAACACACTTTCATGCAAAAGTTGGGGGAGGGTTTTTTTTTTTTGGTGGTCTTGGTTCCCCCCCTCCAAAATATAAACAGTAACTTTTAAACTAACTGAGGCAGGTACTCCAACTAATCTAGTTACAGCCTCTTAGTCACAGTAAGAGTTTAATCACTCTCCCAACAATTAAGATAAAAATAAAGCTAATGATACAGATCACCCCACCAAAGAATTGCATCATTTTGCCTGACGAGCCCTTAAGATCTCTTTATCAATGATAACTTTATTTACGTTGTGTAAACTTACAAGACTTCTGCACGTGTAACTCTGTGCAGGATTTCAAACTGGCAGCCTGATAATCAGGGTTTGCCTTAGTTTCGTTGACATAAATACACCCTGCAGCCAGTTTTTTTTTGCTCCTGCCATTAAACTTCTGTGAAAGCTGCCTATTCTAAAACATTCCTAGGTATTATTATTATTATTATTATTATTATTATTATCATCATCATCATCATCATCATCATCATCATTATCTCACCTGGAAAGGCTGCAAACTGGGTTTCAAGTGTTACACATGAAATGTATCCCAGAATGGTTCAGATAATCTGTACATTAGCCAGAAAGGTGAAACCTCATAAAATTGTACCTCAGGGTGGCTTTGACACCTAAGAGAAGCCAGCATTTCTGCACTAAGCAAGACAAGTCACACATGAGGTGTATTGTTGGCCTTTCAGATGATCTCAAACTCACCTTGTTATTATAGAACCTGTGTTCCTAAACACACATCTTTTACCCATTTGTATTTTTTTCTGAAATAAACATAGCAACATACAAAAAACATTTCAGTACTATACTGTAAATAGAACAAGATTTCATTAACAGCATCGTACCCCTTGGCAGTAACAAAAAACAAAAAAAAGCTTGACCCACCCTAGAAATTAATAAATAGTAGGATTTTGATTATTTGGGATATGAAGGAAAAGTGCAAGCTGCAGAGGAATTCCTAGGCTAGCCTAAGGGCCATTGGCAATGCCTTCCCCGCTACCCTGCGGTGTGAACAGAGACAGGGTATTTGGAAGGTTGTCAACTGGGTGTGATGTCACAGGAAGAGTTTGGGGCCTTTGGCAGGATGCTTGGAATAGCTGAGAAAAGGGCAGAACTATCTTGGCAGGCCGGCTGAAGGCCATCGGGGAGAGATACCTTGAACTCCATTACTGCACTGTTGTGGAGAACAAAGCCCCTCTTGAGATGACCATGCTGTAAGATCTGGGCTCTCTCCATCTAAATCCAGGCATAATTATGTGAATAAATCATATTCCTTAAAGCTGCAACAGCCTCTGTCATGGTTGAGGGCCAAGGCTCCTACAATCCTGTGCATGGCTTGGCAGGGATTGGGGGGGGGGCTGTAACAAAATTTTAGTCCTATGCATGCTATGCAGAAGCATGTCCTACTGAATTAAATTTGTATAGCAGGGATGGAGAACCTCAGGCCTAGGGACCCCTCTAGGTCTCTCCATCTTGTCCTTAGGTCTCCCTGCTGTCAGGCTTTGGGAAAGTGGCTTCCTCCCTCCCTTTGGCCATGGATAAGCAGAACAAAGCAAGAATAGTCTCTTGTCATTGAAAGAGATTTTAATGATCACAGTGAAAGAACAAAGAGTCCATCTCGGAGTGAAGGTGCTCCCAATTAAGGTTTCCACCCACTTTCCCCTAGTCACCCCCGTCACTTCCGCATCTTGGAACCTGATCTTGCAACCACCATGCTTTTTGTGTAGCGACCTTATCTGCTCTACGTGACCTTGGACTGATAGGATGGACACTTTCCAGCGAGAGAAAGATAGTCTGTTAGCTCTCTATCTTCCAGTTCTTCTTCACCTTGTTGTTCACCCAACTTTTGCCTTCAGAACTATGCCCCTCTGCAAACCACTGTTCCAAATCTATACTGCTCCATTGCTCATGGGCAGCTTCAAGATCCTGGTCAGGAGCAAGGGGAGAGGGAGGCTCCCACCATTCCTTATCAGAGCAGTACTCCTCAGCCTGGTCTCTGACACCTGCCAGGCCACACCCCTTCCAGAGCACATCACTTTTATCCAGTCCACGCCCCTTGCTGGTCTTCCTTGCTCTTGAGTGTTTTTGCCTGGCAGGAATTTGTCCTTGAACTCTGATCGTTCTTTTTCCTTGCCTGTATGGAGGATGGAGAGGGGTATGCAAGTGTTTGTAGAAACCAGCCTACTGTACAAAGGTGATGTTTACATTGGTTTCTCCATCCTCTTTTGCCTCTGGTCCTGCTCACCACTGTTATATGGCTCCTGGAAGGTTTGCAGACCTCAGGATGAAGAAGGTGCCCTCCCACTGGTGTATGGGATCTCAGCCTAAGTCTTCACGAAATTCAGTGGACTTACTTCTGAGTATGTAGGAACAGGATTGCACTGTAAGCTATTGTTCCACAAGGCAGCTATGCAGGAATTCTGGAACTTGTCCTCTTTGTGTCTGAACTTGTCTTTCCAGATACTGCATAATTGATGGGTAGGTAAAAGTGTGAGGCAATATCTCCAGGAGGATTCAACCTGTAATTATATATGATTTTGATTTATCACACATAGTTTTAAACTTACTTCATAAGAATATATGGTGTCAATATTTAGTATCTTATTTCCAGTGCTTGACTGCTTGAATTTTTTTTTTAAGTTACCATGTGTGTTATTATTTCCATGGCAATTGCCCTTAAACCCCCCCCCCCCAAAATTCTGTTCTTAGCTCTGTGGGAATTGAGGGGTCCATTCTAATGACTCTCAGCATCCTTAACAAACCACAGACCCCAGGATTGTTGAGGGAAAGCCACAACAGTTTAAATCGGTATGATACTGCTTCAAATGTAAAGTGTAGATGGAGCTATATTCATATGTGAGTCACTGATTACTATTAGTATTATTTATACATTTGACAGCTCTCTTGCTATGAACAGTGCATCTCACTGAATATTTATGATAAAACACTAAAGTAGGTAATCATTACTCCCATTGAACAGAAATGGAATTGGGTATTATGATGACAAATGACCCCCAGCTGAGCTGCATGTGAACCTGGGTTTCATATATTTGAGCCACATATTATTGCAAAACAAGAAGCCAACTGTGCTTTTGGTTTAATTTTTATTATATATTATTTATTATGATATATAAGATTCTATTTTATATTATATATATATTTCATATATATATAAAGTTGATACATTTTAAATAAAACAAATCTAGTTTGCCTTTGTTTTACAATAAAACTTCCCCTACCTTTAGCTGAGGAGGTAAATTCTATTCAGCAGAGAAAAACAAAAAGTTTTCTTCAACTTTTCATTCAGATTATCAGCCTCAGCAAAAAGGGTACAATTGATGAGGGGAAACAAACACATCTGTCAGCCCCTTTTTAGTTTACCACTAATTGTTATTCAACACTTACATGCAGCTAGAGTACAAGTATGAGATCTACATTTTCCCATGCACTAAATGCCTCATAAAAACAGTATGACTCCATGCCACCTATCCTTTGGGTCATTTAATGCAGGAAATGGAGTAACCTGCTAAATTATTTATTTCTCATCGAGTGACAAGGCTGTGAAAATCCACAAACCTGGAGCATTTTGGCACTGGCATTGATATGGGGGGTCTATAATTCTACCCTTTCAAGTACCAATGGCCACACTCCTTTTTGACTACGGAGAGCACTCCAGGAGATCATGCAAGAACATTGGGGGGGGGGGACACAGGGTAAACAAGCCTGCTAGATTTATTGATTATGCTACAGAGAGGATGTAGAGCTATAGGGTAATGAAGATAGAAACCATTGAAGTGTAGCCATTGAATACCTGAGTTGGTATTCAAGGATTTATATCATATATCATTTATGGTTCACATCTTTTGCAAAAAGATTCACAATCCAAGTTCAGCAAGCAAATTTGCCTCCTTGCAGTCAGGCAGATTCAAATTGCTCAAAAGACTTTCAAAGCCTCTAACTACACAGTTTCCAAGGCAGGTCAAAGCAGAAGGATTAAAGAATTAAACCTCTTTGGTTTTATCAGTAGCAAGTGATTTTTGCGTGTGAGGAGTGGTGTGAGACCAGCATATGAAGTTAGCAAATCAGTTGTCTGGCCTATGTGATTTCTGACATTATTAGGGCATCATGGAACTGGCTTATGTGGAAACAACTCTCCTCCACAACAATAAGGCGTGACATGAATAGGGCCTTTACAACTGTAGCATTACATGAGTTAAGACATGGCAGCCTTTCTCAACCTTGGGTCCCCAGATGTTTTTAGCCTACAACTCCCATCACCCCTGACCAGTGGTCCTGCTAGCTAGGGATGATGGGAGTTGTAGGCCAAAAACATCTGGGGACCCAAGGTTGAGAAAGGCTGACATATGGGTCCGTCTGGAAATTTTGAATCACCCAAAGCAAGTACCATGAATATTCCAAAGCAGGGTAATTTTACAATCAATACAATACAAATAAAGCATAGTACTGCATATAAAAACACTGTTCTGTGTGAAAAGTAAAAATAAATAAATCCAGCCCTTCTATTTGCTGCTAGGGCAGCATCAAACTGAACAGTAAGTGTGTCATACACAGAGATTGCTGCAATTATGACAGAGTTGATGCCTTTCAAAACTGCCCAGTCGACTAATGAATTTAAAAGAGGAAGGCGTATGTTCCCTTTCCAGAACTCTTGTATAACCACTCCAAATTTCTAATCATTTATTGGCTATAATTGTTGAAAGAAACAAACCTGACCACTGTCATAGAAGCTATGCACACTCCGTGCCCTTAGATGAGAAAATAGCCATTCAGTGCTGTCCAAATTCTTCCTTAGAGGATTTTAGTTAGAACAGTCTGTTTGCTCTGCCAAACAGTGTCTCTGCTGCTGTTTGCTCTGGCATACAGTATTGTAAAAGTAGAGCACTGAATTGTGGGCTGAATTCTCTTCATTATAAGAGCAATTAAGAAAATGCATTCTTTATTTTAAAGAAGAGTCAATATGTGAGCTTGGCAAACTATGATTTGTAAAGAAAAAAAATGATGCACATGTTGATTAAAAGGAATGCTAACTAAAGATGAAATATGCATGAATGAATACTAAAGCTAATCACACGTGATGCGGCCCAGCTGTGCACTAAGTCAGGCTTCTCTTTCATGTAAGATAAAGGAAGGCAGGTTTCTCTCATGTAACAGCAATCTTGGCAGCTCCACGTGGAACCAAATGGATATCTAGGAGCAAAAATGAGGCAAGATGGTGGCAGATCCCATCAGCGATCTTTTTTAGATTGGTCTTCAGTGTTGTAAAAAACCAGTAAGTGTATTGACTTACGAAGATAGTAAGCAGAAAGTCAAGGGTGAGTTTATTTTTTAAGGCAGCAAGGGGGGAAAAAAAGAAAACCGCAGAAAGAATATTAAAGTGGGAAGGGAAATATAACTGGGGGAGGGGAAGATCAGAATTGTTTGGAAAGAAGGCTTCCAGAGTGAGAAAGGGATGGAAAGACGATTGAATGGGAACAAACAGGAGGATGAACTAATTGCAGGGGCATACCTAGGGGTTGGCTAGGTTGGCCACTGCCAACAACGCAGGGTAGCTCCTTACCCCTGCAAAATTTGTGCCTCTTGGTGCCTCCAGGCATGGGCTGTTGCAGCATTTCCATGGAGCCCCCTTCCCAGTCAGTTGGCAGCACTGGTGGCGCAACAGCTTGGCCCTCTGCCTAGTGCAGCTGCTGTTCCCTGCCCTCTGTTCCCCCTGCTTGCCACAAGGGAGTGCAGCCTTCCAGCTGATGATTGGGAAACATCAGGCATGGCTCTTAATTCAGCATAGCTGAGTTGCTTTGCCCTGGTTTCCTTCCTGCCTTGACCAATTTACAGTGTGAGCGCACCCCAGAGAGCAACAGCCATTGACTTAAGCAGGGCTTACTTCTGAGTAAATTGTGCAGAGGGGCACAACCCCCAAGTTAGTGCTTTTCTGCTGGCGCCTTGTCAGAAATAACAAAAAGGCAAGCAAGGTATTGTCAGAAGTTCCTGCCTCTGGATTTAGGCTTGCAGACCTGTGTACCCACTTTCCTGTTAGTAAGCTCAATTGAACTCATTGGGAATTACTTTTGTGTTAGGCACAGCACAATCATATAAATGTCTATCTTGAGTCATTTGTGATTATTGAATTATGCCCAGGGCACAAGGGATGAGGGGGGTACAGCTCTTTGCCAAGGGCACAAGGGAATCAAGGGAGCCTAGGTATACATCTGAAGGTGTGAGTGGAAGAAGAGGTAAAGCCTAGGAGAAGCAGAGAAAGAGAAGAAAGAAAATAAGAGAATTGGGGAGAAGGGTGAATTTTGAACAACCTGTCTATGCAGAGTAATTAGGGGTTTTCCATCTGTTTTCTCTTAGCAAAACCCCTCTCTCTCAAATCTGACTTTCCCACCCAATCTCAATATCTAAAATAAAAAAAAAGATAGTAGTATTAGATGCAGTGTTGACACAAGCATAATAGAAAAGAAAGAAATCATCCTCATTCATGCAAGTTTTTTGCAGCATCCAAAATGGCATCAAAATGTCAGTCCATATTCCCCATCTGGATTTACCCTTTCTGGGAGAAATAATCAAAACAACACCTTTAGTCAGATAATAAACAAAAGCTTATGAACATTTCTCTGGCCACTTCTCAGTGGTAAGGTGTTGTTGTTCTTTTGGGGTTGTTTTTTTTAAAATAGTTCTTCATCCTCTGAAATTGGGGAAACGGGAAGAGAGAGGACATCAAACTTTGAACTCTCCTGGCATCATCTGTTCATTTTGTTTAGTTGAATCAAATATTGTCACTCTCTTGAGAATCTTATTGCTCCATTCCATTATTCCTAATTGCATAATTGTGCTTTTATAGATCCATAATGTGTGCAGCTTTTTGATTAATCATTTCCGGAGTATAGTTTCTTTACATGTCTGTCAAGGGTGTCATTTAGGCTTTGGTCAGATTGAAATTCAAAGGCTTGTTCTTAGTCAGTTTAAAAACATCTGCAGGGCAATTTGCCTTTAATTTGAATTAGATTAGAAGGTCTAATTTACTAAGAAACATATAGGCTACAATCTTAAGAAAGCATTTTTCCAGAAACCCAGTTAGAAGGGGATGCAAGGTACACTGCTTAATCCTTCTCCAGTTCGTCAACTAACAAAATGAAAATAATAAACATTTAGTTGGCATACAGATAGAATTGGCAGTTTGTTTTCTACTGACCCTGGATCCCTACTCTTTAACAGTAGATATTAGAAAGTGTGAAAAGCTCCAAATACTGAATTGGTATGTAGATTAGACTTCCGTTAAAGTACAAATGCAGGCCAGGTCATGCTTTGTAGTCAGTTTGCAATTCTACATGTGGATGAATTCTAAAGTTAAGGTCTAAAAAAGGGTTTAGACATTTTAAATATGTACCTGGCAATAAATTTGAACTTTGTTCCCTCCCTTCCCAAGAAAGTACAGAGAATTGATATACCGGTAGGTTTCATACACACCACAAATTCAAAGCAAATTCAAAGCCTAGCCCCAATCATCATGGGAACTCTAATTTTTAAGGGTGTTGGGAATTGTAGCTCTATGGGGATAAACTACATTTTCTGCGATCCTTGGGGCATGTGCAATTTAAATGTATGGTGTGTATGCAGCCATCATCAAGAGACCCCTGCTTTAAAGTGTTATGTCTGATATTAAAGCTATGTTTTGGGTTGAAAAAGATCGAGGTGTGCTTCATGTATGGTTTTATAGAAACTGGTATCCATATATTTGACGGTATAAAACTGCTGCAAATACAAGTAATCCCAGCATGAACTACCACCAGCCTGTTTGGGCTGCAGGTTGTGAAATGATACAAAGCACTTTGAGGCTCTGGCCCAGTTCACACATCATGGTAAATGATGCAGATAAATAGCATACACTTAAAGCACACCCATTGTGCATAGGCACAATGCCCGTTCTTGATCCAGTGGTAATAAATTGTAATCTCTGATGAAGACCCCTGGCAATAAACTATCAAGAAATATGAAGTTTATCTACTTTGGGATCAGCAACCAGGTTGGGTGGTGGTGGTGGAATTGATTGTAACTGTATCAGCAGTTCTCATTTGGTCTCAAAAGCTGCGGCTCCCTTCCCTGGCCTTCCAAGGAGAGGAAGGGAGCTTCCTGATTGCAGTTCCCAAATCTTTGATTCAAAACTGGCAGTACAGAATGTTTACAGAGTGAGGTGACCGCCCTTTCTATGTGTGACTTAGAAGGTCATCTTGATGACAGTAACATTTGTATCATGGACTGAATTTTTTAAAGAAACAATGATTAAGGCTTACTTATTCACATGCAGGAGATACTCAATTGAAACGCTGAAATATACCGGTAAGTGGGCCAGACTCGTGGTCTGTGTTTTGTTTTGTTTCATGTGTTGGCGTAGTGCTTATTTCTTTATTTCAAATTTTAGGGAGAAGGAATAAACCATACTGTAATTAGCAGCTGCATCTTAATTGGACTTTTCATTTTATTTTAATTAAGAACAACTAGACCTGGGGCAAACTTCCAATACACGCTCTTGCTCATTCACCACCTACTAGATGCCCTCATTTTCTCAATGTAGGACAGCACCATGCCCATCCTTACAGGAATTATATTCTGACAAATCTGTCTTTCAGAACGCTTGACACCATTGCATTATTCCAATTTAGTCAAGAGTGATGTATCCAACTCTAAAATAGCCATGCCACTAATTTCATGGAATTGTTTTCTTGCTAGCAGTGGCCTACATAAATAAAAGTAGAGTCATCTACTTTTAATGGAGGTTGCCTCATTCAAACCCTTTTATTATTCCTAAAAACATGACAAATGCATGATTTTTGAATGCATTTCTCTACCATTTTATTTTCCACAGTATCAACAGGATTTATGTAATCTTTGGGCTGTGAAATGCACTTCTGCCATCTTTCACTGCATTGCTAAAATGATTCCTGGCATATATTTCTATTTCTGACAATTGGTCAGTGAGATTATACTAAGTTTAAGGGAACATCCAGTGAGAACTATTAAAGGCTGAAATTATAGAATAGGCATCTCTATTCTGGAGTGCCACACAGATCTAATCTGCCGTTCAAGCTTTTCAACATACATGTCATTTATTTATTTTTAAGTATCTGTATAAAACAGCTGGGTGACGTTGTCCAGAGTTTTGGAGTGGGTTGTCATCAGACCTCTCATCTCTGTTTTCTTCTTCCCAACTGTCCTTCATCTCTCTTGAAACAGGCTTGGCAGTTTTGTCTTTGAATGATTACCTAAGTATGGTAATGGGAGTGAATAACCTGACATAATTAAGGCAAGACAGAGTTCCTCACGGTGGGTGGTCCTAGAACAACACGCAATAGCAGAAATGCCAGTTCTGGATGGTTCGCATTCCTCCTTCTGAAATAGCAGGACTGCAGTTTGTGGCTGCTCCTGGTTCTGGGTTTCCTGGATTTTCCGGCCAATTCTGTATCCTAAAGCATGTTTGGCAAGCTTTGGCTCAACACCAGCTGTGCTCCTTCTTACAACAACAATAACTTGGCCATGACTGTTGGCGTCTTTTTAAACTAGACTTCTGTAATGTGCAATATGTAGGACTGAATATAACTTGGAAACTTCTGCTGGAACTGAATGCAGCAGGAGCATATAAGACAAACACTGCTAGAGCTAGATGCTGCTCACCTCTTACCTTTACATCACTATGCAACCTGAGAGAGCAACTTACTCCATGCTCCTTGCCATTCATTGTTTCTGGTAATGAGATGTTGTTTTGGGTGCCACCTATGTTGCATATCAATATGTCTTCAGCAGCCAACAGAGCTGCTTCTGTTATTAGCGATGGTCCAGAGACATGCCACATCAAAGTGAATGGGTCAGTTAGGCATGCTTATTTTAGAAGGCTTTCATGGAATCATAGAGTTGGAAGGGACCACAAAGGTCTTCTAGTCCAACCCTGTGCAGTGCAGGAATCTTTTGCCCAACTTGGGGCTCGAAGCCACCACCAAGATTAAGAATCTCATGCCATACTGACTGAAGGTGCCAGAATTGCAGTTCGTGCCATTCATTTTTTGTTTATCTCTCATTAGTATTTAATTATTGTTTGCTTTTTGTTTTACTAAACTCCCACTTTTATGAGAATTTTAAAATTGAAAAAAGAGTTTTATTTTTTATATAAATAAATAATGCAAAACATAAACAGTGTGCCCCCCCACTATGAACACAAAAATAGTTTGAAACCACAGTGAGGTTGATCATGAGTTACATTTTTTAAAAGGTAAAATGGGGCATTTTTATATTTTCTTTTTCAATAACAGATTGAGTACATGACTAGAAGGATGTGTTCATTAAGAACTATTGGCTACAACATTTAACTTGGCTTGATTTAATGAGATTGCTTAATTTGTGGGCACAATGGCACTCCCTTCAATGTAAGCAGTACACAGAATAATGTATGTGAGAATGGATCTCAACTATGGGTGTATTTTGTTTCAAACACATATGCCTCACCATTTTCTTCAATGTTGGGCAGAAGGAGCTTCCCAGTTCAATATAGGCTATGGAGTAGCCCATTCCTGTCCAGGGTCCTACCATGCAGAATACTTCCACAAAGAGCAATAATAGCTTGTGCACTCAGTAGAGATGATGTAGATGAAAGAACGAATCTGCCACCGTGTTATGGGGATACAGTCTTCTATTTCCATATTTGTGTGCTGATCTTTACAACGAGGGAAGAGATGGACAAAACTATATGATTTAGCTATATTCCAATAAATTGTTTCAGGATATTATATACAGTACATTAAAAATATTCATGTTGAATAAAGTAGCAGATTTGGATATGCTATTTATTTTGTATCACAGACTGTGGGGGGCCACTTCTTTTCCTCTTGTTTCTTCTTTCATTGTAATTTAAGCACTGAGCTGTTGTACTGAACTTTGCACACTTACTTCAGTATTTAGCTGCTGCTTTCTTACCAGATAATTTATACCTTTTTAACCCTAAGATAAGAATGCAGTAAAGTGATAATACCTGAGACGGCCCTTGACAATTGCTTAGAGACTTCAGTTGGTACCCAGTGTGTTGGTGCACATAGGGTGTGGTATAGAGGTTAGAATGTTGGACTAGTAGCAGAGAAGCCCAAGCTCCAATCCACATTCAGCTATGAAGGTCACAAGTCTAACCTACATCACAGGCTTGTTGTAAGGACGCAGTGGGGTGGAACAACATTCCCTGCCCTCAGGTCCTTGGAATGACGGGATTAAAATGTCATAGATAAATATATTTGTTATGCTTCCTGGCTTGCCTAGGTTATGTTCCACGTGCTCTAGCAGTATCCGGATATTAAAGCCCTGTGCCAAACCTTCCTTCCTAGCGTTTCCAGCTGAGTTACTTGTGGGGAAAGGGGGCAGCCTGAGGAAAAGTGGGGTTGGTGGCATGGAGACTTCTACCCGGGTCATGTACCTGCTGGTGGCACCAGCAGCAGGAATATGACAGATAACCCAATTTGGAATAGGGCTTAGCCAAAAATAATATTTTTAAATTATCCAGTAGACATTCTCTCACCCCCCCCCCATTTTTTTTTAAAGCAGCCCAATTCCAAATTGGAGTGCATTTCAAGCTGGTTCAGGCATGCATCTATGTTATAGATAAATGTTTCCCAAACTTGGTTCTCTAGCTGTTTTTGGACTACAACTCCCATCATCCCTAGCTAGCAATACCAGAGATCAGGGATGATGGGAATTGTAGTCCAAAAACAGCTGGAGACTCAACTGTCTTCTTCCTACATGCACTATAGCTTTAGTTTGAACATCTTTTTAAGGTGCTTTGATGCTGTTTTTGTTTGTCAGTAATCTAGGTGAAGGTGTAAAGCAGGGTAAGTTGTAACACTTAGACCCAGATTTTTTTGTATGGAGACCTACAAATTTACTTGGAATGCATTATAAGGTTATATAGCTGAGTAAACTATCTTGGATTTAAATATAAGTTGCAGGTGGGGCTGGGAAGGGCATAGCAAGCCAAAACAAAACAAAACAAAACAAAACAAAACAACAAAGCATTTATTCAAGCAATGTAATGCATCAATCAGAGAAGGGAATATATCCAGCTCCCAGTTAATATCTCTGTTACTCAAAACTTAATTACTTCACAGCATGTAGTGACATCAAAAGGAATGTCGTATGTTGGGAAATGGAGGGAGATCTCAATATGTTGCTTACCGGTTTGTTTTCTTTCACACAGCCACATGTGAAATACAGGAATGTAGGCAATGGCAGAGGGGAAGGCAGAGAAATGAAGGAGGAGACAGCTTGCATGGGAATATAAGGAAGCAGGAGCAAGAGAGAAATCACATCAAAGCCAGCATTACTTTCAATGGGATTAGATAGCCACAGAAAACATTTTCAGCTGTTAACTGAACATTATATTATTACATTACTATAGCTTTATTTTCTGATTCCCACCCCCTTGCATCTTCAACATCTGCTTAGAAATAATAACAGGAACTGGTGATTGCGTTTTCTCTTCCACCTGCCATTCCACATACCATGTTCCTTCCCACCTGTCCCTTCTCTTTCTTTCAAAGGGATACCAAACAAGACTGGGGATGTTTGACAGGTCCATTGTTGCCCAAAGTATGGACCATTATTTTCTTCTACCCTTTTATCGACTCTAGCCATTCCAGCCAAACCGATTCTGCAGATTGTTTTGTAAACTTGCAAAACCTGCAGAGACCATAATGAAATGGAACAACAGCAAAATGAATGTGTGTGATTTGGACAGTGATGGTTCAGCCATAACACCTCCAGAATGAAGCAGGGAGATCATTTTCCCTCTTCCTTTTGCACCATTTCTTCCTTCCTCTGAGCTGTTCCAGGAAATCTGCAGGATAGGATGGAGGTGGGGGTGGGGGTGGGGGGAGCAACTGGAAAGCCAGATGGCAGTCCTGAGGAAGCTATATTCAGTCTGCAAGCTGCCAGTTACTGGCACCTATAATAGCACAGATAATATACTTTCTGATCTGCTGTGAGGTGAAACTGGCATTGGCACCCATCAGTGAGCTGTCCCCTGCACTAAAATCAACAGGAAAGACCTTGTGGATGGGGGAGCACTGTGTGTGTATCAAATATTTCATTCCTGCAAGGGATTTATTGGATTGGACTGATAGGCACTTAGGGAACAGAGAAGGCATCTTTGAGACCGTGCTACCACTCACCCAGCTTTCTGCACCATAAAAAGATATGTGTTCAGAGGCATCACAACCTCCTTCTCCACTAGAAACACCTGCACAACAGTCATAGCCAGCTGTGACTTCCCTTCTCACCATCTGTGGTTAAAACTCTAGGGCACCTTAACTTTCATCCAATTGCCAATAAAAAAATCAAAAATCACACTCATTGTTTTTGGGGTGTATTCTATACTCTTAAGCAACTTTCCAATGTATGGCGGGGTAGAATGCACACTTCAGAAAATCTGTTTTTATGCAGTGTCAGATGAAGTGTGCTTGACATTATGCAAGCCCCCAGAGCCAGAAAACACTTGTTCAGAGGAGGTAGAATTTGTCTGTGCAGTAAAGATTTGCAGTTTTCCCATTGAAACCAAAGGGTCCTGAGGAGCACATGGTTACTTGGGAATGACAGAGCCAGTGCAAGAGGTTGCAAGGCAGCTGTTGGGCAATTCAGTAGATTAGAAAGAGGAGACATGAAGTATATGGCACATCGTGGACCTGATAGTGACTATGAATAGCTCATTGATTTCTCAGGAAGTAGGATTGGGCCTGTCTGACACATATTTACTCATACATCTTTTGCAGATGCAATTTATACCGAGTCAACCATAATGATTTGATTATCCAATTAGGATGTCACTTTATTGTCCATCACATGCCTGTTCTATTTGACTTGAGAATTCAGTTCATATTGACTGACACCTCCAAACCTGTTCCTGTTGTGTTTCCACTTCAGTAGCTTTATACTTAGATGCTTCAAGAGCAACAGTAAGTTCTATTTTGGGCTGTGCTAGGTGTGATACAGTAAATCTGAAATCACAAGCCTGGAAGATCAAAGAATGCACCTTGTGTTGACATACCTTGCTGGCTTCCTCTGTAATAATTTTTACATTGACTTCTGTTGGGAGACATCAGTACAGTTGCTGTCTTTCATAATGGCTGTCCTTATGGACACATACATGCAAAGTAGCAGAAAGCGGTACGATTAACTGCAACTCAGTTCAGACAATTCCAACAATGTGCCCCAAGATATACCATAGAGAGGCAAAGCTAGACTTAAAAAAAATGTGATTATGGCCTTAGACAAGAGCTCTATTTTCCTTTCCGCAGACACTCACACTACTCTGAATAATAATAGTCAATTTATGCCAGTGGTGGCCCATGCAGTGCTCTCCAAGTATTGTTGGAAATAGAATATAGCTCTCATTATCTTTGACCATTGGCCTTCGCTGATCTGCACCGTGTTTTTCACAATGCTGTCTTTCTAAGTTACAGTACCTGGTATTTTCCCTTTGAAACAGAGCATGCGAGTCAGGAAATAGTTTGCTCCAACCACATTTTTATTGTATTCTGTCTGGACGTTAACAGAGAAGCCCTTCTCCTTTGTGTACTTTGGGAGCTCTTTACATTGAGGCCTTTCTAAAGCTCTTTGGTTTGTGCTGACTTATAATCTCTTGTAGCTTTTACTGAAAGTCTTCTAGGTATTAAAGCAATCTCCCTCTCCCGTGGCCCCTGCACCAGACTATCGTGAGCTGATGATCCACTGGGTTTCTCGCCCTCTGTCCATCCACATAGATAGATCTACCTGCAGGGGCGTAGCAAGGGGGGGCGAGGGGGGGCGGGCCGCCCCGTGTTCCATAATGGAGGGGGTGACAAATTATCAAGGAACAATTTTTTGGGGAAATTTTTTTTTGAATATTTTTTTAATGCCTGCTCCGAAGGTCTTATCTTACTATACTAGGGATTATATAGCTATATATGAAATTTCATGCATATCGGTTAATATCTTGACCCTCCTCCACCAAAATACAGTAGCTGTTCACTTGGCTGTTTTCCTATGTCATGAAGGCTGGAATTTCAGTTCAGAGAACACTTACTGTTCCCAACCCTAACCCTGTGGAAAGCCATCTAATTAGACTTTAATTTGATTTTGAGATGTTTTTAGGAGGTAATTTAATTATTGTTTGATTTTATACCAGTGCTATGTATCTGATGTTAGCCACCCTGAGCCCGACTTTGGCCGGGGAGGGTGGGATATAAATAAAAGTTTTTTTATTATTACTTGTTATTATTCCTTTGTAAGAAAATATGAAATAATGTAAAACCATTTTTGCGGGGGGGGGGGTCAATGGGGGGGTTGACAATGAATTCTCCGCACCGGGTACCACCTGACCTTCCCATGCCGGGGGGGGGGGGGTTGACAATTTTTTTTTTGCCCCCGGGTACCAATTTACCTTGCTACGCCCCTGTCTACCTGTGTGGTTTTCTGTGCTTGAAAATATATCCAAACTAAAGTGACTGGTTAGAGACTGATTAACCTGCTGGGTCACAATATATAACTAGGTAATCTGTATTCTTTGGCAAGATCCGTACTTAAGCAATGAACCCTACATAAATGACTTGCTTCTGTTTCAGCAAAATTCCTCTACTGCAGGGCTGGAAGCTGAGAGACTGCCTCATTAGGAAGTCAGTGAGAAATGAGAAGTTTCTCCCCCCACCCATGGCAGCATTTGAACTTACCCTGATTAGTGGAATTGCCAAAGTATACATAATCTTTGCTGGGTCACCTCCAGGGTCTAACCTCATGTTTCTTTCCCATCAGCTACTCCCCTCCCTTCCTTTCCTGCCATGCAACTCACTCACTGGGTGGCATTGTTTAACTTAGGAATTTCTACTTATATGCACACCCCTCGCTCCTCCTCCTCCTCCCACCCACCCCCTTTTTATATCCCAGCTAAATTCCTCCCACATGTCCCCCCTGGAACACGTAGGCCTGCTTAGTGCCCACCTCCACTTCTCATCCAGATTATTAAAACAGCACCAGCCATTGGTGTTTCGCCGCACACACAGACGCCCTTGCAGGAGGACAGAGAGCACTGATTCTGGGACCCTCTCACCCTTAATTTGATGGGACCAAAGGCAGAAAATTCAGCTGCTTAGGTGCATAAGCACAAAAACCGGGTGGGGAAATGAGGCACAACCGGTAAGTGATGCACTGCATATCTAAGTGAGAGTCGCCACTGATAGAGGAGGAAAGAACAATTAATTGCATTTAAAATAGGCTTTGCTGCCCTCTGTGTCTTCCTTTTTTCTTCTGACAGTTATGTATGTTAGAACAGGTATCTGAGACAAATGCTAAGGCAAGTTTTTGTTGTACTGTTGGGGGGAAAGACACAAACCTGAAATTTTGGAGCTTTGCTTGCCATCTGTGCTAGCAAAGATTTAAGTCGTGCTTTTATGCATTTTATATGCACGACTGTGAGATGAAAGTGGGTGATATTATTACGCTGTGTATGTTCATGTTTAAGCTGTCTTTCTTTCCTTACAGGCAATACCAACTTTTCTGCTATTTCTGCTGTTTTCTTGGGTTTCTGGCATCCACTACTGCTCAACAGCAGACAAGTAAGGGTCTATTTTATTACATGTAGTAAAGATGTTGGCAGCGAAAACAGTTCTACCATACTCAGAGCCTTCTACTGCAATCCTATACCCATTTATACAAGAGCAAGTACCACTGAACTCAGTGGGGATTACTTTTGAGTAGACATGTATAGGATCACACTGTAACAAATTTAGCAATGGGATTAGATTCTTATGTGTGCATGATAAATGTGTGTATGTAAATGAGAAAGAAAGCCAGCTTGAATTTTTGGAAAACAGTGCCTTTTGATATCTGGCATTCAAACCTATCTCTTACATTTAACATTTTTAAAAATGCAACGTAAATGAAATAGAGTGAACATGATTATATTCTTAAAATTACGCATTTATAAATTAGCATGGTGGTGAATTTTATTGGATCCACATTTTCTGAATGTGAATTGGATTGTGTTGTACAGAACAACTTGAGGAAGAGTTCTGTATAGCCCAAAAGCAGGAACATTCATACAATGCAGAGTCAATTAAAAATGCAATCTCAGTAAAACAGGCACACTTAAGCCTGTTTTACTTAATGGCAAAGAATCTTGTGACTCTTCAAAGATTAACAAATTTTATTATGATGTAAGTGGCTAACAAACATTTCCCTTTGTAAATTTCATTCCTTGGGACCAACATATCTCCAGCTGTCTATTAAGAAGACAGGTTGGACATGGACAATACATACTAATTAGAAAAATGAAATCCCTAAAAGAATAGCAAGCTCAGCTCTTGGGGGAAAAGAGACAACAGATTTTGGATGTTCCATTTTCTAGGCTTGGAAAATGGAAATCTACATCCAAGTGTCAGTTCTTGAAATAGACCAGACGCTCTCTGTATTCTGGAAAGGTGTCTCTTTTCAAACTGTGTAAGCCTTTCTTCTAGCCTCCAGTGACATTTTCCATCTTGGCTTGAAATATTGCATAGGTAGAATCCCTAAAGCTACCTTAAACCAATGTTTAAGTTTCCTTTTTGGTTCTTTAGGGAGGGGTTTAGGGTGTCGCATGAATGGGCTGGGATGTGTGCTCACAGAGAGGGGGTGTTTCAAACAGTGAAATGGCTACTTGTTCATGCAAGAGGCTTTTTAAAAAAAAGTTCTTCTTCATAACTCCCTCCCAGCTCTTGCTCTCACCTTACAGGGCTTGTTGTGTGATTAAACATGGGAGAGGAAAGAGTGGGAACATCTGAAATATCAAAGAGGAAGGGAAGGAAGCCAAGAACTGCTGGTTTTGCTGGAGCAGAGTTGGCACTGGCTTTCTTTGAATTATATATAGGTGTTGACTTAGCTAACTAACTAGCTACAACTTTTTCATGGTTGTCCAAACCACAAATAGCTCTGCACTGTAGAACTCTTTATATTACAAACCCATGTCATAGAAGGCAGAGAAGCTCTTCAGAAATGGCAGGGGAGGGAAGGAGTGTCCTGTACTGCTCTCTGTTTTATACATTTCCCAAAAAATCTAACACGATTATTTACCATAATCTGGCTGTTGTGGATGTGATGACAGTCTCATAGGTCTTACACTATGAGCTTCAATTGCTCCAGAGTTTGGCCCTTTTCCCCTCCTGTGACTTTTCATTAATTATGTTTGCTCTGGAGCCTTTTACACTCCAACCCTAATTAAAATAAGCTTGGAAGTAAATACTAGGATAGGATAATCTTTATTGTCATTGTCCAATGCAGAACAATGAAATTGAACATCTACATCAAACTTACAACAACCATCAACCTGCTATCCCCACCCATCCCACCTCTGCATAATAACCCCCTAAAAACTCTGATACCTCCCCTAATTTACCCCTAATACTCTGATACCCCATATCTGAGTATAGACCCTCACTCACAAAACTGCCTTTTGTTGCATTCAGAACAGAAATTCCTCTTGGATAAAAGCTATTTCTCAGGCAGCTGGTCCTGGTCTTTATGACCCTATACCTCATTCCAGAAGGCAGAAGCTGAAAAAGATCATTTCCGGGGTGCACACTATCCTGCACAATATCTGTTGCTTTCTTATAGCACCTGGAGGCATAAATTTGGTCCAAAATGGGAAGAGTGCACCCAATTATCCTCTCCGCTGTCTTTACAACCCTGGACAGCGCTGTTCTTTCCCCAACCATGCAACTCCCAAACCACACACAGAGACCATACGTTAGTACACTTTCTACAGTACTGTGGTAAAATGCCCTCAACAGGTCCTTTGATAGATTGTTTTTCCGGAGGATTCTCAGAAAGTATAGCCTCTGCTGTGCTCTCTTCATCAGATCTTTACTATTTGCTCCCCACGTTAGATCATCTCTCAACTCCATTCCCCGAAAGCAAAACACCGAACTTGTTCCACACACTTCCCCTCGATATTAAGTGGTTGAATATTCAATTTACATTTCCTAAAATCCACAATAATCCACTATAAATTTCTATGAAGTAAACATCCAAGGATATGACTCAACGTCCAAGGCTATTCAACAGCATGAAGGTTGGTTTTGGGTTTTGTAAGGTAAAGGGTTTTTATTGTTGTTTTTGAATGTAACCTGCAGTGGGACCATCACAGGTAGGTTAGGCTGATAAACTGATAATTAAATAATGGACATAGATTCCTGTGTTTGGTGTTTCTTGCAGGATTTCCACTTACCTTCAATTCCAACACAAAGACTGACCTCTGCCCACCAACTAGGTTTCGCCAAGATGATCTACCAGGCAAGTATACACTAACGACGTCTTTCAAATAAATTGTTTCAGACCTCCTTTTTGAAAACTGCATCCTTCCAAATGTAGTATTCGGCTGCATAAGCTATCTGTCTATTATCTCGCTTCCTCATGTCAATCATGATGTCCAAGATGTCTCATCACATTATTAAAAACAAGCTACATAAAAAACCAAATGTTTTAATTTAATTTAAAACAGGTTTTTTAAAAAAACAAGTTAAAACAGCAGGAGAGTTCATATCAAAAGAGAGACCAAAGGGAAAACTCAGGCTAGGTTTTCAAGCTACATGATTGCTCAATAGAAGATTTTTAAAATGTGCATATTTGTTCCTTTAGGATATGACCTGATTTCACAGTTCCAACTTGATAAAGCTGCTTCCAGAGGCATCATCCAGCGTGTGGTGGGCTCCACAGCTTTACAAGTGGCTTACAAATTAAGCACAAATGTAGACTTCAGGATCCCAACTAGGTAATCTATACAGTTGCTTTCATTATTTCTTTTTAAATCTATGTTTAAATGCACAACTCTCCATTTACTTAGCGGGGCAAACTACCTTGCAAGATGTAAATTGTGCCCTCCATCCCACGAATTAATTCCCTTTTGCTTCTGGGTGAGGCCACCCAAGTTTATTGTGTACACCAGCTGTTTGTGTTGTGATGCATGCAAATAGGATCTGAATTCGGAGTGAAGTGCTTGTGCAGCTACTCTACATGCTGCGTTCTTTCCCAGTTGAGCCTTTCTGTTGTTTCCAGAGATTACCAAGGGTGAGTTCCTATATTCATTAATTGAAGCCCACAGTATCAAGTCCCAACTTCCATGTGTGAAATAGCCCTCATAGCCAGACAGACAGGGTCATATCGCCCCATGCTGTCTCTAGCACAATAATTCCCAGTCAAGGAGCTTCACACATTCAGCTGCAAGTAACTGAGTGGTAATTCTCTGAGTAATGAGATGTTGAGTACAGTACCTTACTATCTCATAAGACAGGTACTAAATTTTATGGGGAATATCTTACACTTTTTTTGTACAGACATCCGACAGGGTCACCCAAGCAAGCATTGCCCTGCAGCTTCTCCACCACTATTAAAACAGCAAAAGAAAAGAGACTACTGAATATGCATTTTCACTTATGCATATTTCACTAACTAAATTCACTCCAACCCCACCATTGATAATTGCATAGATTTGCAACTGCTACTCAAGTACCCAGCACACGTGATTGTGTGAACCGGTCAGTTGAAATCGGTGATATTCACAAATTAACAAGAGACCCAACACTGTTTTGCACAGACTTCAGGAAGCCTGACATTGGCAAACCTTTCAACTGGCTACATTTGTCCTTGTTTTTCCAGTATTAAAAAAAAAAATTAAAGAGAAATGATATGTTAGCATATACAACAATTTATTAGGGCAAGATATATTCCCACCTTACAATGTGGAACATGTTAGACTTTTAAAACATTTCTGCCACAATTAGAATATTTTGTGAGCTAGGGGAAAGAATGTGGCATGGTGGCTTACCAAGGTGCAGCACAGCAGATTATATTTACAGGCATCAATTCCAGGTTCACAAATTTAATAGTGGGTGTTTAATCTGTGAGCGAATTGCAGAAGCCACCTTAGATGAGGCTATAGCACATTTTACGCAACTTGCCTAGCCTGACTGTGAGTAATACAGCCGCTCCAGAATCCTGCTAATAAAGCCGTTACACCTCAACGCCCTACACTATCGTTTATTCATATATGAAGCATGTAATTATTTTTAATATTAGTCTGGAGCACAACAGCAGCCAGCTATTATGCAGGAAATGGGCTAGCTTTCCTGTAATTTGTCTGGGTATGGTTGAAAGGACTCACTGTCTTGCCTTATAGCAGTGTTTTTCAACCACTGTTCCGCGGCACACTAGTGTGCCGCGAGATGTTGCCTGGTGTTCCGTGGGAAAACATGGGCTGGCGGTTGCGGCACTGGCGGGAGGTGGCGACGCTGCTGCTAGCGGCAGGTGGGCTGGGCGCGTCTCCCCCTCGGCCCACGGCGGCGGCGGGCGCCTTTGACTATGAGCTGCTCCTCCTGCGGCGGAGCCCGCGGAGCGCCTTCCTGCCCAGTGCTCACGTCTTCGCGAGCGGCGTGGCGGATGCGGCCGACTTCTCGTCCGACTGGCTGCAGCTGCTGGCAGGCGGGCCGCGCTGCGGACTGGGCTCAGTGCGGGGCGAGTGCCCGAGGGCGCCGCTCTTCGCCGCTGAGCGCCCGGAGCTGGGCTCGCCGCTGCCGGGAGACGTGGCCTTCCGCCTCTGCGCCATCCGCGAGGCCTTCGAAGAAGCCGGAGTCCTCTTGGTACTGCCCGGCCCGGTGGCTGATGCCGCCGCCGCCGCTACCACCGCGGGCCCGGCCCGCCTGCTGCCAGCCGAGCGCCTCCCGCCGTCCTCGGGACTGGCTGAGTGGCGGCTGCGGGTGCAGCGGCAGCCCGGCAGCTTCTTGCAGCTGTGCCGACACCTGAGCTGCGTGCCCAACATCTGGGCACTGCGCGAGTGGAGCAACTGGCTGACCCCCGTGGGCCGTGCGGGGCGAGGCGGCCGCCGCTATGACACCGCCTCCTACCTCTGCTGCCTACCTAGCATTGGGGCATCTGCTGCTACCAATGCTATTTTTCTAGAAAAAGAGGTGCTGGAGCCTGGAACTCATCACGGACGCCTTCCCTCGTTCTCTTATAATGGCGAAGGCACCCACCTGAGAGGTGCCAGAACTGAGTTCCTGTGGCTGGGGGGAGAGTCCTGACTAGTACTATAGTTGTTATTTATTATTATTAGCCTGGTGGGGGCGGGGCAAGGTGCGCCATCTTCACATGCTCAATTCAGACATGAGAAGAATTATCATTTTTATTATTACTACTACTACTATTATTGTTATCTAATGGTGGTGTGCCTCGTGATTTTTTTCATGAAACAAGTGTGCCTTTGCCCAAAAAAGGTTGAAAAACACTGCCTTATAGAATGCAGCAGTTTAAAGCAGTGATTGAATCGCGTGCCACCTGGTGGCTTCAAGCAGTTGCAGCGGTGCTGTTCACCAAAACCGGTGCTGAAAGAGCCGCTCAGGGTTATTCTTCTGTTACAGATTTGCTTATAGGATGAAGCAGATTGGTTTTGCAGTGCATTCCTATATATATATGCTATCCATTCTTTGCTTTGTTGTTATGGGCAGGGGTTGCAGTCCTTCAGTGTTGTTAGTCCTACCCACCCACTCCCCCCAAAAAGTTCAAACTCATTTTTGGTATTACATTGGGAATTGGATATCACGAACTAAAAGTCTTCTAACCTCAAGGGTGCCACAGAGCAAAGCAGGTGTGACAGTTTTGTCTCAAACATATCAGACGGAGTACTAGACTATTTACAAGTGTTTTGTCACAAAAGGGTCACTTTAAGAAGCTATACCTGCCTAAGAAGCTATGACACATTTTGTTTCTATAAGTACCTTCTATTTTACTGGTTGGCAACCCTGCATTAATACATAAGTACTTATGTTTTATATCTGTGATGGGTGTATGAGATTTCCCTCTGCACCCCCACCCCATTTCTTAGATTTGCCATAGTCTCTCAACAGGTAAAGCAAGATTAGAGGTGATCTGCTGAGTTAAAAGAGGGTGCTGTCAGTGCAGTGGAGGTCAGAGTGGTTGAACTATGCATCCATTCAAGCCCAGTGACATCATTTCCCCTTGACATCACTTCTTCTTTGCTAGGAGGAAGACCGGTGTGTGTGTGTGTATGTGCGTATATAATGAGTTCAGAGAAGCACATGTAGCCCAGCAGTAGCTGGGAGGACACCATGTTGTTAACCCTGGTGTTACTTTTCATTTATTGCTAAAATCAACACCAAATACACATAACAAATTTTGATGCTTTTAATCTTTTTTGAGTCGGTGGCTGAGATCCTTTCTTTGTAATCATGTTCACAATAAGGAACATTGCATTAGATAAAAAGCATTAAGGCTGAAATCCTATGCATACTTAACGTGGTAGTAAAGACTGAAATCACTGGGTGATGATTTGTAGGACTGGGCTGTGTAAGGTTATAGTAATATAGTCCCTGTTGTGCAATGAAGAGACTGCATCTCTCAAACGCAGAGAGCCATATATAACAATACTATCTTGGTTTGGGTTTTATGCTATGAGTTTTTAAGTATAAAAGGAAAAGATAAAGGAGCTCTGCTTATCCTCTGAATGTACAGACAGCAAGAGCAGAGTGATGTTGCTCAAATAATTTAGTACTTGAAGTCTTGGCTGTTGGTAGATTTTTCCTCCCAGGGTGGAAAGGCAGTGCCAGATGTTGAATAGCTGATCCCGCAACAGCAATAGGGTTGCATCCTCTTGTTCCTATGTCAGCATATCTTTTTGCCGCCCTATGGCATTATTGCAAGCAATTAACAATTTAAGAACACATAAGTTCAAGAACACCTGTTTCCAGACTTTGGAAAACTGCTGAGGCATCACTGGGTCTGGATTTTCAAGATAAATATTTAAAACTGTTGAAATGGCACCTCTACCGCCTCTATAACAGATCCAGCAGCCTCTACTATACTAGGATTACTGAGCATGTTAGGTTCCCCTACCCCAAGTGTGACTTTAGTGGAGATGGACACAAAAACAAAAGTAGGACAAAACACTGTTACATTTACAACCCATCTTCCTTGCAAGAGTAGTGCACATTATCCCACTACTCTATTCCTCACAATTATCCTGTGATATAGGTAGCTTAGTGTCTTAACAACAGAGGAAGGATATGAACTGAAGTCTCTTGAACAGTAGCTGTAGTATAACACAGTGCCCGAAATGAAGCAATCCAACAATGAAAAAAGAAAATCAGCTTACGCTTCTTGGGGAGGAGAGGGTTAAATAAATAATAAACATAGGATAAATAATAATAAAATATTGATGGTAAATAATTGCAATTCAAAGTGAACATTGAATTGCTGGGGGGAAAGAGAAACAGTGATAAAGAATTCACTTTGCGCTGTTCACTGAGAAGAGGAAAAATTGCTGAAACAAAACTGATAATCCTTTCGTTTTTATTCTTACATTAGTTTCCAAGGTTTCCTTGGAGATATGCAAATAGGAACCACTGAAATTTCCTTCATCCCTTAAAGGAGCCTTGCCAAACAATAAAGAATTTGCATGCTGGGGGCTAGGGGGTTGGAATAGCTTAGCTTAGATACGTTTTTAAAATATTTGCTAGAATATTTCTAATATGCTATGTAAAGGATATACATAAGAGGGGATCTTTAATTCATTAACCATGGAGGCACATGAGGGGTATGGTCAACTTTTATGAACAACACAAAGACCAAAAAACCCCAAAACAATGTAAGGTCCACTTTGAGACATTGAATCCTTTTACCAGAATTTATCATCCCACATTTGCCACACTACCACATTGCTAATTAAAGTGATCTGAGAGCCAGCATTGTACAGGTGGATTGAGGATTCAGTTTTTTTGAGGTTTTAAAGCCATTGATAATGGTTTATCATCCCACATTTGCCACACAACCACAGTGCTAATTAATGTGATCTGAGAGCCAGCATTTTACAGGTCGATTGAGGATTCAATTTTTTTGAGGCTTTAAAGCCATTGATAATGGTTCTGGAGACTTCATAGGCAGCAAACGTAGACAAGTCAATCACATGATCTTTTCAGCATTGATGGCATTTGACCCAAGCACACGCAGATAACATTTCTACCATGTAATAAACTGGCCTTAATTGTAGCTTTGAAACTGGGAAATATTTATGGTAGATTTAATAAGTCTATCATCATGGTTGTAAATAAAAATAATTGCTGTTGTTTAGTATCGCCATCATTTAGCTTATGCCAGTCCTTTGAGTAATAGCATAAACACATATAAAGGCCAATTAAAACAGGTAAGAAGGGAACAGGAAGCGGAAATGAACAGAAAAGGAACCAGTAGGGAAAGCTGTAAAAGCATCTGGAGTTTTTTTTTTTAATAATAATAATAATAATAGGCTTCAAGCCATTTTTAAAGGTGAGGAAGGAAGAACAATATGAGAAAAGAGTCAGTTCTTCACTTGACAGCTCTGCCATAGGCTATGTATTTTTTAAAGCACATTCAGAACACACACACACACCCCCAAGAATCCTGGCAACTGTAATTTACCCCTCACAGCCCTACAGTTCCCAGCACCTTTAACAACATGCAATTCCCAGGATAGTTTGGGGTGGGGAGAACAACGCTTTAAATAAATGCTGTGTATGCAGCTATAGTATGCGGCAGTTGTTGCCTTCTGACATAACACATGATGGTCAAATATTCAAACAGGGAGTGGAGCCTGAGTGCTGATCCACCCAGCAAAGCTAAGACTGCAGGAGCACGTCTCAAATATAGTCAGGAAGGAACTTAAGGCTTTAATCATGTGTCTGTGAATTCAGTAACGTAACTTTACTGGCAGTAATTATTATTATTATTATTATTATTATTATTATTTATTTGTACCCCGCCCATCTGGCTGGGTCTCCCCAGCCACTCTGGGCGGCTTCCACCAAACATTAAAATACATTTAAAATATAATAATAATAATAATAATAATAATAATAATAATAATAATGCATAGAAAGTTTTAAATGTGGTCACCATTGCCTAAATGGGCTTGCTGTTGATCGGGATTGATTTGGTTTAGTTCACCTCACTGTTACTGGCTAAAAGGTCATAAGCATGATGCCTTGTCTTGTTTGTGACATAGGAAGAGCTAATATTTTTGAGTCACAATTCCTTTGGCCAGCAGTAAAGCAGTAAAGAGTTGATGGCTCAGACTGGGACAAAACTAATAGTGGGAGGATGCTGCCCTGAGGTGGTCAACTCTCATAGAATCATAGAATTGTAGAGTTGGAAGGTACCATGAGGGTCATCTCATCCAACCCTTTGCAATGCAGGAATTTGTTGTCCAATGTGGGGCTCAAACCCGGAGATTAAGGGTCTCATGCTCTACTGAATGAGTCATCTTTCCATTTTGACAGTTCACCCTAAATGCTAAATCAGATGAGTAAATAAACAACAATCCTGCTTTACTTTGATCCTATACAGGTCTTTGTATCCTAATGGATTACCTAATGAATATTCCATTCTAACTACTTTTCGAATGGCTGGAACTACTCTTCAGAAGTATTGGAGCATTTGGCAGGTTCTAGACTCTTCTGGAAAAGAGCAAGTTGGATTGAAGTTTAATGGGCAAGCCAAGTCTCTTGAGTACTCATATAAAGGGATTGATGGAAGTCTCCAAACAGCAACGTTTCTGGATTTGCCATATCTCTTTGATTCCCAGTGGCATAAGGTTATGGTTGGCATAGAAAGGAGTGCTGTCACTCTTTATGTTGACTGTACTCAGATCCAGACTTTAGCCATAAAACCAAGAGGAAAGATCAACGTTGATGGCTTTACCACACTGGGAAAACTGAAAGAAAATCCTCAAATTTCAGTTCCGGTAAGTTTTAAACATTTACATTTACAAAAAAAGTACTTCCTTTAGCTTTCCTTTGACTTTTTTGTGGGACAGGGTGGGGGGATAGATGTAGGTTGGCATCACAACATATATTTTTCAAATGGAGCAGTAAGATATGGCTCTGGGATTTTGATATTATAGGGAAGCATTGATTATCTTTTAACAAGCTTTAAATTAGAAAACCTTATTATAGTCATATATCTGGAAAGTTGCTTGTACTGATCCTTTAAGAACCCTGTAGATACTGGGGAAGGAGGGGGGGAACAATTCTGAAAACAATAGATAATTTAATAAACCAAATTATAATGGATTGTGGATTTAATGTTCTGCCAAAGAATTAAGTACAAGACTTACCTCAACTCATTACAAAGCATAATTAAAAGCCACCAAACCTTTACACATTTGCAGTGAACGTGACCATCTTTAAACTTTATTATGATTAAGCAGCTTATAAGAATTAATTGTGTTCTCGGTGACATTAAAAGTTCAACTGATTTATGTGGGGTATCCATTGAAAGTAATATTTATTATATTTGAGCTATAGTCCCGTTAATTTCAAAACCTCAGGAAAGAAATGATATTGGCCTTCTTTCTGCAATGATCACCACAGAACATGACCTCCACACACACACACACAATCCCACAAGATAACATTTCATAGAATAAAATCACTACTTTGTTTTGAAATACTGTAACTGCAGTAGGGCCAGAGGTTCGGAATCTTCAGACATAGTCAGACCTCCTTGCTTATGACATCACAATGCAGAAGCAATAATTGCTTTGCCTGAGAAAACTGTTACTAAATTATTCTGATCATAGTAATTTTTGAAGTGCTTTCTTCTCTGTTCTTCCGCTAAGAAAGTTGGTATTCAGGAACCTCAGCTGTGACACTGTATGAGCATATTTATTTTCAGAGATGAACTGCGATTGGTGTGAAGTATGTAAATAAGTGTGAAGTACCTACCGTCTATGACAGATAGAAAATAATTTGTACCATGAAGGTGTGGAAACACTTCTTTTGGATAATGAGTCATGCTGCACTTTTATTTCAAAAACAAACATGTTTTGTTCCATAGAAAGCAAATAGAGGCATTAAAAGAATGCACACATGTAAGGCCTTTTTATTTACTAATTCACCCCTATTTTACTAAATTTGTAGTGTAATTAATTTGGATTAATGATATTTTCTATCTTATTTCTGGTAGTTGCAGGTGGGTCACATCCTATGTACAATAATGCCTTACTAGGAGCTAGGTGGATTCATCGGGGATCAGCTGTGCATGAGCATGCAATTGTGTGATTGTTCTTTCCCCTCTATCCCACTGTTGTTGCTGTTTTTAATGGGAAGCAAGAAGAGCAAACAGAGGAAAGACTGCTTAACTTCTTACCTTTTGCGTGATCACTTCCGTGGGTAGTCAACAAATAATTTGCAGTGGCACTATGAGTGGTAGTAATTATAAGGAGCAAAATCTTAAAATGGTCCACTGTGTGCATGTTTGAAAGGAAGTGGAAGTTGGCCCACATTTGAATAAATTGTTTAAGAACAAACAAATATCAATATCAAGTTTAATGTGGATGACTGTGGTTATGTTGACCTATGAATAGGCAAAGCAATGGTCCTTTATTTGACTAATGTCAAGTTAATGAAACAGCAGCCCGGCATTTTACTTCACTGGGCTCAATTGGATTCCACTTTAGAGGCAACAGGGCTAATCTCAGTTTGCTAGTTTGCTACTGTAGCTGAGGCAAAGCTGTTCATCAAGCAGAAGCAAACAGGTAATTTTTAGCTATATGTGTTGAACTTCCTGTTTTGTGGAGTTTGCCCATGACTCAGCTAAACTGTGCCAAAAGGTGAGATTGGGGTGTGGGTGGGAAAGCATGAAGGGATCCAAAGAGCTTCCAGAGTGTCATGTCAGAATGCTGAGGAATACAGTATCTGCTGCTAAAGGCCTCTTTTAGCTGTTGAAAAATCACAAGGCAAAACAGAGCCACATGGTTTCTGTCTAAATTGAATTCCATTTTAGATATACAGTTCTGCTGCTGTAGCTTACAGCACCCACTTAGAATTGGGCTGCCCATCCTGTCTAAACTTATTTGCTCCATTAATATTCTTAATACCTGTCTGCAGATGAAGGAAATTGCTCTTGTGTTATTGCATTTTGATTAGACTCCTACATGAATTGACCATAATGGGCCTAAACTGGCACATAGCCGAGGACATTGGCTTAAATGATTTGTTGGCTGCAGCAATTATTCTTCCCACATGCTTCCAAAGGCTTTGCTCACTGCTGGCTGACAGCCTTTTGTTATATCCCCTCTGCTTTTTTGGAAGCATTCATCTCTGTAGAGCTGTCCTTATTCATTCTTTGAGGTTTGTAACAAGGGGATATTCACTCCAGGATAAATAGGTTAAGAGCTGCAGACATCACATCCTGTTTCATGAAATGCACCGACTACTCCACTTGAAAACACTGACCTCCATTACACTGACCACAAGTCTTATTTACATAAAGGAAACTATCAGGTGGCTACATCTTTTGCTCATTGACAGTAGTGTAAGAACTGTGGACACCTTTGGATTCAGCCGAATCACCCACTAGGTGGCAATATAACCAGTGATGCCTACAAGTTGATTATCTGCATAGGGAATTCAAATGATGGTTGAAAAAGTTTAATCTTCAGACTCTAAGCATCGGGGATGGTGCAGGGGCGAAAGGTGCAAATCAGTATTCTGTACATTGTGGTTTTATCTGTAATGTAATACAGTAATATATCTGCATTTATATACACACATTACTATAGCATGTGCATTTTTAAATACACATTACTTAGCTGGTGAACTGCATATTCCCTTCACCCAGTACCTGGGCTTCCCGGCATTAATTCCCACATTTCTATTAACTTCTGTTAAGATTTACATTGACACTTAGCTACGATTAATGCTAACCAGGACTTACTGTTTCTAACTAGGTTAGAAACATTTTGAAGTTGGTTTCCAAACTTTGGTTAAGGGTGCAAATCCTGTTTAGTGTTGTTGACATTGCTGAAGCAAACAGAAGATTCATGCCTGAGAGGGGAGGGGCCGGGGAGAAGGAGCACATGGTTTCGCACCCTGTGCTTGAACCTTCCACCATAGTTAAGAGATGGGTTGTATTATGTATACACTAGCCCACCATATTATGCAAACCAGCTCATCAAAAGCATAGGTGTCAGGAGTAATTAAAAATAATAGTTAAAGGTACCTTGGTTTGCAGATGATTATAAAAATAATGGAATTAAGCAGATCCTAGGGATCATTAATAAATCCATGCTAAATTGCTTGTATCACATCATTATAAATCTTATAATACCAGCATGGAAAGTCAGGACACACATTCCCTTGATTGTTTGCCTGTCTGGAGATTTCTGAGAACAAAGAGTTTCTTGGTAGATTTAATGATATAAAAGTAACAGCTAGATGTAAACTAAAACCCTGATCCGAAACACGCTTGGAAGTTTCTGTTCACTTCAATGGCAGGTCCAAGTAATTTGCAATCAGTTATGCATGTGAAATGTGCAATAAGGATGTAAGAGAGATAGTAACACTAGGAAAGCAAATGTACTCTAAATGCTGGAAACCTAGAAACTCCAGAATATGGAGAGAAAATGAAACCATAATCACTTATAATGATTATAAGAGGTAGGAGATAATTTGTGAAATGCCCCAGAGAAATGCAAAACCATGTTTGGGAATAAAGGTGATTTTTGCATATTATCTTAGAGGAGTTCAGACTTAAAAGTCTCATTGATTGTATGAATAATGTAGAAATAAATTTGTACTAGTTAGAGAATATGGCGGAATACTATGGTTCTTAGACTCAAATGGGTAAGGGCATTACCATTTTCTTAATCTGAGTAGCACAACTGGAATTTGACTGAGAACCAGTGAGGGTCTCTTTATAAAACTTTGTTAAGAGATCTGAGTTCAGATCCTTTCTGTCCAAGAAAAGTAATGTGAACCATTTTGGAGGGGTCTATTCAGAAATAGACATGTTCTTCCCGTACAGCTGATACACACAAAAGCCTTTTACCTCTTGAGCAGATGTAGAATGGTAAAGTTACAAATTCCCTTTGATAAAGGACTATACATTTCTGTTTTATGCCTTCATTAAACATACTAACAGACACAGATTAGTTAAATGATGCATTCCTTATAGAAAAGACTATATCTGTAATTTGTCCCTCCATTAAACATACTAAGAAACACAGGTACAAGAAAGCAATTTAAGGATTTAATTCATCAGAATTAGTTATATGAATGCAGTTCACACACAGCAGGGTTCTCTTGGGATGTCTTCACAGGATATAGAGATACTTTGCTAGTACCCTTTTGCCCATCTGTTTATTCATATGCTAATACATCCAGGAAGAGTAACTTCTATATGCAGTACTTTTTTGTTTGGCCATTTTGATCAGGTCCCTAAAGGCAACTGTATAAATAAACCCTTGGTTTAATGCATTCTAGGGGCCATTCAGAAGTTTTGCACATTCATGTGGCCATTTGGAAGGAATGCATTCTGGTCACATTTTGGCGTCATTCTTTTTTTAGCATGGTAATTCACTGCTCTAAACCGGTGTGATGCAGAGACTGAGTTTTGCGTTCAAATATCTGGGGACAGTTTGCTTATCCATCAAGCGGTCTTTGAGTAATCGCTCTGCCAGCCTCCATTTCCACCCACAGAATGGAGGCAATTACTACCTACCTCACAAGTTTGTGAGGATCAAAGGGATGAGGAAATGCTGCTATCTGTATCCAGCCTTCAGGAAAGGGAAGGCTTGGAAATCAATGAAATAATCATCCAACACTTAAAAGGATGTTAAAGGTTAGTGAGTTAGAATGGTGCTGTTGCTAAACCACTGTGAAAAGGTAAACCACCTTCCCTGTTTCTGTCCCTAGTTTGAGATCCAGTGGATGATGATTCATTGTGACCCTCAACGACCCCAGAGAGAAACTTGCGGTGAACTTACAGCTCGGAGTTCGGTAAGATTGTAGTGTAAGGTTTGCACTTGGGCTGTGTACACATCATCAGCTTAAAATGCAGCTAGGTCATTCTTTTTCTCAATTTGGATCAGAGCTGGGTTTTTTTTGGGGGGGGGATGCATAAGAACACAGTGTTTCACAAGAAACGACAGGCTAGATTATAGACTGTGTACTTCACGTGTACACTGCTTCCCAAACAAGTGGGTGTGCACTGATTGCGGAGTAAATGAGAGTTTGTGCACAGCCTTAGTTTTAGAACATTGGGGGATTCAAAGTGCCTTAATGCATTTCCTTTCTAGTGATATAACGGGCTGGGGAAAAGAATTGCAACAATCCTTGCCTGATCATTCTGCTCAAAACATAGATCAAGCCAAAAGTTGCTGGAAGATGCAGGCTGCTGGCTGCAGGGCAAAGGGTTAAAAAGCCAGTGTCATTCAATCCCTCCTTTCTAGCCATCAGGTTTCCTCCAATCTCTGTTACCCTCCTCCACAGCCATTCATTAGCAGAATAACTGTGCCTATTGCAGACTGTGCCTTTCTAGGTGTTCTGGAGGGGTCCTTCTGGGGGTGATTTTTTAACATCCTAAAATCCATCTGAGGCAGTCAAAGACGAGTCCATGGCTCTCAGTGTTCCAGGCAAGAGGTTTTCCTGCCTCCTTGGGGTTTTCCTGCAAGTCATTTGCCTTTGCCTTTCTCAAGTAAGTTTTGCCTGACTTTTTCTTGTTCTTTTCAGATAAGCCAGACAGCCGTCAAGGTAAGTTTTAAAGGCAGGATGCTTGCCCAGTGCAGAGGATAAAGTGCTTCTATATGCTCACTGTTCTCATCTATCAGCACTCTGCTCCCCCCCCTTCCCTCTTTATTTTGCAATCAAAGGAACCGCTAATATGTATTTTTGTAATTATGCTGTAATTATGTTGGAAAATATGCAGAAATTATTGTGCCGTGCTAGTGAACTTCCCTGGATCATTTATTTGGTTGGCTGCTTTTAAGAAACATGATGCTTGAATAGATGAAGATTTGGTTCTACAAGGCAGTTCTTAGTTCCTTTACCCTAGATCAGACAGCTTTGCAGAGGTACCATTTATGCAGAACACAATTTCTGGCTTCAGTAGTGCCTGTTCCTTTGGCCTGTGCAGTGATTGAACAGTCCACCCCTCATCCCATGTTGAAATCTGGCACCCCTGCCTCCTGAATATAATTTTTAGCTCAATCGAATACTTTTTATTCAGTTCAGTGCAGTGGGTCAGGTCAGGACTAAGGTAGGTATGTGAAATGAGGTTCCATGGAAATCAGTGGAACAAGTTAGTCACCCTTTAATCCCATAGATTTCATTGTGACCTAAGTTCATCGAACTTGGTCTGGATCCAACTCAATAGGTCATTGTGGATGTCCATGAGGAATTAATATGGATATGTTGCCCCTTCTTTAAGCAACCTTTTTAAAAACAAGAATCGGCATCATTTTAAGAGAGTGGTAAATGTTCGATCTTTTATCTGTGTTTTATACATGAAGTGGGGATTCCAGTCTGTGATAGCCATTGTGACTATGGAACCAAGCAGAAGTGGTAGTTATTTTGGATGATTCTACATAAAGTGATACATCATTTTAATGATTATTGTTTTACAGATCTTAGCCATGTTTTATTTTCTATTATTTATGAACACCTTTACAGAGAAAATGAAAAGGGTCATGCCCAAGAAACTCACTGGTTTAGCAAAGCAAGGATAAGCTACTTTGTGGCAGGCTGTCTGAGGAAAAGCAGTCTTTTTTAAAATGCCATCTGAGAAGGCAGGAAACACAAGAATTATGTCTAGAACTGGCATTCTCACAGCCTGAAACTGCCTGGCAAATCTGCACCCCTGCTTTTAGTGTCAGTAGTTCACCTTCTCTGCAAGAGGTGTGAGGGGAGTGAAAGGGGCCTGCTTAAAGGTTTGCTTCACAAAGCACCTATTGTGAAGTTAACTGTTGCCTGGCAGTTGGAATTTTAGTCATAAAAAGGAAACAGTGGAGTATGTTGTAGAACCTGAGGGCCCTCCCCAAAACTATTTTGGGGGGGAAATGAGGCGCACACTGAAGTTTCACATAGAAAGCAGCATATTTGAAAGGGATTTAGGAAGGTTGTTGAAAAAAAAAAGGTGGGGGGAGGTAGGTCCTATTTTTAGAAGAAAACTCTTACAGAAGAAAACATATTATACACAGGACCATGATGGGAGGTTTTTGAAACTTTCATCATACGTGCCTTTTAGAATATCAATATGGATGTGTAGGCATAATGCTGATCTCTCTTGGTAAGGTAAAGCATAGAAATTTCCTGGGGGTTACTTGCAGAGGTCAGTTTATTTCCTCTCAAAGTTTATTATTATTATTATTATTATTATTATTATTATTATTATTATTATTTACAAAGGAAGGAAATTGGTGGACATCTGATCCAAAGAGCACTGTTTTATTACATTTAATCACTGGTGTAGTCATGGTTGGGAAGTCGACTTTTCTCTTCAGAATGTATGGGGGAAATGAAAAGCACAGTGTGCTGCTATAGCAAATAGCTGCTATTGCACACGCACCTTCTAGGGATATCTGGAAAAAAAATACACCAAACCACTAAACACAGTGATGAGCAGAATGATACATTTTAATCTCTAAGTCCCAGATTTACAGCATGTGACTGCGTCCGTTTTGAATTGTAGATTAACATAGGAAAGAGTAGTCAAAGTGTTGGGATTTAAAGAGTCCTTATGAAAAACGGGATGCGGGTGGCGCTGTGGTCTAAACCACAGAGCCTAGGGCTTGCCGATCAAAAGGTTGGCGGTTCGAATCCCCGCAACAGGGTGAGCTCCCGTTGTTCGGTCCCAGCTCCTGCCCACCTAGCAGTTCGAAAGCACGTCAAAGTGCAAGTAGATAAATAGGTACTGCTCCGGCGGGAAGGTAAACAGCGTTTCCGTGCGCTGCTCTGGTTTCGCCAGAAGCGGCTTAGTCATGCTGGCCACATGACCCGAAAAAACTGTTTGTGGACAAACATCAGCTCCCTCGGCCTGTAAAGCGAGATGATCGCCGCAACCCTAGAGTTATCCGCGACTGGACCTAACGGTCAGGGGTACCTTTACCTTTAATGAAAAATGGAACACAATTCAGTGGCACAGTTAAAGTTATCTGGGCACCGGGACAGGGAAGCTGAACTCTGGTCACGGATCCTGAGATTCCTGCATTGCAGGGGGTTGGACTAGATGACCCTCGGGGTCCCTCCCAACTCTACGATTCTATGAATCTGTGGTGGCCCTTAACTGCTGGCTCTCAGCTTCTACTCCTTTCCCCTATTTCTGGTATGCTTTCTATGCCTTCCTGCTCCACTGTCTTAAGTGCTCTTTTATTTCTTGCCAGAGAGGCCCCCCTGGTCCACAAGGCCCCCCTGGCCCGCCAGGCCCCCCCGGAGTTCCTGGCATCGACGGCATCGACGTAAGTTTATTTTGTGCATAAAGCTGGACTGTCATCCCCGCTCGAGGAATTCCTCCCTGTAGCTGTCCCTCTGAGTATACAGTATTGAGCATGTGACACTTGAGTATGTCAGCTCTCCGTAACCCACTGCTAGCTGGTGGAAGGAATTGGTTCCTGGGATTTTGTGCCAAGAATCCTAAATGTGCATTCCAAAACTCATTTCATGAGGGGCGTGCTAGTGGCTTGAAGTAAATTGGCATATATAATGTGTATCTTTTAAATTGCATTAGGGACTGTGTTCGATTAGTATTTATAACAGCGATTCTGCAGTCCTAGCAATCAGGGATTTCTTCTAAGAATATCTGAATAAAGCTTTTGCATATGGAAATGTGACAGGTTTAAAAAGTATCCTTACTTTGCCGTTTTCCTCTTCTATTCCTCTAGGGTGACAGAGGTCCTAATGGGCCTGTGGGCCCTGCGGTAAGTGGCTGATAGCTCTCGCCATGCTTTTATCAAAGGATGCATAGGTATCCTCTCTTCTAATGCCTTATTTCCCCCCCCATCTCCAATGCATTTCTGCAGGGCCCAGATGGTGAACCAGGTAGACCAGGTGTCCCTGGATTGCCAGGAATACCTGGGGCTGATGTGAGTAGATTTTCTTCTTCTTTGGGGCTAGGCAGAACCTCTCTCAGTGAAATGTTGCTACCAATCTGAAAGGCCTCTGGTTGTAATAGCAAGCCAGGGCATTTAGCCTGAGCAGGATTTTTCCAAGTTGAGATACGGTCCCTTCTGGAACAGAGCCAGACGGGCTGGGCGTTTCTAGGGGAATGGCGGGGGAATGGGCAAAGCAGCTGATGTGCTAAGCTTCCGGGAGAGGATTCATTCCTCCCAGAATTCCTTTGAATTCAAACAGGAAAGGTACTACGTGCTGCAGCTGCCCTCCTTGTTTAGGGCAGGGCATAGCAATAGGAAAGGGAATGCAAGGCAGGGATCCAGAGGTTGCTTGGGTTGAATCAGCACCTGGCTCTGATCCATCTTTCCCCTGCCCAATGACAGTGTTGCAACTTGTTAGCACAGATTTCTGAGAGGTGCTGGGACTGGGGATAGGATTAGGAGAAGTATTGCACCTAACAAGGCCCCAAGCCATTTTTTGTGTGTTTTAATACCTCATAATATTTTGTCTGAGAAAGCAAGATAATATTTCTGAGGTTCGTTCCCCACTTTACATTCCCACATTTCAAATGGAGTTTCTGATTTTTTTGAAAGGAACATTAGCGGATGAATAATTGCTTCTGAAACACTGGCAGAGATACAGGTGCTGATTAATTAATTGTACACCTGGTTATTGTGAGCCCATTTCAAACCTCATGATGGCATGTAGCTCTACCTGCAGTTAGGCATGAGAATGAGCTTTGAGCTTGTCATATGTGGTGCCTTCCCTCCCTCTACTGTGTAGAAACCTGTGTGGCACAGGTCATATTCTACACATGATTTTTTTTTAATGGCAACTTGTAGGACATGCTTGTGAACTATGCAGGGCCATCTTTAGCAGATGCGGTGCCGGGGTGCAAATATCCACCCAGTGCCCCCAAATTACCACGGATAGTGTTGGGGTGGCCGTAGCTGCGCACCACTAAGCCCTATGGGAAAGACGGCTCTGGAACTATGCCCAAGACTCCAAGTTACATGGGAGGATAGCCAAGTCGGAAGAGCATGAGACTCTTAATCTCAGGGTTGTGGTCTTGAGCCCCACGTTGGACAAAAGAACCTGCATTTATGCCCTTCCAACTCTACATTTCTATGATGTTTTGCACACAGCACTTTGTAAGCATGCAGAAACACCCTCAAGTGCATGCAAGGTTGTTCAGCTGAGGTTCTTTCTTTTGGGCCACCATCTTCAAACCTCTTTCTCCAGAGTAATTAAAATGAAATATATAGGACTGCTGTAGTATAGGTGTTTGGCAAGATATCCAGAACTTTTTAAAGCCTTTTCGTTAATTGCTGTTAATTCTAAATAATGACTGAGGAGGCTGCAGTCCAACACAAGCTGGCTGTGCTTAAGCCCATTTATTTCAGTGGGCTTCAGAATATTTAAGTTGTTGGGTTGTGGCCTAGTCTGTGGTGAAAAGACACACAACATAAAATACTGACCTTGGGCAAACTGCCAAGTTCCACAGTACAATCCTGTGCCTATTTACTAAGAAGTAAGTCCCACCGTCTTCAATGGGGCTTCCTTCCTAGGTCAGAGTGTTTACGATTGCAGCCTCAGGCACAGGCCAGTTTGAATCTGGATAGCATCATATTTTAGAACTTTTTCTGGGACTGTTTTCACACTGCTTTCTCTTAGGGTTGTTTCCAAAAAGCTTCCTTCCTCTGAGGGGAAATAAATCCTACCACTACTAGAGCAAGGCAACTTTTGGATCCAACTGCAACACTCATGTGCATAGACACATGAATACATGTGCGCGCACACATGTTATACTGAGCTAATTATCTTGTTTGGAACTTGGCACATTTTATAAACAGTTCCTTCTTGTGAACTAAAAGGAAATTGTTACTGTAATAAAAGTATATGCTTCTTTCCACAAGGGATTGACAGGCCCAGATGGATCCCTAGGCCGTGCTGGTCCAAAAGGACAAAAGGTAAGTTTAAAATCCATTATTAAGTTTTCTTTCAGCTTTTTGGCCTCAGAACTTTTTAACAGGACTTTTATATTTTGATTTTGTTCTGTGAACTGCCCTGAGACCTCCTGGTATAGGGCAGTATATAAACACAAACAACAACAACAACAACAACAACAACAACAACAACAACAACAACAACACATTCGTAAATATCTAAAGATACTTACTAGCTGTTGATTCATGATTTAAATATTATGGAATCTATTCCATAATATTATGGAATATTATGGAAAGTTCCCCACTGTGTCCCCCTACCTCCAACATGAAAACTTATTATTCTGCTCACTATATCACTGGTTTTAGACCCTCCCAAATAATATACATTTTATTTTTTGCAGGGTGAACCTGGGTTGCCTGGAGGCCGTGGACTGCCTGTACGTAATAGATTTTTATATAGTATCTATTTTAAAAAATCAATACTATGAATTTCTTTTCAGCTTTAGAACAGTAAACAAAGGCCAAGAGGAAAGCAGAGCGGGGGAGGGGAGAACCAACCCTCTACTTTCATAATCCCTGAGGGAGTTTCCAGTAAGACTAAAATAACAGAAGAGCATAGAAAGTAGAACTTCTATCTTGAAATCAGTAGAGAGCAGATTTAATTTCTTCGCCTTCTTAGCCTTTATATGCTAACCTTCTGAAACTGGCCTTTAAAAACAACCTCTGTAGTATTTCATGGTTGAAAGTGATTGCTTGTGCTGACAAGATCAGGGGATTTTCTGATGAGGATCCGAAGGACCTTGTCCAGAGTTCTGGGATGGGGCTTTTTTAAAAGGCCCCTTCCTACTTCTGCCCCTCAGGCTATTAAAAAAGACCCTGATCATTGGGAGTTGGTATGGACTCCCCCAGAAAAGAAGCATTATCAGCATGAAAAGCTGTGCTTGGAAAGGAAAACTGCAGCCATTCTGTACATAGAAACAGGGGCTATTAAGCTATTGTCAGGTTTTATTTACAGATTGGCCTTATCATGATGATATTTTTTATTATTATTATTTTATTTGTACCACGCCCATCTGACAGGGTTGCCCCAGCCACTCTGGGCAGGATGTTATACTTCTGTCATAGTCATCACCAAGGAGCTCAGTGTTAAACTCCTTCCTGCAATTCTGTATTCACCACAACCCTGTGAGGTAGGCAAGTCTGAGAGAATGTGGCAAGCCAAATGTCACCCAGTGAACTAATGGCTGAGTGAGGAGTTGAACTTGGGCCTTCCATCTCCTAATCCAACACCTCAACTGCATCACATGGGTGTTCATGCTGGACTTTACCTTGTCTTTATATTTGAACTGTACACACACATATTGAAGAGACAGGAATCCAAATATTTCTTTGTGTGAGTGGAAAGTGTTTCTGTGCACAAGGAGAAAGGAGCTGAACAAAAGTGGCCTTGGTGCAGAGTTAAAAAACAACTCATGCTGCCCCACCCATTTCCAAGTCATCGCCCAGCATATTCAAGAGGGCTGGGAATGGGTAACAGAAGATACAGAAACAAATTAAGTGTACATCAAGCACTAGTTTAAAATATATGAAAACTAATAAAAGATCAATCAAAACATTTATAGGATGTGAACTCCTGTGTAAATAGACACTTCTTAAACTGCAGAACTGAGGAGCCACCAATAAAAAGGCCTTCCTATATTGTGCAAACCAATGAGAGTGTTCCTCCCATTTCAAATATGTTCATCTTTCTTTGGAATTGTGGCAAAGGAAAGGTTAAAGTCAGCTTCCCTATGTGCCAGAGTACTGATCCTGTTTGAGACCCATGCAGCAACTATTTGCATAATAATAGGTGCACACACTGCATTAACAATAACACACAGAAACATGATGTTTATTTGGCCTTCAGATACTGCAAAAATTGAATCCAGAACCCTGTAACTTTGTATGACTTCTGTTTTTTTTTTCCTATTCTATTAATATACAGTAATTTACATAACAGATTACTCTCTAATTAAAACATATATGCCTAAAAATCACTGTGGCTTCCAATGAATATTAAAACAATAGAATGAAACAAGGGAATTGTATATATTTAAAGAAGGCAAAGGGACCTGAAATAACCTTAGTGAGTGTTAGGAGAACATTCACTAAGAACACTTGCTCAAAAGTGTTCAGGGTGGCGTTGCTGCATTCTTTATGAGCCTTTGTTTGTTTGTTTGTTTGTTTGTTTGTTGTTTTAAACAAAATAAATGATACATGGAGCTGTGGATAAATAGGAAAGCATGCTACTGCTGTGAGAGAAATGTTACCGATAGCAGTAACATGACTGCAATACTGCTGTTCATAATGAAAGTAAATTACTGTTGTTTGGTAGAAGGCAAAATTAAAGATGGCTGATGAGAAGGTTCCTACAGATGCCGGTTTCCTAGTGGAACGATTTAGCAGAGCATGTGGCGAATTATTGCACGGAATAGCTTGTGATAGCTGCTAATTTAAGCAAACTGAATAGAAGAAAGTCACCCTGCATTTCATTACTTGGGGAATCAGAATAACAAAAAGAGAACCAGTGGAGATGCAATATAACACCGAGACATTTTAGGAAAGATCCAAGCCTGGGGATCCCCTAGGGATCTTTGGGGATGATGTTAGCATATCCTAGGGATTCTTTGGGGATGATGTTAGCATATCCTGCACTGCCACCAGCTAGCCTCACGTTCAGTCACCCAAGGAGACATTTCTCATTTAAAATGTTCTGATGTACAGCCTGGCACTCAGCTAGGGGCCAGATGACTGCCACGGACACCACTTAATTATCTGCAGTGCCTATGCAACCCAACACCATTCATCCTCCCCTGCATCAGGGCAGGACCCAGAGTCACCAGAGGATAATGAAGGCAGTGGCAATTGCAGCTGCCTCACCTAGTGCTTCTCTTTATAGCTCCAGGCTGAATGAGTACTGGGTGACTGGAGCTGTGTTGCTTCCAGTGCTGCTACCTCCCTACCATTGCTCGTCATGGGTGTTTCCCCACTACCACCCATCTTTGTGCTTTGAGGCGAGGCCAACCACAGGGCTCCTTTCCCAGGGCCACCTTCCTGCTGCCGGCAGAAGGGTCCTATAGGTTCCTTCACCCAGCTTCTTGAAACCGTGCATCTCCGCAAACTTAAACGGAACATTACTTGCCCCTTTGAAAACATGTGCCCTTCTGTTCCTAGCATTGTTATGGCAGCAGCATTGAGCTTTAGAAATGTTAAGTTGTACCTTTAAGCCTAGGTTAATCTATAAAGAAAATGGCTTGAATTGTTCTTTTAATAAAAAAAAGGTTCTCTAAATAATGATTGACCTATTACATGGAGCATCTATCACAAAAGTAGTAAGCTTAAAATTTCATGAAATTGCTATCCATCCCAAATACCCAGAGAGCTAAAAATAATGCTTTCATTATTCCACAGTTTGCGGGTGGGGGAATCCATCTTGTTATTTGTTCTCTCACTTTATTGTTGGAGTGCGATGAAGTCTGAATATACTAAAAAACTAAAATGTGCTATATATTTTTCCCTTCAGGGTAAGGTATTCCTGGATCTCTAGTAAGTAGATATTCACCAACTATCGGTAGCATAATAAATAATACATTTTATCTTCAATGCAATAGGTCTGTTGATAATAATATTTTTAAAAATAACCTCTTAAGGTAAAGTTGGTACAGTACTTCTGTTTAGAAATCCATTTATCCCTTAGATAAGGATGGCTGTTTATAAAGAGTTTAATCAAATCAAACAATGTCGTTTCAAATGTAGGGTCCTCCTGGTATTGCAGGACTTCCTGGTGAAGTGGGCAGAGTTGGGCCACCTGTGAGTATATTTCACTGCATATTTTTTTAAAAATCACTGATCTAAATTTCATGTTAATTAATTAAATTCCCCATGCTAATTATGCATGTTTAGGAAGGATGTTTCCCAACAATGTCTGGCACATGAAGGCTAATCATGTTTACCTTGAAATAAGGACTGGATAGCATGGTTAAAAACTTCCAAAATGGTGTATGTGACTGGGCATGCAAATGGATTTCCATGCGGTTTAACTGCATGGTGGTTACTTTTCAAGATTCTGAGTGGTTTGTATGTAATAGGGGGCTTTTGTGATGATGAATGGAGTGTGAGGCATCTTTAGTTATTTCCTCTTCTTAATAGCTGCTATCATATCTGAGCGCTTCAGTAATAGAAACTCCCATCGCATATCTTTGTGATTTATTTCTTTTATGAAAGAAACAAGGGATATAGATTACTGTAGCCTCTGTTCCTCCTGTCATGTAAAACTACTTTATATTCTGTGCACTTAGAGTTTTCTAGAACTCTGAACTTAACCACAGTGTAAATGGTCTCCTCTGCAATTGCTACATCCTTATTTACAAATAAGGCCAGAACAAATATCAGTTATGCAGCTCACTGATATACACTTGTGCCACCTTCAAACTATTTAGGGTGATCCTGGAAAGAGAGGCCCTCCTGGAGTGCCAGGCCCCCCGGCCCCATGGTAAGTTCGGGATATTCATTTTATTATAGATTCATTAAAATGTCTGTTTCCTCAACTCTTTCAAAGTGTGGAGGGATGTTTCTGTGGGTTAGAAGTAGCATTACTTTGTTGAGACATTCCCTCCAGTGGCCGCAGTTGACCTGGCACAGTACTAAATTTCAAAGACTTCTGAGTAAAGGAGTACAAGAGACTTCTTTTCATATGTGTTGCCATTTATGCTGGTGGAAGCGGGAGGCGAGGTCTGGGATCATGCACTGTTTCTGGTACAGAAGATGCCCTGCTTCACCAGAGAATATACTCTAGAGTTTGACGAGCCATTTCACAAGATTTCAGGGAGGTCTCAACATCCACCCGGCACCCTTCTAAGTTGTGATTTGTTCTCTAGCAGTGTTGGAGGATATACAGATAACGGCCTACTTGTGCGGGGGTTATGTTCCTGACCTCCCCACCCCGACCCCGCACATCAGCGGAGCATGCATAAGTTCGTTCCGCCCCGTTCCGCCCCTTTTCCAGCCAATTCCGGGTCACTGTGATATGTGGTTGCATATCAGTTGGACGTGCGTAAATCTGTCGTTGCCTGTACTATGCTCTTTGTACAGGTAACAGGGTAGATTTACAGGTCTGCTTGCAATCTCAGTCAGGTAACAGTCCATATGAAATCCACTCCTTTTAATCAGTTCACCTTTATGTTTGGTTACCCAATCTACAAGGCAAGGAAAAATAAACAGATAAATAGATAGGTTGAGCTCTTTTACAAGGTCACATTCCAAGTACATATTAACAAATGCATGAATTAAAAACCCAGTGAGGACCCGCCTTGCTTAAATGTGGTGCATTTTGGCATACAAACCATTGCTTTTTAAAAGAGAAATGGTATGAATGTGTACAAATGTCGGTCTACCTATCCATCCACCCATCTAATGCTCTTCTTCACATCTTCAGCAGAAAATACAGATGGCCTTTGGAGGCAGGGGAACAATGTGGATTGCTGAAATGAGAAAGTTGGGGAGTGTGTTGCATCTGCATTTTGTTCATTTTCCTGTTATGCTATGCCTTTAAAAACAAAAAACAAAAACTGTTTTATTAAATCTTCAGGGGACAGTTGGACTTCGTGATGGAGATCCACTGGTAAGATATTTATTTTACCTTTTTGGATTAAAAAATAAATGCTTTTCTGTAATAGTTTCTCATCCTTAACTCAGCTTTTGGGTTTTCTCTCCCCCACTCCCAGTGTCCCAATTCTTGTCCACCTGGCCGGTCAGGGTATGCTGGGCTAATGGGCATGAAGGTAAGAGAACTGGTGTTCTTGAATATGTTGTAATTGTGGATGCATATTGAATACATTGAGTTGCAGGAATGGAAGGCAGCACACAGAGACCACCTTTCTTTTCCCATCCTCCCATTCTGAAGCCCCCCTGTGTACCCCCTGAAAAGACCTTCAGAGGATTGGGGGGTCCCTGCTGACCACCATAGGCTTTTCTATACATAGAGCTGTAGTGGGAAGAGGAAACACCCAAAGTCAGGAGGAGGGATCTTGTGGGAGCCTGGTACATATCAAAATTTTAAAATATGGTGATTGTTTAAACCTACTACAGTGGTACCTCTGGTTAAGTACTTAATTGTTCCGGAGGTCCGTTCTTAACCTGAAACTGTTCTTAACCTGAAGCACCACTTTAGCTAATGGGACCTCCCGCTGCCACTGCACTGCCAGAGTACGATTTCTGTTCTTATCCTGAAGCAAAGTTCCTAACCTGAAGCATTATTTCTGGGTTAGTGGAGCATGTAACCTGAGCGTATGTAACCTGAAGCGTATGTAACCTGAAGTGTATGTAACCCGAGGTACCACTGTAATTAAACAGGGCTTTGCTCTTATGCTTTAGGGTCACAAAGGAGTAAAAGGAGAGGCTGGTGACCAGGAAAACAAGGCCATAAGGTAAATGAAATAGAATACTAGGTTAAAATTATTTGGAAAGCCAATGGCTAAAAGAGGAATCATGTTTAATTTTGTTATGCTTTTAACAAACAAAAAGAACAATAGCCAGTGTGGTGTAGTGGTTAAGAGTGGTAGACTCGTAATCTGGGGAACCGGGTTCGTGTCTCTGCTCCTCCACATGCAGCTGCTGGGTGACCTTGGGCTAGTCACACTTCTTTGAAGTCTCTCAGCCCCACTCACCTCATAGAGTGTTTGTTGTGGGGGAGGAAGGGAAAGGAGAATGTTAGCCGCTTTGAGACTCCTTCGGGTAGTGAAAAGCGGGATATCAAATCCAAACTCTTCTTCTTCTTCCCTCTTAGATTTATTTTCCCACTATTGCTACAGCACTTTCTTTTTTGTTTTAATCCCAAACAGCTTCGATGTCTTCTCCAAATAAGGGAGTTTCTGCATGGACTTCCCTTCTGTGTAAAATATAATGTTTTGAGTACTGCAATGTAGGCCATATGAGTTGCAAGTACACATTGATCAATAACATTAATAAATAGTGCACACTCTCTCTTACAGGCTGAGGCCACAATCCTGACCTCATTTACATGGGAGTACGCCCAATTGAATTCAGTTTGACTTACATCTGAGTAGACATGATTAGGTGTTAGAATGTTCTATAACTAATTTGCTATTATTTGTACTTATTTAGGGCGAGGAAGGTGAACAAGGAGGAGTAGGTGATGTTGGCACTCAAGGCCCACCAGTAAAGTATTTCCTTTTAATTTGCTTTTTATTCGCATTCTGGTATCGCTAATGGCTATGTACAGGTGTGAGAAATTGTACTATTATTCCTTTAATCACCTGCAAAAAATTCATTTCCAGCTGTTCAAACCAGGTGTGAACTGACACATTGAGATGACGCAAATTACAGCTATGTTGTCGTTTTTTAAATTCTCGATCATATGTTTAGATCTTTCCGTCTGTTTTGTTACGCAGTGTTCAGTAGCTAGAGCTTTTTATTTATTGATTTTATTAAAGTAAACTAACTTTAAAATCTATGTGCCTAAAATGAAAAGCACTTCTTATAATCAAAGGAAGATCAAAAGGTCTTTTTAAAAAGTATATTATCCAAGGAAATATGGTATGAAAATGTGCATATATAGGATAACTTCGCTGCACAAAACTGCATACTTACAATAAATTTTGTATTTCAGGGACCTCAAGGGTTAAGAGGTATAACTGGCATAATGGGACCCAAAGGTGACAAGGTAAGTAATAGCAACAATATCTTTATAATTTTAAACGATAACTTTATCTTTAAAGCACAGGGGTGCTACCCCACACCCTGTCTGCTACTGCCTGTTACTGTGGGAGAGACTCCTGTCAACCCCAGTAAACTAAATGAACGAAGAATCCATCTTTAGAAATGGAAAGCAGAATAGCTTATTGTCCATATGTGGTGCTCCTCTTTAGCCTGTCAACTCTCTGGCACACGTGGATATCATTTTCAGAAAACCAAATTTACCTTTCTGATTTTCAAAGGTGTTCATCAAGGCTCACCTTGAATACTTTGAATCTTTTTATGACCAAGAATGAACACTATTATTATAGCCAGCGTACTTATTTTATTGACTCACCAGAATTGCTATTTACTATTACCCTTCCCATTTACTCATGTTGCTCCATCAGATTAAATGTATATAAAGGCTTTTTCCGAGGTACCGCTTCTTGATTACATTACATATTCTCTTCTACTATTGCTGTTTCTTTTGCTTGCAATTGTCTCATCTGTAAAGCATTCTTGCAGCAGTTCCATAAAGACAATATATTTTGGTTCAATTCACTATAATTCGTAGAATAGCACACTCATATGTTACGTGCAGGGCATTGAGAAATAGTTGAAGACTGAAATGACCTGCAGTGGAATATATTCAGAGGAACAGATCAATTGCTGCCCAGCATGATCCAACAGAGGCACAAAGGTTCAGTGTGATTTTGATGCAGACTTTACTTTTGCAGCGTGATTACCACTAATCTCTGAATATTGAAATCACATGTGTCATCTAGATCATATGCAACTCCTTTTATGGCAGAGTTGCTAGATCTGATGGAGGTGGATTGCTGGCATCATAACAAGCTTTAATGCGATGGATCACAGCATGAAGGAAGACCCAAATGTCATGGAACATCTTTATAAAGACTATGGAGTATAGTTCCACAGTAGCAACTCCATAACAAATCCTTGGTGGTCATTCTAGCTCTTGACCTCAGGTGTAAAGGATTGAGGGTTGGAACGAAATACAGTAATGGCAAGTGTGAAGCTGCTGTCTGCCCCATTAGCCTCAATAGAAAATACATGTGTGGTGCAGAATATTTAAAGCTTTTATATCTTAATAATCCTTTGTGTGTTTGTTTTTACTGTAGGGTGCTCGGGGTCTTGATGGTGACCCTGGTCCCCGGGGTCTTCCTGGGCCCCCGGTAAGTTTCTTTGTCTTATCAGCAAGACCTCAAAGGAGGATTCACAATTAAGCACATCAGGGCGGCTACCCTGGCATTCACATTTCAGGAGAGCCTATCTCAGTTTTCATTCTTTTAAAAAACCTCTATACAGTAAATCTCAATCTCTTGTTCCCAGGCACATGAGTTTGGTGGTGGTGGGGGGGGGGGCGGAATTGGCTGGCCTGTAATAAGAAATTACAGGATACCAAAGTATTACTCGCCCACAGATGTGGCTTCATACTGCACGATTCATTCTTTTTTTCTTCTCCTCTTTGTTACCAGCCTCTGCTGGGAATGAGCGGTGTTGTGCTGACTGCAATAGAGCTAATTGGATCATTCAGTTATTCCTGATGGGAGGGATTGTGGCACATGGGTAGATCACATGCTCTGTATGCAGGAAGTCCCAGGTTCAAACCCTGGCATTTCCAGGTAGGGCTTGGATCGACAGCCTTCTGAAACACTGGGGAGTTGCTCCTTGCTGTCACTGTCGCAATGGTGAGCTGGATGGACTAATTGTCCGACTCAGTATAAGGAAGCTACCTACATTCCTGGGTTGATGCAGAGATAAAAACAGAATTTCCCACTTCCAAAGGAGGGTCACCTGCTGTACATCTGCATGTCATTACACTTGGCTCACCTCCTTCCAGTCCAGAGGTACTCTCAGAATAGTGTCTCACACAGAAACAGAGTGGTGCACAAGTGCTGGGGTGGGAGAAGTAAAGTCAGGCAGAGCCCCCAATTATCTTAAATTGGGGCCATCTTTTATAAAGTTCCCACATGGGATTTTCATACAGTCCATATGGAAACATCAAATTCAATTTTCTCTGTTGTTCAAGAAGATAGCAAGAATGAGTTTTCAGTGGTATGAGACATTGGGAGTACCTTAAATGAGGTGTTTATGTTTGTGATGCATAAGTATAAAATGATGGTGGATATTTTGTATAAAATAAGATAACATTGTCTTTTATGTCTTCACATGTAAACGTAACCATTTCATGACCGGCTTATTGTTTCAGTTGTGTTTTATTTATGAGCCCTATTTCACCTAGGAAATCCTTACTTGAGGGTGCAGTAAAACTCCTGGAGCAACTGACACATAGCTAAAGAAGACCAAAATTCCAAAGCCCTACTGTCTGTCTGTCTGAATGATTTCTAGGCTGTCTTTCAGTGTAAAACTCTCAGGGCGGCATGCAATCAATAATTTAAAAAGTAACAGTAAAATAGCGTACAAAACAAATATATAAGCACAGAAACTACAGCCGTAAAAACTAATAAAATCTAGTAGAGTTGCCATAAAACCAGAAACAGTTATCAAACATGCTGAAATAGCTACTCAAATAAAAAGGAAAACATATTTGCTTGGCTCCCAAAGAACAAAAGGTTTTGTGACAGGCAAGTTTCCCTGAGGAAGTCTTTTATATATAGATGTGCTTCCCCAGTATGCATTTATAAGCTTTTGGGATTTACAATAAGCTGAAGATTGGCTTGGCTTTGATATTTCCCTGTCGTCCAAGAATGAGGGACAATGACACACAATCAATTCACCCTTGTCTAAGAAATGGCCCTTCTTGACCTGTTATATTGAGGCTTACATCGTAATATGCAGTTACAGTAAGTCGTTAGAAACATGGGAATTTACCTTGCCTTTAACCATCATCATTCACATAACTTTTATTTAATTATGACAAGGAATTGCCAATTAATGTGCTTAACATTTCTTTGCAGGGCGATCAAGGACAAAGAGGTTCATTGGGAGAGGCAGGCCCCAAAGGCGAAAGAGTGAGTTCTTAGGACGAAGTAATAATGTACCACTGATACCACAAAACTACCAGGCCCTCTGCCTGGTTCCCTGTAACCTCTCTTCTTGCAGTGAGGGAACTGCCAGAAGGCCCTCAGAGCTGGACCTCAGCGTCTGGGCTGAAGGATGGGGATGGAGATGCTCCTTCAGATATTCTGGGCTGAGGCCGTTTAGGGCTGTAAAGGTCAGCACCAACACTTTGAATTGTGCTCGGAAACGTACTGTGAGCCAATGTAGATTTTTCAGGACCTGTGTTATACAGTCTTGGCAGCCACTCCCAGTCACCATTCTAGCTGCTGCATTCTGGATTAATTGTAGTTTCCTGGTCACCTTCAAAGGTAGCCCCATGTAGAGCGCATTGCAGTAGTCCAAACAGGTGATTACTAGATAACTAAGGGACTTGTTTCCATACAATGCGAGCCTGACCTTGGGCCTTGGGCTTGAACACTTCCCATTCTTCTCCCCTCCTCCCATGCCCCTGGAAAGAGGTATAAACTGCGATTCAATTTCACTTTCTGTGATCTCTGGCTTGTTAGATGTGAAGCAGAAATTGTGGTGTAAAATGAACTCAGTTGCAAAACAACTCAACTTCAAGCCATGGGTTTGAAATTAGTTTGTTTTAATAAAGTAGAATTCATTTTCAACCACAGTTTCTGTTTTATATGCAGCAACAAGCTTGGAATCATGGAAAGGGAATAATAAAATTGTAGAGTTGGAAAGGACCAGAAGGGTCATCTGTTCCAATTCCCTGCAATGCTGGAATCATTTGCCCAATGTGGGGCTTGAACCCAGGACTCTGGGATAAAGACTCTTGTGCTCTACTGACTGAGCTATCGCCAAGCTGAGGTGTATTCCTCTTCCAGGTGAGAGAGGAAGGGGTGCCCTTGACCATGTAAGCATTACATGTGAATTGTCCAATTGTGTGCACAAACATCAAAATAAAATGGGAATAAGGTAGTTTAATGCTAATACACTGACTTAAGTTATTTGAGAGGAGGCATTCTCCTTGCTTCATTCAAATGTGTGTTCCCTTAATATGACTACAATGTTCAATATGCTTTAATTTTCTTTCTTTTTCTTAGGGTCCTGAAGGTGTTAGAGGAATTAGTGGTCTTCCTGGGCCTAAAGGAGAAAGTGTACGTATAGTGTGATTATTATTAATCGTAGCATTTGTAATTTACATTGCTATCATGTATTATGAAACAAGTGTGATTTACATAATGGCAACATGTTACAGAAGATGTTACTTCTTTCTCAAGGGCTTACCGGGAGTGGATGGCCGTGAAGGGATCCCTGCCATGCCAGGAACAAAGGTACTTAATTTATCGTGGTGTTTAATTTATATTTTCAAAAACTGCTCACTTCCATATTGTGTTGATTAGAACCGAAATTCACAGAGAATCAGTGAAGATTACAGAGAATAGAACTATTAATTATGATTAGCAATGTTATCTCTATGGATCCTGCATATTCAGAGGCAATAATGGTGACTGGTGTCTCCAAAGAGTAAGAGTCTGCCCCATCAAGTTGCTCCTAATACGGTGTCTCTTGACCCCGTCCACAACTCCTCCCATCTTCCCTATACCAGCTCTGCCAATGGAAGCTGCTCCTCCTCCCATGCCAGTGGGCGCCATGATGATAGCTAAGTGGAACTTCTGTGAGAGGTGTGGGCAACCTTTGGCCCTCCCATTGTTGGTGAACTGTTAACTCCCATCAGACCTAGCAGACGTGGCCATTGGCCAGGGAAGATGAGAGCTGTACTGCAGACAGTGCTCAGCTAGGAGAACCAAGGGTCTGACTCAGTTTAAGGGACAGTCCTATGTTCTGGCACTTAGGTCTAACCAGCAGCTACCTCCTTATGTTGTAATGGAGCAGTCAGATGCCAAATTACCACTTGTGTCACACATGCATGAAAGGAATCCTTTACACATATGCCTCCACCAATTAACCCCTCCACTTATTTCCCATTTAGTTAATTCATTGCTAACATTAATTTCTCTTCATATTGAAATGCCCAATTTTCTCCCCTTTATTGGACAGTCTCCAGTCTTTGGGGTTTGCAAACAGGTCTGCCTCATGGGGAGCCATGTCCTTAGTGAGCCCCAGATGTTGATGCTGTGCAAGATGCCAAACCAGTCAGATCTCCACTTAAAGAAGAAGAGTTTGGATTTGATATACCCGAAGGAGTCTCAAAGCGGCTAACAGGGTCATGCAGAAAGCAGAAGTGTGCTAGTTAAATGATATGAATGAGCCACTTTTGTCAATGGTGAGCCAGTCTGCTTCTGCTCCTACTGCATCTTCATGAAGAACACGACAGTCACTCAAGTTGCACCTAGCATTATCTGTGGGTGTAAGCGGAAAGCAAACCTTTTTTGCCTCTTTTGTGCACCCATACTGGCTGGGTGAGTCTTTTGGTTAACTCCCAAGTACTATCAAGTTGTTAACAACCAGAACAACAGTGATATTACATTCCATAAGTTAGCGGTTTGGAAAAGGATGCCACAGTATTTTTAAAAATAGATACTAACATGTTCGTTTGGGCTTTTTCTGAATAGCAAACAAGCAGACAGTTTGTACTACAACGGTTTTCATTTGATTGATGCAAACATTTCTTTCCAGGGTGAACCAGGAAAACCAGGCCCTCCAGGTGATATAGGAGTTCAGGGACTGCCAGTAAGTATTTTGTGTTCTTTAAATGTAAAACATAGTTAAATTTCCAAGCTTATTAAGCCTTCATTTTCTGTAATGACAGGAATAGTGAGGAGTGGAGCCTTTAAAAATTAGGGTGTAGGTAGCCTGATTCAATTTTACTGGGATGATCCTGTTTGTGTTAATTGCATACGGAAAGGGTAAGTTTCAGGATTGTCATGGAAGTTTTAGAGGGCACCCAAGCTAGGAAGCTAGATAAAAATGTTGATGTCTCTCTTTAAGAGAATAGAACACGCCCACTTCCTCACCATTTCACCAAGGTGCAGCCCCGCCATGCTGTCTCCCACTGCTCCACCCAGATACAACTAAATCTAGTGCCGCCTATGCAACATGATGACATCATCCCTGCAAGGATATTATGGCTGTGCTGAAGTGTATGTCAAAGACTGTTTGGCTCCTGACGTTTTTCCTACATCTTTTGTAATGTATAGCATAGATTAGTTGCATGTACTACTATCAAAATTTATTATTTTCCTTATTCAGAAGACCACTTTACCACAATCTCTCTCTCTTTCTCATTCCAATTCCTTGTGCCTACTGTATTCCTAAGGTGGGATGAAACCATAAGGAAACCAATAGATCAATCAAATAATATAGTCGCTGTTGCTGAAAACTGGGCTCTGGTATGAAAATCAATGTGTTTCATAGCATGCTTTTAGGAACCAACTTAAGCATGTGCTTAAAGAGTTTTCCATGTCCTTTGGAGGGGGAAGGTTAATTATGTTGGCACTAGTTTGGGGTGTTTTTTAAAATGGATTTTGGCTCTATTGAGACATGCTTGTAAAAGGTCCAATATAATTCACTTGATGACATAGCTTGGCAAAAAGAAACAGTACGCAACACTACGGGAGACACTCCTCAAATACAGACTATAATTGCCCAAGGGAGTAAGGAATATTTGCACCTTTTAAGTACATAGAACATTACAAACATTTTAAGGCAATGTGTTTTCTTTGTTTTGTTTTAGGGTTTACCAGGGTCTCCAGGAGCAAAAGGTGTTGCTGGACCGCAGGTAAAGTATTCTAGGCAATCTGGGAAAGACTCCAGGTGTATTTTTTATTGTTATTCCACTCTTTCTCCAAGATAGTGGCACATATTATGACGTGGCTAATTCTCCTTGTCTCCCAACAGGGTAATGCAGGTCCTCCTGGGATTCCTGGCTTGATGGGGAATTCGGGTAAACCTGTAAGCTTCTTTCTTTCTCCAGTTTCATTTTGTTTTTTACTAACACTTGCACATTTTGTGCAGAATCAGTTTTAAAGCATATTCTATTCTTGTAATCATGTTAAACAGGGAGAACAGGGGCCACAGGGAGAAAAAGGGCCCATCGGACCCAGGGGCCCATCGGTAAGTACTTGTTCTGCTCTATCTTTAGGTTCTGGGATTTCTGTTATAGGCCAATGATGCAGGAGACAAGGTCTGCATAATAGCTGCTTGTGTTATTTGCTTGTGATGTAAACTCTTTTAGCTTTCACATCAATTTCTTCCCCCAAATTAGTTGTGCACATTTGCCTCACATTTGCTGATTCATAATACAAATAAACTCAGCCCGATATTCTGTAGTGAGTTAAACACTCCAACCAAAACCATGAAACATGTAAGTAGAATTATATGATAAGCTGAACACTAGTCTACTGATCCACTTCAAGCAGAGCTTTCATGGTCCCTAGAGGGACTGAAGACCCTTGCACACTATGCCAGAAGTTGTGGGGTTCTTTTTGGTTCTTCTGTTGTGAACTGAGGATGAATTTCAGCTGCACTGCATGAAGTCTTAGCCATTGTTTATGACAGTATGGAAGCATGACATTTCTTGGAACCCTCTCAAGAACCTGTCCCTGGGTGGCCACTAAGGGTAAGCCTCTCAGCTACACCACTGTGTCCAGACTTCATTCAAAATGTTTGGTGCTGCCACCTGCTGTGTTAGATATTTTATTACCCCATGAAAAATAATATATACATTATCCTATATATTAGACATAATACATATATGTGTAATTATGCATAAATCATTTACCCCATGAATATCCTTGAATATACTACTACCTATAATTTTACATAATACATAACTGTTTATTGTACATAATATATATACCATACGACTATTAAATACGTATTATTAGCCCATTTATCTGTTTTAAGAACATTATATCTATCTCATGATGCATTATTGTAAACACTAATGAATATTCATTAATCACTACCCTTCATAATCTTACATTCAGACATTGCCTGAAATATCTCTCATCAACATGGAAGTGCATTTTATACCTTGTTATTATTAATCTGGCATATCACATGATAATCATCAGCCCCTATATATAAGCCCCCCCCCTGTACCACATCCATACGTGTGGGCCATGGCTTGATCTAAGGTAGGTCGAAACAGGAGCACCTCTACCATGCAAATGTATGGTACAAGATCAAGAAATGGGTCCTCAAATGCATGTTTGGGTTAAAAGTGGGTTCAGGGCCTGAAAAGGTTGAAGATACTTTATCTACACTGAACACAAAGGGTGAGATATATTTCTTTGGAATCCACATAGAACAATACACAGGCACATTTTCAAACCTAGTATGCAATCTAATGAAACCCACTTTCTGGAATATGTGCTAGTAACATCACAGGTTCACTAAATGGTGTTATATAATCCTGCCTGCCGGGACTGTTAATACAGGTTTGCAGCAGGGATTCTTCTTACCCAAATGAAGAAAGGCGATGAGGGAGCAAAAGTGAAGTATACTTAAGGAGACAGTACACTATGCCTGAACACAGTACACTGAAAATGTGGCAATGGATTTGGGGAATACCTTGCCATCGTTCTGAAAACCATTGTGCTCCATGGAACATCCATGCAAAACTGAGTTGCATAGAGTAATAACTACCAAAGTCAAGGGATTATTCCTTTGCTTTCTCTTTCAGCTCTGGCTAATGACACAATAACTTCATATATATTTCTTTTCAGAACAATTCTTTATTTGCAAAAATTGCAAACTGTTGGTGGCTTTGAGCAGAACTTGTTTAGATATACTTGACTATTTCCCAAATTCCTTTCTCTAAACTGATGCCGGTCTGAATGTTTTTGGACAGCTCTTGGTTAATAAAGAACAGGGTAGTTCCCTAACTGGATAATGCAAGATAATCTTCTAAACTATGTTTTTAATCCTGTAAAATGCAACTAAGGGTTTATAAAATCAGCAGTGCGTAGAAACCGGAGCTACCATACTGTGTTAATTATTAACCGTCCCCACTGCAAGCTCTGGAAGCAGTTCAGATTAGACTCTGAAAGTTCTAGTTCTAATGACCAGCATGACATCTTCTAGATTTCTATAAGCTAATAATGGTTTGCATAAGCTGATAGACGTGCAAAACATTCTATAACTCATGCTTTCAATGAGAAACGTTGGGGAAACACTGCTGCTGTTCTCTTTACACGTTAGTTTACACCGATAGTTTCCTTATATCTAAATTTACAAATCATTCTTAACCATACAGTGGTACCTCGGGTTAAGAACTTAATTCATTCTGGAGGTCCGTTCTTAACCTGAAACAATTCTTAACCTGAGGCACCACTTTAGCCGCTGCACAATTTCTGTTCTCATCCTGAAGCAAAGTTCTTAACCCGAGGTACTATTTCTGGGTTAGCAGAGTCTGTAACCTGAAGTGTCTGTAACCTGAGGTACCACTGTTCTTACTTGGAAGCTAGACTTTATTTCAATGTGGCCCAGTCACAAGTAACTAAACTACTGTAAGTTTACAGCCATGCAGCCCACTATGGTTAACTTAGAAGCAAGTCCCATTATGGTCAATAGAGCTTCTTACTCCCAGAGAAGAGCGCTTAGGATTTCAACCTTAGGGTCAAACTGCACATCATGCTTAATGCATGACAGGCTGCTATTTCTCTTGCTTTTCTTAAATTAATTACAGCTGCAACCCACCCACCCCCCAGTAGTTCTCAAGAGTGTAGCATACAGGGAGGGTAGCTGTTTCTTTTACCAGCATCCCCAAACACAGTGTAGTTACAAAGTTTAGTAAAAAGTTCACATTCTATATTAAAAAGTCGTCCTTCTTGATTTCTTATTCTTCCAGTAAGTTTCACCATTTCTGCATTTTTCATTAATTTTAGTTGCCCATCTTCTTTAGTTGGAACTGCTGCTTCTTTCCATCCCTGGGCATATACAGTGGTACCTCTGATTACGAACTTAATTCGTCCTGGAGGTCCGTTCTTAACCTGAAACTGTTCTTAACCTGAGGTACCACTTTAGCTAATGGGGCCTTCTGCTGCCGCCACTGCACGATTTCTGTTCTCATCCTGAGGTAAAGTTCTTAACCCAAGGTACTACTTTGGGGTTAGCGGAGTCTGTAACCCGAAGTGTTTGTAACCTGAGGTACCACTGTATCATTCTAGCTGCCGTGGTAGCATACGAAAATAATTTCCTTTGTTCTCTTGGTACCTCTGAACCCAAAATTCCTATATAAAGTGCAGTTTGACTCCTAGTCTGCATTCATCTCCTCAACAACCTGATCAACAAAACGAGGAACTTTTACCAAGTACTTGATTGGTACCTGGTTCATGGTAACATGATTGGCCAACCCCTTGAACCTCTATACTTTCACTTAATTTGAAATAGCTTCCTTTGGAGCATTAGAACCATCACCCCACTTGTTATGATCTGCTGCACAAGGAGAAAATAACATGGATAAGATCAAGCCTTTGAATCACTGTAATGGCACAAGTCAGTGTACTGCAATCTTACAACCAAACTTCCCATATCTTAATGTTATAGATCAAAATGTATTAATAAAACATGTCTTTCATTGTTCTTTTTGCCAGTTTATTTGAAGCCTTGCTTCGCACACACATTATGGAAATTGGTCTATATGATTATCGCACTTCATTTGGTTAAAATCTTTGAAAGCTTTCCTTTTATGCAAAATTGCTCCAGAGTATCAATTTTTAAACTTCAAAGTGTCAGACATAATCAGTGATAATGCTTAAAAAAAAAAGAATCAGCAGCAGTGGTATAAGCAGATTATTTGTGCTCAGTTGGGCACAGTGGCCCATTCTTGGCTTCGCTGTGCCAGTCTTTGCCAGTTCTTTTCCTCCATTGATTTCCACTCTGTTATTTAGCCATGATGCTATATATGGATCAGATGCGCACCCCCCCCCAAAAAGCAAGATGGCTATGCTATTAAAATGGACAGTGTTGTTGCTGTTTAGTCGTCTTAGTCGTGCTTGACTCTCCATGACCCCATGAACCAGAGCATGCCTTGGAAACTCTCACTTTCTTCTCAAAACTTCTCCTTTTTTATGTCCATGGAGTTTTCTTGGCAAAATACTGGAGTGGTTTGCCAGTTCCTTCTCCAGATGGATCACATTTAGTCTAAACCAGTGGTGTCCAAACTTTTTTCGAAGAGGGCCCGATTTGATGAAGTGAAGGGCTGTGAGGGCCGACCAAAGGGCCAACCAAAGTTGTTAACCTTTTTTTAGGATTGAAGTTGTTGAGGTTTTTTTTAGGAGTTATCCCCAGGAAATAAACTGCTGCAGGGGCTGGATTAAACCGACTGGCAGGCCAGTTTAGACCCCCAAAATGGTCTTTGGACATGCCTGGTCTAAACTCTCAGTTATGACCTGTCCATTTTGGATGGACCTGCACAGCATAGCTCATAGCTTATTGGAGTTATTCAAGCCTCTTTGCCACAACAAGGCAATGAAGGGGCTTATGGACAATACAGTACTTCAGTTTGGACTTTGATGAGGCTTCACAGGAATGGAGTATCACCATAGTGGGACAGCTATCAAGAGTACCTCTCTGATTACCCTCTTACAGTTGGAAGGGACCATACTGATGGACTGAGTGCTCTTGCTTGAATTTAAAAAATGTATTTAAAAAACAAAGGCACATCAAATTGTGCCCAGAAAATGGCTAAGGAGAGGGAGATAAACATATATAGCCAACAATATGCCAGGGACTTTGCAGTCAAGAGTCCAGTGGCCTAAAAGTTATGCTCAGGATTCCTTTCCCATGTGTAAACAATAACTGGAAAGCCTACATGCATGCTTGCTATCCTGCATGTTCATCCTTCCTGGGATGTTCTTAGATTACATTCCCTCTAAACTAAAAAGCTCCAAATGTTGTAACCATTCCTGAAGTGAGGTGACCAGAATTAGTTAGGGTTGCACCATAGAGTTGTACAATGCTGTTATGATAACGACTGTTTTGTTTTCAAACCTCTCCCTAAAGATCCCAAGACAAGCATTGTGATGCAGATGCATATCTAGATGTGCATTTGCCTTCCTTATTGGCTGTACAAGAAAAAGAACCTGGCCCTCTTTAGTAGGGCAGCTAGGTGTAGACTTTTGACACCTGAAGAACAGATGTTCAGATTTGATGCCACAACATGGTTTGGTGCTATGCGAATGAACATGGAACACACTCATATGATCTCTCCTCATCTTGAGCACGGTGATCTCCTCTCTCTCTGGTTTGTATTAAATTGAAGGAGAGAGCATGGAAGCCCAAGACTTCTGGTAGCAGACTGTACTTAGACTGGTAGCAGACTGTACTTAGACCCTCACACCACGGGGTCACATTCATGTAAATTGTCAACCTGAAACAAGTTCACATGATGCGCAGCATTACAAAATGAGATTTTCCTAACTGAAACATGAAAAGATGTGAGCATATAATAGTTTTTTTAAGCACATTAAACTGGAACTGCTAGCCTAAGCACCCTAATTTTCCCTACCAAAAATATTAGTTTTTTCAATTGCATATCTTATGGTAATAAACAGAAGAAGTGGTTTTCAATTTATTCTAATTTTAATTTTTACTTGAATCTGCATCTAGAGGCATGTTCAATAATCATGTTACAAAAGTAACTAAATGGAGCTAAATTTGTGGAGAAGATTAATTAATTTTCTGGGTCACCTGAAGGTTTTTTCCAAGCCTTTCTAAAAGCCACTCATGTTTATGACATATGAATTTTATAGAAGCAGTGACTGGAAACTTACCCAATTCTGAGTTCTTTTGATCCCTCCAGGATACTTAATTATTTTCCAGTAAGTTTCCTTGCTTTGCTTTGCTTTGCTTTGCTTGAAAAGCCATTTCATGCAATTTCAAGATGCAGCATAACATGTATTTCATATGTAGCTTCATCTCTTCATTGCTCAGCAACCTGTTGTGTTAGTTTCCTTACCAGAAGATTAACATGAAAGCTAGAATTACACTTACCCACAGTGTTTCATGTTAAGTCAGTTCTGATGGTGTATCACTCTCGTCAGATTATGCACACACTCATCTAACTGGTTGATAAACTTATCTTTAAAAGCAATACAATAAGAAAATAATAAGAGCCTGCTGGATCAGGTCAGTGGACCATCTAGTCCATCATCCTGTTCTCACAGTGGCCAAGGCGATGCTTCAAGGAAACTTGCAAGCAGAACATGGGCAGAAAAGTACTCCCACTACCCACAGTTTCCAGCAACTGGTATTTAACCATGGGAACCGAGCATCCTCTATGAAGAGATATTAGGCTGCTCATACCTGAAGAATCACACTTTAGCATATGCTTGTCCTTCCAGAGGAGATACATGTGTGTTTATGATGCATAATGAAATGGTAGTATTAGAAGCTACCTTCTTCTAAGTTGGGATTTTGCTTTTTAGCTGACTATAAAAAAATAAAGTAAGCATTAATGAAACGATTCTTCGTTTTGCTGCTGGAAAATGATTTAACAATGCCTCCTTGTTTTCTCAAAGGGTAGCAGAGGTGAGCTGGGTCCTGCTGGCCCTCCAGGTCCACCAGGTAAAATGGTAAGCAGCCACTGTCTACTCACATCAAATTCATTTTTATTTTTCTAAGAGCTTGTGGTTTCCCCTTAGGATCCATAGCAACCTAGCAGTTTATGCAAGAAGCTAAAGATGAAACATGAATACGATCATTGTTGCCTTCCCTCTTCCCAACTTGTGCCTCTACTAAGATCCACATTTTCTTATTTGAATTCTGTAAAATTCTACTGGGAACACATCATTTTTAATGCAGTAATGTGAGGAAGAAAAGTGGATATCTCTCTTTGTGTATTGCCTTAAGATGGTGAAGTTAGCTGTCGCTTGTGTTATTAATTTTAAAAGGAGCAGAAATAATGAAAGGCCAGTTTTTCCTCTTTTTTCCTGCTAGCAGCTATCTGGCATTAATGACTACTGAGCGTGAATGCCTTCTTTGAAATGACTCAATCTTCATTTGCATGGTTTCTGCTCGAAGGGCAGCCTGGCTATTTGGGAACTGAAAGAGCTCCCTGTTAAGAGAGGAATGCTCACACCATAGGGTCGAGGAATTACAGCATCCTCCTCCATAAAGGCACAAATATTTTAGCAGATGTATTAAAAGTCTGGGAACTGCTGTTTTCTGGCTGCAGTAGATTATAGCAAACTGTCAGCAACAATTAAGCAGAGTCTATGGTTTAGAAAGAAAGCACACAGCCGGCTGTTCTTATTACTCTCCATAGGGAAAGTGTAATGTGCTTCTCAGAGGCTGGATCTCTTTATCAATGGTTCTTTTGTTCACTCTAAAAATTACCCTAAGAATCTTCCATTTGTTTTCACAGGGTGGCGAAGGTGACATAGGCCTCCCAGGTTTACCTGGGCCTCCAGGATTGCCTGGTGCTAAAGGTGACAGGGTAAGCATACGATTTGCCATAAGGAATTGCTGCAGCTACCCTTGGTCTAATTATTTTCTGAAGCCACTTAAAGGGGGAGGAGTTAAGAACTACCAATATTGCAGGGGTGGGGAATCTGGGGAGCCTCCGCTGTTGTACTCTTAACTCAAGCCCATCCAACATGGCTCACGGTCAGGGATGACGGATGTAGTCCAAATCTGGAGGGCCAAAGGTATCCCAGCCCTGAATTGTTATGTATAGGTTTCTGCCCTCAGGTCTGTGAAAACTGTTGTGGTGTGTAGCCAACAAGTTCCTCACTACCACCACCACACACACCTTGGCTTTTTTTTACCCTTCACCTCACCTTTGCTGATGTCCACTAAAAATTCCTCCTGATATTGCTGCAACTATCTTAACTGAAATAATTACTTTAATTAAAGCCCCCACTTCCAGTCACACTTTCACCGACGTAAAATTGAGCCTAAGAATGGAATTTCACTTTATTAGAACCCCAGTTCCATCATACACTGCTACCACTTCATAGGTGCCAATTCTATAGGGCTGAGGTGTCTTCAGCCCGCCCCGCCCCCAAGTCTGCTGGGACAGGACTGAGCCCCTCCCCAACCTTGTAGCAGTGGTCCTCACTTGGGTGGCAGTGGTCCTTGCTCATCCTCTTGGGTGGCGGCAGGCCTCACTAGGCTTCCTCATGCACAGATGGCCCCTGCAATTTTGGGTGGAACTCGGTGCCTCTTTACCCCTTTGATTGTTGCTAAGGGTTTTCCAGATTATTTCTGAGGTTTTTGTTTTCTGCTCATTGGAGGTCTCTCCCCTGTCCTTCCCACTCAAGCCTCCAGTCTTTTCCTTTTGCACCCCTGGGTAACTTTAGCCTTCGCATTCAAAGTCGCTGGTTGCTTAGTTAGCAAATTAAGGAAAAATCTTAGCTCTGACTTGATTGTCAATGAGATCTTCTCTCTCTCTCTGGGAAAAGGCTTCTTAACTTCAGCTGTTGCTTTCTTGAAATTATTTGCCTTGTCTGTGCTAGGGGATATTTGATGTTCTGTCAATGAGCATTCATCATTATGGCATTAGCTTAGTTGGCAGAGTGCTATAGAATTCCAGAGCCATCAGTTCTGAGGAATTAACTTAGAAAGGGTTTATTCTCAAGGGAAGTCAAATTATAGGTAGTCTTTACCACTTGCTACTGATGCCTAGAGCTCTTCAATGTAGCTGTGCCTTCCCCAGTACTCATGTGATCTTCTCTATATTTAAAATGGAATATATATGTATAATTTCTGCTCCAGCCCTTGAAGTGTCTACTGGTGGATACACCTTCCAAATACTAATAGCTACCATTAACAAGAACCATTCCTGCTGCATTCTAGAACTCAACATCAACCTTAGAGTTTTTCCGAGTATCCTTAGCTGCAGTGCTTATTGCATTGAATGAAAATATGTTCCTGGACAAAATGAAGGGCACAATCCCTTTCACTCACAGAGAGCGGCACACCTCAGGCCATTGGAGTATATACTGTCCCAGGGCCGCTGCCACCCCATGCACCTTGGGGAGTCCAATAGAATCATAGAATCGGGAGAGACCACAAGGGCCATCCAGTCCAACCCCTGCCAAGCAGGAAATAGCCTGCTCTTTTCTAAGCCCTCAGGACATTGGTACTTTCAGTCCTATTAGTACCGTAGTGGTTAGTCTGTGCACTAGCGGGTGGAAGAAAAATGTGGCACCTTAGGTCCTCCATGCATTGTGAATGGTTGGGTGTATTTCTGCAGCGTGCCCAAGGTCATTTACCATGGTAGTGGCATGCATGCCTGGAGGTGGCTTAGTGGGGAGGGTGGAGTTCCAATAGACATGTTTGGGGCACCCTGCAGGTGTCTGTCTCCATGACAGGTGAATATAGTGTCTTTTTCTCACCAAGGTCTGCTTCAAACATGCCTTCTCAACCTTCCAGCTTTCCCTCATTTGTACATTTGCTGCCCTATCCATGTGACCCAAGGATCCATTCATGCCACTGTGGGGATTTTGAATCTCCTTCCCACTTAGATCCAAGAGGAATTCCAGAGTGGGTGCTTGTTGTGTGGTCTGCCAGAACCACCTAGGAAGGTGATGCATGGATTAGTGTCCACAAGGAAGCAATGTTGATGGTACTGATGGAATCCATCCTTTAAACACACAAGTAGGCACAGGTACTCACATTCTCGCATGAAGATGGCCAAAAATGCAGGTGTTTGACGTGAGGATTATACCTTGTCATCAACTCAGATGGCTCCATCTTTCATGGTAATATATTCAGTTATGCATGAAAATGGGTCCAAACCATTAGGGCAGACAGAAGTGAAACTTGAAGGAATACAAGAAGCGGTGTTATACTAAGCCAGAGCAACGTTCCATCTAGTTCAATGTTTTTGTTTGTTTTTTGCTTTTGTTGTAGAATGATATTTTCTATGAGGGGGCATGGTGGTGGTGAGTTGTCACAATTCAAACCCAGTGGCAAGAGAGCCAGATTGGCTCTACCAGTGTATTTGCACTGTACTGAGCTTGCTGCGGCCACCTCTGTTCTGGTATACAGCAGTGATTCAGAGTGAGGGAGGTCAGGTGATTGGCACTGCTGTAAATGTGTGGGTTGGGTGTAACTACATGCCATAGGAAACATACTGGATGTAACTGATAGAATATTAGTTTCACAGATGGCAGATGGTAGCAGTGGCATAGCAGGGTAGTGGCAGTGGCACTGGGGCGGTTTCCTCAGGTGCAGAATTTTTAGGGGTACAAAATTTCAATGCCTGGTGCTGTCTCAATACAGTTGCATGTTGCTGGGCTCCTTCAAAAATGACTTCTCCGTGCAAACCGGGAAGTGACCTCTCCAAACAATGGAATGACTCTTATTTCCACAATCTCCTGGGTGACTCAGACACTGTTAGGCACTTGAATGTGCATGTGTACTCTGTCTATTCCCCCCCCCCCTGTGCGGCCCTGGATACTGGCAACCCATGCTACACCACTGAATGGTAGCCATATCTGGGGGGTATATTTGTGCTGCATCCTGAAATTGACAAAAACAGGCACAACACACTGTTTCCCTCCTAGCACTGCAGGATGTTGTGATGTCCTAGCATGCAGAGCAATCCCATGGGAACAGTGCCTGGCCAGGTATTCTGACTTGGAAGTCTCAGGGTAGCCTACTGTTGCAATGGTACCCATGTCCACATTCTTGCCACATGCTTATTCTTTTGGTTACGCACAGTGGTGTGGTATAAAAGCACTGCCACTATTACTTTATTCTTAAATTGCAATAATACAAATGTTCCTTGTATACATTCTGTAGGAGGGAGTGCTGAAATGTATCTAGTTTGCTTCTGTTCTTTTCCTCTCATTTGTGCCTTCATGCTGTTCAGCAGGCGTGGTGCAGTGTATGAAAGCTAAGAGAAATAAGAAGTGTAGATGAAAGAGTATGTGTGTGTGTTCAATATAAATATCTCCAAAATCAAAGCATTCAAACACGTACCCCACACACTGGGCAGCAGTAGTACCAGATTGTGAGGGGGCAAACTCTGTCTCATATTAAGCCTTCCCATAAAGAAACACCTCTATGTTTCAAAGGAGCACTCTGATTTGCAAAACATTTATTCAGAATTAAGTTATGCTGTTTCCATCAGATTTACAATCATGGATGAAAGTCTGCTTAGAAGAGCAGCCTCAATTAACATTCTAATTTAATATTCTATCTATTGTTGGGTTTAGTGGAAGTTCCCAGGTGTTTTTAAAATGAAAGCTGTTTTTCTAAAAAAAATATTAAAAAAATAAGAAATCAAGAACAAAAATGGGAGACCTTCCTGATCTGTGGAAATAGGTCTTGTGCAGAAATTCAACAAGAGAAGCTTGTCCCACAGTAAAGATGAAGCAGTGGAAATCTTCATCACCTGAATTTAATGTCCGCTGTGCAGCTGTTTAATATACTGGGACCCTAGAAGAAGAAAGGTGGCAATCAACAATACCAAGTTTCATTAGCTGTAGCTTGAGAAGTTGGTTTGTTAAGTAAATAAGTCAATGAACATGTCTCCTGGTAAGGAATTCTGAAAATGAGAGGAAGAGGGAGGGAAGGAGAGGCAGCCTTGATGTGCAAATGAAAAATGTAAAAGATGGAATTGAGAGTGAGAGTTAAAATTTGCATTGAAAGGGCAGGAAAACTCATCAGTACACAAGATCATATCATTCAATGTGGAATAATTAACTGCCCTGATAGTGATGCACAGATACATCTTAGTTATGTTTTTCAAAGGTCTAAATACCTCCAAATGCCTTGAAGTTGTTGTTGTTGTTGTTCAGTCGTTCAGTCGTGTCCGACTCTTCGTGACCCCATGGACCAGAGCACGCCAGGCACGCCTATCTTTCACTGCCTCTCGCAGTTTGGCCAAACTCATGTTAGTAGCTTCGAGAACACTGTCCAACCATCTCATCCTCTGTCGTCCCCTTCTCCTTGTGCCCTCCATCTTTCCCAACATCAGGGTCTTTTCCAGGGAGTCTTCTCTTCTCATGAGGTGGCCAAAGTACTGGAGCCTCAACTTCAGGATCTGCCTTCTAGTGAGCACTCAGGGCTGATTTCTTTGAGAATGGATAGGTTTGATCTTCTTGCAGTCCATGGGACTCTCAAGAGTCTCCTCCAGCACCATAATTCAAAAGCATCAATTCTTCGGCGATCAGCCTTCTTTATGGTCCAGCTCTCACTTCCGTACATTACTACTGGGAAAACCATAGCTTTAACTATACGGACCTTTGTCGGCAAGGTGATGTCTTTTTTAAGATGCTGTCTAGGTTTGTCATTGCTTTTCTCCCAAGAAGCAGGCGTCTTCTAATTTCGTGACTGCTGTCACCATCTGCAGTGATCGTGGAACCCAAAAAAGTGAAATCTCTCGCTGCCTCCATTTCTTCCCTTCTATTTGCCAGGAGGTGATGGGACCAGTGGCCATGATCTTAGTTTTTTTTATGTTGAGCTTCAGACCATTTTGCGCTCTCCTCTTTCACCCTCATTAAAAGGTTCTTTAATTCCTCCTCACTTTCTGCCATCAAGGTAGTGTCATCAGCATATCTGAGGTTGTTGATATTTTTTCCGGCAGTCTTAATTCCGGTTTGGGATTCATCCAGTCCAGCCTTTCGCATGATGAATTCTGCATATAAGTTAAATAAGCAGGGAGACAATATACAGCCTTGTCGTACTCCTTTCCCAATTTTGAACCAATCAGTTGTTCCATATCCAGTTCTAACTGTAGCTTCTTGTCCCACATAGAGATTTCTCAGGAGACAAATGAGGTGATCCGGCACTCCCATTTCTTTAAGAACTTGCCATAGTTTGTTGTGGTCGACACAGTCAAATGCTTTTGCGTAGTCAATGAAGCAGAAATAGATGTTTTTCTGGAACTCTCTAGCTTTCTCCATAATCCAGCGCATGTTTGCAATTTGGTCTCTGGTTCCTCTGCCCCTTCGAAATCCAGCTTGCACTTCTGGGAGTTCTTGGTCCACATACTGCTTAAGCCTGCCTTGTAGAATTTTAAGCATAACCTTGCTAGCGTGTGAAATGAGTGCAATTGTGCGGTAGTTAGAGCATTCTTTGGCACTGCCCTTCTTTGGGATTGGGATGTAGACTGATCTTCTCCAATCCTCTGGCCACTGCTGAGTTTTCCAAACTTGCTGGCATATTGAGTGTAGCACCTTAACAGCTCTTTTAAAATTTTAAATAGTTCAGCTGGAATATCATCACTTCCACTGGCCTTGTTGTTAGCGAGGCTTTCTAAGGCCCATTTGACCACTCTCCAGGATGTCTGGCTCAAGGTCAGCAACCACATTACCTGGGGTGTATGAAACCTCCATATCTTTCTGGTATAATTCCTCTGTGTATTCTTGCCACCTCTTCTTGATGTCTTCTGCTTCTGTTAGGTCCTTTCCACTTTTGTCCTTAATTGTGGTAATCTTTGTACGAAATCTTCCTTTCATATCTCCAATTTTCTTGAACAAATCTCTGGTTTTCCCCATTCTGTTATTTTCCTCTATTTCTTTGCATTGCTCGTTTAGAAAGGCCCTCTTGTCTCTCCTTGCTATTCTTTGGAAATCTGCATTCAATTTCCTGTATCTTTCACGATCTCCCTCGCATTTTGCTTGCCTTCTCTCCCCCGCTATTTGTAAGGCCTCATTGGACAGCCACTTGCTTTCTTGCATTTCTTTTTCATTGGGATGGTTTTCGTTGCTGTCTCCTGTATAATGTTATGAGCCTCCATCCACAGTTCTTCAGGCACTCTATCCACCAAATCTAAATCCTTAAACCTGTTCTTCACTTCAACTGTGTATTCATAAGGGATTTGATTTAGATTGTATCTTACTGGCCCAGTGGTTTTTCCTACTTTCTTCAGTTTAAGCTGGAATTTTGCTATAAGAAGCTGGTGATCTGAGCCACAGTCAGCTCCAGGTCTTGTTTTGCTGAGTGTATAGAGCTTCTCCATCTTTGGCTGCAGAGAATATAATCAATCTGATTCGATGTTGCCCATCTGGTGATGTCCATGTGTAGAGTCGTCTTGGTTGTTGGAAAAGATTGTGATTACCTGTGATTACCAGCTGTCTCTTGACAGAACTCTATCAGCCTTTGCCCTGCTTCATTTTGAACTCCAAGGCCAAACTTGCCAGTTGTTCCTTTTATCTCTTGACTCCTACTTTAGCATTCCAATCCCCTATAATGAGAAGACTCCTTCTTTGGTGTCATTTCTATAAGGTGTTGTAAGTCTTCATAGAATTGATCAATTTCAGTTTCTTCAGCATGGTAGTTGGTGCATAAACTTGGATTACTGTGATGTTAAAAGGTCTGCCTTGGATTCGTATCGAGATCATTCTATCATTTTTGAAAATTCATCCAGTACAAGCTTTCGCCACTCTTTTGTTGACTATGAGGGCCACTCCATTTCTTTTACGGGATTCCTGCCCACAGTAGTAGATATGATAGTCATCCGAACTGAATTCGCCCATTCCTGTCCATTTTAGTTCACTGATGCCTAGGATGTCAATGTTTATTCTTGCCATCTCATTTTTGACCACATCCAGCTTTCCAAGGTTCATGGTTCTTACATTCCAGGTTCCTATGCAATACTTTTCTTTACAGCATTGGACTTTCCTTTCGCTTCCAGGCATATCAGCAACTGAGCGTCCTTTCGGCTTTGGCCCAGCCGCTTCATCAGCTCTGGATCTACTTGTACTTGTCCTCCGCTCTTCCCCAGTAGCATGTTGGACGCCTTCCGACCTTGAAGTTAGGGGTTTCCAACTTCCTTGGACGCCTTCCGCCTTGAAGTTAGGGGTTTCCAACTTCCTAAATTGGGGGGGAAGGAAGGGGGAAAAGGGAGGAAACCACCTCTGCAGGGAAAAAAAAAGAAAAAAGAAAAAATAAAAAAGAACAAAAAAAAAAAAAAAAAGAAAAAAAAAAAAAGAGGAAATTACTCTTTTTATTATTTCAGGCCAAACACAGTTGGGAATTAGCCTTGTTTGGTGCCATGTTTTGTAAAGCAATTTCCATCAAGTGCGTGAACTACGATATACCAAGTAGATGATCAGCCAAGGGTGTGAACCAGTTGCCCAGACCCCATTTAGTACAACTTTCCTGAGCCCAGAATTCCCAGGTGCAAGCCATGTGCTTCACTTGTCAACTACGGGAGAAGAAGGAATGACCACAAGAGATTTCTGGGAGCATTAATCACCCACCTTGGCTGTCCCCATAACGCCACTTAGGCCAACACTTAAACTGAACTCTGTTTGTCATGCTGACAGTAAGGAGGAAGAGTTGAAATTGTCTGGTTATTGATTAGTGTTATCAGAAAAAAGGAAAGCAGGAATAGTGTTATTTAAAGTCTGTCTCACTACCAGCACTGACTGAAACACTAGATTTCCTCAAGCCTCAGACATTGTTCCATTGCTGTAATTTTTATTGCTGTATTGGTTTTTTCCCTTCATGTTTTAAAAAATGGTTTTTTAGAATATTTCAGAAAATATTCATGGAATAAATTGTTATATAGAGTAAACCACTTGCAGTGCAGTCATATTGCAGCTGGCTTAAAGAACACGAGAATCAAATAGATTATGATGTTGCCATTATTTACAGTGGTACTTCGGTTGTCGAATGTAATCCATTCCGGAACACGGTTTGACTTCCGAAACATTCAACAACCAAGGCGCAATGGATGGTTGGCAAATTCCATTGAGAAAATGGAGAAAACGTGCCTCAAAAGCCGTTCAAACAGAAGCATTCATTTCCGGGTTTTCAGCATTCGGGTTCCGAATTGTTCGGCTTCTGAAACATTCAAAAACCAAGGTTCCACTGGACTTAATTTGATAATTTAGATATCATTTAATACTGTAGTTTCTATGTGGTGTACAATAAGGATATATCGTACATCGTAAAACCAGTTAAAGTTAACCATAAGATGGGGGGGGGGCTCACTCAAAATGGCTGCTGAAAAGTCCCTCCCCCAAGCTTTGGAAGTTTAACAAGATGCAGGAGTTCCAAAATGCATCTTGCCTTTCTGCCCCTATCACAAAGGCTTCCTATTCCACTTCAGTAGAGAGAACTGCTCCAGCTACATAAAGAGACCCATATTGCCTCATCCATTTAATCGAATGGGGAATTTGCTTCCAAAGGGAGCTCTTTATGTGCAGCAGAACATAGACGTATGAATCCATGGATCTAGGCAAGGGAATTCCAAACTTACTTATTCCCGTGTGTGCGTGTAAAATAAAATTCTCAAATGATGTACAACTTGTTTGTTAAATGCAAATCAATGCCTCACTGTTTAGGGCATTTTTTTAAACTGTGTCTACAGTAGCTAATTTTAAGTTTGTTGGTTTTTAAAATCATGTTATTTTTATTTTGTGTATAGGGTTTGGTTGGTGAGCCAGGACCTAAAGGAGATCAAGTGAGTACACATATTCACATTGTCTCGTATGTTTCCAGCAAGGTTGAAATTATGGAAAATGCCATATCCTTTTTTATAAATAATATGCTTCTTGTTATAATACAGGGAGCTGCTGGTGGAGAAGGGGAGCCTGGACAAAGAGGCGATCTTGTAAGAGCTTTTCACTTCATTCATTCTACACACTCAGCTTTAAAACTTGCAGGTGTTTTTCATATAAAACACAGACAAATGGGTCATGCAGCTTGCTGTTGAAAAAGCTGCACATTCCACATGAACGAAAAAAGATAGCTCTATAGACATTTGGGTAATATTATTGCAATCCTATACATTCACAAAGCAAATGCCGCTACATCTGACTACTTTGGATCAGTCTAATGAGGCAGATAAGCCTCTGAGAACATTACCCACTTGTGTTCTCAGCTCTTCCTACCCCCATGCAACTTGACATTGTTGTGCCATATCAGAGGCAGGGCACAGCCATTAGCGATGTAGTTAGAGGTCAGAGGCAGTTTTAGGGTAGCACAACCTGTGGCCCTGCAGATGTTGCTGGACTCCAGCTCCTAGCAGACCCAGCCAGAATGGCCTTTGGTCAGGGATGATGGGAGTTGTGATCCAACAACATTTGGTGGGTAACAGGTTCGCCATCTCCACTCCAGAACATACTGAATCTTGAATGAGGGATCAAAATGTTCAACTTCAGATGGTACCAATTTCATGAACAAAACCGCTCATTAAAAAAAAAGCCTTAAAAAACAACAACCCCTTTTCATCCTTTTACACTGCTTCTGTAAGTCTACCTTTTAAGTACACCAAGAGGTTTCCATTCCCTTTTAGAGTGTTAACATTTCTTAAAATATTTAGAAAATAGTACAATATTCATGTTACTTAAAACTGCTTGTGCATATGCCATCCTGACACCATTCATCTTGTTTTGTTAGGGCGACATGGGTTTGCCAGGCCCTAAAGGATCTGTAAGTATGATGAACTGCATTGTTACAGAAAATCAAAAGCTTAATAAATCAGCAGAATATTTCAAACAAGGAGGTGGTTATTTAGCCTCGCAAATGGAGCTTCAATATTTAGTTCCCCAAGCAAGGAAGTTAAAGCAAATGTGATCTATCACTCATTGTTTTTATTCTAATGCTGTGGATTACTAGAGGGTTTCTCAGAGTGACAAATGTGACCTCTCAATGTGTGGAGATGGAGGGGTTTGTGTGTTTCTGCGAAGAGGGGCAAATTAATGAGTCAGTGCGGAACTTCCCAGTGGTTGAATAGAGCGATCCTTGTGAACTTAAATTTTTATACAGGTCATAATCCAGAGTTGAATATCTTCTATGCATCTCACATAGAAAAAAGACATTCAGTCTGGATATAGAATTTGGCTGCTTAGTATCTAAATCCCCCCTCCTTTTACCAGAAGTAATTTCATAGCTTTCATCCATGCTGAGACAGAGACTGGCAGAGGCCATGTTCGAACAATCCTATCTTGGTTTCCTAAGCCAAGCCACGAAGGTGAACCCTGTGCACTTAAGGCAGCCACTTTGCTTCTCCTTCCACATAAGCTGCAAAACAAGGAAGTCTTCAGTTAACCATAGTGTGACATCTGAATTGAGAAATCCTATTTAATGTCTTCCAGACAAGCCAGTGATATCTTAACGATGTCCTAATAACCTGCCTTGTTTGGAAGACATTTTCTGGTTCAGACTTAAATCGTAAACAGTACTGAACTGGAGACATCCTGGCTTGCTTACCCACCCAAAGGGAGGAGTGAAGCACCTGGGTGATGTCAGTTAATGATGCACCTATGGTCACAGGGCAGCTTGCCCAGAGTCTCTGTTGCTATCTGAAAAGATGCAGCTTTGGCTATTGGTGGGCTGTGTGGACCTTGGACATGAACATAAACGTGCCTACTTTTAAATAGGTTTTATTTCAAAATAATTGTGTGATTATCCCACTGTCTCAGTGACGCCTCTCCTCAATGAAGTAATACAGAATAGTATAAAAAGGAGTCTGCCAGCCCACAGTTTGCTAACAGGCATCCTATGTAAAGTTTGGAATACTGATTGGAGAATATATAGGGTGCACTGAAATCTTGCAAATTAAAGTTCACCCCCAACTTCTTCAGTTTCCATATCAACCCAATAGTTCATTGCAAGACCCTTACCACTTTTGTTATCCCAGGGATGAAAAGTTCTGCAACTAGTAACATTGGCACCATAGTTTTCTGTTTGTCTGCGAAGAGAAGTAGTCGCGATTAGTTTTCCCCTGCAGTGGTTTAGAGGCAGCCGTTTGCAAACACTTGTGTTACCAATTTCTAGCTTATCTAATATTTATTTCCTCTGCAGTTATATTTATAGAATACAAAAATGGGGGGGGGGTCTTAAAAGCACTTGTAGTTTATGGCCTCCTTGGTAGTTAAGCTGTTTTTTAAAATATTTAATATATTCATAGGATTTGTGCAAAGGCAAAAGTTTAGAATTGCTTCAGGGATTCATATTGCTTAAGTAATGTATCACAGCGGAGATGCCTGTGGGGAGAAGGGAAAGCAAATGCCACTTGCTATGCAGCAGACTCTTCCCTATGTGTTTATTTACTGCAGTGCATAAAAATGGTCCTCCTCTAAAAGAGATCAGGCTCTGCCACCAAAAATAAAGGCAAACTCAAATCTATGGTCCCACATAAGGCTCGTTAAGTCTTTCCTCTTCAGTTGAAATTCTAGCAGGGGACCCTTGTTCAGAATGTCAGGGTGCCATGGCAGCCACGTTAAAGAAAGAAAGATATATATTTTTCGCTCCATAAGACGCACTTTTTCCCTCCTGAAAAGTAAAGGGAAATGTGTGTGCGTCTTATGGAGCAAATGGTGGTCCCTGGAGCCAAAAGCAGTTCGTGCTTTTTTTTTTTTTACAAAGAGAAAAGGGGGTGTTGAAAGGAACCCGCTCAGCAGCTGATCAGCAAGAGATCAGGAGAGAGATAAGAGTCCAGGCTCCCTTTCAGTCCCGCCCCCTTGCGCAGGCCTCCATTGTTGCAGAGGGAGGTTGTTTGTTTCCCCAGCGACATGTGACTGGCTGATTAGATTATCTGTCTGGAAATTGTAGAAATGGCTCCCTTTCCTTAAGATTTTTCAGAAATGTGAGTTGAACCCCAAAAATGGGGCTTTTCCTCTTTGCTTTTCCCCCTTTGCAAAAAAAAGCTGCAAAACCTTTAGCTGATCCTCAAAAAACAGGGCTTTTCCCTTTGCAAAAAAGCCTGAAAACTTTTAGCTGATCCTAAAAAAACAACAGGGCTTTTAGAGGAGGAAAACCAGAAAAATGATTTTTTTTTCCTTGTTTCCTCCTCTAAAAATGAGGTGCACCCTATGGAGTGAAAAATACGGTATAACCATCTTCATTTTACTGAGCAGCCTTCCCAAGCACTGTGCCATCATTCAACGAAGTACAAATCTGCATATGTCAACTCCTAGTTCTTCACCATGAAGGTTGTGGGAGCCTGAGGAAGTACATGCAGCAGTTCACTGTTGTATTGAGATACCTGGAACAAGGTGGAAGAGTAGCTCACTCTGCAAAAAAGAAAGAAAGAAAAAAGAAAAAGAGTAATCTGCTCACTTCCTGCCATCTTTAGGTTGGGAATCCTGGTGAACCTGGGTCACGTGGGCCTGAAGGAAGTCGTGGTTTGCCTGGGATAGAAGGATTACGTGGGCCCCCTGGACCTCGTGGTTTGCAAGGCCAACAAGGTGCAACTGGCCTGCCTGGCAGCCAGGGCCCAGCTGTAAGTAAGATATCCTTTTGCATGGCTATTTATGTCACGGCAAGAATTATGAATGGGCTTGCAATCAAAATTGCAGGTGGCAATCTGTTGCAGATCCCTGCAATCTGCTGGGATCATCTATTTTTTTTGCTGGACGCAATTCTGCCCACCGTTTACAGAATGCTTATTTGTTTCAGGGCAGAGAGCCAACCGATGCACACATTAAGCAGGTTTGCATGAGAGTGCTGCAAGGTAAATAAACCACATTTCTGTTTGTGAACTCTGAATATGTGTTTTTTCAACCAAACACTAAACTTCATGTGGGCAGCTTGAGGCCCTCAAGAGCTTGCATTTACTGTTTGTGTCGCCTGCTTTTCTCCTAGCAGCACATGCTGGCAGGCTGGGTGGCTGTGGGCTGGTGGAACCTCTGCTGATTTGGGGTGGGAAAACTACTGTAATTGGAAGTTCAGGGTGGTGGGTTGTCTTGTGGTGGTGGTTGGTTTTTTTCTCATTGAAGATTCCCATTCAGAAAGAACAGTGTTCCAAGTCAATGGATCGGCGCCAACTTTTTATAGGGAACAAATGTTTAGATTTAACTCTGGGCAGCAGGACAGGAAGGCACAGCACCCAGTCAAAAAGAGGTCGGGGGGGGGAGAGAAGCTCCTGCATTCTCCACAACATTTTTCTCCTTTAACACGATGACTGTTTTGGCCACAAGCAAAGCCAGCCTTTGCCAACCCAAGGCCCTCCAGATAATAACTCCCACCAGCCCCTGCCAGTACAGCTGCCATTTCAATGCTATTGCTAAAATTAACATGGATCATCAGCAGTTTAAGCAAGATCATTTAGTTGCACTTGTGTGGTGCTCAAGAAGTTGCTTTTGTAAAGCCTTAAAATAAGTGCCCGTGTCCAAAGTAGACTGTGGTAGGACTCAGCTCCTGAATTGCAGACTTTGACATAGGATAAACATGCTAAGTATAGGCAGCTAATGAGAACTGTGTTCCTTCAGTCATCTGTGGGTGTAAACACTGCAATAGCATTGATTTTATTCTTGTTTTATAATTGGGTATATTTGTAGCTTTGAATTTATTGCGTCTGTGTTGGGGCGGAGGAAATCTGTGCCCTGCTGACAGTGGCTGCTGCCGAGGTCCTCTGGGATGTTGCACTGCTGTGTTTCAGCAGTTTAAGAGGCATTATTGCACTCTGTGATTTAATTTGAGGCCTTCTCAGCAAACTGCTATTTTTTAAAACTGCCCAACAGGGTATATTATTAGTTTCCACTTCAGATTAGCTTTGCTATGAAGATAAATGTTCCCATCTCCTTTTATCAAGTTTAGAATGTCCCTATAGGGAAGGGCTGTAGCTCAGTGGTAATACACATGTCTTGCAGAAGAAGATTCAATCCCTGGCATTTCAGTAGGGCTGGGGAAGATTTGAGCAGCTGCCAGTCAGTGTAGACGTGCCAAGCTAGGCGGAATAATGCTCTGACTTGGTATAGGTAGCTTTCTGTGTTCTATGAACATTAGGTTATGTGAGGCCAATTGTGGTGGATTTGATGCTATCTGAGGATCAACAGTTGAAGTGTTGCATTTGCAGCAAGGGGGGGGGGGGACTACTGGAAACATCATGCCACATCCCAAGTTAAAAATAAAATAAAATAATGCATCTTTCACAGTGTCAGTGTGTGGCTGATAAGTTATCACAGAACTTTTCAGATGGGGAATTAAAACAAATTAACATGCAAGGGATTCAGTTCCATTTCTGCTCCCCACTCGCAACCTTTCTACCTGCATATTTGTTGCAGATGCATGCTAAATGCCCCCCCATGTCATGGAAATCTTCTGCTCCCAGTTTTTAGGAAGTATTTAAACCAAGGAATTGCCACATCTAATATAAAACCTAATATCAGAAATTTCTTTGGAGTGTACTATGTCTCATCAGAATTGTAAGAACCACCTCTTTATTTATTCATAAAAAAGCCAATAGGCATCTAGTCCTCATGGTTGCATGAGTTTGAAAATGTTGCTTTTTATGAAAAGGGTAATGAGTAAAAAAAAAAAAAGCAACCAAGATTAATATCTTTGCAGTTCAATACTACAAATGATTAGATTAAACCTAGTTTGTAATTTATCTTCATTTCTCCCCCTATTTAACAGAGCAACTGGCTCAACTGGCTGCCAGTCTTCGGAGGCCGGAGTTTGGCGCTCCAGGCCTGCCAGGCCGCCCTGGGCCACCGGGTTCCCCTGGGCCACCTGGAGACAATGGCTTCCCAGGGCAGCTTGGGCTTCGGGGACTGCCTGGCCTTAAGGGTCCTCCTGGAGACATTGGGCTGAAAGGCCCCAAAGGTAAGAGACCAATGCATGCTTACCTGGGAGCATCGCTCCCTGAAGTCAACAGGACTCAGCCACAAGGAAACATGTATAAGAGAGGGCTGCTCAGTGCTAGGATTGCATATAAAACACCGAAACTATTTGCTGTGGGGTGTTCATTATTACATGCAGTTTAATGGAAGTTTGTCCACTTTAATGGATCCGTCACATACAACTGATACATATTGATTCAGCTTTGTTCATGTTCCTGGGTTTGATGCCAGAAATCGTTGTTCCTTTCTCATTTTTGTTCCAGAAAAGAGTACAAGCAAATTTTCTTCTTTCCCTCATTATTGACCTCAGTATGTAACACAGAAAGCACCCCTAACACACTGTGTTCTTAATTTCTGTAGTGTTTCCCCTGTGACTTTTGTCTGCCCACTCCCCTTCTTGAGATTTCATTCTCTGCTCTTCTTTTTCTTGGTCAGTCCAATTCTACCAGATGCCTTCGTGCTACTTACTATCTCTAATGAAGCAGTCGGGATTCCTATGAGTAACTGAAATAGGAAATTATTGCCCCTATCTACTCCAGAGTGCTGCTGCAGAAGGGTACCTGGGCCTGCTGGAGCATCATGCAAGAGAGGCCAAGTTAGATATTGTGCGAGGCAGGTGGAAGTTGTGGCAGATTTGTGCTGGAACCAGATCAGGGCAATCGTTGCCTCAGGTCTTGCGACTCACAATGCTTGCTTACATCAATCCCCATTAAAATAAATGGGCCGTACAGTTCTGTAACTAGCTGCAGCCACGATCGTTTTAGCTTCCTGTTTCTGAGCTGAATAACCTGACTAAGGAGATATTTATTTACCACTTTTTTCACAGTAGCAAAGAACTGAGATCACATAGGCTATATGCTCCATAATCTGCACGTTCACCTGGAAGAGAGTAATGCTGAGTTCATTGGCATTTATTCCCTGTTAAGTGTGCACAGGTTTGCAGCCTTAGCGATAGAAACAGATATCCCCCTCACCTTTCATTGTTGCATTCAGAGCACTCTCCAGTCCCTTTATGCAGCATTTTATTTCACTTCTCTTCCCAGGCCCAGCTGTTTGTGCTCATTTCCCATTAAAAACATGGAGCACATTCATCCTTTGAATGTAAAGTTTCTCATCTGAAACTTCTTGCTAAGCATCAGTATGACACCAGGCTAGACAGGGTTGGGATTACACCAGTGTGGCATTTTAGCAAGGTTTGCATGCATTCTCTGGCCCACTGCTTGACACTTAAGCATATTGTTACCATGGATCTAAGTGTCTGGGAACATCACCTACTCTAGTGATGCCATTACCCCTAGGGCTTTTGTCACTAAAAGGGCACATTTGCAAACCTCTGAATAGAGCAAAAGGTGTTGGGAGTTTCTCTTTTAAAAAATGTGTATTGAGAAGCCCTTTGGCTTAGTCCCCTATATTCAACTTCGCTCAGAATCACAAATTGCAGAGGGACCAATATGCAAGAAAACCACACTTTTCAATACTGTAGTTAAACTGGAGATCTGCTAATTTAATGTCTCATCTTTGTTCTCCTTTGACTGAGCCACAAAGCAATGAATGACTTGCACCCGCCTCTCCCCAACCCTCTGTCAAAAAATGGGTGACAAAATGCCAAAAATGAATTGAAAGAAATCACCTCACTGGTCATAAAGCAGTTTCTGTATTTTATTTTGAGTTTGTAACAGCAACCTTTAATATTTAACTTACTTTGTAGATGTGAGATGCTTTATTTTCCTTTGTCTTGAAAGCGTCCCCCCCCTCAACTGCTTTTTGCGTGCTTTTACCCAGTTATATAGTAAACTGCTCCATAGGCAGACCTGGCTGCTGTAGTTTTGTGAGGTAGGCTAGGGGTTTTGAACAGAGCAACTCACCTTTGCAGGAAGGACATGACAAATAAACCACTACAGAACCAGTTTTAGGTGTGCAGCAGTGCCTTTGTAGAATAATGAGCCATAGTTTATTGAGTGCGGACAGGACTGTGCTCATGGGTAGCCAACGGTCTAGAACCAGCACCGAGTTCAATTTGGCCTGCCACTGCGAACTTTTCCAAAGTGATTAGAGCACTGGAATGCCAGATTGGGGATAACTGGACCTGGAAATAACAATTCAGGCTGCTGGCTCAACAGGGACAAAGATCTGTTTGAGCACAGTAACCATGTGCCTTGGTCTTTGCATTCCAAGAGCAGAGGTGGCTGAAAGAGGACAAAGGAAGTGAAATTAACAAAGCTTAGATGAAAATAACTTGATCTCTGGCAACCTAATAATTACTTTAGGACGCAGTAATCAGCACCTGGAAGCACCCGTACATCTAAATGTGGTGGAACGGGGGTGACTCTGCAGAATGAATAAGAACGGAATGCTAAAAGCTGCTAATTATGCTGCATAAAAAGGGGGGGGGGGAGAGAAGGCAAAGCTTCAAGTCCCACCCAGCAATCCGGTTTCCACAGCCAGCACACATTAGGATGCAGCAAGTTGTGATGCCTATAACAAAATATGATACAATGGTGTCCCATCAACATTACTGCCAATAGCTATTACAAAATGTCAAACTCTGGGCAATTCCCCAGAATCGGGCCATGGAAAGGGGAAAACCTGAGGTAGAAATAAATTGTGATGGCCTCAGAGAAGGTGCCCAGATCTCTGTGGTGCAGCACAGAGACCTTCACTTTATTTGCCACCAAGGTGAACATGCCAGACAGAAAACTCTCTAGGGTGGCAAATTGGTCTCTGATTGCCAGCATTGCATAGTGCAGGTGATCTTTCAAGTTAGCCGTTTCAGAAGAAGCCTACTATTCCTGATAATATTCAAGGCTGGTTTTTTTAAAAAATGCTTAGCAACCCAAATTTTACTTACTTACCGAGCCATTTGATCCAGGCATGTGATCCACTCTTGTGTAGTGATGTGATGCAGAAAGGGAAAAAGGGGTGGGGGGCAGGATTAATGGGAACGGAAAAACCAGCTATAGAAAGGCAAAGTCCCTGCTTGGAAATTGGATCTGTAATATGATTGTGGAGATAGCAGTCAGTTCTAACTGTCGGGGGGGGGGGGATTTAGTAGTGGGAAGCTACCCTTAAGGACATACGTATTTAGTTTAACTGAATCTGCTTTGCTCTAAATCTGTTATTGCTTGAGCTGCGGATCATTTGTCCTGTCCACTGATTTTAAGTGTCTTTGTGTGTGCAGAACGTTTCTTCATGCAGATTGCACATAATGTTCCATTAATACGTTTTAGGTGAAACAGGTGAAAAGGGGGAGAGAGGATTCCCAGGTCGAGGACCCAAAGGCTTACCAGGCACAACAGGACTCCCAGGTAAATACCGAATTTTGCTTCCAGGATTAGGGGTGGGGGAACCAACAGCCTCCCCCCTCCCCAGATACTGTTGGACTCAATCTCCTGTCAGCCCCAGTCAGCGGTCAAGTATGAGGGGAGTTGGAGCCCAGTGACACCCAGCAGGCTACAGATTCCCCACCCCCACCTGTGCTCTAGGAAATTCAAGATGCGTTTGTGCAGCTGTGCATGAAATGCTATATTTAACAACCCTGGAAATGTAGGTGTCTGTCTGCAAGGGAGTGAATGCTTAATTACTAGATTATACATACAAGCTCCCCCCCCCCATCTCATGTCTCAATTTATTTCACCCTTCTTTTTTGGTAATGATGTGACCTCCATGATCAAGGCAGGCAGTGCATCCCCTTGAAACTAGCAGCTCAGCGTCCAAATTATGGCTGGTAGCTCTTCTCAAACGGTCTTCTGTCCCACTGTTTGTTATATGTATGGGAAGCTTTGGATTTACTCATTAATAAAAGCCAGCCTGCAGCTCAGAAAGCCACGGAATAAAATTTTAGAATCAAGTTCCATAGACCTAATACTGCCAACATTGCAGGGTGTGGTAAAATAGTACAAGGTCGGGATCGAGAACACAATGCTTAAGTTAAAAATAGCAAGTTGGCTTCCAGAATATATGGCATGCTTAAGGATTTGCAAATCCTTTAGATCTGATTTTGGTAGCAGGACTTTTTTAAAATTTAGCTTGCTGTATTACTGTACCAATACGAAGCACTGCAGAATGAGAAACCTTTGCTTATAAATGCAACACAAGTGCCACCTAGTGGTAACTAGAGGTAACTATGGCACAAATAATTTGCTATATTAAAAGTATGAATTGCAACTTTTAAGGGCTATATGTTTATATGAATTGCATATACTTCTATAAAATATTCAAACTATTTCTATTCATGATACGCAAAACTTTTCAAGTTGCCTTGATTTCCTAACAATCTCATCCCTCTTCCACAATATTACGTTTTCCATGAACAAGATTTCTTTCCAATAATATTATGCAGTCTCAAAAGCAGGCAGTTCGAGGGAAATTCGGCCTTAATGCTCTGCCAAGGAAGGGCAAGAACCCTGTGATTTTTTGCAACGCAATCTCTTCCCATCAGATTGAACATGGTTTGATTGAGCCTAGTTTACTTGAAGACAGCTTATTGGGTTTGCAAACATTTTTTTATTCAGGGGCCACAGCCGCCACTCCCCCCCCCCCCTTGATACAGCACATGCTTGAACACATAAGATCCCCAGTATTACTGGAACTAGGAAAAACTCTCTTCCCAAGAAAAAGTCACTGTCAGCCTAAAGCAGTTACTTATGTTCACAATGACTGCGCCTACCAATGGATACCTTCACTGCACTCTTTTCAGCGCCTGGCTAAAGCATGTTTGTTCAGACAAACTTACCCCAGATATCTAATGCCAATGTGTTTTCAGTATTTTGCTAGTTTATTTCTTTAAACATTCTAATAGTTGTTTGTTTTGTTTTAATGAATAATTCTATGTTTATTCTTTTGTGAACAAAGAAGGGAAAACTTGAATGCCAGATTAGGGTCTTCTCCTTTGGATGATGAGTTTCTGTTCTGTACTCTGAAAGCCAATATTCCATGAGACACTTGGTTCAGTCTGGTGAATATAGACCTGAACGTGAACTCTCCTGATTCATGTGCTGTATCTCCCTCTACAGGAGAACCAGGCAAAACCCAGCTATGGAACGATGGGCGAGATGGCGGATCCCGAGGCCACCCGGAGCAGGTGGCCTACCGGGCATTCCTGGGCCTCAGGGCCCCCTGGCCCTCCTGGTTACTGTGAGCCATCAGCCTGCACTGTGCAAGCAGGACTACGAGCAGACCAATGTGAAGGGGCGTGAAAAGTGCGCGACGTGAGTGTTGGCAACAATGTACTATCTGCCCATATATTTGACAACAGAGAGAAACAGCAGAAGAGGTGCATACAGTAAAACATACGAGAATTCTTCTATCCAAGGCTTGACAAGACTTTGCATGCACTGGTGTCCCAAAAAGGTACATGGCAACTATGTTTTTTAAGTGACAACTGATGGCTTTTCTTTTTTCTTCTGGGAAAGGCCACTGTGTCTTTTTTACGACACCTTCCCCAAATACTATTATAATTCCTTTCTCCTCTTTGTATTGTACTGTATTACAGCATCAGAGAGCATGATGTATATTCAGTTGCCTTATCCAAGGCAACTGTAAAATTGTGGGTTCTTTGCATTCACCTTTTCCCATGTAGCTTTTCTCTAATTTCAAATACACAGACATGGCCACCCATGCGAAAACATGTGAAATGCTTTTGCATGCTGAGAAGCTTCTGTAAGGGTTGTGAATGCCATGTTACGGTAATATATCATGTGAAAGAAACTGCTACACATAGAACTTTTACTTTTCTGTTCCAACCATGTATGAATTATGCCCAAAGCAACACTGTGCAACTCCACCACGTGGTCCTATCCGAAATTAAACAAAGCGACCAAAAGTCCCACTGGTAAGGAATCTTAATCTTTGGAACAGCTAAGATTTATAGCAGAGTTTATTTATTTTAAATGATCTGAAGTCACATCTCTGGTTGTAGAAAGTTGAAATAAATAATGTTTTTTAACCCCTTTGCATTGTTTTGGTATGAATGGTAAACACAAAGAAAACAAAGGAGGGTAAGCTTTCTTAGAAAAGTCCTCCATTATATGTTTTGGATAACATTTCATTCTCAAGGAAAACAAAGTGCATTGTATGAATCAGTCTACTGTGTAAATTTGTGTTACAATTTATATATATATATTCTTTGATCTGTCATCTGAAATACAAAAATAAAAGTGCCCTTATTTTTAATCTTTCATTACTTCCCACCTTCTCTCTTTTACACTTAGAATTTTTCAGAAAGGAGAACTTCTTTCAGGGAACAGGTTTAATGCAGCTGCCACCAGAAATCTACTGTTCTTCCAATCCATTTTTAATTCATTTCCCTAGCAGCCTGTCTTAGAAAATGGAGGCTGTATCCACACTAGGACATTAATGCACATGTGGGTCACTATTTCCATGTGCAATTATGTTTTCACTGTGTTTTCCATCCACACTAGTGGGCAGTGTTTGGTGGGATGTATTCACACTGTGTGGTGTTGTCACCTCCTCAGTTAGTACTTTCCTACCCACAAGTAGTGCCAGAGACCTGAGGACGGTTGTAGACTGTGCACACAGGCACAGCATTTGGTTTATTACTGCATCTGTGCAGCTTTTCAAGTTAAAATCACAATTTTGATCTACCAGATTTGCACAAAAGAGCACTTTAAAAAAAGGGAAAGATGAAGTGTTGCTTCAAGACAGGCAAGATTTGAAAGCTGTTCACATGAAGACTGTTGCTTCCTTTCATCAGCAAGTTGCTACTACATGTAAAGAAGCATAAATTAAATTTGGCAGCATAGTCCATGGGGAGAATGCTTAGACTGTATTTCATATGCATGTTACTTCTAAGTGCTATTCAGACCAATTTACTATACTGTCTTTCCATTTTGATGGCATGTCAGGTTCAAGATGAAAATAGGAAGAAAAGCAACCCTAACGTCATGCTTAGATCAATTAAGATTTATTTCACCATAGCAATAGCGCAGAAATAAACAATGAAATAATCTGACAAGAGAAAGAAAACTGTTTTTACAAATCCAGTAACATAAAACAAATGTACAGGAAATGCAAAGTCCATCAAAAATGCATAAAACAGAATTTGATTACAATTCTGAAAGGAGGAAATCCACACGTTTATAATGTGGCTTTAAATAAAAACATAACTACCTGTTTACAATTATAGATACACAAGAAACATACCTGATAGTATCAGGCTCACTTCAATTACAAAATTCATTTAAGACCTAAAGGGACCAAGTAGATAAATAATCTGCTTAGCATGTGCAAACAGCTGTACTTTCCATTTGTGGGCAAGATGCCAACAGAACCTTATAGACAGGTTTTGAAGACTAGTGCTTAGTTATTCAGAAATGAAAGGCAACAATAAAACATAAACTTCCGCAATTGAAATAGTTGAAAAAAAGTATTGACAAAGAAAAATTCAGAAAACCATTTAAATGCATTTGCTTTTCATTAGATAAATCTGACAACGAACAGAGCTTACATTCTACAACAGAAGTGTGCTTATGCCCACTAAAATAATTTTTTGAGTATACTTAACTGTTAGAATGTGGCTTTCATGTTCATTCTCCTAGATTGTGTACATGGATTTGGTCTATTTATATATAACATCTTCCCTTGCAATTCAAGATTACACTTGAAGGCTTTTCAACTAATCTGGAAATCTGCACCATTATCATAATGACGTGAAGTTCTATTAATGGCGATCAGATGTGTTGAAAACTAGCTTTGACTATCTAGAAAACATTTGCATACCTTAAATAAAAGGAAGATTTAGGACAAAGGGAGAAGGGAATAAAACGTTCTATACCCAGCGCTCTTATTAATCCCTGAAACCAAATACACTTTTTATACAAAAATACTGATATTGAAATGTTAATATCAAAGATAAATAGGCTACACCTTCCACATAATTTACAAAGCATGTCTATTTCTGAAAAAAGGAAAGAGACTTACTTCTTCCCCAATGACATGTGACACAATGTGGGAGGGAAGAAGAGCAGTTCTGCACGATCCCTGCGAGGATCCCCTCCAGCTTGCACCAAGTTGCGGGCCTGAGATGGGCTACCTGTGGTTTCATTACCTACAAGCTACATTGTAAACAAGTTGAACCATAATTGTGACTATGTCACAGTCATTGGTGGAAGAAAAAGCAATGCAACTGAGAATTATCCAGCCAAAGTTAAGCACAGTCAAGCCCCATGAATTCCAATGCTGAAAAATAGCGGGGCTTCAAAGTGGTGGTGGTGGATGGGGAAACTTTGCCTGAATTGTTCCCTGTATTTATCAAATAAAATAAAATATAATTTTTAAGACCAATAAAGAAAAAGAAATCTTTTAAACTTAAGGACACAAAATGGAAACTTAGTGCACTATATAGAAATCAACTTTTCACAATTTCTTGCCTTATATACATTTGTAGAATTCAATCCTTATGCACAAACAAAAATGTGCTTCATGCCACCAAGTGGACTTTAGAGGTATAGCACAGACCCTGAAGAACTCTGCAAAATTTTAACATTAACTAACCTACAGTAGTTGTACAAACCCAAATACGTCTACACAGCATTTGTTAAAGAGAATTCGGAAGCAATCCTAATGAATTTTGTGTCAATGGAACTTTTAAAATAATCTGATGCGAGGAATAAAAACACATCTCATTGTATTCTACATATTACTTATACCACTAAACCAAAATATTTTACTGTAGCTTCTCTAACATTCCTACCATTTTGAGAGCTTTTTCAAGAGACAAGACCATGTAACTGTTCAGAAAAATTGTGCAAGGCTACGCACTAAGCTATGCCACCAAACCTGGGTCCTGACCAATAGTCTAACGTAAAGCAGGAACAAAGAGATACAGGTGGGAGGCAAATCATTATGGGCTTTGCGCAAAACGTTTTGGCCACATTCATCAATGGGCTCAGAAGAAAGTCAAAATATTATGGAACACCTAGAACCCTCATCCCCAGGTAATCCATTTTAAATCACTAGATTGCAACTATGCATCTGATCCAATAAGGCACAATTGGGTTGACTCATTTGCTGCTTGCTTGCTTCTCCTTCATTGGACAGTGAATTGGATCAAAGTCTGAAGTGTTGCACACTGTATGACTGGTAGCCGGAAAGAAGTTTTGCATGAGCAAAGGATCTTCTCTCACAGATAGATAATAGGCTTGTGCAAGGCACCATGATGGGAACACGCACCACTGAAATAATACATGCAGTAGCCTTCAGGTCTGCACATAGTATTCCTTCTCCAGAGATCTTCTTGTGTAAATAGTAAACAGATGATTAGATGTTAGAAGAAAAGGGGACACTGAATGCAGTACAACGTCTGACAGTGCTGTGATGTTCAGCTCCGTCAGAGTGGATGACAAGGCTGATTTTTATTTGCTAGTGTTTGCATGGAGTGGGAGTACCGTGCAAAGTGTTTCTCAGTTTTAAAAACCACTTTCATAACCAATAGGGAAGCACTTGCAAGCATAAACTTGTTGCTGAACATGGATTCCATTTGTGGGATTTGGCTGACAGTGTTCCATTCTATTTTGGTTAATAATTGTATTCAATAGTTCCAGCAGCAAGAGAATTTTCTTACTGTGTTATTTGATTGGTTTGTGTGTGTGTGTTTGTATGTATGTGGTATTTGCTGATTAAGTTTGCTGATATTCATATATAAAATTGGTAGAGAAAATATTAGAACAGGAATACGGAAATAAGAGTTTAACTTAAAATGACAAACAGAAGTTGCAACTGTGTGGTTTCTGGCACACACAAGATAAAACAGGAAAAAACCATGGAGTGCTCATTTCAAGACACCATGCAGCCTCGATTAAAATAGAATAGCTACGGCATTATTCCTGATTTGTTGCATTTAGCTATAAATACAGAATATGCTCCACATCTTAAAAACTGTGTGAAGACACTAGAAGAACAAAATACACTATTTCATATACCCAAAAGTTTTGTTAATGCTTTTCAAAAAAGGAAAGCATTAAAGACAAGAAAAATGATTCAAAGTGATCTGAATGATCCAAATTAACTATTAAAATCATTAACATGTCAGAAAGCTTTTTCCAAGTACTTAGACACAAACAAAACTATATACAATGTGAATTAAAAATATTTTCCCCCAAAATATATAAATGTTCCTGACAAATTCAAGTAAAGTAACCTCTAAATAATACTGCCAGGTACCTTATCAAAATTTTAGTTCAACTAGCTAAAACCCAAAATATACACACAGCACCAAACAATATCTCAACTGAGCTGCTCTGATTAGCTTTCCAAATCGGAACGTTTCTACATAATCTAATTAAAATACAACTCGTTATTTTTGTTATTTTTAAAAAGCAAAGTCTAAAAGAAATTATAAATTTTAAATACTGACTTTTTCAGCAAAATTTGGAATCGCTGGAGAAGTTCATATAAGACAGGAGTGACAACCCAAATAGAAAAAATGCTCCTGACAAACAACATATCTGTCCTGCAGTACATGCAACCATACTGAAAACAAACAGAATAAACCCAGTTCCCCCATCAAAATAAGTGTTGACGTGACAGCATTCTTTTAAAGCAGGGGCTTGTTGAAGCTCAGTTTAGACCAATGTAAAAACTTGGGAACCAATCCATCCTTCCATTGCACACCATTTTTCTTCAGGGTCACATGAGAAGAGTAGATTGCATTTACAGCCCTGGAAGGCAGCAAGCTGACTGGATCTACACAAGGGAGTGGCCCATATGGGTGGCCTTCCATAGCAGGTATTGGGTGGACCCATTGTCCAGTGCTTGTATCCAGCCAATGAAAGGACATTGGCGGTGGGGAGGGGCAGAGGGAGAGGAGAAAGTCTTCACAACCAAAGAGCAGGTCTTAGAGCTGCATGCGGTGTCTAATTTCACTGAATCATCAGTATAATTTCTTGAAGGGGGGGAGGTTTTGGCATGGGGTGTGGAGAGAAAGGGGTGGTCAATAGAGAAGTGAGCCCACCTAATTTTGCTTCTAGTACCTGGCCACCATTAGGCTTGGCACTGCCCACCAAGGGCCCCAGTCCTGGCCACAGCTGGCACGTGCTTCCTTGATAGTTAGGTTACCCCCAGGGGAATGTACTCCTCAACAGCAAACTTGTTGCTGAGCCCTGCTTTAGAGGATTCCATTTGGTGCAGCTACACACACACAGGAATGGATCATGCCCCAACATGTGTTGTGGATCATGACAGCAATGACATAATAATGTGCATTGTCTTGACTATGAAGAGTGAACAATGAGGCTATTTTTTTGTAAAAAAAAAATGCAGCTCATGCCATTATAAGCTATGGTGAGCCATATTGCTTAGGTGGAAGAACATGGAGAAAGCTCAGATGGTGCATAAAGATTGCAGAATGTGGCCCCTCACAGGTGAACCTGCACTATATATGTTCACACACACACAATTAACGGCAATGCGAAAGTGGCCATAGTACTATGATACACCTATAGATATCTCCTGCATTTGCTTAGGCTAGTTTCACTTCTTTCTGTACTGTGTGTGTGTACACACACACACGTACCAACCTACAGCAGGTAATCGCTTCATGCAAAGGCTATGTCACCACAATATATTGTCTTTAAACTGCCACTCCTGTTTTTTGACACCACACTAACATGTCTACCTCCGTGGATTTTCTCACATTCACACTCCCATGTTCTCAGAGAGCTCACACAAGACGCTGTGGATCAGGAATAGCCAACATTCAGATGTTGTGGGAAACTCCTGTAAAACCCAGCCAGCATGACCTATAGTCACTGTTGGTGGGAGTCATAGTCCACAGTATATGGAGGGGACCAAATGGTCTACCCCTGTTCTAGGGTTGTATCCATGCTAGTTCTACTCAGAGTAAACTCATTTAAATCAAAGAACACAACCAATTTAGGTGCATTAAATTTCAGTGGGTCAGCTCTGGGTAGGATTTTGTTGGATACAACCCTTAAGAGTCTAAAATCCTTAAGAGAAGGGCTTCTTTTGATAAGAATGGCCTGCAATTGCCCTGAATTTAAGAACAACACAAATTACATCCTTATTTTCTTATTTCAGTTATAGGATTAACTTGCACATGGGAAGTGGTCTTTGAATGATTCCCAAATCCCATCAGCAAGGACCTATCACTTCTGCCGTCTTTGACTACCCTTCCATTTCTTAATGGAGTTTTGATGTAGCTACATCTCTCCAAACAACAGCTGAGGACCGCTGTCTCCTAGAGCAATATATATTTTAAGAAGCAGCTCCCTTTTATTCATCCTAGATGGCAGAACTTTAATTTACTGATGCTATATATCTGCTCAACAGTTCTCTTTCCCTTCACTGTGTGTGGTCATTTTATCCTCAAGTAAAACAAAATGTCAATCTGCCCCAGCCACTGAATATTTCAAACAGAAAGGTTGTTTACTACTACAGGCTAGGCTAGCCTGCATGAATGTTATTGAACTTTGAAACTCACTCTAGGAAAAATGCTAACCTAGGACCATTACTAGAGTCTGAAATTAATCAATGCAAAGGCAGACATCATTCATGAAATACATGGGTACTAGTTCAAGCTACACCATCCTCTTCTATCTGAACGTATTTACACAAACTTCTTAATGTATTATTGTCAGAATTCTACCTGAGATAAAGGCCTTGGTATATTAAAATAAGGCAGAAGCCCCCTGACCTATAAGCATGACTAGCTTAAGCATAAGAACACAATTCTATAAAGTGGTATCTTATTAAGGCTTTGCCCTAATGGAAGCACTTCCACTTGCACAAAGGCAGGACCCCTGATTCTGGATTATCCCTACTACTCCAATGCAACTCTTGTGCCCCTCAAAAAGCTTCTAAAGGTTGGGAAGCACCTGTAGCACAGAGGCTATAATTGGCCAGGGAGACTTGCCTTGCAAGAGAAGTGCAAAGTACTAGAGCAAAGCCAAGTGAACAATACGAATGAGCCATTATCAACAATCTACTCAATAACTAAGTTAGCTTTCGATAATTCAGGGCTGTTTCACATATGAAGGCAGCAAGTACATTTGCCAGGAAGTAAGCTCCACTGAAACCAATGTGTGACTTCCAGGCTCTGTCTTGCATTAACTACACTCTCATCCCCTGTGTCACAATTAATGGGAGAAAGGCTCAAAAGCTCATTTTCTTTAAAAAAAGTTTCATATGTGAAAAGTGCCTCCAGAAATTTAATAAATTTCTTGCAAAATCTACAATACCGCACAAGGGCAGAAGGAGCATGATAAAATATCAGCTGATTTCTCAAAGAGTTGCTCAAGGATTCATGAAAGCTTCAACACTCTGGATGCAGTTTTGCAAGCAGAGCTTTTGATGTTATATATGAACTCCAAGCCATCAAGATACGGTGGCCAGCAAAAGCTAAATAAGATATATGACAGCACATTTTGTTTTGCAAGTAATAAGGTTAAAAACCATTAAGAGGTCAACAGGCCATCAGAATGCAAGAAAATTGCATTTTGCTATAGAAAACTAGCCTAAAATTATAAACACATGGAATGAACTCAAGAAAACAACATCTTGGCATTGGCTTAACTGGAAAATAAACATTGTTCCATTGAGATGCTCTGTAAAATGCCTACACACAATATCATGTATATAGACACAAAAAAAGGTACCAAGTATTTTAAAGCTTAAATTAGGAACGAGGGCAGGAGGGAAGAAAGGAAAGGGTAAACCAGGAATCAAAGTACTTCTGGAGAAGATTTTCATTTGCCAGTTGTTCGTGGTTGAGTTTGAGAGATGTGGTAATAGCAGTCTGCTGGGTTGCATCTTCCTGATGGCCCAGGTGGGCCATGTGGACCTGGTCCTCCTGGAGCTCCGGGCGGTCCCGGCATACCAATGACTAAGCAAATAACAACAGCAACAATATTGTAAAACCAGCTGCATTTACTGGGTCGAGACGCTTTAAAAAGTAAGATCAAAGGCATTTCTTTCATGCACCAAAAGGCAGCTTATATGCAACCAATCTTAGAAGTATCACCCCCTCTCACAGTTCTTTTACTAATCTGCTGTTCTGGTTATGATAAATATGAACTTATGTTTTTACCTGAAGGGCCAGGTGGACCAGGATCACCTGGCAGGCCAATTCCAGGCTCACCTCTTTCACCTTTCTGTCCTCTGTACCCTATAGGAGATAAACAAAAAAGGAATAAGAGTGCCCTGAAATCACAGAATATATACTTTTCCTAACCTCTTTCCCAATATTATAATGATAAAAATATAACTCCCTCCTACACTAATGATGACAATTTAGATAGTTCTTTTTAAAACATTCCTTCCACAAATTCCTAATGAAACGGAATGGATCATGAGATCCAATGGCTGCTTGCTAAGTCTCCCTTTCACAATCTTCTAGAATTACCACCCTGCCTTGATTTGCTCCTCCAAGAGTAGATTAGAAACCCTTCACTGAGGATGACAGCAGGCATCAAAATGACTTATTTTTCTCTCTTAACACTTTTAAACAAACCCGATAATAAGTTTTGACTGGGAGTTGACAGAGAATTACATACATCCATAGCAAGTGTGGCGCACAAGAAATATAATAGAAATTCACAAAGTATTACAATAGGAACCGTAAACCTGAAAATTAGGCACCATCAAACTTTTAACTTACTTTGAAATAAAAAGGGGAAAGAGGTTTAGGGGGAAAGGGAGCTACTGTAATAGGAATAGGAGGGATTCGTGCTTGCTTTGAACATAGGACTCCTATGTTCAAATCCCTGCTTTGCGTGCTGGGCCAGGCCATGCGTCACTAGAAACTGGTAATTATTATAGTTACAGCCATTCTGGGGAGGTTGCTGAAAAATTCATAGCTTTTTCACATGAAGATGTGCAACATGCAGCCTTGCTTACCAAGTGGATCTTCATTTTAAATGTTATGCTTGGAGCTAGCACAGAGACCTTCTATGTGATGTAGAGGACCCATGTGGAAAGTGGTACTACTAACAAAATGAAATGGCACCCCCCAAAACCTCAGCCTTTTAACAAGAAAGAGCTTGCCACTCTTGATGATCCGTTGCATGCATGTTTGGGCTGAAGTTGGGTCCTGGGTCTGAAAAGGCTGGTTGTTATTTAGACTTCTTTTGGCTTTTCCCCATGGAAGAAGCAGCCGAGCAAGCAAATGGCAGCCAGCAGACACAGTTGCAATGTTGTAGAATAAATAGGAGTAGCCAAATGTGGAACCCTCCAAATGTGGTTGGACTACATTATCCCTCAGGTGGGACCATCCCAGCTGGAGAACACTACATTATCTGGAGGGCACAACATTGGCTATTTCTGAATGTTATAGCTATCAGCAAGGAGGAAACCTATGTTCCTGACAAGAGAGAACATTTGAGGTGCATATCTACCAACCAGAGTTTCCAGTGCCAGGCAGGACATCTACTTTTTAGAGTTTCTGGATAGAGGTAATTAAAAGAACATGAGTGTGGATCAATATGAGCTTAACTAATGTTACCTCAACAGTAATGGGGCTTATAGACTAGCCTTGGAGTTGTTCTATATGCCACCTAAGGGGCAAAACTCAGGAAACAGAAGGATAAATTAGATCTACTTTAATTATCTCCGAGATCTAATGGTAGAAATGTATCACAAAACACATAAATACTTCTTGTTCAACAAGTTGATTATGATATAATTGCCGTAATCACCTTTGATTTTAAAGCACAAAAACATGGTATTTTTGTTCACAATGCTCCAATGTCCCTCAAAACAACTCAAGTGATGACTAAAGCTTGTATTGGGAGAACACGTAACATGCGAGGGTAGCATGCATGGCACCACAGAATTTAACAGACAAATAAGCAGGCACTGAAACTGAAAACAAAATTAAAATAAAAAATGCAATAAAAACAATGGGTGGAATTCCAGGTTAGGCCTACTCAGAGCAGACACATTTAAATCAAGGAACATGACTAAGTTAGGTCTACTAATTTTACTCCGAGGAAAAGTTAGTTGAATTCCACCCATTATCTTCATATGTTAGCTGTGAAATCTGTGTCCTTTGGGGTAGAGCTGTACAAAATACTGTTGACCTTCAGTTACCATGATTATCTTTTATATAAATATATTTATCTGTAGAATCTCTACATGCACCACCCATAAAGAAATAAAACAATATTATTAATAAATCGCCTTCAAAATTCCTACTTGGAATCGCATGTACAGAATGAAAATGCATCACAAGGAATCAGTACAGGCTGAGAAGTTCTGTGTACATTCAAGTAATTAAAGAAACCTAATAACACAACTATCTGTTCACATTTTAAGGTTATGAATGGTGTAAAACAAACCTCAGTTACATATAAACCAATGTTTTTGTACACTGCTGAGTAACAAAAATAACTGCACATTTAATAAAACATTTCATGAACAACTTTCTAAACTTCTTTATTTTACAGAATCAAAACAGTGAGAAAAAACATTTAGATATGTAATAACACCACCATTAAAAAACAATCCAAAAACAGGTCTCTAGCAGTACAGTAGATTTTACATGAGGTATATTTTACTAATGATTAAACTTCTGGAGTTTAACTTCACAGTCTACCTGAGTGAGATTTTAAGTTCGCTTTAGAGCAAAATGAGTTACAGCTATGAAACAAGGTTCTTAACAGGCTGCCCAGAAGACTGGGCTCCTGCACCTTCAATAGTTCTGCACAAGAGGGAATTTCAACAAGTTTAGCTTTTTATTAAAGACCCAGAGCCCTATCCCCCCCCCCCCAATGGCTATAAAACAAATATGTTGATTTAGCACCTATACCAACTAGTTATAATGCTGTAGTAAATATAATCAGAAATTTGCAATGTTTAATGTCAACATCTACAATAAAAATGTATTATTATTTTTTTAAACATATCACATTACTGTAATCTCTTAGCCCATGACAGCATACTGGAAGTTTAGAAGAGAATTAGGCTGTGATTTCATACAGCCTAATTTTACTTGGGGCATGTGCTTACATCTGTGTAAATGTGTACAGGATTGCACTGCAAAGGACTTGTTCAATTTCTATATTATGCCATTGAGAACATACACTTTCTCTACAAAGTTGTTAAAGAGAAAAATGTACAGTGGCACCTCAGAAGTCGAACGGAATCCGTTCCGGAAGTCCATCCGACTCCCAAAATGTTCAAAAAACAATGCATGGCTTCCGATTGGCTTCAGAAAGCTCCTGCAGCCAATCGGAAGCCGCGGAAGCCATGTTGGATGTTCGAGTTCCAAAGAATGTTCGCAAACCGGAACACTCACTTCTGGGTTTGCGGCATTCGGGAACCAAAATGTTTGACTCACAAGGCGTTTGTGAACCAAGGTACAACTGTATTGGATTGCGAAGATTTTTGAAAACAGAACCCTCTTTAGGTGCAGTTCAGTACATTGTTCACCTTTGGGTAGTTTAATAATACATTGTTCTCTTACGGATTTTTTTTTATAATTAGATTCAGAGGCTCAATTGACACAGGACCCTACTCTACCTCATACCTTCCCAAAATGTTAATCCAAACCACATAAAACTATATAATTGTAACTACAGCTATTTTTCTAGAAAAAGAGGTCCCAGAATGCATCATGAATGCTTCCCTCATTCTCTCAGAACGGCAATGGCCCTGACCCAAGAGGTGCCGGAACTGAGTTCTGGCAGTTTCTGGCTGACACCCCCCCCCCCCCCGATTATAACCTCCCATAGCGCAAGCTACAAGCTCAGGACTCTTTCATGCTCCAAGGCACCTTAACAACTCGGGGGGGGGGATAACCTATGAACGTGCACATCTTTTGAAATATATTTTTATATTTATGTTCTGTGTGAAGCTAGCTCAGAACCTTCTCATTAACCCAAAAGCCATATACAGTGGTACTTCAGGTTACATACTCTGCTAACACAGAAATAATGCTTCAGGTTAAGAACTTTGCTTCAGGATCAGAACAGAAATTGTGCTCTGGCGGCGCAGCAGCAGCGGGAGGTCCCATTAGCTAAAGTGGTGCTTCAGGTTAAGAACAGTTTCAGGTTAAGAACGGACCTCCAGAACGCATTAAGTTATTAACCCGAGGTACCACTGTACTGGGGGGGAAATTTTTTAGACAGTTTCCCTAATGATCCAGTGTTACCTGACATACATAGATATTTGCTCAATGAACAAAAGGAATTTCTTTATACTAACTTTTATCCCAGTAAATAGCAAATGAACATATAAAGTTTCCTGCTTTATCTCTGTATATGCAAAATAACTTCCCTCAAAGTAGTCATATAGTTTAGTAGTTGCTTGATGGCTGGTGTGTTTTGGCTTTGGGAAGAGTGAATGAGAAAGGATCCTGAATATTGCATCTGGTAGACAACAAACAGCTGGGAAGGGGGAGCTAAAGGCATATTTTTGTGGAACTAATGCTGCTTTAGAAGTTTTCCTTTAGAATTTTTTCTCTAGTTTTGACCCACTGACCCTTTGCAATCAGTACGACTTGAACTTTGCCAGAAGCAAATCCCGCAACCACCACAACTCTGTTCCTATGTTTATTGCTTTATTATAAAGGCAAAATAGTAACAGTGCATAGCACCATTTTAAACTGTTTTAATTTTGTCCATTGTCTAAATTGTTTCTCTATAACCAGGCCCGTGGCTGATTAAACATTCTACGGCCTTTTAAATGTGTTCACGGGAGCAGGGTTATTGGTTTGGTTTTTCTGCTTTTACTTTTGTTTTTATTACGCATTTTGCATTTTTATCTTGTGACCTTCGGATAAAGGGTGGCATGCAATTTAATAAATAATAATAATAATAAATTACAAGGATAGAGGCACCGAGGCAAATCTTCCACATATGGCAGATAATTCCTTTTGCCACAAAAGCCCTGTTCTCAGATCTATGGGAACTGATAGTGGTTATGAAATGATGGAATTCTGCACATGATCAAAGTTATTTTGTTACTGCTCCATATGAGTGTGTGGGGGGGGGTAAAACCCTAGTGAGCACAGGCTCAGATTAAGCCTGTTGATGTTGTTTTTAGGGTGTGTCCATGTACATAAAAAGAACAAGGAAATCTGCCTTATACTGAGTAGACTACACTAACTGGCAGACCCTCTCTAGGGTTTCGGACAGAGGAAATTCCCAGCCCTACTTGAAGATGCCAGGAATTGAAGGTTGGGGGCTAGCACTGTGCTGCCTGTACAATGAGCATGCCCCTGGTTCTGGGTGCAGGTGTTTCTCCCCACCCAGTGTAACCTGATGCATGTTCAAACAGTAGAAACCCAAGTCTTCATGTGAAGAATAACTACCATGAGATTTAAAGCAGCTCTCTTTTTTTAGATCTAGAATATTAAGCATGCACATGTAGTATTAGATATAAAAAATAAGGGGATAATTCAGACAAAGTTAAGCACATTTAAGACTCTTTGATTTCTGTGCAAAGTATGAATATATGCTGTATATGTTATCCTTTGAAGCCTAACCCTGCCTCTCTTAGGTTGGCAGGAAACAGAAATCTATAGAAGCATTTTGCCTGTTTAATACTTTATATGTCATGTTTTATTACTGGCTGTGGAAGGCTGGAGCAAACCAGGGCAGCAGGGGAGAAAATCACAGCAGCTCTTTCTATGCACATATATTTGCTGTTGTGCTTTTATTAATCTCTCTCTTTTCCCCCTCAGTGTAGGTCAGACATCCAGCTTATGTATTGCATTGATCTGATTCAAGGAATAGTGCAGGAAAACACAACACAACAGAGAGGCTTGTAGTACCTTAAATGCTATTTGTTTGCTGTGGTATACTTTTTTTTCAATGGGCCAGAGACCACACTGTCAGATACACAAAGCTTCTTCCACAATAAAATTGTTAATCTTTAAGGTGCCTTTATAGGAGATTTATTAAGAATGGACTAGCCTTGGGTGTTCAAGGGAAAGTTTTCTGAATGAATTATGAAATGGTAAAATGTTTATTACGTAGGTGCATCTTCTTCTAATTATATATAATGATTTGCGATTCAAAATGCATGGTTCCTTCTGATGTTTTAAAAGTCATAGTGCTCTTGGCGTGTCATATGTCATACAAGAGGGTATGTCATATACAAGCAGCAACCATATAATCTCCTTACAACTAAAGCAGTAAAAGCAGCTTTATCTCTCCTCCCCACCACCACCACCCTGCCCCACACATTTCCCCCATGAAGTGTAGTTCCCCAAGTCTTCACTTCGGCAAACACACAGTTTCACATTATAGCTTGGTTTGTTTCTCGGTTACATCTTAAAACGACCCACTGTGCACGACCCTCATGAAAACAATCTTAGCAGAGACATTCAAGTCGACCATTTACAACAATTTGCATATTTAGATGATGAGCAAACCACTTGTGGTTAAAAACAAAATCTATGTAAGTCCCCCTTTAAGGCTCTCCTCGATTCTTTCATCCTGCTTCTTCTCATTCTGAGCCCATCACACTTTTCAACCTTCAGTCAAGGATTTGCTCTTATCAGCCTCTATAGCCTTTATTCTTCTCACAGGGTTTGCGTTTCCACATTTCTTCAGCTTTGCTTTCATGTTCTTCACTCCAGTCTGACTTGCTCTGACTCCAGAGCAGACCAAACTAACAAAAGATAATAATTAAGAACTACCTATATTCATATATGGTTCATTATTTACTACCCCCGCCCCCGTTCCTGTTTTTATTTTTACAGCATGTGTTCTAATTATTCTCCCTGTAAATTTAAATTGGCAATATTGGGTGTGTGTCAAGGATACATACTGAGGAGGTCTGATTCACTGGCATCTGCATGAGTCTGAACAAATACAAATAAATCACAGATTTCCCCCACCCAGTTAATCAATGCAATCTGACAATGAATGTATGCTAGATATGTTGCAAATCTAATTATGAAAATGTGAATATAATTAGATTTGCAATAAGAATGATGCATTGTAACATTCAAGTTTTAGATTTCCCCCCTATACATTAATTTTTTTCAAATTTTACAGGACTACAGGCTCAAATAACTGATTTGTGAGATGATGCTCTCATTACTAGGTTTGGTCTGAGTACTGCAAGTTTAGGAAAGGTGTGTATCAGTATCCTAATGTTAAAAGTTATTATGATTATTATGCATTGATTAGAAGTTTTTAATATACAAAAACACACACCTACTACGTGTTAATATATTGGTCTAGTCTGGAAAACAGTAGTATGGATTTAAAAGTTAATCATTAGGAAGCTAAATGTATATAGTTCCACCCAACTCTGAAGATATATTTTTAAAATAAAATACATAGAAAGGCATTTGTTTTGGAAGCCCTACCTGGAGGTCCAGGTTCTCCGGGTGGCCCAGGCAACCCATCTTTTCCTGGAAGACCTGGTTTCCCATGAGTTTGGGAAGCAAGCATGGCAGCAGGCAATTTGAGCTGAGACACAAACTGAGCCATCCTCTCTTCAGTTATATATATAAAAAAACCAAACGAAAAGCATGAATTACATTAGATGACTGAGCACACTTAAAACAAGTGATCACTATTCCATTCAACCAAATATTTTAAAAGTAGCTGAGCTTCAAATTATTACTCATCCATCAACTTCAAAAGCAATACGGCATTCCAATTTCCTAAACAACCAAACACTTGGTGCTGTTCATACAGTTACATGCAATGGGGTAAACAGCAGCTTCAGGAGGTAATTTCAACCAGGAAAATGGTTAGGAAGTAGAGTTTAAGCTTCCTATTTTCCCCAAAACCAAAGGTTTGATCCAAGTTTGACACCTATGCAGATGTGTTTGTCATTTAAAAAAAAGGGGGGGGGGATCCCATCACAGAACTTCCACCATCTCCTGCCATTGTGTCCTGACGCTGATTGAACCCTCTCCTTCCCCAACCCTGACTCAGCATAGGCATACAGATAGGCGCATAGGTACGCACACCAGGCCATTTATGTCCCTTATCCATCTGATCCTAAAGAGGTGATGGAAACCATGAACTGATGCCTGAGGTCAGTAAAATGAACTCAATGTGAGTAAACAGACAGACAAGAGAAGTAGTCTTTTTTTGTACCACTTGTTTCAGGAATAAGTACACAACATATTCTCATTTCTGGATAGGACAGTGCTGCCCACAAAAGATCAGACTTGCAGTTTAGAATTGCTTCTAGATTCAGTCATTATTCCAGGGTGCTCAAGTGGCAGCACTTGGCCAAGGACATATTTTTCCAGTTTAGGGCTAAGGCTGCTGCTGCAGCGGTACCATTTCTTAGAGGAGGCAGCAGTCCTTCATAGCACAATGCTCATGGTAATAGCCAGTCTAGACTGCTAGAGCCATGTGTTTTCTATATTGGGATAACTTGGAAGGTGGTTCACAAAATTCAATTGATCCAAATGATGCAGCCAAATTCTTAATGGGGGATGATGACACAGAGAACAAGTTGCACTGGTTATTACACCGTTTCCGCCAGTGCTTTTCTTCTAGGGGGAAAAGGTACTGCATACCCCTGAGTACCGCCAGAAAAAGCACTGGTTTCTGCACTCTATTTAAGATGCTGGTGCTAACATTTAAAGTACTAGATTAGAATTGGCCCAACATAGAGGACACACCTGACCGCTGGCCTTGTTGGTTGAGTTTTGGAGGGCTGTGCTATCTGCCTTTGCAGGGACAAATTAGCCATGATGAAGAAGATCCATGATTAGGGTCATGTGAAGTTTAAAGACATTAACAACAGCCACAGAGTTGGGGTGGAGATTAAATTGGGGACAGTGGTGTTTGGGGAAGGGAGATTGTAATCTGCCCCTCTGTATTGTCTTCTTGACTGCTGCTATTTGCCCCCTGGAGGTAAAACACAATCATATGGGTCTGGTCTACTAAGTGCCTTATGATGCTCTTTCATGCCCTTTGTTGTCTGACATTCATAGGAAGCTGCCTTCTACAGAGTCAGGCCAATGATTCATCTAGCTCAGTTATGTCCACACTGACCGGCAGCAGCTCTCTGGTGTTCCATTCAGGCAGGGATTTTCCCGCAGCCCCACCTAGAGATGCCATGCATTGAACTAGAGAGTTTCTGCATGCAAAGCAGATGCAGCACCACCAAAGGCATGGCCTTTCCTCAAAGAACTGCTAATTGAAACATTTACTCATTTAGGTGGAAATAATAACAATTATTTTGTAGCAATCTAAAGGCCATTAGTGTACACAGTATGCGAATTAATCAGAATCTGCGCAGTTAAACTACTTGTGTAAGTGCAGCTGAATTCTCCCCCCGCCCCTCGAATGCTATGTACAATGGGTACATAAATCACAGATGAAAGCAAATATTACCACTGTAGTTATTTTCTTCACATCATGCTTTCTGATATGTCATTTCCTCACCTTCAAAAACTCTAAGGACCTCTTGTCTGATATATTTTTTCATTTCTTCAAACGAAACTGAGTCAGCCTGGCAAAGACATGAAAAGTAAGGATAGGTGTTGTCCACATCATAATAAGGCAAACAGAATTTCGAATTTTGTTTTTCAGTGTCCATTAAGAGTTTTGGAACAGTACAGGCAGCGGGAGGTTCTGTTCCCAGCCCCATTTTGCATGGAGGTCCCATCCCTGGCCCCTGTGCGCATCAGCGGAACATGCTCCCTTCCACCCCCATTCCGCCCTCTTCCGGGTTCAAAAGGACCTGCGCATCAGTGATTGTATGTCAATTGGATGTGCCTAAAAAGGTTGTCACCTGTACAAACTTTTGTAAAGATTATAGTTTAAGGAAGAAGATTGCAACAACTATAAAATTAGCTTAATTTACTTGTGCTTGGAAACATGTGTTTCTCTTCAAGAGCCAATTACCTTACCGGTAAGCCTGGGACACCTGGTGAACCTGGAGGGCCCTTATGCCCCGGAGATCCGGGATTCCCTTTGTTCCCTGAGGGGCCCATGGGTCCTACAGACCCTTTCTCTCCTGGAAGGCCTGGCTTTCCTCTTTCGCCCTGCAGGCCCCTGTCTCCTGGTATGCCTTGATCCCCCTGTGCAAAACAGAGACAACAATTTGTCACCTTTGTCTATGTGACCCTTGTCTTGTCTTGATGGCTGAGTTAAGTGCGCTGAAAACTATCGCGTTCAACTGCAACACAATATGCAAAGAAAACACTCAAAGATGCTTATAGCAGGCTGCGATGCTTTAGATGAAAAAGAAAATGCCAATGCTTCTATTTCCACTCTTGCTGTAACATCTGAGCTCCGCAAAAAGAAAAAACGAATGCATGTAGGAAGTTACAAGTACCGTATTTTTTGCTCCATAAGACGCACTTTTTTCCTCCTAAAAAGTAAGGGGAAATGCCTGTGCGTCTTATGGAGCGAATGGTGGTCCCTGGAGCTGAATTTCCCAGGGGCCAAAAGAGGATCATGCTTTTTATTTTACAAAGAGAAAAGGGAGTGTTGAAAGGACCCCGCTCAGCAGCTGATCAGCAGGAGATCGGGAGAGAGATAAGAGTCCCGGCTCCCTTTCAGCCCCGCCCTCCTTTGTTGAATGTGCTGCAGAGGGAGGTTGTTTGTTTCCCCAGGACATGTGACTGGCTGATTAGATTATCTGTCTGGAAACTGTAGAAATGGCTCCCTTTCCTTAAGATTTTTCAGAAATGTGAGTTAAACCTCATAAAAATGGGGCTTTTCCTCTTTGCTTTTCCCCCTTTGCAAAAGGAGCTTTGCTTTTCCCCCTTTGCAAAAAAAGCTGCAAAACCTAGCTGATCCTTGGGAAAAAACCCCAGGGCTTTTCCCTTTGCAAAAAAACCTGCAAAACTTTTAGCTGATCCTAAAAAAAGCCTTTTGCATTTGCAAAAACAGCTGCAAAACTTTTAGCTGATCCTCAAAAAAGCCAGGGCTTTTCCCTTTGCAAAAAAGCTGCAAAACTTTTAGCTGATCCTCAAAAAAAAAAAAAAAAAAAAAAAAAAAACAAGAAAGGGCTTTTAGAGGAGGAAAACCAGAAAAATATTTTTTTCCCTTGTTTCCTCCTCTAAAAATGAGGTGCGCCCTATGGTCCGGTGCGTTCTATGGAGCGAAAAATACGGTAGATAATTCAGAGATGATGACAGGCAAGTGTTGTTTTTCAATACCAGAACGGTCTTTTGAGGAAGACAGGAAAATAAGGAATGGCTTCCGCAGTGCCACGCCTAATCAAAAACCTCCCTGCAGTGATGCCCAAGAAGCTAATGGGAAATCTAATAGTGAGCAAAATATGATAATAGCATGAGAATGACTTGAAATGAGGTGCATGTAAGTATACACATGTTTCAAGAATCTTACTGTGGCATGTAGTACAGGAATATAAATCTCTAAATGTTAAAGAGAGTTACATACGGGTGGCCTTTTTCGTTCCGTAATTGTGTAGAACAGTAAAAACTGTCCAGGGAACAATGGGTTGCGGCCAATTGCTGTATGTGTGATCACCCACCCAAAATGAAAAAGGGAAAGAACAGTGAAAAGGAAACAGAAGAGCAAATGAACAGTTTTAATGATAAACTGGGATGAAGGGAGACCATGAACATACAGGGATGGGGAACCTGTGGCCACCAGATATTGATCTCATCCCTGACCACTGGCCATGCTCACTGGGGCTGATGGTTGGTAGTTGGAGCCCACACCATCTGGAGAGCTATAGGTCCCCCATCTCTGATGTAAATAATATACATGGAACAAACTAATAAGGAAACATGCGGTAGGTATGGACATTCCCATAATGTACAGGGGTTCAGGTTTGAAAAAATAACTATCTTAATCAGGGGTTATGTTATGTTCAGCCTTGGTGATAAAGGATTAAGTTATTTAGTTCTCATGGGGGTGAATGATTAACAAATATTTAATTCCTTGGGGAGCAAAAATAAATCAAATACTGGAAGTCTAATCAGTAATGGTTTTCATTATCTGTATCTGCTTGCTCATTTTCTTTGGTTTTAAGAACTGCATCCTAAAAATGAACTGCTGGTCTGAAGAAGTGTGTGCATGCACACGAAAGCTTATACCAAGAACAAACTTAGTTGGTCTCTAAGGTGCTACTGGATATCTATATATCTCGACTGTATCAGACCAACATGGCTACCTACCTGATGGTAGTCTGCTATTAGGATTAATCTAAAGCTTTGTGAATATACTTTTGGACATTTACTGTGCAATCATATGCATGCCTATTCTGAAGTATGTTCCACTGAGTGCAGAATTGCAGCCTTAATGGAAAAAAGAGGGATTTCCATGAAGGCCACAAATGTTTCTTCCCTCTCCATAGTCTTCAACTGTGCACTGAAAGGACAAATCGTACAGCAAATATACATTAAAAGAACAAAAGGGGGGGTGGGGAAAAGAAGCAAGACAACTTGCCCTCTGAAAACTGGTACTGAATTATGATTTCATAAAATGTTTGACTCATTTAAATTATGGTAAATATTTTGCAACTCTCTATGGATGTGGTGAGAAAAGGGCAGAGAGAAAATTAATTATCACAGGCAAAGGTTGAAAACCTTTATGCCAACCAATTTGACCTCTAAATCAGTTTGATTTCCACTGGCTTAATCTTTGCTACTAACTATAATTGAGACTTCAGTTCAAGGACTCCTATGACTTGTGATACAATTTTGGACTAATTGAATCTACAAGGTATTCATAATTAGAGTTCAAATAGTTATGATTAAATATTGAATGGGAGCAAAGCTAAAACCTTTGCAATCTAACCCTTCAAATCAAATGACAGTCCAAAATACTTACAAATTATTCGAAGAATCCACAGTATAATTCTAGATACTGATAACGATTTGAGAGTAGAGGCTGCTAATATTTGAAATGCTTCACCACCCTGTTCTTGACAAAATTGATGATAATCAAATAACCAAACCTCTATGTAAAAATATAACTTACTCGTTCTCCTTTGGGACCTCTGTCACCAGGCTTACCCAATAAACCCTGGAAAAGGGAAGACAGTCTTAATAATGCAAGCCTCTAGCAACGAGAGTTTAAATACTGATCTTCCACTGTGGCCCAAAGCAGAAGAATTATAATTTGCATAGAACCCAGATTGAACAAGCCATGGCTTTCCTACCTGAGGGCCAGGTAATCCATCCTTTCCATTTATGCCCTAGGGGAAAAAATAATAATGATCTTTCTATTACAAAAGACTTTTGGTCTCTTATAAGCTATACATATCTTGTATATGACTGGCATGTGAGTGAGAAGGGAGAGATAATGAGGGGTGAATGTGGTTGATTAAAACAACAGCAGAAGTTTGAATAAAGCAGCTTTGAGGCAAAATGGCACTTAAACAACATCTTAGGTTAGACTATGGAATATTGAGGGCTCCACATTCTTTGTCTCTCACACATGAGGCAGTTGAGGTATGGAAGAGGGAGAAGAAGTCTGAGTACAGTGAGAAGGGAGAAACACTGAAAAGGAAAAAAAGTGGCTGTTTTAAACAATGGAAGAAGTTTGAATAACACGGGGATGGAGACACACTGCAAGGAAAATGGTGGTTTTGGACTACAACTCCCATCATCCCTAGCTAGCAGGACCAATGGTCAGGAATGATGAGAACTGTAGTTCAAAAACAGCTGGAAACCCAAGTTTGGGAAATTCTGTACTAGTATGTAGTATGCTGAATTACTTACTGGTATTCCAGCTGGCCCTTCTGGTCCAGGAAAGCCAATATCTCCAACAGGGCCCCTTTCACCCTAAAGGTAACAAAATAACAACACATTTCTGACAATTGAAGAAAACAAGAATGCCAGTACTGCAAGGAAGCACTCAAAGGTACGTGCACTTACTGGTTCACCAGGGATCCCTGGTGGTCCTGGAGCACCATGCTTTCCCTGTGGAAATTAAGAAAAATAAGATTACAGGTATTAAGAATAAGGAAAGGAACATTGGCTGTGAATGTTCTTACCAGCTGAGGTGAATAAGATACCCAATATGCCAAATTATATCTACCAACAACCATGGGAGACACGTGATAAATGTTTGGGCCACCAAAGCTTGAGACAGATGGCAAATACGGCCTCCCACCCACTATGATGTCACTGGTCCTCTCAGGGACTTGGATGTCATTTTATTTTTGAGAAAGAGGAGAAAAAATGAGACACTAGAAAAGGTGTTGTGCTAATCCAAGAAGGAATAAAGAAAGAATAATAATAAAAGAACATTGAAGAAGAAAAACAGAAGAAAAAGTGCTGTCCTGTGTGGGCAAACACCTAGGGCCCCAAGACTTGTGCTTGATATATCCAGCATATTGGATGTCTTATCACTCTGGCTGAGAACAGCTGCTACACTGTAAGATTGTTACTATTTCCTATTTTATATAAGAATATCCAAGACCAACTCAAATGTGCAGAAAAATCATGTGGTACAATCATCCCAAAACTGACTGTATCCCTTTAGCAAGCAGGTACATAATCACATGTATGGATAGCTGTACTATCAAGAAAGAACTCCATGAAAGGTTAGCAATTCAGGGAGAAACCTAAGTAAGACCCTTTATCCTTGACAGCTGTCAATGTATGGGAAGTTTACTCCAAAGGTGTTCAACAGCCTGAGAGGCCACAGAAGCAACAAGATGCAGATGTTGAAAGCAACAAGCTGATGATTTGAGCAGAGGAATTCTACAATAGAGAGAGTTCCAAAACAATACAGTTCTTAGAGAAAGCAGAGAGAGAGAGAGAGAGAGAGAGAGGACATGCCAATTGGAGAAGTACCGGTAAGTCTGGTCACAGGCCAAAGGCAGAAGACAGTGGACTTAGTGAAGTGATCTGCATGGCGGAAGTCAACAAGGAACACGACAGGGAAGTTGTCAAGTGCAAATGGGTAGCACCTATCTTTGTATTAATGGGACTTGATTATTAAAAAGCATAACAAGGTTGATGTGAGCATCCTTGTCATAATGCTTAACAATATTTCTACTATGGAGCAAGACCTTGGACATATCCACTGGGAAACCCATAGGGAATGAACATTTGTTTTTAACCTAAGGGTCTGCATCTTGAATGTCTGAGGCAGTGTATAAATTTAATCTTAACCATTAATCTAGCTACACGGAGTAGATAAATTACCTTATTTTTTCAGGATATTTAACTATTTTAGAGAGGTTGCCAAAACTAAACTATTTAGTATCTTTTGTTCTTCACTAGACAGTGAACTAAATGGGTTCACAAAAGCACTTAATGAAAATTGTATAAACTACTGCCTGCCTTTTTTTTTTAAAAAAAAATCATGATACACTTTCATAATTAAAAAGCAATTCCTGAACTGGATGGGAGCTCTTCCAAGAGTAATAAGTTAATCTGCATAAAATTACTTCATTATCTTAAAGCCTCAATGCCTCTTTTTTCAACAGGCTGCAGGTTTTTTTTTTGTTTTTTTGTTTAAATAACAAACCATATATATTTCCTATTGGACCATGAATAGGCAAATCAAAACATCAATGAATTTACTTTTATCTACACCAAAGCTTTTTGAGGGCTTCTAAAAGAATTTCTACAGGAGGGGTGGGGAACCTCAAGCCTGGGGGCCAAATGCAGCACCTCTAGGCCTCTCTATTCAGTTCTTGGGACTCTCCCCCAGGCCACACACTCAAGTGCTTTTGCCTGACTCTGCAGGATATTTTGCCTGTCTGGAATGTGTCCTTGACTGGGTTCAGGATATAAGAGATGGTGTCGGTGTAGAAACCTCTGGTTTTTATATGTCTAGAATGTAGCCTACAAACGTAAGTAACCTATTGCTCCATCCACTTTAGCCTATGACCCCAACTACCACTGGCAAGCAGCCCCTGAATGTTTGCCCCTAAGGGAATGCAGCCCTTGGGTCCCTACCCCAGTTCTAGAGACTTAGGTTTCAACTACACATTGTAGCCACTGTGTGGCCAGTGCTAAAAACCACAGCTGCCAGTGCTGCCAGTGATCTGCTCCCCTGCATTGGTATGACCTGTGACATAGAGAAGAGCTGAGGTTTAATTGATGTGAGAACGAAAAGTGGTGATGGGTGCAGGTGATGGAGGCAGGGACTTGAGGAACAATGGCAGAGAGGAGTAACAAAGAAAGAAGGGCTCTTAGGAAGGAAATGGATCAAGGGAAAGAAGGATAAAGGTCACAGAACGTTAATATCTGTCAGGTCTGCCTGGCAGTTACTCACGAGTAACCAAGCATGAGTCCCAACTGTCTTTTAACAATTTATTGGTGCAGACTATTTACAGTGTAGAGAAACAGAAAAACATGACCATCCAAGTCACTAGCAGAATCTGGGAGTGCCGGTTTCTGGCTGTGACCCCAACAAAGGAATTTTGGCATCCCCGGGCGCCTCCTCCACGTCTCCTTTTGACCCCCCTATGCAACTGGGGCGACGGAAGTGGCGTGCTCCCCTCTAAACGCATGTCGCGGGAAGCGCTGGGGCTCTCAGCAACATCCTCAAGCTGCTGCCTCTTCGGACTGCTGGTTCCCTGCCCTTCCCCACCAGAGGAGGAGTCGCTTTGCCCACTGGGAGATGTATCGCTGCTGAGGAGGTGTCGGGGCTCTCTGTACATCAGCAAGACCTCTTGCAGGGCCGAGGGCAGTTCCCTAACAATATCCTAAAGTGTCTAATTATATGTTATACACAGATACATATAATGAAAGGCTGATGGTTGCTTTGGAGCTTTGAGAGTGGGATTTGAAGTGGGAAAGTATTGGGTTGATCATGATGCTTAACCCTTTCCCCATATACTATATCTTTTCACCAAATTTTCCGACACACCACTCTCTCCCCACCAGGATTCCAAACACACGTGGAACTTTACAGTGAGAAAGGGGGAGTGACTTGGGGAGCAAATTTTAGTGGAAAAGCAGTTGCACTCCAATTGTTGAGGTGAAATGTCATAAAGCGGGCTTGAGAATTTGGCTTGTTTGCAAATCATTAATCATAGTTCCTGATTCACATGTAACTGGGAGGCATAGTCAATTGTGGCCTTGTTTCACCACTTGTGCAAAAAGAAGAGCAAAGTGTAAGCACAAGGACTGTGTGTTTGTGCATATCCTGGTTTATTAAACATGCAAATGCAGCCATTATTTCCCAACAAAGGAGGCCTCTGTTTGCACCAATTCATACATGCCGCTTTCTAGTAAACTTTATTACCTATTCCATGTACAATTAACATTATTTCTCTTAATATTAAGACAGCATCTTTAGGACTATACTTACAGGTACTCCTGGAACTCCTGGAGGACCTGCTGGTCCGCGGTCTCCCTAAGAAATTAAAAATTAAAATAAAATAAAGATCTGATTTCAAGGCCAAATACTTGATCAAATGTGTGAGAGACTATGGGAGGCAAGAAGGCATAATGAGTTTCAAGAGTACTAGGAAAAATAATCCCAGTAAACACTCACCCAGTTTGCATGTAACACAAAGCCAAACCACAGCTTAGCATGAACACGTGAACATGTAGATTCCCAGAGAGGAGACTGTGGTCACTGCACTCTCATCTCACTTTGGCCATCCTGCTGCCAATCTATGCAGGGTTAAGCCATGCGTTGGCTTTGTTTGTCATCCAAACACAGACCCATAGTTGACTTGCTCCAGAGTCCAGACAAACCATAAGCTGTTTGTTTGGCTTAGCATTACATGTGAACTGAGACAGATTTGTAGCCTCTGATTTCCCCCCCCCCCCCATGGAAGTACAAATGAAACACACACGCAAACAATAATTTAAAGCTCAAAGATGTTATGCTTTTTGTGTGTGGAGACTATTAAATTTGATTTAATTAAAACAAAAGCTCAAGGACACCTAGCTCTGTGACCTTTACTTGTCCCTTTCTTCTCAACAGCGATCAGTGTCAATCACGAATGCATGAAAACACGTAGTGAAAAGAAACAGGTCAGGTTTAATTATTTAAATCCTACCTTTTCTCCAGGAAGTCCCTCTAATCCTGGCAGTCCCATTGGACCCGGTTCTCCCTTGTAAAGAAAAAGAAAAAGAAGAAGAAGATTATTGCTGAAAAGTTCTACATCCTCAGTAAATAAAGTTAAGCATCCAATTTCAGAGTATTTCACAAGCTGCTAACCACGCTGTTTACTCGGAGGTGGCAATTTTTACCCTATTGAGTGTTCTAATGACTTGAGAATAAAAATTGCTCCCAGATTCGGATTGTGCTTATTTCCTGAATAAACATTTCAGTTTTGATTAAAAGTCCTAGTCAGGGATGGATGAATCATTTGATGAGTATGCTTCATCAAGGTCAGCTCTTAAACCTGATTTTGATCCAGTGACAGAAAGCTACTTCTCACAGAGGCTGCAAATCAGTGTTTGGCCAGTACTACTACAGGTAGAGGCTCCAAGGAGTAAATGCTTTTCCATACAAATAATTTCCTGTCAAGGAAAAGAGCTCTAGCCTTCTTCTTTTTGTATGTAATATTCATTTATGAAAGCCCTCCCCTGCATCCTGAAAAATGCTTGTTTACCACCTCAGTGAGTGCTAAGCCTCTGAGGGTATATGCTGCCAGCTGGGAAAATGGATAACACATTTATTTTAAGAACCCTGTGAGTATATCCCTCAGTAAAAAGTATGGTTTTCGAAGGCAGGCAGCAACCTTTTGGGAGGTTCACATACTTGCCAAGTTCGAAAGTACAGGTGTTGAAAAGGAAAGAAATTCCTACCCCCCAAACAAAGGGAAACTTGAATGAGAACCTTAACTGAATCCTGCAGCTGGAATAACTAGGGAAGAACCTGCTGACCTTTCACTGGGAATGGAAAACTCTGTTTTAGGTACGGTAAGTACCCCTGCCTGTGCATCAGACATCCTTCCTATTTCTTATTTCTACCAAATAAGCAGTGCTACATTCTTAAATCACCAATGTTACTAGATAGAAGTTTTGGGGTGTACCATGGTACCCCGTGTTACGTACGCGATCTGTTCCGGGTCATGCCACGTAACCCGGGCGTACGTAACGTCAACAAACGAAAAAAGAAAAAACCCGGAAGTTCGCGGGTTTTTGCGCTTCTACGCAAAGTGCGCAGAACGCTTCAGCGCGCTCCGTGGAGGACTTCCGGGTCGCAGAGGTGCGTAACTCGAACGTAAGCAACATGAGGTATGACTGTATACTTAACGTTGCTATGGTTCCAAGCTACAGGTGTAAAATATAACCCGAGTTGCAACAAGGTTAAGCAGCATTAGGTTAAAAAAAGCAAAACAAAACAAAACAAAAAACACCACAATAAAGAGGATCATGTATCCACCAGCCCCCAGCTCTATTCAATTTTCTCACATAATACCTCTCAACAAGTGGTAATTAAAAATATTGTTTCATTCTGTAAACAAATTTAAGCCTCACTGTACCAAAAGGAAATAGGTAGCAGAGTTTTAATACTAATAGTTTTTTTCTTCTGAATTAGAAAATGAATCTGAAATTAGGCAGGTTGGGGGGGAAATTAGTGAACACCCATCCTATCAGATATCTAAGATTCATTTAAACCAGTTACGTACCACTGCTCCGGTGTCACCTTTTGGGCCCTGAAAGACAAAGAAAGATGGCACAAAATATATTATTTATTTATTTATTATATATTATTTATTTATTGTATTATGTTTGTATCTTTCCTTTCCTCCACGCTGGGACTCAAGGTCCACAGGTAGTCTCCACCCTAGGCATTGACCAGACGGAAACCTGAGAATACCTGGAGCTGACCCTGCTGCTCCAAAATACAAAGAGAAACCATGCTATAACTAGTAAAATGAATTATCCCCATTTCCTTATATCAGGCTTGTTGTTCAAAAGAAAGAAGCATGTGTGCAATTTCTGAAATGTACCGTGTTTCTCCTAAAATAAGACACGGTCTTATATTTTTTTTCGCTCAACAAAACACAGTATGGCTTATTTTCAGGGGATGTCTTATTTTAACCGTGTCACATCGGTACGCTGCATAGCCACGCCTCTCCAGGCTGTTTTAATGGGAGGTACCACGTCACTATGGCTTATTTTCGGGGTATGGCTTATTTTGGGGGAACGGCTTATATTTCGCAAATGCATAGAAATCCTGCTATGGCTTATTTTATGGCTATGTCTTATTTTAGGAGAAACAGGGCAGTTTTGGGCTTCGATCTTGTGCACACCTACATGGGAGCAAGTCCGGTTGAATTCAGCGGGACTTATTTCTGAGGAGATATGCATAGGTCTGCACTGAGACAATATATTCATATTGGACTATAGTAATGCAATACTTACAGGTGCCCCAGGTGGACCAGCGTATGTGGGAACGTGGGCACCCCCCTACAGTGGGAGAAACACTGCATTTGAATCCATGCAAAGTGACTATAACTGCAGAATACTAGACCACAGACCATAAAATACCTGTAGTTTATATAGGCTGCTCATGCCATTTCCTTCATTGTACGGCACACCCTGAAAAAGTGAAGAAAAGAAAGTACAACAAACTAATCTCTAACGAAGCACAAACTCAAACACATACACACACAAAATTCCAGCTGGTGTAGCAACATGAAAACAGTGCCTTTCCTATGGAGGTTTAGGCCACAATAAATCAGTTACACTGCTTCAAGTCTGAGGAATCAGAGAGGTACAGCAATTTTCTGCAAAAATATCCTTAGGACCCCCAGCTATTGGCAGTATCATATATTTCACTTACGGGTGGTCCGGGAGGTCCAGGCTTTCCAGGAATACCCTCGTTTCCCTGAAGCGCAATAAAAAACAACCCACCATGAATGTCTCTTTTGAACTTATGTACAAGTAAGGTAAGCAACAACCATAATTAATAGTAACTTCCCCCAAAAAAGGTACTTTCAAACATAGATGTTAGTTGCCTTGTACTTAAAATTCAAGTTTGCATATAAATCAGAATACCTGGTGCCTATATATGCAATGTGAGTTGCCACAGCTAAAGGACATAAAATGCCTTCCATTCCTTTCCTTGCAGAGTTTCATCAGGGACAGAGTTCACAATAACAGCCCTTAGTGAATGCTACAAGATACTATATGACTGCTCCTTGGCAGAACACAGAATTTAGCTGACAGCTTTTTATAAAGCGTAATAAGACTGGGGAAGGATGAGAATACCCTGCTGAAGATAATATTTTAATTTATATATATATAAAAATAACCACCATCAATTCATGCTGACAAAATTGTCTTTGGAGCATATCAAAGAAAAACAGGCGGCTAATTGTTGTTGTTTTCCTGCAGCAAGTTGCACTGATGTTGATTTATCTTTAATATAGAACACACTGCTGTGGATGAGCATTCTGTTGTGAAGCTCAGTTTTCCGTTGCCTTGAACTTCAATTCCTTAACACAAAGCTGAGAACCGCAGATGGGCTGTGGGAGGTCCCAGGAGTGCTGTTGATGCTGAAATCTTCAGAGAACTCTAAAGTTAAGATTCTTGTAAGCCCATCTGTGTTTTAAAACCCTAAAAAAGGGGGGTGTCATGGTGTTGATTTCCTCCCTAAGTGCATACACTCAAGCCACACTCAAATCACTACCTGGCTAAATCTGTGCCTTTAACTAGATGAAATCAGAATACAATACATATTTATGTGCAATGTGACTGATATGTCTTACTGAAACCTTCACTCTTGGCATTTCAAGAAACTTCAATCTAAACAAAATTAAAGACTGTACAGATATTGTTTTCATTAAACAGCCTACGAGAAAAAAGAAGTTCAGTAAACTAACAACAAAATGGTTTGAGGCGTGTAAATATAGTATGTAAAGGGATAACATACCTTTTCACCTTTTGTCCCTGGTGAGCCTGGGTGTCCAGGTCTTCCGACAGCCCCCTGAAAAACATTTATTTACTTTTTATTATTCATTTATTTCATAAAATGTATACACTGCTTGATTGTAAAATACCTCAAATCCATTGACAAAAAGATAAAACCACAGAATCAACGAAAACTCACAAGATACAAAATTTTAAATACTAAAACAGGTTTAAATGACCTCAAATTTCTAAACAAGAATGCTTTCACCAGGTGCCAAAAAGAGTCCAGTGAAGGCAACTGCTTGATTTCAATAGGCAGGGATCTATAAAATGAGGTGTGTGTGTGTGTGTGTGTGTGTGTGTGTTCAGCAAGTTGTAATTTTTGAAGGTCATGTTACATGGATTCACTTTTTTTTTTTGCCCAAGATTATACTTCTATATCCTGCTGATGAGCCTCTGGTGGGTGAAAGCTATGCTTCTGATTACACCCTCTGCCCTGCAGTAAGCTATCTACAACCATCTGATATTGACCCCTTCTGAAACCACTGTTGATGCTCAAATGACAACTCCAATGTTGAAATGTTGTTCATTGCACTGGTTGTATCCAGTGCAGCTGAAATGCAACGGTGCTCATGCAAAGGGAGTATTTCTCCTCTAACACCAGACTAGCATATCAAAGCCCCCCCCCCTGTGGATCAAGGCACACCACTCATGAAATCTGCCTCCACCCGATTTTCCCCACCCCGCTGCAGCCTCCCATCCCACATCTCAGGCTCCCCTTCAGGGCTTTTAAGGTTTTTTGAGGCATACTGGAAACTGCACTAGGGAGAAGCTCTGGGAATTCACCTTACTCAAGCATCATTGTGCTGGTTTGAATACAACTCAATGAAGGAAAGGAAAGTGATAACAATTACAACCAGCCTGTATAATGCATGACTCACTAAGCTAAATAGGGCCCATCAGCTATGAATTGTAGCCTGCCAAGTGACTGACAGCCCTATCTTCATTGTCTGAAACAGGAAGCCTATATAGGAGGTTTAGCAAGCCCTTGGTGATAACTGCAACTCTCTTATGCAGGGGTCCCCAAACTAAGTCCCGCGGGCTGGATATGGCCCGAGCGAGCCAATTATCTGGCCCACGACGACCCTCCACCTGCTCTTACCAGTGCGGCACAGCGCAGCTGCCCATCTCAGGGTCGGTGCGGCACCAGAACGCGCAAGCGCCATTTCCGGCGCACTTCCAGGTCTGTGGAGGCCCATGTGCACGTGCACAAGCTATTTCTGGCGCCACGCCGGAAGTGTGCCAGAAAAAGTGAGTGCGCGTGCTCCACCGCCCTCCAGCCCGCCGTGTGATCAGCACTGGAGGAACTGGCCCGAGGCCGGGTATGTTTGCTGACCCCTGCTCTTATGTCTTTACCCTCCTCTTCTCACCCATTCAAGAGCAAAAGAGAGAGGTAGAGAGATGGAGAAAGTTCATATTTAGATGGTTGTTGCAGTCGAACATTTCTTACAGATGCAACCATAAACTATTCCTGATATAAAAACAATGGATTGAACAAACACAGCTCACCATATCTGGACAAAACAACACACTGAAGCTTCCAATCTCTACCCCTCATGAATGAAGGACAGAAGAGGAGGAGGAAGAGCAGGAGATACTGCAGGAATCACTCGTGCTCACAGCAAACCATGGTTTCTTGTTACATTTCAAACAGGCCCATCATTTGACTTATTTCACATATTCAATTCGTATATTTACAATAAATATAATGGGGTGGGGTGGGGAGGATCAATTCATAAAGCAGGGGTTCTTCGCAACATAAGGTTAAGTTTTAACATGTGAGTTTTCAGGACAGCATTGTTTTATGGTTACTGTTGTACAAAACCATTAGGTCCGCTGAAGACAAAATTGTGGCCTTAATCAGAAAAAGCAGCAGCAGGTTGGGGGAGGAATAGCAACAAAAATCAGCTTGAATATCACTTATCAACTATGTCTATGGGACTAGAAACTCACAAAAGGTTACCCGTCCTCTTAAATGCTAAGGCATTCTGCACAAAGAAATGTCTTAATTTGGTGGAGGTCATGCATATAAATGGTATTTATGCATATCTACTTGTCCCAGACTATGAATGGAAATGCACATTTGAATCTACAGCCAATCTGGAAACAACGCAGTGTGGGCAGAGGATACCAGTGTTCTGATGTGTATCCAGTTTATGTCTGTGTTTCTAATCCAGCAAATGATATGCATGGAAGTCTGCTTTCGCATGAGGATCTCCTTATCTGCTTTGGAGTATAAGAGTTTAAATTGGATTAACAAGCTCTCTAAAGCTTTTAGCCCAGCTCTGGTTTATATAACTAAGAAATACTGGCCCTGGGTTCTTCCACCAAGCACTCTTGCTACACAACAGTCTTGACTGTAGTTACTTTTAGGAGATATTCGGATTGAACAATTAAAGTTGTGCAGCCAAGCTGTACACCCCTCACCTCGGGCAACCCCCCAGACTTTTTGAGATGAGGAAAGTGCATTGGAACTCAATAAATAGCCTATGTTGCCTATTCTCCCCCACAAAGGTTTGTGAAAACAAATCAGGATGGATGCTCAATACACAGGTCATCTGGAAGTGTCCTTTCACTAAATTTAGAACAATCCCTCCCCGTTAAAGCCTGATCAACAGGTGTAGCATGCTGGGGTCAGTGAGTTCATTGATAAGGATGGCACACAGACTTACTGAAGGTCCAGAAGGCCCTGCTACGCCAGGAAGTCCTGGAATACCTTGAAGACCCTGAAATGAATAAAAATAATAGATGATAGACATACATATTTCCATATTTGTGAAAATATGGAATCACTGGCCTTTCCCCCCTAAAATATGTACATCCTTGCAAATAACATTCTTGTTGTTAAACAGCATATTCTGTTTAATTCACTGGGATTATTTGGAATAGTTAACAGTGCTATCCTGCACATGTCTACTCAAACCCCATTGATTTCACTGGGATATTCTCCCAGGCAAGTGTGTTTCAGATTACAGTCTAAATCTGTATAGTAGGGAGAGCTTTCTTTTTATACAAAATACAAGGATCGTGCCACTGCATCACAAGTCTCCTCTCCATTTCTCATTAAATTGTTTTCATTCTGAAGGCTCTTCTTTTAAATGCTGATACGGTATACTACATAATGTTGGCATTATTGTGATGACCTATTAAGTCACACAATAAATACATTTGATTAGTCCTACATTTGCTTAGATTGTTGTTGTTTTTCCTTTCCTGGACATCAACAGCTTCCCCACCTGCCAATAATTGTTGAAGTATCTCTCTGTTACCTAACTGTTACTGTTACTGTAACTAGAGTTTTGATTTATTTTGACATTAGTGCTTTTTTTAATAAAGAAGAAAGTAATAAAGTATGGGTCTGGGGCACAACATGTAATCACCTAGTATCTATTTCTCTTTGACTCAGTGAACAGGGATCTGTTTTATGTTTTGGAAATTTATTTATTTAAGAATACTTATATCCTATTTTATAGCCCCACAAGAGGCTCTCTCAAAGTGGTTTACTTAACTATCTACTAGTATGGCACATTTATTAGCATGGATTTAAACAGCTACACTTGGCTTCACCACAGAGGGTGATAACTAAACTGTTCCATACAACTTCTACACTTTGCCTCACAAACAATAGGAAGTGTCAAGACAGACAAACTAGTTTGACAGTGTTTCCCTCTTTGAAATTTTAGTTCTATGAGGTGCAGCTGGGGATCTGTAACAGAGAATTACAGTTGTACCTTGTAAATTGAACGGAATCTGTTCCAGAAGTCCCTTTGACTTCCAAAGCATTTGAAAACCAAAGTGTGGAAACTGTGGAAGTCCCGTCGGAAATTTGGGTTCCAAAGAACATTCGCAAACCAGAACACCCACTTCCGGTTTTGTGGCATTCAGGAGCCAAAGCTACCAAGGCATTCAGGATCCAAGGTATGACCGTACTCAAACAACAATTCACAATATTCTTTGGGGGAAGGCTGGACATTTCAGGTGTTATATATATTAACCACATATAAACACAGGGCAATTTTATTGTTCCTTTTATCCTGTTCACCACCATGATAGTCCCCCCCAAAAAAATGTGGTATAAAGATTCTTCAAATAAATAATGAAATCAATTTAAGCTTGTAATGCAATTATGCCCTGTATGCAGGATGCAGGATGGATTATTTCTGCAGGATGCTTTTTAGGAGCAGTATCCAATGAAGTCTGGTTGTTAACCAGATGGTTGGTGATTTGAACCCACCCAGGGATGGCTGCGGGCAAGATTCTGGTAGGACCAGATGACCCTCAGGGTACCTTCCAACTCTTCCATTCTAAGATTCCTTTCTATGAACTTATGTTTGTGCAATGGAACCTCCCCTCTTTTTCCTCTCCTCACACACCACCTAGGGAGCAGATTTGGGAAGGGTGTGGAGAGAGAAGAGAGGGAAGGGAAGTTCTGTTGTGCAAATGGAAATCCTTTCACTAACAAAACTACTTTGTTGTAAAGCGACCTTTGCCTATACAGTATATGTACTTGTACCTTGCATGTCTACGACAGGGATGCGGAACCTGTGTATGTCCAAATGTTCCTAGGCTACAAATCCCATCACCCCTGACCACTGGCTGAGCAGCATTTGTTTGGAGCTTGTACATGGTTCCCACATGCTGTGTTTGTGCATGACAGTAAAAAGAAAAGCAGAAGCTATGTGTGCGCCACCAGATTTTGGCACACCGGCTAACATTCTGTTTCAGCAACAACAAAGCATAAGAACTAGTGCAAACCATACCAATTGCTCTAATGTAAAAAGGACATTAATGTAAAAAGGGATGCGGGTGGTGCTGTGGTCTAAACCACAGAGCCTAGGGCTTGCCGATCAGAAGGTCGGCGGTTCGAATCCCCGAGACAGGGCGAGCTCCCGTTGCTCGGTCCCTGCTCCTGCCAACCTAGCAGTTCAAAAGCACGTCAAAGTGCAAGTAGATAAATAGGTACCGCTCCGGCGGGAAGGTAAACGGCATTTCCGTGCGCTGCTCTGGTTTGCAAGAAGCAGCTTAGTCATGCTGGCCACATGACCCGGAAGCTGTATGCCAGCTCCCTCAGCCAATAAAGCGAGATGAGCGCCGCAACCCCAGAGTCGTTGGCGACTGGACCTAATGGTCAGGGGTCCCTTTACCTTTAAAAAGGACATATTATATTATCCTGGATGACAATAAGCCCCAAAATAAGAACAAAAGGCTAAGAGAAAGAAGGTGAAATAAGGCAAAAATAGGTTGAGAGACAGACTACAATAGAGGCTACATTTTAGGATATCTCTCACCTGTTAAAAAGAAACTGCCAGTGAAGTTTGTCCAAAGTTCTGTGAAACCCTATAGATTACAACATTGGCTTGAAGTACAACCCCACTTTGTTGTTCCTGAAACTTTGTACCTTTCAGACCCACTAATGAAATCACTGTTGGCAGTGTAATCTTCTGAAAGTAGCATTAATTTACCCACTTACAGTGCACTAACCTAGAGCTACTGCTAAAATGTAAGAGCCACTGAAAAGTGCCGGATCGCCTAAGGAGCTGATGAACTGCACAGCAGTAGGACTCTAGCTTAGTAACTGAACGAATCAGTATGGCACCCCACTGAACCAATAAAAAGTTTTGCCCAGAATAAACTTGCTCTGGAGTCTCTTAAAATACTAAATGCCAATTGCAAACTGGCCTTTTTATTATTACTTGCTCAGTTGCCTATTGGTTCTCAGCAGTAATGTATTGTTAAGAGTTGCTTGAAGTCATGTCTCTGGAATTACCTGCTGCATTTGCTGTGCGGAAAGGATTCAACAAACACACCATAACAAAGCTGTGCCCCTTTCTGCAGCTGGCCTATTTGTCCTTAAAACACAGAGCCATTGTCAAATCTGCCTTTTTTACTATATTAATAGTACCAAGGTCATATTTTTACATGCGGCAGTACAAGGAAATCTGTTTCTCAAATCCAAATGCATCCAGCTCATTGGCTGAACACCACCCGCTGATGCTCATGTATTCAATGAGCAGCACAGAAACTCATATTTGAGCAAAACCACCTATGCTCAAATGACAGAGGAAAAAGATGAGGATATTTAATGAAATCTACAAGCCCTGTGCTCTGACTCCAACCGAATTAAATGAAATCACATCCCTGCCTAACCTTCGCAAAACAGTAGCAGGTAGTGAACACCACAAAACACATAGGGGCCTCTTCTGGTCCCTAACCTCTTGCCCTGGCAATTTCTGCAGTGCTCAGACATTGTACACAGTAGGCTAAAAGTGCAAACCCTGAATAACCCTGATTCATAGCCTCACAGAGGGATTCTTACTGATGTCAGTTGTGCACAGGTGGTGAGCATGGCTCAAGTGGTTAGAGCGTGGTGCTGGCAATGGCAAGGTTGCAGGTTCGATCCCCATAAGGGGCAGCTGCATATTCTTGCATTGCAGGGGGTTTGGACAAGATGATCCTCAGGGTCCCTTCCAACTCTATGATTCTATGAGATTGCTGGGGCAAGTGTTGCCATCCAGGGGGAGGCACTGACCAAGTGCATTCTCAGAAGCCCCTTCAATGATTTGGTGCCCATGGCTCTTCACAGCTGAGTAAAGGAAACACAATTACGATTGCAACAGGAGTTTTTACCTCATCACCTTTTTCTCCAGGCAGCCCAGGAAATCCACGTTCACCTTTGTTTCCCTAGAAACAAAGAGCTGGGTGTCATTGCAGGGTCTGGTTATAAAAACAACCTTACCCAACAAACCCCCCTCAAGGCATTTGGAAACAAAGGAACAACACTGAGATGATAGTGCACACCCTGGTCCTGGTATCAGCATGACTTGAGTTCACTGAGAAATTTAGCCATAGATGTAAGGCTGATATACAGTCTGACCTAGAAGTAAGTCCCATTGAACTCAGACTTACTTTTGAGTACACTTCCATAAGACTGTGCTGTTAGTACCAAATAACAGAGTAACAAGAAGTCAAAATATTTACATGAATGAATGAAGCAGATGAGCTTGTAAAATTATTGACATAGATATGATAGTTTCATACATTGTTATTCCTGCATCCAGTGCTAATTTTCTAGAAAATGGTGCTGCTGGTACCATGAAGTTTTTACAGTAGTGTCACACTTTTTAACCAAAAAAAGAGAGGTGCTGGTATTCACTGCAACAACTTCACGGTAAGTGCTGCACTTCTTAACAACAAAGAGAAGTGCCGGTATTGTGCACCCTTGAGTACCCCCTGAAAAAAAAATTGCATGCATCTCTAATAATACCCAATAAAACAACAATTATGGAATATCCATTCAGACAGAATGAAAAGGTTTAAGACTGTCCAACTTCACATAATTATGGGTTCAAACTCTGGAGCCTGGATATATGCTAATGAGACGATAATTAGCACGAGTATGTATGCTACTGGGACATGGGTTGCGCTGTGGTCTAAACCACTGAGCCTAGGGCTTGCCGATCAGAAAGTTCGAATCCCCACAACGGGGTGAGGTCCTGTTGCTCGGTCTCAGCTCCTGCCAACCTAGCAGTTCAAAAGCACATCAAAGTGCAAGTAGATAAATAGGTACTGCTCCGGCGGGAAGTAAATGGCATTTCCGTGGTTCGCCAGAAGCAGCTTAGTCATGCTGGCCACATGACCCGGAAAAGCTGTCTGTGGACAAACGTCGGCTACTTAAAGTGAGATGAGTGCCGCAACCCCAGAGTGGTTCATGACTGGACCTAACTGTCAGGGATCCTTTACCTTTATGTATGCTACTGCAATATTAGAGTTATTTAGTGCTGCTGACATTGCTTTTTCTGTAATCACCCGAAACCAGAATTCAACTAGTGTTTCCACATGCCACTTAACATAGTGTTATGCTATATCATCTGGGAAAGCCCATTTCAATGGCCAATATCCTTCTATAAGACTTATTCTACAAACATAAGTAAGTCCTGTTCAATACAAGTCAGCTGCAACTGTATAATTGATGGAAGCTTCCTCCTTTTGGCTTGAGTCCCTTAGATACTTCCAGTTCAATGGGACACTGTGTTAGTGAATTTTCATATCATTGACCCTTAGCCAGGCAGCTCCAGTTTTGTGTGTGCAGAGGGCACTTTAATTACTGTTTGGCAAACAAGTACAGCCAAACAACTGCTCATTATTATTTATTATTTAACAACAGCAACCTGCAATTGCAATATTGCAAAATAGAGCACATGGAAATAAAATGTAAATATATATATATATGAATAAGCAACCACGCTCAACATCTTCATTAGCCAGAAAGCTACACAGAGTTCTTGCTTCAGGAACTCACCTTGGGCCCTTCTCTACCCGGGATTCCTGGGGGACCTCTTGGACCAGGATCACCCTAATGAAGACAAAAATGGTGGGCAATATTTTTTAGAAAAGTAGTAATGCTTCTTGTCACAAAGGCAGCCATAACTTTTAACTCAATGGCCATCCCTGCCCGGTAAGACTGCCATTCTTCTTTTTCCCTCTCAGTCTAACCTACCTCACATGATTGTTGTGGGGATTAAATGAGGAGAGGGATAATCATGTATATACCACCTTGATATCCCTGGAGGAAAAGGTGAGATATAAATGCAATAAAAAAATATGGAAAACAGTTTGCCTTGTCAGCACTGTGATCTCCTTCATTTTAAGAATGAACACCAGTGATCCATGATAATGTGCTAATTCCAGATATGCTAAGAGTGTGCATTCATGGTTTCTGATTTCTGACATCAGGTTGTAAACCAAAAGAGCAGAGCAGAAACATAAAAATTAGGCTCTATAGGTAAGAGTAGATTAGCATCGATACTGCAAAACTGATTGCCTCTGTGGTTTTGCCAACTATTGGCAGAGAGCGGGGAACGAGAATACGCAATTACCTTCAATAAAGCACCCATATCTCCAAGAAGAGGAAGAGCAACCTGAAAGCAAACAGACAGATCAGAGAGGGAGTAGAGCACCCTTTTAAAGCATCTTATATGACTATATGCATTGTCCATATTTAATAATAAAGGAGGGTGATGCAGCTCTCTAAAGAAACAAACATAGGAAATACTGGCAGGAAATACTACAAAAAGAAAAAGAAAGTCTAGGTTGCAAATAAATTAAATAAATTGCAACTGTAAATTCAAAATTCCCAAGTGCAATATCCAAAGCTCAAAATACAGCCATCAGCAGATCTAGCCTAGAACTGAATTGCATCAGGAAAGCGTAAAACTCATTGTTGACCTTCTCTCCACCATCAGAGGCATTGTAGTTCCATATGTAGTACAATCAAGAGTCCTGCAAAAGAGATGGCTAGGAAGGTCATTATAAGGGCCATCTGAACTTGTGTTCCTTTTAAGATAATTTAGACCTTTCAAATGCGAGTAAGTGTTTTTAACAGGCAACAACAGTACAAGTGTTCATCAAACTCAGGTGTGGGCAACCTTTCGTCTTCCAGACATTGCTGAACTACAACTCCCACACTGCTGAACTATATACATTTTGAACTACATGTTCCATTACCCCTGGCCATGCTTGCTGGGGCTGACTGGAGTTGTAATTCAGCAACATCTGGAGGGCCAAAGGTTCCCCATATCTAATCAAACAAAATCTTAAGTGATTGAAACTGTGACTCTATTTATAATTAATTAAATACATAAGCCTAAACTTTCATATGCTTGCAGCTCTTTAGATAAATTTGCAATATTCACCCTTAAATGCATTTGTATTAGAGCCTTGGTTTATATACATACTGGGTCACCTGGAGGCCCTGGGAGTCCTGGCTTTCCATCACGTCCTGGAATACCCTATAGACAGATATATTAAAAGTACTGTATTTTACATTCTTGGCTTTGACAAGGGACACAAATTTCCATAGCAGCATTTGCAAAGTTAGTACTTACATCAATACCTGGTGTTCCTGGAGTACCTGGTAATCCAGGAGGTCCTCTTGAGCCCTGAGGTGGAAACAAGTTAGGTCATCAAGAAATAGCTGGACGATAAATGCATAAATAGCATTCACCTAAATTTCCCGTTTTGTATTTTACCTGGAAGCCCGGTGCCCCAGGAGGCCCCTTAAGACCCTAGAGAGAGAGAGAGAGAGAGAGAGAGAGAGAATGAAAGAGAAATACAAGTCATAGGTACAGAATCGCAGTGTGATACATGTGATACATGAATACATTTGATTACATTTCTCAGGCACTGTCATGTACACATGAATCAAACAGTTCAAAGTTGGAGGTAACTCTTTATTAGCAAAAGCACGATCTCCACAGGCTTGGCCGAGTGTGAGGCCTAATGAGCTCAGCAGCCCATCCCCAGTAAGTCTTACCCCATAAAATCAGTTCCCAAGACTGAAAGTCCCCACCTCCTGACAGCTGTCTAAGTCCCCTCATCCCTCAGGCTTTCTTTCCAAGCAATAGGAGATTGTGCCTGCATGAAGCCTGCTGCTGTTCTGTCCATTTCAGCCCTCTAGGGTAGCCCTCTTTTCATTCTCATGAGGTAGAAATTTCAAATGGAAATATACAGTCATTATGAACACCTCTGCGTGCTGATCCAGAGAGAGGAGGGTCACCTGTGGCATGGTTTAACAATCCTTTAGATAATATCCAACACATTTCCCCCCAAAGTTAAGCAATTTGCCAAGAAAGAGAGTGACCCATATATTTGGCTGGATATACTGGATGGCCATTCAGTAAAATTAATCCATAAATACCTACACAGTTATATTGCTACAAAGTTTATTGTTGTGATGAGATCCACAAGACAACTGTATTTTATTTTATAAACCTTAAATATATTTTAAAGAAATGCAGATGTTGGAAGTTTCTGAACTATTTTTTTAAGCCTACTTATATTTTAAATAAAATGCTTACGCTCGCTTCAAACCCTGAATGTGAATTTACAGTAATTTATTTAAATTTATTCCAAGAGTTATGCCCTCTGCTTCTAATTTGAACAGAATAAAATTTTATTAAGCTGGCTTCATCAAACAGAGTATGCAATGCATCCCTGTAATTAAGAGGACACTTCAGGATCATGGTTATTATAACATGTATCCTTCTTTATTGACAAATATGGTGACATTTGACTAGCAAGATGATACAGCATGGGAAACAGAATACTTGCTGGCCTTTTGTAAAATCAAATGCTCTGGAGTTAACATTTTGACCATCTTCCCTGTTTACGACATTAAAGGCCAGGGGCAATGTTGAAACATGAGGGCCAGTGTGTGGGGGAGACTGAAATGATATATCAATGATCCTCAGGAAAAATTGTCCCCTGTGAAGTGCGTAGGAAGATTAACATTCCCCAGCTATCATGCATTGGTCACAAGACTCTGCATGCCACAGTTGTATTCCTCTCATGGTAGGAAATGTATTGCAAAAATGGATCATTTGTTTTCATTTGTGTTTTTAAATTGTTCTACCATGAAACCTTAAGGCATGTAACCAATTAAAAAAAAAACCAACCCCCCCAACAACCCATAAAATGATGAATGATTTTTTTTAGTAAAGACATAAAAAATTGTAAGGTTTTATATGCTAAAACCAAACCACCAAATGATATGTTAATCCTGGCTACTGAAAGCCACACAGTGCTTCAGCAGGTGGAATGAGATCCAGTTGTTTCATCATTCAGTCTTCTCACTGCCTTCTCACACAAAAGTTGTCCTATAGTGGCTTATAATACAATTTGAAATCCAAAACCAGCAATGAATAATTTTTTAAAAAATACATGAAAACATTAAACACTTTAAAACAATAAAACAGGGTTCAAATGCCTATTCAGCCATGAAGCTCACTGGATAACCTTGGACAAGTCACTGCCTCTCAGTCTAACCCTAACCTACTGCACAGGGTTGTTGTGAGGATAAAACGAGGAGAGGAAAACTATGTATACCACATTGCACTCCTTGGGAGAAAAAGGTGCTATATAACTGTAAGCAAATAAGTAAACAAACAAACAAACGGCTGAAAAATAATACTGTAATATGTTCCAAATGTACCTTAATCTCTAACATTGTGAGGAGCATGAAGTAGGCCTCTGTGCTTCTATGTCATAGCTGTCAACTTTTCCCTTTTCTTGCGAGGAATCCTATTCGGAATAAGGGAATTTCCCTTAAAAAAGGGGGAAAGTTGACAGCTATGTTCTAGGTACAGTTACACTCTGAGGAAAGCCAGGAACCATGCTACCTGCCCTGTGATGTAGCAATGCATAACTCCTTTCTTTCCATTCCATTCCATTCCTTTCCAATTCCATTCCCATTCTCAAAACCAAGATTAGGAAGACATTTATACAGCTGCTTGTTTAAGATATCCCAGAAGGTATAAAACAAAACAAAACAAAACAAAACAAAACACTACATACCTACCGGTAAGTTTTCTGCAATGAAAATACTATAGGGGATGTATTCAGTGGCATTGTCCCATTTGTGTGAGGGTTTCAAGTTCCAACATGGAACTCCCACCCCCACCCCGCTCGCCTCTTCCCCCCAAAACTCCAACCCTCCAGAGAAGATTGGGAGGAGGGGAGAGCACAGAGGCGAGGGCAGGGAAGGGAATTTTTGTTGTACAAATGGAACCCTCAAACAAATGAGATGATTTTGTTGGGATACAAACCCTGCAACAACTTGATCCCTTCAGAAAATGCACAGTTTCGGTACAGTGGAAAGGAAATTGTCCATCACCAATCATACAGGTATATTAAATGGACGGCCACTACCAAGGTTTTATCATCTGAGTAATTGTGACATACATAGGGCATTATTAACCTTGCATGAACATCACAAAAAGCTGGCGGAGGGGATGTACTTACAGGAGTGCCTTGGGTTCCATTTCCTGCTGGACCCATCTCTCCAGGAGGCCCTTGTACTCCAGGCAGCCCTCTTTCACCCTGATGAAGGAGCAAACCATTGTTTATGAACCTTTAAAAGAACTCAGTACTCGGGAAATGCAAAAATACGAATTCTAATGATTTCCCCTACCTTAGGCCCCCGTGGACCAACTGCTCCAGGAATGCCTGCCGGTCCCTGGTTTTTTAAATAAAAGAAAAGAAAATCAACTATGAACAAAAGCATGTGTGTGAAGGAACCATGATATGTTATATACTTTGCTGTAAAATGGCTGTTTTCTGTTTTGGAGGTGATGCTCACCAGTAAAAAAACACACACAGTAGGGCCAAAAGCCTGGAAATCTGACCCAAGTCGTTAATGTGGAAAGGGGGGGGGGACGACAAATTTTGTGTGCAACTAAAGGGATACTTCTGTCAGCATTATAGTCAACTAACCAAGAGAGGGAATGGGTGGAGGTCGTATTGCTTAGCAACCAGGCAAACAGGATGTTTGCTGATGCTGAGGTAGCATGTGCTCTGTAGTTCTGAGGGAGTTTTCCTCCGTATGTTTGGTTGAATGCCTCCTTGCTAGGTACAGGCCCTTTCTGTTTATTTCCTCCTCAGATTATACACCATTTTTGTTTAGTTTCCTAAACAAAATCCTGAAAACAGGATTCATCTTCTCTCTGGACTCCATCTGCATTATTTAAGTGACTTTACTAACATTCAGGATCTTTCTGCCCCACAGCCACAGTTTTGCCACTCTGCTTGTGGTGTGCTCACTCTGAATTAACATATTAATTTATATCTGAAGTGCCCATATGTGACAGGAGTTGGTTTTGAGAATCTCATGGTCCCTTCTGCCACATAACTCTATGATACCTACTGGTTTTCCTGGAAGGCCTGATCCTGGAGGTCCTGTGTCACCTTTAGAACCTGGCGGCCCTGGGGGGCCTATGATTCCACCAGAGTCCCCCTATGTAATATAGATGAAAACAATGGTAAAGTCACAGAAAGGAATTAGAAATGTCTCATTAATATATTTTGTCTTAGCAGTTTGATTTATGACTAGTAACATCTTTTTTTTTGAACTGCTGTCAGGACTCATGTTACTTAATACAATTAACTGCTTCAAAAATGGCACCCTCCTAGCTACATTGACAGTAGCCTTAGTTTTCTCATCTAATGTAGCACCTAAGTAGGTGAGTCTTGAATCTGATCTATTTTGGCAAGCTTTTGGAGGAGGGGTGAATAATTGTCAGTTTGTTACAGTCATATATATATATTTTTACAGAATTGACGAATACTGCTTTTTTAATTTGTCCTGTGCGCTGGAAATATTGAATTATTTCATTGTATTTATTATTTTTGTATTGTATTGTTTCCTATTTTAATGACATACACTGCTCTGGGGCGTACTGGTAAAGGATCTCACAAGGAAACAATGGGATACGTTTCTGCTTTGTTTGCATCTGTTCAATAGATACACAAATATGAGTCTGCGGTAATAGGAAAAATGGCCTCAACTGTGAATCCCTATTCTGTTCAGTAACGAGAAGGCAGCAATAATTTATACTGGATGATATTGCTCATAACAAAGCCTGGACAGCTACACTCAAAAGGTTAGTCCTAGGAGCCTTTCATGACATGCTTATTCTGTATCACCAAAACATACCTTTTCTCCTTTAATCCCTGGTCTTCCAGGTACTCCATGTTCTCCCGTTAAGCCCTAGTTAATTAAAAAGAAATACCAAGGTGGTAAGTTTTTATGTCACTTGGCCAGTTAAAAGAGGGTTACTTTTAAGTAGATGGTGGGATTTGCCAAAGTTTTCCTCTTATATAGTAGTCACATTAAAATGTTTGCTAAAAATTCACTTACTGTCCATATAGCACAGCCTTATTTGAAGGTGTTCAAAACCAGCAAAGAACACACCCAATTAAAATCCTGTAACTCAAAGAGGGAAAAGTTCTTCCTTTTTGGAGCGGGTGGGCCTAGTTCCTCATGGTTCAGGTGTATAGTTAAAGGACTGGTAATATGCTCTCCAGTAGCAGTCAGTGGGTTGGCATTACTCACCTGGCTCCCCAATGTGGAGGTCACTGCCAGTAAAGCGTGTTCTCCTTCCTAGAGAGCACGTGTTGCGGTTGGGGCCTAGCAAGACACCCTGCTGGAGTTGTGGGGCGGGACTTAATTAGCTAGCCAAGGATGCTGATAGGGGCTTTTGGGGTTGTTGGGGAGAATTGTATGTTGCAAATTTTGATAGACAGTACAGGGGTTATATATTCTGGGTGCTCGCAGCACCAGCCCCTCTTTGCTGCGTGCGCCGGATCTCCCACCCGCCCCCCCTCGTTTTGTAGGTGTGCGCTTTGACCTTGCTATGCCTGTCATGAGGTCATCTGCTTTGTGGCAGGGGCCTGGTAGGAATTTGGCTGATTGGCTGTGGCCATTGGGTTTTGCCTACTGCGTAGCAATTAGTCACAACTTGTAAGGTTGGCGGTTAGGCATTGGTTATTTAATTTGATTGGGGGAGGGGAAGTGGTTGGCCGTGCCTGCCCCTCCAATGCTGCTGCTGCGCGGGGAATTCTGTTAAAGGAATCCAGGGGCTCTCCATGCTTGTCCGTCCCTTGGTCATGGGTTAGGGCCACGCAAGAGCCCCTGGGAACACTAGGGGAGAGGGAGGGTCCTGGCCACCCCGACCCCAATCCTCTCCTCAATGTGTTTTCCCCTTTGCTGTCTTCCAGCAGGCGGATGGAAGTCAGCCTGTCCCCTGAATGGGACTTATAGTCAAACCAATGCCTAAGCAACCATTCACATGTTGTAATTTAATAAAAAAAGTTGTGGCCAAAATTATGCCAATAACCTTAAACAAAATTCCTGTGTGCGGTGTGAATTATTTGGGGGTGGGCTTGAGGACCTCTACACGCAACCAAGAGGGGTGAGGCAGTGGGGAGTTGGCATGGTTCAGTGGCATAACCAATCAGATGCTCCCACTGCTGCACCCACATTGTACCAGTGTCCCTGTCACCTCCTCCCTCTCCCTCTTGGTTACCAGTAGCAGCATCCACATTGGGAAGCCAAGTAAGCAATGCTGCCCTATGCTGCTCGGCCCCACTGACCACTACTGATACTTTGGGGTTCCTTAAAAATCCTGTGATATTATTTACTTGGGCTCAGGTTCTTCTATCTGTCTGTCTTCTCTCAAAGCACGAAAAATCCCAGCCGGTTTTATACACTCAAAGTATGTAATAAAAAAAGCGTGACATTATGAAAATGCTAAAAAAAAAAATCAAAAAAAAATCCTGCCCAGTTTTGCCTAAACTACATTGCCTTCGACATTCCAGCTGTGAGTGTCATTATCTGTTCTTGCTCTCTTTCAGTTTCCTTAAGTGTTAGGGGAGGGGAAAAAATGAAATAAACTAGAATCCATCTAAACAAATGGGGCATTTTAAATAGAGCTCTACCCCATTAGCTTTAAAATTCGCTATAGAGGAGACAGCTCTAGAATGAATTTTTATGAATAAAAGCATAGAACTGCAAAGCCTTGTGGCTGTATAAATTAATTTTATTCAAGGAGGAAGCGCATCTCTCTCTCTTTTATGTGCTTGAGGTATATTTCATAGCAAATGAGAGAGATCGTTATATATATATATATATATATATATATATATATATATATATATATATATATATCAATCATGCCAAATATTACATGTGAATTCACAGGGGGAAAATGAATTCATTCCATTTTTTAAAAAACTTGAAAATGAGCATTTTTTTTTTTTTACTTTTCTTTGGGAAGTGAAACTTTCAGCCTTTTATAGCACTTTTAGAGTGAATGATTGACATTTACATATGAACAGAAATGTTGAAGCTGCTGTGCTTTTTTATTTACTGTGTTTTGCTCTTCAAACATATGAAAAACACCTGTACATTTCAGTTTGCATTGACTTTACTGTTTCTAATGCAGAGCTGTTTTTACCGGGGGAGGGGTTTAAAAATTTATTTGGGATTGATTTGTTGTCTTTTGTTAGCTGCTCTATGCATTTTGCAAACTGAAGGGTGTCATATACATTCAGACATAAATAAAGTAAAATAATATGATTTCTTTATCAGTTTCAGGGTGCAGTGGCAGCATATCAAAATTTGGTTGGTAAAAGACAACTGAGAGGGGTCACTGGATCGGAACAAAGTTGCTATGATTATTTAACATTTAAGCTAACTGTTTATTTGGCACTGTACAGGACAAAGAAATAACACAGGATCTGGACAGCATTCAACTATTTTAAGGTGTCAGCGGAACTTGTGAGAAAAACCCATAAAACTTCGTATATTTTTGGCATTTTGTGCAAGTACATATGGGTCAGAAGACTGTTTTGAAAAATTAATGCTATTAAATAAAGGACTAGAAATCAATAGTACTCTTCTCTGTGCTAGAAGAAGGGCAACACAGAGCTTCAACATGGTATTTTGTATACTAAAAATAACCTACATACCTGTGGTCCTGGACTTCCAATGGGTCCAGAAGGGCCAGGTTCCCCGGATGCACCCTACAAAAATGTTTTTGAGAATGGCATGTTAAACTTCTAACTATATATGAATGAAAAATGTTCCTGCTATCGCAGACAACAGCAAGTCCTTGGTGACAGGAACTGAGTCCTACCCTTCAGCCCCACCCCACCCCGCATCACCAACTGAGCTACCCTGGAAATCTCATTCTCTGAAGGCGTGTAGAGACTGACTCAACCAAACCCTCTTCCCTTGCTGGGAAGTCCAGCAGCAAAAATGCAGAACCCTCTTCCCTGCCACTGCTGGAACTCTCCACACCTCCAATCCGGGGGGTGGGGGGTGGCTCCTAATTCTCTAACAGAACCTGCCATCCCTGCCCATCCCAGCTGATGCCATGCAGCCCATGACAGCTCAAGCTGATGGGAGCTATAATTCAGCAGCATCTAGAGGGCCAAAAGCCCCTGCCCATTGCTACCTGTACATCAGCTTTCCCCAAATTGGTGCCCTCCAGATGTCTTAAACAATTCCTATTATCCCTGACCACTAGTCATGCTGGTTGGGACCTATGGGAGTTGTAGTTTGACAACACCTTGAAAGTACCAGTTGGGGAAGGCTCCTGAAAATGAATCATGTTGACATGTAGGCAACAGAGCAGCAGCGACATGAGATCCGTGATATTTTTTATGTTCATACTTTATTATTCAGACTTTTGCAAAGCACCAACTGTATGAAGCAAACTAAGAGTAAATAATGGAAAGAAACCACAATGACAGGATTTAGCTGTACTTACTGGATCTCCCTTTTCTCCTTTCTGTGAAGGCTCTCCCTATGAAAGAGTATAAGTCATAATATTTACATGGGCTATATTACATGAAACCCACAACAATCGGCACAGGAACATAAGAGCTAACCGTCAAGGCACGTATAAGCATTGTGCTGGCTTCAGGAAAAGGAATAGAGTACAGAACAAAATGTTGTAACCTAACGCATCAGGGAAAACATTCAGAGGACATATTTCTATCTATGCACAAACTACACATGCAGATTATAGGGCATACTTGGACAGTATGGCAACATTTAGTTATGCAGACAAACAAACCATGACACCCCTAAATCCCTGAGTGGTGAATTACATACCTTTTCACCTTTTGCTCCTTTGAAGCCCATTTTTTCTTGATAACTCTTGTAATAAAAAGAAAACAATATTGTTAAGAGAGGGGGATGAGGTCAGATGTGGGGGAAGGGCAGTTACCAAAGGGGTGAGCAGGTAGGTGAGTGAAGCCCCTAGTAATACACACAGAGACATGCAGACACCTTCAGGTTCATGGGGAGGAGGGGAAATAATATAAAAATATTAAATAAATTAGAAACATATGCAGTAAAAATGAAACAGAAACCACACATTTTCTGTCAGTCTAAAGAGGAAAGTATCCCAGCTCTTTCAGAAAGTATATGCTAGTCTCGAACTTAGCCTAATAACTCATTCAGTAGAACATGAGACTCTTAATGTCAGGGTTGTGTGTTCGAGCCTCACACTGGGCAAAAGTTTTCTGCATTGCAGGGGGTTGGATGAGATGACCCTCATGGTCACTTCCAACTCTATGATTCAGAAATTTCCATTGGTTTATAGAGGAGAGCTTTGCAGCTCTTCCAGAAAGTATACACTACAGCCTCAGACTTTGACCAATGTCCTAGGCCAAGGAAATTATTGGGTCAGCCAATGAAAACATGCCCTTGCTTTTGGAACTTGGTCCAAAGTCTGTGCAGTTAAGAAAATGCTTTCAGTTTATATTAACAGGTATGATGACACCTGTTGTGTATCTTTGGAAAAAGCTTATTCAGATATGTGCCCAGATTAAATTAAAACCAACCCTGGGCAACCTGCTCCAGTCATTAGAGTAGAAATAGTGGAGACCAAATCAGTGGCTCTTGTTTCCTCATTCCCGCATTTATGAAAATAGCTTTGTCTAGCCTCGATAGTTGGATCATTCCTCACATGAGCATTTGGATGTATCGCCTCTGAGCTTTGGTTCTTCAGTTAATTTTAAAATTAACAGACTAGGAATCCTTAAGCAAAATCACTGTCTCTTAATGATACCAAGCATTTCCAATCTCTTCATTGTAACCTCAACACGCAGCATTGCATATAAGTGTACTTTTCAGAACAGCATGTGCATTTTATTTGCTCATTAAAAGCACAATTGGGAGGGAAAATACATCAGAATGACAAAACAGGGAAATGGAACAAAACAACATTTTCAGAATGTATATAAATTTTAAATATTGGAAATTTATTCTAATGGAAATGTTCCAGTTCAAGAACTCCATATAAATCACACAAATGACTTTGCATACACAAAAGAAACTGTTAAATGTGAATCTATTCAAAATAACAATGGGCTCTCTAGATGTGAGCTTCGAATGATAAAACAGCTGGTTATAGGCAAAAATTCCTGGAGAGCTAAAGGGAGAAAGTCAAGGGCTAATTCACACAGCATGCCAAGTTGACTATGTGAATTGGCAATAACAGAGGTACACAGTTTGTTCACTGCAACCAAAGTCTACCTGCACAAGTCCATCCAGAGTATTCAAGATTGGGAAGTGGATAGGGGTGAATAAACATAAACAATACTACCCCATCAGACTTACCACCTGAAGTGGGGTGAGTTCAACCCTGCTTTCTCTGCAGGGACCAGCGGCACAATTACATTTTCCACAAGGACCTCAATTCATGCAGCTAATCCAGCCATGTCTCTGTCTGTCATGCATATGATATCAGGCATAGCACAGACGGGTGAGGTTTTGGGGAAACAGTCTTGCAGGCCAAATTCAGACCCATGCTGGGCCAAATTTAACGCAGGACTGCAGGTTCTCTAACCTTGCCATAAACCTTTAGCCTCTGCTCCTTTCTAAGAGGATTTATAAAGACACTTTCGTGGTAAGCAAATATCAATAAAGCCCAGCTTAAAGTGAAACATTAAAATCCTAATCAAAGCTTTGACTTCCATTTATTCAAATGAACTTCTGAATTCTGAGCATGTTCTGTTGAAGCAAACTGGAAGTTTCAAAATGTGGGGGAGGGTGGAATGGGGAAGAAAGAATCTGAGAAGTATGAAGTTGGTTCCTTCCTGCTAAACTAGCAAGGAAGGTAGGATTGGAAAGGAGCTTTGTAAGAATAGAGAATGGAAAGCTGGATTCCAAACCACCTAGCAAGAATGTCAGGTCATGTTAACATCAGCATTCAGAGATGGCAAGTCTCGAGCTGAGGCCTATGAATGCAGCTCTATTTTAGACTGCCTCACAAATCAGGAATCTGTGCCTCTGTTCAATTTGAGATAGCTTACTTAACTCAGGGAGCACCTACATGTACAGTTCTACGCAACACATCTCAGGATTGCACATACTTTTGTATGGGAGGCATGAAAATTTTGGAGGCAGTACCATAGAAGTATTTTGGGTGCATCGGCCAGGGTTTGATTAATATTATCTTTCCTGTCTGATTTTTATGATGGTGGTTGTCAGGAGAGAGAATAGAACAAAGCATCTGCAGATACCTAGTTATGATGTAGGTGGGAACCTTTAGAGTTCCCTTTCTGTGACTAGGACTACATTCAGCTTCGGAATACAGGAATATGTTCAGCAAATTCTAGTGGAGAACAGGAGCCCATTGAGTCATGCAGCTATGTAAGAATGAATCTTAGCCTAGTAATTACAAGTTTATTGTTGGATCTTGGGAAAAAATGCTAAAATCAAAGGAACAGATCTGGCAACCAATTATGTACGCTTATAAAAATCTGAACATCGTTTGAATATTGCATGAATCCTTTTACCATATAGAGATTTAAATACATTACACATACACCTCTTTATCTTGGCTTATGACACTTGGGATGTACTGTAGTTTTTTTAGGGCCCATCCTATTTCTGTGTTTGTAAGATGTTTTAAATTGGCACCTTAGGGAGAAGGTTGAGTAATAATAGTAACAGTAATAGTAATATGCATTGAACATATAGGAATTAATTTATTCTTAGGTTCAATGATGGGAAATTTTATTGGCCACATAACATAATTTCAAGAAAATTGTGATGTTTATGTCAAACATATGAAGACCAATCACTCATTTTAATGGTTCCTTAACATCCAGATAGGACAAATTGTTCTCCTAAATACTGCTAATGTGATATACTGCTCTGAAAATTCATCACCAGGCTTGCAGGATCAGCCCTGCTGTGAGTTGAAACTCTGGTTCCAGAGAGTCTAAGTATTTCAATCTGAGGTTTAGATTGGTGAATCATCTTCCATCATCCTAAATACTAAACTTAGCACTCCTTTTCAAGCAAGTTGCTTGCTTGGAAATAAGTCATTAAATGCTTTGCCCTGGGCAGCAGAAAGGAGGAGTTCGCTGATGCACTGTAAGAGGATTTAAAGGATGATTAATTTCTTGAAGGCAAAACAGCTGGCCCATGTTTGGCCAGAAGATATTAATTGGGAAACATGAGATGACTTAAGAATTTGTAGAGCCTCCTGGTAGTGAGAAACATGAATTTTGCAGACAGATGTATATCAAACCCCAAGGACCTCCACTGTGGTTCATGTCACCTGCCACAAAGTTAATCTTAAATAATGTGAAATTAGATGGCTACTAAAACCGATGCCAAGTACACCAAGAAAGATTACAAGAAACAAACTATTCGGGGGGGGGGGGGAACTCAATGTAATTAGCTGCTCCATACCAGAGAATGGATTAGGAGACATATGCAGAAAGCAGCATTTCAAATTACTCAAACCCAGTGGGGTTCTAGACAGTAAAAGCTACAGCACAATAAATATGTATACTGCAGCTTGCAATCGCATGTAAACTTTCTTAGGAGTTAAGTCCCATTGATCTGAATGGGCCTGCTTCTGAGTAGGCAAACTTAGAATTTAGGGAAATGCATTTTGTAGTGGCACTGAATTTACTGGATCCAATAGTTTGAGGCTATATATAAAATGCAGGGCTGTCATCTTGTGCAACTGATAACTCAGATACAATTTTTCTGTGTGCACATTGGTGCAAGAGTGTCCACAGAGGAGTGCTTTAGAGGAATCTGCCTCTGATTCCTAACCTAATGTTTACCATCCACACTAGAGGGCAGTCCTTGATGGGATGTGTCTACATGGTATGAACATGCCCCCTCCCCTCAATTACTAAGTACCCAACCTCTCTTACTTTTTTTCCAATTTGGGAATGTGTAAAACAAAATCCCCAGGAACTCTGCACGAATGTTACCAACATGCTTCACAATGGGCAAAAATGAAGGGCTATGCATTTGGGGTCAGCTGGCGGGATGGGAAAATACACGAAAAATTAATGTGTTAACAATGGAGATTCTTGCAGAAGATATCCCTTGATCTGTAACTAGAAAGGTTGAGAAAGTTCATCTGTATGCTTGCTTTCCTCCCTCCCAGATGATGGCTTTCTAAACAACCCATTATGTAACCCAGACATTTAGCAAATATTTAAAATCTTGGGGAAAGGTGTCAAAAAGCTACAGAGTTTCTCCCGCCCTGCCTTCAAATGTGTAAACTGAAATTCTAGTCAATTACAAATAACTCAGCCAGTCCTATATGCTCCTACCACATTCCTATCTCCCTTTACTCCCAGTTCATTCACCAGCCTTCTTATGTTACACTCTCCTTTCTTCAGTCTTTGTGCCCTTCCCGTGCCAAAAATATATAGGCTGGAGATACATAAAATTGGAAGTTGTGCAAGCACATATATCTTCCATAACGTCCAATGTAAAATAACTGCCCATACCTGGTAAAATGGCCCTTTAAAGGAATCTTGAAGTGCTAATGCACCTGGAGGACCCTAGAAAGAGAAGGAAAAAAAGTTAATTGTGTCTGGTCAATATAATATTTCTGGCTCGACAAAATAGTGTACTAGGCATTATTCATTTATTTTAAGTGAACTGAACTGAAAGTATCTCCACACAACTGGAGATTTTATATATATATATATATATTATGAGATTCATATATATTATATGAAAAATTGTCACAGGCCAGCATAAAAAATTATGGAATTTTGTCGTTCTTCCTTGTGCAGGGGCCACGCTAATAATCTTCTCTGTATAATTCAATTTTAGTATGAGTTCTGCCAAAACAAGCCCAGTATCTATCTATGAAAAAGAAAACCTGTTGAGTCTTACCCAAAGCGGATGAAATTTGAAAGACATTTGATTACTGTCAAAGGTCAACAAAAATGCAATTAACATTAATCTTATTCTGAATCACTTTTGTCAGGCTCCATAAACATAAAATGTTCATGATTAACAACTTTAATGTGTATAATACTACATTGGAAAGGGAGTGCCGGCAAACTTCCAACAACTTCTATAAGACATATCAAATCCCCAAACTTTCTGCTCCTGGTAACACACAATACTTATTTAGCAGTTAAATGCCTCACACGGTCAGACCAATAGTCCATCTATCCCAATACTATTTTGACTGGCACTAGCTCTTAAAGCTGGGATTGAACCTGGGATATATATATGCAGAGCATGTGTTCTACCACTAAGCTGAGGCCATTCCCCTTAATGTGATAATGCTACAACAGAACCACAGTTCAAGTCAAAGTATGTTGATGATACAGTATACTGTAATGGTGTCTGTCTCTCTCTGTGTGTGATTACTGGTGTTTTTAGTATTTTAAATGTTATTGCAAATGTTATGGTGTGACTTGGCACCTCAAACTTTTTTTGACGAAAAGACAGTGTATAAATGCTTTAAATAAATATACAACTTACAGTAAACTAATGTGCATTTTTGAACTATAGTCTGTCTAGAGAAGCTGTCAAGGTTGGAAAGCAGAGCAACAATCCAACAAAAAAGATTGGGAAAACATTCAGTATTAGAATTATCCTCCCCTCCATCTGCCTTATCACAGAGCAAGACGATTTTCCAGGTTAAGAGGACTGTCAAATTCACGAAAAAGAAGCAGACCGTCAAGGGAATTGAAGCTAGTGTCAGCACAGTTCATAAATTTCAGCAGAGGACCACCCCAAGAGAGCCATCCTACTACGGAAGCTTCCGCACTTTGAAAAGGTCTAATCAGGGTATGCCGAACAGGATTAATCATAGCTGCGGCCACCGAGGCCCAGAATTACAAAATGATAAATATTTATAACTATGCAAATAAACAGACTTTTTAAGGACCAAAGAGAAATAAAACAAACAAGCCTTGCAAAGCAATTTTAAAGCACCTACTATGTAAGAGACAGGGAGAAGGAGGGAGAGAAAGAGAAATACAGTTCAGAAAAAAAACCAAGGGACACTATCATTTTTTGTGGTTTATATTGGCCTTAAGCCAGATAATTTTTAAATATCTCTGATATATTATAATGCTCTTGTCAGGGGACAGAATACAATTGGTGTCACTCCCCTGAAAGAAGGCATCTGTCAACAGAACAGGAAGGGTGATAATTCTGGGCAATTTAATTTCCTTCTTGCAGCCTTCAAATGCATGCATATATCTTATCTGTTCAAAGGGGTCTCCCAATCCTTCAGAGCAGATTCTGGAGGGAGGGAGGGGGTTGCAGGGCAGAGGAAGAATAACCAAACATTGTCTGCCTCCCCATTTCACCAACCGATGCTTTCTGTTAGAGGAGCGACGTCAATCAGGATTCCACTCAGTGTTTTCAGTTCGGAGTCCTTTGTAAGCACCATGTCATTAAGAAGAAGAAGAGTTTGGATTTGATATCCCGCATTTCACTACCCGAAGGAGTCTCAAAGCGGCTAACATTCTCCTTTCCCTTCCTCCCCCACAACAAACACTCTGTGAGGTGAGTGGGGCCGAGAGACTTCAAAAAAGTGTGACTAGCCCAAGGTCACCCAGCAGCTGCATGTGGAGGAGCGGAGACGCGAACTCGGTTCCCCAGATTACGAGCCTACCACTCTTAACCACTACACCACACTGCCCGTAGCACTCTTAAAAAGATAAGCAGGTGCATTATAAACACAGAGAGATTATGATCTTCAGTATCAAGCAATTGGTCCCTGAACCAAATGGGAATGGGAAGTAAACCTTGACCAAGAAAGGCAGCCTTGCACCAACACTTAGGGGTAAAACCACAGCTAAGTGGTCCTTGCTTTGCATGCAGATGTTTTCTGATTCAATCGCTGGTATCTCTAGTTAAAAAGGGTCAGGGAGCAGACGAGGGGAAAGACCTGCCTGGGAGTTTGAAAAGTATGTTACAATTATGATGCTTTACTTTTAGACAACATACTATTAAAGCAAGGCATCTATTTATAAACATTAACCATATCCACAAATTCAAAGTCTACCCATGCTGTAGCATCACAACAAGAAAAAGAACCCAAGACCGGTTAATGCTAACGAAACAGGGAATCTATGAAAGCTCCCATCGAGCATATTTGTATTATAATTTTATTACCATCAGCCATACAAAAATTCAGAAGTAATAAAATGAGTAAATAAACAATTTCATAATTTCATAACTAGTTAATTGGGCCTTTAGAGATTAACACTGTGCCCTATGGAATGGTAAAATATATTTGTTGACTTTCCTTCACACAAATACTTATTTCATTAGTCTTTCAGCATTCCAATCAAACACTCCTAGTTTTACACCTGCAGTTCTAGCTACTGATTAATTCCAGTGATACTTTCGCTTTATGTCAAAAGAAAAGAAAAGAAAAGAAAAGGGGGGGGTAATCAGGCACAATAAACTATTGAATTGGAAAGGCAAATTAAGTGGTTATCTTCCTTGAAGAAAACAGCTGATAACCCGAAAGTATATCATTTTAATTACATAAGTCTTTCCTAACAATCCATTCTATATGGATTTGAGTAACACAATGTATTAAAATGCTGTTTTATATTAATAACAGGAGGTTACCGGATATGATCAAAATAACTATTCTTTTCCGACCAAGGCAACCCCACAAAAGTATACATTTTAAAAGTAGTGATCAATTTTTTACTTTTTCAGAAATAATTCTACTTTTCACATTTCAAAGAGAAAGCAGGGATCTGTTAGCATATCAGAGAAATACATCTTTCTTTCCCTTTTAGCCGAAAATTCGTAATAAAAAGGTGGCCTGTATGATAAGGTTTCTAATCTCCAACATTGAAATCCTAAACACATTTGCCTGGGAGTAAGCCGCATTGAATACAGTGGAAGTTACTAGCAAGTAAACCCAAATAAGATGAAACTGTGAGTCTTCTAATACCAATATCATTGCTTTTCACAGTACACAAAGCTCATAAGCAAGAGAAATTATCATCTAAAGAATGAGAATTGGGATAATTTGAAGAACAGTATGAAGAATACAGCATTAATAGAGTGGTTTTGTTTTGTTTGTTGATGTCAGATGGCTATCCCGAGGATACATTTCCTAAGGGGGGCATAGATTGGCTCCCATAAAATCAAGCTGTAAAGTGTCTTAACAAAGCTACAAATGAGGTAAATATGATATGTCAAGGGAGAATGATTTGCATTTTGACACTGAAGCTTTTCCCAGCAAGCTCCATCTGTTCCACAAGAATGCACTGAATGGGCAAACATCACAAATACTCCACAAGGCAGAAATCCCTAGCTGTTCTTCCTTTGGATATTACATTTTAAACATAAGAGGAAAAAAACCAAGTAAGTGGAAGGGGCTAACCTAAAAGGTAATTTAACTGATGAAGGTACAGATATCTCATACAGGTAATGGCTTTTCTCAGAACAAAAGACAATGAAAGACGATGTGTTCATTTAGAACTCTCTATGGAACTTAGAGACACAAGGCCACATTCAGGAAAAACTGGTTAGCAGAAGCAAGTCAGTTAACAATTATTTAGACACTGCTCTTTTCCGTCTAGATTAAACAGAAGTTTAGAATTAATTATGAAGTAAACTAAAAACTGCTGCAGCCATGGGTGAAGAACAGTTCGTTATTTACATGCACTTTACAAATGCACTCTTTTTTTAATAGTTAACACAATAGTGGGGACCATCTTTTCCTCTTTGGCTAAGGCAAAATCACAAACACAGCCCAGCATTTGCAGTCTAGCTATCAAGGATTACCTTAGATCAAACAGCACTTCAATTCTAAAACCTTGTCACAACCCAAGTGTTGTAACCGAAGCAAGACCATCTCCATTTTTTTATAGTATTACAGAGGGACAGAGAAAGAGCAAACCACATGAGGGTGTGTAAAGAGAAGTATTAAAGGTAAAGGTAAAGGACCCCTGACAGTTGAGTCCAGTCGCATACGAGTCTGGGGTTGCAGCGCCCATCTCGCTTTGCAGGCCGAGGGAGCTGACGTTTGTCCGCAGACAGTTTTTCCGGGTCATGTGGCCAGCATGACTAAGCCACTTCTGGTGAACCAGAGCAGCGCACAAAAATGCCGTTTAACTTCCCGCCGGAGCAGTATCCTTATCTACTGGCACTATGACGTGCTTTCAAACTGCTAGGTTGGCAGGAGCTGGGACAGAACAATGGGAGCTCACCTCCTCCCCCTGGTGGGCAGGCACAAAACTGTGAAGGGAAAGTCACTTCAGGAAGTGTACAATGTAGGTCCTTAAGGGGAGGGGCTTAAGGATAACCTACTTAAGTATTTTCCTCTCCAAAGCCTCAGTACGATAGATGGTCAGATGGGTGCAAGCTCATGGATTTGAGCCTTGTCTGAATGTATAGTGGGAAAGAAAAGCTCTGTATGTACATGTATATACTTCTCTAGTTCAATCTACTCATTGAAGATGTCAACAGCACCCCCATTCAAAAAAGTATGAGTATACTTCATAGGTTTAAACATCACAAGGTTACCTGCCATTCAAAAAGACCTTTCCCTTGAATAATTATTTAGCACATTCTGCTACTTTGAATATTTTTCAGACTTATCACATACCAATGAAATATTAATTTAAAACTAAGTTTTGATATATGTATAGAATAGTGGGGTGAAGGGTCCAGACTAAGTTAGTTGCACTTTGATCTCTGCTTTCTAGCAGTGGTGGAGTTGTTGTATTGATCCATGGGGTCCCAGAACACTGTACATTAATCAATGTTTTTTTTATAGGAAACAGACAGTATTGTTGGCATAATGGTAGAAGAGAATTTTTGACATTTCTTCACAGGTTCAAGAAAAGGAACATTAAAAGGCAGATAATTTATCTGCCCATCTGGAAAATATTTCTGAGTCAATACTTCCACCCACTCCATGCCTTCTTTGGTAAACAGAGCCACACAAGGAGGTGGACAGCTGCCACACAATGGGGCTGTGGGCCGCATATCTTCATGGTGCTTCAACACTTCGCTTCTCTTGGAGGAGCTGTCCTGCAATCACTTTCTCTCATGAACTGGAGTCAGGATAAGCGAGCACTCTAGTGCTCTCTCGGCCTTGGGGGCCGCCCTTAAGAGCATTTGACTGCAGAGCCACCCACCCCCCAACTCCCTTTCCACCCCTCTAAATGCTTTGCAGTGAAACACGGAGCTCTTTTAACGCAACCGCATCAAAGAGAAGCAGATAAGAGCCACGGAAGCATAATATTTGTGTTGAAAGGATGAAAGAGGCTACTCTGAACTTTTGCGGCTAAAGTGGGTCTTGAACCCAATTCTCCGCAAGCCCAAGTTTTTAGCAGCACAACATGCTGGTTGCTCCCACCCACCCCCACACAAAATCAATGAGGACTGAGCTGCAAAACTATGCATTTGCCTGCTTGGGCATATGATTAGGACCCACCTTATTTCTGTGACAAATGAAAATAAGCATGAGATTCTTGCTGAAGAGGCCACACAAGGTATCAGTAACAGCTGGCATCTGTGGGCAGCTATTCTAGCAGTGGGAGAGCTGACAGGCAGAGCTCTCTCCATTGGCTCTGTTGTGACAGGCCAGCTCCATCCAGCCTCCTCTCCCTCAGCTGTCATGGGTGAGGGGGTAGCCATTTCATCAGGCTGTCTCAGTAGCAAAGATAGGAAGCAGGGTTCATTACATCCACTTTGCTGGAGGCCCAGTTCCATCAAGCATGTCCTGCCTCTGAACTATGCCAGCTGGTCAGTATAAGAACAACTGTCTAGAAATTGGTGCTGGAGTTCTGAGTTTTATTTTCCTCTTCCCTCCTTGTCCCCTTTCCCTTCTGTGCTGTATTTTTTATTTTACTTTTTTCATTTGTTTGAATGCAAGCCTGTGGGGAGGGGGTGCCTTCTTTTGATTTCATGCAAGCTGCTTTGGGCGCCTTTTTGGATGAAGAGTGGAGCATAAATGCTCTAAATAAATAAAAATAAAAATAAAAGAAAGAAAGAAAGAAAGAAAGAAAGAAAGAAACCTTGCCCTGCCAATGATGAAAAACTAATAAAATAGCAAACAATAGGGCCCAATATGGGTAATTCTTCTCCAATGCACATACAAAGAGAAAGAAAAAAAATCTCTGCAATACCCATACCCCCATGAACTGATCTTATAATGCCTATGATATCCTGTTTACTATAATTAACTGAAATATTCATTCACTTCCAGAAACCCTGGAAGGATGACAATCTTTCCAGAAGCATTGGAAATGAGATTTCCAAAGCAAAGCACTAGCTACTTAAGGTAGCTGTTGTGGTGGCACAAACATGTACAGGTGAAACTCGAAAAATTAGATTATCGTGGAAAGGTTCACTTCTTTCAGTAATTCAACTTGAAAGGTGAAACTAATATATGAGATAGACTCATGACATGCAAAGCGAGATATGTCAAGCCTTTATTTGTTATAATTGTGGTGATTATGGCGTACATCTGATGAGAACCCTAAAATAACAATTTCAACTTTGGGGTTTTCATCAGCTGTGCGCCATAATCATCACAATTAAAACAAGCAAAGGCATCAAGCCTTTGCATGTCATCTTGCTTTGCATGTCATGAGTCTATCTCATATATTAAATTCCAGTAGCTAATGAAAACAATTGCTTACATAAATGGACTTTTCCATGATATTCTAATTTTTCGAGTTTCACCTGTATATATCTTGGCTTATGACAGAATATAACTATACAGAATTAATATACAGACAAGGGGGGGAAATGAAGGGCTTTTTGAAAGGACTGCAGATGGTGCTGAAGAGAAAAATGAAGGCCAAATATTTAAGCTTTTCAATGACAAACTATGTTTCTTGAACACTTATTAAGGCTGCAATCCTACAAAACTGTACCTGAGAATAAACCCTGTTGCACTCTGCAAACTTACTTTTTGGTAATCTTGCACAAGATTGTTCTTTAAAAAAACCACAAAACCTTTTACAGCACAATTTCACCAATGCATATTTTTAATGTTGGATTTGGGTGGCATACAGCTATAATGTAATCAGAACAGACCTACTGAAATTAATGGATCCAACTTGGCCATGTTCACTAATTGCAATAGGTTGAGTAAAACATAGTTGAATACCACTCAATTGCTTACATTTCAAGTGCTGCAATGAAAACTGGGCTCTAAATGAATATGTGGAAGGTTATTATGGTTGTTGTGCATAACAACAAAAGATACTTCCTTTACAAAAGAAAACTAAAGCAGTATCATGTGAATGGAAGATGTGTGATAAGGGAAATGATCGTAGCAGAGCGTATACGGATATTCTGGATAAATAAATATTGTTGTCTGCTTGAAGCATGGTGATTTGCTCACTATGTGATGAATTTGCAGGAAACCAAAGGGAGTGCTGTAAAAGGGTGCTCTAGTAAATATGTATGGGTGTCTATTTTCTGAATAAATTATGTAATAAAAATGTGCCTTTCCAAAGGTTTTTGGAACAGTTCAAATATCTACTCCAATGAAAGGTACCCTTTCACTTGCTCTTTGATTCTTATTTTGAGGGAACAACTCTGAAGGTTTCTAAGCACTATAATGAACTGTTCAATGAAAAGCTTTCAGTACTGTCTATGAGAATGTGGCTACAGAATCACTAGAGGGAGCTGCTGTTCTATTTTTTAAAAAATGAACTTCTTGGGTATTTTTTCCCAACATGAAATACCACACACTAAACTGAACACTGCTGAGATCTCTAGCAGTAAAATAATGGAACAATGCTCTAAAACAATACAAGTGAAAAAGAAATTGTATCTAAGAGTTTTGCGCCAAAAGGGAATGCCAATTCTTGTTCATAATTACTGATTTTTTTTATTTTAAAAAATACTCTAAGGTAAAAGAAAAAGAAATGTCAAAGAAGTAACATGATTCTTAACAGAAGCAATTAATATTCTTCATGACTTCTGTGGAATCTGGATTTGGTCCAGTGAGAATTAGAGTAATTTTAGACATCTCAAAGTAAGGAATAGCTCCCCTCAGTAAACTACCAATCTGCTCTGGTCCAATCACGTGGTACCTGGAACCACTTGCTCTTTGACAAACAAGAAAATAGCTCTGAAATCATTCAGCATTTCTGGGGGCGCAGAGCAGAGAAGTCCCAGTGATCGAGGGCTTACAATAAAATAAAACAAAATTTAAAAAACAGATCACCTTAACATCAGAAAACAGCACTATGCAAAACTGATTTTGGATTTATCTATTTCATTGTTACATTTATATCCTACCTTAACTCCAAGAACCCCAAGGAAGCATGGTTCTCTTCGAGTTTATCCAACCCTGTGAGGTAGGCTTGGCTGTGAGGAAGTGATTGGCCCAAGGTCACCCAAGTGAACTTCACAGCTGAATGGGGATTGGAACCCTGGTCTCCCAGGTCTTTGTCTGACACTCAAACCACTACACTGCACCAACTCGGCTCCCTACATGTCCTCCTACATATGCTGCTGTAACACTTTTTACCAGGATTTAATTTACTACTAGCTGAATGCTTTCCATGCTACTTAAGTCCCATGTTTTTAACTATGGAACATTCCCACAGGAGGCAGTGATCGCCCCCAACCTAGATGGCTTTCAAAGAGGATGAGAAAAAATTCATGAAGCAGAGGTCTATTGATGGCTTATTAGCCATGATGCCCATGCTCTGCCTCCAGCGCTGGAGGCTGCAATGTTTCTGAATGCCAGTTACTGGAAACCACAGGAGGGAAGAGTGGTCTTGTGCTTGATCCTGTTGGTGAGTTTCCCACAGGCATCTGGTTGGCTACTGTGAGAACAGTATGCTGGACTAGATGGGTCAATGGGCTGATCCACCAGGCTTTTCTTATGTTGAACCATTTGTGAAGATTTATGATTGTTCCCATAGCCCCTTACACAAAAAAAAACACATTCATTTTCCTCCGTCAGATGTCATTTCCCCTACCCTTGCAGCAACCTGGGGGACCTAGACAGACTTACATCCAGAAACCTGTGCCTTGTAAGTGTATCAGAAAGAATACAGAAAGTCATTATACCGTATAGCAGAAGTGAAAGTTGAAAATTAATGGCAGCAGGGAGGGAGGCAATGTGTGTGTGTGTGTGTGTGTGTGTGTGTGTGGAGAATGGGTGGTTGGTGTGTGGACAACAGGTGAAGAACCGTGTATGGTTATTACCTTATTTAAAGTTGAACCTCCTGTGTCGTCGGTCAGTCTATAACTATCACAACGTTGTTAATCATGCACATTCTTTTTTCATCCATATTTACCTGCTGACTCTAACCCACGCATAAGTACATTACTGGCCTCTTTCAAACATATCCTCATTTCGCACACCCTCCCCATCTTTGCTCATGGAATGCTGCTTTTCTGTTTTGCAAAGCTCTCAGTTTGATGAAGCACCTTTTCAAAAGCATTCAGAGAAGTAGCAGAAGAGCTTCAACGACAAATGCATAGAGGTATTTGAGCCACAAACAGGAGTTGTGATGCCAAAACGTTCCTATCAGATCAGCTGACATGAAGGCAGCAGTTTAAAGAATCGTGAATATTATCAGCTTGAAGGAGAAGGTGAGAAGAGCGAAAATGAAAGCAAAATGTCAAGGGTAATCAGTACAGTTGTGACTCACCCATCAATTAGAAGAAAGTTTAGAGATGTGTGTGGTCAATGGTTTTCACCTTTATAACTTTTCACAATTTTAGAATCTAATGTGAAAATCATTTAAACTGTCCCAGTGTTATATCGATTAAACTTTAGACTCCGTTTTTTTCCTAGAATTAAAAAAAAGCCCAGTACATATTTAATGCAAGGAGACCAAGTGTTACAGCATTTATAATACAAAAAGAGCTATTATTATATATGTGATCAATTTTTTAAAACCTCTGTAAGGTTTGCTACCAGTTGACTACTTAATACAGCATTAACTCAAACTCAGAACATTTCCATATCAGTGTCGTACTTTTTAATACAAGTATATATTTAATATACCTTAATCTGCCAGTGTATTCCCATTTCACTAGAATATTTTCTTCACAGATTTTGCCTTTAAGTTATAACTGTATTCCTGGAATAGTCTCCATGTGTCTATGTCAAGCAGAATTATTACCCTCTTGTTTTTCCAGGTGATGAATAGGGGCACTGTTTGCATCACTATCTCAGTTTTCCTTTCCTGAGATATATTGTTATGTTGTTTGTTCTTTTTGTCTTTAGTTAAGTGAAGGCACTGTGTATTCCCATTTATTCACCCTTTCCTTCACAGCTGTAATTTTTTTACTGTCCCCAGCAACACTTTTGTTGCAAAACAGACAAGATTCCCTGTAGCTCTAAAGGAGATGCACTGTAGAATATGGATTTCTGCCCATCATGTTCCACAGCCAAGAGTGAAAACCAATCAGACAGTTACATCTGACATACAGAATTACAAGCCTCCTGACATCACTAATCTGGGTAAGTAAAGTGGGTGTCCCATTTAGGGACATTCTGAGCACCAAATTCTCACATACAAAAGGAATCACAAATTCTGGTCGTCGTCGTCCCTTTCTCCCTTGCATGGGCATCTAGCACACCAGACAATTACAGGGGAAGGGAGTTCTTGTTAGGATCGTCCTACTCTCATGTAGGACCCTAGCAGAGACACATGCCCGGCTGGCATGTTCTCTCCCTCCTAGTCTGTCATTCAGGAGCTTCAAAAGCTTTCTTCGGCCCGAACACCACAGTGACTGATACCAAGAAGCATCAGCAGCACACTTACGATCCCGCAGAGTATTGGCAGTTCGCATAACAGTCTCAATAGCTCAGCATTTTGGCTAATCTACATTATTTACATATATTACACTCGGAGCATTCTGCCTTAGCTCCTTCCTCTTTCTCATCAGACAGCAAAGAGAGAAAGAACAAAGGACAATAGTCCCACTTCACGGAGCACAATACCACCAAAACATCCTGTCTCCGTCACTTCCCACACTGTGGAATGAAAACACACACCGTCATGTGATAGGCAACAATCCCATGACTGCAGACAGGGAGCAGGAATCCTAACAGTTCTCAGTGCACACCCAAACCCCAGTCCGCTCTGCCCCTGCTGCCCAGCCAAAGAATGCAAAGTTTAAAGTCATAGGTGTTTGGGTCACCGTGTATGCCTGTGCATGCACACTAAGCAGTATGGTGGTGGGGAACAGAATTCTGTCATTCCTCATGTGGAGCCCCCCCCCCAATTGCATCCACATGAGTATAAACAACACATTAATTCTAAATGCAGAATCTCTGCAAAACTGATAGGAGTTGTAGCATGAACTCCATTACTTTCTATCACTACATTTATTTAAAAGATAAAACCCTACCAAAAAAAGAAGATTCACAAAAGAATATCAACACATTCCTTTAAAAAAAAACAAAAAAAAAAACAGGTTTTTTGTGAAATATAAATCCACCTACTAAAAAAGATACATCTAGCCCTTGGTACATTCCATGTGTTTGTGTGCTTTCAAAGAACATAGAATCAAGGTGGTATGGTGTGTGTGTGTGTGTGTGTGTGTGAAACAGAGGTTTCCATTAAAATATTAATGCAAAATGCCATCCTTCCAGAGGCTGCATTCATTCCATGATTTGAGGAATTTCCTTGAGAGGCAGATATGTGAGCAAACTCACATCCCAAACCATGCAAATCTAGCAATGAAGGAAACAATCCCCAAATGCTTAGATGTGAATTAAAGCCTCTAGTGATGCGTTATTGCAATTCCTTTCATACAGTTTATGTATTTCTTAATCTTCTTTAATTCTTCAGCAAACTCATTTGATCTACAGTTGAATGCTCTTTCCAGCATTGGTTATAATCCTTTCCACCATTCGGACTATTGGCAAGCTCACCGTGCAGCCCTTCATCTTTTGCAATTACCCCTCTGAGACAGAAATTATCCCATCTTAAGCACACAGCATCATCGGTTTGGGTAAACTAAATTAGCAATATCCCTCAGATAATGTACACATAGCTGGCTTCTTGAATTACTAACCAATTTCTTCCCATTTCCACCGGAGCTTCAGAAGTTTTGTTCCTTTCCTATTAGTCCCTTACTTCACTCCTCTACAAGCATCTGCAAAATATTTTATTTGCCTTGTGGCTCAATTGCACCGTATCTGCTTTGCATACAGAAGGTACCTGGTTCGGTCCCCAATACCACCAGGTACAACTGGGAATGTTCCCTGTCTGAAATCCTAGAGAGATTCTGCAGTCAATGCTGAGCTTTAGGAACTAATGGTCTGTCTCACTATAAGGCAGCTTCCTACACTCCTATGCTTTTTTTCTGTGCAGTTGTAAAGGTTAGATACTGCAGAGAAAATAAAGATCTGATGTGCTCTTTTAAAGCTACCGTTGGATGATCCGCTACAAATTCTTGACTGAACTTAGCATCACACAGCGGTTACTCACAGGCGGTCCTGGTGGCCCTGCCTTTCCGGGGAGTCCTGGCTTTCCTCGTCGTCCCTGAATATAAAGAAACAAAGAAACAGATAATTACTAGAAGAATAAATGAGCGTTAGGGAGAAGAGCTTGTTAAGGATAAAGCGGTTTCATTTATTTTTTAAGAAGCTAGAATGTCTGCAGAAATTATTACCGGAAAGGTTCAAACCTGAGCCTGTGCTACAACTTTAGCTCCTAGACTGCTAACGAAGTCTTATACTGCTGCAGCTAAAACACCCTCCTAACATTCTTGAAAGGCAAGCTGAGTAATACCCAAATACCTACCCCCAACCCCTTTTACACATTTGGTGGTTTTATTCCTGCAAACAGGGCCCAAACTGGTCTTATTCTCATCTGTAAGAAAAAAAAGGCTAACTCATTATCTGACTCCCTACTCAGCTTTCCTAGGGGACTGGAAAAAACAGGACAGCAAAAAGTGGTTAAATTTCAGTGTCACTTTTGGTGTTGTTGTTTTTTTAATGTGGTGCTGCAAAGGTAAAGGTAAGGGACCCCTGGATGGTAAAATCCAGTCAAAGGCGACTGTGGGGTGTGGCACTCAGCTTGCTTTTCAGGCCAAGGGAGCCGGTGTTTGTCCATAGACAGCTTTCTCGGTCATGTGGTCAGCATGACTAAACCGCTTCTGGTGCAACAGGACACCATGACGAGTGCCAGAGCGCATGGAAACGCTGTTTATCTTCCCACCACAGTGGTACCTATTTATATACTTGCACTGGTGTGCTTTCGAACTGCTAGGCTGGCAGAAGCTGGGACAAAGTGACAGGAGCTCACCCCGTCGTGCGGAATCGAACCGCTAACCTTCTGATTGGCAAGTCCAAGAGGCTCAGCGGTTTAGACCACAGTGCCACCTATGTCCTTTTTGGTGTTGCAAAAGGCAGTGTTCACTTATTCAGGAAGAATAGCCCTGGAAATAAGTTGTTTGTTTCCATGTCACGATGCAATACTAACTGGCAAGGGAAATCCATGTGACCAGTCACTCTAAATTGACTAAGTTTGCCCTCACTGACATCAGCACAGAACCACAGCTGATTGGCTATGTAGCATCGTGTCATCCCAAATGCCTTGAATTGCTGGAGGAAAGAGATCTAATCAGGGGGCAGCAAGGGATGAATGATATCAGTACAGTGGATAGGTGAAACAATGGCAGTTAATAGATATGAAAATTCACACATTCAATGAACTTTTTGGAAAGTATTTCAGAAAGTTGTACTTGCTGAAGTGACCCTTCAGTGGCCCTTACTATTCAAGGAAAGTTATAAATACCACTTTTTAAGCCCTTTAAAAGTACAACTGCATGCATAAGAGAGCTGATATGTGGTACTTATGGCTGTTGCCACCCTGGTAAACAAGCATTTCCTTGAACTGATGCTGGAAACAGAGGCAATGCATAAGACTGTAAGGCAGAAACAAGCCACACCACTTACAATTGAATCAATGAGCTTTAATAGCTTTCAGACAATTCTTAGAAACAAAAGGGAAGATTCGCTTCAACGTATTTTTAACTCGCATTCATTTTGCATGTTATGTTTCAGGGATAAAAGCATTTTGATAGGGCACTAACATTCAGCGAGTCCAGAACTGCAATATAATTCAGACATATACAATAGGCTGTGTTTAACACATTTACAAATGTCCTCCCCTCCATTTTCTAGACTGATTTTCAGCTATGTTGTAAGTGAACTGAATTATGTGCTTCCTACTTATTGATCTCCATTACTTAAGTCATCTGTCACCTGCTAAGAGTCACAGCCAGCCTTGATTCCAAGAGCTAAGCAATTCTATGGGAATCCAAGACCGGAAAACAGTAGATTAACATTTTTCAGCAGCCATGTGTCTCCTGGTATCACTTTTAAGTTCATGCGTTTCACATATGGCCGTGCATTTTTAGGTCAATATGCTATCTGTTAACTTAGCTTTTTGTTAATAGCTTTTAAAGCTTTTTGTTTGTCTGTTTCCAGAGATGTCAGCTTGTTGTTGTTTTTTAAGGTTAAGACAATGAAGATACAAAAATTATTTTTTAAAATAAAAAAACCCTCAGTAGTTTTATTTCCTTCTGAAACCTTGTGACTGTAGCTGATCTCTAGTTATTTATCAATTTATAATTTGTTTGCATTGGCTTGGATCTACATAGAGTTCCCCTATGTAGAGTTCAGTGAGAGATTTCACTTTCTTGGGTTCCATGATCACTGCAGATGGTGACAGCAGTCACGAAATTAGAAGACGCCTGCTTCTTGGGAGAAAAGCAATGACAAACCTAGACAGCATCTTAAAAAGCAAAGACATCACCTTGCCGACAAAGGTCCATATCGTTAAAGCTATGGTTTTCCCAGTAGTAATGTATGGAAGTGAGAGCTGGACCATAAAGAAGGCTGATCACCGAAGAATTGATGCTTTTGAATTATGGTGCTGGAGGAGACTCTTGAGAGTCCCATGGACTGCAAGAAGATCAAACCTATCCATTCTTAAAGAAATCAGCCCTGAGTGCTCACTAGAAGGACAGGTCCTGAAGTTGAGGCTCCAGTACTTTGGCCACCTCATGAGAAGAGAAGACTCCCTAGAAAAGACCCTGATGTTGGGAAAGATTGAGGGCACAAGGAGAAGGGGACGACAGAGGATGAGATGGTTGGACAGTGTTCTCGAAGTGCCTAGCATGAGTTTGGCCAAACTGTGAGAGGCAGTGAAGGATAGGCGTGCCTGGCATGCCTGGCGTGCTCTGGTCCATGGAGTCACGAAGAGTCGGACACGATTGAACGACTGAACAACAACAAATGTAGAGTTCTGTTCACAGGACACTCCTGGGACATAGGGGAGAGAAGATTTCCATTGATTCTTCCTTCCCTTACCAGCCTCTGAAAAGCTGCTCTGGGGGGCTGGTGGCTGTTCCAGAACTCTGGAGTCCCCAAGGTTTAGGATTGAGATCTGTGCTTTTTAACTTGTTCATACATGATCTAGAGTTAGTGGTGAATAGTAAGGTAAGCAGAGTTTGTTGATGAAACTACATTGCTCAGCATTGTTAAAGCAAAAAGGGATTGTAAGAACTTCAAAAGGACTTCTCCAGACCGAATGAATCGGTGATAAAATGGCAAATGCAATCCAATGTAAACAAGTGTAAAGTTATGTATCTCAGGGAAAAAAATAAAAATATTAATTTCGCATATACTGTCATAAAGTCTGAACTACTGGGGACTGACTAGGAACTGGATAGCTTGATGAAGATGTCGAGCCAGTGTGTGGCACCTGTCAAAACCATGAATTCCATTTTAGGGACCATTAGGAAAGGAACTGAAAATAAAACTGCTAATATAATAATGCCATTATAAAAATATGTGGTGTTATCGCATGTGGACAGTTCTGGACACCTCAGCCCAAATAGGATAGAATCAGAAGGGCTTCACAAAAGGGCAAGCAAAATGATCAAGAGGATGCAGCAACCCCACTTTGGGGTAGTGTTACAACATGTGCAGCTTTTTAGTATAGAAAAAGGTTGAGCAAGAGACAATATGAGTGTATATGCATAGAATGGAGAAAGTGGATTTTTAAAAAATCATTTAACAAGATTTATATACTGCTTGACTGTAAGAAAACCTCTAAGGGCTTACGAAAGTATAAAATATAACATCTAAATTCTCAATTAAAAAATATTTTTAAACGGAATTTTAAAAATAAACATGCAAAAAATTATTAAAAGCAACAGTAGCTAAAAAGAGAGAAAACACATGTAACTTCTCCCATGTTTTAAGAAGGCCCTGAAAAGAATACAGCAAAGGTTTGCATGATGTCAATAGGCAGCGAGTCCCAAAGTACAGGTGCTGCCACACTAAAACATTTCTTACAAGTATGGAAAGAATATCATTTGGCAGCTGTAACTGTGCTAGTTCCACAAATTGAAGCGGCTGAGTAGGCATACATGAGTCAAAGTGATCTTGTCCCGGATACTATTAGCCCAAAGGTGAAAACAAGAAGAAATACCAACTAAAGAAGAGGGGCAAGAGAAACTGATGAACTATGCCGAGATGGCAAGACTAACAGGGAAAATTCGGAACCAGAAGGACCAGACTTTCCTAAAGGAATGGAATAAGTTTTCGATATATCTGGAAAGCAGTTGTAATCAATTGACATCGCTTGTAGGGTTAAAAGAAGTTTTGTAAGGAGTAATTTATAAATTATTGTGAAAAGAATTAAGAATAGATATATTGGAAATTTGAGTTTATAGCAATAATTATAGTAACAAAATGCATAATTAGAAAGACTTTAGAAAACCATCAGTCGAGGCTGAAGGAAGTCTTAGGCTGTGACAGCCCAAAATTTTGAAATGATGTTTAAAAGGATGTTATGTTGGAAAATATGTGTAAAAACCAATAAAAATATTTTTAAAAACAACAACAAAGTGATCTTGTCCCAGTAGCAAATGGGCAACCAATGCAGATCTCTGATTAGATGCAACACTCTAACTGAGCTTCCGGATCAAGCACAAAGGGAAGCCCCACTCAGAGTGTGTTGCAGTAGCCCAATCCTGAAGTCACAAGTGCCAGAACTACCTAAAAAAAAAAAAAAAAAAAAAGTTTCCCTCCCTCTTTTATAACATGGACATCCAATTCATAGACATCCAGTGAAGATGAATGCTGGATGATTCAGGACTGATGAAAGTACACCCCCCCCCAAACAGGCATAGTTGAACCATGGAATTTGCTTCCACAAGAGGGAGCGAAGGCCACAACCCTGGATGGCTTTTAAAGAAGATTAAACCAATTCGTGGAAGATAATGCTACCAGTGGCTACTAACCAGATATGCTCTACCTCCACTGTCAGAGGCAGTATGTTTCTGAATACCAATAGCTGGAAAAAGCAGGAAGATTGATCAGGCCCTGTTTGTGGGCTTCCCACAGGCATCTAGCTGGCCGCTATGAGAACAGGATGTTGACTTGCAGTTACTTGCAGTTATTTGAATCTTTGGTTCCAATCCAAAAGTCTTACATGCTACAATGTGGACATACAGCCACATGCGTGTCTAAGCTTCCATGATACTGCCACAGAAGTCAATGGGAAAGCTGTTCCATGCAACCAGATTACTTGGAATCTGAAACCAGTTTTCTCCAGTCCAACTTATTACTAAAACTTACAGTTTAAATAAGGAAATAAAAGAGATGTAGACCCTGAAATATGATACTCTAAATCTTAAGCAGTTTTTAAACATATTACAATTAGAATGAACTTGTGCTAAAATAGCGTTAAAATCAAATGCTAACAGCCACATTAAAAGTAGTTTCCTCTGTGTGTGTGTCTGTCTGTCCGTCTGTCTGTCTGTCTGTTACTTAGTGTGTATTGACTTTAGAGTGACACTTTAAATGGGAGCAGTCTAAACAAAGTAGCAGGGAAAGCATTAAGCCAAAGAAAATGGGATTTTGATTGACATGCACAAGTGTGACTCAGGTGCTAATTACCACAGAAAAACATTATACCCTCGCAAACCCTTAAACCTTTTCCCCTCTAAGATGCCATACGCAAAATCAGAGTGGACATCGTAGTAAACAGGATGCCAAAACACCTTGTGCCAGTCAGCCCTGAGCCTTCCAAAACATACTCCGTTACTATCATTCCCTCTATTTCCAATTTAAGCCGTTGCATTTTCCTGCATATGTAGACAAACGGCATCACCACAGAGAACTGATGACTGGAAAGAAGAATGGAATGGAATGGAGTGGCCATAAAAGGAGGCAGATGGAAGAGACACACAAGTACAGGGGTGTCAACTTGAATAAAATATTGCGGGGAGGCAGGCAAGCCCCACCTTGCGTAATTGATCACATGACGCAGTGCACACACACCATTTGAGTGGCAATGCCCATCAATAGAAACAGAATAGGAGAAAACAAATGTTTTGTTGCAAGGTCCCATTTGTTTTCTCCTATTCTGTTCCTATGGTGATTACAGTTGTGCCTAACTGCTTATAAATAGTTACACACACACTGGCAACATTGTGTACTGCCTTGGTTAAAACATCTAGAGACCCGTCTATCATGTGTTTGGCAGGGGAAGGGGAAGGACTGAATCTCAACCTACAGATCACTGTGATTTCAGCAAATACTTAGTATCATCAAATTTAAAAAATAAATGAAAAAATCATTCACAGAGCATCCAATTATATACCAGTACATTGACGGTTCCCAAAGGGTGGCCCGCATACCCCAGGGGGTCCACTTAACCCACCCAGGGGGTCCTTGGCACCATTCACATAACAAAAACTACCCTAGAGATATGAAAAATTCCAAAAGCGAGGGGTCCATGGCTTGACTTTTGAAAAGCAGGGGGTCTGCAGTACTTAGCTAATTGGAGTTATGGCATATGTGTGCATATGGTGGTTTAGTGGTTAAAAAGCACTATGCCCGTTAAATGACAACTCTGAATATTTGTGAAACAGGAATGGGTTTGTTCTCTCTTGTCATAACCACTATTTTAAAACATTCAGCCTTCTCTCAGACCATATGATCCTTCTATCTCCCTGCTCACCCACAATTATGTGCTAGGAGAAGAAACATCCCATTCAGCTTGCATTAACAGCAAGAAATGTGAATAAGCCTTTTTCTCTCTCTTTAAGTGGAAGCAATTTTGGGGTGGGAAGGATAAGATAGCACCAGCAGCAGCAGCAGCGACCTCTTGCTAGAACGGCTAGCAGTTGTCTTTCATCCCTATGCTACCTTGATTCAATTTAAGATGAATGAGCAAGGGCTGGAAAGATACACTAAAAGCCCTCATTAGCCTTCAGAAACAATGAATCACAGATCCAACCAGGAAACAAACAGCTTCTTAATATATCCCATATCATGCAAAAATCTGCATCCAGATGGGTATGTATACCTTTCTATATACAGCATTCAGTTTCCTGTCCACATTGCTGTTTTGTTTTGTTTTTCCAGATTGTAAAATGTTTGCATATGGTCAATGAGATTTAAGTGTGTGTAGAATTCCTAAACTGAATGCAAAAGTCTTAAGCCCTACCTTTCCAGTGAAAAACAGATCGTAATGAAGAACTGAATTTTGCCAATGGAAAAATTATAAACTTCCTTTCCCCTCCTCCAGCTTCTGGAAGCTGGCAGATTGCTTGCAAATTCTATGAATTACAGAGAGCTATTGTTTTTGTTTAGTCATGTCCGACTCTTTGTGACCCCATGGACCAGAGCACACCAGGCACTCCTGTCTTCTACTGCCTCCCGGAGTTTCGTCAAATTCATGTTGGTAGCTTCTATAACACTGTCCAAACATCTCGTCCTCTGTTGTCCCCTTCTCCTTGTGCCCTCAATCTTTCTCAGCATCAGGGTCTTTTCCAGGGAGTCTTCTCTTCTCATGAGGTGGCCAAAGTACTGGAGCTTCAGCTTCAGGTTCTGTCCTTCCAGTGAGCACAGGGCTGATTTCCTTCAGAATGGATAGGTTTGGTCTTCTTGCAGTCTATGGGACTACAAACATGCAAACCCTTTAGATGTGTCACTTCATTATCTCAGAGCCAAACCAGATGTGATGATAAAACACAACATTTTGGGTGACCTCCTCTCCATGCTCATGGTAGCGCTCTGCATCATATCCCATTCTGTTCCAGAGGGTTCTCCAACCCCCAGGAACAGCTTTTCAGGGTGAGTGCTGAAATGGGTTGGAGACAGCACGCCTTTTCAATAACATGGATCTACCAAATGGATTCAGTAAAGCTCTTCTGCTTGCAGCAGTACTAGCACTTGAAAATGTTTTAAGAATTTCTGGTTGATTTGGGCCAGAACATTCTGAGCTTTATGTCAACTGTGTCTAAGTGAATATGAACAGCTGCAATGTGGTTTGACGGTCCACTGCAGTAACACTTTCACATGGCTTGAAGTTCGAATAAAAAGGAATGGTCTTTCATGTGGTTTACTGGAGATGTCATAGCAAAAATGAAAGTGGCACAGATGATGTTCTTGTTCAGCACAAAAAAAACCACTACAGGTCGAAGCCGCATATAACCATATTAACGAATGGCATGGATCTAATGGCAGGAAGAGGAGCACGTATGTGTGTATTATAACTTGTTAATACAAAAATTATTTGCCCCATTTTGCCTTTTTTGCTTTCTGAGTTGATTTGTATTTTAATATAGATGCTCTGAATAGAGTTCAATGGGCAACCTTCTCGTTCCCCCTCACAATTTTTGGTCATTCTTAACCAAGGCTATATTTTGATTTGGGCAAGCATGAAATGTCTGGCAAGACTTGCTTTGCCCTGTGACACAAGCTAAAAAACAAACCAGAAAACTTGTGAGAAATCCTTGACTGGAGATCCTGATGCTTACTTTTTCATTTCTTTTTTGTCAAAAGAACCATGTGCCCTCCAAACTGGGTCAGGACTATGGTGCTGGGGAGAAATTTTAACTGTTTCCCTCCAGACCACTTTCCACACAAGTACTTCAGGGGGCATAAGAAAAATGGCACAGTGGGAAAGGATTAACCCTATTCACCATGCCATGGTCCTTATCTAATTCATCACCTACCTCAGCACAGTGATGTGAAGAAAAAGAGAAGTTACAGGAGACCCAGTCAGGTCTCTCTCATCTACTTTGCTTCTAAAATGTAGGCTAAGGGTGTCTCTAGCCCCCCTCTTCCTCCAATGAACAGTGATTTGGGCAGGGTTTTCCCATATACTCCCATTTTCTGTGTCTTGGCCCACACACAAATGAGGCGGCCCAAGGAGCGAACTCTAGAAAAATCTCTTAGTATTTGTCATAGCAGGTGTTAATGAGTCCTTTGCTTGCCACTCAGCTCAGGAGAAAGAGCCTGAGGAGCGTTAATAGCAGTGAATAGAGAATCCACAAGATCTAGTGCTATTCCAGAGGACAGTGGTGACTACACAGTGGGCAGGAAAGGAATGGGGATTTCAAGAAGCTTTGTAGCTAATTTGTAGAGTTATCATTGTAAGTAGGATAGAAGTAAAAAATCTTTTTTTTGTTTGATAGTGGTAAGCAATGGTTGATTTAAGAAGTATAATGTCAAGATATAAATTAGAAAGCCATGTGAAGGGGTTGAGGGAAGTCATGGCTTGCTAGCCAAAGATGAATGTAAGAATTTTTTGTTTGAATGTGGTATCAATTGTAGTTTAATATAAAAAAATAAAAATTATATCAAAAAAATAAAGGAAAGGAATGGGGAGTCCTGTAACACAAGTGGAAGTCTGTTCCACTTGCATAACGGCAGCACGGCACTGGACACAAGTCCAAGGCGGCAACACTTCTAAATTACTCAATCCGTAGCAATCTTCAAAACCAGTAATGCTTAAATTCTACATTTTGTAACTTTGTTTCTATGGTAACGTCTGCATGCATCAGAATAAATGTATTATATCAAAAGCATCAGCTACCTAAATGCTGCAGAATAAAGGAAATATAATAATGAAAAAATCTAGTCAATGGTGAAAGAGAATATATGCGGTGCTCTTAGCTAAAATCTGAAAGGCTTTCTCCTTTCTGGCAACTTTCTTTTTCCATGTATATGATTTTCTAGTGGGTGAGGGTTTCACAAAGCATGTTTCTTGTAGCAGAGGCCTCAAATGGATCATTTGCAGCTTCACAACATGCCTTGTGGAGTCATTACAGCATCTTTCTTCAAGGCACATCTTCAAAGCTACCACAAAGCAAATGACTGCTCTCCATCTTGTTCTATAAATGAAGAACTCACTCCTAGTTTTATAGCAAGCACTCTTTCCTAGTGCAAGGCCAGCTAATTTGGTTTGGGGGAAGGGAGGTTGTGTCTGTGATTGACTGGCATAAACTATGTGAACAGATTTGAGATCCCTATTATCTAATGTAGAGCTAAACTTTGACCTCTCATTTTAGCATCTTTTAAGACATTTTACAACTCTCAGGGAAATGATCAACACACCTAACAATCTTTAATCAATAGATAACAGAAAATTGAAAAGAGCTATGCAATTATAAGCTTCCTTCATTGTCTGTTTTTTAAAATTATTATTATTTAAATCAGAATCATCACCCATCAGCATTATACCAAGGAAACCAAAAGTTCTTAATAATCTGGTAGGGAATTTACATTGAACAATTTTCCTTAACTCTCCTCTTCCACGTCCCAAATAATAATGAGATATGGCTTTGGTTAATGAAACGTTTTACGAAATGTCAGTGCTCATTAATGGAGACACAAATGGGAAAAAGAAATAGCAGGCTGGATCCCACACAAAATGCTATGTAGTACCATCAATTGACAAGTCCTGTACATCAGTGATTGAACATTTGAATGGGTTATTTAAGAACAAGCTATTTATATATTTTTGTGACAATGTACTGATGCTCTTTCTATAATTTTTGGTAGGGCCAGCTATGGAATCTGGAATCAAATGAATGCCATAAATGTAACATAACAGTAGGAATTAAGGAACATATGGATCAACATCCTAATACGAGCAACTGTTGTAGATCAAGGACAGATTCACATGAATTAGTATCAAATCCAGGCTTTGAAAGTCCGTATTTGGGTGACTTATGTTAGTGTCTGGTTCTCAGTGGTATTTCCAAGAGCTACTTCAAATGTTCAGGCACCTGCATTTTACATTCCTTTCATGCACCCACAAGGAGCACATGGCGGTTCCTTGCTTGAAGATACCTCCCATGTCAAATTCTTCTCTAAGAAGAGGTTAAATAAACCTGTTTCCATATACTCAGAGCTCAATAGTTCTGAAACACACAAAATGTAGAGCAGCCCTCCTAATCTGAAGCCCTCCTTTTGGATTACAACTCCCATCAGACCTAGTCAGCATGACCAAAGGTTTACGATAACGGCAGGTTAGTCCACCAACTGGAGGGCACCAAGTAGGGGAAGGCAGCTATATAAACAGGTAGGGGTTACCCTTGCTAAGCTGCCCAACATGAATATTTGTCACACTCCGCTTGTTTTCTCATTCTCTACTATTTCAGTTCATTTTATATTTAATTATATCATTTCATTTACTGTTGAAGAAGTTCTTACTAGCAGAAAGCCTCTACATCTTTATATGAAACATTAAATGATTTATTATTCTAACCATAATTTTGTTTGCAAATCACTGAGATTTAATCACCCACATTTCTTTATTTTGTATTTTATTTTAAGATAAATGTGTCAAAAGTGTCAAAAGGTTCTCTAAGAAAATGTACACTCTTTACTCCCACAGACTTTTAGTTCTACACATTTAGACCAGACCAGATGGGACAGAGAAAATTATTCCAATCATAACTAGAAAATTATTAATTAGGAGAGACTCTTCCTCGACCCTGACATCCGAGCAGGAATAATTTTTTTGAAAGTGACATTTGTTTAACTTACATTTAGATTTTGCATTTTGTTAAACCCTTTTAAATTTATTTTAGTTAAGAAAAGCATTGATGGTTTCTTTTCATCAAATGTTATCTTGTTGTGTTCACCTGTAAATGCTACCTCTTCTTTCTTCAGACTTCTCCACATAATACACATAATAACCAGAGCTACAGATATGTTGCTAAACAGAATTCTTAGCTTACATGTGCACCATATGGTTATGTGTGTATGATATGCCTCTGAATTTATTAAGAACAGCTGGCACAGCATGTCCCACATGGTTGGAGCATATCTGCACCACAAACTTATATTACTCTTAGACCAGTGTTGCTATTATAGTTTTCCCCCAGAGAAGACTGGAAATTGCGCTTCAGAAAGGTCAGTGTCAATTTGCTGCTAGGGAGTCCCTGATCCCTTCCATACAACAACAGTTCACTAGGTTTCCTTGAGAGAATGAATAAGGTTGTGATCTGAGCCCCTTTCAGGGGTTAATTCTGCGAAAAATGAATGTGTATGAGGCAGCAGGCTTCAACCTTACTCTATAAACATTTATTAAAGCCTGCTGCCAAGATGTTCTACCCTCCCCCTGCCACCCCACATATATATTTTTTGCCATGCACTGAATGTATGAAAAGAGCTCCTGACTTGCCCATGGGAATTCAAAATGGAATCCCGTCAACAATTATTTGGAACTGAGGTACCCAAGTTATAAGTACCCATGCTTGTCCTAGATGGGCCTCTCCATATCAAGCTCCTTCCATTTCCTGAAACCCAAAAAGGTTTTATTTTAGAAAAGGGGAGATGGAATGGCAGTTAGCAGAAAGCTCCCTCAACAAGGAAAGCCTTGGTGGAAAACATCGTGCAAAGTGAAGGGATTCATTTTTTTTTAAGCATGGGGGAAATAGAGTGTCAGCATTTGAGCAACATCTCATCAGGAAGAGGTGCCACACTATGCTGCTTGAAAGGCTCAGGGCAGAACCTCACAGAAAATATCAGAAAATAAAACCAGATTGACCCTAACAGATTTCTGCAGTCACCATTACAAAGTTCAACAAAGCAAAATATGGCTTCTCATTCAGCTGTTGCAACACAAGCATCTTAGTTCACGCTCAGGAACAGCCTGTTGAGGTAAGCTAGCATACACCAGTTGTTCATGAATCTACTCACCCTCTGGCCTTCTTTCCCAGGTGGCCCCTGAGGACCTTCTATTCCTGGCACACCCTGTAAATATACATAGTTTAGAACATTTCTCATTAATATTGCTCTGTTGTACTATGGAATTCAAAATGTTAGTGAGAAAGACTTCACTAACGTTTAATCAACCAACTTTCCCTGTCCAATATCCATATATTGGTTCATATCTACTTATGGGTAGAGCTGCAAAATGTTAAATGTGTGAAAAGGTACCAGTACATAGAAAGCTGCAGCTGCAATGGAAAAGGCTGCTGGGTTAAAATTGCTGCAGTTCTGATCCTGCATCGCTTATGCGATCTAGAAAGACAATGCACTAGAGAAAACTGCAAATGTTGAAAAGATGACGATGAACTTATTTTACTAATAAATGGCAGCCTCAACATCTGATCACTCCACACACTGTTTTCTAGACAGTGACATTATTATTATACACTCTCCTCTTTCTCAAATGGTGAGAAGTCAAAGGGCAGAGGTAAAAGATTTTGTTTCCTTTGAATTACTTAGCACTAGATATTTGTAGTGTGTTCAAATATGCAAGCAGTGAATAATGGAGGCAAGCAGAAGCTCCTACAGGAGGGAGTAAAATGGCCAACTTCACATCAGATCCCTAGAGAGAGTTCCTATGTACTCTTAGGAACTTCCGCATCAGCCAGCTCAGAACCATCTTTTCCCATCTGTCCCAGAATTCAAGTGGCAAAACAGTTTTTAGTTGTCTCTCTTGGCATTTTCAGACATTTAGTGTGTGAGTACACTGAATGGACATGAGTAGGAACAACAGAAAGCCCCACTCACTATGCCTGTTCAGTTTACTGTCTGAAAAAACCCTATATCCATGCAAAGCCAAAATTCATAATGTTTACTCAAATGGGAACCGTATAAGCTTTGTTTTTATGGCACCCACAGAAGCCTTCATCGGTACCCCCAGCAGGGGCCCCAGACTCTGATTCTTTTTTAAAAAAAAACCAAATCAAGTCTCTAGCCCTCATAGGAAGTTATGAAGCAAAATGTGCAGGTACTCTTCAAAGCAATTTATCTGAAATAACCTAGCCTGTCTGTTCCCATCTGCCAGTGTTTTTAGCCAATGAGTGAAGTGAGAGTTGAGATTATAAGTGAGTTTGGACACCAAGCAGTAAGAATCCCTGGGGTCACATCTGAATCAGGAATCATAGTTTGTTTCATTCCAACAAAACATTACCAGTAAGCCCAAGAACAAAACCTTGGCTATAAATCATGATTTCTTGGGAGTGGAACAAATCACAAACCCTAGTGCAGACATAACACTAAACCAGGGATTGCAGTTTCATTCCTTCCAAAACTAGTGGTGGACAGGGGGGCACATTCAAGGTAAGCCATTAACTATGCTTTACTATGACATGCAACCTGAATCGATGTCTTTAGGTCTCCACCTAAACTCATACATTAGTTTTATAAAATCCCTTTGCAATGGAATGGGAAAGTAATCATGGCTAGCTCACCCCACTGATTTTCATGGGACTTGATTTAAACTCAGCTATTGTTCTCTGAATTTTAGAATTTATTCCCATGTTCTAGAACAGGAATAAAGAAAATTATGTTCAGTGGTGAAGGCAATAAAAATTGAAAAGAATATGGGAGATACTAAAACTGCTAGATTACATGCCTCAAAGGGAAGGTACTGCTTGATTAAATTAATACTGTGAATCATTTTATATAAAATTTAATCACTTCAAGGCATTCCCTCTTGCCCCTTTAAAAAAAAACCCACCATTCTTCCTGCCAGAATCGAAAGACCCAAGAATATTATTCATACCTTATTAATTAATCACAAGGTATTTCTTTTGTTGCATTTATGTGAAATGTTAATAAGCTGAGGTCATGAAGACTTTTCTGAACCACTGTGGCCAAAATTGCTACTATTAGTTATTACATAGCTGTAAGCTAAAATTAAATGACATCTTTATAATGTGATAATGTATGTATAACATGTTCAGAGGAATAAAGTACTGGATAAAGTCAGGATGCATTGTGTTATGTATAAAGAAAACAAAACATATTATACCAAATCCAACAAACAGATTTTCTACTTTTCATTGTTCTACTAAGAGTTTGAGGGTGAATATGAAAGGTTGTATCTAAATAAGTTAGAGTAGACCCACTGAAATTCATGGATCAAAATTAAGTCTTAGTGATTTCTATGGGTCTGAGTTCAACAAATGTTGACTACAACCTAGTGTTCAAGGGTGTGTCAGAGCTTCCTTATTTGCCTGTATATGTAGATCAGGTCACAGTCAGACAATCACAAACTATTAAACCATCTCAGTCCTTTGACACCCGATATGTAAATTTTCAGAATCCACACTATTTTTGTGACTGCATTTTTGTAAGTTTTTAAAACTTTTTTTATGTTGTATTTTAAATTGTTAGGGCCTTAGAATGAAATGTGAATAGTAAATAAATAAATAAATAAACAACAACAACAACAGTAATGGAGATCTGCATTTTCTCATAGGTAATGTGGCTGGGTTGTGGTGATATTGAAAGAAAATGCAAGGAAGGAAGTACTGGTAGAACAGGAAGATATTAACAGTTAAACTTTTAAGTATTCTCATTTTTTCTTTGTGCTTGCAGTGGTACTTACATCTATTTTATTCTAAGGGGGGGTTCACGATCTTTCAGTTTAAAAGACTGCACTATTAACACACAAGAGCTTACTATGCGAAACATCCCAACTATATCATTTAAAGTCTTGAAGGGGGGTTGCATTGCTGCATCGCAATGAAGTGCATTAGGAATGGAAAGAAATTGAATGATTTTACATCATTATCCTAATGAAAAATATAATATCATTTTTGTGTCAATTGCAGAGTCTGCAGGGTTGTTGTTTTCCAAAACATAAATCTCCTCAGGGGGCCAAAAAAAAACCACATATATTACTCAAGCTTTCCTGCATAACTGTGCAAGGGAGATAAAAATAGCCTAAAATGACAGCAACATATTCTGATTCTCTTGACAGGTTTACCTTGACAAGATACTCCCACTGCATGCAAATAAAATTAAACAAGATTAAAAATCCAAGAGCACAGTACAGCACAACCTGCCCTGCGTGCGGGAAGGAAACTCTGCTCTTATTCTCCAATACTGGAAGCATGTGACCAAAGTTGCAGACAGTCAGCTGCAACTCTGTTCTTTAAATTATTGGATCAAACAGCAACTATACTGGTATAAATGCTATGTGCAGAAAGATCCTTATACACTTCTATCATGTCCCCGTTTACTCATCTTTTGTTCTAAGTTAAAAGCCCCAAATGTTGCAACCACGTTTATAGGGAATTGTTCCAGCCCCATGATCGTTTTGGTTGCAAAATGGTAGCCACTGTTGTCTACAGCAGTATAATCTGCAGCTTTAGAGCTTTATACAATGTGTACTCTGTATGTCACTTGTTTGCTGAATTTGTATCTGAAAGTGACCACAGAACGTGTCCAGGCCTGGGTGACCAGCTTCCTCATTCTGTTTGCTTTGCGCTGAACATGTTATCTGATGCTTCATTTGACAAGGCCCCAAGGAGTACGGAGCCAGCATTCCAAGTATCTGTTTAGTAAGCAAATCTTAGGTGCTTCTGCTTGTGACTGACTTAACCCTTGGCTTCTGTGTAAACATTTGGTGCCATCTGGATGAGTATTTTATAACTCTGCAAAGGGATAGGCCCACAGGAACGTAGAGACGGACGCTCATTTTCCTGGGGAACTAAAAGCTACGGATCAAATGTCAAGAGGAATAGTTTTCATATACTTTACAAGAGAGATCACTGTACCACCTTCCTTCACCTGTCACTCTTGTGACATGACATGCACAGGCTTAAGCTCTCGATGCCAGAAAGGAGAGGGGAGCTTAGCCAACTGTGTCATTTCGGAGAAAAGTCTCTGACTTCTTTTGCCTTATTCAGCACCTTGACAAAACTATGAAGATAATGCTGTCATGTCTGGTGTTCAATCACTGGACGGGCCTAGTGATAAACATTCAGTATCTTAGACATGAAAACGATTCCTATGCAGTCCTCAGTAAATTAGGCTGCCATTCCATTTGATTCAATGGGACTTACATCCAAGTAGACATGTCTAGAACTGTGGTGTTAAATCCTCTTAATGTTGGGTAAATAATCTAGCTCATATGATGAGGTTAAAAATTCAAGTTTTAAATTAATGCTTTTAAAACAACATACTATAATGTATAAATAATGTATTATTAAAGGTAATTATTATTCAGCATCTCCTTGGTAGCCCAATTCAAAATACATTTTATTGGAAATAAATCCAACTGATTTCCCCCCCCCCTTAACACCCCCAAAAAGAGGTCTTAATCCACATTTTTTAAAAATATATAGTGGGCTTGACCCAGAAATCCCAGGTAATTTATATGCCAGTTATGCAAATACCTTGGTTAATATAGTGATGCTGACGTGTAGAAACACAAGTGTGACTGGGGTGTTAAATTATAAGTCCTGTATAGGTAACATGCTGCTTCTTAAGCATTAAAAAGGAAGAGTACTAGGCTAACTCCGTATGAAAGTTTCCTGGCTGTGATTATAAGTGAAGGTTGAACTACCGGTAAGCTCATTCAAACTAGCAGCTGCAAGTGCAGGGACAGGGGACAAATTTGATTACATTCACATTTAAAGCTTAATTTGCACATTTTGAAACAAAATGTGGAGCACAGCCATCCTTCAAAAATCCTACTTATCAGAATTTTTGCAACACAGTTCTCCAACCTATGTTCATAAAAAAGGATGTTGGGAGAAAACCCATATAAAATGAATATATTTGTGAAAATAACATACAAAAATGCATTTACGAGGATAAATTGCTTGCCAAAAACATGTGTGTTTGTCAAAACCGCAGACAATAATGTGTTAAAATACAGAAACCTGGAGAACTCAATGTAAGAATAGAAAAATGAGAAACTGAGAGAACTGAAACTGACAGATCCTTCCATCCCTAATGTAACATTGGATAATGATTAATTTTTCCTGCTGGGTGTTCTAAATGTAGTTGTAATAATCACTGCCCACTAGTATATGGCTAGTATATGGATGACACACGGCTAGCTCTCTCTCTTCATTTCCAACATGTTATCCTACAGAAGCAGTTGGAGTTCTAAAACAGTGTTTCGGGGCAGTTCTGAATTGGATATGGGTGTGGATGAACAAACTGAAGCTTAATTAGAGATGCCATGAGAAATCTAATAGGCTGCACCAGAAATGAGCATCCCTAATTGAGTCCTTGCAAGTAAGTTCAAATTGAGCAGGGAATGCTTGAATGCCCATCTTTGACACCTCTGCTTCCCCCTTTCCTTACACCCTGAGGGCCCAGTGACTCACATGTGGTAGTGGGGGAGGGGGGGGTCCAAGATGCTCCAGATTCCTGGCAAAGTGCCTATTCCCAATGGGACTAAGATTACAAATCCCAGCTGCCGTAGGAAGAAAATATGGTGCTATTTGCATCAGTTTCCACTAGGGAGAAAGTGCTACAGCTTATCAACCCTTCTTTTCCTATACATGTCCCCGATAGCCTTACAAACACATTGTATGAAAAGAAAGACCACTGCCTCCATAGGTACATCAAGCCAGCAATCTTTTCCTTTGTACAGTTCCCCATGAAGGGACTGCACATTATGACATACATCCACTTTGTGGGAGTGTATTAAAAGACATTTCCCCCCTGTGTGGCTGCAGAGGAGGTATTAGCTGTTCTGAACACCTATAAAATGTTGTTGGAAGGAAGAGGAAGTCTGCAGGTCACCTTGTAAGTGGAGTATGAACCCAGGCACAGATTGGTTAATAGATTATGTGGCTTAATCCACAAATCTATGTTCCATTAATGAGTCTGGGGTGAGCAAAAAGGGTAAGGTTCACTCCAAAACATGGAGAAAACCAGAAATTACTCACTGCTACCTACAATCCTTCAGTTGTCCCACTGAAGACATTGCCAGATATGCAAGGTGGTGAACAAAATGGCAGAATTTGTTAAAGAATGCTTGCATGGCTTTGTTTCATACATTCAGAAGACAAGAAAAGTCTGGGTGGGAAAACACAGTGTGCACAACTAAATATATCTGCTTTTCCTTATACTATTTCAGGATTGAAAATGCTATAATTGCAATAGTATGTTACAAATCACTGGATGCATATTTTATTTCAGTAAAAGAAGTGAGTAGCTCATTTAACTATCTTATTAATAATCTACTAACAAGTGCAGCATTAGGCAATCCAAAAAATAAACATTGACATGCATGAGAACAATCTCTTCTTGCTTCTTGTCTAGCATACTTACACTAAGGGCAGCTGGTCCTGGAGGTCCCATATCTCCCTATAAAATTAGGCAGAAACCAAAAATCAGTGCTCTTCTCACTCTAAAAAATATTAATTACATTTTAAAAAAAAGTATTTTATTGATTTTTAAAAACAGGAACACGCACACCTGAAAGATGAGTACAGGATTCCATCTTTGAAAGGAAATAAATCCAAAGCTGAACATCATAGCTGGGTGAGGTTTTGAACTAGATCTGCCTGGTATTTGCGACCTGGTGCGGGCTCCCCAGCCTCCAGAGCCATGCCATAGCTACATGGCCGTTGCTCCGTCTCCTGGGCTAGCCACCAAGGCTGCAGGGCTCCCGCCTGGCCCTGGTTCAAATCAGCCAATTGGCAGTAGCCCAAGGGGCGGAGCAAAGGCCAGGTAAGGAGGCTCCATGTAATATGTGTGTGTAGAGGGGAAGGGATCACTTTGTTGGCGTCCATCACTCTTATGGAGGGAGGGAAGATAAATGGATGGCATAAGCTTTTGTGGACCAGATCCCATTTTGTCAGATGACCAAAGCATTCATTGATATATAGAGAGAAGAAAGGAGGAGGGGAAGGGATGTTTTACAAACTGAGAGCAAAGGACCAAACAACTGAGAGTGGTGCAGATGTGTCACATTACTATGCAGAACACAAAGGAATACAAGATCCAATCAGCAGAACACAAATGAATACTAGATCCGATCAGGTGTGACCCATTCCCAACTCCTGGGCGCTGGAGGTGAACAGGCTCAGCAATATGAATTGGGCAGATCAATACCTAAAGAGGGATAATTACAAAATAATTAAACTATTTATAAAATGCTGTAATGTAAAGGTGAGGCAGACGCGCTTGGCTTAGCACACATAATACTTGTCGTTGCAACGCATTTACTTGCTTGCAGGGAAGATGAGTAGAAGCAAGGAGAGAAATGGAGGGGCTGCATTTTTCCAAAGAAATACAAATTGCAGTTCGTGCTCTCCTACAATGTGTGTATTACCAGCACAGCAAATGAGCAACCATTACAGATTTATTTGTTTTTCAATAATCTCTCAGTGATACAGAAATAATTGCATCAAAAACCAGAACAGTGTAATTATATGCATATTAAATTTATGAACAGTGATTGTTCTAAAGCGATTTTTGACCATTTTCCTCATTAAACAAGCCTTGTCTGGATATTCTGGCAAATCATTAGGATTTAGTTATTTGCGTATCCACACACAAATGAATTACCTTTTCTCCCTTTATACCAGCCATTCCAGGATCACCGGGGTCACCTTTCAAACCCTATGGATTAAGCAAAAAACAATATAATAAAGAAATGTACCATTACTTCAGTAATACATGAATGCATGTGCCAGCAAAATAAAGCCTTGAGGCTTCTTTAAAATTGCAACCAGAGCAGTGAAGCATCAAAGAAGAACCAAAGCGCTGTAGCAGGTTGTATGAATTACTTGACATAAATTATGAAATGCATATGGGAATTTTGCAACACTGAAAGACTAACTCACCCCCCCCCTTTCACTTTTGTAACTTTTTTTCTTTCTTTCAACACATTAGCTTATGGAAACAAAGGGGAGCCAATGCACTCCCCACTAAATTTTCAGTTATTTAGAGAAGAGAAGACAATTCATGAAGTATCCAGAATGTGCGAGAGATTCAAAAGCATGCCTGTTTAACAGGAATAGTCTTCTCATTACACTAAAAGACATTTTGAACCAGAGAATAGACTTCTCACATTTGGGGATCAGATATAGACATAAGAGTTATAAATGCAATGTGAAATGTGATAAGATGTAGTAGTACTATTACTAAAATTTGTGTTTCCCCCTTTCTACATAAATATGTTCAAAGCAGCTCATAACAGAACATCAAAAATGCAAATCAATACATCCTTACAATGACAATCAAATACAATTTCATTTTGAAACATGACAATCCAACAAATAATTCATAATATAAACATTATGACATTTAAAGACGCCATAAAACACACTTATCTTTAAATTCATCAATTAATGACATTTCTGTTCAATTAATGTCAACAATATTATTGTTAGCATTAGTATTGGTGGTAAAATAATTTCTATTATGTAATATACTATGGGTCACAGGAATTTATTTCTGGCTAGTCTGGCAGATTATAGTTTTTAGAAAAAAATAAAAACAAATGCAATACAATGAATGAATATATCACCACTGTAGTATCAGCTTAGGTGGCTGAGATTGGCACAGAAAAAAAGTTATACATGTTATTCTATAGGAGAATCATGATTCATGACCCGAAGTCCTCCTTCCCCCTCCTTCAAGGTTTCCTAATACTATAGCTAGTTTTTTGGTAACAGGAAAGCAAATGGCACTAAAATGATAAGCAACATCTGTGCTCTGGGGAGAACAGAAACATTAAATCAGTAAGTATTCAAAATACTCGTATTTGTGCAACTTCACTTCCTGCAAAAATTACATTAATTCACCATCTGGAAGAAAGATCATTTAGAGCTATATGAGCATTTAAGTATCCACTTTGGATTAAATGGTGGATGTTGTCAATAATTCTGATTTAGCTTTGATGCGGCCTTTATTATGCATGCCAGCAACAGAAGAGTTAAATCTGAAATAGTCTTTGATTTATCAAAAAGAGACAGGCCAAGCAAAGGAAAAAGAAAGTGAGAGGAAGGCTTCTCTATGGCTTATTAATGCCTGTGCATGAAATGGTATAAATGCAAATCATGATAATCTGATTTCTGAATGAATGTTTAAGGTTTCTGAATTGCTATGGCGTGAAAGTGGAATTGGTTTAGGTGGTAACTTTAGAACACAAATGGAATAATATATTTCACCAAAGAAATCACTTCTGTGACTGTATTTACAGGAGAGATGGAACTGAGAAACATATGCTATGGCGTAATAATTCCACATGCTCAATAAATCCATAAACCTCACTCACTCCTAACTGGTGTGTACATAAAGGTAAAGGTAAAGGGACCCCTGACCATTAGGTCCAGTCATGTCCAACTCTGGGGTTGTGGTGCTCATCTCGCGTTACTGGCCAAGGGAGCCGGCGTACAGCTTCCGGGTCATGTGGCCAGCATGACAGAGCCGCTTCTGGTGAACCAGAGCAGCGCAAGGAAACGCTGTTTACCTTCCCGCTGGAGCGGTACCTATTTATCTACTTGCACTTTGATGTGCTTTCGAACTGCTAGGTGGGCAGGAGCTGGGACTGAGCAACAGGAGCTCACCCCGTCGCGGGGATTCGAACCACCGACCTTCTGATCAGCAAGCCCTAGGCTCTGTGCTTTAACCCACAGCGCCACCTGCGTATGTACCTAGCATGATGCTATTTAGAACTCTGTTGCTTAATTTGCAAAATGAGTGAGGTTGAACCAGGCCAACATTTGTCTGCCCTTATTTGAATGTAACTATCTTCTCCCAGGAGTCTTTTCCCAGGATGGGAAAATGGGAAGATAGGAACTAGTAGATACAGTCTGGCTACATAGAAGAGGCCTCATGAACTTGACTCCTAGGAAGGTTGCCATCAGCAATAGTAGTTTGCAAGTAGTAAGCTGAAAAACCTGTATCAGGTTAGATGCGTGCCCTGCTATGATGGATCATTCTGAACCCTGTTGGAATGTTCCATCGCTGCTGAGTCAGAATTGACAGCTCATCATTCTCCACCACAACCAGGATGAGGTGGTTAGGTCCTCTCTGTGCCAAGAGCTAGAACTGTACAAGTGTAGAAACTTTGGCCATTTGCAGTTTGACTGATGCTGCACTTAGTCTGAGGTTCTGGAAGTGATAGTGAGGAACATACCCTATCGTGAAATCTGTGCTTGGTGCGACACAGCAGAACACAATGTTGCTGACTGTGGGTTCCATTCATGTGCATAGCAGGCATGATACCAAGGTCACAGCAAAGATAGCAGCTTTAGTAGAATTAGCATACCAGCATTAGGAGCTGACGAGCATTGTGGCTGAAAGGGTGAGGTGCTACCATTGCCTCCTATGACTGTTCCCTTGCTGGCAGCAGCCTTTTAAGTTCAAGTTAGGGTGTCAACTGAACATTCTCCTTGCTGAAAATAGCATGTATCTGAGTCATTAAAGAACTTTAGCGCTCTGGCTTCCGTCTAAGATCTAGAACCTTCTCTCATTTGGGCCTGCACGTACATGTTCCCAAATGTGAAATTGCACAGGGGGAAATTTAAGATTATTATGCTACATTTCATATTTGAGCTCAAAGTACAGAACAGACATGTAGTGCACTAATTGAGAATGGAGCACAAAATTAAAAATAGCACTTCCCCCCTTTAAAATTCCATTCAACACATGGGTATAATCATTTCCTGGCCAATGCTCTCCTGTATTCTAAATAGTCATGTAGTTAACCATGGCTATCTTTACTCATATGCACCCTTCTCAAATGATGTGCTACGTGTGCCACGACATTGAACCCAAACACAAAGTGACAGTATGAAGACATCTATAAACATACAACTTTACCATACACACACACACACACACACACACACACACCAGCTGTGAGACGGGTTTGGAAAACTGGTGTTAAAGCTAATTGGTTCAATTGCCTTCCTAACAAGAATGTACTTTTAAAAATATACAAAAAGGTTGCATACAAAGTAAAGACAGCTAGAATTTCAAAGATGGTAATCATGTCAGTTAGCATAGCCCTGTGACCTGCTTTTCAAATTAGATTTTTTTTAACCCTACCTTATGCTGGTTTCCTGACTATAAGCTGTTTTTAGAGAAGTCACTACACAAGGTGATAAGACAGCCTGGAGTGACATCCTGTTAACCCATTACCCTTTTATTGCTCCATAAATGCTTGCTGTTTTTCTTCTTCTGTTCTTTCAAAAGCTTTTCATTCTTATACAGCTTTTTCATTCTTATACCAAACAGCACTGATAATTGTGAAAAGAAAGAAAAATGCTCATTTTGTGAAGAAAATGGAGAAAAGACTAACCAATGCAGAAAGGCATTCTAAGAAAAATGTGCCTGCTTTAGTACCAAGGGAACTAAAAATATGATAGCAAAAAAGCAAAGTAAACAGCAAAAAACCCAAAACTCTCCATGCACAGGAATATAATCAACTGCTAAGAAAATCAATGCAATCAGGATGTGCACTTGGGTTAAGGCCTGTGTGGCGTTTTCTTCTATTACTTTGGGGGTGTTTTTTCGGGGTGTGTGTGTGTGTGGATTTTATTGTGCTAGCCAAAGGCCATGTTGTTGTTGTTGTTGTTTATTCGTTTAGTCATGTCTGACTCTTTGTGACCCCATGGACCAGAGCACGCCAGGCACTCCTGTCTTCCACTGCCTTCCACAGTTTGGTCAGACTCATGTTGGTAGCTTCGAGAACACTGTCCAACCACCTTGTCCTCTGTCATCCCCTTCTCCTTGTGCCCTCAATCTTTCACAACACCAGGGTCTTTGCCAGGGAGTCTTCTCTTCTCATGAGGTGCCCAAAGTATTGGAGCCTCAGCTTCATCTGTCCTTCCAGTGAGCACTCAGGGCTGATTTCCTTAAGAATGAATAGGTTTGATCTTCTTGCAGTCCATGGGACTCTCAAGAGTCTCCTCCAGCACCATAATTCAAAAGCATCAATTCTTCAGCGATCAGCCTTTTTTTTTGGTCCAGCTCTCACTTCCATACATCACTAGTGGGAAAACCATAGCTTTAACTATACAAAACTTTGTCAGCAAGGTGATGTCTCTGCTTTTTAAGATGCTGCCTAGGTTTGTCATTGCTTTTCTCCCAAGAAGCAGGCGTCTTTTAATTTCATGACTGCTGTCACCATCTGCAGTGATCATGGAACCCAAGAAAGTAAAATCTCTCACTGCCTCCATTTCTTCCCCTTCTATTTGCCAGGAGGTGATGGGACCAGTGGCCATGATCTTAGTTTTTTTGATGTTGAGCTTCAGACCATATTTTGCGCTCTCCTCTTTTATTTATTTTATTAAGGATTTTCTTGTTTTACAAAGGTATATGCAATGTCTCTCTCGTATTTTTCCATGCGGCATTTTTATACATCAGTTTCATTTGTTGAGACATTAGGGAGGAAGGGGGGGAGAGAGGTGGGTGGGGTGGGGTGGGGTTGTTTCTACTTTACTTAATATATGTAGGGTTTGGTGTCAGCGTTGTTTGTGCAGGTTCTCTGTTGTTAGCTTGTGCTCCTTTGATAGTGAGAGAGTTCGGGGTTGGCGTAGGGTGTGATTGTTCATTAGTGGTTGGCTGCGGTGGTCTTTGGTTTCCTGTGTGAGTGGGGTGGGTGAGTGTTTTTGATCAGGCCAGCCATATTGATTTGTATGCTGTCGGTAGATTTTTGTCATTGTCTTTTTGGGCTGCGTGTGTGATGAAGGGGAACCATACTGAGGTGAAGTCGTCTTCTTCTGTTTGTCCCCCTGTCTGTTTCAGCTTACTGGTTAGCTTTTCTAGTAGGCTGTTTCCCATACTACTTGGTACCACAGGTCCATGCTTACTCCTGACAGGTCTCTCCAGTGTCTGGTTATGATGTTTCTGGCTGCCGGGAGTAGGTGGGTTATTAGTTCTTTGTGGTGTAAGTGGGCGTTGTTATCTTGGAAGATGTTTAGTAGGACCAATTCTGGGGTGATTTCTAGCACTTGCTTGGTTATCTTACATATTTCTCATATGGTTGTTGTCCAGAATAGTTGGATTTTAGGGCACTCCCACCACATGTGGAGGTATGTGCCTGTGGAAGTGCACCCTCTCCAGCAGTTAGGTGAGGTTCCTAGGCGTATTAGCGCTAATTTTCTAGGTGTTAGGTACCACCTGTGGGTTAGTCTCAGGGCGAGTTCTTTTCTTTTCATTGATATGGATTTAAAGGGAGGTTTAGACCACATTCTAGTCCATTGGGTGGGGTTGATTTCATATCCTATGGCCTCCTCCCATAGTTTTTTGATTGCATCTAGGGGGTTTGTGGGATTTTTTTAGTAGTAATTTGTATATTGCGGATACCATCCCTCTGCCGTGTCCTTTTGTCATTAGGATGAGATTTTTGAAGGCTGTCAGTGATCTAGTTGCTGCTGATTTTACTGCTGGGTCGCTCTCCTCTTTTATATGCAAAATTCATCATGCGAAAGGCTGGACTGGATGAATCCCAAACCGGAATTATGATTGCCAGAAGAAATATCAACAACCTAAGATATGCTGATGACACAACCTTGATGTCAGAAAGTGAGGAGGAATTAAAGACGACATCTCAGGTACACTTTTCTATTTTCAGCTTGCAAGAAGATAAACTTCCAAAAGCTGAAAAGAGCTTGGAATGTAGAACAGATAGAGTTACACTGGTCCACATGGGGCCTCAATGGAGTGGGTCTGGTGAGATATAATACAAGTACCACAACAAATAAGCCTCATTTCTAGTGGAAAAAGAGAATCTTACCTAACAGGGCACCATGACACAGAATAATGCCTCTCCAGCCTTCTAGCTGTACTCAACCCAAGGGTTAAACGCAAGCACAATCTCCTTACTTGGGAGAAGACCCATGCAACAAACAGGTCCTGCTACACTCTTTTTCAGAGCACAGCAGGAGGGGTGTGTCAAGCATCTTTGCTTATGCCTAGTCATATATTCAAGAACTCTGCTTATGAGCCATTGAACCAGGTGCTCTGTACCGAGAGTTGATGCTGAGACTGTATGCTGATTTTATCAATAAAGTTTGGGGATTTTTCAAGCTAAGAGTCTGAATCAGGCTTCCTCAACCTCGGCCCTCCAGATGTTTTTGGTCTACAACTCCCATGATCCCTAGTTAGCAGGACCAGTGGTCAGGGATGATGGGAATTGTAGTCTCAAAATATCTGGAGGGCCGAGGTTGAGGAAGCCTGGTCTGAATCTTTCATCCAAGGGTGGGAGCCAGGAAAAGTGCAATTGGTGTGTGTGTGTGTGGAGGGGGGAGATACAGAGAAAGAGAGTGACTGTCTGTGTGCAAGGGAGTATATTGTTTTTAAAAATGTGTATCAGGGTTTACTTCAGCATCAGTGGTTTTCTCTTCTCACTGCTGTCAAAATAGCCCAGGCACACTTCCTTTCTCACAGGATACAAAATAATGTTAGGAATATCAGGGAGTGCTAAAACTGGCCCCAGCGGAGAATGTTTTGACACAATCCTCCAAAGATCTCCTGTTTATGTTAAATATGAAAATAGTTGTTTTCAGGTGCATACATTAAAAAAGAAGTTAGGAAGGTAACATAGATTGGATGCCAAGCAAACTGGGAATAGCAAAATGAATGGCATTCATAATCCATATTTATGCTGTTGGCTGGATTTGAAATTGTAGTTCCTGACTGACGTGCTGTGTGTCTCCAGTGTGCTGAATGGTAAAGTGGAAGGTGCGCATGGGGAATTAACAGGCAGTTTTTATATTCAAACCTAGTTCCTTATAAGACTAACTAAATAAGACAGCAAGTACAAACCATCTGATGATGGCAAGGAAGTTAACTATTGGGGATGGACTTTCACTGTTTCAGGCTTATGGCTCCAGAAAGAAACAATTTTTTCACATTAGATAGATGAAAAATTTGTAGAAGCATGGGCAGGAAAAGAAATAAGTGTCAGCCTGGAGGACTTCTTCCGTTTGCAGAAGGGGGGTTGACCAAGCAGAACAGGAGGCAGAAAAGTGATTTTTGCTGATTGTTTTCTCCCCACTGTGGTGCCTCTACCACCTCCCCCATGCTGTTCTGGAGAGTTTTGCCAAACTTTTGGAGCAGATTTGCAGAGACCATAGGAGAGGAGGAGGAATAGGCAAAAATCACTACCCCTCCTTCCGTTAACAGAGACTTCTACTACATCAAAAGTCCCTCTGCAAATAGAAGGCGCCATTAGATAAAACCCACTGAGATTAAACATATGTGTTGGGCGCAGGTAAGTAAGGTAAAGGTAAAGGACCCCTGGACGGTTAAGTCCAGTCAAAGGTAACTATGGAGTGTGGTGCTCATCTCGCTTCAGACCGAGGGAGCCAGTGTTTGTCCACAGACAACTTTTCGGGGCATGTGGCCAGCATGATTAAACCGCTTCTGGTGCAATGGGACACTGTGACGAGTGCCAGAGCTTACAGAAAAGCCGTTGGGCGCAACATAAACTGGAGCCATAACTAACTTTCTGCGCACACCCACCCACTTTTGAGTGTTTGGTCCAGTGCAGCAAACTGATATCCAGTAAGCAGTAGCAGCCAGTATGCTTGGGCAGACCTTCCCAACACTGCTACCAACCCAACACCGCTGTCACCACAGTCCAGCTGGATGTGGCTGGAGAACAGTGACGGCAAGACAGAACTGTGCACATGTACTGGCTGGAGTGCTGGATGGGCTCCATTAGTGCTGGAGTGCTGGACGGGCTCCATTATCCATGCAGTCTCAACATCACCATCACCCTTGCCCCTAACCAAACCCTGTGCAGGTAAGTTGTAGCAACACCAGTGTTAGGGTGGCTCTGTTTCGCCACAGTGGCTGCTGCTGACTGGAAGAGTTAACAGGGTGCCAAAAACACAAAGAGTAGCTATAATATAAATCACTGAGGATAGGTAAAACATCAACTCACATCTCTTCCAGGTGTTCCATCTGTTCCTTGCTCTCCGTTATCTCCTTTTTCACCCTAGGAGGAAAAAACAAGCAATTATTTTAACGTTCTTCGAAAAGCATATCTAAATGGAGATCAATTATGGAAAATTTAAAAGAACAATGACCATTTTCAGTATAACCCATAATTGCATCGGGAAACTATTGCATTTTATTTTATTTATTTATTTTTGCACTAAGTACAGTTGAATTCAGTCACATACAGCAAATTGAAAACGTATAGCATCACAACTCAATGGATTCAGCAAGCTTTAGTAATGTTCAATGGATTCAGTAATGTTTAGTAACAGAATTCAGAACCAGGAAGGAAAATGCTGCGATAAAACTACAGTGAAATTTGCTAACTGAATTTCAGTTAAGAACAGAGAAAATTTCAGATGCAAAATAACTACAATTGGCATTAATTATTCTTGTTTTTCTATCATTTGTTCACATCCTCCATATTATCACCATCCCAGCAACTTTCAACCTGCATCTGACAGAGCAGGCTCCGGTCCATGAAAACTTCTCAGAATAAATTACAGGTAGGTAGCTGTGTTGGTCTGCCATAGTCAAAACAAAATAAAAAATAAAAAAATTCCTTCCAGTAGCACCTTAGAGACCAACTAAGTTTGTTCTTGGTATGAGAACAATACCTGAATATATATATCTGAATACTTCAGGTACCTGAAACTATATATATATATATATCTGAATACTTCAGATACCTGAAACTGAATCTGTATCTGAACAAGTGTGCATGCACACGAAAGCTCATAGCAAGAACAAACTTAGTTGGTCTCTAAGGTGCTACTGGAAGGAGTTTTTTTATTTTTTATTTTGTTCAGAATAAATTAGCTAGACTTTAAAGTGCCACAAAAATTTGTCATTGCTACTATATTATCCTAGCAGCTTCTGCTTAGAAAATACTGGCTTAAATTGCTATGGAGATGTCATCAGAAGTACCACAAACACAAAAACTGGGAACGGATGGTTAGTAGACACAAGCTTTACCTACACAAACAGTATTGCAACTGCAATCGAGCCATTATAGGATCAATCTGTAAATTCCCATTCAAAGAAGATAGTGCAGTAACCAAACCCTATAACAGACGAAGTTGGGTGCTAGGGGGAGCGGGAGATAACAGCCTTGCTGCTGCAGCTTGCCCTGCTGTGGTGGTGGCCCCTTTTTAAAAATCATGGCAGATGTAGAAACCAGGACTGAAGAGTGGGAGTTCTCTTCTTTCAAACAGTGAGCTAAAATTAAAGAGAAATGGCTCTCCTAAATCTTGGGCTATTAATGTGGGGAAAGTGGCAACCGAAAGTGGTGTTTATTTGAAATATGCTTTTAAGTTACCTTACTTCCTCCCCCCCCCACCGCCTTTTAGTATACATTGTATTTTACCATTCTGTTTAGATACTGTTTCATCTTATTGTTATTTTATTATTGGTTTGTGTATAATTGCCTACTGACATTTTGAGGCTTTTCTTTTATGGTCCGTACCTTAGTGGTAGAGTATGTGCTTTGTTTGAAGTTCACAATCCCAGCATCTCTAGGTAGGGATGGAAAAGACTTGCCTGAAACCTTGTAGAGCTGATGTCAGGCAGTGTAGAAAATACTGAGATAGATAGACCAATGGCGTGGCTCAGTACAAGGTAGCTTCCTATGCCTTTGTGAAAGCATCCCCAAACTCGGCCCTCCAGATGTTTTGGGACTACAACTCTCATCATCCCTAGCTAACAGGACCACTGGTCAGGGATGATGGGAATTGTAGTCCCAAAACATCTGGAGGGCCGAGTTTGGGGATGCTTGCCTTTGTGGTTCTGGCTTTTTTTTTTTTTTTTTTTTTTACACTTTTTGTCTTACTGTTTAGCTGTCAATTATTCTTCTTCATATGATTTTGGTTAACAGTCAGAGAACCCCATGAATTTTGCACGGTCACCATATTCCATACAAAAAGGAAAACAACTCGGAAGAAGAACCACACTGTTGTCAAAGGAGAAACTGCTTGTGCCCTAAAGATAATCCATCTTAATGTTACTTGCAAACAGATTTAATAAAAGTTGACAGTCCAATAAACAAACCAAATAAGTTCCAAGCCGCCCTGTTAAAAAAGAAGCAATGCCAGAATATTTCCCATATATGATATAGGAATAGCTTAATTATACAACCTATGTCTAATAAATTCCACAAATTCTACCTCAATCTTTATTAATCTGGTTATTCTTCAGTCAAGCAAACTGATAAATCTTTGAATAACATAAATCTACCAAAACTTCCTCAAGAAGATGCAGAAAGGCTTAAAAGCCCGGCTGCACTATTAGAACTAAAGCAGTAGAATAGCGAAAATATTACTAAAGCACAATGGCTGAATAGCTTCACTAATTTCTATATATTACATATATATTTTACATATAGAAAATGTTATTTTTTTAATTAGAGACTGTTTTAAGTAAGATAAAATGTGTAAAATAAATATATTTGTATTCATATACATTATATTTACCATTAAAAACAACTTGCCTGCTACCTTACTGCAAAGCAACACATGGAAAATGCAAACTGCAGTGGTGAAGCATAAAGCATGTTCAAACCCTTCCCCCAAACACCTTTCTTCTGCTGACTAGTGCCTTCCCACTTACCCTTCAATAGCACTGTGGGTGCATACATATAAGGGAAACATGCTTTTCACTGGAAAAGTGGCAGGTTGTTCCTAAGTCCAAGAAAGAGGAAGGCAGCCTGTTCTAGAGAGGTGGGGGGAGTGTGAGGGTTGGATTTTGCCTGAAGTATCAGGTGCACAGTGGCCTCAGTGCTACAGGATGCCTTTTAACAACTTGCCAGCCACAACTATTCCTGGACAGAGATAGCAATTCAGTCAGTGGCTGCCCTCGGAGCTGGACCTTGAAGATGGTACAGAGACAGCAACAGATGCAAAATACCATGACCATAGTGTTGATGGGCCTTTCTGCAAGGGACCATGGGATGCTAGTCCTGAAAGATGTTCCCTGGCTGCCAATACATCACTGAGCATAATTCAAGGTGCTAATTTTGACATATAATGCCCCCAAAGGCTCAGGACCTGTTTACCTGTAGAAACACCTCTTTCCGTACTGCCCTGCTTGGACTTTGAAATCAGCTGGGGAGGCCCCTCCAATAATCTCTTTGAATGGGGTCAAAGGGGTTATGATCCACCAGAAGGCCTTCTGAGCAGTGGCATCCTGGTTTTGGAACACCCTTTCCTCTAGCGTTAGGCTGGCACTGATTTTATCCATCTTTCGGTGCCAGCTGAACACCTTCCTCTTCATGTAAGGCCTGTGCTGGAACAGATGTGAAAGATATTGGCAGTTTTATCTTCTGTTTCTTCTTTTCTTCTTGTATTTTAAATTGTTGTTGCCTACCTTGGGATAATTTATGATTAAGGGCAGGATAATCATCTTATAAATAAAATAAAATAAAGTGTCAGGCTCACCCTTCTCTATTTCACTACAAATCGCTCTTTTGCAGCAAAGAATGGGTCTGTCAAATTTTATTGCACACATTTGTTTGTAACACTGTTAAGACTCTGGAGGTTTTCATCTTTAGGATCAGTTTAGGTGTGTTCACCTTGGTTTAATGAACTATGGCTTATTCAACCAGAACAAGTATGGTACTCACTGCATCTTCCCCCTGCCTTCTCTCATGCGCTGTTATGAAAGACCTTTGTGGTTTGTTAACCCATAGTTTCCAATTATACCTGAACTTGGAAACTGAAGGTTAATATCAGATATTAAACCACAGTTTCCCAGTTCAGATGTAGCGGAAAACTGTGGTTTAAGAAACCCCCAAAGACTTAAATTATTGCATGTGAGGCATGAGGTAAAGGCACAATACTTACTTCTGAACCAGGCATTAGAGTACAAGGAACCTCTCCATCAACACAGCTAGTTAGCTGATTTTTGAAACACGTCTGGCATGTTCTTAGGTCTTCACTATTTTATAACTGCTTGACTAAACCTGGTGACTGCTCAGCTAAGCAAAAAAAGGCAGCCAAGAGGTAAAAAATAATAATGTATTATTAATGGCCCTATTGTTGATTATTCCTGTTTTTCAATGTGGGCATTGACACGTATAAATGAGAAGCCTCTAGCAATTACTGAGATCAGTTTCTACTGAGCCACAAACCTGAGGCTGTAATTTGACTTGCATATAGGTGATCTCTGTAATCCCACTGACACTCCAGCAGCTGTGTGTGTGTGTGTGTGTGTGTGTGTGGTCACAACATATGGCTAACTTTTAAGTAGGTGAAATTAAGGACAGCCACAGAACTTAAAATGTAGATTCACTAGGTTCTGAGAATGAATGCTATTCCTGAAAAATGAAAGGGGTTCTGTTTCTCTAAACTACCATATCTACCAAAGTTGAAACTTGGCCCTTTAAAAAGGAGTACAGTATCAAAGAAGAGTCTCTATATTATTCATCACTTTAATCTGTTATTGTAACAGTCCAGAACTAAGTTGACTCAACTAAGACGATTTCTGCTCCATGTTCTTAACTCAAAGCTATTTCTCCAGTGTAAACAATACAGGTGTACCCTGGAACTTTCTTCCAAATTTTATGCCTACTACTATATACCCAGTTTAATGTTTTGCAGGCTAGCAAATTTATAAAATATTTTATAAGTGTTTTTATTTTATTTTATAAACTTCGCTTATGTTCCAATTCTAGAACCTTAAAACTGATGTCCTACAATTGTTGTGGAGTTGCAAACCATCATTTGGGGCCGTCTGAGCTAGAAAATAGTTGTAGAACCCAAAGGCTAGTGGCCGCGATATGCCAGGGAAGGGAAAAGAGAGATCCAGATGGAAATGGAAGAGTGGAAAGGAAAGCAGAGAACAAAGAATAAGGAAGCAATTGTTAGAAACTCTGGTTTCATTCAGTGAATATGGTGCATTCTTCTTCCCTTGAAGTCTTTATTATTTCCTTGAGTCTGCAAACAAACCCATCCTATCCTTCACTTTTTCCACATTACTGCTCATTACTTCTAAGAGCCCTGTGTCTTTTTATAATTTACTACTGAATTCCAAGAGTGCCACAAAACAGTTCCAATAATGGCTGGTGGGGGGGGAGGGGAATCGTATTCATGGAAGCAGCTTTTTGTTGTTACTGCTGCTGCTGTAGGGGCTCTATCCCCATATTGCATGGGTCACCATGAACAGAACCTCCAGTCTTACATTACACTGTTCAACACACACACACACACACACCACCCCTTAAGTGTACTTGGTGTTCAAAACTACGAGCACTTAACAAGGAATTGCAGTGAGAAAGAAATGAAGGCATATCAAGGTCAGTTGGTAAACAGGTGTGACTAGATGGCGAGTTGAACAGATCCATGCCTGGTTCACCATGTGGCAATACTAGATAGCACTGCCAAGTTTGCAACTTAAACTGCCATACTGATGCAAGACTTCAGGATTGAGTGGTGGCAGAATACACATGGACTTTTAAATGACCACAATTAAATGACCACCTTGCTGCGTTGTGCATGGACCCACTTCACTCATATTCTCACCATATCAAAATGGGGAGTTCCCCTGCTGCGCAAGCAACTGAGTAGTTTTCCCTATCCTCTAGCACACAGTCCTCCACAGCTCATCTCCAAACATCCAGCTTCTGCCACTACCTCAGCTGCTATCTCAGAACATATCCAAATCACCCTGGCCAAAACCAATGCATATACTCAGTGCCCGTTTAAAAGCCCTTTAAAGACAGGAGAGTACCTCAGGAGAAGACTCTAGGCTTCAAACTTATTTCCCTAAGTTTTTCCCCTACTTGGTGCACACACTCCCCACATAATGATGCCTTCAATATTTCACCTCACTTTCTCCCCATCTTGTAGTGACAACAAATTAGAGGGAAGAAAAACACTCCCTTACTTTCCTTTCAAGAGCACTGAGGTAGCCAACATGATATCTGAGAGGAATTCAAGCATATCTCACGTCCCCTACCAGCAGTCCTTACTAGAATGACATTCACAAAACAAATGCTGCCTGTTCTTAACCCTGAACAAAGTAATTGGATAAAAAGTCGTAGGAAGCCATGCTGGTCCATCATTTGGGGGGGGGGTTTAAAAGACACAGTATTATGATACCTTCATGACCCAAAATTAGGTGTGAGAAACCTGTGGCCCTCCAAACTTTGTCAACTCTAAATCCCATCAGCCTCAGCCAGTGTAACTATTGGTTAGAGATGATGTGGGTTGTAGTCCCACAATACCTGGAGAGCCACAAGTTCCCTACACCTGCCCTAAATTTGGCAACAAAATTACTACTACTAGTAATCTAGGCATTACTACTAATTTATAAAGGTCCCGCTCCACAAGTCTCTGCCAAGTGAAGCGTGGCAGGTACCTGAACTTGCAAGTTATTTGGGATGCTATGAATAAAGCATAGATCTCTGAACAGGATTTGTCTTCTCACATCGAAGCCTTTAAATTCCTACAAATGGTCTTCAGCAGAAAGGTTGCCATCTTAGATGCTGAGAATTTTCATGTACAAATATTTTTATAACAACAATATTTGCAGTATAACAAAGTGCAAGGGGGACACTGCTGAATCCATAAATGAGAGATTTTAAAAACAGATTAGACAAGCACCTGCCTTAGATGTGATTATGAGTAGCGGATGAAATACATGACACTTAAGGTCACTTACAGGCCTAAATTCTATAATTAGCCATGCATTTTCATGACTGCCAGTTTACAACTCCATATAAATTGGGTCCAGATAACAGTGATAGTCAGTCATTTCCCCTCCAGATGTTTGAATTTAGCAAATTGGAAAACTGAGCTGAAGACACAGGCCTTTAGGCCTTTGTTCTGGTTTGCAGACTGATATCTGGTATGAAGGCTCTCCAGCTTGGAGGCGTTCCCTAGTTGCATTCATGCTGACTGAACCAGACTGCTCCCAGAATTACTGGAAGGATGCTCTCACAGTAAGATGAAAAACCTTGAGAATAGAATATAAGTAATAAACAAGAAATGGGGATGCAAACATATCTCTTGGGATCACATAGCCCTGATCCCCACCACACATCCCCATATGCAATGTTCATATGCAATGTTCTTCACGAAGGCATAACCAAAAAGGCTTTGGCGACAAACAACCAGAAGAATATAAGAGAAGCAAATTTTGAAAGCGCCCTTACTGCTCACACAATAGGTCAATAAATCATATTTTAAGATTGATTTCTGATTTCTAGCTGGAGAACATTCGAGTCCTTACAAGAAACAGAAACTAGCCCCGTTCCCTTTTCTTTTAAAAGGTAAGTCAGGAACCAATCTTTTCCTGTCAGTAGTTGACAAATGGCATTACTCTCACATAATGCATTTTTAAGACATCAACATTTACTGTAGATTCAGCAGACTGCTACAATTGTTGTTTAGAGACTAGCAGATTCCACACAGTGATTACAACAATGTCAAATGTGTGATGGACTGGTGAGCATGTATTGTAAAGCCTCAGCGTCACAAGCTTCTGATACCAGTGTGACTTCTCAGTTTATATTTCTGCAAGTTCCTTAATTTGTTATACTTCCATTCCAGCCTTCGTTTGAAAAGCTCAAAGCAGTGTACATAGATCTCCCCTGCCCTGTTTTGCTGCTGCAACAAACTTGTAAGGAAAACTATCCCATGAGAAGAAGAGGAGAAGAAGAGTTTGGATTTGATATCCCGCTTTTCACTACCCGAAGGAGTCTCAAAGCGGCTAACATTCTCCTTTCCCTTCCTCCCCCACAACAAACACTCTGTGAGGTGAGTGGGGCTGAGAGACTTCAGAGAAGTGTGACTAGCCCAAGGTCACGCAGCAGTTGCATGTGGAGGAGTGGAGACACGAACCCGGTTCCCCAGATTACGAGTCTACCGCTCTTAACCACTACACCACACTGGCTGACCCAATATCATGACCCAATATCATGTGCCTGACCCAATATCATGGCAGAATAGAATCTGGGTCACCTCTGCCTAAGCCCCAAAAGGCAACTATAGGCTAATCCACACTTACCTTTTCTCCGCTCTTCCAGACACTGTCTGCATTTTAAAGCTCAGTATCCAAGCGGCTTTTTTTTTTCTTTTCTTTTTTGTTGCTCCGGAGCTTTCCCCGCAAAACCCCAGTCTTTAAAGCGGCTTTGGAGCAAACATAAATCCACAGAAAACCTGAATTGATGTTTGCTTTGATCGAACACTAAAGACCAGTGCGTGAGGACCCTCTGTCTGCTCAGAATGAGTAAGAATAACAAAAGCCAGGCTTCAGAGTTTAGAGTTTGCTGGAGTGCGACGTAGGACAAAAGGTGGCAGTCTGTTAAAGGCAGCTAGCTGAGGAGAGGGTCAGAGCCATGGCTGATGTCCATCTGAATCCAGAGCTATGCCTACAGGAGAAGCAAGACCCTCTTGGGGTGTCAGTGCTGTGAATGCCTCCAGTGTAGGCTCAGGTTGTATACCGGTATGTGTCAATAAACCATGTATATCATAAAGACACCACAGTCTCTCCAGTGCCTCATTTCCAAACGGAAACATAAACATCCAGAATTTTGCATCACTCAAAGATTAGGGGTGGCATGCAACAGTATTATCTACTTAAGTTCTCTATTTTTCAGGAGAGTTACTTCTGGCAGTTAAATATCTGACTGATAGACATTTTTATAAGGCTAAAATCCTATGCACAATTTCTTTGGAGTAAGCCCTATTGATCATAGTAGGACTTCTTTCAAAGTAAATATCTATTAAATCAGACAGCATCATTTTCTCAACGAGAAATGGACTTGCTTTTAATTTTGACTTTTCATTTAGAATGAATGAATATTCTTATCTCCAGTATTTCTTGCAACATGCACTCATAGATGTCTAGCGCTCTGAGAGCAAAGAAGTTAATGCTGTTTCTCCTTTTACATTTTGTTTCAATTTTTATTTTTCTCATCATGTTACACATACCATTATTAAACACTGGAAATTCAATAGCCCACTACAAAACTGATGCATTAGAGGCCATGTTCTTTGCTAGAAATACTTTATTGATTTTATATAGGTCAAATTCACCCCCCCCCTAGACTATTTGCACCTGGAAATTTGCTGCTGCAAGTGGAAATCAATTTCTGTTCTCTATTAAACTTAACTTTTTATCGTTCTCAGAACAAAAATAAAGAGCTGCAAGCTGTTTTCAAGAAGGGTATTGCTCACATACAAATAGTAATCTGTATGTTGTGGCACAGTCCCAAATTGGCCACAAGAACATTATTTTACTACCCTGTCCTCTTTAGTTTTTTTTTCTTGTCAGAACATTCTTTTATTGCCAATTATATACATTAATTTGTTTTGGCCTAACTCAGTTGTAATATGCTGCAGGCTTCCATAATTTGCTCTTCTCAGAATAGGGGATTCCTTGCTAGCATGAAAGAGAAATAAGCCCTGGGCCTGAGTGCTGCAGACTTATTTGTCAGAGTAACACACCACACTTGCCAACTACAATACAGCAATATATGTTCTGCTGCTACAACACTCTCATCTTTGAAAAATATCCTGAACCTTAAAGTGTCCAGTCAAGCTAAGTCATGCTAACAACCACTTCATACTTTACTAACGGGCCTGGCATTAGTTTTGTAACAAATGAAAAACTGAACTCAATGGAGTTTGTTTGGTTCAACTTTCATTCATTGCAAAACAAATGGGGAAAAGTGGGTTCACACTCATCCTCAAGTGAGGGAGTTTATCTTCCTTGGCAGAAATTGGTATCTTCTCAGCGGCTGCCTCCTGTGATTGGCCCCCCAGCTCCTCTCCTCTCACAACACATCTCCTCTCCCTCAACCAAAACAAACAACAGCACCCCACAAATTAAAAAAAGGCTCATTCTAAAGATCAGAGACCACAATATTCAAAATAGCCACTTTGCAAACGAACTGCTTTATATCTTTTTTCTGCTCTACCAAGATACTGCCCTGTTTGCTCCCACCCCCCCCCCCCACAGGACCATCAGAGCTCTCAACATTTTTGACCCACCAATGTGTTTCCTGAGCGAAACTCCATTATAAGTAAGTACTAACATATGGTTACTTCAGGTTTTTACAGCTTCTGTTCCCCAGTCTTACATACTTTCAAGAGTGCTGCTCCTGAAAATGTGCAAAAAAAATGAGAGCAGTTACTGCAGAAAGATGTGGGGAGGACTTAAACTTTAAAGCCAAGAGCTGTCACAATGCAGCCACTCACAAGAACCTTCCTCCGCAAGACGTACTCCGCACAGGCGTTGGCTCACATTAATGGTCACCCTCAGACATCTGTCCACACAAAGCAGGTGGTAATAAGCTTAATCAGAGAAGTGCAGCATGTAGGATTGTGTCCAGGATGGCTTCCCTATCCCATCTGTAGGGCAAAGCTTTTTTCTGTTATTAACGCACATCCTTCTCCCCTTGCCCTTTTAATCCATGCTTGGGAGTGCAAAGGGAATCAAAAGGACCTCACTTCACTCCTTTACTTGCCACCGAATCTGATACTGAGCTGATTTGCATCTCACACTATGCCAGTTTGTTTTAAACCATAGCTTAATCATGAACTTGCCTCCTGCCCCCAGCACAGGATTCCTTAACGCCAAAAGGTGATGTGCGCAGCACGAACAAGCCACAGCACACAGCAGTAGTAAGTCATAACTGCACCAGTGTTTGTTCTTGGCTTATATCTGGCTTACTGTTTGTGGTTTGCCGGGTCATGCAAACCGAGATCGTAGTTTGAAGCAAACAAGACACAATCTGGGTTTGCATGACACGGCAAGCCATACTGTGACCTGTGCATCTGTGGGAGCAGGATAAAGCCAGGCCAATGGTTTCAAACAAGGATTGGGAACCTGTGGCCCTCCATATATGGTTGGACTATCACTGAGCACTGGCTAAATTGGCTGAAACTGATGGGAGTTGAAGTCTAGAGGTCCACAGGTTCCCCACTTCTGATTTCAAAAATCTACAGCCTAGTGTGACACATGAAAGGGGCCACTGCATTGGGGGGGGGAGTGCTGTTTTGGAGCATGGTTGAAAATTCTTAGTGCTAGCCATGGTTCAATTTCAGAAATGTAGAAAATGTCAGTTCCAAATTCAAATAGAAACTTTTATTTCATGACTCATGATATTGTATATATGGGGCAGGGAGGGGTGGTGGTGAAGGCCCATGTTACAAGTTTGCACTCGCCCCAAAATGATGCTTGGGCCCCAACTATGTTTAAAATGGGATGTTTAAATTCCCTCAGTGAATAGGTGTTTGACACATTCCTTTCTTGTCCCTCCCTCCCTCCCTCCCTCCCTCCCTCTTACTCTCTCTCTCTCTCTCTCTCTCTCTCTCTCTCACACACACACACACACACACACGAATGAGAGTGCACACACTTCTGGCTTTCTATGTCAGAGGCAATTCCATTACAATAGTATATTTTGCAGAGCCATTGATTATTATCAGCATCTATGCACTGAAGGACTGCTGAATGTCAAACTCTGTTTAAGCATTCAGAGATTCCTATAATATTTTGGACAACCACAAAACACTTGTTAGAGTCAAGACCAAAACCAGAAAGCTATTAGCATTTGTGACTGCACTTTTTTTTTTCAAAGTCTGCATTAGAGTGAAGGAAAACTGAACACAAATAGTGCAGCCAGAGTGGCAGCAGCAGCTGCAGCCATCCCAACCCAGTGTCCAAATAAAATACAATTGTAAGACATAAGGATGCTTTGACACAGCTGCTGGGAAGCCACTTAAAATCATTAAAAGGTTAATTGAGAATTATTTAAAAATAAAAACATGCTCAGATATCATCCAAGCATGTCCCTTTTATCCATCTCACAACTGCTAGAAATAATGGAAGTTGATAGTAACTTTTCTCTTTCTGCAGTATCATTTGCATTCCTAGATGGTCAATGTTATTTTTAATCTGTTGTATACTTAATTTTTAGATGCAAAAATTATCTGTTTCAAAGAGGTGCACTCATCAGACCTGTCTGTGAGTCTCGATCAAATTTCAAAATTTGAAGAGTTACAAGCAGCATTTGTACCCCAGGAAAGTGTCCCTTGGTCCTACACATGCAGGAAAAAATGTTAGCTCAAGCCAAAATCTGTCCTAGTCTAGGAGCCGCAGACACCAAGCCAACACAGCAAACTTTTTTGTCATCTGATGGCCTTTAAAATGAAGCATGTTGTATTCAGCCTTTTCCCTATGCTACATCAACCTAAGCCTTCTAAAAAATAACCACTAAACATGTCACCTGCTCAAATCCAGTTCAGTCACTCAGCCGGCCCCAGAAATTCATGAGGCTACTAGCAAGGTTGTAACCCAGTGAGGATGGGGTGGAGACACAAATAAAACTGGCACCCACCAATAATGCCTGTTCACATGACTACTGTGAATTGTGAGATTGCAGAAATCCCTTTTGCATGGAAATCACATGGAGTCCACCAAGCATCACATCTGATGATGGACATACGATTCCTCTAGTGATTGCAGCTATAGTTGGTACACGGTTCTATGAAAAAGGGTTAGTTGGCAGTCCTAAGTGCAAATATACAATAAATTACTGCTGGCAACATCAGGTTACCAAGGTTACCATAGGTTACCAAGTGTTTTGTCTAGGCTAGGTTTATGATGAAATATGAACAATGGTTACAAATTCAATTCAAACAGTAAATGTCACCATTTTTGAAAATAGTTTTCTTATTACTAGACTGAACAGCAGAAGCCTTGCACTGAAGTTCTCTATCAGTGGCCTAGTTCACAATAAGCCATTCAACAAAGTTTGTTTTAATGGGAATGAGAAGCGTGCTTTAATCTATAGTTTAATGTGACATGCGAACTAGGCCATTATGTTTATAGAAAGTAGGAGTTTTGCATCTGAAATAGTGAGGACTAGGTCTCAGGTGAAGCTAGAAATAATTAGGCCAATATATAGGAATATCAAATAACATCAGTTTATATAATACAGTATTATTTACCTTTTCTCCAACTTCACCTTTGTCACCCTTCAAGCCATGTTCACCCTGGTTTTGGGAGCAATGTAAAAAGTCACTAGCATGCAGAACTTGTAAAACAACCATTTCAACATACTGAAGCAATGAATACTGCTTTACATTTCTCCTTTTGTGTTTCTATGTAAGAGGGAAAGCTAATTGCTCACTTCTTAAAAGAATTACAGAATACATTTTGACTCATAACAATCATTGAGATGGGGCTTCTAAATATAAAAAACCAAGCCTCAAAGGCCCTTCATCCCTCAATGTTTCTGTGTCGCCTTTATTGATAATAATGTTAACATTCTGAAACATTTTCCTTTTTATTAAAGCAGGGAAGCTAAAAATATAACAATAAAGGTTTGCATAGAATAATTCGCCATTTCAAATCTGATATCCCCATGATGTACCAGACAATTGCAAGTTTGATCAAAACAGCTTGGACCATCTTTATATTTAACAAACTGAAAAGAGGCCTGCAAACCTTCACACTTCCTTATGATCCTATACATTTGAGATGTATAGACAGAACTTACCACCTTATGTCCTGTTAAAGTACCTCTGGGTGGTTATAATCTCCAATAGTTCACTATTTCACTGATCCTATTCCCTTTTGTTGTGTTCCCAACAGTCATATGAATGCCATGCACAGAAACAATCTGACTTAATAGCTAAGATCACCATTTTACTATTCATGGTAGATAAAACACTGAGTGCTATTTCTAGCGGCAGACTTTTTTATTAGCAATGGAGTAGCTGAGAGACAGGCATTTTACTGCCTTTTTGCTTGAAAATGGTCATTCAAAATAGCCACCCAAGCTGTTATTTCCTGTAAAACAATGCTTCATTGATAGATTAGAAAAAATAGGGGTTAACTGGAAAAATTCTTATATAGTATAAGTAACAGACACTCATAAAAAGATGCGCGCGCACACACAAGTTAAAGAAGTTTGTTTAATTGTTGCAAACCCGGAAAATGTTATAGATTTTAAACAAAAATGCCTACATATATTATAAAGTTTTCTTGGGCAAATGTGAAGAAAATTTTTAATATTTTAACAGCACACCCAGTCTTATTGATATGATGTGTTCTCCCAGAAAGTAGAACATCTTGCTTATCCAGAGATCTCAAGCTGAGAAAATGTAAATGCATAAGCCTGGATATTAAGGTGTGTGTACAATATCTATTACTGTACACTAAAACGAAGAGGCTGTGTGGTTTCAAAAATAGTTTCTGGATGCAGTGTTTGAATGCATCTTATGAAAAATCACAATATGGAAAGTTGGATAGTCCCTCTAAATCTGGGAAAGATGATTTTTTTCTATCAATAGATTCACTAATATAAAGTACTGCACAATGATCATGACCTTTTAATTATCAAATATACACAAAACATATTTTGTCATGTTCGGTGCACATTTCTATGCTCCCACTGGTGCTTAAAAGAACACTATTACTCTACAGGTTAGTATCAAACAATGGGCCCCATGTTTTTACACAACATTAGACTGGAAAGAAGCCAACATTGTGTTTTCCTCCTTGCTATCTCTGGATCACCTTTTGGTGTATTCATCTACTTATCATATTTGACCTTCCACCAAGCAGTTTAGGATACATTTTATTGTCACAGCAACCCACTGAGTTTGACCAGAACATGGGAACTTTGATACAGCTATTCGGTGAGTTCAAGGGATTTTTGCAGCCAAACCCAACATTCTGCTCTTGCTACTTCTGGAAAACAGAAAGGAATAGAATAAGAGAAATAAGAAACAAAGAGATGCAATAAATTGATATAAATCGGTTCTACCTTTTCACCAAAACCACCAGGAGGACCAGGAACACCAATCAGACCATCTTCTCCCTGAAGCAAATTATATATAAACTGGATTATCCATCAGCCATTAACTAACTAACTAATTAGAAACATTTTATGTGGAATCATGAAGAAATGATAGCAAGGTTCTCCATTATCCTATCTTACTTATATAGATAGAACAATTTGATATGTTCTAACCCAACTGATGGGACATGGGTGGCGCTGTGGGTTAAACCACAGAGCCTAGGGCTTGCCGATCAGAAGGTGAGCAGTTCGAATCCCCGCAATGGGGTGAACACCCGTTGCTCGGTCCCTGCTCCTGCCAACCTAGCAGTTTGAAAGCACATCAAAGTGCAAGTAGATAAATAGGTACCACTCCGGCGGGAAGGTAAACGGTGTTTCCGTGCGCTGCTCTGGTTTGCCAGAAGCGGCTTAGTTATGCTGGCCACATGACCTGGAAGTTTTTTGCAGGCTCCCTCAGCCAATAAAGCGAGATGAGCGCTGCAACCCCAGAGTCCTCCACAACTGGACCTAATGGTCAGGGGTCCCTTTACCTTTACCTTTAACCCAACTGTAACACCAAGGGCTAGAATAGTCTGGACATTTATTGAAGTATGAGCATATTTGCCCAATATATAATATAGAATATGGTGTCTATAGAGCAGCCTTCCCCAACCTGTTGCCAATCTGATGTTTGGGACTGGTGGGAGTTGTAGTTCAAAACATCAAGAAGTTACCAGTTTGAAAAAGGCTGCTGTAGGATATTCAGGGCACTCTGGGCTTACATTTCCTCTGCTCTTTCCAGGCATGGTCCACAATTTAAAGCTGCATGTCCAAGCGCCTCCCCCCCCCCGGTCCGGAACTTTCCCTGCAAAAACCCGCTTTTTAAAGCTCAGCTGGGCCAAACATCAGTCCATGGAAAACCTGAATTGTCATTTGCTCCGATTCAGCATTAAAGAGTGGGTTTTCACAGGAAAAGCTCAGGGCAAAATAACAAAAACTGCTTGGACACAATGTATTAAGCACAGACCTCTGCCTGGAATGAACAGGGCATAAAAGGAACTGTGGATATGCTTGCTTAATTTGACAGTGTTTGATACACTTTGGTCCACACCTCACTATCCATATGGTCATACTGCATATTTTTCAAGATGCAGTAGAGTCCCAGTTAGTTACAAATTATCTAAGCTATCACAAAGGACATCGGGCAGCCCAGCATTTACATGTAGGCCCTAGGAACCTGCACAGCCATTATATATTTTATATGTGATATTAGATCTCTATGCAGAGGTCGTTCCAAAAATACAGATCCACCATCCATACAACCCTTGCCCCCTTTTTTAAGTCACTCAACGTCTAACTTGTCAAGGGAAACAGGTGTCCTACATGGTGAAAGTGAGGAAATGTGTATATCCAACAGTTGCAAGGTGTGGGTGCTTCTGTGCTACCACTGAATATGCTCACATTGCTTCATTTAACAAAATTGATACTAGTGAATTTTCAGAATCGAGATGTCTGTAAGCAATTAGCACTAAAACTGAGCATTCCACTTTTAAGAAACAAGTACACAAATGAATCATGCTTTGGAATTGGGGGTGCTTTAAAACATCTTGCTTTGAGATTATTGCTTGGCTTAACAAAAACAGCATCCAACTGTTCGGCAGAATCTCATGTGACCCTATAAAGTACCATCAAATGGCAATGTGGCTTTCAGTTGACCACATTTTGAGGGAATTTCTGCAGTCTCATTTTTGTCTCTTCCAGAAGAAATTCCTGAAACAAAAGTTTCTCACAGCTGCTATTATATTTTCGGGGCAGTGACCAAAAAGGTCACTGGGTTCACATTAGCATTACAGAAGACAAAAGTTTCATGCTGTTAACTTCTCTTTTGCCTACCCTGTCTTGTTGCATTGCTTCATGCCATACAATACAAAATGCATTTTACCAGGGTAAACCATTTCCTCTTTTTCACTCACAGCTTTCAAAAAGTTCTGAATCTCACAGGATAAACAACTAGCAAAGAAGTGCTTCGGTGAGAGAGTAGTGATTACTTAAGAGTGTGACATCAGAAAACAGGTGTAAAAAAACACACACAGAAAATAAACTGTACAGCAGAAAGTCATATATCAACATTTCTATACACATTACTTGGCCCTGAATGTGAAAATAGGTCTAAATCTCAGAATGCAGATAATTACATCCGGTGGCATTTTCAGTGTGTTTAAATTTGAACATACGGTCATATTCCTTGTTCGATGAGACTTCATCTTTGCTCACTATTCTTGCATATCATTATTTCATTTCAGTAAAAAAAAAAAAATTCAAAGCCCTTTATTGTTCTGCATAAATTAAATTCAGGGTCGTTGTGTTACGGGGATGCTTGTGAACTGGGCTAATAAATTAAGCAAGGTGATATAAGGATCTATAGGCTTCCACCCAAGCTGATAGGCTTCTTATTCTCCTTCCTGCTAGAGCTCATTCTGTCCCCTGGATTTCTGCCCTCCCTTCCACACAGGTGAGTGGGGTTTGCGGCACCGAGCAGGGGTTACCTGGGAGGGTGCCACCCACCTGCTTAGGTTGGCCTTTGACCCACCCTTGGACAGGTAGGACAATGGAGAGTCGGCCAGGGGTAGGGTCAAAGGCCAAAGAAAAGAGGTTGAGCCCTTCCGCCAGGCTTCTTTTGGTCTTTCTTCCACTCTAGAACATGCCCTTTTGGTCTTTCTTCCACTCTAGAACATGCCCTAGAACAAGGGTAGGCAACCTAAGGCCCGTGGGCCGGATGCGGCCCAATCGCCTTCTCAATCCGGCCCACGGATGGTCCAGGAATCAGCGTGTTTTTTAGAATGTGTGCTTTAAAAAAAAATGCATCTCTGGATTATTTGTGGGGCATAGGAATTCGTTCATTTTTTCCTTCAAAATATAGTCTGGCCCACCACATGGTCTGAGGGATGGTGGACCGGCCCACAGCTGGAAAAGGTTGCTGGCCCCTGCCCTAGAGTATCCAGATCAACATCAATTTCCCACAGGCATTCATCTATTTTGATAAAGACATTTTAAGACAGCAAGCAGATTGCCAAATTGGTTTTGCCCGGGTCTGCAATATCTCTGCAAATTGTCTCTCTGACTGTATACACTGTAGCTGATAGAAATATGCAATTGAGTACACTTAGAATATTTTGCATCTCTTAGAAAATATTTTGCATTCTAAGAGAATATTAATCTCTTAATCTCGAAAAGAAGAGCCAGTGTCCGAGTAGACTTGCCAATACATCTTTTTTGTGTTTCCTATCTACATGTCTTTATTTTTTGAAGATTACTTAGATCCTTTTTTCTAAAATGAATGCTTCAGGGCATTTAAAAAAGCTAAATCTTGAAGCAAATATGTGTGAAAAATCAAGAAAGAAATGTTTTTATTTATGTAACGCTGCTTAGCAGGTGGTCTCAGCAAATGTAACTTAGCTTAAAAGTCCTGAGAATGTTCTAGTAGGCTGTTAACAACCAAGTCAGTTCTGGAAAAATGTTCTTTAAACACTTGTGACCACAAATGGCCATTTCACACATAATATGGGAGCAAATACAGGTTTGCCTCAAAATTTGCACACATAGTTGTTGATCCTGATGACTGCCTGTATGATAGACATTTGCATATTTCAGATGTATAACATTTAAGACACCTTTGTTTATTCCTATAAAAGGAATGTGTATGGTGGCCTAAAGACAAACCAGTACTGCGTTAACATTAACCATACTGGTCTTGCGTCAAACCAGAGTGTAGCACTGGGGCAAAACAGCCAAGCATTCCAATTCAGAGCTTTTTAATGAAACAAGCTCAGTTTTCACAGTCCATTACACAGCCCTTGCAAGGCTGATACACAAACTTTGTAAAAATGAAACATTACTGTTCGGGTCCAGAAGTAACCCAGATTGTAAAAGTCGCCTCCGTATGCAAGTGTCGGTTTTATTCATTTCAATTTCAATCTTGATGAATTATTTGCTTTCTTTACCTCACAGAGAGTGAATATATTAAAAGAGTCTGCAATAAATACAGAATATTGTGGAAATGCACACTCTGCAAGGGGCAGATGCTGTTGAAATAGTGAAGACTAAGGTTCTTTGAATGGAACAATAATAGTGTTATGAGTTTGAAGGGGGACCCCCCTAAACCCTAGAAATTAATAAATGGTAGGACTTTGCTTATTTGGGATGTGAAGGGAGAGATACAAGCTAAAGAGGAATTCCTGAGCTAGCCTAGGCAAAATTACCTGGCCAAGCTAGGGCTGTTGAGAAACAACACAGCGCCACTGACAATGCAACAGAACTGTTCTTCCCCACACCCTGAGGTGTGAATGGAGACTGGGGGTCTAAAAGGTTGCCAGCGTAGCTAGGTGTGAGGTGACAGGAAAAGTGTGTTTTAGTAAGGTGTTGTTATATATAAAAAATAAATGTTCATAAATGTACAAGGCAAACACATACATAAGTGTCTGAAATAGTACAGGAGAACAATCCTGAAGCCATTTTGACTCTCCCAAATTGACCTCAAATATTTCACTGCGAGGAGAAAGGAAATGGGAAAAGCTTTCCAATTGTCTTTGGAATGTAGGGGCTTACACCTCCCTGTAAATACAGTCTGGCAAGTATCTGTTAAGCTGAGCACACTATCAATATGTGTAAGAGATTCAGGAACTAAGTATTTACCATCTCAAAGGAATGGCCAGGCTATCTGGCTATCTAGATAAGACATTATACTGGCAGACAGGAGAGAAGCAACACACTCAAATTTCTGCTGGGGACCACCTCTTTCTGTGATGTATTGGGGGTGGTCTTAAGCTACAGGGTAGGCAATTTCAAAAGTATATATAAGAGCTTGCACACCAATGTTCTTGGTTCCTCTCCTCCCTCCCTGCGTGGGGGATTGGGGGACCCAGTTGCAACAGTTTCATAAAGCAGTGTTTTTCAACCACTGTTCCGTGGCACACTAGTGTGCCGCGAGATGTTGCCTGGTGTGCCGTGGGAAAAGAGAGAGAATTACTTTATATATAGTCAATATAGGCACAGAGTTAAATTTTTTAACATTTTCTAATGGTGGTGTGCCTCGTGATTTTTTTCATGAAACAAGTGTGCCTTTGCCCAAAAAAGGTTGAAAAACACTGTCATAAAGAACATGCTTACTTTGCTTCTCTATATTTTCTGGTTGGCCTCTGTTATTTTCTCCTACCGATAGAGAACCAACTTAAGGACTCTATACGGGCTCTTAGATACCCCATAAGGGAAAGGGAGCAGTATTTTTCTTATAACAGTGTGCTGACTGAGGTGGGCACAGCTGGGTGAGACCAACTCCACCCTGTTCACCCACCCAGGTTTCAGTGATACATGCCAGATCAGCCTCCTCAAAAAAACAAACAAACAAAAGTATGGTGTAATGAGAAGAAGGGAGAACAAACAGAGAAGTCATTGGACTCCAACTAACATTAAGGAAGACGGAAGTTGTAGACACGCAACATCCTAAGGACTAATTGGTACAAAATGTGACCACAAGAAATGTTGGTTTGTGGCGCACAGCAGCTGGATCTTATCACACCTATGTTAATTGCTGATAATTAGTATAATAGATTGCAAGTTATGGTGAATTATTGTTTGTAGGCTTTTAATCTTAGTATTTTAATTTTTATTATTGTGGTTGGTTTGGGTTTTTTTCTAGAGCCACTTTATGCGTTTAGAAAAGTGGGATACAAATAAAGTAAAATAATTACATACTTAAAAGCTACACTTTTTATATAAAAAAGGAAGTATCAGATCAGTTTTCTTTTAGCACCAATCTTCAGAAAACAGTGAATTTAGCTAGGTCTAAAGATCGGGTATGAGTATGTGCTTGCTAAAATGTTAGTTTAGAACATTATCAGCCTAGATACAGAGTCAGACAGACAATTTTCCACTTCTTTTGTTTTTGAATACTTATTTTGACTAATCTTTCTACTCAATACATTCCATTATACAAACAATTCATGCCTTGAATATTCTATCAGATTCCTTCCCCTCCTTCACGTCACAGCAATTGGCTTTGTGCTTTTACAGTGCCAATTCCAAATTTCATATAATCTCTCTTCAGTTTTAATATGATGACAATTTGTCTGTCATTATGAAACAGAAAAGGCCTGTAATTTTTTCCCAGGAAAACAGGGAGATCATTTTATACTGAAGATGATCTGTTGAGCCATAAATAGGCAGTTGCCACCTTCAAGGTGGCAAGGGTAGAGAGAGAGAACAAGATAATTTTTACACTGTATGGTATGATTTTATTAAATGTACAAATGAAACAACACACAGATGAGAAATGCCTACAACATATATTGCAATGTGACATAGATAAGCAGGGACTACTCATTAGCTCACTCTTATTATTCTGTGTTTTCCAAGTTGATCTATTGAAGAATTCACTGAACTGATTTAATATTCATCACCTCATATTTCACCCCTCTAGTGACCCATTTTTTGGTCAGCCATGACAAGTTTTATGATTTATGTAGTAGCTATTTTTTTCACCTCAGGTTGTAGAATGGGCTGGGCCGCCCCTGTGTTAAGAGGCAGGGTGCAAGCAAGAGTCTATTCAGCAGCCTCAGTTTTTGTAGCTGACAGTCAAGGTCCTGGCCTCCCAAGACAGGTGGGAAAATCTGATTTGTCGGTTATTGTTTTTAAAAAGTAGCTTCTACTGTGTTTTTAAATGATAACAAACATCAGAGTTAGTTTACATATATTAAACTATTTTGGTTCTCAGGATGCCAACAATATAAGACTCTTTTGCCAAACGTCCTATTTTTTTACAGTTCAATAACACCAATTGAATTATATCACTGCAACTCATAAGTTCAGAGGCAGGAAACTCACCTTCTCGCCGGGAAAACCAGGGGTGCCATTTTCTCCTTTAGCTCCTTCTTCACCCTGTAAAATAAATTGTAGACGGATTTGCCAGCTTGTCCAAGTTGTTCTTTAAGAAAACATTCAGCCCCTCAAATGTTTGATTCTGCTTTATTTTTTATTCCATTATTTCTACTGAACAAGAACAGCAAAAAAGTACCACAAGCTGAGAGACAGACAGCCAAGAGACTTCCTGCTAAGATGGAGATGGGCTCAGACACGCCTAGATGAGCTCCACACCTTGGCTGCCTTTTCAAGCTGTGTTTCTCTGTGCCTAAAAGCAAATGTACCTCTTTTGAATCCTTTTCAACCTCACTTAAGGCAGATGGGTGGCATTCACACCTTAATCTCCTTCATTAACTGTGCTAATGAGCCATAATTCTGCAGTTCCCCAAGGGCCTAAGACTGCCTCCCCACCAGGGCATAACAGCACTATTCCCCCAACTCTGCTTCAGAAGAAGCAAAGGAGGGTTTTCTTCTGCACTTTTTAAAAAAATGGCAGCAGATTTAAAAACATTATTAAAAAATCAGTGGCTGTGCTACAGTTCTCAGTGGATACAATAAATAACCACTTGGGAATAGGTGAAACAAGGCTGGCACAAAGGACGGGGGGGGGGGATCATTAATATACAAGGCCCTATAGGCTGATATCAAGGCTGCTTGTGAAAAACCTCAAACTCTCACCAGAACAATATAGGAATTATTGGGAACCCCACAAATTTCATTGGCTCTCCATTGCATGCTGTTTTGGATTTATCCCTTGAATTAGATATCGAGCTCCTAGATCTTTTATCTCACTACACAGGAAGGAGGTCACTCCTATAGTCTTTGCTGTAAAATTCCTCCAATTCCCCACCAAGGAAGATATTCTCAAATACGCAAGAGAGAAGGGAATGCTTCATTGGGTTGACTGTAATAATGCATGCATTATGATATTCCCCAACCACCCAAAATAGGTGGTTGAGAGTTGTTTTCAGAGGTATGCCAGATGGCAAGAGACAGAAACACAAACTTTTACATTTGACATCCAGTAATCTTGTGTCTTTGACATGCAGGCCACATAAGGACCTTCCGCAATGCAGCATCAGTTGAGGACTTCCTTACGAAACACCCAGCTGAAGAGTGATGTGAAATACACCATGCTAATTTCCTTCAAACATATGGCTTGATGTTCTCTCTTGGGACAAAAGCTGAACAGACAGCCTCTCCTGCCATAACATTTTAACTCTCTTTTGTTGGAATTCCCTTTACACTTCCTCATACCAGCAGTCCCCTTGGATTGCTTGTTTGATCTGCACAACAGGCTTAGAGTTTACTAGGTATGGCCCATGAGAAATTTCATTTTATAAAACTCATCTCTCCCTTTCATCACACACACACTGTACCAACCCCAACTCACTTTTGTCCTAGTTGTTATATGTGAAATGGATATTAACTGGAATAGGACTGTGATTATTTCAGAGTTGGTCTTTGTAGGCGTGTGCAATGTTAAACTCATATAATGTAAAGGCCCCAGGATGGTTCCCTTTTCCTTCCTCCCTTCCTGCTGTAATGATGTTGAATAGGCACATTTCAGCTTTGGCCTTGTCGGGATTAAAAACGAATAGTGAATCCTGAAACTGATGGGGCTCTGTTGCACTCCCCCAGTACACTAATTTTCAGAGAACACCGCTATGCGTACCTCTCCAATTTCCTGGGCCACCTCAATAAATACAAATTAGTGTTAACTACAGGTTTTAAAAATTGAGAGCAGAAATTGTCCTCAGTGAAGACAGCCATATTCCTAAAACAGGCAGGCATACATTATGCAAGTGCTGAGTAAGTGAGGCTTATGACTGTGATCATAAGCCACCTCATGAGAAGAGAAGAATCCCTAGAAAAGACCCTGATGTTGGGAAAGATGGAGGGCACAAGGAGAAGGGGACGACAGAGGATGAGATGGTTGGACAGTGTTCTTGAAGCTACTAACATGAGTTTGGCCAAACTGCGAGAGGCAGTGAAGGATAGGCGTGCCTGGCGTGCTCTGGTCCATGGGGTCACGAAGAGTCGGCCACGACTGAACGACTGAACAACAACATGACTGTGATCTCTCTCAAAAAAAGTCAAAGGGGTAGTTATCCTGCTTTGCAAATCTTAAACTTTGCAACTACCGGTAGAGAAGGAAATCAAGGACCCTGAGGGTCGTTATATATTACATTGCTAGCTAAAATTTAGCAATCATAAATATTTATGACACCAATGTAGACTTCCGATCATAATTTCACAACTGTTTTCAACATCTACAGGTGCTGTCCTATGACCATTTAATCATAACGGGAGATTTCTATTTTATCCTAAATAATGTTTTGGATTGTAATACCTTTCTTCTGCATACAACATTACAGACTCATTTGCCAATATTACAAAAGTAAAAGTCATAGATATTAAATACCTTAGTGAGTGAGACTATACACTTCTCTCTACTGTAACCAAAATTGTTTTAGGCCAGATTACAGTATTTTCAGATATCCAAGTCTTTGATGTCTATGAAGGTTGCTTGCAAAATTGACAAAATAGCCAATTCAGACAACACGGCAGTTGTTGTTTTTTAAACAAAAATACAACTGGGTGTGTCTGTTCCTTCCATGTCAAAGAAGCAGCTCAATTCATCACATTTGAATGATCAGGGCTTCAATACACAAATGCACACAGAACTGATTGACTTTCTTTTTTCAAATTAATCCAGGTTCAATCTCTTTCAAGGCCAGGATAATGGATGCTGCTACAGAAAAATGGGAAAATAACTCTTTAATGCTACATGAAGCTCATCCAAGTCCTGTCCACTGCAAAATATAAGCCAACCCCCACCCCAAAAAAACCTATATAGCAGCAACAACAGAATTTACATTAACCATGGGTAGGCAAACTAAGGCCCGTGGGCCGGATCCAGCCCAATCACCTTCTAAATCCAGCCCATGGACGGTCCAGGAATCAGTGTGTTTTTACATGAGTACAATGTGTCCTTTTATTTAAAATGCATCTCTGGGTTATTTGTGGGGCATAGAAATTCGTTCATTTTTTTCCTTTCAAAATATAGTCTGGCCCCCCACATGGTCTGAGGGACAGTGGACCAGCCCCCTGCTTAAAAAGTTTGCTGACCCCTGACATTAACCTATCAAAAGCAAAGTTACAGGAATAAAGGAGAAAAACCTAGTAAATTCTTGGTCTACTGTCACCTTCAGCATATAAAATCTAGAAACATAACTCCTGCAGTTAGAAGGACAGAGACAATCACAACATAAATTGGAAATGCAGTTCTTCAAACTATAAAGAAAAAAAGTAGGGGTTAATGTTGAAAAACTAAATTGACTTTTTTCAAAATCATAAGTTCACTTTCTCAGTATATGAATTCATGGTCTCTTGGGATTTGATACACACAAATGTCTGTATGAAGTGCATTTGATTTGGTCACACGGGGGGGGGGGGTCCACTTGTACATTGTAGATTACAAAATCCCAGTGCTAACTTTCAGTTTGCTGCAGAGAACAACTCAGTGCTGAATACAAAAGGCCATACTTGTTCCAATTTTAAGAATTTAGTGCTTTCACAAAACTATTGAAATAATATGTAAAACCCACTGTCCATTTGTACAAGTATAATGATAATTAAATTGTATGAGCCTACCATACACTACTTTTGAAACTGGAGATAAACCCCACGTGTTATATAGTACTTTCTTCAGCAAGAAAGCCTTCTGAACACAACATTGTAGAACAAATATTTTAAATGGCACCTCACAATAGTCTTTAGAAACAATTGTCTAAGGAAGAGATTCCCTTCTGCATGTTTCACAGACTTCAGGAATTATATAGCCTGGGGAACTGTCCACTAATGTGCTAATAATATCATATGTTTCAGTTGATGAAACATTGAAGATCTGGAATTAAAGGAAAACAAGAAAGCAGTATTCTAGTACAGTGGATGCTCGGGTTGCTAACGTAATCTGTGCGGGAGGCACGTTCACAACCCACAGCATTGCTTCTGCACATGCGCCAAAACCCGGAAGTAACCCGTTCTGGTACTTCCGGGTTCGGTGCAGTGCGCAACCCGAAAATGTGCAACCTGAAGCGTCTGTAACCCAACGTATGAATGTACATAAATAATAATAATAATAATGACAAGCCACATATGTTTGCCTTCTAATGCATAAATAAATGTAAAAGATTTTGCTAGTATTATGAAACTAATCTGATTCTGAAGGCACTTCTTGCATGATAAATGTTTATACCCCTCTGCTCTACTGCTTTACATTGCTTGGGAATGTCATATGTTGCATTATTCTAACATATGGGCTAATCTGTTCAGACTGTTAGGTTAAAGTGGTATTTCAGGAGGCTGAATTAAATGTGAGTATTCAAAAGAAAACGGAATTTCAAATCTAAGCTGCATGTTGATTTGATTCCTTGCTTCTGCCATTATATCATAGATGGTACAACTGCTGTGGATTTGATGTGCTTGAGGGTTACCTCACCAACACAATGAGTCAGATATTTCATTAGAAGCAGGTCTCTGAGGTATAAATGGCTTACGTTTAAGAAATGTCTCCTCCTTTTGAATCACAATTACCTTTAGGTTGCATCCAACCCTAAAATCACATGAATCATTAGAACACAATTTAGCTGACCTATCTCAGCGAACACTGTTTATACATGCAACACACCCCAGTACAGGGAAAAAAGTTTAGAAATATTAGACACATTGGGTTGGATGTAGAGTATTTGTGTGGAACTCTGCACACGGATGGTCCTGCTACAGGGAAGGGTTGGTTGCTGATTCCTCCTTTCCCTGAAAAGCTGCTCTGGAAGGTTAGGAGACTTTTCAGAACAACGTGGGTGATGGTTTGAAAAGTTGCACTGGGAAGTGGAAATAAGTAAAAATTCACCTGCCCTCCTTCTGCCGCTGGGTGTTTCAGCCCCTTCTGTAAATGGAATGAGCCCTTCAGGGACAGTCTGGATTCATATCAGTATGCCAGACTCTATTAAGATTCTACTGATGCTCATAAAGTTAAGTAAAACAGGTGAGATGAGATAAATAGCTGGTTGTGAAAGGAAAGCTGAGTCTGTTAGAATACCTCTTGGGATAAGCAACTGCCCATAAGGCTAGGGTATGGTTTTATTCTTTGCTAGTCTGAACAGCAGCAGTTGCATATAAATGATGGAAAGCAATTAGGCAAGCAATCAAGTTAATATTTTCTAAAAATAAGGCATTTTTGCAAGTCACTACTCCTTTATATACACTAAATTGCCTCCACGAACTATATCCTGCAGCTTTTATACCTGTCTTCCTGAAATCACAGCATTCATCAGCAGATACTCAAAGGGCTGCACCTGTAAAAACCAGCTGGCACCACTTATTTATTGGCATGTGAGCAAGGGGTGGGGTGGGGGGTGAGGAAATCAAGCAAAATGAGCTGCACACATGCTTGCACTCATTCCAGAAATTCACACCCAGTGAATTGAAGTAATGATGTTTAGTGTTTCTCATTGAAATGGTTTTGAATGCAGACATACTAAGTTGGTTCAGTCACCAGCAGCAGGATGAAATCCTGACTATGTTTATTAGCAACTGCCACCAGCACTTAGGAAAGGAAGAAGAGAGGGTGAGCAGATATTAATTATGTCAGTTTCTCTGACTGCCCACAGAATGAGCATTGCATCATATTTTGCTTCCTGGGCTGCTTCCAGCTATTTTAAGAGAGCCCCTAACCATTTCGTTGTCTCTTGAAATGTATTTTTACACACTGCATACTCTGAATTCATGCAGTTCTATGTCTGCTATTCTTTTTTTAATTACAAAAAAAATACTTTAGTGTGACTAACACTAACTAGAAACCAGGCTAAATATACACAGCTGCTTCATGACAACAGTAAATCAACTTCCCCTCCCCATGAGCCTTTAAGATAACTACCGTATGTACTACAGCAAATTAGATTATGAAGTTATGCCTACATCATATAATTGTCACTTTAATAAGCAGAGGTCAGACTCAAATTGAACAAACTCTTCAGTCCATGCACAGCTGAACTAGGTTCAGAGCAGTCAACATTTGACCCATGAAGCAGTTTGTGTGCTATATGTGGTTCATACTACCCTGCGCATTTTATTTAACCCACCCACCCCTTTTTGATTATCTGTTTATTAAGATTCCTGTAAGTCATATAAGAATGTAGAGTAAATTGTTAAAACTTATTTCAAAGTTTTTACGGACTGTCTATTAGTCCCTATGGTATTAGTCATTCCTAGACCCTCCAACGATGATTCACATTCCTAGAAACTAGGGAAGGCTTCTAATCCCTTTGCTGTGACCTTTTAACTCTAGGGTCCCCAATGTGATGCCCATGGGTACAATGGTATTCTCTTGGTGCTTGTGAAGCCTCTGAGCTCCCCCCACGGCCCTTTTCATCATGAGGTGGTGAAGCCTGAATTGATGCAGTCCATTATAGCAGCACTTTGTTCTGTCATCTCAGAACTCACTCAGAGCTATGGACTAAATCAACCTTCCCCAACCTGGTATCTTCCAATGGCCAGAGATGATGGGAGTTGTTGTCAAAAACATCTGGAGTGCACAAGGTTGGGGACAGCTAGACTATAGGATCTGTTAAATATGCCTAGCTGCATTCAAAGAAATTTGATTTCTTTCCAAATAAATGAGCTGTCAGTGTGTTAACTGCAGGTTTTGCTTTGTTTTTTAAATCAACATAACTGAAAACCCCAGAAGAAATATGGGAGGAAAGAATGATACAAGACAGGAAGAAGGGGTCAAACAAGAAGAAACATAGCATGGGTCCATGAAAGGTAGAATATGTCAAAGTAATCTGGAAAAGATAATTGGTTTTCTGGACAAGGGCAATGCAGTCAGTTTAGTCTGTTTAGATTTCAGCAAAGCATCTGATACTGCGCCATATGGGAGATCTCTACCTAAATTGGAAATCATGGACTGTAAGGTAGCACTGTGGATGGATAGATAAGAAACTGGTTAAAACAATACTCAAAGGGCTGCACAGAAAGGCCATTTTTTCACATTGCAGAGTGTTATGCAGTGGATACATCACAGGTCAGCTCTGGAAAACTTATTTCCATTCAGATGGCTGGTAGGGGGAGTAGGCGGATGTTGAGGAAATCTGATATACAGTTGGAATATGCTGGTGAAATTAGGAGGCATAATGAACATAACTGAGGGTCATCGGAGTATCAGAAACGGGATGAGATATAATTATGGTATCACCATGTTTTTGACATTAGTAATACTTCAGTCTGCACTTTGAAATTATGAACTGGAAATGGAGAAAAGGAAAGCTCCACTGAAGATAAGTACTAAGAGCCACCAATATTATTCCTCTAAATAGTGAATTTCCATTCAAGAGATTTGCAGCAATGTTCACAGGGTTAAATAAGCTATCATGATACAAGAGCAAAAGAGGACTTAAAAACAAAAAGTTAACAAGACAGGAGCTAAAGTGCATGTATTATTGTACCCAACCAATGTCACAGGGCAGCAGACATCAAAGAAAACAGAGAAAAAGATATCCTCCCCACAAAACACACACACACACAACCAACAACAACAACCCTCAGTTAGTGGGATCCAGGCTTGTTCCTGCACAATTGGAATAATTTCTTCCATTTTCACAAGGAGCCCGGGATTCAGCAGAGGCTCTATGCTGGAGGAAGGTGGGGTGGCAATTATTGCTGATACTGCATTCTCTCTGCAGTCCCCAGTACTACCTCTCTTGCTCTTCCAGAGGGTCCCCAACCATCTTTTCAGCAGGCAAAGGGGCAAGCAAGAATCAACAAAAATTGTCACCCCGCACCATCTTTCCCAACACCAATGGTAATCTGATGAGCACAAGTGAGGACCCAGCTCAGTTCCCACATACACAAACAAGCAGGACTCAGGCATAACTCCACCGGATAAAGCACAGGACTCTATGGAGAGAAGGAGGGATTGTAATAAATGAAATGCATGTCCCAGATGGCTATTGGAGATTGGTTGGTTGTGGTTAAGTGGGGGACTAATTATTCTGTTACTCTGATGGAGTTTATTCTGAAGTTACTGTACTGATACAGGGACGCGGGTAGTGCTGTGCGTTAAACCACTGTGCCGCTTGGGCTTGCCGATCGAAAGGTCAGCGGTTCGAATCCCCACGACCGGGTGAGCTCCCATTGTTCAGTCCCAGCTCCTGCAAACCTAGCAGTTCGAAAGCACTAAGTGCAAGTAGATAAATAGGTATCGCTCCAGCGGGAAGGTAAACAGCGTTTCCGTGTGCTGCTCTGGTTTTGCCAGAAGCGGCATAGTCATGCTGGCCACATGACCCAGAAAAACTGTCTGCATTAGTGGACAAATGCAGGCTCCCTCAGCCTTTAAAGCGAGATGAGCACTGCAACCCCAGAGTCGTTCGCGACTGGACTTAATTGTCAGGGGTCCCTTTACCTTTACCTTACTATACTGATACACAAGTATCCAGTCCAAAAGGTAAGTTGCTTGTTTGTAAGTTGCTTTGGGTTGCCTTGAGCAAGATGAAACAACTAACAAATTTAATAAAATAATATAGGCCTACAGTGGGCAGGAAGCCATCAGAATCAGGGCAGTCTCAGCACAAAATGAAGGTTAGAGAGGACACAGATAGAATCTGTTCTTCAGCTTCAGTATTAGATCAGAACTAGTCTGAGTACAGGGCTGGGGATAGGGTCAAAGGAGGCATAAAAGAACACCGGGGGCAGGAGAGGGCATAGTGAGGGTCACCAAGATGAGCTATAAGAATGGCTTTGCAGAGCAGGTTACATAAGGAAGACATAATCTTGTAGTGCTGTTTCCAGATGGATTCTAGGCAAATAAAATGATGGCTGCTGGCAGTTTTCCAACATGTTCTGCATGCTGCTCCTTCATTTTGCCTCCCCCAGCAAAAAAAAAAAAGGAAGGAAGTCAGAATTACCCCACAACATCCATACACCCAAGTCAAACTTGCAAAATTGGGTGGGTTGTGATTTTTTATTGGTAACTTATCCCTAAAGCTGTCTGAATCCTTTCTACTGCTGGGACTTGAGGCAATAATAAGCCCTAACTACAACACTTTAGAAGCATCTACCCAAAGTACTGGAGTAGGGTCAGAGAACCTCCGGTCACAGGACAAACTTGGCTTGCTGGGGTTTCAAATGTGGACCATGAGGCTGCTTCCCCCAAACCATGCCCACCTGTCCCACACCTAACGTCACATGTGACGTCTGTGCCAAATACACAATTAGGAGCCATAAAATGCACTCCCAGTTGTGTGTTAGCAGGGGAAAGCAGGGCTCTGCTATCAGCTGATGAGTGGCAGAACTGAAGCCTGCTAGATTGGCTGCACTAGCAAGACCTCTGCATGGAACTCAGTCGCCCAACCAATGATTGCAGAAAGCAGATTTTGGCTGTACCACCCATCAAGCTCATGGGCAGCAAAGCTGGAAATCAGGCAGTTCCTTGTGGGTTTTGGATCTACTACCTATCAGCTGATGCACAATAAAGCAGAAACCTAAAGAGCTTTAAAGCACTGCACAAGGCTCTTTTCAAGCCTTCATGGTGCTTTCAGGTTCTGATTTTGGAGCTTCAATGTGCCGAATCAGCTTAGATCATTGTGATGTCAGGGGACGGGCAGGTGGGTCAAATTTGGCCCATGAGGATTTGACTCAGAGTGGAAACGGTTCCACACCCCTACACTATAGCAGGATGGCCTGGAACAACAAATATCAAGCTTCAAAAGCAGGAAAAATAAACTGCCTCCAACTGCTTCCAATCTCTGGAATGGGAGATTGCATGAGATGGCAATGCAACAACAAAAATAGGCCACAATTTTGTCAAAGGGCTAGCAACAAAGGATGGTGTCAGTGGGGTCTCCGTATTTGTTAAATGCTGATTTTTTTTTAAAAAAAAATTAAAATCATTTTGCCCTGGTAAAAGGAAACATCACAAAGCTCCCCGAGGCTGATCTTGACAGGCTGGAAGAATAAACTCTTCATTGTATTCCGATAAGCAGATTGACAAGCAGAATAATGTGAAATTTGAAATAGCCCTTTCAGAGCTGAATTAGATTTAAAAGAACACCTGCATTCAAAATCAGGTAAAGATTTTTCAACCCAGTTTTGCTGCTTTGAGCACATCAGATCCCCAAAACAGGTCCAGCCAATTATTAAAATGTACTCAAAGATGAGGGAAGTTAAAAAAAAGGTCTCGGAAGCAAATTAGTCAAACAGAAACTGAGGCAAACACCCAGGGATCAATCCCTGGCATTTCCTAGTAGGTCTAGGATAGACTCCTAGACACTTGTGCAAAAAGGGAGGATCAAAGCAGGAGCAATTGGACAGCATGTCCAATAAATTATGATATGTCAGAAACCCCAGGTTATTGTGATGCGTGAATGCACCTCTGACTAATATAAAGTGGAATCTGCCTTCATTTATATGAAAGATTAAATTCACCAGGCACTGAAACAATGCTACATAGATGGGATCTATCGTTATCATGTTCAAGGCAGCTTATAAAAGCAATAACCAAGGAAAACAGCACTAAATAAATAATGTATAAATCCAAACCGAATCATAGCACTGCCAAAATCAAAGTCAACCAAAAGCTTTTACCAAGCAAATAGTTTTCACCAGCCATCTAATAAAATATCAAAACTATTGTCAAGTAAATATGTTTGAGCATTCTGTAGTTGGGCCCCCCACAAACAAATGAAGCCCTGCCTCTGGTAGCCACCTACCTAATGTATGAAGGTGAAGGCACTGAGAGCAGAGCATCCATCAAAGACCTCAGAGAGGTTCATATGGGGCAAGGCAATCCTTCAAATACCTGGATTCCATGCAATCTAGAGATGGGCAGAGGAATCCAAGCTGTAGGAAGCCAGTGTAATTTATGCCAAAGTAAATTGTAACTTCCGCTGGGTTGCTATGTCATTGAGTTGGAAGGGTTTTAGAACAGCAGGTCTTACTTTGCTTTTCAAAGGAAACCAGAATGTGCTGAAGGATTCCTCCCCGCTTCCACTTTCTCTAACATGTACAGTAAGACAATCCGGTGGTACCTTGGTTTAAGAACAGTCTGGTTTAAGAACGATACAGTTTACAAACTCTGCAAAACCGGAAATAGTGTCCCGGTTTGAGAACTTTACCTCGGTCTAAGAACGGAATCCAAACGGTGGAAGGGCACCGGCGGCGGGAGGCCTCATTAGGGAAAGTGCGCCTCGGTTTAAGAATGGTTTTGGTTTAAGAACGGACTTCCGGAACAGATTAAGTTCGTAAACTGAGGTACCATTGTATCAGTGTTGTCACCAGTGAAGTTTATATGAGGCTAGAAACTTACCTTTTCTCCTTTCTGTCCTGGCAAACCAGGTACTCCTGGCAAACCTGCTTCTCCCTGTTTAAAGTAAAGCTTGAAATGTTTTATTCCAGCATCTTACATTAGAGAAGTAAGCAATATGAGCAGTGCCTGGATAATAGTCATTCTTGATAATGCTAAAAGAAAACACAGAGTTCAGCCCTTTACCATTCAGCCTTGCTCACCTCTAGCTCATCTCTATGGCTACGTTACTGAGAAGAAAAAGTAGCACCTTTCTGACCTCAGCAGGTATTACAACAACTCTCACTGTTGCCTCAGGCCTTTTGTTTGTTTGTTTTTTGCTCCTTACCTTAAGTGCACTGATTACTGACTTTGCTGTTCTTGGCTGAAGTTTAGGATTGGTATAATGCAGAGTTAGGAAACCTGTAACCCTCCAGATGTTACAGTGTAAGCGAAATTAACTCTTTATTAAAAGAAACAGGATCTGCTCAGGAGTGCCAGGCCTCGTGATAGGACTTGTCCCTATGAAGCAGTTGTGGAGACTGAAGTTCCCTACCTTCCCACAGCTGCCTAAGTCTCCTCCTCTCCCGAGTCTTTCCCAAGCAATCTGAGACTACACCTGTGGGGCTGCCTTAGCTGCTCATGCTTCATACCTCTCCTGATCCTGGGAGACCGGGGGGAGGGGAACTTGTTGCAGCAGGAGGGGGGAGCTTCTGGCTTCTTCACCAGCCTGACTCATCTCTGCCTCTTGGCCTCCCTCCTCTCCTGCTTCCGATTGTGGACTTCTCTCAGCCACAGACTCTGTCTTCTCACTAAACCCCGTTACACTTCAGCTTCCAACACCTCCTCCTCCTCCCAGTCTTCTCCCTCTTACCACTCATTGTTGTCTCACCACGAGTCCCTGGGCTCTGAGCCATCTACCCTTGGGGGTTCCCCAGCTGGTGCCTCCTACCATTCCTCTGTGTCCAGACAGTCCATCACAACTGCCATGCAAGCCAGCACTGATGGGACCTGGAGTTCAACAGCATCTGGAGGGCAAAAGGCTCCCCAGCCATGGTGCAATGGCTACTGATGTCACAAAAGCAGTTATTCCCTAATAAAGGGGGAACTAGTATGACTCCTTGATGCAATTGCAGACAGGGAGTTTCCCAAACACAGTATATTAATTCATTTTCTGTCTCCTTTCTGGTAAAGCCTCAGTATGCTGAAGAGGATGACATATTTGAGTGTATGGTCACTGATATCTGGGACATTATTACTATTACATTATCTTTCATAATTTTGGAATACTTCCTAACATTCTGTTGGAATTTTTTTTTTTGTATTGCTGTTTATTTCTTGCACGAACACACATACCTACCACTTCTGTGTGGTCTGCAAGCCATCATTGAAGCCTGAAACATTTCATTTCCCACCCACCCCCACATTCTAGCACAAAACACTGTAAGAATAAGTTGCTGTTTTTTTTTTTAAAAAAAGGCATTGCATTCTAACTGCATAATGTCTGCTGCAGCTTGACATTTGCTGTGTTCATGAAAATGGCATGCAAATTACATTATTTAAATCGGCAATGCCTTATGAAAAGCTGTCACCCATTCCAAATAGGCTAGTTCATGGGTCTGGCTGATAACCTCCTTGTGAGGTGATATGCAGTTTCTCTGTAACATACCTGCTACTGATTCACAAGTGACTCCTCTTGCTGTCACAGGGGTGCCCAGACCCCTACTAAGATTTCTGCTTCTAACATCCTGAATCATGGATTTGAGTGCCCCAGTATTTGTCTCATTCACCTATGAAAGATTGCCACAGCTGGCACTTTCTCAGACTCTTCTGTCTCTATCTATACCTGTGAACTGGACTCCCATCAGAGCTGTTCCTCCATAGTGGTCTAGCTATATTGACATCCTAGTCCAGTTTCTATGCACCACTTAGGAAAGAGCCAAGGACTGCCTCACACTGTGCAGCCTCTCAAACTAGCTATTCCAGGAAACAATCATTCACACCATTTGGAAATTTCATCTCTGCAGTATACCTTGGAGTGACATTTATCCAATCAACTTGAAGTAGCTGAAATAACCCTTTATTATAGTATTTGCTTCCCTTGTAGATTCCTCTAATCTCCTGTAATTCTGAACAGTCAGTATCATTCATGCTAGGTGTGTGTTTACACCGACAGAATAACCCTCTTTAGTTTTTTTATGGTAAAATTTGTTTCACAGAGGCTATGGATGTGCATTGGTTCTATGTCATCTTTAACATATTACTGCCTCAGCCGTTGCAGAACAACTTTATGGCCCTACATATTATATAGGAGTATATAATGGCTGACCATTGTTGCACCATTGGCATGGTTCCATTAATCTGTGAAGTCTATATTAAACATAATGTAACTTCAGCGCTGTGGGTTAAACCACAGAGCCTAGGGCTTGCTGATCAGAAGGTCAGCGGTTCGAATCCCCACGATGGGGTGAGCTCCTGTTGCTCGGTCCCAGCTCCTGCCCACCTAGCAGTTCAAAAGCACGTCAAAAGTGCAAGTAGATAAATAGGTACCGCTCCAGCGGGAAGGTAAACAGCGTTTCCATGCGCTGCTCTGGTTCGCCAGAAGCAGCTTAGTCATGCTGGCCACATGACCCGGAAGCTGTATGCCAGCTCCCTTGGCCAGTAACATGAGATGAGCGCCGCAACCCCAGAGTTGGACACGACTGGACCTAATGGTCAGCAGTCCCTTTACACTTCCACAAATGTTAAATACTAGCTAAAATACAAGGGACAAAAGGTGCAAGCAAAAAGCCAAAGTTATTAGCCAGCAGCACAAATGTTACATGTCACAAAAAGCAATAAAAATTTATGTATAAGCAACTAAGTCCTGTACCTTATTTGAAGAGCAAAAGCATTTTTCTTCAGGTTTTTTTTCCATTATTGGAAGTGCATGTATTTCACTAACATGAACAGTTGATGGTGATGCTGCAGTAGTTTTCAAGCCTTCTTCCAAAGGGCACTGAAATAATAAATATATATTATTCCGATTTAAGTCTACATCTACAGTGATTGAAACATTTTTTTTCCATAGTGCCTTTTGCATCTGTAGAGATTACACTCTGTAGGGGAAGGAAGGATTAAATTAACTCCACGTTGATGCAAGCATTATGAAAACAGCAACCTGGATTCAAAATCAGGCCGTGAATGATCTATTTTATTTTAATTTTAGAAAACCAATTATTAGTGATCCACAGAGCAATTCTATGGAAGTTAAATCTAAAGTAAGTCACGTGGTGTTCAATGAGGCTTACTTCCTAGGGAGAGAGTTTGGGACTGCAAGTGGAAATCTTCTCATCTACTGCATTGCTTTAGCATGTTTGGATATGAAAATTACAGTGTAATCCTATACCTACCTATTCAGGAGCAAGTCCCATTAAGATCAATGGGGCTTAATCCCAGGTAAATGGGAATTGGATTGCAGCCTGAGCAACCACTCTTTTTGCACACACTTCTAAATGCTAAACATATATTTTATTCTTTAACAATGGGGCGGGGGGAAGAAATCTTACCACTGATCTTATCTAACACTGCAAACATATACACACTTATCTGGGAGTTAGGCTTATTGAACTCAGTGGGGATTATTAATTCTGAGTAGGTATGTATATGACTGCAATTACCCACATTATCATTCCATGTGTGAGATAGGGCCTGATTTACATGCAAAATTCAATTTAAGCTTTTTCTAAAAAATATCCTTGATGCGGCAAATACAATCGCAATAATGTGAAATACATAGCTAAAGGATGTTATAAATGAACTAGCAAAATATTTTGTCCTTTTTATGTATAGCGGCTAGCTTGTGGGCCAGACTAATCCACTCCCTGACCACTGGTCCTGTTAGCTAGGGATGATGGGAATTGTAGTCCGAAACATCTGGAGGGCCTATGCCTGTTCTTAGCCATATGAACATCACAATACTTCTAAATGGGGGAAGAAAATAAGAAAAATGGTAGAAAAAACCCAGAGAATAACACCTAGCTAGAATGGGAGAGGGAATTAGGGCTCATCCAGACTTTGGCTTGTCATGTTCCTAAAAAGCACAGCTCCAAGCGGTTTCCCACTGCTTTCTAGACATGGATCTAAGCAGTGCTGCCTTTGCTCTTCCCCTTTCCCCCAGAAAACCCACTCTTTGGTGCTAAATTTGAGCAAATGTCAATCCAGAGAAAACTCAATTGACCTTTGCTCTGACTTAGAAGTAAAGATCGGCTTTCCTCGGCGGGGGGGGGGGGGAGTAGTGGGGCAAGGGCAAGCCTCGATAAGACCTAAGACTCATCATTAAGGATTCTTTGCAGATATTATTCAGATTTTTATGTTTATCAAATACTCTTCTAAAAGATATAATGGGCGTATGATCAAGTTTAATGAGACCCAAACAGAAACCATGATATGGGCATGCATCGACAACGGTTGCCCATAGAAATCTCTCTTGTTTTCAATATTCCTTTTCTGTTTGAATTCTTGTGTTGATCCTTTTCCATCCCATCTTTTTCAGCATGAAAAACTAATCTAGGTCAGACTTCCATTTTGAAGAACGAACTAATCTTGTGATACCATGAAATTTATTTGCATTTCTAAATGGAGAAAGAAAGACCATACCGACCTGTGTGTTTCTGGGGTGGGGGGAAAACTTGCATTTTTTATTTTCTTAACTTACCATATTCTCAGATAATTCACAGCAAGTCTCCTGAGCAGCAAGACAGGGATTGCAGTATATTATCATGCGGCCAACTTCAATCTGTTTAGTAAACACAGAGGTGTATATCAGCTTTATAAGGTAATTGATCTTGACACATCTGAAACCTCTGTGACCACAATCCAGCACAAAATTAAACCACTTGAACTCATAGAAATGAATGGGATTACATATGCCAAATTCTATTTTGGGTTGTAAATTTAGAAAGGACATTACAGTGTTTCATTTTAAAATATTGTACTTGCATATATTATTTGTGAACACGGGAGCAGCCCACATAATCTAATCTGATAATACAAAACACAAGTATATTGAGCCACACACAGCTCTTATTTATACTGTATAATTTTTAAAAAAGCAATTGCATTTATCTACCACAACGAATATTGCGGTTTCCTACATTCCTTTGGCCAACTTGCTTGATATTTTTTTAAGGATATGTTTCAAAGCTGGCAGGTATATCTCTCCAAAACACGCTTCCTTGATTTCTTTCTAGGAAGAGTGCTACCTTTATTTACAAACTCATCCACTCTTAACACTAGTAACAATATAGTAAAATTATTTAGGACATGGCTTTGTCCCAGGTGCCTGTCTGTTCCAACACTAATACATGCAACTGGCCTGGCAATCCTCAGGGAAGAGATGGTACTGCTACTTCCCTGTTCCTTTCTAGGGTGGAAGTATGGATCTCTGCTAGAAGGCAGGGCAGGAACACTTGGTCATTCTGAACCAGATTCTTGGTATGGCTGACGTTTGCCAGAGCTGAGAGGACAAGAGATGTCCCACTGCAGCACGATAAAGTTATGAAATGAACCCTTCATATATATTCCTGACCCCTCAACTGCTCAAAGTAAATGTTGGAGTTTAAGCAATGGATTTAGCAGCATATGAATACAGGCTGGACTTGTTTTCCTGACCAGGGAATTGCTTGGGCATGGGCCATTATGAAACAAATACATTAACCCACCAAGAAAGCCGTCAACAAAGGCGAAAGGCTCTGTGCAGGACACCCCGCCCTGAGCCATGAGCTCTGAGTAATTAGCAAAAGACAATCCCAGAGTTGGGAGGGGGAAGTTTCCAGAATTACAGAGTGGAGGACGTAAGTAAACAGGAAAAAGGTGTCCCTTTTGCAAGGGGGGGGGGTGCAAGAGCACAAGGCAGGCAGTCCGTTTTATGCTTCAGAGTAGGCCAGATATGATGTTTGGGGTCTCTTGGGATTCAAGGCTGCAGCAACGGCAGGAAGAGGACCCTCTTGGGATGTGAATGTTCTGCACTCTCTCCATCTAGATACAGGTTGTATATATGTGTAAATAAACCATACATCCTAAAGACACTACAGACTCTACCGTGTTTCATTGTCCCAAGAGGCAACACAAACCCTGGGAAGCAGGCCTGCAACCCCTGGAATCTCACACCGCTTATGAAAACTGGGATGACGTGTAACCGTATGAACAAATATTTGTTTCCCCCATGTACTGAATCATCTGCACAGCAAGGAGCAGAGAGTTCTGTACACTGAGTTCGCTATAAAAATACTGGAATATGTTTGAACTGCTTTGATCCTCTTAGAAAAAATAGTTGACTAGAGTCTTTCTTTTTGCAAAAGTTGCACATTACGCAAGAGTTTGCATGCTGCAGAGCAAAGTCTATGCATGAGAATTGTGAGACATTTATACAGTCTAAAAAACAGATGGAAAGGAGAAGGTGGTGATGCACGAACAAAAGAATAGGACTGAGGGAATAAAGGGAATGTGAAAATAGGTAGTAGTACTCTCTTACTGCAGATTTTTTAAAAATGAAATCTTACTTGGAGATGACTCACAGCTGATATTAAAGGCACTTTTGCATATTCCTCAGCTGAGGCAATGTAAAACTTAAAATGTGTAACTTAAATGCTTTCTACATCCTACAGAGCTGGTTCACATGTAACAGTAAGTCACTTTTAAGCCATGGATTAATTGTGAATGTCCTACCACCCCTATGTAGCTCTCTCCTGCACCTGTGGCACAAACAAGCCATAGTATAGTTTGTCTTGTCGTACAAACCCAGATTGTGGTTTGTTTTGTTTCAAATAAACCACGAACAAGAAGCCAGAAACAAACCAATGTTTACTCTTAAGTTTATTTCTGGATCACCACTCTCAGGCCTCACCAACACTTCCATTTGCCCTGCTGCTTTCCTCCGGGAAAACCTGATCTTTAGCACTGAATCAGAGCAAATGTCAGTTGTGTTTACTCCAGATTGACGTTTGCTCTAATTTAGAGCTAAATAGTGAGTTGTCTGGGGGAAAGCAGCAAGCCAAAGGCAAAATGGCTTGGACCCATGCCTAGAAAGCCCAGGAGAAGTGGGAAATTGCCCAGACCCACACTTTCTAGGCACGGGGCAAGCGGAAGTACATGAGCCCTTGGTGTGTATTTGAAATAAACATACCATGACAGTCTAAACCGTGGTTTGTTTGTGGCAGACATAGAATTTGTGGGGGTGGAGGGAAGCCACACGAGGAGTGGGAGGCATGGTTCAAAATGAACTGTGACTTAGAGTGACATGTGAAGCAGCTCATTAAATGCTTTCTTTTCAGCTCTACACCCTTTTCCTCTTGTGTCCTTTCTATTAGGCCATGTACACACACCCATTTACTCCACATCCAGTGCGCTCCCACTGCTGCTTTGGGAAGCAGGGTACACACCCCATAACTAACCTGTATGTATCCTGTCATATTTCGACCCAGAAATAATGTTTCTTCGTGCATTTCTCCCCAAACCAGCTTCAATCCAAAGTTAGAAAAAGAATGACTTAGCTGCGTCTTAAGCTAGTAATGTGTATACAACAATAGACAAAGACCATAAAAAGAACCCTGCTTGATCAGACCAAAAGCCTACCTAGTCCAGCATCCCCTTTCTCACAACAGTCAACAAGATGCTTGTGGGAAGCCCACAAGTTGTTCCTAACCAGTTTTCCGGAATGCTTTGAGTTACATGCAGTGCAGTCCATCCCACTGCCTATCCTGCACTGGCAAGAGGAAAGGCACTCTAGAAAAATGATAATGTGCCTATATGGAACCTGATATGTTAAATTATGGCACCCGTTTGACAGTAGCAGGTGGCATGGTGTGGTGGTGATCTTTACCTGACCTTCCAGCAGGTGAGTCGCTGCTGTGTACTAGGATAGAGAAAGGAAGGAGTAAAGTGGCAAGGAGGACAGCATGGTGCAAATGCACCAACAGGAGCACTAGACTGACTGCACTGTCACGTCCGCACTGCACTGACTCTGCCACCACTTCACCCCTCCCAATAAGGAGCAGTGATTCACCTGCCAGGAGGGCAGGTAACTATCTCTATTCCACGACCTCATCCGCTACTGCTGTCTGATCTCTTAAGAATCAGGTTTCTTATTTCAAAGGGTCCCAGTACATAATATTAATAACTTGCAAAGCTTTTTCCTTTGTAGGGATAAATACGTTTTGATCACCTATTTTTGTATCACTGAAATACACTTTCACAGTCAACCCAACTTACATCTACAGGCTTGCCATCTAAAGAATGGGTAGCAATAAGAATCTTCCCTTGAAAGTCCGTAGTAGTATTCTCATCAATCTCCCTTTGCTCAATTAAGCTGCAGTCCACATAGAGAGAAATGATCCTTGATTGCACACTGATGCCAAGCTTGTGCCACTGCCGATCAAAAACAGGGTGGATTTCCCGACTTCTAAAGGTGTAGTGCAATGAGCCCCCCTGGGTGGACTGTGCAACGTACTCTACATTTTTTTTCGTACCGTCAACGGTGATGTAAACCTGAAAAAAGCACAGTCAAATTAGAAGCGGTTTGAAACAATGAAAATGGAAAATAGCCAAGGACTAAAAGTTCACACCTCATTGTATGGTGGTAGGATGCAAAGAATCACAAGCGGAATTCTGTTGGCCAGTGGGGCTTCCTCATTCCCATTGCAGTCTCTTGTGCATTTGTGCACCCACACACATACAGCCATTCCTGAGGATCAAGGATTCTCCAGAATGGCACTGGATATAGTGTGGGAGCTACTGCTGGCAGATACAGGTAAAAATCACTACTCCCCATATGCAGCTGGATGTGCCTTCTACTTGTGCAAGAGAATCTTTGGATCCCACCCTTGGACATTAAAAAAAAAAGTCTCCCATGCAGCTTCATCATCAAGCATCAGTTCTAAACCCTTTATTGTTTAATTTGCTTTTCATTTGTTACATCTCTATTCCACCACAACTCAAAAGAGAATTTCAGTTTCACAGCAATCCTGGGTGGCAGCTTACACACTTACCATGCCAGTGCTGTATTACAGAACAGTTACTGATTCTATATATAGCCATAACAGCAAAAACATATTGAGTATACTCTGATTCCAGGGAGGAAAATATCTGCTTTCCTACAAAGCTGTATCTATCACCTCACACTTGGGAAGGCAAAAAACCATTTGTTCTAACCTGTGGCATGTTGTGCTGATCTAAAATTTGCAACAAATACCACCGTTCCCTTTTGCTGTTTCGCCTAACACGGAATGTGGCTGTTAAGAAATATTCCTCTGGAATCCCATTTGGAAACACTTTCCTATATGAAGAGACGAGGGGAGAGAGAGAGATAAATGATAATTGGGTAAAAAGATGAAAACAAATGTAAGTTAAAATACACCTCTCCCAATGATGTCCTCATGGATACTCATGTAACTGTATGGTCTTCAAGAGACCGTACTGCCTCAAGAGTTGCATTTGCACCAAACCTACCTGAATGCATGTTGGCTCCTGTATGGGATTCATCACCCTAAAGCAGGCATGGCCAAACTTGGCCCTCCAGCTGTTTTGGGACTACAGTTCCCATCATCCCTCACCACTGCTCATGTTAGCTAGAGATGATGGGAGTTGTAGTCCCAAAACAGCTGGAGGGCCAAGTTTGGCCATGGCTGCCCTAAAGAATGGAGCGAGCCAGATGACACACAGAGGAAGCCTAAATGTATTTGGGTATACAAGTGAAGGTTCGGTGCAACTATGAAAAGGCCAGCAGATGCAGCCTGGATCACACGATGTGTACATGAACAAACACACTTGACTAGGGCTATAACCTCATGGCACTAAGTAACTCCTATGTAAGCAGAGATCCATTCTGTGTCATCTGCTAATTATCCAAAGGCTCTGAATGTACCCCAGGCTATCTGCATAAAGAGGGGGCTATTCCAGAAGTGCCGAAACGATGTATGAAGCTGCTTCTTTCCTTTCCCAGTTTAGAGGAGGGCTTGTGAAATGTTCGCTGAAGGCCAAAAGCAGGAAGCTCACATACTCAGCCATGTCTGCTGGCAGCAGTTCCTGTCTGTTGCTCCTTCACCACACCCTGCAGAGAGGGGCTCTTATCTTTCACCGGGCAAATATTTTGGCAAGCTGCCCATACGCGCAGCACATTTATGATCAGACATTTAGCATTCGGCCCAGTGCAGTAGCACAAGAGCTACGCACAGCTTAAGCGCCATTTGATATGCAGGCCGTTCGCTGGCCTTCTGCCCAGGGATGAATTTCACCCCAAATGATCTTTGAATGCAACTTTTTTTTTTAAAAAAAAATGTAGCTTTTTAAAATTCAAGACAGACAAACATGTTTTCTAACAAATTATTTATAAAACAAGTTGATGACAGAAAAATAATAATAATTTCTTTCAAGTTTTGGGAACATTAAAAACCACTCCCCTCTTCAAAACTATGAAGAGTGAAGACTACGCCGTCCCATATAAACTGCTTGGCCTGACTTCTACTGCTGTGTGGATGTAAAAAAACCAAAACCAAACTATTGATTGTTACTGAGGGTGCTAATATTGTTTGTTGTGTAGCTGCAAGATGTTGATTCTTTTCAGACATCATCATCAGACATCATGTGCATTAGAATTATGAAAGTGATATAATGCCATTTTCCCCAACCCACCAAAAAAAACCTGTATCATGATTGCTGGAAGGAAAGCAGACATCCAGACTTCTGGAGACTGCTATCTTTGCTGCTGCTGCTGCTGCTGTTTTAATTCAACTTTGATGAGGATCCATGCATGGATGCAAATAAAGGAAGAGCAAGGTAGAAACTGGAAACGTTAACCAAGCAGCTGTAGACCAGCAATACTGCTAGGGATGGAGAGATCTGTCAGTTTCAGTTCTCTCAGTTTCTCATTCCCCCCGCCCAATCTTAAATTCATTCCCCACATTTTGCAGCAATTTGTGACTTGAAACAAAATTCTCATGAAAATCCTTCAGAATTTTAGTGCAAATTCCTCCTAATGAAAACATTTTAACATTTTGACGGATGTACACATTTTTGAAAGCAATGCATTTGTGCATGTTATTTTTGCCATTATGTCTTCATTTCCTGCAGAGTTTCCCTTAACGTGTATATTTTTATAAACACTGGTTGGCTGGTGAACCTACACTGCAAAATTCCGATAAGAAGTGTGCATGCACACGAAAGCTCATACCAAGAACAAACTTAGTTGGTCTCTAAGGTGCTACTGGAAGGATTTTTTAATTTTTTAAATTTTGTTTTAGCAGTGTTTTTGCTTGCATGTTGCTTCAGAAAATGCAAAACTGATAGATTTGGCCTTAAATGCATATGGAAATGAATGTCTCCTCCGTCACTATTTGTGACCTGCCAAGCCAAATGCGGCTAGTAGTAGTCATGTATTGTGACCAGCCAGGTGCTGGGCGGAACTCCTTGTTTTCTAATAACATAACAAGAGCCTGCTAGATCAAGCCAAATGCCCACCTAGTCCACTTCTCTGTTCTCAAAGGCCAACCAGATGCCCATGGAAAGCCCAGAAACAGAACCTGAGTACCACAGCATCCTCTCCACCTGTGATTCTGAACATCTGTCATTCAAAGGCATACGCATTTGACAGCAGAAGTAGAGCATAGCCATTGTAGCCATTGATAGCATTATCCCCCATGAATTTGTCTACGTGCTAGGTAAGCAGCAGAACCTGGAAGTTTATAGAGCTTCTCCTAGGTGGCCACACATAGCTGGCAGGTGGCATTTGGCTTCATGGGTCACAAATTGTGCAGGTTTGATACAGCAGAAAGCAGATCAAAGCGTTAATGGTCCAATAAATGCCGTATAACATAAACAACCTTCTGCAAGATATCGTTTTCTCTCTGCTGCAGTGTTTTAACCTCTATTAGCCTGTAAGGACACATTTATCGAAGAATTGCTGAACAAGCTTTCACAAAAATCTTGATTAGTAAAGACAAAATTCAAGCAGGGGGAGGAAAGAGTTAATGGAGTGGAACATAAATTCAAGCTGAATATTACATCTCATTAAGGAACTCTAGGACAGTAACGCACAGAAGAACAAGAAAAAGCAATAAATGTTTAGGGGGGGAAAGTGAAACAAAAGAAGTGTGGTTGCCCAGTTCCTTATCTTATGGCTGTGTAAGTGTTTTGCGTGGAGGCGTGGATTATAAGGGATATATCACTATGGTCTAAAGCAGGTCTCCCACTCACTCTATGCCTCCCATGTCTCTCAACAGTGCCTGATTCAAGAGAAACACAATAGGACCTTCCCCCGCTGCTGATTCTGCTCTGCCATTTTTTATTTTTTAAATTTTCACTGTAGGCACTGGGTGCTAGTTGCTGGAGGTGGGCATTAAGTCTGGGCAATGTATCCATACATCGCTCAGGACCAGTTTGGGAGCCAGAGTATGATGACTACTTCACCTGACTCCTTCTGCATGCTGGGTGCTGGGAGCAGAGGGAATCCCTCCACTGCCACCATCCAGCAGGAAGAATGGCTGATGTGGCTCATTGTTCCCTCTGTGCTCCAGGTGCTGGCAGCGGAGGGACTCCTTGCATTGCCAGCACCTGGTGGAACAGGCTGCATCAGGCGCCAGGGTGAAACTGCTGCCACTCCCACCAAGGGAGCTGAGGCGGTTTCACACTAGCACCTCGGGACCAATGCAGCTTGTTCCTCTGCTTTTCAACATCGCGATATATCACTATATTACAATGTTTGGCTGGCGATACACCGCGATGTTGAAAAGCTGACCTCGCCCAGACCTAGTAGGCAGAATATTGTTGTACTCATGGGTTCCCATGAACATCTGGTCAGACACGGTGAGAATAGGATGCTAGATGGGCTCTTGACCTGTTCCAGAAAGCTTGTCTTACGTTGTTATGTTTTCCAGTACTATCCTAGAAGGCAAAGGATGAGATACTGTATGGAAACACTTGTATATCAAAGCAGTGGAGATGCATGGAGATGGTTGATGGCCGAGACTTTTGATACAAATTAGCTAATCACCCTAAAGCATGCCAATTTTCCAATTAACCATGCCCTCACTGGTACTGCTGTAGCGTGTACCATCTGGCTAGGAAAATGAAATACAAAGCGTATCCTCTGAGACAATCATAAATGACTTTTGCTTTACTGGACACCAATTAACTGGCTGAAAATTTACTTTTGTCTTGGCACACACTCCCTCTTTAGAGACAAAAAATTACCTACACTGATTAGGGCTTTGGCATACAGCAGCTATTCAACATGTTGGCTTAATACTCTCAGGTTATAAACAGAATTTTACACTGACCTGCCCTTCAATTAAGTAATTAGCAATGAACAGGGAGGGAAATTGTCTGTCCTTTATGACTGCCCCCCCTGAAAGAAAGAATGATAAATCAATTTATTCTCTCAGGTCTGTTGATTCTGAGAGCCATCTCTTGGATTTGATCATGAACATAAGACTGGGAGGAAAATATGTTTCTGCCAACTCCGTATTTTCTAAAGGGAGTGAAAAATTTCCATTTCAGTGATAAGATAATGACTAAAGCACACTACCAGCTTAGTCTAATTCACATAAACAAACAGAACAGCTGCCATTTTGGAAAACCTCTGTTTATGAAAGTTGAACAGGAAGCAACCAGTGGTGTCCAGGACCACCGCTACCATTGACAGAGGATAAGAGGCAGCCAGCTAAACTGCATACAGACACCCATTCATTTAAAGCATGTTTAAAGCACATCTTCCCCAAAAGAATCATGGGAACTGTAATTTGTCAAAGGTGCTAGGATTGGTAGCTCTGTAGACACTTCCAAGTAAATATGCTTGGAATGGAAGTGCATTGTGTGGCTCTCCTAATTATAATGTTCCAGGACAACTTGGCCTGGGAATCAGTTCTGATATGGTTTTCATAAGATACAGACCTTCATCTATTAATGGGTCATACAAACAAAAGGACAGCCACAGAATGGCATTCTGTTTCCAGCAGTAGCTGATGGTAACTTGACAAGCAAGGCATGATGGTGATGAACGTCCTCTATCATCTGCTCTCAACATCTGGTACTCTCAGCTATGTACTCTCCCAAAATACAGATGCTTCATCTCTTGCGATGATGATTAAGAGTCAACAATAAGACTAATATGTGCAGATGTGTCACAGGGGCTAGAGAGCATGCTACGAATCCAAAAGTCCCCAGTTCAAATCTTGTAGCTTTGCAAAGCTACTCCTTCAGTCTCAATCAGCACCACCACCCCCATTATGAAGGATAATTGTACTGACTCACCAAACAGTGTTGATGTAAGGATTAACACTAGAAAGTGCATGTGAAACACTCTGGAGGTGATATACAAGTGTTAAATGTTGTTGTTGTTGTTGTTGTTGTTGACTTATCCTCCACAAATTTATCACAGCCATGAAAAGAAAAATTCTTTTTCTTTCCTATACCTCATGCTATTTCTGTTTTGCAACTTTGAAAGACTGGGGTGAGGGCCATGTTTTCCCCCTAAACATTCACATTCCCAGCAGAATTTAGAGCAGCCACTTTCTTTAAGAACAAATATGTATCAAACTTCAAAATACAATAGCAGGTACTGAGCTTGCACCACAGTGTCACAGGTACATAAAAGAGCAGAATCGCATACATTTCTCTTAGGTATATTATTAGATTTGTCATTCTGTGCTCGGTGCCTAGAGAATCAGAGTTTTGTTACAGATACCAATAAGAGAGACTCGGTTCTTTGCCTCAAGCTTTAGCGAACCACACTATTCATTACGGACGTCGCCAGTGGGAGCCCTGGAACTGGCCTATATATTACCCTCAAAGAGGAAGGAAGAAAGAAGTGCAAATGGGGGGGGGGATCAAAGCTTATGCTGTCATTTCTCAAAAGAACACAAAATAGAAGTTGCAGGTGTTGACTCAGCGTTACTCTATGAGCAGCTCTTTAAAAGTAAGACCAGTGGCATGCATAATACAGACCTGAGTCACTGTCCTCCAAAATGCATACTGGAAAGCAGAGCATCAGAGGCAGACTGAGTTAGTCAGGAAGGTGTGTGGGAGTGGGGTCAATTTGTAGGCTCAGTGCTTTTCAAAACACGGCAATCAGTGGATGGGTCTGACTGGTTGCTACATCTGGTGGTGCAGAAAGCATCACATACCCATTGTACACCATGACAACAACTATATTGAGTTAATCTGAACTATGTTGGCTTTCAAGCTTTTCTAGTCCTGTGACTCTTTCCTTTTGCTTTCCCAAGTGTTCTATGCTTTTATACCTAGCTATCAATAAACCGAACACAGTAATTACTGAACTATAGGCAGACTTGGTTGCAGTGCTATTTTTGAGAAGCAGTAGTAAGAGGTACCCATATCAGATTTAGTAAGGCAATCTTTATTTACCTTTTGGGTTTTGCTTTAAAAAGCACTGATGGAAAAAAGCTGCTATTTTTAAATCTTATGAACACTAATTCTTCCACACTGAATGAGACCAAATTAGAGTTTGTGATTAACTTCCGTATTTACAAGTATCAATGGGGCCTCTAGCTCGCTGAATGTCTTCCAGGAAGAGAAAGATGATCCAAGTTGCATTTCCTGAGAGTGAAGTGAGAGATGTTTGGCATTTATGGCAAGACATTTCTTCTTCCAGCTGACACCTACCATCACCTGTCACGTTACAAATAATTTGATGATCAGTGGCCGTGAGGTTGGCGTGAACCTCTGTCCTCCTAGGGTGGGTGATGATGTCTTTAATGCCACCTTAAACCAGGACTCTGAAATCTTAGCCTTTTGTGTTTGCGCCGAGGATTCAACAAACAGAGGCATGATACTCATGGAAAGCTGAAGCTCCAAGGACTGAAAAGAATAATCCTTCTTGCTGACATTGTCAGCAACAACACATTAAGGCACAGCACTTATAATGTGGGGAAAAAATTCAGACAACAAACAAGTGCCCTAGAGAAGAACAAAAGAGCAGCGAGCAACTAATAAGACCCAGCTGCAAGTCAGTGCCAACACAGGATATCTGAATGCAAATTCAAATGAGAATCAAGATCTGCTGTCTGCTACTCAGAATAAGGATAAAGGCACAAGGAACTTTTACATTTATTTTTATATTCTACATTTTGTATACTGCTTATTCACAGTCATGTGTAAGCTTTATTCAGCTTGCTCAAATGTTGTTTTGTTTTAATTTTTAAAAGGATAAATGCCATTCCAGAACAACTTTCTCAATGCAGTCCACAACTTATAGAGGATCTGGGTCATATCCAGAACTAATCAGTTGCAATCAGGCCCTACTTAAATCAACATTAAAACTTAATGATGACCGAGAGATGTTCCACTGATTCCAGTAAACCTAGGTTGGATATAACCCATTAAAATTAAATTAAACATCTGAAAAATCAGATATTCAGTACAAGAATAAAAATGCAGCAGGTTTAAAGCATCAGTTGTATTTGCAGTGGGGACTGTTGTGTCTATATTTGGTAGTCCCATGTGTATTGAATGTTAAAATTGTTTCTACCTGCAGCAATGTGTGGGCAGTCTCTTCAGGGAAATGTATGAGTTTGGCAGTTGCGGCAGCACCATTTATAATGTATTTACTGTATTTTTCAGTTGCCTCATGCAATGAACCTCAAGGTGACGTACAAGACAGCCCCAGGGAGAAGTTCATGCTCTAGCAGTCCTTAGGGTTTACTTCTAGGTAAACTGCATAGCCTGGTGCCAACCTTCAATTTCAATTTGTGCAGTAAACACAAATCTCGGAAAGCCACCACCAGCAAATTCACCCTGCTCCTAATTTTCCTTCTGTGCAACACCCTAACTTCAAAACAAGGACAAAACTAAGATGTATCACAGACTCAAAAGCTGGATGACCTAACCTGGATATTTGGATGTCACAATCAATTTCTGGACATTACATGTTATGGGAATACTACAGTAGCGAACAGTATGGATGGCTCAGATGTGACAAATTGATTCTGAAGGTGTTTTGAATCCAGAAATGTATGAAACCACCAATGCTCAAATTGAATGCAATATGACTCCTGCTGAGGAAATTCAGAAAAATACACAGAGCCATAGAAACCTAGCCACATGGGCAGGATATAACTCATTGAGAAGCACTACCCAACTGAAAGCCAATGTTGATACTGTAGACCCAACCATAATATGTTTGCTAATACGGTGGCCTAATTTGTACACTGTGCTGATGATATCACATCATATCAGTGCTGATGCAGTTGGATCTGGTATGCTCAGAATTGTCACCTTGGTCTCAGCAACGGTACAATAAAACGTACACTTTTATACCTAGATGATATGAAAGGTGATTTTGTTCTCCTCATTACAGATTTCCACACAATATTTTGTTTCCCAAAAGCCCTGGCAAAAATATGGCGATGGGGGGTGGGGTCGGATGGGAGAAAGAGACTTGGACAGCTGCAGGTAGAAAACATTACAGTCCAACAACAGTCGGACAAATACTCAACCAACTAATGCAGCAAAGGTACTTGCTACAAACCATTTCTGCCCTTACAGATCCATTATGTGTTTCATTGATTTGCTGTCTTGAGAACATACTGATGGACATTTGGAATTTATTTTTAATTTTGTTGTTATCATCACCACCACCACCACCTAAATAACTTTTTTTAAAAAAATAATGTTTAACATAAAATATTATATTAGTCTAGTAAAATTCTATTACAATTTGTGCAATTCCCCACTGATTTGCAATGCTCCTCATCAGGTCTTGCTTTTCATATATCCCATCTGTATTCAAATAAAGTTTAGAAAAATGATTATTTTGTTTCCTCATAGCAAACTGATTTTAGCATGTTCTACAAGAGACATGACCCACTCTGCTTTCTTTCCAAGAAAGGGGTATCAGAATCATCACATTGGACAACAGGTGCAATTGGAGTGTAATTGTAATGGAAATCTGAGTAGAAAAGAGAAATATTTATGTAGATTGAATGGTAATTTGGTTGCAATCGAAACAGGTTTTAGCTTATAAGCAGATGAGCTATATACTGGTATTCATATTGCATCTAAAGGAAAAACACTAATCTTTCTTTCTTGTTGAAAAAAAAAGCACCTAAAAAACTTCATTCGCTTTAAAAGGGTAAAAGGTAAAGGGACCCCTGATCAGTAAGTCCAGTCACGCACGATTCTGGGGTTGCGGCGCTCATCTCGCTTTACTGGCCGAGGGAGCCAGTGTTTGTCCACAGACAGTTTTCCCAGGTCATGTGGCCAGCATGACTAAGCCGCTTCTGGTGAAACCAGAGCAGCGCACGGAAACGCCACCCGTGTCCCTTTTAAAAGGTAGGGGAACCATATTTGAAGGAATGTGCATGCAGGAAAGTCTAAAATGATTTCGTTTAAAAAAAGAAAGAAAATATGATTTCATATCTCAACAGAGAAAAAGTGGTTACAAACTAGAGGCTGTACTATGCTCAGTGTTTGTATACTGAGTGAGGCCCTAAATGTTGTTTTCAGATGATTCACAGCTCTCGATCCTGCATGAACAGAGCGCTATACCAAAAATAATATGGAGTTATGAGCTTCACTGGTTTAGTCTTCAGAACCTGTAACCTAGCCCAGCTCCACAATTTAAGCCTCACTAACGTGATAAGCTTCAGCTCTGTAGCCTCCGGGGCTCAGGGCAGTTAAAAAAACTCTTCTGCAGTGTGCTAATGGGTTTTTAGCTTGCAGGCATGACTCCAGATTTAAAGAAGTTTAAAAAAATACTTCACATGATTCAGAAACCTGGAACTTCCCCCACCCTTTCTTCCAGTGAAATACAATTAGGGAAATCAGATAGCATGCGTGCCATTATCCTTCAGAGGGTGGTTGGAATGGATTAAATGCTTCCTATATGACCTAGAAAACTGCTTTGAAAGCCTTCTCACCCAGATCTAATCCCGTGACAAGTACTGGAGAGGGAGAGGGAGAGAGAGAACACACTTTTGTTACTTAAAGCCCATGGCATGAATATGAAGGGCTAGCTCAGTTGGTAGACCATGAGACTCTTAATCTGAGGGTTGTGGGTTCAAGACCCATGTTGGGTGAGAGTTTCTTGCATTGCAGGAAGTTGGACTAGGACTAGGTGATCCTTGGTCCCTTCCAAATCTATGATTCTATACATTGCATACCCTCCAACATTTCTCCAATGAAAATAGGGACACCCTAAATGATAATAACAGGGTTGCCATATGTCTGGAATTTCCAGGACATATCTGGAATACTGCAGCTGACAGCATTTCCCATAAAAATAGCTCAAAAACGGTTTTTTGGGGGGGTATTTTGAAGGGGGGGAAGCAGCTCAACAACTTTCCTGTCCAACTTTCCACTGTTTGAAATACGACAATCCTACATAATAATAATAATAATAATAATAATAATAATAATAATAGTTGTTGTTGTTGTTGTTTTATACCTCACCCATCTGTCTGAGTTGCCGCAGCCACACTGGGTGGCTTCAAACAAATACAAAAATGTAATAAAACATGAGAATTTTTTTTAAAAAACCTTTCCTATAGCGGGCTGCCTAAAAACGGAGGAAACACATCCCCCTCACCCCTACATTTTAAGCTGCATCTCCACAGATGTCTTCACCCAACATGCATGACATTTTGGTTCCCCCACTTCTGCAATCCACCCTCCCTGGAACTCCTATTCATGAAGCTGTCATCTGCGTGCACACACGCTCGCACGCACGCACACACACACACACACACACAAACACACTGGCTGTCTCAAATGCCCACACTATTCTGAAGTTTTCTAGTCAGATTGAAGAGGCGGGATGGGAGTTACGATGGGGACCACGTCAAACAGCAGTATTTGTCAAGAAACTACAAGATCAATACGGATTGCAGCTAACATGGTGTGAATGCCACTCCAAAAATTAACACTGGCTGCACATTTGCCGCGGTGAACCTATCTGTAAATCTGTTAGGATAAGTTTTCACTCAGGCCTGGGTTTCCTGAACAGAAGGAAGTCCGTCCCGTGAGTTTTACATCCCAGTTCATCAAAAGCTTATTTCATGGGAAATAAATTAACAAATTCACCTTAGAGGAATCAAGTCCAAGGTGCACTTCTCACTTACTCTATGACTATTGATCCTATTCTTATGCAGTGCTTCCCACATACATGCCCTACTTTCGTAAAAGATAAAAAAAAACCTTCCAGTAGCACCTTAGAGACCAACTAAGTTTGTTCTTGGTATGAGCTTTCGTGTGCATGCACACTTCTTCAGATACATGCATGCACATGAAAGCTCATACCAAGAACAAACTTAGTTGGTCTCTAAGGTGCTACTGGAAGGATTTATTTTATTTTTTATTTTGTTTTGACTATGGCAGACCAACACAGCTACCTACCTGTTTCTTAAAAGATGTACAACAAACTAGGGGAGCCACTGGAAAAAGTTCATAAATGGTCAGTTATGGGCAGGTAGACTGGAAGTGAATTTACATCAGAAACAGCAGGTGCTAGAGTTACTGACTATTCTTATTATTTATTTATTAAACTAATTAAATTCATTCATTCATTCATTTTTATTTCCCCTCTGAATGCACCTGCAAACAGCGTTATAATAGGGAGGCCATCAACCTCATGGGTATATTTGGATTTTTTTTAAAAAAGAATGCTGTAGGAACTGCTGCATAAGGAGGACAGAAACAAGCAAGCAGGCAGATTGGGCAATTGGGACGACAATTGGGCTCAGTAGCCAAGTTCGCAAGTCACTCTAAAACATGTTTTACCAGATATTTATGAGCAGGAACAAGACATGGGTTCACATACTCCCTGTTCCCCTCTCCTCCTCCATTGCAGCCAAGAGGTGGTTGTTCGGCAATGTTCACTTCTGCTTTTAGTTAACCACAGTTTGTCATGTCATCTAGATCTGGAATTGTGATTGACATCAACTATGGTCAGTTTCAAACAAGCCAACTTCAAACTGAGGTTTCTGAAATTCGTTTGCTGAAACCAACCACAATTAATATTACTCACAATTCCAGGTCCAGGTGACACAGCAAACTGTGGTTGACTAAAAGCAGAAGCAGAAGCTTCTGAAATCCTCTTTTCCACACAGGATGAAGAGAGAAGAGGGAGGAGGGCAGGACCCAAAATCTTGCTGCATCTCATCCCTGCTCATGCATGTCATGTTAAACCACTGTGAATAATGCAATACTATCCTTTGCTCCTATTTAAAGAAGGATTACATGAAGCTCTTAGAAGAAGAATTCTGGGGGGTAATTGTGACAACACACACCATGTGGTGCAAGCAGCTCAAGCTTATCATGAGAGTACAAGTAAGAGATTGCATGATAAACAGCCAACGCAAACATTATCCAGAGATAATGATCCTCATAGTAGTTATACAAAGCTTTGAATGATGTATGAGAATTCCTGGAAGATGGGAGCAACAGCAGCTAATAGGTAAGATGCTCAGAGTATCTCCCGTGATTGTGTCTCTGCTATTATGAACTAACGGAGTCTTTCAGAGGAAATGTAGCCCTGGGCACTGGCCAGTGAGTCTTTATTAGCAGGGTGAACCATGGCTTTGATCCAATACAGTTGTCTCTATGTCATTGTTCAATACAAGCCAGATGGAAGGATTTTGTGATAAACCTGGCCAAAAACGAGATAGATATATGGACTATTAATAGAGCTTTAACTGAGCCAGTGTATTTAATTTCACTTTACTAATTATTTCGTCAAAAAATGTAACAGTAACACCGTTATGAGCCATGACCTTCCTTCCCTGAAATCGGTTTCTTGAATCACAAGGGGTTTTTTTTGTTTGGTTTCAGTCACACTTGGTACAATACCAGTTAAGCTAAAATGTGTGCTGTTGCTTACTAATGCATCTCATCTATCTGTACACATCCTTTTATGAGTGATACAATCATGCTGGCCAGTGAACATAAAAGAATGGCCTCTCTATTCTCAAATACCAGACTCCAGGGAGACTCTTTAGGCACACATAAGCATATGAAATGAATGCAGCATGCAATTGCAAACTATTTTCTAACAAGAGCTCCCCACACTGCATACACAAATAGATTTTGAAACTCCCAAAGTGGCTCATCAAGTTGGGCAGCAAGCTTCTGATTACACACACACGCACACAAGCGCACGCGCGCACACACACACACACACCCCTCATGCAAAACTATCTGCATGGTTAGGATGGATGCACCAACCCCTGAAAAACATAAATAAATGAGGACACAGATTTGCACAAAGCGTCCGTATCCTAATTTATATGCATATATAACCATTTAAAAATAATTGGTATGATTTTAATAAAAATGCAATACAGCTCATCGTAATGGAGGAAACTGCGAACACATAACCAGTTTGCCTGATCAGTGTGCTCTTTGGGTACAAGCCTTTGATAGGCTGTGCCAAGGCTCCTGCTTTCAATAATTATAGTTTTCTAAAACAAAACAAAACAAACAAACCACTGTAAATCGCTTTTGAGTTGTTTTGTAAATAATCAAGCAATGTATAAATTTCATAAAAATAAATAATCTTAAAAATGTTAGCAAAGTCACTTAAACAATGCAGGTAGAGTCCTGAGAGAAAAGAATCCTGATAAAACTTTAGTGAGCAAAACTGAACAAAAACAGTGTATAATTTGAAGAGAAAGGAATAGAGGTTTTTTCTTCCTTCCTTCCAACCGATCAATTGCGATCTACTGGCCAATCGTGGGGCGTTACTGTGGGTGTTCCTCCCCAAAAGAAGCTCAACAACTTTGGTCAATCCAATGGGTAGATCACTGCCAATGTTTTTATAGTGGGAGGACATCACAGTCTCTTGGTAGTTGGATACCCCTGCTTCAGGCCTTGTACATAGCAGTGAGACACTCAACAGAGAGAGAGGAAAAACTCCATCAGAACTACACAGCCAATCAGGGCACGTGTTGTCTCAGCAAACACCATATCACTCCACCTGACTGCTAAGCAACAACTACACCCATCCCACTCCAGGCTAGTTGATTTTAACAGCAACTTAAGTTGCATACGGAATGATCCCTGCTGTTTGCACTTCCAGCACAAACCAGACTTGGCCAGGCCAGCCCTTCAATTAGAGGACTATCCTCTGTAAAGAAGGGAACGTGCACCCCTTATGCATGACTCTCTGGATCCCATCCCAAGTGCACCAGCTGTGCTGAATGGCATCCTCAAGCGCTTTCAGCCAATTTGTATGTACACTTGAACTGTGCTGCTTCTTTAAGCCAGGAGAGAGGATGAGGAATGGGGGAAGAGTGCTGCATGCAGAAATCTCTGACTTTTGCGTGGCTAGAATGTAGCCCGCGGTACAAAGGGAACAGGTACACCTGTTGATCCACCCATTTCACCTCTGGCCCTGCCCACCATCGTATGTGGCCCCCAGGAATGTTGTCCATGAGAAAATGCAGCTGTAAAGAAGAATTCCCCACCATGAATAACACCAGCACAGTGTAGGGGAAACAGTAGTGAGGAGAGCAATAGGAATGGGGGGGTGGCTGGGGGGGGGAGAGGATGCCCAAGCTACCACTGCATATCAGAAGATGGGGTCCAATGGGTGGGGCCCACTCAGGGTTAGTGGGGGCACTGGCAGCAGGGGCTATCGACTAGACCATGCCAAGGGTCAGCTGAAAACTGGCTCCGACCCTTGTTGGCACCACTCTGTGGGAGATCTGCTGCCTGAGGTGAAAAGCTGAAATCAGTGTGGAACGCAGCAGCTGCACTCGTCCCGCAAGTTAGTCATACATTTAAAATAATTTTGAAAAGATCTTCTAAGGGCTCATGTTTTCTCCATTGAACTTTTGGCTACTTTGAATTATTTACCTCAACTGGCGGCTGAATTTCCACAATTTAGTACCACAGAAAATATAATACAGGACAGAATGTGCGCCCCCGCAGCTGCTTAATAAATTTATACTTTGTTCAGAGGATACTCGGGAACATAAGGGCTGCAGCAGTTGGCCCAAATAGCCAAAGGATGCAGGTGAACATAATTTTGTTTGTTTCTGGTGCAACAGCCCCTTCTCTCTCAGCCTTGCAATTTGAGTGACGGAAATGCCAACGCTTAGAACAGCCTTGGGTTATGCCCTTTGCCCGTTCTTTAAGAGGGCTGCTCACCTCTTAAGAAAAGCAATAATAAAAACTGCACACCACACAGAGACATCCATTTGTTCTTTTAAAAGGGATTTTTTAAATACCGGTATATATATTAAAAAACGCAAAACTGTTTTGCAAGTTGAGGCCTCTTGGCAGAAGACAGCAAAACAAGGCAAGCAATGACGACATGGACTTTGCCCTCCTTCTACCACTACCTTCTGCTGGGACCAGCTTTTCATCTTACAACATTTATTTGTTTGATATTGGATGCCTTAACAGAAAGGCAGCCCATACATGAAATAAATAGATAAATATCACCGTCAATGAGCACCGTTCACAATCAAGTTCTGTGTCAAACACCCGGAATCATGTTTTCCACTAGAGCTCATCCTGGAAAGTAAAGTGGGCTGTTGCAGGTGACACCTGAAGGGGCCTCTGGTATCTCCCTCTTCAATTCAAGTCCACATTTTAATCTAATATGCTCGTCTCTTTTCTCCTCACAGAGGTCATTCTGCTCTTTCTTTAAGCTACCACTCTGGAACCAATTGTTTATGTGGTATTCATGAGGGCTGGGGGCTAAACTAAATAACAGGGTTAGATATGTACTTCTTATCTGTTCTTTATTAGTCTCATCAGTTTCAAGACTTGAATGACCCTTGTGGTCCCTTTCCAACTCTATGATTCTGTGATTCTACCCCATTGACTTTTCAACAGTTCATAGGAAACAGAAGATAGTGGCACAACCGCCAATATTTTGTAAATGAAAATAAAGGAATGTCCTTTGTACTTTGTAGCACCCTTACCAAGGGCCACCACCATTACACTGAAATGTTTAATTGTCACAACGTTTGGCAGTTTAGGCACTGGGTAAGCCTTAGTCATGGATGAAGGGGAGGTGGTAAACCTCTGCCTGCCCCTCCAAGGGAAAGGGGCATCCCATTAAAGGAATCCCATAGGAGGTGTTTCTGTTCAGATGCCCAGGTGGGGGCTAGGGCCGTAGCACTCCTCAAGAAAGTTATCCCTGCAGGAACGTGCCTATTTGATGTAAGTCATAGGACCTCCTCTCAGGGTCAACCCCAGGGAAAAAAATATATCCTGCAGGCAGGCAGGCTGGTTGTTACAGGTTATACCCAATGCCTTTGCTAAACCTCTTACACCTGTAATCAATAAAGTTGTGGCCTTATTTGAGGCAAAATAAGTATGTGTCTTGAGTGGTTCTTCTCTGGGTCAGGGCGGCGGGGTGGCCGCACCTGGGCACACAAAAATTAAAAAATTAAAAAATCACAAAGCAGCATATGATCAACAATATATGATAAAAAATAACACTAAAATCCCACAAAGGAGGAAACACAATAATTCTAAGAACTAAAATGCACTAAACCTCATAGTATTGAAAAAACTCAGCGGAATCTTCACCTGGAGATCCTAACACAAGTTCCAGGCAAGCCCATCTGGGGAAAGCATTTCAAACCTGTGGTGCTACCACCGAGAAGGCCCTTTCTCTAGTCATTAGACAGAATAAACTGGAGAAGAGCCTCTAATTAAGACCTTAAGGACTGGGCACATATATAAAGGATATGTATAATATAATATTCATTTACATGCATGGGCACTCAAGTCAAGATGTGCTCTACTCACAATTTGGACATTTAACTTGGAGACTTTGGAGAAAAGGCTGACGTTTACACTTATGTACTAAAAAAAAAGAGAGAGAACTTTTTGAAAAGATCCCCCTTCTTAGTAACTCCCACAAAGGCAAATTAGGGGCAAGGATTACAACAAACAGATGTAAGAAAATATAGCCCTTCCATGGTAAATCAGGGGCTGTAGGAGTCCATGGAACTGTCATGTATTCATTTGTAAGGTAATTCCATTGCCTTGACACTGTGAGATTAAGTCTGCAAGACTCCTGTAGTTCAAACAAAAAGTGTCAGATCATGTGCTGAGTGCTCTAAATTCTTAACAGACGCAATGAGACTTCAGTGTGCTAAGCCCATAAAAAATTCAGAAAGCAGCAGAGAGTCTATGATTGGCAGGTATAAAAGCAGAAATCTCTCACCCAGTTATACAGCCTTCAAAATGTCCCAGTTAGAATACTTCATTAATTCCAATTACTTATTTACTCAAATCATTAACAGAACAAAATTAATCAGGATTCAAAAGACGGGCAACTGTGATTATCAGCTCAGATGAATGATAGCAGACAAAGATGACACAAACGCATCTGCACACTGTCAACACTCTTGATTCAAGATATAGCTCTCCTATTCTAGTCTTCACTCTCTCTACAGATAAGAGGAGAGACTTTCATTCGTGCTGAATGGCATTTGACTCCCTCCAAACTGCAAAATGATTTTATAATGTGGCAAACATTCAACAGAGGATAAGAACTGTTAAAATGCCAACCCTATTACGTTTAATGTCCTGTGCCATTTTGGAGCCCAGACATCCTGAGTGGATAAAGTAGAGCACAAAACCATTTTTGTTTATACAAAATTAAAGAAACTTGCTTCTAAAGAGGTGTTCATAAATTTGTCTCCTTCAACCGTGAAAAATACTTTGTGGCAGAATGATAAAACTTGCAAAGAGCTAACCACAGAGAAGTGCCACAGAGACAGGAAGCTTTACTAATTGACCAAGCCTTAATGAAGATCAGGATGGTTGGAATAAGCTAAGTGCTTGTCTGGCTTTGCTAGAAAAAGTGACAACTTTCACACCCCTGGTAAGTTGCAGATATTTATTTGAAATCCCATACCCATTTTCTTACAAACCCAAGCCTGCTTTTGAACAGTTAAAAAAACAACAGCAATAACATGGAATTTTGCTTCATCGTTTGGCAACGTCTGACATGTCTCATTCTATACCCTTAAGGTGAGAAAGGCTTCATAAAGCCTTTCAGTGAAGCCTAAAATGGATCTATTCCAAAATGGTGAGGGCTTTTAAAGGCCATTTCATACTCAGTCACATCACAGTAGAAGCATGATAGAGCCCTGCAGACTGTACCTATAAAATGTCCTCGCTACTCAAATGTGCAGACATGTGAGATAGCATGGAGGACTTCTGGGAATGCTGCTTTGGGGCCTTTGGCCCTGGTGACAGCTGTGCATGCTCACATCAACATTTAGGGCATGCTGAATAAAAACAAGGAGAAAATGAGCCAGGTCAGGCCTGAAGAGAAGGCGGTATCTGGAAGAGATCCTGGGTAGGCACTCCCCAGCACTGATGCGAAGGTAGAATGGAAAGTGCCTATTTTCATCTGAAAATGTTGGCGTGTGTGCCCTTCCCCAATGATGTGGGGCGGGAGAGAAGCATTCTGCTGATCCTCATGAGGGAGGGATTTTTTTTCAGATGTGAGACTGTTAAGGTCCTTGGATGGTTGCTCATGAGTAACCAGGCAAAACTCCAGCCATTCCTTTAGTAGTTTTATTGTGCATACAGTACTATGTACAGTGCAGAGCTTAAAAGTTCATGTCTGTATCAACCGCCTGCAGAATCCAGGAGTGGCCCCTTCCGGTTCTGACCCCAACATAAGAGCTTCGGTATACGAAATCCCCACCTCCCCTCTTTTCGTTTCACCCCTCTACGCATTTGGGGCGACGGAAATGGCGTGTCTCTCTCCTCTCCCTCTGCGTGAGGGGAGTGCAGGGTCTCTCCAACATCCCCAGAGCCTCGGCTCTCAGTTCCCTGGGCTGCCTCCCCCTCCCTACTGGAGACATCGCTGTCTCCCCTGCTGAAAGAGGAAGTGCTACTGGTCAGGTGGGACTGAGGCTCTCTGTAGCATCCCCAGAGCCCATCCACCACCCTGCACTGAGCCTGGGACAATTCCCTGATAGAGACAAACTAGATTTTCTCCAGGACAGCACTTCAGATAGATGGCTTCCTGGTGTAAAACAGGTTACATGACTGTCATATTTTAGCCTAAGGTCCTACAACAGTATAATATTTTTTTTTCAGGGACCCAGCAGAATGCAGATAAAAGGTCTAAGCAGAATATGATTGATTATAACTTGAATATCTAACTAGAACAATTTTAGGCCTATTAGAATCTTACATGGCAACCTAGAAAAACTGTTTTGTTTCATAACTTGTTTAATCAAATAGGGAAATACAAAAACATACATCTTAAAGTAGTAAATAACAAGAATATGCTGCTGGTTCCATGTACACCATGGAGGTATGTGCTTCTCAAGCAGCTGTTCCTTCATTCCACATGGTAAACAGATTTTGAAACACAAGAGAGGTTCATAAATATTTTTTTCATATGGCATTGAGGGGGGAAAGTAAGAGTCTGTTTGCAAATCGTTAGGCCTACATTAGCTGCCTAGATTCTTGCCACAATGGGCACCCAGTTTTCATTGCAACTCATGTAAGAGCTGCATCCATAAAAAGTTGTCTCCTGTGTGGAAATGATTAGGAACGTGGATGAGGCTATATTGTCAGATATATCCTATCCCAGCTTGTGTTAGCAAGCTCCAAACTTAGCAGAGTTTCATTCCCTTTTAAAACACACACAGCAGATGCGCTTGCACAGGCTTGCTAAAGCCTAAAATAATATATATATATTCCTGGTATAAGTCCCCTATACTGTATCCCTCTTAAAAGACTGCACATGACACAATGTATCTTAAATGAATAAAAAGAGTTTACTCACATACTTCCTGAGTTACACAGTGTTTCTCAGAAGGCAGGCATGCTTAGTAAAAAGTATTTACATGTGGTTGCTACTTCCATAGGGAAAAGTAGCTCCCTTTGTTCTCTTGGCTGAGAACCAGGAGAACATGCTTCTTGCTCCTTGGAAATACAAGGAGAAAATGGTGACTGGTCTTGGGATCTTGTTCCCAGGTGAGACCACACCTACTTCTGGTTACAGAGGAAGTTAACTCAGTCCAGGTAGCAGGAAGTTATTCCTGGAGGACTGAGTTACCTTCATGTCCACTCTAGCAATGTTGTGTTTTGACTGCTCTGTGTTTACATCCAACATCCTGCACATAATACATATGCTAAGCAGCGTCCTAATGAACTGTACACCACAAACATTCTTGGACACATGAACTCTTCTCATTCACTATTTTATTGAGGGGAAAATCCATAAGAATGCCAGCCCCTCATAAAAGAGGGAATTTTCTGTTGCAAAAAATGAGCCTTGTTGGAAATGTCCATAGTCTCTCCCTGTTCTGCTACATAGGCTTACTGAATGGAGAAGAGTCACCGACAAAAAAACAAACCCTGAGACTTTTACACCCATTCAAATAAAGAAGAAGAATGTAGGATCAGAATCAGAATTATTTGTTGTTGGTGAGCACATTGCTATTATAACAAAACAAAAAGAATATGATCCTCTCAGAAACAACAACATGAATACAACAATATAGATCATCCAACCAACAAAATGTAACCAATCACTCAGCCTATACAAAATACTCATAATGCCTAAAGAAAAATTTGTTCTGCTTTGACAATCTAAGAGAGACCTCTAGATCTTAAAATATCAGTGAGGATGCCATTTACTGTCTCCTCTTTTCATTGGTCCATTTCCCATTGATTTGTCTCTGTGATACAGCACCCACAATTTTGTTACTATTTCAGTTGGGTCGTCACAGAGAAATCAAAATTTGAGCAGCAGTTGTAAAATTAGTATTTTCTTTTATTTTCCAAGGACATAAGATGAGCCTTCTGGATCAGCTCAATGGCCCGTTTAGTCCAGAATCCTGTTTTCATAGTGCCTGACCCCTTCTCCTGTGGGAAGCATGCAAGTTGGATGTGACTACAGCAGCCCTTTGCCCACCTGTGAATCTCAGCCACTGGTATTCAGAGGAATAATACCTCTGACAAATATATAGTACTATTACAGCACAAGCCTATGGATGATTGCTCAGAAGTTCCTAGTAGGCATATTTAAAATTATAGCCTTGAAATGTTTAATGGCCTCCTTCTTCTTAGCATCCCGGAAGAAGGCAAGAAGACACTGAAACACATTGGACATACAACACTGTATAATGAAAAAAATATATTCTCCTTTTAACATCAATTTGAGGCTTTGTCCCCTTTTGGGGGGTCAGGTATACAGGCTACCCCCCCCCAAAAAAAACCTCCCACTGCTTGGACATGGCAAGCAACAATATGTAACGAAGGCACCAGGCAAGCCTCTGTAACTGAGGCACTTTCATACAGTCCCAGGGCAGGGAGCCAGTGGAACGAGTTGGTAGGATAGTATGGAAGGAGATGGGCTATAAACTATTTCTTCTGCCATGGTCCAAATCCAAATCATGAGCCCTGTACCTGCTATATGCAATGGAAGGAAAGATCCCATTGGCACCAACAGGTCAACTCTGATTAAAACCTAGTGGACTACAATACTGATAGATTATTTAAGGCAAAAATGTTTTTTTAGACTGCAGGGGTCAGCAGACCACTGTCCTTCAGACCTTGTGGGGGGCTGGACTATATTTTGAAGGGGAAAAAATGAACGAATTCCTATGCCCCACAAATAATCCAGAGATGCATTTTAAATACAGTGGTACCTCGGGTTAAGTACTTAATTCATTCCGGAGGTCCATTCTTAACCTGAAGCGTACTTAACCTGAAGCACCACTTTAGCTAATGGGACCTCCTGCTGCCACTGCACCGCCAGAGCATGATTTCTGTTCTTAAGCGAAGTTCTTAACCTGAAGCGTACTTAACCCGAGGTACCACTGTAAAAGGACACATTCTACTCATGTAAAAACATGCTGATTCCCAGACCATCCACAGGCCAGATTTAGAAGGTGATTGGACTGGATCTGGCCCCCGGGCCTTAGTTTGCCTACCCATGGTTTAGGAGGCTTCAGTCCATGAATGCTTATGCTACAATATATATGCTACTATTCAAGGTGGCAAAGTCTCTGTTCTTTTTCTGCAATGCACTAAAGAAACTGTGTTAAGATAGCCACACTACCAGGGGGCGGGGCGAATGGACTTGTTTCAATAACGAAACCCTAAAGAGATAGAGAGAAGAAAGCACCTCACCCAAACTCTTGTTTCCAGACAGATATACTAAAGAAACTAACTTCCTTCTATAACCAGCTTGGAAAAGGACTGTATTTACAACTACGTTGATACCGGTAGCTGCAAGCCTCATTGAAAAATAAAATGGCATCCCTCAACAGAAGTGGCACAGCATAGTTTACAACTCACTCATGCTATAGCTGAATGAGTGAAATGTAAGGGGATATCTGCCAAGCTACTTGACACTTACAAGTCAGCTTAATCAGATACTCTTTCGCTTCCTGTGGCGAGGAGACCAATGTTCTGCTACTCACAGCGTATACCCAGAATCTATTTACATATACTAATAGAAGAAGATGTGATCATACAAAGTCATGTTGCATCTGACTATGCTGCTGGGTCTAAAGCCACAAAATCTGACACAGTGCAGAAAGTGAAGAAGGCAACAAAAAGAGATTTATTGAGCACACAGGACCTGAGCAATGGAGATAAAGATGTTCTAGAGGCAGATGTCTGCATTCCTAGCCTTCTTTTGTTACAAGCTAGCCTGATTAAATTGCAGCGAGTAAAAAGGATGCGTAAGCATACATTGTGGGAATATGCTCACCACCAGAACCCAAAAACTCTAAAACGGGGTTCAAAAAGAGAGAATAAAGCAGGTTTATTAAACTTTAACAGTGCAAGGAAATATTGCTTGAAAAACAAACAGCCTGAGCATAGCCTTTCGAACTGTCCATTCTCACAAAGTACAGCTGAGCTGAACTGGGGTTGGGCAAAGGATGGGCAGCAGAGAGAACAAAAACAACCTGAGGAGTACTGAGGAAGAGAGAATAAATACTGACAACTCCCCCATTTCCATCACCATTTAATTTTGATTTCATTGCTTTTATGGGAATAAGACACGAAGAAGCTTATATGACTACCTAAAGTTCCTCCCAAAACATCTTTTTTTCCTCTTTTTTGAAGCTTACAGGGCTGAAACAATAAGTAAAATCCACAGAAAGACAGTTCATCATTGCAGGAAAAGAGAAAGTGGAAATTCACGCAGAGGTACACAAATGAACAGATTGGTGGAAAATAAAGAAACTGAAATATACAAGCCAAGGAGGATATAGATAAATGTTTAGGGGTTCTACATGGTTATACAATGATAGTGTATTACTTACTGAGAGTCTCTGATAAGAGGCGTATTCCCCAACTTAAAGCAAGGCTTTCCAACTCCACATGAAGTCTGCCTCAAAGAAAAGCTTTGGGTTAAATCAAAACCTGAAAAATACGATAGAGTGGAATCATTTATTGTTCATTTAATGCAATTTAACAAGGCTGGAGAAAATTATCGATTTGCGCCATAAGCTTGTCTGTTTTGCTAGAGTGACAGGCTATTTCAAATCCCACGGTTTTGGTCACAGAAACGTCCAGATATCATTTTCTCTGTAGAAGGAATATTAGCGTGAAATTCCCCTAGCACTTGACTTGGCAACCTCTGAGGAATTCACTCGCTGTTTCCTTTTGCCATCTGAATCTGAATGAATGAAAATAAGAGTGCTGCTTGTCAGAAATGAATGCTAACTCCGTGCTAATTATAACAAGCATGAACGGAAAAATAAAAGATGAATGTAAATGACTTAGCTAGGACTCTCAGAAATGAAATGTTTTGCTTTAATGAAAACACATTTCTAAGTATTAAATGCACTCTCTGCTGTGTTCTTACATAATTTTGGACATACCGGTACTTACTTACTTACTTACTTATTTATTTTTGCTTAAGGAAAACTCACCTGAAACATCAAGGTTTTCTTGGTGGCTAAATTGATGTCCTTCTGTTTTCAATACTGGGCATGCAGTAGCTATAAAAAAATATAAAATGTCCTAAAGCTTTATAAAAAATAAACAGATCGTAGTATTTTTCACTACAATAAAAGTAATATTAGCATTGTAAAAAATAACATGATGTTTAAATGCAAAATTGCTGTTGTTTATTTATATATAGTGCCATCAATGAGCCTGACACTAGGAAAGAACCAGGGTCTATTTCGGAAGAAGCAGGCTCACCCAGAGATGAATAATTTGGGTGTCTGTTGTGCAATTATTAATACATGTTCACAGGTTTTAATTATATTAATTTTTGCTACCTCTGAGACTTTACCAAGTAGTGGAAGAAAGACTGAGACATGCATAGTACTGCACAAGTGGAATAGAATTTATTTATTTTGTGGGTTGTCCCTTCTTCAGATGCTTGTTGTGTTATAAAAATTGGCTTATCCAGGTAATGTTTTGTCCTTGGCATATCTCTTCGTGGATTTGAACAGCTTTTGTGCATGTGTTTGTGTATATAGACAGATATATTGATTACCGGTACTTTGCTTTTTATTCAAGTAGTATGAGGCTGCATTATACCTTTGTATCACATTACTTGTGATGAACTGAACAAGGATTATTCCAAAATGTGTCAGGCATAAAATAAATTGTTAAAATATCTGGATTTCCTTCCCCTCTCCCCCACTCCTGCCATACACTTTATGGCGTAACAAGAAAACAACAGATTTTCTTGAATACCACTGACACAATTAAATCTGCAAAACTGGGGAAATGAATTTAGCATCAGTATTGTGGAAGAAAAAATGATATACATTTTCAATAAGCTAAAAAGAAAAAGAAAAAAGGAAAGCCCCTACAATAGTATTCCTGTTCAGGGCGTAAGCCAATCTGGATCAAGAGCTTTGTGCTATTCACCGGGTTCACGCGAGGAATGTTTCTGGAGTAAAGCGAGGATTTCCCATTCTCCTTGCTGTGCTAGACAGTGCTAAAGGGATCAGTTTGGAGGTTGGCTGCCAGCCGCAAACTTCAGCACTTTATTGCTAAATAGCAGGCTTGAGTGGTTTGGGGTGAGAAAGGGAAACCACAAGTAACTCGCAACTTTTGTGCATTTAACTTGTGATCGTTTACCTTACGCACATGGCAAAAAATAAAATAAAAGGGGCAATAGGGGAGTGTGGGCATCCAGCAAGGGGGGGGGGAAACCTTTGGCAATCCCACCCACTCTTGTTCTGATTATATGTGATTTTGGCTTTATGCACTATCCCCAGAACGTAACCCCTATGTAAGTTGAGAGTTGCCTGTATACTCAATCTTTTATTAAATGATGCAATCTAAAGTGTGTTCCTAACACAATAAAATGTTGGCTTGTAATGTCATTCAGTAAAACAAAGCACAAACATGGCCATGAAATAGCAAACAATTCACTTACAGTGGAGGATTAAGTACAGGCTTAGCTATCTCACTGAAATCAAAAGGAACAAAAAAGCTGTTGAAATCTGAGTTAACATCAAAAAATATTTACCGTAGTATTAATTTTAAATTGTGTTCTCCCCTTTAAAAAATATAGTAAAGCATTTGATCACATATTTTTGTGCATTTGTTTGTACTTGTACGAACTTTTCCCAAATTTGGAATATACAATAAATGTTTAAGTGATAACGAAGTAAGAATAAAAGCAAATAAGTGGATCACAGGAAAAATAGCCAAACATCATTTACTGTGAAGACAATGACTGTCATAATGTTGTGTTAATATTCAACATTTCTTTTGGAGAAAACATTAAATAATATCATAAAGGTTCGTTACAAAAACTACCTCGTTAAGTTATTTTACAACAGGGGTTGTTTCAAATATGCTAACACTCCCCTATAACAGCGTTCCAACCTATGATTCAAATTCACAGTTTGAAATAACTTCTTTTAAAAAAGGCAAAGTGTTCCAAAATATAATGCTAATTCACGATTTGAAATCACTTTGTTTAATGATTAGCCTAACAAAACATGCTACATTAAATTAACTTCTGAGGATTTAATGACGCTGTGGCGCTGTGGGTTAAACAACAGAGCCTAGGACTTGCTGATCAGAAGGTCGGCGGTTCGAATCCCCATAATGGGGTGAGGTCCCGTTGCTCGGTACCAGCTCCTGCCCACCTAGCAGTTCGAAAGCACATCAAAGTGCAAGTAGATAAATAGGTACCACTCCGGCGGGAAGGTAAACGGCGTTTCCGTGCGCTGCTCTGGTTTGCCAGAAGCGGCTTTGTCATGCTGGTCACATGACCTGGAAGCTTACGCCGGCACCCTCGGCCATTAACGCAAGATGAGCACCGCAACCCCCGAGTCGGACAGGGGTTGGGGTCCCTTTACCTTTACCTATTCTACTATTATGTAAAAACAAGTCCTCAACATGTCAGTCTTCAAAGACCTTAACTCCTATATACATGAATCATAAAATCTAGGTTGGGGGCACTGATCCTACCCAGGCCTTTTAAGGTCTCAGACTGCAATCCTATGCATGATTAATGGCTTTTCTTGCAAGTAAATATGCATAGGATTGTGCAGTCAGTCTCTCCTGCCAATTCGCTTTCATAGTACTAATTCACACTTCTTATTTTGCAGCCACATGACAGCACATCCCCCTCACCAACAGCTGAGCCACACACATGCAATTTTGATGTAAGACCCAGGACCTCAGTGGCTGTGATTTGTAATTCTACAATGACATTGCCACAGCAGCATGATTTTGGCATTCACTCATAACATTGCTCTCACATGTCGCTATGAGAGAGAGAAAAGTTGCTGAAGGTAATATGTTAGTCAATGCTTAAGAGGCATTATTATTCTATAGATACTTCCATGTGTAGTCTGTGCACAGACTGACACTTACAAGCTGACATTACACTGCCACAACAATTTTCAGCATCGAAATATTGCTTGAAGGAACGGCCACCTGAGAACCATTTGAGTCAACTGCTGGCCTGCTAATTTAGCGCAGATGGAATCTGTATTGAATTTAAAATGTGAAGCCCCTATGAAAGTGTGCCAAAATAATATTAGCAGGGGCTTTCCAAAGTGTCACAAGGTGCAAAGAGATGAGGTATAGCATAGCAGAATGTGATTAATGAATTCCAAAACCAAGAGAAGAAAAAGTTGCATTGAAAATGGCAAGTATTCCAGATGTTTTCACATTCTGGAGGTAACCAGAAATTAAATATCTAGAAGAGATCGCTCTTTCCTGTTTTAAATAATTTTGTTTTAAATTTGGGCTTCCCCCAAAAAATGCTGGAGGTTTTTGTAGTGAGGGGAGAAGAGGAAGAGGGAGTCCTATTGCACAACAGTGGATGTCACTTTCTGTTGTCAGGAAATTTTGGCTGGTTTTTATTATTATTCTTTAATGTTGATTTAATTATTATGTTGTGAGTTCAGGGGTGCCCCCACTAAATTCCTGAGTACAGTAGGAGTTAGAATTTAAGCAACGCTTGGAGTTGTAATCTGGGGCCAGACATGCGATTTAGTGAGTGTTGAAATATATGACGGGCCAGCATAGCAAGTTCAGGAAATTTCCTGGGAGAAGAGCCATTGAGGAAAACAAAAGGAAATGATGGCCTACGAAGAAAAGCCAAGGAGAGGGGACTCTATGGCATATGGCTATTGGGAGCACCTAGACTCCCTGAACTCTCACACTGCTCTGAGATTGGGGTGGCATGTAACAATATCATATTATAATGCTGTTTTCTGTAAGCTGCCTAGGAATTTTTACTGGTGGGCAACCACATATATTTATTAGATCTATATGGTAAATACAATTTATATTAGTATATATAATGTTCATTACATATGGGCTAATTTAATGCAGCAGTTTCCAAGGGAATGGGGGAAACACTGACGTAAACATTGATCAATAGCTCTGCTCATGTGCTTACTCATATGAAGGGGCATCACAAATTTGAAGAAGCTGTGAGGTGACCAAGGTTCTGGGAAAGCCTACATACATAGGCTTCCCCTCTTCAGATGCATAAATAATTTTATTTGCATGGAACCATTCAACAGTTAAAACCAGAGCTTTTTTTTTTAAGAAAAATGGGTGCTGGTACTCTTATAAAGTAAGTGCCATGCTTTTAACATTTGGGAAAAATAAATCAAATATTACTCAGTCAAATTAAACAGTTGTCACCTAAATCATAATCAGATCTTAAATACACAATAAATTAATATCAAAAACAGCAGCAACAACCCCATAAGGAAACTCCCTAAACAATATCCCAGCTCAAGAACCTAATGCATGGATGGCAACACAAGGAATGATGTGTATCAGTGGGACCAGAGGCATGGCTCCAGAGCCCTTTTAATCACATGATGCCACTTCACATGAGTAGCACATGGAGGAAGCTAATGTCGAAGAAATATCCAACGACATTAGCATCCTCTTCTTTTTTATCTATGGAGCAGCCTACATTTAGAAACAAAAGTAAGGCCATGCCAGACTGTATCCTAGATATTATGAGATAGCGTAGCTTGTTTTGCGTGCGACTGTGTCAAAATTCCACAGAGAAGGTACATAATGAGAAGAAATCACTACATTGCTTAAGTTGAACTGAATCTTTTCAACATGCTCCCATGTTTCCATGGCCATCCTCTGCTTTGTTCATTGTGCAAGAATCTCTCTGCTTCCACTTATTAAGATTCCCTCCATACACTCTGTAAATGTTCTCTAAAGCCTGACACTGTGTTCATATAAAAATGCTTTCATCCTTGAGCTCATCGTTTTAAAAAATGAACTCTAAATGAAAGAAAGATGATGCTACTGTCACTTGCTGTGCCCAAGTATCAGCCCATCTACCATGAAATACTCTTTTGTCTAAGCCTCTCCCCGCATCTTGCTTGTCTCCTATTCTACTCCCTAGAAGGCGTGATATCCTCACTCCCAGTTTTGAGCACGTCAGGTTCTGTTCTTTCTCCACTATTTCTCTCCCTCCTAAAGCCCTTCATCTAACCTCATCAAAGCTATTCTCCCAGTACCATGGAGAGGACTAGATCAGGTGACCAGGGCTACAACATAGCTGCTTAGTGCATTCCACCAGTAACCATGTGAGGGAGGCAGTCATCCACATGGTTGTGCTTCTAGCCACATGGTTGTTTTTATAGCCCTAATAATTATTATACCTCAATGAATATTAAACAACAACAAAAACAACAATGAAATGGAGGAGCTACAATAAGCTTGATACTACAGAATATGGCCTTTCAATTCAGTTGCAGAACCTGACCTTTATTTCAAAGTCTCTGATGAACTGGGTTTAGAAGAGAACCACAAAGCAACAAAAGTGTGGACCACACACTGTATGTTCCACAACACTTAAGCAATAGAGCTTTGGTATATTGCAAGACCCTGTCACGTTAACATTAAATTATACACACTTCACTGAGCAATTTTCAGAGGAAGAATGGGTGGTTTTTTTTGGTATTTTTTGTTACTGAATCATCACTGCCTTTTTCAACTTATTTTTTTACTCTGCATCCCATACATGACTACAGCCAACATTTCTTAAATAACATGGTAGAATGCAAGGAGTTCTTAAAAGCTGGTAAGTGCTCCTTTTTTAGTTGTGTTTTAAATATACATAACTCTGAGCTACAACAGTCAAGAGGCCATAAGGAAAAAAATACTGGGTCCTAGAGAAGACTGTCATTCATGTATCCCTCCATCCCTCCCTCACTTCATCTGCTCCAAGGAAGTGGTATAAGGGTGCTTCAAAGGTATGGTGTGGGTGTGACCCTGAATTAGTCTCTACTGTTCACAGCAACAAACCAGCTAAGCATAGTCATCATGAACTAACACACCACACAAGTATATAATGCAGGGATAACTAAACTGTGTGTCTCTTCTCCATAGAGAAAATAGCTGTATGCACAATCTATATCCTAGAATCTGTAAGTGCCAGAAGAGAGAGAAGATATGCCCCATTTACAGCTGGAGGGCTCATTCTCCTTGCCTTTTAAGACGGGGGAAGGGAGGGGAGAGAACAGCTACCTTAAGACCTCCGTTGGAAAGAGCAATATGGCTGCATTGTCTCTGCTATGCATCCTGACTTTAACACAAGAACCGTCACACTGTGTGCTTCTACCTGCTGCCACAGACCGTTGCATTGCACCACTGTGCCAACCAGTGTGGGCGGGAGGAAGCACATATTAAATGCTGGCATTCAATTAAGTTTAGCCTTCCAAGCAAAATATTTAGAACTACCATATCATAGGCTGCACTTTACATCTATGCAAGGCTGTCCGAGTTGTCTGCTGCAAGGCCATAAATAGAGTGTGAGCTGTAACTGAAAATCCTGGGAACATTAACTTTTACATGACACACAATGTGAAGAGTTCAACTTGTGTACAGTCAGTGTCTCAGTACACTACTGAGTAATTCTGAATGTAAATGCCCAAACATACATGAATAGTCCCACTGAAGTAACTAGACGAATTATTCATTAGGAATAAAAATGAATTCGAATATTAGAAGGAAATTACCTCAGCACAGTTGTGGGAGTTGTTAAGTTTCACGTGCAACTGAATGCCATACAATAAGATTTCAATTACACAATATTTTTAAATGGAAGAGAGAAGAATTTTCACTCTAAGTGTTACACTTGTCAGGTTTTAGGGGAAACAAAGCATGTGAGGACAACGTTCATTTTACCATTGGGGAGACTAGATTGAAAGGACAAATTCTTGTACATTTCAGAGTTTTGCAGAAGAGAGAATGTTGTCCTGTCCAGCTGGTCATGCAGGGATGATAAACAGCATTTGCCAACATTCCTTCTTCTACAGAACTAAAGGAGCTTTGCCCTATTTGCAACTGATTTCTTTTCTCTTTCTCTTTCCTATACATTGTCTCTCTTAATCTGTCTTTCTGCTTTTCCTCTTTTAAAAAATCACCCCAAACAACAATGGCAACAAGAGAATGGTAGAACTGCTACTGGGTTCCAACAAACCAATTAAAAACTGCAGGACTGGAGAACCTTTTTGAAAACTCAAGTGGTGTTTGAATCAAAATTCACGTGTCTAAAATTCTGGCCGGGAGCTAATATATTGCTAATATGCTCTTTGTCAGAAATCTAGGATTCCATAGAGAAGTTACTGAGACCTTCTGAATCTCTATAGTTAGAATTGGAACACAATCATGGCCTCCCCTAAAGAATCCTGAGAACTGAGAACTCATTACCATTCCAAGCATGCTTAACAAACTACAGCTCCGAGGAAGTGGTATAAGGGTGCTTCAAAGTTATGGTGTGGATGTGACCTACTGTTCACAGCAACAAACCAGCTAAGCATAGTCATCATGGAAGTTTGCTCCAAAGTAAGCCCCACTGTATTCAATGGTACTTACTTCCATGTAAGGATGCAAAGGACATCAGCACATACCACTGAAATCAATGGATTTAAATAAGTTGCACCTACTATCTTCCATTGATTTCAATGGGAAGTGCAACCCAATCTTATTTATGCTTACTCAGTAATACATCTCACTTAGTTCAATGGGATGTATTTGGGCATAAATGTGCACAGGATTGCAGCCTTAGTCCGTCAAGACTAAGGGCTCGCCCACACTTCCGTTTGCCCTATGATTTCTAGGCAAAGGTCTGAGAAGTCTTTCATTTGTCCTGCCACTTTCCCCAGGAAAATCCACTGTTTTAGCACTGAATCAGAACACACATAAATCTGGTTTTCTGTGGACTGATGCTGCAGGCCAAAAGAAAAACCCCTTGGAAGCATAGATGGGGTCCATCTGTAGGAAGATTAGGATTGTAGTAGAATGATGCCCATAATAGGAATTTGGAACACACAGCAATAACCACTAAGGATTTTTTTTTTTTTAAACTGACTTGTGTACAATTAAAATGTATAAATTTGCATTTAAAACTCTTTATGGCCCTGCCAACAGAGAACTCCTATGAATCCAGTGAAAACATAAATGTTCCTAAACAAGCTTAATCCCTGAAAGGTCAACGAATAAAACAATTACAAGAAGTAACTCGTTTTTAGTCTAACACATGGCTGTTGACAGCTCCGTGAGCTTCAGTATTGTAACACAATCCTCTCTTTTAGATTTGTTAGATTTTATTTTTAGAAGTAATCACTTCCCTCCAGTAAGTGGCTCTTATACCAGCAGTTCTGCACCAGCGAAAACTGAAGGGGAACATTGCTATGAACCAAAAAGCTATCGGCATATGCCCAGGCAGGCTGCTGCAAGCGTAACCAGCATAATCTGCCACTCTGCAACATCTCTTCTTCTCTCCCCCCCCCCATCCCCAGCCTTGCCATTTCCTTAATTAATACAATATTAGCTAATTAAATGAAGTCATTCCCCAGGCTCATTCAGGATACTAAGCAGAAAGCAAACCTTACTTCTTCCTTCATAACAGCCCACACATGTAATCTCTCTCTTTTCTTTAGCGTGAGTAATTGCCTTCATATTTCAGTATATGCCACTTTAAAAATCAAGGTTAATTGGGAGCTTTCTGTGAAGCTCCAAGTGTTCTGAGAATCATTTCAATGCAATTAGACCATTGTGTGCGATGTGCAAGGGTCTCAATCCAAAACAGCAATGGATCCAAGGAGAAGCAAACTCAGCAATATAGAATCATCTAAGGAATGAGGAGGCAGCGGGGAAGGGACAGAGACATAAGGGTATCCTATGGACGCAGACTCAAAAGGAAAACCAAAGGTTTATAGAGTTCACTTTTCACTGAATAGTGGGGCAAAAAGAGAACTTCAGTAGAATGAGGTGCTTAGCGATTTAGCTCTCCTTTAACATGCCTACTTCAGCAGTTTCTCTTGGCATAAATAACTTTGACTCTTTTCATTATTTTATGCTGAACCAGAAACATTTTGCCTCTCAAACCTCTATCCTCTGCATTTTGGCTCAAAAACATGTACAGTACTGTAGATACTTTAAGGCCTATGTTATGGTGGACAGCAGAAATGGGGAAGGTGGGGTGTCAATATTGTTTTTAGATATTTTTGTTTATAGTGAAGGGTCACTAGTCAGCATCAGTGGTGGATAGCTAACGTTCTCTGGTAAATTTTGTCATTCCTCATTTCTGATAGTGCTGATCACCTGGGACCCTGAAAAACAAATAGTCTGTGCATTCAACCATCCAATTAAGGATATATTGCATCCAGAACTTTGTAACTTCACACCTGAAAAGGGCAAGGGAAGGATATGGTAGGTTCATTGGGTAGTTTGCTTTCCATTTCTCTCAGGAGCTGAGATCAGCGAGTCTTGAGGAGGTTTTGCTGCCTTAAGAGTTTAGGAAAGAGCCTGTAATGCAAGGTTTGCTTATCCACAGTGCTTGCTACCCTTCAGCACATTTGTAATCACTTAGCACTTATTGGTATTTCAAGATGCTTAGAGGTTCCACTTAACATTGGACTCCTGATGGTCTAAGAAAAATAATTCTTAAATATATTTGTTTTAGTATTTAGATGGGATAGCTCATACCTTTCCACCTTTTTGTGTGAGTTATATGAACTATGATGTAATCTGAAAATCAATCCCATTTCATTTTTCTATTCAAAAAGTGTTGCTATTTTGTCCACATGTAAATCAGTAAGATTCTCTCCTACAACATTTGATGTAGATGTCTTAGGACCCAGCTACACTTTGGTTCATCCCATGATTTAAAGTCATGGGTCAATCAGCAGAAAAGCCAACTGATGCTTGCTCTCATTCAGCAGTAAACAGCAGGTTTTCATGGAGAAAGCAGCAGGACAAAAAAAAAAAAAAAAAGCCCCATTGGACCTGTAACTTGAAATCATGGGGCAAGTGTGGATGTGCCCTTCCTGGGGTCATTCTGAATCATTCCACCTGGTGTTGCAGACTGAGCGAACTATCAAAATACGAATGCAGTCTATGGCCAGTCCTCAGAAACTGCCAGGTCAATGTTGGATGAAATACAACTATACCAGCTATTTCTGCAATTACAAAAACTGATTTAATCCCCAGAAGATGACAACTGTCTTGACAATTTTAAGAGGCAGATGGTCCAAAAGTTTTGTGAGGGCCAAGGTGAGCAGTGGCAGAGAGATGCGTAAGTGGAAAGGCAGCAGGTTTATTTGTTTTTTTTTTGCAAGTAAAAAAAATCAAACAGATGGAAGGAAAAAAAACAGCAAAGCGGCAGAAGTTACAAAGTACTGGTGAAAAGCGTTCCTTCTTCACTTTCTATAACTTTTCCTTTTTTGCCATAGCACATACAGATTATCACACAAGTACGAATCCAGAGAAAGGCTAATGATATTCCTAAGCACATTTGCTTCTTTGAAGGACAGGCCCATTCATGTCCTTACATTCACTGATTAAATTTGCCAATCTCATGCACAATTGCATGGAAGAAAATTCCATTAAAAGCAATATGACATTCCCATCTAAGTATCGTCAGGATCATGGTGCAGGATATATGGAACCAAGCAAACAAAACTGCACTCATGATTGTGCTCTGTTTCAAAGCCCAGGGCTGGGTTCTTTTTCAATATGTAACTTAAGAAAATGAGGAAGTATCAGTAGCAGCACAACATAACTGTAAATGATTGCAAGCTCATTCCAAATGTAGACTCCGGTGAGTGGACAGGAAATGGAGATATTGCTGTTAGATACCTTGGGGTGGAAACATCTTTTAATAGAGAAGTTTAATTAAATACTTTCCAGATTAGCTTCCAAAGCTCCATTAACCCTCCATGCATTTCGTTGTACATGCTCTTTCCATGTGGTGGTTTTATTATGCAGAGAGTACAACTTTCTACGTAGCTGTATCTGCCCTGTTGAACATCTCGAAAAGCCTTCTGTGCCTCTATACTTACCAAATGACTGGACTATTTTCTCAAAAGCATAAATATCACCATGACAAAGTCTCTGTGCCTGATTAGAAAGGAAGAGGAATAAAGAAATACCTGTTTTATCAGTGACTGCTATAGAATGAGAGACTGGAAGAAGGATGACCAACCCAAGCCAAATTATGCAAGATCCAATTGCCTTCATCTCCTCTTGAACACATGTGAACAAATGACCAGAAATCTGAAATGAAAACATTCACGATTAAAAACACTCTTACGGTATAATTCCACTGTGGTCAAGCAGGTTGCCTTGTGGATGTCCAGCCTAGACATATCCAGATTTAGACACCAGTGCTCAAATTACAAGGGGCCAAAGAAGACTTGACCTTGCTTACCTGCTGTGACAGGTACTGTTTTAAGGAGGTTATGTGGGGCATGATTTGGCTAAAATGTGGGGAAAGTTGGGACTTACAAATTTCATTTAAAGGCCCCCTACTTCTTCCACTGAAAATTGTTAGGCATGCCTGAGTTCATTGAAATCAATGGACTCAGGTTCAGCTTGTTTCTTTTATTATTAGTAATTATATGCTGCCTTTCGAGGCAAAACCCTCACAAGGCAGCCTACAAGAAATACAGTTAGTTGCATAAAAGTGTAGGATAATTTAGTTTCATGTACATAGCAGAAGTTCTCAGCTGGAGCTATATCTAGACAGGATGGAGGGGTGATGAAATGCTGCTCCGTCTTCCTCTGTGGGTCTCAGGAATTTGCACATGATTTCACCCTTACACTTTTGTTTCGTGGGTAATGGTTAAGGGACTAGTACTTGAGAAGCTTCCCCCTATATTTAAAATTAATCATATTTTTGTGAAGTCTAAAATAATATCACATCAACGAAGCAACCTTCCTCTCTATACTTATCAAACCCTTGAACTACATTGCCGCCAGTTAATATAAAACCTACATAATTATGAATCATCTAAATATTCCCTTTTTAAATACATATGCATACTGGTACACACGTACGTACGTACATACGTACGTACGTAAATACACACAAAGAAAAATGTAGCTACATACACATGAGTTAGTTATAAGGGGGAAAGAGGGGTATAGACTGTTGAGCCATTAATGTAGTACTGTACATACATACTCACCTGGGGGTAAATCTCATTGACTAAAGCCAGTGGGTCTTACTTCCGAATTGAGATGTGTTGTAACATAACTGGTTGGATAATTCCCTGCTACAAGCTAATTACGGTCCAAATCTAAAAATGGAAACCAGCTGTTTGTGTACTTTCCATGAGCATCCCTGATGACCAATAGCAATTTTTTAACACACATTCGTGACTCTGTATAATAAATTCTTAGTCCATTATTCTGCCTGGGAAATATAGACAATTTCTAGTTATGCCCATGTTGGGTATAACTGCTGCTCTGAGTACCCATGTCTGGTCCTATCATTAGGCAGGGTGAAGCAGTCACCTTAAGCAACTGGTTTTGGAGTCATAAAAAGATAGCAAGTTGTTAGTTAGTTACTTAATTTATTATTATTATTATTATATCTCCAGAGGCAGAGATGGGGTAGCTGTAGCACTTTCTGCCACATGTGCAAAAATAACTTGACTGGTCTTGGGTACCAAGGTTGGGAAGGGGTGACATTTGCTGCTCTGCCTCAGGCAGCCTGATGTTTGGGGCCACGCCATAGGTTGTACCTCTTTCTATTGTGGCCTTCAAATAATTTCTGTTCCACAGGCATTTTATTTTTGTCATTTGGGAGCAGAAAATAATTTTACATTGTGCTGACCAATGACTGCTAGAAATGTTTTAAAATTTGATATGTATTGACTGTGTGTTATTTATGTAGGCTCTCTGTAACTTTGCTTACTGAAATAGTCTGTGATTGATGGTAACACAACTAAGGTGAACTTTATTTTCAATTTTCCATCCCTGAACTATACTTCCTCTCACTTCTGCGAAAATCACAAGCAGTTGTGAAGAGAGAGAGGAGTCATCAGTCAAGTACAATGTGTATCATTTATTAGTGTGAAAAAAGCGCGCGCACACACACAAAGGGTGTTTGCAAGCTAATTTTAGACTTATAAAAAGACAATGAAAAGTACTTCTCAGCTACTTTTTTAGATTGTTGAGTAATAGGTTTTCAGCTATGCTAAGGTCACATATATTGGTCAAAAGACCACTAAATTATTATGTGTTAGTAATAGCTGATTAGCATTTTTATTTTTGATTATTTTTAGCCTATGATACTTAAAGTTAAACTACATGCACTCACTATCAGCAGGACGAGTGGAGCAGTCATAGTCTCATACTGATGTATCATTTCTATATCTAGATTTCTTTTTCTTTTCTTTTTTAAGCAGTTTTCATGTCTCAGAAAAATATGTAAATGAGGGGGAAAGGACAGCTCCATTTTTGGATTGCATAAAAGAAGAACTGATTGTATACAACAAAATATTTTTGTCATCTATACACAATCAAACATTTCTTCTAAATCACTTATAATGAAAAGAGAATTCAGACTTTAACAGAACACAGTAAAATGCAAAAAATAAAAATAAAAAATCCAAATAAGGATGGTTATTTATTTACTGTATATGAAAAAGATTCCTGGTCAAACTATGCAATAAGTGTAGTATCCCCCCCCCACATGATGGTGTTGGACTTTTGGAGGAAGAGAGGGGAGCTAGCCCCGTTGTATATCGGGGGGGGGGCTGTGTGGAAAGAGTCTCTTCCTTTAAATTCCTGGGAGTCCATCTTAGTGAAGACCTTACTTGGAAGGTCAATACAGCCCAGGTGGTCAGGAAGGCCCAACAGAGACTTCATTTCCTTAGGGTCTTGCTAAAGAACAATGTTAGACAACTACTGATTATTTCCTTCTATGGGTCGATGACAGAAAGTGTTCTCACATACTGTATTACGGTGTGGTATGCTGGTTTGACAGCCATGGACAGAAAGTCCCTACAGAGGGTGGTAAAGACAGCACAAGACATCATGGGCTGTCCCCTGAGTCCACTAGACGTCATCGCAGGAGACCATTACCTCAGAAGAGCGAGGAACATTCTCAGGGATGACTCACACCCTGGCCAGCACCTTTTTAATCTGCCCTATAGAAGCATGACAAGCCACACCAACAGGTTAAAGAACAGTTTCTACCCGTGGGCCGTTAGGCTGCTGAATGGAAGACAGCAAAATTGCAGCTGATGTTCGTTGTTGGAGGTTGTTCAACAGCACATAGAGTGTAACAAGGACTGAGAGATTGTGGGGGAGAGGAGGGCTCGTTTAATCTCACTGTAAACATGTGGTACAGTGGTACCTCGCTAGACGAATGCCTCGCTAGACGAAAAACTCGCTAGACGAAAGGCATTTGCTAGCGAAAGGCTGTCTCGCAAGACGAATTTTCCTATGGGCTTGCCTTGCAAGACGAAAAATTTCCGTGAATTATTTTTTTTTGTCAAACCGCTCTTCCCCCATTGGTGCTTCGCAAGACGAAATTTTCGCTATACGACAGCACTCGCAGAACGAATTAATTTCGTCTTGCGAGGCACCACTGTACAGTGACAATGAAGTATTTCTATTCTATTCTATTTATATGAATGTGAAGCATGGAAGACCCAGACCAGATAAAGACAATAGAATTACAGTGGTGCTCCGCTAGACGAATGCCTCGCTAAACGAAAAACTCGCTAGACGAAGGCATTCGTCTAGCGGAAGGCAGCCCCGTAAGATGAAAAAGTCTATGGGGCTGCCTCACAAGACGAAAATTTTTCGTCTAGCGAAAACGCGGCTTGCATTGCCGCTTCGCTAGACGAAAAACCCGCTAGACGAAAATTTTCGCAGGACGAATTATTTTTGTCTAGCGGGGCACCACTGTATATACATAGATACATAGATCTAACCATTTGCCTCCCCACAATGATACCTATTCAGATCCAGGGTTATGGTGGTACACCAACAATTTGCATGGGGGGGGGGGAAACGACGACTTCAATTTTCTTCAATGAGAACTTTTTCCTATGCAGATTGCTGACAAGGGTCCCCCAGTCTAGGTCAGGATCATAGTGTGGTAGGAGGAGGGTCAAAACCCCATTGCCCTTCTGCTAGAATCCCAATCTAGATCAAGGCCCCTACACTGGCAATCTGTCTTCTTTTTCTTTAAACTGCATTTAATAGTGAAAGAGTTAATGCAGAGGTTTTCAACTTTTTTGAGTCCACGGCTTCCTTAGCCAACTAAATAATAATAATAATAATAATAATAATAATAATAATAATAATAATTTATTTATACCCAGCCCATCTGGCTGGGTTTCCCCAGCCACTCTGGGCGGCTTTCAACCAAATATTAAAAACAATACAGCATCAAACATTAAAAACTTCCATAAACAGGGCTACCTTCAGTTGTCTTTAAAAAGTAAAATAGTTGCTTATTGCCTTGACATCTGCTGGGAGGGCGTTCCACAGGGCAGGCGCCACTACCAAGAAGGCCCCTCTGCCTGGTTCCCTGTAACCTCACTTCTTGAGTGAGGGAATTTCCAGAAGGCGCTCAGCACTGGACCTCAGTGTCTGGGCAGAACTATGGGGGTGGAGACGCTCCTTCAGGTATACAGGACCAAGGCTGTTTAGGGCTTTCTGCGGCATCCCCAGTGGGGTTCAGGAGCCCAGTTACGTCACCCCTTGCCTGCAGAGCTGGCAGCCTCTTGCCCTTTTTCAAACACCTTCCCTTGTGGAGACTTCCCTCAGCCTCCTCTCCCCTTTCCTGGAGAGACCTCCAGACAGCTGGTGCTGCTGTCCCTGGTCTCTGAGCTATCCCCCCACCCCAAAGAGGTGCTGCCCAGAGGCACCATTCACCTGTGGAGCTTATAGCCCGGGCTGCTACAATAAACAGCTGTGCAAGTCTTTGGGAGGCAGAGACACAAGAGGGCATCAGAGCAGGGAGAGAAGGAAAGAGGGACAGAGGCCAGTGTTGCCCGTGGCACCCCTGACCATCGTTCAAGGCACCCCAGGGTGCCACGGCACTCTGGTTGAAAGCTACTGAGTTAATGTATTGTTAGGAGTACGTGGGGAGGGTGCAGATCCCCCTAAATTCTTCAATCTAGTAAAAATTAGAATTTATCACTGCTTACAGGGTTAAACTGAATGTTAGACTTTAAATTGCTGCACTCAGCTTTCCCTGTCCAGTAAACTGCCTGGCAGAGAAGCTACCAAGAGGAACCATCCAAAGGTTATCACTGGAATGGCCGAGTCATTGACCTAATAAAAGACAGAGAGAGAAGCCATCAGTAAGACTATTAGCCCTGCTCTGCACTCTGGCTGGTTAGCAAAAGACAGTGCCAGAGGGGAGTTCCAGTTTGCAGTGGGAAATGATGTAAGCTGAAGAAGAGAAGAAGAAGAGTTTGGATTTGATATCCTGCTTTATCACTACCCAAAGGCGTCTGAAATCAGCTAACATTCTCCTTTCCCTTCCTTCCTCACAACAAACACTCTGTAAGGTGAGTGGGGCTGAGAAACTTCAGAGAAGTGTGACTAGCCCAAGGTCACTCAGCAGCTGCATGTGGAGGAGCAGAGACGCGAACCCGGTTCACCAGATTATGAGTCCACCGCTCTTAACCACACCACACCATATGATGTGTCTTATGTGTTGCGCATAAGACACATCATATGGGGACGTCCAGCAAGGAAAAATGGCGGGCGCCACGGCAGCGAGAAGCCCATGAAGCCAGCCAGAGCCAACTGCGCTACCAGGCTGGTTCTGGGCTGCTGAGGCAGCCGCTGCCACGTTTCCCGGGGACAGATTTACAATTCTGGGGACATTCCGGGGACGGAATTTGTCCAGGGACAGATTTGCAAATCTGGGGACTGTTCCTGGGAACGTCTGTAACCCTACCTTAGTGGGGTAATACAGGCTGTTCTATTTCAGATCCATTGGTACCATCTATATGTTGTGTTCACATTAATGTTGCCTTTATAAGACCAACAGCAAGAAGAGGCTGCGGTTGATTGATTCTTTATTTTGGAAGTCAGACTCACTAATACAACAAAAAAGGAGGTAGTTGAGAGATGGCAAAATTGTGCTTGAATCTCATTTGGATAAATGGATTCTAGGACTCGAGCATATGCCTAAATTCTATTGGCTTTCTCAAGGAGTTGGAAAGCATTTTTCACGCACGACACTCAACACAACTTTCAGACTCTTGCACACTATTTAAGTGCATTTTTCAACTGAATGTACGTTTTAGCCAAAAAGATTACATGGGAATTATAGATGCAGAAAATACGAAAACCAGTTTAAGAATCTGCAAATGGCTTAAGCCTTATTCCATTTCTTGGTTTTTAATTTCTGGTTAAGTGCAGGAAATAAATCTGTCTTTATTTGTATGAGTTTGATGGAATGTCATTAGAAGATCCTGTGGGAAGCCTCTATAGCTGACTCAGAAGTTGGGTTCTGGATTTATGTTTTCTTTCGGTTTGGTTGACATACTAGCTCTTTGAGAAAATAAATAAATAAAAATATCATTTTTAAAAGGTGGCTATATTGGAATTCTAAGGACCAAAATGACACATTATATAAAGTGAGCATTCTTTAATCACCCAACTTTTTTTACCTGAAAGGTGGAGCCTGCCAATTTGGATAGAACAACAGGGAAGGGAAACAAGGGTGTCTGGGTCTTTAACCTTTCATTCCAGCCCTTTTTCCTGATCAAAAGCTCACTTGTATTTTTTTTTATAAGATTTTATTATTTTCTATTAAGACAAAAGGGAAAACATAGCATAAACACCAACATTAACAATACAGAAATACAATACATAAACACAGCACAAAAACACAATCCAACAATTACAATAAAAAGAAACATATACAAACCTTTAAACTAACACTTATCCTCTTACTTTTCTTGTTACTATCTTCTCTGTTTTAGGGGACTTCCCCCATTCCCTCCACTGTCTTCAAAATCATATATATCTTCTAGGTAGCTTTGTATCTTATTCTATTCACATTTGCTCAGTTTTTAATGTGCTTTACTTTACTTAATCATATCTTAACTTAAACACCAAATCTTAACATATTTTCTAACAAATAAATCTTTCACACAAGAATATCTTGCTAACAATTTTATCTAACATAAACCTGCTAAAGCCGCTGTTCTATTTAATTCTGCTCAAATATTCAATTTTACTGATTTAACTAGATAGTCTTTAAATTTCTTCCAGTCCCGTGACACCTTCTCCTCCCTCTGGTCCCGGATTCTGGCGGTCAGTTCTGCGAGTTCCATATACTCCATCATCTTCATCTGCCATTCTTCCACCGTTGGTATCTCTTCGCCTTTCCATGTTCTTGCCAATAAGATTCTAGCTGCTGTTGTGGCATACATAAAAAACACTCTATCCTGACTGGGTATCTCTTCATTAGTTATGCTCAGAAGAAATGCCTCTGGTTTCTTACAAAAGGTAACCTTCATTACCTTCTTGAGTTCGTTATAAATCTTGTCCCACTTGTATATTGCCCAGGAGAGGAAACAAACAGTACAGGAGCAAAGGATTTTTAAAAATCCCTTCATCTGTGCAGCTTTGTTGCTGCATTTCAGTAAAAAAAAAAACCAAAAAAATAACAACCCAAAATAATGTGTAGTATGACCCTAAGAGGCAATGAATCTCAAGTTCTGAAAACCTTTCTGGTAAGACTGTATGAATCTTCAAATCTTAGGCTACGTACACATTATTGGCTTTAAATACAGTTAGGTGTGCCCTCCCCCACTATACTGCAAATCACATTTGCACGTCGCTATATCTACACTACACAGAGAGCGCAGGGATGTCTTTACCTGATGCACATTACCTGTTCAGTTTCCCCACACCTACAACCCCCCCCAAAGCCATATTCATGAAGCTGTCATCTGTGCATGTACGGCCATCTGAGTTGTCTCACCTCAGCTTAACTGCAGAGAGAATATGGTTTCTACTTTCAAAACATGTGGAAGCTCATTCGAGGAAAAATGCATCCGTTCAGCAGCAGTACTTTTCAAAGAACTAAATGATAGACATGGATTGTGGCTAATGTCATGTGTACTTGATGTCAAACACCAGTGGTGCACACACACTGGAGCAAACAAACAGTAATGCGTACACAGCCTTAGCTTTCTGCACTAGTTTGCATCATATCTATAGCTAGATATATTTTTCGTTGTACAAGCCAGGTATAAACATTTTAAATAAATGATGTATTTGTGTGTGTGTGTTTTAAAAACGAGTGTCACGTACATTAAAAATTGGAATCGCCACACTTTTCTCTCACTATCTTACAATGTAGGTCCTCGGTGTTTCTGTTTGTATGTTTCATTTCAACCTATCCTTGCCCCCACTATGATTCCTGCAAACTTGAATTTAAGGCATTATAGCCAATGCTAGTCTTACTCACAGTAGGTCCATTAATATCAGTGGCCCTAAGTTAGACATACCAATTAATTTCAATGAGTACAAGTAGGACTACTGCATACAACATAGGCACAGCAATCCAAGCTATAGGATGCCAGGGTAATTCATGCCAGGGTAATTTACACTGGGGTAAACTACCCTTATTTAAAACTCTACAGTGGTACCTCTGGTTACGTACTTAATTCGTTCTGGAGGTCCGTTCTTAACCTGAAACTGTTCTTAACCTGAGGTACCACTTTAGCTAATGGGGCCGCCCGCTGCCGCCGCGCGATTTCTGTTCTCATCCTGAGGTAAAGTTCTTAACCCGAGGTACTACTTCTGGGTTAGTGGAGTCTGTAACCTGAAGTGTTTGTAACCTGAGGTGTTTGTAACCCGAGGTACCACTGTATTCAGAAGCGAAGATATTGCCAGCTGAGCCAGCCCAAGCTTAGCAGCAGGAAAACAAGCTTTTAAAATAGAGTTTGACTTACACCACTCTTTTTGCCAGTGTAATGTCCACTAGGTTGCTAGTCACATGAGTGAACTGAAAGGAGTTTTGAATAGGGGTAAGTTTGCAGAAGGCAGTGAAAGATAGGCGTGCCTGGCATGCTCTAGTCCATGGGGTCATGAAGAGTCGGACACGACTGAACGACTGAACAACAACGAAGTTTCCCCCATCCCATTCCTGCTATACCCCTTTGGAGGTCTTAGCCTCATTTGGACTTATGCTGGTTACCTATGGTTGAGCCAGGATGAAGACCCTCCACATGCGCAGGCAGAGACCTTCTTATTCCAAACTCTGCTCATCCTGGTGATCTTGGGATTTGTTTTGTTCTCCAAGGGCTTGCTGATATTGACTGGGTATGCTAAATCCAATGGCAACCCTGACTTTCATGTGACTATCCATTACGAGGGGCCTGCAAGCATTCCTTGCATAAGTGAGCAGAAGAAACTGGGGGAAGACATCTGTGTGGCTCCATCTTTATTCACACAAGTTATTGTACTTGATAAGGACAACAAAAGCAGTCACATTACTTGTATAGAAAACCCACTTGCAGGTACATACTGATTGTTTTTATTGACCCAAGGCAGTGCCGCTCCTTTTTCTAATGCATTTCAATTGCTATTTCTTGCAAGCTGCTTTGGCGGGGCTTGCTTAAATTATTATCTGCCCACCTTCGGGAAGAAGTGTGTATGTAGAACTCACAGGGCACTAGTCCACTGCCATTCTGAAGCTTAATTTCTAAAACAAAGTGTACTAGAGGCTACACCTAACCAATAGTTTCAAAATGCATCCTATAATTCCTGCCACCTAATCTGCTGCGTGGGAGCTACCTGTGTGATTGCTCACACATGAGATATTGTTTAGCATGGCTGTCAACCTTTTCCAAGCTAGGTTCCTTTGTTTTCAATAACTGTGTTAAGGAAAAATCAGTAGGTAAAGCTTGCATTACAGCATCTTCATGCCAGAGGGATGGAAGAACCTCACCTGTTGAATTTCTGGTTCCATGCCACACAGCTGTTAAAAGTAGAAGATTTATGGAAAGAACTTGCATTCCTTATTTACTTTCACCCCTTAACTCCAGAGTTGAATCCTACCACTAGAAACAGATTTCAACGGCTATTTTCTTGCTGACTCAAATCACTCCCTGCAATGCATCTACTTCTTTCTTAGCTGGGAAGAATTAGGCATGGAGGTTCCTGCTGATTTTTCACCTTCCTTTCCCGTGCAGTGCAACGCTCAAGCCAGTGTCTATGCACTGCCCATTCCCATCGCCCTTCCCTCTTCTACTCCAAGCTCTCGGGCACCCCATGTCCAAAATTGGATTGGAAAAAAATGCTCTATAGCCCACCTTCTCTCTCTGCCCAAGCTTGGAACTCGCTTCAGAACAGGCCGACCGACAGCATGCGGGCTTGTTCACGTACTTGAGCACCTCCCCAGAGTTTCCTGGCAGTTAAGGGCAAATAAACATTGAGTATCGTAAACTAGGAGGTATTAGCCAACCTTAAAAGCTGGACCACTTTAGACCGCTTGTGCATTTCCTTCATGTAACACATCCATTACCTGATATTTCTAAAGCACACTGGAGAATACTTGAGCCTTTCTTTTACACATACACACCTGAGCAGGGACCACCAAGCACATATAATGGACCTTTACCTGTGCCTCGTCTCAACCTCACTCCAAAACAATTTTAGGTGCTCAGTCCACACTCAAGTATGTGAAACAGCAACTCCTCTCAGAAACCCTTGCCTGGAGAAGAAAATTTCAATTACCTTTAGAGAGGAGGATGTCACGCACGTATGGCCTACTTCCTTGCCTGCGGTGTGCAAGAAAAGCGCACCTAGGCCTAGTCTACATATGCAGCAGACAAGTAGTAATGAGGGCATGAATGAGTGAATGGAATGTATCACTTCAACCTGTGGAAATTAGGAAGGAGGGGGGGGGTCCAATTTTTAAATATTGTTCTGTGTTTAACCTGTTCCCTCTAGGGAAAAAAACAACTTTAGCAAGTAGATAGCCAGCAGCTCTGGGAATAGACTGGCTTGGTGTAGTATATACTTAATTGGAGGTAATTTTTACATGAGGAAGCAACTGCTGCCTGTGAAGTGGTACAGTCCTCTTTAACCCCCTCAGGCTTTTACTACCTGATTTTGCTATTGCAGCCTGATTGGGCCCAGGCAGCTCCTCCAACTCGTCAGCTGGCAGCAGGTACAGTTATGACCTTTTTGCCACAGCCTGTTTCATATGTGCACAGCTTTCCACCCAGCTCCATTTATCCACATATCAGAAAAGTCCTTACCTTCTAATGTTCGTTAGGAGCAAAGGATTTTGATTGAAGCCCAGGAGCAAGGCTAGTAAAAAATAAAATGGCAGCCTTAGATGCAAGTCACACCAGAGTGTGAAGCCAATGCTGCTTATTGTGGCTGCTCCCCTGCTTTCAAAGGCTAACGGGGCTTTGGCATTTCTATTTTAAGCCTTTCACATCCTGATTAACAACACCTAACACCTTTTCCATTGGGAAATGGCATCCTCTAATGCTCTCATCAGAGCCCTTTGAATGTCACAAAGTAAGCACATGTGGTCCAAACTTAGGGCGCTTTCAGCCACGCACTTGCCATGTCAGATAAGTGTGAAGTGTGTGTGTGTGCGTGCTTATTCTGGCAACCGAGTGATTAATTTAGGAACCCTTAGAAATATGCAGTTCACAGGTTTGTTTGCTTTAAGCATGATGGGAAGCAAGCAAAACAGTGGTTCAATGTAAGTGGATGCCCAAAGCCACACTGATTTAAAATACAAGAGAAGCCACTCTTGAGAGAAAACTTCAGAAATGAAGACAGTTCCCCAGTGGACCAGATCAGATCTGTAGTGAGAATTAACAAAGTGAGGCAGGCTGTAAGATGGGAGGGTAGGGAGAATTGTTATTGCTTTCAAAAGTTACTTTGCTCTTAAAAAGCAATGTATTTTATGGTGTATTCATATTACTTGCCCCCATGGGAACTGTAGCTTGCCCCTCACAGATTTACAATTCCCAGCACTCTTAAACTACAATCCCCAGAAGTCTTTGGAGGGGATAGGTGCTTTAAATGTTTGGTGTGTAATGCGACCAGAGTTTAACGCTGCTCATTATGAGTGACAGTGGTATAAGCAAAAGCACAAGGGCATTCCGTTTTCCGTTTTCCACCACATCACATAACAGCCACAATGGAACCAACCCAAGCACCTCACCACCAGCAAAGGAAATGCACCACCCTTAACCACATCTGGAACCCGCACAGGGAAATATTTATATTACCTTTTTAGAAGTTTATGCGGTGTGGTTGAAAGGGAGAGACTGAAAGTGCCATACCTTGGAACCCACAAAGTGGTTCTTAATCAAGATTTTTAACATGCTCCCCGCCCCCCGCCCCTTAGCTAACTAAACAAGCAAATATATATGGAGCAGTATCCAGATAAATGGCAGCACCGGTGTGTTGCATCCGTTTTAGTGGGGCACTTAAGCATGTGCCTTACATCTCTCCCTTTCCAATTAATGGGACTTAAAAGCTGTTAACTTCGGCCACAACATGCCCCGCTTGCTTATGGGATTCTGTATGACAGCAGTATAATATTTAAATAATCGGAAATTGCACCGATATGGAAAGAAACCATCCCACCTCAGAATGCGACTAAATAGAAAACTGAATAGCATCCTCGTTCTCTCTCTCTCTCTCTCTCTCTCTCTCTCTCTCTCTCTCTCTGTGTGTGTGTGTGTGTGTGTTTGGAGAAGAGGGGTTCATTTATAGGGGGTTATGCTCTACCATTCTGCTTACTCAGGTGTGTACCTGGGAGGGGACAGCACTCTCTTGGTCCCAAATGCAAGATCTCTAGCAATATTACAAAACAAAATATCCCCGACAGCAAGAGAGAGAGATAGAATCCAGTAAAAGGCAGAAGCACTATAGTTCCTCATGGGAGCTGTGCTGCTTTAGAATTTCAGCATCCCTCTATGACTTTCTTTTCCTTCACGATATACACACGCAATTTAGTGCAACGGCCCCTAGAAGACAGAGCAACGCACCCACACCCTCACAGTTATTTCCTTTGGTATATACACATTGAACAAAATATACCCACAAGCTTCATTATCACTGCATCAGTTTGTAAATGTTAAGCCTTGCATGTGCTTTAAACTGTTCCCTGTGCCTTATGGAACAGGGCATTCGTTTAAAACCAGCGTATCCATGCCAAAAAAAAAAAGTACCTGTTTTCCCATCACACAGCTACACAGACTGCACAGTGTAACAAGCACAGAATGACAGCTATTGATATACCAGCGCACAATCTATAATACCATTTATATAGAGGGCTCATTTGTGACACTGTCAAAACCAGAGCAAACCCAACCAAGCAGAGCACACAGTACAGTACTTTGCAGTGTATACTGGGTGTAAATCAGCTGATCGCAAACAAGAGGCTCTTACCTTTGATTAAGTTCCCCCTCCCCAGAAGCGCAGCAAATGCCTGTACAAAGCTGCTGTAGTTGCCGAGGAGTTGCTGGAGTCTCTAAAGAGTGGGAGAAGGGGACGCAGCTCTGTCCTTATTAGTCTCACACGGTGTGACCCTCCCACTCAGCAAGCACACAGAGAGAATACAACTGTACGGCAGGACAGCCCCCAGCTCTGGCACCAGTTTTTTGCGGAGAGAGAGAGAGAGAGAGAGAAACACATGCTTAAGAGGTTGCAATGCAAATCTGGTAATAATATTAAAAGGGTTAGGTATGGATTGTCTAAAGCTGTGTCACAGATAAGACTGCCTGGGGTTTGACTGCATGAATGAAAGGGGTGTCTGGTTTCAGCGCACCGACTCTGAAGTACTGTACATGATACGAGCACAACAGCAGGGAAGTAGATTCCGCTCCCCCAGCATGTTAAGTGTAGCCACATCTCATTAATTTTATATACTTTATCATAAATTTAAAATCAACCAACCATGGGAATGCACCTATTTATGGCACCGATGCTGCATAGAATAGTGGGTGGCTGCTGTTTGATTTGCCTTTTTTATTTTTATTTTTTAAAAAAGCTCATCATATGTAAAGCAAGGGTGTTCTTACACTGTAATATCAGCTGTCTGTGATTAAAAAAAAAACCTGTGTGACACTCAGCCTTCCTGCTAATTCTCCCTTGAATATGCTAAACTGTGCTTGCTTGGGCCCTGGGAGTGTTCTCATGACAGTTTCTAGCACTGCCTTTAAGGATTTAACTAGAGGATAAAAGGATAGCGAGAAAAAGGGAATGACTGCAGCACAAACTTAGGGAGAAGGGAGGGCAGGATCTTCACACATGCTGTCTGCACATATTTAAATAAATTTTGTCTGCAAGCTCACCCCGCTCCACCTTCACCACCCTCTCCTGTGCTTTTTAACATAATCCTTTCCTCCAAACAAGCATCAGCTACCCTTGACTCCCCTCTGCCCACTTAGAATTGTAGAGTTGGAAGGGACCCTGCAGATCATCTAGTCCAACCTGCATCAATGCAGGAATATGCAGCTGTCCCATATCAGCATCAAACCTGCAACCTTGCCATGATCAGCACCACACTCTAACTAACTGAGCTATCCAGTTCCACCTATTTTCTTACCTTTCACACACTGCTGAAATCTGCAGTTTAGGTTGTTAGCTCTTTGGGGTAGGGACTCTTCTTTGGGGGGTAGCTTAGTAAGATTGTCTTCCATAAACACGGTTTTAACAATGAGTCTGTAAGTGACTGTAGTGGCCAATTCTGGATCCACACATCCTTCCACAGTGGGGACATTAATTTCTGGGCGGGAGTTCATCACGGTGTTGATTTGCCAAGCGCGCCTTCCTCTTAGCACGTTTCTCCCTTGCATCCTGAGTTCGAGTGTCTTCAAAACCCAAGACATCTTTGGTAAAGGCTGTTCTCCAATTGGAGTGCTCGCAGGCAAGTGTTTCCCAATTGCTGGTGTTCATACTACATTTTTTTAGATTTGTCTTGAGACAGTCTTTAAATGATATGCAGAAGTGAACACACAAAAATAGGGGTGGGGTTTGTTTTTGTCGCCCCCCCCCCGCCTTCTTGGTGACCATGCCAACACTCCAATGAATTTTCTCTCTCTTCCTAGTAGTAATAATTACTAGGACTTTTGGGTATTCAAAGTTCTTCAAATAGATTGTCTTGTAATTCTTACAAAGCAACCCTGTAAGGTAAGTAAGTATTATTATCTCAGTTTTGCTGATTGAGATTGGGGGCTGAGACTGAAAAGAGTGTGGATTATTTGAGGTTATCCAGTGAGTTCACAGCAGAGATGAGATTTGAACCAGGGACTTCCTGCTTCATAGCTTGGTCTCATAACCACTTTTGCTTCATCAGCTCTCCTGGGTAGTTACAATGTTTTGCATGGAGCTGCAAGACTTAATGCTATTGGTGGACTACCACCCATGGCCGTCAGTCAAACTAGGTATGATGGAGATCTGTATGGGATGATGTCATCCTCTATACTGTACCTGTTGAATATGAAACTGCTAGGTGAGCAGGAGGAAAGAAAGAAATTACTACGGGGAGTTCTATCAGGGAGAAAAGAAGAGACAGCTTCAAATGTCTGTTTCAGAGGGTACAAGACTTGGGAGTGAGTCATTATTCCAGCATGGGTGGTCCCAAGACCTACCATTGTGCATTCATTATAGGGAAGAGAAAAGCAGAAAGCAATATACTAATTCCCGTTCCTCAAATGTTGGAAAGCCCTTCTCAACCTTCTCCAATTCTAGGTTCTTAAAAGTATGCCCCCCCCCCAAAAAAATCTGATAATGATCTTAAATGCAAGTTGGAATTGGAGAGGCAACTAACCCTACAGAATGTCATAACAACAGTAGGAGAAATAATTGACCTCAGCTATCCTGGGATGGAACAGGTAACAGTGAAAGAGAACTCGCTTGGTAAACGAAAAAGTTAAGACTTGAAAAAGACGTAACATTTGCTTCCTGGAGACCTCTTTAATGAGCATTCATCCTAATTTGCTTGTGGGGAGGTTATATGATATTGCAGCAAACCGTTCTGACGTCAGCCAGCTTTTAATCCTGCAACCTGGGCTTGCCAATATATCACTGAATCCCACCCGAAAGATAGCAACTGCCTGGAAGCATCCAAGAGCCACAGATACAGTGGATGATTTTGCTTGAATCAGCCTATCATCAACCAAGTGGTGGTCCTTGATTTAAAAATAAGCAGTGCCCAGGCCTTGTTGTAAGATCTAAGCATTGTGCTTGAGAATATAGTGATTTTTTAATGGGAAAATGGCAGCCATCACTGGTTGTTAAGCGACCACCCCACTCTCCAATTTTCTTTCTCTTAAATTTGTACCAGCACCTGACCAGGCTATTTTTGTTTTTAGAAGTCAGAGGAAAAGATACACATGACTGTGTGCAACATCTAGTCTGGACCATAGTAACTGGAATAAAGTTCACTATTCCAAGTGAAACCCTCCCCATCAGCCTCTAATGTTGTTCATCCATAAGGAGCCTTGTACTGTATGTGCATTCTTTGAGTGGCATGGTTTGATGAACCAGAGTATCGCTCGTGACCACATCCTCACAGATGCTGTTTGTGTTAGTTCTGCTTTTAAAGAGATTGTTTCTATGCTCAACAACATCAACAACAACAAACACATGACATACTTACTGCAGGAAATTATAGATGACCCCTCCTACAATGGTTACAAATTGCAATGTGATGAGAAATGGAATATGTATCTTGCTTAGCACGCCACTGACCAAATATTAACAAGGAGCAACATACAATCTGTTTATGAATGGCAATGAATGTCGGAGTGGTTCGAAAGTGAATACTAACAGCAGGAAAAGCTGGGATGAGGGGGGGGGAACAAAAATTACTTTAGATGTTGACATTTTAGATCAGTTGAGTTTGTTTTGGGCTTCCATTTCCAGTATTTGCTGTTGTTGATTTTAAACTTTACATTGAAAATAAGAAAAGTAGCTTGACAGAACAAAACATATTATTTCAGTACCAAATTACTTTCTTCTATTATGTTACCGGTACATTACTAAAATAGCTTGAATTAAACATGTGTCAAATCACACATGGTCTGTTTTCTCAGTAAAGGCAGACAAATTTTAAATACAATTATCATGCTGTTGTCTCCCTTCTTGAACACAAATAAAACCAAATTTAGCCAACACTCAGTATTCATAGAATTTATGATAGCGCTGATGAAGCTGATTGTTGCCTTTTATTAGAATCAAACATGCAACATAATAAACAACATCAACAAATATTCATTCATATTACAACCTTCCTCAACACAGGAGCCCAGGGTACTAACAACAAGCAGAAAAATAAACACAAAAACAACTTTTCCATCACAATCCTAACTAACATGGTCAGCAGTAACATAGTTAGAGATAAGATTAAATCAACGGAGCCACCTTTTTATGTTCCAAAGGTCTACAGAATTAAATAGATCTTCAGTTTTCACCTGAATTAGAATAGTGTGGAAGACAGACTGATGTCAATAGGAAGTGAATTGGAGATCCTGGGTGTCATAACTGAGAAGACCCTATTTCCTGTCATGGCTTCCAGGCCATAGACATGGGTACGAAGATGTTCATGGCTCTGTACACTAGTTCTGCCAGCTTGAATTGGGCCCGGTAGGTCGCTACCAACCAGTGCCTTCCTTTCTGGATATGTGTAATATGATCCCACCTCACTGTCCCAGACTAAATCACCAGCTGCACTTTCCATGATGTCTTCAGAGCAGCCCCAATGTAAAACACGCTGCAATATTCCATTCAGGAGGCTATGAGAGCCTAGACTAACCATATCCAGGTTAAGCTGGTTCAAGAATGGCTGTAACTGTCAAGCCAGCTGTAGCCAGACACAGATGCTCCTTTCCATTGAAGCTACCTAAGCCTCAAGTGACAGCTGGGAGTCTAGGACTATCCTTGGATCACATACCTTTTCCTGAAGGGGTGGGGTGCTACCCTATACAGACTGAACCATCTACCTGATTCTTGGGCCCAGGAACTATCTACCCAAAAAGTTTCTGTCTTCTCAGGATTCAACCTCAGTTTTTGGGCCCTCATCCAGCTCATCACTGCCTCCACACCCAGATCCAGCACCTGCACATCCTTTCCCAATTCAGGTGGCATGGGGAGATAAAACTGGGTGTCATCAGCACATGAGCAACACTGCTCTTCAAATCCCCAGATAACACCTTCCAGTGGTTTCATATGAATGTTAAATAGCACGGGTGCCAAGATAGAGCCTTGCAGAACTCCACAGCACTACTGCCAAGATGGAGCAGAATGCCCCCAATGCTGCTCTCAAGTTGTAGCCCTGCAGAAAGAAGTGGAACCACCACAGTACAGTGCCGCCAACTCCTACCCAACCCAGCCAATCCAGGAGAATACTATGGTTAATGACATTGAAAGGCACTAATAGGTCAAGAAGAATCAACAGGGTAGAGCACTCATCTTGACTCTCTTCCAAATAAAGGCATCCAAGGCTGTTTCAGTGCTGGGTCCAGGCCTGAAAGCAGATTGAAAGGGTTTTAGTCCTAAATGCATTGCTTTGGATGCGAGACCGAGAGAGAGAGAGAGAAAGAGACACTTATTCGCTGTTTCAATGGAAATAAATAATTTGCTCACTGTGAGCAGAGAACTGCCAATGCACACCAAGGGGGAAAGTGGCAAATATGACAGTGTCACTTCTACTGTCAAACATAAGAAGAGCCTGCTGGATCAGGCCAATGGCACATCTAGCCCAGCATCCTGTTCTCACATTGGCCAACTAGATGCTTGTGGGAAACCACAAGCAGGACTCGAGCATGAGAGCACTACCCTCTTCTGCAGTTTCCAGCAACTGGTATTCCAAAACATTGCTGCCCCCAACTGTCGATGCAGAGCATAGGAGTTGCGCTCTTCTGTCATTCTTAGGAGAAAACATACCAGACTAAAGCTATGTGGGGCTTTAACATCATTCCACTGCTATACATCTTTTTTACAAGTTGAAACAATTGAAAGACCTTATCTTAGAGGAAGGCAAGAGTCACTGCAGCATGTGATACAATCTTATATTTTGGTATTAGTCTGGGATGAAAGAATTGATTTCAGTGGCATTCTTGGTCTTCAATTACATTGGAATTAAAATCTCTCTGCCTGAGGAAAATCTGAACATTGCTGAGTTCACGTGCTGTAAACTGACCTACTGGTCTACCCCCACAGTACTTCTGTGCCACAAGTAAGGCTATTTACCAGCTATTTTGAGAAGTGCAGGAACTTGTATATTAATATTCTCTTACAGATCCATATATCACATGTCATCTTAGAGGTAAGCATGATTGTTTGGGTCCACTTTTGGTGTGATTAGAATTAGGACTATATAAAATCACCTCAACTTCTTTAATTTTATTAAGTCATTGATCCAATATACACGCAACTTTGGAAGAGAACTCAGATCAGTTTTTGACAGAAATTCGTATGTTCATTACCAGCAGCATAGGTATATCAATGTTCAGACTTGCAGACAGAGATGATTATTTTATTTAATCAACAATATCAGCTGACAGCCCTCACACTTATGAACACATCCACATCATAGACTTAAACTAGTTTGATAATAATTCCCTCTGTGCAAAGAAACCTTGAGGCTGGTGGCATTAAAACATAATTTTGAACATGCTCAAAAGTACAATTCTTAGAAGTCGTGAGAGGTAAACTGATGTTAAACAAACACCATCTACATAGGTTCTTAATCTTGCTACTGCTCAAAACAAGGAAGTAGTAACAACCCCATTACGATTAAAGCGTAAACTCAGAGGCCACCATTGCACACAGGAGCACTTAAGCCCTCTTAAATCAATGGGCTTCAGAATGCCTAATGGGGCTGGATAGAGGCCAGATCCTACAAATAGGGGGTTCTTTTGCATGCTGTAACAAGCATGCAATCAGGAATGACAAATGAACTAATTCCATACTTCTTCAGATCAGCCTTGTTGGTGACTTTGTGTCTTTTTCTGTCATGATGAATGTTTACAGGCGAATCAGTTGAAAGGAAAGCAGCTGCTTGAGGAGTCTAAAATCCTGGAAGTGATCATCGTAGCCAGCCCAGAATAACTGGATCTAGGTTATAACTTGTGATGAACCCAAGAGCACACACATACACAGATTTCCTTAAGAGTGTGTGTTGCATTTCCAAATCAAGCTTAATCATATTAATGCCTTCTTTATTTATTCCTATCATCAGATAAGCTTCTTCTTCTTTTGTATGGTTTTAAATAGCCTCTCAGGTAGTAACAAGTAGTTTTCTAATAAAGCTCACACTTAGAATTTCTCACTGCTCTGTGGGTTGGTGTTCACTACCAATATTTCACCATCAGCTAGTTTGCATGTAACACGAAGCTAAATTATTGTCACTCCAGAGAAACCACAATCTGTGATCAAGATTTCCTCTTGGGTTTCCAGCTTGTGGTTTTGGCTGGAGGAGGCAAACCATGAGCCCAGGTTTAGATAACATGGTAAGCCAAACTATACAGTACCTGCAGCAATTAAATAAATGCATAATATATTACAGTCCTCTGGGTGGAATCTATTGTTTGAAGATGAAATAAACATAACTCTTACTACAACTATGGTGTGGATAGCCCTGAACTAGGATCAGGCATGCCCGTGTCTTGCAAGTGAGAAGATGAAATCAGATAAGCAAACCAAAGACACAAGCTAGGAGATGGAGGGCGGGGACCGTGTAGACCTTTTCTCAGAAAAAGGAAGCATTTGAGAGGAAGATCTGTTGTGAAAACTGTCTTCCACTTTTACAACCACTGGAAACAACCCATTTTGGGTTATTATTATTTTTTGGTGATATAACAAGTAAATGCTCCACTTTGTTTCTAAAATTATTTCTTCTGCAAAGATTTCATTAGTCTTTTACTCAGACCTTCCATGTGTCCCTAGTTTCCAGAGACAGTCTCAGATTTACAGAAGCTGCCCTGGTTTCTGACTTGATCCTGGAATGTCACACTTTTCCTTAGGATGTCCCTATTTTCATTGGAGAAATTTTGGAGTTATGAAGGCAGCCCTGTATAGGGAATTTTTTTTAAAAAAAGTTTAATGATTTATTATGTTTTTATCAGCACCTGATTAAACCCTCTGGAGGCCCGTAGGCAATCGAAATCTCAGGGCGCTCCTTTCAAATTATCTTCTAATACATTTCTGTACTTTAAATGTATTATCTTCTAATACATTTCTGTACTTCTGTATTTTGATCTGTTGTTGCAGGACCCCTAAAAGGCATGGGGCCCATAGGCTGGTGCCGACTGCCTATTTGGTAATCTGGCACTGGCTTTTATGCACGGTATGTTGGAATTCGCCCAGTGTGGCTGGGGTAACCCAGTTAGATGGGCATAGTATAAATAGTAATAGTATTATTATTATTATTATTATGGAATAGGACGTGCTTATTTTCATTGGAAAATGTTGGAGGGTATGTTTACTTAGTTGATTGTCTGAAACTAGAGATCACTTAAAAAGACAAGAAATTTGCTTAAACAGAATTTGTTTTGTGGATTGTTTCCCATAACAAGCTATATGCTGCAGACTTGGCAGTTAATTCAAATGACTGTGCATCTGTATAATTTATTTTTACAGTTCTAATCATCATTTACTAATTATGCCTTTTGAGCTCAGTGTTTTATTAGCAATATAGTATTTTACTGTTGTGTTTCTATTCATAAAATGTTTATAAATGCAACATGTACATTATTATTTTTTCCTGTTTGGGAAAAATAACATTTTCTCTCCCTCTTTTCCCAAGCTTTATAACATTTTTAAAATTCTTCATGATATGTGTGGTGAATGTTTGGTTTCATAACATGCATAATTAATTACAAGTAATGACATCAAGGGAACCATTTTCTTTTGGTGATTTAATATTAATGAATTAATGATGAGAAATACAAAGATGCTGGATTGGCTATGTATAAAAATAAATGGCAGCTTTTATATTTATAGAAATAATGTGTGGAAAAAAATATTTGCATTATTCACAATACTAATTTGTTTTCAAAATATGCTTTGCTACTGGAAATGAAGAAGGCTTTGTGCTTCCTTTTTTGTGTGAGTTTAGCAGATTTCCTGCTAGTTTTCATTCTTGTTACCAGGCACTCCCATTAAATTTGCTTTGGAAAAGTATGTAGGTGCCTTTTAGATTTGGCTGTAAATCAAGGGTTGGATCCACATTTAGATCCATTAAAATCAGTGTGGGTTATGTTAGTCATGATTAAGTCCCATTGATTTTGATGAATCTACACTAAGCATGACTACAATCCTAACCACTTACCTGGGAGTAAACCCCATTCAATAGGACTTGCTTCCGAGTAGACATGATTAGGATTGCACTATTAGTCTGGATTCAACCAGTTGACTTCTTGAGCAGGCCAAGGCCAAGGTTTGAGAAGTGCAAATTAGGTCCTTTATCACTAAGGTGCAAACAATTTTTTTTAAATTTTAAAATAGCTTTATTTAATTTCAAACTTATAAAATACAATCATATCAAATCAACCAATAGAAACAAATAAACAAAAAGCATATAATCAAGACATAATAATCCACAAAAATATATGAGAAAACAAAGCATACAGAAAAAAGCAAAGAATTAAAAATGACAATTAAAAATTGGCTTCCAATTGTCTGTATATCGCTTCCCTTAGTAATAAAACAAAACTTGCTATACCTCATACAATAATTGAAAAATAAATAACAAATTAAATAGCTCACATTTTGATATAAATCTCCCCACATATATCTCAATCCAAGCAAATCACCAAATCCCTTCTTATACCTTCTTTTTCTGTTAGTCTTCCACAGATTTCCACTCAGCCTTAGATCTTTGTTTTGATATATTTCTAATTGCTGCCGTCATCTTAGCCAAATTCATGAATGTGGTGCAAACAAAATTTAATTTCTCCCCTATCTCTATCAGGTATTACCAGTTAGTTGGTGGGAGAATGGTGCATTGCTTCATGTGGGCAACTGGACAGACTGTAACTCCTCACTCTTCCCAGTGATAGAGGGGAGATCTTATGGAATTCTATGGGGATGATGACTTCTCTGTCACTCCTGCTGCTGCTGCTCTGACTGTTTCAGTCGCCATAGAAAACCGAATAAATGTACAATCCAATATACACTAACTAGTACTCAGTTAGCCCGTTAAATTAACGGGCGCTAGAACATATGTGGTCAAACATTTGTAAAAACAGACTTGTTCCAGTACAAAAAAAAGTGCGTCGGGGACATGTGCAGAGCTGACTGAGCGGCTCTCGCTTATCTCGTTTTTTTTTCTAATAACGCGAGAGCCACATGACGTAGCCAGCTCTGCGCATAGCGTCCCTATTGCCCTAGCAACATCGGGAACACGTGCAGAGCTGACCAAGCAGCTCTCGCTTGACATCACTCGCCCGTCGCCACTTGTAATGGCCGCTGCCGCTTAGAAGTAAGTCCACGCGAGCGCGCACCCGCCACGTGCCCGCACACACCCGCCGCATCAACAGTTTCGCCCGGCCGCCCGAAGTCTCTGCACTCCAAGTCCCAACGGCTGTCCGTGGGGCACATGCGCAATAGCGCAATCCCACGGACACAGGGACTGGACACAGAGACACTTGCACTTTATTATATTTGATAGTGAACAGCACTATCCATGCACTTAAGAAGGAGGCGTCAGCAACCCTGGGGTAACCCAAGAATAACCCTAAACTTTGCAGAAGTACAAAAAGGGCAGCCCCCCCCCAATTTTTTCCTGAATTGAACTATAAAATGATGGTTTTCTTGAGTACTCTTAAACATTTTTAAAGGAAAAAAGCACTGATTCCATCTGAAGGGCAGCAAATCTAGAAGGCAAAATACAAACCAATATCTGAAAATGATAAACGCTATGACATTTTGGCTGTATTTAATATATATTTTTTTAAATCCCTGACTTAACCCTCAAGGATTCATCTTTGGCCGCAAGATGCCAGTGGTACAGTATCTTCTTCCCATAACTTAAATACTTTGCCTGAAAGGATATCACTAGTAAGGACTGAAAGAGGAGAACATGGGTTCAGTTCCCAAATGAAAACTATCCTGTGCTGCTTCTTTTTTCTTCTTCTCAAAAGACACAGAAGGAAGGGATGTTAAATCACTCTTAAATCTTCAGGCAAGCAAATGTCTGCTGCACCAGAGAACATCCACCACCTAAAAGGTATTTGTGAAGTTTCATCAAAACCAAATGGCTTTGGGAATAAAGTAGCTCCTTTGGAATCCTCAGGCCAGTTTTGTCCAAAAGAGAAATCAAAACACTGCCTTAAGCTAATCGTTTAAATATATGTGCATGGTATTCAATTAAGTTTTACTTAGAGTAAACCCAATTAAATTAGTGAACATGACGAGAAAGCTCTGTTCTTTTCCATGGACCTACTCTGAATAGAATTTAGTCAAATATCACCCAAGAACCTCCAAATTGCTGTGGCTTTTCTTTTAGATTTCTGACACCAGAAACCTTGTCACGTACAACTTTTAAAACAGCACGTAGGTGACAAGTTTAAGATAGTAACCTGTGCACCCTATGCATTAGTTCAAAGGGGCTTATTTTCAAGCAAACATCAGCCTGCCATACCCATTTCTATATACTTCTTCCATTGTTTCATCGCAGCCTTTCCGTCCCGCTTCTCCTGCAGAAAGAAGAAACGTTTTCTGCAAGTCTGCTATTACTCTACTTCTATGACTTTTGAGTCTGCCAGAGGCAGACACGCAGAGACCCATATGGAAACTAAAACGAAAAAAGAACAGATGTGTGGGTGGGCGTATATTATGTGCTGTGCACACACAGTGTCTCCTTGCAGGCTGAATGTGTTGGGCTGGTTGCAAAGGCTGTAAATTCTTTCCTGCCCGACTGAAGAAGGGAAGCTCCCCATGGCATCACATATTAATTCCTTCTTCACATCCAAAAAAACTTGGGAAGTTTTGGTTGTTTTAAAAAACAAAAACAAAAACAAAAACTGTGATGTAAAAATTCTAGTTAGGCCAGAAATTTGATGCTGTATAAACAAGGAAAAACAACTGTCCCTATTGTGCTATGCTGCCACAACATAGTAGCAATATGTACGGAGCAGGTGGCGTTCTCAACCACTGAGCCTCTTGGGCTTGCCAATCAGAAGGTTGGTGGTTTGAATCCCCGCGATAGGGTGAGCTCCCATTGCTTTGTCCCAGCTTCTGCCAGCCTAGCAGTTTGAAAGCATACCAGTGCAAGTAGATAAATAGGTACTGCTGCAACAGGAAGTTAAACGGCATTTCCGTGCGCTCTGGTTTCTGTCACGGTATTCCATTGTGCCAGAAGTGGTTTAGTAATGCTGGCCACATGACCCAGAAAACCGTTTGTGGACAAACACTGGCTCCCTCAATCTGAAGCAAGATGAGCACTACACCCCATAGCCGCCTTGGACTGGACTTAACCATCCAGGGGTCCTTTACTTTACCTTTAGTAGTAATATACAGAAATTATTCTGGGTCAAGGGCACTCAAATATTAATTAATGTCCATATTTGTTTACTTGTTTGTTTAACATCCTGCTCTTCATCACAAGATCTCAGGGTGGTTCAAAAGATTTTTAAAAACCAACAATTTCCCATTCTACTCTTTTAATCCCTGTGTTATGTGTGGGATTGGGTAATCTCGTATCTATTGGGTCATCCTCTTTAATATCCATTAACTGTAAGAATATGCTGAGCATTGTGAGGATTGGCTGTTATTTCTGTCCCCTATAACATTAAGTTGTTATGACAGCCTCCATCTAATAAATTATATAATCTTGACATTTTCCTCTTCTTATCAGCATCATTTTGATCCTTGGTTCATGGCAATGGTAAATTATTTGTTCTACAGCAGCACTGGGGAACCTTTCGACTCCAATTCCTATCCGCTCTAGCCAGCATGGCCAATGTTATAATCCGAAGGAGACCCTGTCTTCCATAAGAAGGAGTATATCCAGTCTCAAAAATGGGAATTGACAGCAAATCAACATTCCCCTATTTCTCAATGGAAGGAGACAATGAGAATTCTAATATGTAACCAGAAATGTAAAAGAACCCTCAAACCATTAAATAGAGTGTCAAAGGCTGCTAAGGACAAAGACATAAAAGAATGTGATTATCTATTCAGTGCATTTCATCAACAGGATAGTTCTGGTCGTTTCATTTTTGGAGGACTGAGAATGGCACTGAGAAACATAAAAAATGTGATCATGCAGCCTAGATGGAGTATTTTTGTACAAAATGTTAAAAATACTGCTACTCTTTAGCTTGAAAAAAAAAAGGAGAGATAGTTAACTGGAAATATGATAGAGGTATATGAAACCACAAAAGCTCTTGAAATCTCTATCAGGGAACAGCTGCTCACTGTTCTACACAAATATAGAACAAGAGAGCACCTGATCGAATTAAGAGCGAACAAAATTAGTAATTTTTTTGGTCACATAACGTGCAGCTGACGTGAAAGATAATGTGCAGTGACAATGGCCAGTAACATTAAACCATAAGGAGAACATAAGTCCTGATGGATCAGGGCAAAGTCCCAGTTAGTCCAACATTCTGCTCTCACACACTGCAGCCCTAAGCACACTTACCAAGGGGGCAAAGCCCACTGAACACAGTATTTCGTTAATTTATTTCATTCCATTTATGAATTGTTTCCCATAAAATATATCAAATTGATTTCACAGTAAAACAACAGCCATAAGAACAATTTTAAACAATTCCACATGTGTAAAAAACATTAAAACCAATACCACATATAGAAACAATTATTACAAACCCAACACAGAAACAGTTTACGATAAAGATCTCCACTTAAAAAGCCTGATGAAAAAAGGAAGGTATTCAACAGGTGCTGAGAAGACAATAGAAATTCTTACATCTTATGGGATGGACTTCCTAATGAGATGGTATCTGACATTTCCCTCAGAGTGCAGTGATCAATTGGATATATACGTGGTGAGACCGTATTTTAGGTTTCCCAGTCTCAAGCTGTAAAGAAGTTTGCACACCAGTAACAGCACTTTGAACTTAGCTTGGTAGTTCATTAGCCACCAGTGAAATTATTTTAGTAGCGGCATAACACTGTGGCAAGAGTCTGCCCCAGTGATCAGTCAAGTCACTGTGTTTTGCACTAGCTGCAGCTTCTGGGCCAACTGCAAGGGCAGCCCCAAGTAGCGTACATTGCAATAACCTAACCTGGAGGTTACCAGTGCAAGGACAACAGTGGTCAGATGCCTCTCCTGCTCCAGAAACAACAATAGTTGTTTTACCAGCTGAAGCTGGTAAAAGGCAATCCCTGCTACTGAGGCCACATGAATCTCTGGTAAGAGAGCTGGATGAGGAGCACCCTCAGACCATGAGGATGTTACTTTGGGTGAGAAGATCTGAAGCTGGCTGATAGACCATACTCAAAGAGTGTGCATCAGTGGCTTCCTGTCAACTTGAAGGGAAGTGACAGGCAGGTGCCGTGGGGCTCTCTCCTGACCCAGGATGTTTTGCTGCTTCAGGTAACACAGAAAATTCCCCCCTCCTACTCTTCTGCAGCCCCCAGCTGCTGCTTCTGCTGTTGCTGCCCCTCCTGAAGGCAGTGGGAAGATGAAAGGAGGGCAGAGAAGAGTGGGTAGGCACAGCAATGGAGGGGAGACACTCCTCAAGCCAGATCTGCCGCCTGAGGCAACTGCCTCAACTTGCCTCATAGGCAGACTGGCTCACTTTCTAGGCCTGGTGCTGTTAGACATCTTTATAAATGACTTAGACAAAGGATTATAGGAGATACTCATTATATATACAGACAGCACCAAAGTGGGTGGGGTAGTCAGCACCTTAGAAGACAAAAACTGATTCAATATTATCTTAAGAGGATGGAGAATTTGAGCCAAAGCTAACAAAATGATTTTCTACAGAGGTAAATGTTGTTCTGTATTTCGGAAGAAAAGGATCACATGCATAAATACAAGATGAGTGACATCTAGCTTGACAACAGTATGTGCAAAAAGGATTGGGTGGTGAACAGAAGACAAGCTAAACAAAGCTCAGTAGTGTGATGTGGCAGCTAAAAAGGCTAAAGCAATTCTAGACTGCATCAACAGGAGTATAGTGTCCGGATTGCAGGAAGTATTTGCGCTCTATTTCTGTTTTGGTCAGACCTCACCTAGAGTAAGCTCACCACAGCTTAAGAATGATATTGACAAGCTGGACCATCTCCAGAGGACAGTGACAAAGATAGTGAAGAGCCTGGAAACCAAGTCTTATGAGGAAAGGTTAAAGGAGCTGTGTTATGTTTAGCCAGGAGAACAGATGATTAAGAAGCAACATGATAGCCATCTTCAAATATTTGGAGGGCTATTGCATAGTTAATAAGAGCAAATTTGTCTTCTGCTACTCCAGAACATGGGACTTGAAGCAATGGGTTCCATCTACAAAAAGAAAAAGAGAACAAGAAGATAAGGATGAAACACTAGGAAGAACTTCCTGATGCTATAAGCTACTTCACAGACTGCTTTGGAAGATGGTGAACTCTCATTCATTGGAAGTTTTTAAGCAGAGGCTGCTTGACCACCTATCACCTTCAGGGTTGCTGCAACAGTGGATTTCCTGCATTGGTTGGGGCTGGACTAGATAATATTGATGCCTCTTCCAAGTCTATGATTCTGTGCTAGCATGAACCCTTTCCCTTAAAATGCTTGTGAAATTGTTTGTTTAGTTTGACAAATTTGATCATTATTATTACAGAGATGCCCAGGCTGCAAGATTCACTTTGCATGCACCCATTCACTTTGCATCCACCCCTCCAGAGTGGATTAAGTCTGTCAAATTACAGACAATTTATGGGGAAAGTAAAAGGGATGCTCTTTCCTCCATAATCTCTGGGGGTGGGGAAGTGGAGGGTTGTCTCTTACCTTACCTTAAAATAATTAAAAAAATAAATTAAAAAATTGCCGCTTCATTCCTGCATTTCTTATCCAGGGTTACTTTGTGTCCTCTGATAGTTCTTAGACAGGACTTGCATCATGAGGCTATCTAGAATGCTGCCTGTGGAGTTTTGAAGAATCATAGAAGTTGGAAGGGATCCTGAGAGTCATCTAGTCCAACCCCCTGCAATGCAGGAATATGCAGGAGGTCTGCAACCTTGGCGTTACCAAGAGCTCTGAGGTTTGTTGTAGTAGTAGTAGTAGTAGTAGTTGTTGTTGTTAAAGCTGATCAATACAGGACTGTAAAAAATAAAGTTAAATTAAACTTTCATCTTTTTAAAAAAGACACCCCCCCCCCCAGTTTCTGTGCTTCAACAACAACAAAACCCAACTCAGAGCTCTTAAGTGTTCTGTGTACAACATTTTGGACAGCCTTATTTCTTGCAAAAAACCATGGACGGAAAAAACCACAGAGATATAGGCAAATATAGAGCTATAAAACAGAAATACAGAATTAATAATACCGCAAAATCATCCCAATTCACAAGGTTATTTGGCTCCTAAACCAAGTCAATGCACACCCCCTATTTATATTATTAAAGCTTCCTTAATGACATTTTGAAAATTAGGGTGGCTTTTGTTCTGTGAAACCACAGTCAGCTAACTGCGATAGGAATATGGGGGCCATCTATTCTCTTATTTGAGTCTTTGAAGTTTGGGAATCCAGGATTGCTGATTTTGATTAGTTACAGTCTACTGCTTCCTGAAGTCTGAACATGGTAAACAAGCATGGATCTATAATCACTTGCAGTGGGTGAAGAGAGCAGAGCAGATGGGAGCAAGAAGACCCTTTGCCTTCCCCATTAGTGGCTAATAATCCAAGCACACAATGGATGCACAGCATTCCTGGGCAGTTTTTTGTTCTTCCTTCTCCCCGCCCTTCTTTTTTATTGACCTTAACCAAAAAAATGCAAAGTAGGCTCTCTCATTGTTGCTTCTCTTTACTAGTACACAGGCCACTCCACATGACTTTGTCCTCAGATCAAATGGACAATGCCCATGAAGGCAATGCTAAAATTGCACTGTTGAAACGAGAACAGGGCAGGGCAGAAAGCACCTTTGTTCCTAGTGGTTCTTCCTGTTCCCAAAGCACTGTGCTGCACAAGGCTACTACCTGATTTTCCCTCCAAGGCATTAGTCCCAAGATTCCATTCAAGGAGGGAAGCATATCATTGCCATGTTGTCTGAAACACAGAAAGTTAATTGTGAGAGCTGTAGTTTTCGTTGTTACTGTACCTATTGCCTTCCACAGGGAAGATGTGTGAGGGGAAAAAATAATTTCCTTTTCTTCTGGTACTATTCAGTTTTTCTCTTTACTGACATTATGTGAATTTATATACATTATACCTCACTGGCCTCCTCTCTGTAGCAGTGTAGTTGATTCTGGGGAGGCTACTGTGAAATCCTTGGCATGTGGTGGGAGTTTATTGTTTGTGACTTTGGGTCATTATATTTATTCTAAAGGCTGAGGCATAGTCTGGTCTGAGGAAAGGTCCTGATAACTGGTTCCCCTCCCACGTTTCTATAATACAGTAATAAAGAGGCCTGTCATTCTGTCAAGCTGCATGTACAGTATGTGTGCACAAAAGGGGCCCTTTCTATTATATACCTTCCATGATTTCATTGATTAAAGGAGGAGCAACTGAGTTTTTTCAATACCTATTATATCATATCAAGGTTTGCTGCCTGAACGCAACACCTGAAGCTTTTCTCTGTTGTATTCATATACGAGAACCTACCGAAATGAAGTCAGTTACCTCAGCTAAGATCCAGAAAAACGGAGGGAGAAAAATAAAATTATGAAGTCTAATATGTTTCCCTGTTATGTCCTTGATTGGCCTGGGTCCAATCATACTATGTGCCTCTTCATTGCCTTCATCTCCCCCCTTTCCTCTGCTGCCCCCTGCCTCTTCATGGCAATGGTGGTGGCAGTGACAGTCCCTTCCCCTTCACCGGCCTACATATTTCTTTTGATATTGCTTTAGTGGTTGTAGTGATGCCAAGGCCTCCCTTTGGTCTAGGAATGGGAGGGGTGGTGGGAGGTGGCAGGGCTGGTAAGGCAGTGTGCCTGCTGTCTGTAGTTGCCAGCATCAGGTGTGGTCCCCATAAACTGCACAACACCCCTATTGGCTACCCCTCTGCCTCGGCATGGCCTCATCTGTATCTTTCTTAGTTGTGCAGAAGAGTGATTTCCAGCAGTGCAGTTAGTTCTACGGGGTTGAAAAATATGCATCGCCTGAAAGCCCCTCTTTGATAAAGTAACTAACCCTGTCCTCCTTTGCATCCTGTCACCCTAAAATGTGTTGTGCCTGAGGTTCATGCGATTTGAACGATTCTGTCAGTAGTCACAAACCCTATATGGTCAGGCCTCAAAGATACGGTACTCTGTTTTGAAGCGAAGCAAATTGTGAAGCCAATTTGTCTTTGACTGCAGACTAAATGTGATTTAATTTCATTATTAAATGCATTAAGAATATTTCTCAAAGTGGTTAACATTAAAGAAAATCCATACCATAAAAATTACATACCAAATAAATAAACAGTACTAAAAACCAAAATGCAGGGCTAAGTGATCTGTACAAACAGCAGAAAATGTACGATGAAAGCCACTGAAAAATAAAGAACTGTATTGTTACAAATCAGACAGCCAAACGGCCAATTACTATTGTTACATTTTAAAAAACAGATCTTACCAAACATAAACATTAAACAGCAATCAAAGTATAATTCGCACAAAGAGAAATGTAAACAATTTCACCAGTGATAGATAACATTAGCTAACGAATAGTGATGTGATGCATTGTTAGGTAAGTTTTCCATGACGAGCACTTTTCCACCAAAATGATAAATGGTTTATATGCACTTATGTAGGATAGAAACATAATATTTAATAAACCCTCTAACTAATCTGCTATGATGTGTTAATTTTTCATCTGGATAATGTGCCATACTCTTGTGAACCATCCTTGGATTGAGCAGCCTGAAGGTATTTTCCAGCTTTTTGCTGTTTCCATCCAGGCCACCACCAACAGAAATATATATATTATGTAACATCTTAGAAAATGGATAACAGTGTTAATAGGGGTCACATTTAATGTTAAGTTTCAACAAGATGATACAACAAAAATTAAACTGACATAAAAAACTGATTATAAAAGGCAAACAGAAACTGTTTGCATATACAGTATGTATTACTGTCACTGTACATAGTCAAATTCTGATGAGGGTGTTTCTCAGGGTCAGATGCTAACAGAGTCAGGAGATACTGGCTGACGTTGTTTTGAATGTTTGTGCTCAGGAGAAGCACACTAAAGTACTAAGAATTTAGATGTTAGCACACAAGTAAGCAGGAACTACAAGGAATCATGGGAAGAATGAGGTTGGGAAAGCGCCGTAGCTTAGTGGTAGAGCATCTGCTCATGCAGAAGGTTCGGCCCCTGGCATCTCCAGGTCAGGGGCGTTTCTAGCCCCCTGGCTGCCAGGGGCGGCAAGCCAAGAGGCACCCCTGGGGGCGGGGCATTGCGGCATGTGCATGCGTCATGACGTCATGACGCACGTGCACAGCGCGATGCCACGCCCCTGGGGATGCCCCCCGCAGGGGAAAAAAAGGAAAGCAAAGCGGGCACTTGAACGCGCCAGCTTTGCTTCCTTTTCTCTCCCTTTTGGCGCCCAAAGGGGCGGCCGAAAGGGGGGGGGGAGAAGCAAACAGGCGCGTTTAAGCGGCCGTTTGCTCCCCCCCCTTTCCCTTTTGGACGCTTCTTTCGGCGCTGGCTGGGCTGCGCCTCTGCAGCCCAGCCGGCACCGAAAGGGGAGAAAAGCGCCCGTTTGCTTCCCCCCCCCCTTTTCATTTTCGGACGCTTCTTTCGGTGCTGGCTGGGCTGCGGCTCTGCAGCCCAGCCAGCATTGAAAGAAGCGTCCAAAAGGGGAGAAAAGCGCCAGTTTGCTTCCCCCCCTTTCCCCCTTTCGTCCGAAAGTGAAAAGGGGGGGGAAGCAAACGGGCGCTTTTCTCCCCTTTCGGTCACTTCTTTCGGTGCCGGCTGGACTGCAGAGCCGCAGCCCAGCCAGCGCCGAAAGAAGCGTCCGAAAATGAAAAGGGGGGGGAAGCAAACGGGCGCTTTTCTCCCCTTTCGGCTGCTTAAACGCGCCTATTTGCTTCTCCCCCCCCCCTTTCGGCCGCCCCTTTCGGCTCCGCAGCCCAGCCAGCGCTGAAAGGGGCAGCCGAAAGGGGGGGGGGAGAAGCAAAGCTGGCGCGTTTAAGCAGCCGAAAGGGGAGAAAAGCGCCCGTTTGCTCCCCCCTTTCCCTTTTGCCGCCGTTCGTTCCGTCGCCCCAGGAGCAGCAGCACCGCACACACTGTGCGCTGCTGCTCCCACGGCGACGGAGCAAGCGGCGGTGAGCAGGGTGAGCAGCGGCGGGTGGGGGTGTCAAGCAGCGGCACCTCCCACCACTCCCCACGCACCACCGGTCACCCCGGGAGGAGCAGCGCTGCACGGACGGGGTGCTCGCTTGGCCGAGCGAGCACCCCGTCCGTGCAGCGCTGCTGCTCCCGGGGTGACGGAGGGAGCGGCGGCGCGTGGGAGTGACGGGAGGGGCCGCCGCTTGACACCCCCACCCGCCGCTGCTCACCCTGTCACTGGGGGCGTACCGCCCCTACCGCCCCTCCCCAGCGACGCCCCTGCTCCAGGTGATGGTGAGAGAGACACGGCCAGTCAGTATATAGACAATTCTGTACTAGATGGACCAAGGGTCTGGTCTCAGTATAAGGCAGCTTCTTGTGTTCCTACATTGCGATCTACATTGTTTCTTCCACAATGACTGGCACATGACATCCACAATTACATTGGTGATGAAGGGTGGCTTAACTCTTGCTGCAACCCCAGAGCCATCATTGGTGAGAGCAAATGAAACTGATGGGCTTGTGCTATGGCTTGAGAGCTGCTGAGATGCAACTAAGGCCTTCCTAACATTGTCCTACATTCTGGTTCATCGTGTTACACTTATTTTCTCCCAGCCCACAGAATTCCCACCCACCCCACAGTGTCTAGAGTTAGCAGGTTTATGCCACCCTTTGCCGGTAGGGATATTCCCTAGTGCCATTGAGAGAAATATGCAACACTTTGTTGGATGGTTTGAGGAAAAGGTGAGATTGTGGTATTGCAACCTTTGCTATTTTCCTGCAAGTCCTTCTCCTTATAGTGCCATCTCCAATTCCGGTGTCAATTGGACAAGCAGAGAAACAAGCCTTGCAAGGTACTCATAACTATAAAGAAAACCATGAAGACATGGAAACAGGAAAGGGGGAATCCCGAGGTTACTGGCAAAGGGAAGCCAAGTTTAGCATTATGCACCATGTCAGCAGAATGGTCTATTTTTAGTCACAAAACATGTTTGATATTATATGGCTGTCCCAAGGAAGCCATCTATGTAATTTGAAATCTTGCATGTTTTTGAACCCCATGTGGTCTCTCGCAGAACGTTTGGCCATTTGGGGGTTACGGAGGCCAGTTCTTACAATCGTACCTGCATAGCTTAGGAGGTTTTGAAATGGCAGGTCTGAGATGATTCATATTTTGAAGCAAACTCTGAGTCACCCTAGTGTTAGAACAACTCCCACTCAAACCAAGGAGTTCCATAACAATTCTGCCAAAGAACAACACCTACTTCAATAATGCACTGGTTGAACAAAAGTAAAATTATACTTATCACCATAGAATCGGTAAGTTCAACTTGAGGAAAGAGGTCAAACCCAGAATGTAGTAACTACATATAAAAAGCAGATGACATCAAGCTAGCATTAGATGTTTTCATCTTTGGTGGTATATGCCAGCTGATGATCTCATGTACCTTAGCAAGTAGCTCAGAGAAACAGACTGAATTTGGCTTATTTTGGGAATTCTGTGGTTTGACCTACAATATTCTATTTTCTGATTTTGACCAATAAAAGGATGGTCTGTTGGTCAGTCTTTTAAAGCGATGCATTGAGTAACATAGGCATTAATTGGCGATCCATGGAAACTTGTTAAATGTGCTTAAGGGTGCCATGTTGAACACACTTACACTGAACATGGGGACTCATATCTGAATAAACATGCATAGGATTGTGCTGTACACCTTTAAAAAAATTGCCACCTTGTTCTTGTTTCATAAACAAACTATACCAACTTGCTTATTGAACTCAGTGGAACTTACTTCTGAATAGAGAGGCATAGAATGCTACTGTTTGTCAGTTACTAACAGAAGTATAGAGTAATCATTTTAATTGACACCTCTCATTTATAGCTGTCAACTTTTCCCTTTTTTAAGGGAAATTCTTTATTCTGAATAGGGTTCCTGGCAAGAAAAGGGAAAAGTTGACAGCTATAAATAAGAGGTGTCAATTAAAATGATTAGATTTGATGTGATTAGATCGCTGACAGCCTTTTGGAATGCTTGGCATGGGAATCTTGCACACTCTGAACCTAGGAAAAGTTGGAAATAATTGAAGGTTCTAATCACTCACTCAGCATCTGCTTGGTCTTCTCCCACTGCTGGTCATGCTAATGTTATTGTGTCCTATATCTTCAACTGTGTGTTCATTACTATACATACACCACCCAACCTTCCTTTCCTAGTACAGACCTTAATTTTCATTTGGGATATCTTCAATTATTTTTGGCCTAAGAAGCAAGAAGAAGAAAAGGTTGACCAAAAGTGGCTTCAAACTGTCATACTGAACATGTACAGAAGAACTAGGAGCCCAAACATTTGGGGATTAGGAAAACTCCTGTCGTTTATCTGTTACCAGACTATACTATTTAAGACTACATGTACCGTATATTGCGGCGTATAAGACGACCCCCACCTTTTCCAGTTAAAACATAGAGTTTGAGATATACTCAACCACAGATTTTCCACCCCCGACTTTTGAGAAGATTTTCCTGGATTAAAAAGTAGTTTTATACGCCAGAATATACTGTAGGTTCCTCTGCACCACAAATGCCATGAATACTGTATAGAAAACCTGGTCTAACTTCTCCATGACATACTACTTTTCTAAGTGCAGTGACTTTTTTCCTCCGAGGAAGAAATGAAGCATGTGACCTCCCCCCCCCCCCCCGCCCGACGTGGTTAAAGATTCAATTCAAGGCTAAAAGCCAGATCTGTTACACAGGAGCGAGACTTGATGCTATTTACACGGGCGTGTTTCTTCTGTTCTTCATATAAATGGCGGCAGAGAGGGCGGTGCTGTTAGGCTAGGCAACCGAAAGCCAAGATGGAGATGTTTACGATTGTATCGGACCCGACCGCGAGGTGGTGCTTTAGTGTCGCTTTGCTGGTAGGTAGCTGCTGCTGCACAACACGTCACGATTCAGTCTCCTTTACTTTCTCACGCCGTCCACGTTTTACGAAGTTACATGGTTTCTGCTACCTCCCATCCCTGTTGGATGCATGCAAGGCAGGGATTGCGGGGTTACCCCCTATGCACACACCTGGGAGTGGTGAGCCCATCGGGAGTTAAATTCGAGCAGCGGACCTAGATCAAGTAAACCTTCAGACGGGATTTCGGTTCTCAGAAGCCGCCTGTTCCTGCGGCGTCCTCTCCAAAACTGCAATGCCAGCAAATTTAGCTGGGTCGGGGCGGCTTGCTCCGAAGAAGACGCGCAGGATTGCATTACTGCTAAACGTAGGCATTTCGCAGCCTATGGATACGAAGCAGAAATGCTTGCATTGCCCTTGCAAACTTGCAAACGTCCGTGCTTCGTATGCACGAATCATGTGCTAGTCCCCGTGTCTTTTATTCTTGAAGCTGCCTCTCTATTTGAGTTTTCTACACAGAGAACCTTTATGACTCCCCAATACCGAAATCTAAAACGGGCCTCCGCCTTTCTAATAAGTCACCCGAAACCATAACTTTAGGCGCGGCCACAACGTCCTAAAAAACAACAACACCCTAATTTAATTAGGAGCGGCCACAATTCCAGCCGCCACGCTGCCCAGTCGGGAATCGACGCGCAACAAGGTCAGCTGGGCGTGGGTGGGTGATTTTGCTCCGCCGCGCCCTCATTGGCTTCCTTCGGCACCGGGGCCAGCCAATCAAGAGCAATCGCCAGACTTCTGGCGCAGGGTGTTGTTTAGCGGTTCCCACGGTAACGCGGTTCCCCTTGCTTTGGGCCTCGCTTCGCCCCGCCCCTTGGTGCCCCACTAGGCTCCTCCCCCTCGCGGCGGCGGCGCCGTTGCCGTGAGCGTCAGTGTTGTTGCCGGAAGTTAAGATGGCGGCCTTCACCGCGGAGACGGACCTGGTCACGGGCTGGTGCCTCTTCGGCCTCGCTTTGCTGGTAAGCTTGTGGGCTTTTGCGCCCCATGGGAAGAGTGGGGCGAAGACTTGGCCCGACTCTTCCCCCCGCCTTAAAGGGCTCTTTTCAGTTTAGAAAGGGAGGAGGGCAGGCGAATTATATAAGGCTCCGTGGTTTCCACGTTTTCACCCTGTCCCGCCTGTTCGTATACTGGGAAGCAAGCCAGGCTCACTCTCGAGTTAAGTTTGCATAGGCTTGCAGCCGCCGTTGCTTAGGGAGCGTAAGAAAAACGACGTGGCGCAATGTAGCTGTTTAGAAATAAAATTTCACCCGTGGAATTTGCTTTCTAGCAAGCGAGTGAAAGACTGCGCAGGCCGAAGTGCTCGGGAGGAAGAGAATCGAGCAATAATAGCCAAATATCGTTTCCTTGTTTTCCAGCGGGTGCGGAAAGAGCCCCTATATGTGTGTGTGTGTGTGTGTGTGTGTGTGTGTGTGTGTGTGTCTGTGTCCCTGTAGGTTTCCCAGTTAAAGTCACCTTTCGCTAAAGTGTAAGGTGGGTTAGGCGTCCCTTTTAGCACCCTTCCTTCACTGATCCTGTCATCTACTCCGGAAGTTAGAGTAGCAGGGGTGACTGGCATTATGCAAAGTAAAGTGATATTACGACAGTATTGCTGGGGGCTGCATGTAGCAAATAATAACACTTGCACGTAGAGTTTGGTTTATAGCCCTTTACTCTGATGTGCATAGGAAGGGAGTGTTTGTTTGTTTGTTTCTGTTTTGCATTGGTAAGCATATGCAATTTATCCACCAGTCTTGAAATGGTACTGTCTAGAATTCTTCTACTTGAGCATACTAGTATGGAAATGTAAGGTCTTGAGAGGGGGAACTGTTTTTCTTTCTCCTGTCCTGTTTTAAGTACCAGATGCATTGATGGTATGAAATAAGTTAATCCCTACCTTGGCTTGCAATGAGGGAGTGCGGAACTGATGAACAAACTTTTTGTACCTGCTTAAGGCTTGTGTATATCATATATGCAGATGTCCAAACTAAATAGCACCCCATGGCTCAATAATTTCCATTGCTAATACAGTCTAAGATGCCTACTCTGCCCTTCAGCATGCGTTAAATGGCTTTTTATTGCCAAACCTCTCTACAGATCTTCAGTGAATATTGAGAGGACATACCAGGATTACATTAACCATTTCGGTGTGGCAAGCATCTACACAGAACATTACATTGCTACAAATGTAATGATGTATGTTTGCACAACAGGTGCCTTAAAAACACTAGGCTACGCATGCACAATCCCTTTGTGAATGTGAAGAGGTCTGTCTCTGTGTGTGTATCTGAGAGAGAAGCAGGGAGCACTATAGATGGTAGTAGCAGATTTGGGGAGTCTGGATTTAGTGGACAGAATTGGCAACCGCCCATGAATGGGTCAGGCTTTGTTTGGGGTCTCTGGGATATCACAGTTCTGTTTTATGACCTGCAGTCAGTGCCCCCCCGATAAATAGGTGCCGGTACTCACCATGAAGTTGTTACAGTAAGTGCCACACTTTTTAACAACAGAAATGAGATGCTGGTACTGTGTACCTTTGAGTACCCCCTTAAAAAGCACTTCCTGCAGTCATAAAGCTTCCTATGACCAAATAAGTAGAACCCTGGACAATCCAAAAGAGCAAGTGTGAGAGCCAGTTTTGTAATGGATAGAATATTAGATTTGGACAAGGGAGACTTGAGTCCTTGCCCACTCAGCATGGAGCTCATTAGCTAACCTTGGGCAACCAGTGATTGTTTCATCATAGATTTGTTAACAATGGGATAAGCCACCGTGAACTAGAGTAAGATCATGTTTGTTTCATTTTGGCTGAAAGTTTACTAATTTGTTAATAAATTTACAAATATTTTAGGAGTTCAGGGTAGCCTTATGTGTTTTACCTCACTGGTAACAATCCTGTAGCAAGATACTATTTAGTAGGAAATGGGAAACTTGCTGCTACAAGGTAAAATAGAGTCCTGAGGTATTCAGTTACCAGTTGTAAGAACTGACTCATTACATTAACATTCAGATAAGAGATGAAGCTGCTTAAAATAGAGGCTTATAGCCTTTCAAGTGTTGAATTTACACTTAAAAATAATGGCTTTGTAATTTTCTAACCCATTGTTGCATCTTGTGGGGGGGGAATGAAATGCTGACCTGGTGAAAGGGAAAATCTCAAAAGAAACACAATTAAAAATCTGTACATAGAGAGTACATACCTTTGCATGGATTTTGTTTTTGTATTGAGAAATAGGATTATGGCAATAATATGACTCTTTTACTGGGTTGTAGTAACTTCTGTATTATTATTTTTAGGTTATCCTGATATTCTGCTGGGTTTATGTCCGCAAGTACCAGAGCAGACGTGAAAGTGAAGTAATCTCTACTATAACAGCTATTTTTGCTCTTGCAATAGCACTTATTACATCAGCACTTTTGCCAGTTGACATTTTTCTGGTTTCTTATGTGAAAAACCAAAATGGGACATTCAAGGTATGTATTGATTACCCCTTCTAGCTACTTAAAATATATCTAAGTGCGCTGCAATGATAAACACAGTAGGGGATAAGCCCTGTGGAAAATGAGACCAACAACTGAGACAAATGAACAGGATTGGTCTGTTGATCGGGCAATATTGTATCTTCTAATTATTATTCAGTCTCCTAACCTATAGCTAGAAGATCAGGCATTCCCTCAAGTGTGAATGCTCCATCTCCTTTGAGCTTGCACACTGCTTACTCATCCCTTCCCTTTTGAATATTACCTTGTCGTGCAGTGTTATGTCTGCATTGGCATGCCAATAGCTACCCTAATGTTCGTTAGCTTCTTAAATATTGAAACCAGGAAGCTGTTTGATTTACCTATTGGTAATTATTTTAATGCTGGTGCAGACACAGCAGTGCACTATAGTTAGTTCTATCATGAAAGGGTGGAGAAGGAGTTGCTTACAAACTTGAGCAGAGGGGTAAACAAGGCATGAGCTTTCAGGGAACTTCCGGCCTCCTAACCATAGCAGATTGAGCAATGTTATCTCTGAACCAGGCCACATGTCAAACATCATAAAACTACATTTTCAACTGGAAGAGGGCAGCTGTATTACAAAATGTGCTGTGTCATTGGATGTAAAAACAATTGCTTCTCTTTCCAGCCTTGTACATATATGTAATGCATGTTAGGAGAGATGAAGCAGAAGGATCAGTTAGTGTTTGGCACTGATTCAGAATTTGAATTTTGTATGTTGTATTACCTGAGTTTGGTTAAAAACAGTATTAATGGCAGTAATGTTCTGAAGTTGTTTTTAAAGGCAGCGGGTTATATAAACTTCTTTCTTTTTGTGTGTGTTTGTTTTCCATATGTATATATTAAAACCATGAATAAACAGAAATGGTACTACTTGTTGAAAAGGCAGAAATAACTTATTGAAATGACAATAACTTGTGTATCACATGTGACTAATCTTAAATTGGTATTGCTTATCCATTGTTTGGAGTATTACTGCGTGTGTTGTTCATTTGTTCTAGGGTTCTAGTGGTTAGAGTGATTTGTTGTTGTTGTTAGACTTATTCACCCCTCCTCGGGTCATAATAGTGACTGCTTTAGAAATGGAATTGCATTGAGTTCTTGCTAATGTAGCAACATTTGATTCATTACAAAATAGATTATTTGAAAGTTGGAGAGGTCAGTGCAACCAACTGATCAGCAACTGCATATAAATATATTTATGCATGCATTATGTGGGAACTTATCTGGGAACTGCAAGCCATGTTGCTTTACATTGTAAATGTGTATGGGTTTCTGACTGAGCCTTAAAAGGAAATAAAGTTATTTAATTGTTTTGGTTAAGCAAAATCACAACTACTATGGTTGAAAAGTAATACGTGTTCGTACTGAATGGTTCTTCTTCAGTAAGATATACCAAGTTCAGCTGCCATCTCTGTAACAACTGTTCAGAGGAGAGAGAAAGTAGAATGAAGGGTCTTAATATCATTGGTTGAGGTGATTCTTGCAAGTTCAATAGCCCGTCTACATGTATGCAAAGTAGCAGAAGTTGATCTGTATACAATGTAGTTATTGTATACAGGTTACACAAATTGCTAGTTAATGTAAAATTGTTGTTTTTCTTCCTCTATCAACATTTCCAGGCTTGGGCAGATCCAAATGTTACAAGGCAAATTGAAGACACAGTATTATATGCATATTACAGTAAGTATTATAAAATAACACCCTTTATGTTCAGATCATGTAGTTTTGTGGCGTATTTCATGTGTATACTAGTTTTTAATTTTAAATTGTGGTTTTTGCTGTGTTCTGCTACTTCACATTATTTTTTCCTGGCTATCCTGTGAACAGGAATGCTTTTGTTCTCTGAAGGTCTTCTATTAGCCAAAGGGGCTGTGATCCCTATAGGTGAAACAATTTGCAGTGATTTCACCCCTTCCCTCTCCAGCTTTCTGTGTCACCTCTCCTACCATTCTGGAGGTATGAACAGATTTCAGGGGCTACAAGTGGAATCACAGGAAGTTGTCTCCCTGTACTGTAAAAGTGAGATCCCTGGATCCAACACGATTAATAAAGAAACTATTCAAATGAAACAGTTCCATTCATATTGGTGTAGCAGTGCTGGCATGCTTTGCCCAGTACGTAAATTCATAAGAAAAGCAATGACTGAAACGTGGCAAGTTGTATTTGGTACAAAATTATACAAGGATAGTGCAGATCAATGGTATACTAAAGGCTTTGGATAGGTTCAGAGGAACGTAACATTAACAGAAGATGTAATAGGATTGCTTTGCATATGGCGGACCAGTGGAGCTACCACTCCATTCAAAACTTGATGTTGGCCAGGGCAAAAGGGAGGCAATTTGTTCCTATTTTTTCCTGCTCCATCTGGTGACTTTCTTCAAGACTTCCAGTATTTCATTAAAAGATCGTGAGTGGCCTTGCTTCCTGAGACCTTTGGCTGGAAATGACAAATATTGAACCTGGTTCTTTATACATATAATTCTGTTGCATTGGGCAAAAGGCCCTTCTTCTGAGCTATGCCAATAAAACTCAGAGACAAAGGAGCTAGGAGTCCATTTTGTTTTCTTTATTGCAAAGCAATAAGGGTTACAGTGGAAATTGTTTCGCAAAGACTGCAACCCCGCCCAAAGGTCTGGGCAGGGGTATTTATAACATTTCAGACAAAGGATTTCAATTTAACCAATCATATTTCATTACCTCATTTCAGTTTAGTACGCATGTACATTACCTAATCTAATACGCATGCGCAAAAAGCATTTCTAACTAAACCTTGGTTTTCACCGATCTGTTACATTTTCGTTAGTTTGCGTGCATGGGAATCTGTGTTAGGCCTTTGTTCTTTGTATAAACTTATGTTCTAGCTTATGAATGTGATTGATGTATTTGCTGTCTTTCTTTCCCAGTAGGGAAGGTCTCTTGCAAAGAATCATCAGTTTCCTTAAAGCAACAGGTTACCATAACATTTCTATTATAAGCATATTCAATGATTAATAAAGGTATATTCACTGTGGCCCCTTTGGGCCACTGCTACAATTCTGCCACTCGTGTCTTCCCTTTCCTCTTAGTTTCAGAATTGTAGTGCATTAGGCTGCCATATGGTATTATTTAGGAAAGGCAAAAAATTTACATCGGAGGTTGCCACAGTGGTGCTCTCCAGATGTTGTTGGGCTCCCAGCTCCCAGCACTCCAAGCCAGCATAGCCAGTGGTCAGGGGTGATGGAACTTGTAGTCCATTAATATGGAGGGCACCACATTGACTATCTCTGATGTGCAGTATTCGAATTATCTTTTCCCCTAGATAGCAGTCTTAAAGTCATTTGGTTGAGGTTTCTGAAATGGCATATTAACCTCCCAAGTAGTAGCTTGCAGTGACATATTATTTTATGTTACTTTTGCTAAAGTTCAGAAAAAAGCTGATGGCATGTTAAATTATAGAACGTAGAAAAATATTTTCAAACATTGTTATTTCATTCTAACATGTGCTCAGCAGGATGTTTGCTCATATGCTGCTAAATAGTTTAGTAGAGTTGCTTCTGGATATCAGCACACTTGATTTAATATTGGCCTTGCTTTGCAGACGTCTGCATTTTGGTCCCCCGCTAGGAGAAGTATTTATTTATATATATAAAACGCCCCTTTCTAGTTAAGGAAATTACATCCCACAGTAAGGGGAGAATTCTTCAACGAAGGACATGTTCCAGTTTGCATAATGTGACTTTGATAGGGTTTCTTTATGGGAGCATGATGAAAGAACTGTGGTTCCCTTCCTGAACATGAAGAAAAAATATTCTGCTGCACTATGAATTCATTACATGTCAGTTGCTGGTTATTACTGGAAAAAGATGTCTTACCTAAATTCTATTCACCTTTCAGCTTAATCATAACATGGCACAACAGTTTTTTACTTACAGGAGTAAATGATGTAATAAGGTTAAACATAACATTCTTCAGATGGAAGTTAAGAGGCTTCCCTTCTTACTGTGGTTTTTTAAAAAACTATTTATTTATGATTTTATCTTGTATTTTTATCTTGTAAATCACCCTGAGATCTTATGTTTAATACAGGTGAAACTCGAAAAATTAGAGTTCATTTCTTTCAGTAATTCAACTTAAAAGGTGAAACTAATATATGAGATAGACTCATGACATGCAAAGCGAGATATGTCAAGCCTTTATTTGTTATAATTGTGGTGATTATGGCATACAGCTGATGAGAACCCCAAATTAACAATCTCAACTTTGGGGTTTTCATCAGCTGTACGCCGTAATTATAACAATTATAACAAATAAAGGCTTGACATATCTCGCTTTGCATGTCATGAGTCTATCTCATATATTAAACTCCAGTAGCTAATGAAAACAATTGCTTACATAAATGAACTTTTCCATAATATTCTATTTTTTTGAGTTTCACCTGTATAATCAATCAACCGATCAATCAATCAACCAATCAGTTTTCCCAACAGAGGTAATCTTCCATTCTAGATCCTCCCTCCTAGCAGGATAAATTCAGAACCGTAGTCTTTTGCCATTCTTAGCAAAGCCAGTTTCTCTAAACTTGAAAATATTTTCACTGCTAATGCTTGTACTGTATACCTGGGAGATGGCTTGTGTGTGCTGCATGATCTGTCAGAGCCATAGCTGTTCAGATAATATGTTGCATGTCTCCAGACAGAAGAGTGACCTGTGGATTAGTAGGAGAAGCCTTCCTAATTTTCCAGTGTGATATGTAATGTATCTAGCATAAAGCTAATAGGCTAGAAATGTAAAGTACTCACTCACCTTTATTCACTGGTAATATGAAACTGTTGTGGAAAGCCTATTCATTTTGAGACTCTAAAGTGCTGACTCTTGAGGCTTTTAAGCTATTGAAATAATGGAATACAAGTAAGGGAAATAAAACTTAAGTTTCTAGTGAGTACTTGAAGCTGCTTCAAGAAAGCCATATATTTCCTACTCTAGAAGCATTATCACACACACTTTTATTTTAGATAATAAAGTTAAGTGTCCCCATCTTGAGGGAAATATTTTGTAGTCTATAGGCTTGATGTTGTTGCACAGACCAACCTCCAGATGGAGCTAATGATTTAAGTATAAATAGAAAGTGATTCTAAATGTGTCAGATTAATGAGGTAGGTACCAGGTGCCCAGGCATTCTGTATGAGCGGAACCATGACTTCACAAAATGGCTACCAAAATATACAAAGGTATGAATGGTACTAAATGTAAATCAAACTAAATAGTTCCCATCATAGATAAACCTGAAAGCAAAACTCCCCCCCTCCAAAAAAAGGTAGAAAAGAATACTCAGAATATCACACAATTTTTTATTTGGACACTGTAGCCTGACCACTTTTGTGGACAGCTTTCCTCTGTAATCTTTAAATAAAAAGTTCTGATGTTTAGATGAGTCTGCAGGACTTTTTATTATTATTAAAGACTGCATATTGGTCAGTCGTTGGATCTTTCTGGATTCAGTTTTAGTCTAAGGTTGCCTGTAGGTGTATTATTAACAGATCAAGAAAGTGTTGGCAAGCCATTTTGCAACCTTTAGGCTGTGATAGGATATTAGGAAGTACATTGTCATTCCTCTTGCTGAAAGACGGATGTGTTTGCCTGGAAATAAAAGTAGAAGGGTGGGATGCTTTGAGAATACAGGTAGAAGATGACACTCGTAGTCAGATGGGCACTGAAGGATCTTTGAGAATGCGATTTCGGTGTGTATTTTGGGGAGAGATTTTGGTAGAGGTGAGCCAAAATGACTGTAGAGAAAAGCATGTTTTCTTCCATATATTAACCACAACATGATTATATTGGGATTTCTTGTTTGCTCACCAATGTTTATCTTTAAAAAACACACTGCGACAAATTTTATACTTGCCAAACATTGGACTGATGCCTTGTTTTTGTAACTTGCAATTTTTCAATAAGAAAACGTAAGGAAGAGATCCCTTTTGACTGTGTGATTTGTACATATCGTTTTCTGGAGTAAATTCACCATTCTTGTTTCTTGCTGATAGCATAAAAGGACTGTGGCAGTAAGTACTAGTTATAGGGCTCTTTCTGTTCAATACTGACAGTTGTAGTAAAGAGCTGTAGTAAAGAATTATTTTCTACCATTCCTGAATTTTTAGTTCTGGCAATTTTTGTACAAAATAGTGACACGGTAAGGGAAGATATAAAATAGGATTTTGGTCTGAGAACAAATGATAAAGGCTTCCTGCTCATAGCTATTATGACATAAAACACTTGAAAATGGAATTGACCCAAGCTTGTCAGTGTTTGCTTGTTACTCTTGACTCTTTTCCACTGTTTCCAAACTCTTTACCTCTCCATTTAAATTCACTAAGCTCCTCAGAACAGGGGGGTTGCTCTTGCCCACGTGAGCCTGGAAAGCATATGAGGCACCAACAATATATGTATTAAAACTATTGATAAGATCAGTTACATGCCTTTTGTCAATCATCACCAAATTTTTATTGGTCAACCAGGCTACAGCCAAAAAAACAAGCAAAGAAGTTATAGCAACCAAGCAAAGATAACAGCACAATAAATCACATGAGCTGAAGCACATATAATATGTAAAGCATACTTCACCTGTGGCATATACCTCAAGCTGTGAGGCTAGTTTCATAGGTTTTATTGAGTTGGAAAGCTTTTACAGTAACCTTAGCTGTGTTGAACATAACAGGCTCAGCCCTGCTAAATGGCAGATGTTTAATTTTGTTGATGTTGCAAAGATGGCAATCAGCTCTAAGATTTTCTTTCAGTACTTTGTCCTTGGAGTTTCATATAACCTGCAGTATAATATATAGTGTGTTGTCTCAGTAGACCAATATTGTAGTAGTAAATGAGAGTTTGAATTGTGTTAACATGTTCTTTTAACATCATTTTTGGAGAGAATGATTATTTTTCCATCCTTTCACTTCTAGCACTCTATTCCATCATATTATTTTGTGTGTTCTTATGGATCCCCTTTGTCTACTTCTACTACGAGGAGAAGGATGAAGATGATGGCAACACATGCTCAGTAAGATGTTTATAGGACTTCTGATTGCTTGACTTGGACATCTAGTGAATAAAGAGATTCTGGTTTATTCTACTGCCAGCTGGAAAAAAAAATCTTATTAAATGCTCTCCAGTGTTAAAAGTAAAATACACTGCTGATGCTTGAAGCCAGTATTGGGAATTGCATTGACTTAATCTGTCAATTAATCTACTTAGAGGCTCACCAGGTAGATCCTGAGCTAAGAATTGTGCTGGCTTTTTGAGAACCCCCATTGTATACCCTTTACACATAGTTTATGAAGTTGGTTGTTTTCAACTGACCATTGTTAAGATTAACCACAGCTTAGAATTTAAATGACATGCTAAACTAAAATGAAAGAGGAAGTTTCTAATCTCCTTGCAGCCATGCCAAAGGAAGGCTGTATGTGAACTCTAGCTAGTACAAAATACAGTGAAGTTTAATATCCGAAGATTCAATACAGGCAAAAGGAAGTACAACTGCACAACAGATAGTTTTAGATTGCTGGCTTAGACCTGCAGTTTCTCTCCTGTGCAGTATTGGAAAATGAAGCAAAAATGTACTGCATTGCATTTGCTATTACAAGATGTTGAGATGGTCACCAGTTTAGACAGCTTTAAAAGGAGATTAGACAAATATATTCATGATAAAGCCATTAAAGGCTATATGATAGCTATAGGTAATATGCCTCTGAATGCCGGTTGCTAGGGATCGCAAGCAGGAGATTGCTATTGCACTCAGGTCCCGTTTGTGGACTTCCCACAGGCATCTGGTTGGTTATTGTGAGAACAGACTGCTGAACTAGATACATCTTTGGTCTGACCCAACAAGACTCTTCTTACAGTATGTTTAACAATGGTTTAGTATTATGTCTAAACACAGTCAGTGAAGGGAGATTGACTTGTGCGTATATAAATGCTCATGAAGCCTGTTTGTGAATAGATGCATCAGTAACCACAGTACTTCTATAAAATGCTTGGTGATCGTAACTGTTGAGGCAGAATAGTAATTAATGCAGTAATTTTTTCATTGATAAAGTGCTTTCAAAAATTATTTCTACAGAAAGCAGTTTTGGCCACCACAGAGTGACCTGTTTGTGTGCTTCTCTAGAAGCTGCATGTGAATGTATTTTATCAGTGCTATTATAGAACAAGGGTGAGAATAATTTAATGCATTAAATACTATTGTGTTTTTCTCCTCTTTAACTTGACAACAGTGCCTTTGTGGAGCCAAAAAGGAAATGGGACCAAAACATCCCTATTTAAATGGTGGGGACAGAGAGACTCTAGTTTAAAGAAACTATATACTGTCTTAAGCAAGAAAATAGGAATTAACAGCTGGCAGTAAAATATAGTAATCCTCCTTTATTGATGAGAACCTAAATACTGTGGAAATTTTCATTTTCATTTATTGGAAAATATCCAGAAGGCTCTTCCAGTAATGAGCTTTCTTTTGTCATTCTCCATTGTTAGGTAGTAGATATCTGCAGTGCAGATATTTTGCCCATTTTTAAAGAAATGGTGCTGAAATAGTGGCAACAGAAGATTGGTACCATTTGATGTGCTTGCTGCATGAAACAGCATGCCTAATGCATATTGGACATTCAAAGTCACACTTTTATTGTTCTGTCAGTGAAGCATTTTGGCTTTCCAGATGAAACAACTCCCCCCCCCATTGTGCTGTTCCAGGGGTTCTCCCAACCCCTCCAGAGCCAGTTTCGGGGAGCGGGTGGGAGGAGGAGAGGAAAACCCCGGTGTGCAAGCAGTAGCTGATGGGACTCATTAGTTGAATCCTGTCCTTGAATTGCAGAGCTTATAAAAGTTCATAATGAACTTTAAGTTATTGATATACAGGAAGAAATCAATATCCTTGAGAAAAAAAATTAATTTTCAATATAATTTTAAAAATAATCTGTTTCGTGGGGCATCCAGACAGATGCAGTAGGCAGAATTACCTTGAAGACATTGTTAGTTTCTACATTTTCTTACTTTTTGTTCTAATTTTACAGCAGGTTAAAATTGCAGTCAAGTATACTCTAGGATTTCTTCTGGTTTGTTCTGCTCTTCTACTAATAGGGTAAGTGGATATGTTTGTACATTCTAATACCACAACATGTTGTAGTTTTCAAGCTTGCTGAAATGACCACTCCCTGTCTCTCATATATCAGCCCCCATACATCTAAATTTAACCAATTCTCATTTTAAAGCTCTTCATAATTTTGCCTCTTCCCTAATCTATGTCTCCTGCTGTCTCTTTGTTTCTCCAGATTTCTTGTTTCTTACATGTGCTCTCTGCTGCTTCTCCTTCAGCTTTGAACTTGCACTTGATCCCTCTTACGAAACCTTTAAATATTTTTAATGCATATTCTGTCCATGTGTTTGTGTGTCTGTTTCTCCCCTCCCCAGACAAGTACAGAAGCGTTCTGAGCACTTCGCGCATGCGCAGAAGTGCTCAAATCGTGCTTCTTCTGTTTTTTTTTGTGCGTTCGTGATACGCGCGCCCGCGTTACGTACCGCAGCCCGGGGCGGATCGCTTACGTAACCCGGGGTATCACTGTATTTAAAATACAGTGTCTTGCTTAGGGATTTACCAAGGTTGTTTGGTCTTGGTAGCCAGCCAAAATCTCTGCTTTTCAGACCTTGCTCCTCCCCTAGTGGAGTTCACACTGAACTTTTGAGGTGTTTAAAGCACCTCCGAAGTGCAGCAGTAAGTTGGTGCTGCCTATTTCAAAGTTCAGCAGGTAGTCTGCAGCCTACCCACCTCATGCTTAATGTCATGGCATGGACGAGGTTCTGCCCCCCTCCTGAGCTTGGAGGCGAGACGGCTTTTTGTGCTGTCATGGAAAAGGAAATGTACTCTCATCATAAAGAGAATGGTGAGCAGGGTTTTTCTTTTCTCTTCCATTTACTAATCTTAATGATTTTTAATCATCACCCTTGACAGTAGGGATCTTATAAGGATTTGAGTTCTGCCTGGCTTTGGATATTAAGCTACCTCCAATACATGGTTTAAGTTCCTGGCTTGTTCCGAAGCTGGTTTTTTTCTGGTTCAGTTGACATGGGAAGCTTTGGTTAAGGGAATACCTCCTGGTTTGTTTTCTTGCTTTTGTGACGAGGCTGCATGGTGGTCAAAAGGCTCATATTTCGTTTTAATGAGCCAAGATCATGAGCGTCCAATCAGTCAGTGATTCAAGCGACTGATACTGATGCTGCTGGTTATCATTGGATGCAGCAATTCCTCTAGTGCGCTAGGTATTCTCAAGAACTCAAGTAACAGTGTCCATTGTGCTGCATCAGCTACTTTTCCAATATTGTTAAAATAGTTAAACTCTCCTCATCCCTGTACCGCCACTTAGATTGAAGTGTGCTGTGACAAAGTTAGGCTCCCTCGCTAGCAGCAGCAGCTCATTATTGTAAAGTCTGTGGGTGTTGGTGGTGCAGCTGTTGTTTGTCAGCTAAAATGCTTGCTTTCAGTGCTACACAGATGTGTGCATACTTCTTTGACATAAAATTCCCTCATTTTAGCTTTGTAGATTGTTTTCTGTATTTAATTTAGGAATGCCTTCAAAGCTTGGGAGGGGGTATTGGGCAGGGTTTGTTCTTCATAATCTTTTTAAGTGTTTTTAGTTGATAGCCAATGTTGGCCATTCTCACTCATTGAAATTAGTGGGCGCAAGTAACTTAAGTTAATGATTTCAGAAGGTTTCCTCTTAGTAAGCCTTAGTTGAATATCCCTTTGTATTTGTCACAAACTGTAGTGAAGCTCAGTTTCAATAAATCATTGATGTTCTGAAATGTTCATGCTCTCTGGTGACCTGCTTTGGTCACCAGATATTGTGAAATCACTATGGAGTCAATATTTTCAAACCTTTTTTTGTTAGGAACACCGAAATGTAGTGCAGAAGGCTGTAAACATTTCCATGGTAACGTGGATCCGTCCTGTCACCATCCTAGTATTGTAAGACCATTTGTAGTCTTGATGTAGTGTATTTTGAGAGGTAACTATCAGAGGATAACATTTTTATTTTTTCCTCCTTGATAGAGCCTTCGTTCCACTGAATATTCCCAACCAAAAAAATACAACGGAATGGGAGAAAGTGAAACTTTTGTTTGAAGAGCTTGGAAGCAGCCGTAAGTTAGAGACCTAAGAAGTGAATAATTTTGTATATCCGATTCCTTACTCCAAATAAGACATTAAGTTTTCATTAGACTCTTCCATTCATCTTTAAGAATCTTTTAAGTTAGAGTGTTTCTTCCAGGAGTCACACTCTCAACATTCCAGTGTCCCGGGCACTATCCCCATTGGTCACATTTCCACTGTGCCCACATGGACCACATTCATGACCCCAGAAAGGCTAGATGCAGGGAATACCAAATTTTAAGGCAAAAACCCACAGCCAGAAACAACTGCTGACATTGATCTTCTAAACTCTTAACTTCATGACGGTGTACTCTTTGTTTTGCTTACTTAGGCTGTCATTACAGTGTATTGAACAATGGTAAAAGCACTTATATTGTAGGTCCTGTGTCTAGAATAACCTTGCAGCTGAAATTTTCTTTTTGATCTGTGCATATGTTTCTATATTTGTTTATGCTGTTTCCTAGGGGCATGGGTGGCACTGTGGTGTAAACCACTGAGCCTTGGGCTTGCCGATCGGAAGGTTGGCGGTTCAGATCCCCGTGATGGGGTGAGCTCCCGTTGTTCGGTCCCAGCTCCTTCCAACCTAGCAGTTCAAAAGCACATCAAAGTGCAAGTAGATAAATAGGTACTGCTCCGGCGGGAAGGTAAACGCCGTTTCCGTGCACTGCTCTGGTTTCGCCAGAAGCAGCTTAGTCATGCTGGCCACATGACCCAGAAAAACTGCGGACAAACGTCGGCTCCCTTGGCCAGTAAAGCGAGATGAGCGCTGCAACCCCAGAGTCATTTGTGACTGGACTTAACTGTCAGGGGTCCTTTACCTTTAAAGATGACACACACAGTGAAAAAAGAAAAAAAAATGGAAACAAATGTTCCTAAATGTGAATTTCAGCAAAGCATTTCCCTTTTGTCTTACAGATGGTTTGGCTGCCCTGTCCTTCTCTATAAGTTCTTTGACCCTTATTGGAATGGTGGCAGCTGTTACCTATACAGTAAGCATTCATCTTTTTGTCTTGTGTTCATTTTGAGGTTTGCTTCAGCCGCAACAACTTGGAAGTCTTTCCGCCGACCTTAATCTATACTGAAAGCCAATGCTTTCGGTTGTGTTGGAGTAACAAATGTGACATGGAACTACTGAGTTGTAGGTAAATGTTTAGGTCTTGTCTCTAAGTGTGTGGTAAAACTCAATTGAATGCTATTATGCTTTAGCCTTTAAAAGAAAATGTCTAGACTCTGGAATCCCCCATTAAATACTTTCCCTTTCAAAACTGTTTAAAACATTTTCTTAACATTGTGCAGAGTGGCAGCTTTTTACCATGAAGCCTGATTTAGTTGAGCATGATTGAGCTTTACCATTCCTGTCAGAAGTATTGATGAACCTAATCTTAATAAGAATTTTGTTTAGATTATAATCTGTTAAATAGTAAACTCTTGTTTTAGAGTTTTTAGATGATAGATGATCTAAATTCTTCTAAATATATATGTTCATGTGTGAATACAGTGGTGCCCCACTAGACGAATGCCTCGCTAGACGAAGGTATTCGTCTAGCAGAAGGCTGCCCCGCAAGACGAATTTGTCTATGGGGCTGCCTCGCAAGATGAATTTTTTTTTTCGTCTAGCGAAAACCGCGGTTTGCATTGCCGCTTCGCTAGACGAAAAACCCGCTAGACGAAAATACTCGCAGAACAAATTATTTTCGTCTAGCGGGGCACCACTGTAAGTTTTGTTCCTTGCCTTTAAACGGTAACAAACTATGGTTGCAGTTTCTCAAAAGTTAGTACCTTGGCAGAGAAAGGTTTTAAAATGAATTGTGCAGATGTGCTGTCTTCCTGACTCAACACTATAGTCAGCAGAATTTTGATGCCATCCCTAAGTCAATGTGTCAGAGCTGAGGGTATGAAGTGGGATTACGGTTATAGATCTCTGTATTCTGAATATTGACCTTCTCAGCATCTTGGCCAAAGTCTCTACTGATTAAAAGCCTTCACTATAGCAGGCTCTGTTTCACAAAGTAATCTTTTAATACTTAATATAAACAGTTTATTCTAGTAACTGTTCCTTCGTCAAGCAAAGAACAATTTAGAGAACTTTATACCAGTTGCATTGGCCAGCAGCACATGTCCTCTGTAAGCTGCATTATTAAAAAAACAAACAAACAAAAAAATCAGTGAGTGGCAATTATGCTTCTTCCAGTTCTGTGTGATGGAAATAAACACATGCTGCCTTACATTTGCAGGGCTTTTATGAGTTTTATGGAGAAAATGTGTGTAAGCACCTGAATGCATACAAAATCCTAGCATTTAAAAAGCATTTTTTTATTTGATGTATTTGCCACCTGAGGAAGTAAGACCCCTGCAGTTGGATCCACCCACATGGTTGTTGAATAAATACACACACGGCACAAAAACTCCCCAGTGCCATGGGATTGCATTATTGAGAAGTATTTCTGTGTGGGAAGGGTGCCTTTGTGCTCACCTATTGGTGTGTGTGTGTGTGTGTTCATTCAATGGTTGTGGTGGTAGAACTTATGTGTGCAAAGGTTTCGCTTGCTTGTTTTTGAGCCTCATTTATGAACACAGATTATTTGTTTCCTTTTTTTCTTGTGGTCTCCTTACCGTCAGAGTTAAGGTGTACGTACATTGCTGGACTAGGAGGACCATTGATCTGATTTTGCAGGCCTTTATGCTATTGCTCAAAACAGTTTGTGAGTTGTGAGTGATCTTAAGGGACTATTTTGAAAAGTTTTTAAGCTTGGGGCCTTCCTGTGCAAACTCCTGAAATCCAGTAAACCATCCAGTTGAACTAGGTTGTATTCTTTGCAAGGAATCTCTGTGTAAACGTTTTTAGAAAAATAGTTTATTGCTTGGCCTGGTGTGTTGTTCATTGCAGCGTTTAACAGGATATATGTTACTTTGATCTCTTTCATAGCCAAGTATTTGTACAGCCAAAATTGAAACTTTCTCATATTTTGATTGAACGGTAGCATATTTTCCTTATATTTGGGATACAGAAGGGTAGATGCTCCACAAATCTGCCCTTAACTTGTACTGATGTTAACCACCTGTAAACATGAAGCCTCACCATAAATGATAAATCAGGGCTTGTTAGAAACTCCATTGGCTAATTAGGCCAACCAAAATGTCATGAAGTAGGCTGCAAGCTTGCAGTTACTCCAGAAATCTTCAACTGGCTAGATGGTTAAAATACAAGAGTGTGGGAGGAGGGAGCAGACATGGATGGCTTGACAACAAACCATCTTTGTTTTTCTTCTCTTTTTTAATATCTAGGCTGTCGGAGAACTCAAAAGCTTGTATATTTTGTGACATTTTGTTTGTTCTAATAAATCATATGGATTTTGTTTTCTTTTTTCTTATGGGCTATCATGGCTACCTGTTACCCTTTGTTAGAAGCTGTATCACATACATTGCTTGCTTTAAATATGTTCTGCATTTAAATTATTTTATATAACCTTGGGTATTAATAGTGAACCTATCATCAGCTTTGTGCTGCTACTTGAAGTCAAGGTAAAACAGTATAGCTTTTGCTATGAAGAACGTGATTGATTCTTTTCCCTGCTTCTTTGTTCTTGAAGGATGCATGTGATTGGCTTTAATTTTTCCAAAACATTTAATAATGTTTTCATCTCTATGAAAATGTCACTGTAGGTAACCACTCCAGTGTTGATTAAAAAGATGCAAAAATACAAAATATACATTTGAATATGTAGGCTGCAACTTTAAGTGACCTTTCCCATTATTACTAGTTCACAAAAGCTTTGTGATAGCCAATACTTTACTTGCCTTAAATTATTCTATAAAATGCATCATTCATTTTGTAAACATCAGCATAATTTAAAATTATTAGAATATGAAATTGTATCATTGTCCTTTTGGGAAAACGTAAGTTTGGGGAGGACATGTACATTCTGCATAGCTCTGAGAATGCCCTAATATCTAGTGGGGTTTCTTTGAATTGACATTTCTCCTTGAAAGGCTACATGCCCTCCCCAAATCTGTTCTAGATGGCCAAACCCTATGCCAAAGGATAAATGGACATAAATCTGATACCAGGAATCACAAGACAGAGAAACCAGTAGGAGAACACTTCAATCTCCCAGGACATTCTATAAAAGATCTCAAAGTAGCTGTCTTAATACAAAGGAATTTCAGAAATAGACTGGAAAGAGAAGTGGCTGAATTGCAACTAATCACCAAACTTAAAACCATGGAGACTTCCGTCTCAGTGTATCTGAAGAAGTGTGCATGCACACGAAAGCTCATACCAAGAACAAACTTAGTTGGTCTGTAAGGTGCTACTGGAAGGAATTTTTTATTTTATTTTGTTACATAGGAGAACTGAGCCCCTTCATTTTTTTTTGCTGTCATTCTGCTAGGAAAAATCATTAGAGAAGATTTGCAAATGATGGACTGCATAGTTATCACCTTTTGAGAATTGTCATCTTCACTACAGGTTAGCTTATAGCCATTCAGAAATGGAATCATTTTCCTACTGAATAAATTAAGAGACAAAAGGCAGCATTTTCTATTTAGAAACGCTCTTTACATATTCAAAAAATGGACACAGCTTGCATCAGCTTCAATGTGACAGGGATTTTATTCACAATTCCCCCCCCCCCCCCTTCTGTGCTACTTGTTTATTGTGTGCAGCTTCGCTAGAGGGCAGATGTGGGCAGTAAATATATTGCAGAGTAGGAATTTCATCCTGAAAGTATTTTGTGTTTCAGTTTAGTGCTTTATGTAGTCTAAAATTGCATGTTATGCATTCTAAAAAACCTAACAAATAGTTTGCATTCATTTCAAAACACAACAGTTATTGCCAAGCAGTAATTGTACTTGAAGTTACAGGTTTAATTAACAAGTGGCACTTTCAGTGACTACCACACATTTGGAAAATGGGCATTATTAGTAGCTGTTGGTACTTAATGGTTATGATATTTACAAGTACTGGAACAAAAAGCACAAGCATTGCACCTTTAATCAAAACTAAGCGGTGGCTGCCACTATATTTTCTTGTGCTCTAAATCAGAGGTTTTCCATCTGAGATTGCAGTCCAGCTTCTGTGAGGAAGGGACCAAGCCAAGGAAAGGGCTGCTTCCATGGGTTGACGTATTTATTTTCAGCCAGTGCCTGAGTCAACCCTTCAGCTCCTTCTGCCCCCTCTTCAAAGGGCAGAGCCTGGAATATGGACTGCCATAAAGAGCCTTATGCACACCTGTTCCTTAGTTCTTGGGGTTTTTTTTTTTAATTGTAAGCATCTTAGGCAGCCAGTTTTAGATGAAAGGCAGACTTTGAGAAAATCAGTAATGCTATTCAAGTTTATTTCCTGAAAAAACAGGTTGTCCATTACTACCAATTTCTCATGTTAAGTTTTAGGGCCCTAGCTTAATAGTCTCGGCCAGATCCCTTTTGCAAGATCCTGTTTGAAACTGGCATTTCACAAGCTATGGGAGTATGGCTTTGGAGAGCTGCTGTTCCATAAATAAAGGCAGTTTTGTTGGACACTGCTTGTATGAGAGTAAGGAGTTACCTAGATTTTGGCTTAAACTCTGCCAATTCAATAGGCTTAGCTGGAGTCAAAGAGCAATATTGTTGTGAGATATAGATGGAAAAATGGAGTTCATATACAGCTGTGATACACCAGTTATCTCTTTTTGAATTTCCACAGCAGTGCAGTTGATCTTGGCTAAGTGGAAAGTTTATTTTCAAAAACTGAACTGAAAAGAGGAAGATGCAATTGGCTGATAAAATTTGAGTCAATTGAGAATTTGAGATAGTCCAAAGAATTTTCTCTTTGAGTGGGAAATGTCCCAGTGCCTTATTGTTATTTACTTACATAATTCGTATCAGGATTTATCACCATGATCTCAAGGCACCTTGCAATATAAGAAGAACCAAGTAAAAAACAAGAAAACAAATTTTAGCTGCAGACAGGCAGGAAGGAAGGAAGGTGTGGGACACTTAAAAATAGCTGATAAATACCGTAAGTTCATTCATTTCATTCACATTTTATAAGCCATGGTTTATTGTGAATGAGCAACATGCCAGTCAATACTGGTATATCACCTTCATTTTGCTCTACCCTTCCTTCCTCAAGCAACAAACCAGGGGCCCTGGCTTACTTTCATGGTGTGTTTGCAGAAGAACAAACTAGCTGTGCTTGTTTGCATGGCATGGTAAGTGAAGCCATGTGGTTTATGGCTCCTAGCTTATAAGAACATAAGAAGAGCCTGCTGGATCAGGTCAGTGGCCCATATATTTCAACATCCTGTTCTCCGAGTGGCCAATCAGATACTTTTAAGAAGCATGCAAGCAGATCCTGAGAACATCAGCCACTGGCATTCAGAGGACACTCGAGGAAAGGTAGAACAAATGGGAGTGATTCAAAAGTGTACACCCAGCAGGCTCATCCTAGTGTTGCACGTGTAGCTGGGACCCAATACAGACCAGAAGGAAAACTCCAAGCAGCTTTTCAGATAAAAGATTCTTTTTATTGTTTTGTCAAGACAAAGCAATGGTGCAGCTGGCTAATGCTCACAAGTCTGCAGACCCCTCAAGCACATGCAGGGGTGTTTTATACTCTTTACAAACTACTAATAACTCAACCCCTAGCATTCCTTCTGGCCAATCAGGGTGGGGAATACACCCATCTGGCTGCCTTATTTGTTTCAAGCATGCTGCTCTACTTTCGTCCACCAGGCAGCGCTGCATTGTTTGTGACCTAATTAGCATATGTGGTACCTTTGGTGGTGGGCCATTTCTCAGTAATCAGGATATAACAGACATGCGGTGAGCTAGCAGTTTCCTCTTGCAAGTCTGTGGTTAACAGGTGCTGAGGAGGGGTTGCGAAAGGAGTTCTTTATACAGAATTACAAATTCTTAAGCTCTGTGGCCTACTCGACAGCTTTTGCCCTCATGGCTACTTTTATGCCTGGCTATTAGCTGGCATGGGTCACTCTGGCCTATCACTAGGTTCTTAGCTTTTTATTTGTTATACCACTACATGCCTTTTGGCTCTTTGGTACAGGTAGAGGGAAAGGAGCACAAAGTTGTAATTTATCCATTATTCCATAATAAATATAATATTTGCAGAGAGTTTCCTAAAACATCTAGAAAAATATCAGTTCGGTTCATTTAAAAAATCTCATCTTTCTAATCCACTCTGTAACTGAAGCTGCAGATCTTTTTTCAGGATGTTGTAATAGAGGTTTTAGCTGCCCCTAAGGGCTCATCCACATTTCTACTTGTTCTGTGTTTTCTTCTCTTGTCCTATGATTCCTAGGCAAGGGTTCAAGAGGTTTTTTCCCCTTTGCCCCACTACTTTCCCCAGTAAAATCTGGTTTACTACTGAATCAGAACAAACATCAATCCACAGACATGTGAAGGTGCATTTTGTGCAACCATCACAGATTTCTGCGTCTTTGTTGCTTATTTTTGCCAAAACGAAGACACATTTGTCCAGCTTTCCCCTTCTCTTTCCCCCCTATAATCTCATTTCTCTCACACCGTTTTCTCTTTTTTTAGTCTTCAATTGTGTGTGTACACATACATGCCATCTTTGATTCTGGCATTTTTATAGCTTTTGCTTTCTGGATAAACAGCCTCCATTCCTCAGTTACCCTTGGAGTGTTGTACAGTTTATGGCTGTATATCTTTACTGTCTGATAAACAGCTCCAAGTTTTTCCCCTTCAGTATAATTTAGAAATTGCTATTAACCCCCCCCCCCAACAACAACAACTTATTTTCACACGTTTTTGTCACTCTACTTTGGATTGATATTAATACCTGGTATCCTTAGGTTTCACCTCTTATAATATTCCACCACCAGCACCAAAATTGCAAATAATCTCTTGGGAATGATTCTACATCATGACATAGCATCCTGCCCTTGGGGCCACTCTGCAGCAAATGGGAACACCACCAGGCTGCTCAGAGTTGAAGAAGCAAAGCCTTTTCTCTTGTCTAAAGAAGGAAAGCAACCTGTTGCCACCTCATCTTAAATAATATTAAGCCCCATACTCCTGACCAAATGCTAACAGATTTTGGATAACCCTTGAGTTTATTGATTTAGATATGTAGCTGTGTTGGTCTGACACAGTCGAAATATATAAAAAAAATAAAAAAATTGTCCAGTAGCACCTTAGAGACCAACTAAGTTTGTTCTTAGTATAAGCTTTTGTGTGCATGCACACTTCTTCAGATACTTGATATTATTATAAGCTTCATAGTCTGTTTTTTACTCAACCTTTCTGTATTACTTTTTATGCTTGGAAATATACTGTATTTTCAAATATATGGTGATTCTCTTTTTTTAAAGACCAAAATAAGTTGGCTTCTCCCCTCCCCATATACTGTCATGTCACTCTTCTTGGACAAAACACCTGCGCTTCAATTTAATTCTTCCACCCCTTCCTGTCATAACTGGATTTGCTTTATAGGTTACTGTCTTTCGTGGGTGGTAGTGGTGGAAGGGTATATTAAACATTTTCTTTCCCTTTCACAGACTTTATTTTACGTGCTTTCTAAATTACTAGGTAGAGACCTCTCTTCTTTAGAGGAAGATTAAGAGCAAGGCTTTGTCTGTGATGAAACACAATCCCTACAAATAGTTACATAGGTGCTAGGCAACTGAGCTCTGTATGCCAGCTCAAAACTTATTTGCCCAGGCTTTTAGTGAATAATGCTGTGGTTTCTGTTTTATCTGGGGTGTGAACTAATTGTTTTTACAGTTTTTATTTTTTAATGAAATGCTTTTGCTGAAAAGTCTCATGTAGATAGGAATTAAAGGTGGGTTACAAATAATTAGTTTTTTAAAAAAATAGGCATTACTTTCCATTTTCTCGGGGGGCAACAGAGAGGCTCCCTCTAAAGATAAGAAATGTTGGTGGCAGCACTATCTCAGATTACCAACCATTGGAAAGATGCACCTGGACTCACCATCCAACTTTAGTTTGAAAAACCCCAGAACCTAACTATTATGGAAGAACTAACAAACCATTTGAGGACATCAAGAAACCACAAAACCACAGACTCCTTTCATAAAACTTGGCAAAACTCTTTCCTTTATTGATAAGGATTATGTAGATATACAAGTGCCAAACTAGCATGTCCACTTCTGGAATCTATAACTACTTTACGAGGTGTTCATGAAGATACTAGCCATTTATAAACTAACAAATGAGAACAAACCCTAGCAGTGTAGAGTGATAAGACCTTTATTCTCTTTTGCTCATTACCTCAGTTGCCTGCCTGTACCCCACAACAGACCCACTTAGTATCTACTTCTTTGCTCTTATAAGCAGAAAGTTGTACTGAATTTTTATGTTGCTGACTTTATTGTTTGTGTTACTGTTATATATAGGTAGTAAATTTTTTGAAAACGAACAAACCATTCCACAAGGATTTTCTATTCTCTCATTCCTGTCTTTCATTTCTCCTAGAACTTGTCTCCTACTTTTTTAAAAAAGGATTGTTGCTCTAGAAACTTGTATACTTTATCTATGTTTGTCAAACTGCCAGTGTTTTATTTTCTCCCCCCTTCCTTAGATGTACAGAGTACTTATTTTTATTGCTTTTTTATAATTATGCAGTCTCCTGTTTTTTTGTTTATAAGATTTTCCATTTTTCTTCTGGACTACTGCCAGTCCTGTATCCCTTTGCAGCTTTATTTCTTGTCAAGTTCCTCAGCCTCTAAAATTGGACTACAGCTGAGCATGTAACCTTCCTTTCTCAAAATTTACAGCACTTCTGAATAAGTAGCTATAGTTTATCATACCAGCTATAGCCAATTGTCTTCCAAATGCTGTTTCTCATCCATCCTCCATTGATCTCTAAGATGATTGAGGTAGAGATTGTTGTAGTTAAGAGGTATACAATTTGTTTAAATAACTAAGTGCCCACTACTACTCCAATACCATATTCATTATATCATGCTGAAATTGGTTTGATGGGCAGAATATGAATTAAACAACTGTGTTGGTTCTAGGATACTGATCAATGTTTTGTCTCAAAGTGATCACTTATAATTGAGAATTAAAACCATCTTTGCATTTCCTCCCCCCAGGCTTATGGTATGTCTGCTTTGCCTCTGAACCTGATAAAGGGAACAAGAAATGCTAGCTATGAACGCTTGGAAAACACTGAAGATATTGAAGAGGTTGAGCAAAGTATACAAAGGATTAAATCAAAGGTTGGGTTGGGTTTCTGTCTTAAAATACTGCTTTTTAATAGCTTTAGCTCTCTAGCCAAACAGGCTCTCTTAAATTTCATCCATTTATTAGGTGTTGTACTGCTGCAACTTTACCTGTATTTTCTCTTATAAGTATCTTATACTTATTTTTTGCTTTCTGTACCCTGCTCTGATACTTTACAATGTAAGCAGTTTAAAATCTTTAGAAATATATGTTTAGATTGGGTAGAGGGCAGAGCTGACCAAAGACATTTTGGCACCTGAGGCGAAGCACAAAATGGCACCCCTCCCCACCTGGGAAGAAGGGGTGAGTGAAGGTCTACATCAGGAACAAGGAGGAAATAAATTTCTCCATTGGGATCTGATGCCCCTGTGCATCCTGCCACCTGAGGCAGTCGCCTCACCTTGCCTCATGGGTGGGCTACCCCTGGTAGAAGGTAACATTCAATAATTTTAAAAAAGTACAGTGGTACCTCGCAAGACAAATGCCTCGCTAGACGAAAGGCATTCGCTAACGAAAGGGTGACTCGCAAGACGAATTTCCCTATGGGCGCGACTCACAAGACGAAAATTTTTCGCGTTTCCCCCCCGTCAAACCGCGCTTCACAAGACGAAATTTTCGCTAGACGACAGCACTCGCAGAACGAATTAATTTCATCTTGCGAGGCACCACTGTATATAATGTATATCTAGTGAGATTGAAATAACCGAAATGAATCTTCACAGTTGTAGATAACTGCAACTATTAGCTTTCCTCTACTGCTATATACTGTTCTTTTGATTTAACTGTGGCAGTGGTATTACAAGTTTCAATAATTTTCTCACTTCTATAAATAAGCACACACACTTTTCAATGAGGCTCTTGCAGAGAGGACCTTTTTGAGACTTTATAATTGGATTGATACTCTTAGATCAGAAAAAATATCTCTCCACATATGCTTACTAGAATAAGTGATTTATTGAGTAGAACTAGTGCTTTCTGGTTGTTGTTGTTGTTGTTTTTTTAATGTGGTGCTGGTACTTATATCAGGATAAATTGTAAAATACCTATTCCACTCCGCCACTTCCTGCATGCTCTCCCACTTGTCTATTGAATTTGTGATCATTTTTTATTAGAAGGTTGATGATAATAAATCAAGAGTACATAATAAAGATGTTTATTGGGTGTCAAATAACTAAAAATTAAGCTAAATTGCTGCTGTGGGGGCATGGTATAGCACAAAATGGTGACCATGGGGATGTGGCATAGTACAAAATTAGAGTACAGCCATTGCTGCCCCCCCAAACCTTATGCTTACCATGCGGAGTCAGCCAAGTACTGGTTCTGATTGTGGAGATCACACAATATAGATTTTTCCCACATGCAAAACAATGCTATTGTCTAATTACAGAGAACATTTCCTGGTAACAGGGAAAATAATTCAATATGGCCACAGTACACTTATCTTTCGCATGCACATGCACTCTCTTTTGTGTTCCTTTTCCCGCCATTTTTTTAAAAGCAAGCCCCAGCACGGGCAAAGGAGGCTTGGCTGACTGAATAGCAGGAGGAAGCAAAGCTTCTGGTATTATATACTGGACAGAAAAAAAACCACTGAGTGGAACCCTTTTTAAATGGTATAGCTGCTAAAAGTGAGATAATGGATATCTTTGAATTAAGAACCCAAACAACAGTGGAAAAATAAGAACTCAAACTTCAAATTTACATCTTTTGTTCTCACACTTACCCCCCTCCTCCCGCTAGTGCAAAGATGGTCGGCCTCTACCAACTCGGGATAGGCGGACACTGCAACAGCTTGAGGACAAGCTAAGAGCCCTTCGAAGGAGAGGGAGGCGTCTGGAATATATTGAGAAGAGCTGCTGGACAAGATTCTGTGGAGCCATGAGGCCACTAAAAGTAAAGTATAGCACATTTTTTTTATGTACTGTGTAAAAACCACTAACTAGCTAGAGCACAAATTTAAAGTCCTTTTTGGACAATGCATGCCAGTAATGGGTGGTCCCAGAGCCTGAGGTAGGTAGGTCATTCCTTTTTCTCTTAAAGCAACTCTTTGCATCTAAGACGTTTTATGCATGTTTTCACACTATCCATTTTTCACACTATCCATCTTTAGAACAAATCAAACAAACAAAACTTGATACTTTTACTTTCCCAGGTTGTTGGTTAGCAGGACAAGACTAGAACTCTATAGACCAAAGATTCGGGGCAGATTATACCAATTAAAGTTCAAATTGGTCTTTAAGAATGACAGAAATGGTCCGTTACGATAGAAAATGGCGCTTATGTTGCCAAGATGTAGGGGGAAATAGGCAGTGATGTTACTTGGATGGACTTCCGTTTTAACACTAGGTTGGAACAAAGAATCAACCTCAACTCAAAAAATAAATATTTGCAATATTTTGTAACATTAACAGTAATGTGTCTTTGTCAAATGTTTGCACTGAATCACTTGCTGCCTGTATTATGATTCAAAAGTAAAAGCAAGATGTGGAAGATAGACGAATTAATACTATATAAGCACTAGATAATTGTGACAGTTTTTTTAAAGTTGATTTTTTTTAAAGTTCTGTTGATTTACTTGGAAATGAGGTTCCTTTGAAATATGCTTAGGACTGTAGCCACTGACAGTTTTGCAGTGCCACAGGGTCACAATCTATTTAGCAACTATATAAACTAAGTTGGAAGCAGGAGCAAGATTTATGGTTGAAGTTACTGATAAAATTGGACAAATAGTGGATCAAATTAAGATGAGTAGACAGTTGGAGAAAGGTGTGAACAGACTTGTAGGATGAACAAATAAGCAACAAATTGAATTTAGAGTTAGAAAAGCATCAGGGCACGAATGTGGAGAAATGAAGGTATGTAGCAGAAGTAGAAGCAAAAGCCTGAAGACACTAGGGATTTCAAACTTATATAAACAGGATTACACCTGAATACTGCTGAAAGTACTTCTGGTTTTCAATATGCATGCTTTCTATCAGAGATCCGTTCAGCGTATCTGGGTTGAATTGCCACCAGAAAAATATTCTTTCATCTTAAAAATACCCTCTTCATATCTAAAGACACAAAAGTTACATGCAAATCAATCAGAAAATTACCTTGCAATATCCTGATTGTTTGAAACACTGAAGATAAATAAAAACTGCATAGTATTTCCAGTTTTATAGAAGTACACACTTGTCATGTGTTTAGTCTGGAGGTCAGACCTAATAAATTATTCCCATCATCGTCATCATCATTATCCTACTGTTCACTCTTAGGTCCTGGGGCAAGTTACAACAATTAAAGCACAACATTAAAAAGAGTGAGTCCTAAGAATATACATTTCAAGTGTCAAAAGCCAGGGTTAAGGGATGCATCTTCAGCATTCCCTAGAGCTCTTCTTTATATAACATGTTCTGGATATCTAGGATATATACACAATGCAGTAGTAGCTTCTTACAAGTTAGCATGCACTTTATATCCTTCAAGGACCTTTTGCAGCACAAAAGCTTTTACCACAAACACATACAGTGGTGCCCTGCTAGACAAATGCCTCGCTAGATGAAAAACTCGCTAGACAAACAGCATTTGTCCAGCGGAAGCTGCCCCGCAAGACGATTTTTTTTTAGCGCGAAAACCGCCGCGCTCCATTGCCTTGCCGCTTCGCTAGACGAATAATTCGCTCTACGAAAAAAACTCATAGAACAAATTATTTTCGTCTAGCGGGGCACCACTGTAATAGCATATTGGCAATTAGGTAGAATACCGGCTAATTATGTTTCGTTTTGCACCAAAAGTTTAGTTCTGTAGAAAAACCTGGTCTGTTAACTTTCTATGCCATTTCCTTGTCATGTAGAACTTATTACAGTATCATAGTCCTCTTAGGCATGCCAGCTACCTCTTAGGCGGGGTATAAATAATAAAATTATTATTATTATTACATTTGGTATTTGCTGTTGCAATCATGCAAAAGCCAATCAAACGTAAACTTGAGCTTTAATCCACTGTTGTAATAGTAGTTTGATTTTTTGAGCATTGGGCAGTGTCTGTGTGTGCTTACCGTTTCCGTGTAGCCATGTGTAGAGAAAGTACACATAGTAGGGGCTTGTAAATTTACATGGCACCTGTTAGCCTTTTCTGTTAAATGCCACATCCATTTTTGTAATTTACTGCAGTAAAATTGTGTATCTGTTTGCATTTAGCTATTGGGAGCCACTTCACTCAAGGCTATCTTCTTGCAGGAAAAATAGAGGGTAGATGGTAATTTGGGACATTCTCTAGAGTTATAGATATTTGATCTGTGTGATTTCTCCCCCTCCCCCCATTTCAAAACAGATACTGTGACTTTTCGTTTGTGAACAGTTGAGAATAGCAGTGAACATATGGAGTTCTACATTTGGTATTTGCAGCTCATTAAAAGCTTCCACTGAAAATTTATCTTGAAAAAAGGTCTTACATTGTGCTCTCAATCTTTAAATGAATATATTTATCTTGTGGCTTCAATTGCTCAGAGAATATTGCTTTGGGAAAAAAAACAAAAACGAGATTGCCAAGAAGCCAGGCAACACTTTTCAGTCTTTATTACATGCCATTATTTTCCTGTGTAAGTGTGTAGGTTTGATTTCTTGTTGCTTTCCCACTCTTTCTATGTAGTTTCAGAGAAACACTTCTCTTAACCAGATCTTCTCAGTGCAAAATTTCTTAAATTCAGTGGCCAGCTGAATTTCAATGTGTGTGAACCTTTGGATATACAGAAGGGATATTTTAGCTACACTGCATCATTTGGATGTTTGCTTAAATGTTTGTCACTTTCACACACTTGTAGTGGTGGGGGTAATTTTCTAAAATCTTCTTGCTCATTCTGCATGGTGGTGTGGGGTCTGCCATTGTGGAGACCATAGAACAGCTTAGCAAGTTGCTGAAAGCTGCTTACGCAAGGGCTACATGTGTTGTGTAATGTGCTACAATTTAATGAGATGTATGTAAGAAAGTATTTGGGATGCTTTCCTCATTGCAGTGTTTTTTTTTTTTAGTATTCATCATTTTATAACATCTATTTTTAAATATCATTTTTGGATTGCCCTCTCTGATGGTACTTGAAAATGAACCCATGCATAGGTGCCATTGAGAAAATGAGATTCAGTGACAGCTTAGAATTTACAAAGTATGAACAATTTAGGCCCAAGGTACCTTAGAGACCACCTAAACCCTTATATCCAAGCTCCAGATCGTCTGCAGCACTGTCGCTGGTTGTTCCCCAAGTTGGTGGTGCTCATTTGACATCAACATGAAATAGAGGATTTAGTGTCCCCATTCCAGCTTTGTAGAATGCTCTGCCAGCAGAAATTCATCAGGCTCCTTCAATTTTACCCTTTAAACTTCTGATGAAAACTATTCTGTTCTGGCAGGCTTATGCAGGCAATTAAGAATACATCTTACCATAATAGTAGATCGTGTCATATTTTAATTTTTTATGTGTTTTTATTATATGTGTACATAACTGTAAACCAGCTTGTTATTTTTTATGATACAGTGATATATACTTATTTTTATTAAATAAATAATTTGTCTTTTAGATTGTCTGGGGAATATTTTTTATCCTTGTGGCCCTGCTGTTCGTTATTTCTCTCTTCTTGTCCAAGTAAGTTTATTGTGTGCTTTCTATATTTAAAAACGAGGATGCGTGAAATTATATTGCTTGCAAAGTGGAATTCATGCTAACCTTTCATGTGAATATGTTTCTGGTTTACCACCCCAAAATTGAGAGTAGGTATGAATCCAGTGGTTTAAAACCAGAAGTGAACACAGTTTATTAAATATTACATCTCTTTCTAATTTTTCCTTATTGCAATATGTTTCACTCAAAGCAAGCACTTGCTGCATTGCATATTTTAGTTCTTGGTGATCATCATATACATTGAAGTAAAATATTGTGCAAAACTTGCTCGAACTGATCTTGAAAAACTAAAAAAAAGGAAAAAAGAATGCCTGTATACACTCTTAACTGAATAAAGATTTCTAGGGAACCATTCCTGATTTGCTTGCAATATGGTGATATTCAAGTAGTGAATATGTATAGGTGGGCAGCTGTTACCTATGAAAAGGTGACCTAGAATTTGCAGCAAAATCAGTTTTTAAAACAGATGTCAGTGGCATAATGTGCATAATTCTGCCTTGTCAAAAAATATATGGGCTGCTAGTAGAAGTGTGCAGGCTGGAATGGTTAATATGCTGCAACTAGATTTGAGCCTATGAAGAGAAGTCAGGGGGGCTATGAAATGGAAAAAAATATTGTCTAAACTCACTCCTAGTTTATGGGTTCCTCAAAAGATATTTCCCCTGTGATTCTCCACACTAATAAGGAATTGAGGTCTTGGGGCGGTGGATGAAAAAATGGAAAGGGTCCTGGCAAAATGGCCAGAATTATTTTCAAAGTAATGTTTGTCCATGGCGGCAGCCTTGAGTTATTTGCACATTAGCTACAACTTCTTTACTTTGAATCTTCACCCCGATACAACTCAAGAGATGAAACAGGATTATTTCAGGTTGGTCTGGTAATGTGAGTAAGTATTGCAGAATGAATTATGACACTAAAGTTAGGGCAAAGTACAGGCAGCTCCCCATCGGCATGCGTTTGGCATGCCCTCGACCACTAGCACGCATACCGTTTGTAGTTCTGGAAGTGGGTGGGATGGGAACAAGGGCAGACCAGGGTGCGGTGGGCTTACACACGATCCACCGACATGTGCGGTGCCTCAGAACACAACCCCTGTGCAAACAGGGAGTTGCCTGTACTCTGTATGTAGAGCTGGTGTTTTCAAAAATCAAGAAATAATTTCTCTTTTTGAAATTGCTACAGCTTGGATAAAGCACTGCATTCAGCTGGCATCGACACTGGATTTATAATCCTGGGAACAAACTTGACCAATCCATTGAATATGCTGTTACCCGTTCTACAAACCGTGAGTAAAAGATAATGGAAGCTTGTAACGCCAATGTTAAATCTTCAGTAGGGGGATTCCCCCCCCACTGTGTTTTCTTTTCTTTTCTTTTTTAATTTTATATTGATACTCTGAGAAAGAAAACGAAAACAAAAATACAAATGAAAATAACCCCACTGTGTTTTCACTGAACGGGAAAACAACTTAATTCTCCAGTGAAACAAGGTTATTGTTTAAACAGAGGCAAATATGTTCCTTCAGGCCATGGTTAATTTTGGCATTACATGTGAATTGGACCTGGATCTTCCTTTGGGGTTTTGGTATGGGTATATTACTGGAATTGCCACTGCATGTTTTGAATTTTAAGAGACTGCTGGAGATGCCAGTGAAAAAATGGCTGCCACAGAGAGGCATAACTCAAAATTTGAGGCAGGTACCCCCAGCAGCTATCTCTTGCTGGTCCTGGTTGTGAAAAGCACACAAAACTGATTTTACACACACATAGCTGCTGTTGCTGTCTAATAGCAACAGTGAACATTCCTCTGTTCCACAATAATGCTCATTTCACATAAATTACCTCACTTCATAACTTTGCTCCCAGGATGACTAGACTTTTTTTGTATAACGAAAGCACAGTTTCTCAGGTACCAGTGAAAGCCTTTACTCCTGGTGTATTAGATGTAATCTTGGGGCAAAATTCAGTTAATCCTGGTATGCCCCCACTCCTCCTCAGATTTGTCATTTTATTATGGCAGGAATTGTGTTTTAAACTGGAAGAGTTTTATGAAATTTTGCTAAACAATTTATTTGTCTTCTAGGTCTTCCCCCTTGATTATATCCTCATCACTACTATCATCATGTACTTTATATTCACCTCAATGGCAGGAATTCGAAACATGGGAATATGGTTCTTCTGGATAAGGGTAAATATATAGAGATTTACCGGTATTTATTTCAGTTGTGCCCTACCCTTCTTTCAATAAACTTGGTGTGTTGCAGAAGTACTGCCACTTTAATCATGATTGTGTATGTACATATACAATAGAGACATTATATGGAGAATGTACAGAAATACCGGCAATGCCCATTTTGTACATGTTCCAACATGCAATACTTTGCATGCGTGCATTGCTGGAATCCGGAAATGGTTAGGAAAGGGAGCAGGGTAGGCTTACATGCGCTCCGCCGGCACTCGCACGGGGGGGGGGGGAGGAATGCAATCCCTACACCAATTGGGGTTCCCTGAATGTATAATGTAAATCTTCCAAATACATCTCATCTCTCTCTGCATGCCCCATATACCCTCTCCAAATTAGCTCTGGAGGAGTGAGAGAAACCCCAGAACACATTTAGGGGATGAGCAGGGAAAAGAGAAGGAGAGAAGACCCCATTGTGCACAGAACTACTTCATTGGATATTGCTCATTATATTCTTTCTTTTTGTGGATCTAATACAGAAAATTGTATTTTAACAGTTGATTGACCTATTATGCTGTTAATCTTCTTGAGTGCCTCAGCCCAAACTCTCACTACCTGCAGGCACTTCAACATGTTTAATTCTATTAAACATATACTTCATTTTAAAAAATGCCCAATTTGAAAATGATTTGCTCTGTGCAAAAATATAAGATAAAATAAGTGTCTATATATAGATTGCTCTACTGTAGCTTCCTGCTCCAGCATAGCAGTCACCAGCTCATATTCCTTCAGGGCCTCTCTGATTTTGATGCCCTAGCCTCATTTCCGCCCAGAGAGCTATTAGCACCATGCTGTTTCATTTTGATTGAAGCTCTGTGCCCACCTTAAGTCTGTAGAACTCTGTGCTATTCTAATTCTGCTGGTGAAATGGACTAATGGCGGAATTTTGTTATATTGCAAATATCTTAATTCATAATTTAAGGCTGCAGTCATACACTGATTTACCTCGGAGTAAGTGCCGTCAAAATGAATGTGGCTTATTTCTGAGTATACATCTATAGAATTGCACTGCGAGACCCCTTTCTACCACAACACTCCATTGTTGGGAAAGGTGAATGTGTAGCACCAAGAGGGTTTATCTTCAATGTGGTGTCCATTGCTAAGGCATGCTAGTGGGTTTGGCTAATGACATGTAAAAATTGTGTTTGCTCTTACAGTCCTACCACCCTTGTCCATGCAGTTCTCTTGACCCTGCAGATGACTTCCATCAGTTTTCCCTTGCTGCGCTTTTGTCTTGAACTCCCTCCCAAAACACCCGTGTGGAATTGCCCCTCTTCCTTCCCCACTTTCAATTATCTCTTGTAAAAATAAATAAAAGTGAGAAGTATTTGATGTAACCAGCCCCTTGGTAAATTCCCCATCCATAATAACTTGAACTTCAGGTACTAGCATTTGCTTTCATTCCTCCCTTGCTATAGTTTTCTCTTACCTCTCATCATTATTTCTTTCTCCTGTGTTTCTCTGCTTGGCTGTTTTTATATTGTAAACAGCAGTTGTTTAAACAATTTGACATTTCTTAAACCCTTGCACCCACTACAGCAGTGTTTTTCAACCACTGTTCCGCGGCACAGTAGTGTGCCGCGAGATGTTGCCTGGTGTGCCGTGGGAAAAATTGAAAAATTACTTTATATATAGTCAATATAGGCACAGAGTTAATTTTTTTAACATTTTCTAATGGTGGTGTGCCGCGTGATTTTTTTCATGAAACAAGTGTGCCTTTGCCCAAAAAAGGTTGAAAAACACTGCACTACAGTGTCAGCTGTATTTATTATTATTATACTTCTTACAGTACAGCGTTTGCTTTCCATATTAAGGATCCCAAATTCAGTTTGTGGCATCTTCAAAAAAAAATTACACAGTGTAAAGGCAGCTTCCTCTGTTCTTCTATTGTGCTACATAAAAAGTAGGAATGATAAAGATTAGTACAAGCTGAATGTGTAGCACCAAGAGGGTTTATCTTCAATATCAAGACAATTAGTACTTCAGTAATAGAAATCATGTTTTAAAAAGTTTTGTAATCTCCTTAAGTCTTGGAAAGGTGTCATAGAAATATTTTAAAATAAAAGACCAGGTCTGCCCAAGGCATAATGTTGGCAGAATTCATATTAATGTTTTTGCTTGTAGCTGTACAAGATCAGACGGGGGAGGACAAGGCCACAGGCCCTTCTCTTTCTCTGCATGATACTGCTGTTGATTGTTCTTCACACCAGCTACATGATATACAGCTTGGCCCCTCAGTATGTTATGTACGGAAGCCAAAAGTACCAATCTCTGGTAAGATTTGTTGTGTGTTGTGGGAAATGAGGTACATTTTGAAGTGGAAATAATACAGTGTTTTAGTAGGTCTTATATTTAGTCTATAGAAGATCTTACTTTCTCCCAAGCCCACATTCCAATCATGTTCACACTTCTATCTCAGTGATGTCTACACTGACTTGGTCATGTATACAGAATGGAAGAAGGCAGGAACCCCAAGGATCCCTACACTCTTCCATTGCATCCCGAGATAGACGGATGACAGGAACAATATTTTCAGTAGTTAAAGAATGTGATGCCAAAACACAAAGGACACATGCTGGAAGCTTGGGTTGAGTCTGGAACAGATTGAAGGAACCATGGAACTGCTTCAGCACAGATCAAGCTCACAGCACCATTCTACTGGCTTCTAGCAGCACAGTTAATTGAGTTGAGCTGGGGCCATGCTGAAGCTATGCCATGACAACTATGTGTTGGACATTGCACTGTAGTAGTGTATATTATTTGCTTGTTTTATTTTAATTGGATTCTGTAGTAAAGCAATTCAAGTTCTGTTCCAATAAATGCTGTGGCCTGAGCCACAATATATTTAACTCTCTTTCCCAATCTGTTAGTCGCCAGATGGTGTTAAGACTTAAACTCCCATCATCCCTGACCATTGAACATGATAGTTGGGGCTGATGGGGATCTGTAGACCTAAACATCTGGTGGTCACCAAGTTGGGGAAGTCTGGAATACTACTTTTGCAATAATTTTGCACTTTCAGAATTTATTTTGCATAGTTTGTTCTTTTTCTATGTGCAACATGTTTTGCTGCTACCACTAGTAGTTGTATTCATCAATTTTGTCTGTTGCAATTTCACAAGGTTTGCCCGTGCACTTTCAAGAGCAATAATAAGGGCTAGAAACTTGCAGTGTTTGCTTTTGTTTAGCTTCAGCAACATAATACGGCGTTCTGCTCTTGAATGGAACTGTGGCATTCACACAGCTCTCTTTTGCGCTGGTCTAAAATATATTGGCATTCCAGGGACAGTAAGAATCCTGATTAGTTAATTAAAGCAGATACTTGTCTTGATTGACAGAGGGCAGTTGATTTTATAAATGTTTGGTTACTTTAAGTTTGCATTTTATATTAATGTTTTTTTTTGTTGCTTTATGGACAACCTCATTGGACAGACATTGCCTGAAATTGTGTGACGATGCTTATGTTTCTGTCTTAATCAATAAATATCTTACAGATTGCTCTACAAAACCTTTAATAACATTCACGATTTGAAATTTAGTTGTGGTTCTTCTGATAGCAAATGAAACCCAAATACCTCATTCACAAGTAAAACTAAGGAAAGAATTATTGTAGCCTGTTGTACCAAAGCAAAATAAATCACATATCTGTAGTATTCATATTATAATTGTTTAATGAAACAATCTTCTCTTCACACAGAGTAATATGACAGTGGATGGACACTTGACAAATGTGACAACGTGGGTGCCTAAAGTTTGTGATGCAGATGCTCCTGCAAGTAAGACAACTTTGGATTCTAATCCAACACATTGTGAAAGTACCTTAAATATACTTCCACTGAAATTTAACTTAGCAAAATTGAATACCTATTTGAAGGTCTTCCACAGACTTTAATGTACCATATTTTTCTGTGTACAAGCCTATGTTTACTCCCCATTTTTTAAGTAAAAAATTGGAGGTTGTCTTACACATGGATTTATATGGTAAGTCTTGGGTGAGTTGGCAGCTCCTGAGTCACTGAGTGCTGAGGAGCTGGCACCGAGGTGAGGGAGCTCAGCCATCACGACTTAGTAGCCTTTGATAGTCCTGGGCACCATACAGTTGTCTAAATACCTTTTAATTGTTCACCTGTACTGGGGATGGTGAACCTTTGACCCTCAAGCTCCAGCCACCATGATTCAACTATACTAGCTGAAATCTAGTACTATCTGAAGGACCACAGTTTCATTACTGTTTTATATGCTTGATAATTTTATCTTTAATAGTGCTTTCCACTAGTTTGAGACATTAAGTTAACATGTGTGAAATTTCATGCAACCCCCCCCCCCCCTTTTAAATGGTGCTACTTTGGCTGCTCTCTAGTCCTCTGGTACTAAGGCTGATCTTGAGGACAAATTTATTTTTGTTGTTGAAAAATCAGCAATTTCATTTTGGAGTTCTTGAGATGTTTTAGGTGGACCCCCTTCTTTTTTTTCTATATGAGGCATTACAATGAATTGGTGGCTTTCCTTTCTAAGCTGAAACTTTGACCAACTAAGTTTCTAAAAGCCATGTTTTATTCAAATTAGTGAAGAAGTGATGAGAACTATTTCATCTATGCACTGCATTTCTGGTTTCTTACTAATTCTGCCTGCCGGGCAGCTGCAGTATGCTCTTTTAATCTGTTTCCTGCCCCTTGTCACCTTCCACTTCTGCTCTGAAGTGTATTTTCTACATCTTTAAATATTAGGAGAACTTGAAGACTTTAAAACATGGAATAATGACTGTTTGGCATCTTTATCCTTAGCTAACAATCTGTAAAATTAATTGCTAAAATTAGACACTTAACACTTGCATATTTTTCAAATGATTTTTATTAAATTTGACAGAGCAGCTATCTAAAGTACAGACAGAAAGCAAAGAATTTTTTATAATCTCCCATCGCACAATAAAATCCCCTAACACTTGTATATTTATGACCTAGAAGAACTTGTGCTTCTACCAAAAATATGTGTTGTCAGTTTTCTCTCCTTTTTGCTCTCAGAGTCTTTCTTTAGTCAGTGGATGAGAGATGGAAAAAGAGGACATTTAGGCTGGGCCTCTCTCCTGAAGTTTTGGGCAATTATAGGTTAAAGAAGGTCCATTTCTCTGTTTAAAGATTAGTAGACTTTGATCCACAGTATCTGAGAATTGCAGCTAACAAATCCTGTTCTCCTTTATACCTTAATACACTTCACATTATGGAATCTACATACATTAACTGTTTCTGCATTTAGGAGAGCATTTATCTTTGCTCATTTTAATGTGCTGCCTTCTGCACTGTTAAGTTGGCAATTCAACATGATCCTGGTTAATGAACAGTTTTGTTTTTGTGGAGCTGGAGCAATAGATTCTGTTGATCGTATTCCTCCACACTGTAACTTACCAGTTTATAGTATAGTTTATGAAGATCTCTTCCAGAAAAATCTCCCAAAGAGCCTGTATTGTTCTGCTTAATGCTTTTGTATTACTGATAGGGTTGCAAAAACTTTTCTCACTTCAATGCTGATCAGGAGAAATTTACTGCTAGCTTCTTCTTTTTCAGAGAGAGAAGTATATTTAATTTGTGTACTTAATTTTATTGGTGTGTGTGGCCATAATAAACAATTCAATTCAGGATGTGAGTTGTATTGCATAATGCCTGGCAAATGTTATTGTCACTCTAGAGAAGTAACAAAGACATTGTAAGTGTAGTACTAAGGTACTGAACGAGTGTCATGTTTCATTATGATATTTCATGAAGGTCAAACAGGTCCAAAATATCTACTATAATTTGTTTAGTCAGATTACTGTAGAGAGCCATCTGTAGGTCTGTTCGTTACTCTTTAATTCAGGTGAGCAGCTGGAGGGGTTGCAGATGGTGCTAAAAATGTGCTGTCCTGATCTACTAATTAAATGTTTTATTTCCTTTTCTCACATTGGCCATGGTGACTGACACAGAAGGAAACCTTTTTCACAGACCAGTTAGATCTCTGCCTATATTTTGGTTCTGTCTTTTCTAGATTTCTTTTTTTATTTGTAAAATCACTTGTATTTCACCTTTCAACTCTCAAAATGGCTCTCAATTTGACTTGCAAACCAAATAATACAATACAATATGAAATGCACAATACAATACAAAATACAATATGATACGAAAGAAATGGGGAGCATTACAAAATAGGGCAAAACCAAACCTATTTTGCAGGCAAAAATCTAATGCCGCTCAAGGGCCTGGAAGAACAAAAAGGTTTAATTGCTGACCTAAATCTCTTTCATATACACACAAACACACATATATGCCAATTGAACATCCCTTGGGCTGGAATTCCACAACCAGGGTGCTGCAACCAAGAAGGCCTGGTTAGTTTACTATGTTAGTCATCCCTCAAAAATTCTGTAGCAAGAATGTTTGGGTCTTAGTTTTTATGCTTGCATGTGATGAAATAGTTGTCAGATGTTTATGAAAGACCACTATGCCAGAAAACTTTGTTTGATGAGGCACCGGTTACCATAAAAATACTGAAAGTATCCTGGAAATGGAGTAATGAGGTCTTGGGGGCCTAGCTGGATTAGGAGCCTAGCACGTTCATTGACCAGACACAAAAAATTGAAGATCTCCCTCTTCACTTGGGGGTGGGGAATGACAGCATTAGGCTAGCTGACACAACTGCCGAGTGTAAGATTTTTAAAATTTACTCTGTTATGGAAATTTGCAATTCAGGAGAACTTGATTCTCCCTAATCTAAATGGGCACTTGTTCTAAGTAGCATTGCCAAGAATAGGAGTTAGTGAACTGCTTGGGGATACCCAATCTGTTCTCTAGAACTAATTGCAGCGTTGAATTAGATCTAATTGGGAAAATGTCCACTTTGTAGTGATTGCTACACTAAATCACTCTTCTGCCTAATACTGCTTGTTACATAGAAATCATTGGAAAGCTTGAAATGTTTTGAATAACATACTATATGTGAATGGTATTAGTCTTGCAGTCTAAGATCTGTGTTGGAGAAATACCAATCTTTCTTACATTAAGCCTTCTGTTAAGAGCCTCACTTTTCTGTGGTGTGTTTCAGTATGTGAAAAGTAAGTGACAGCTCATCTAGAACAGCCTTTTTCAGCATGCTTCCACCATGTATTAATGAAATTATGCAGTGCCATATCTTTCTGACTTAGCTCCTCTGTAAGAATTCCCTTCATTTCAGGACAGTTTTGCAAGTAACTCCTAAATGCTGTTTTGAATGTTGCCTACCTGGTATTCTACATCTGATTTTAAAATATGCTTCTGAAAGAAGAGACACTAACATTCAGACTAATCTAAAGCATTCAGTATTCCTTGTGAAAGCCTCCTTAACAGATTTCTTTTCTGGATTAGTCTTCTTTCACTGTGACTTCCAAAGCAGATGTGTCAAACAATCATTCCTACATATTTTTTTCCCTGTAGTTCAAAGTCATCAAGTCTCCAGAGAAACTTTTTTCTGGCAAACCTTCCTCTCTAGATATTGCTGGGATTCCTGGCTCGGTAGACATAGGGTTTTGCTCTCCATTGCGTCAGCATATTCAACAGCAGTTCAGATTGTCTCATTATAAGTCCTCTTCTTGTTCAGGTCTACTAAATAGTACTTTGCAAAATATCCTAGTAGTAAATATGTTGTGGTGAGTTTAAGGAAAACTTCTGTAATGTTGAGATGCAAACTAGGCAAAAACAAGAAAAAAAATTCTCAAGTTAATTTTTTCTTGTTTTCCTTGACAAATCCTGCTCTCTTACTTCTTTTTTTCATCTGCACCCATTATGACCCAGAACAGCTTTGGAAACCAATTTCGGTGCAATTAGTTTAATACAAAACCGTGTTAGAGTAATGCTGAAGGATGGTTAATGTAGAAGACGGGTAGCCAATGTGATGCCTTCCAGATATTCTTAGACTCTAGGCTCCATCAGCTCGCCTAACAATCGGAGATGGAGGAAGTTGTAGCTTAACAATAACTTAGGGTCTGAAATCATGTTGGTATGTTAAAAATGGTAGTCCCCACGAGTTCGTTTATAGAACAGTTTGTTATTTTTCTTCCCATATAATGGCTTAATTGGAAACTAGTGTGTATGTGTAAACTTATTTTGAAAGCCATTGTAAGAAAAGATGCATATCTTTAATTTGTAAATAAAGGACACCACCCTACACATATTAAGTAAGACAGAAACATCATCACCCTACCCCACCCATCTCCCCATCTCCCTAATGTCTCAACAACAACCACCAATTTGTAAAAATGTTATATGGAAAAATACAAGAGAGACATTGCATTACCTTTGTAAGTCAAGAAAATCTTTAATAAATATTTTTTTAAAATAAAGGAAGGAAGAAAAACACTTGGTAGATGTCACTTGGTTCTGCTGATTGTACCCTTAAATTTAGGAAGGTACCAATGTCCAATAAAAAAAAATCCAGAACACTTTTCATAGGAAGGGGCGAGTTTTATTCAATTTTCATACTCACTTCAAATACAAGAGTCCAAGAGTCAATATGAGGTTTTGAAAAGTGTAAATGCATTTTAAGATTTTGATCAAACAAAACTGTTTATATTGGTATAAAATATGAACATTGATATATTCTTTGAAATAAAAAAGTCTTGTACTTAATGAACTTATGTGATGGTGGTACCTTCAATTTTAAAGTAACTGTCTTTTATTCTTCAGAGAACCCATGCATGTTTTAGCAGTTGTGACTTTTTAAAGCAGTGTATTCCCTAAAATATTTAATAACAGTTTTTTGTTCTTATCTTTTCTTCCAGATGAATGCACTGTTACTCGGACTTACCTATTCCTTCACCAATTTTGGTTCTTCAGTGCTGCATATTACTTTGGCAATTGGGCTTTTATTGCAGTAAGTAAACTTATTTATAGGTCATTATAAATCCATCTGAACCTTTTAACATAATTGGAATTATCATATCATTTGATACACAGCAATGTTGCCTGACTCTAAATCTGTTACTCCCTTGAACTGATCACCAATAATGCATTATACTGATTTAAATTCACAGGTTTTCTTAATTGGATTAATTGTGTCATGCTGCAAAGGGAAAAAATCTGTTATTGAAGGTGAAGTGGATGAAGATGATTCAGATATAAGTGATGACGAGCCATCCCTCTATTATGGTTGACAGCCCATAAGTTCTGAAGGTTAAAGCATGCAATTTAAAACTGTGAAAATGCCACCATTGGACTTTGCTCCTGGAAAAGTTCACATATTTGCCAATGTGGAAAATGAAATCTTTAAGTATACTATTGTATTATAGTTAAGCTAATATGTACATATATTGTCACAAAGGAGCTAATTTTATGAAGGAATGATTAAACAGTACTATAATTTTTTTTCCAATATGCACTCTGCGGTCATTATGTTAGTCGCCTTTTTGCTGGTCTTGAGTTTTAAATTACTTTATGCCTGATTCAATTTGACAGTGCTGAAAAGTTAATATAATCAAATTGATAAATGCTTCTTACAGGAACGCAAAGTTTAAAGTACAGTGCTTTTTGATTGTACAATTAATATTTAGAAGACACTAAATATTTTACATAACAGCAGCTGTAATCATCCTTGTCAAATGTTGGGTTATTGCTGATTTCGGTGAGAGGCCAAATAATAATAACAACAGGATGTAGTGAGATGGGGAGCAGCACCTGGGGCTTCCATTTGTCTCCTGCAGAATTATCTAGTAGAATACAAGTGCCCTGGGAAAGCCTCGTCTTATTAAAACATTGGTTTTTCTGTAACCCAGTTATAAAGAGTGGGATTGTAACAGGGTTAACGAAATCCCACATTCAAATGAATGTGGGATCTCCAGGTTCTGCTCTTACTATTTAGTGATACAGACAGGTGAGAGAAGGTCAATGTTTCTCTCAATCTTGCTATTCATGGCAGGGGTGGGCTGGAGGCAGCAGTATTATCTTGATGAATATATCCAGATGTTTCTCTGTAAAAGTAGAATCTAAGGGGAGGCAAAACTTCATTCTTTCTCCATGGTCTAAACTTAACAGTATATGAATTTTAAAATAAGTTGAAAAATTAAACACCCAAGTTAGTTACTATTATTTGTTATGCCCTAACCTAAATATTTTGGGGTATTTTTTTAAATTAATAACTGTTGAAATTTGTATCCATTGCCATTTTGTTCAGTTATACCTAAATGCAATGCATAAACATTTAAAATCATGCAAAGACTTTTTCCTGTATCATTTTGTAAAATAAACTAATCAGGATCTTACTGACATGTATCTTTGCAGTATTTTTGTAACCTAAACCTTATTACAAAATAAGTAATCTTTACTGTTCCTTGACTTAGCTGCCATTCATTAAATGATTGCAGTTAAACAAGCCAAACATTTGTGAACTAGTTTTCCTGGCTGCAGCACGTTTCTACATCGGCTTAATTAATATTTTGTGAAATATTTAATGCTGATCATTGTTTCAGTATTTGATATTAAAATGTTTTGGTTTAACCCTGGTTAGTACTTACATTGCCAGTTAATAGAAGTGATGTTTTCTGTTCTCAAAACAGTGGCTTACAAGAAAGCAAAATGCTGAGTTTAGTGTGCTTTTGGAGAAATCACAGACTCTTTAATTTTCTGTATAGTAAAGCATATTTTTCTATGCTGCTTTGCTTTCTATAACCAGATTTATCTCCCTTTGGCCACAGCCAGTGATAAGGGATGATGGGAGCTGGGGAACAGTGACAATTGGGGGGGGGGGCTTCATGTTTTGCCTGCCAATGAGTTTTTAAAGAAGTTTAATTCATAGGCATCTCAAGTATGCAGGGGTCTGTATAAGCTCTTGCATACAGAATGACCCATTTACTTCAGGAGAAAACCTTTTTGGGGTCTTTCCATTGAAAAGAACAGGAGGTATATTGTGCTTCAAAGTCTCTCTGCTTTACACACTTTTGGCATATCTCTAATGAACTTGCAGGTAGTCCAAAAATACCTGTGCTTCTCTCTCCATGATTGACACTCAGTTTCCTAGGTTCTTCTTTCATTTATTGACCCGTATAAAGCTTAACTGACATTTATCTGAGCTATGCTGACAATTCCAAATGGGTCCATATTTTTCTTTTTCACTTTGCTGCTACATTCGGTTGGCCACTGGTTTTGTTGCATAGTTACAACTGCAGAGTCCACCACCACTTCCTCAATCTCCAATATATCCTTCAGATTTTTTTTTTTAGAACAGTGGCTTTCTTCTTTGAGAGCCAAAGATAACATGTGAAACAGCCTTTACTTATTTTTATTGTTTGCTTGCTTGGTTCTAAGGTTTCATCATTTATTGGCTTTCTAATGTTTTTGCATGTTTCAGCAGCATCACCCTGAATTTCTTTGTGTGTGTGTATTCCTACCCTATATTTCAGTTAATATGTACCATTAAAAAATGCCAGTACCTTCCATATGCATTTTTTTCCCACATCAAAATTTGATAGGGACAAAGTTAGCCAAGATAATACCTGCTGAAACGAAATCATTAAGAACAACTTGTAGGGTTTTGTTCAAAGAATAAATTCCAAGATTCGTTCAAAGAATAAGCTTTGGGAAGTCTTCTGGCTTCATTTAATGTTGCTTGTCATAGAAAATGACTGGAAGCCACCCACCAACTCTGTGAAAGGGTCATCTATCTTGTGTGTCTTTTTGAAATAAGGTGATTCCACGAGAGACTCACTTTGTGATGTCTGTTTAAACTTGGTTCCATTATTCTGTACAAACAGCAAGAGTACAGACTTTTTATTCCTTGGAGTCTCCACAATATTTTGCAGGTAATGCATAACTGTGACTTAAGGCGCTGAGAGAATGAAGTGGGAAGGGTAGTTCTGTTGCCCAAGAACAAATCCTTGTGCTAACATAACTACTGGTAGTTTGTTGGATCTCTCTCTCATGTCCCTTGTTCCCCACTTTTAAGAGTGAGAGGGAAGAAAAAACAAATACTTCATGTGCCATGAGCAGTCATGGAAACCCACTCTTTATTAGTGAAGGGCTATGCTAGTCTCAAGCCACTTTTTGCAAATGCCTTCACGGGTGTGACAATTAGGGTTCCTTGTGACTGGATCAAAGGGGGTGGGGAGTAACCTGCATGGCTCATAGCAGGATATTTGCAGAATAAGCAATGCCTGCTCCTATGTTGATTGTGTAGCCTACTCTCTACATATTTCATCAGCACTGACCAGATGCACAGAAGCTTTTAAATTTTCTCTGACTGGTGTGGGAGTAGTCATGGAAGGTACATGTAAAGGGATGTTGGAAGGCGCATGTAAATGAATCTCAGAAACTGCCTGGTGCAATATTAATGTGCATGAACTCTGCCATTGAAAAGTAAGGAAATGTAGCTTTTCCAGACGACTAGAGTAGAACAAAATTTGCCTCCTTATTTTAAAATGCATAACCTTATTATGCTTGCCTGAGTGGCTTTTGAGATCACAGTGCGGGAAATAATGAACCACAAACAAGTACGTTGACTTTTAGTATTAAGAAGCAGCCATTAGTGCAATAACAAGTCAGGCTTCTCTAAAAGGCTTGGCAAGAGGATTAAAACAAGTTACAGTTGTATTATTTCTGACTGGCATAGCTGCTGTCTTTACAGGAAAAAGGAACAAAGCCATATTGGGTATAATGATGACGGGGGTATAATGACTGATGAATGACAAGCACAACAAAAATAAATTAAAACACAGGGGAAAAAAATAACACTCATTGGAAGACCCCCTCCTATCCATTATAGTGACACAAAATCATTAATGGGAATAATCTAATGTAGCGCAAGCATTTTCTTCTAGAAACTGAGTGAGGGGTTCAGCTAAAAAGAGATGCGATGATTATTATTTTTAAATCACTAGGATGAATTTTTGGTACCTTCTCTGGAAAAAATCAAATGAATGGGGCTGTAGTTGATGCAGTAAAGCGTATGGTGAAATGTGAACACACTGGTTTATATCTAGAATTGTGCTCAGCAAATGGAACGTTCTTGGGTCTCTGCTCCCCTATGGCCCTAAAATTTTGTTCCAAGGGATTGGGAGCCCTTTGCCAAAGGAATATGGAGCATGGCGTGGGGGGGGGGCCTACTACAGTAAGGAAGAGAAATCAGCAAAACCCTTCCATCCTCCTCTGCTTCCAAGTCCTGTAGAAGGAGGTTTCCCATTCATAGAAGGGCACCTTTTGATCCAACTCGCTCAGTAGTGGCTGCTGCTGGGGCAGGGCCACAGAATCACCCTGTCCACCTTGGTATTGCTACAGATTACTCAAATGGCATTGGGAAAGGGTGGCAGCGAGGGGTGTAGCCTTCCTCTTTGAACTTGATACTTAGAAGGTATGGTCAACGAGGTGGCTCTGGTTGTTCAGGGTTTACTTTCCTGTGTCTTGTGAGCGTTTTCAAAGATGCAGAGTCCAAGTCTTTTTAAAGCAGGAGAGGAATGGGAAGTCAGTGCAGGCACCAGAGTGTCAATGCAACAGGATATTGGCAACCTATACTTAATGTAATGTTTGCTGCCATGTTCTGTAGCTTCTGCGCCATCACTAAAGGTAGTCCCAGAAGACCCCAGTGGGTAGTCTAGGCTCAAGGCAAGGAAGGCATTCATTGGGCTCTCCCTGGAACTTGCTCAGAAGGTTTGCAGTCTTCTTCCAAAATATAGGAGTTGGTAAGAGAGAGTGAAGTCCATGCCAGTCCTGTAGCCTGGAATTCCAAGCACAGCTGCATAGCCAAGGCTATTTACAGCTGCAATTTTGAGATAATGGAAAAGGCTTGAACACCTTGTATTCTAGTCCATTCCCTCATGATAGATCGGGTCTGGGTTCAATATCAGTTGCATCTAGTCTCATCATGGCCAAACACTGTGAGCAGCAAGGTTACACAGTACCTGAATTAGATGCTGCGAGGAAGACATGCCAAATTTATTGTCAGATCTTGCCTATTGATGACTTATTCATATAGAACCTGAAGCAGGGGTAAAATAGAACTGTGTAAGATCCCAGGGGAGATGATGAACAATTTGCCTGCCATATATGTCTGTCTGACCTTTATGCCGGAAACGAGCAGCATTGTTCTGGAGCAGATCCACAAATCTCAGTCAATCTTCAATACATCGTGATAAATGGCGCTGACGATCTAATGAGATCAATGGTGCGCAATTACCCTATCAATCTCTAGGCAAAGTCTTGTCAACTAAGGCTGTAAGAGTGCCATAATTGGGTCAAAAGTCAGATTGGAGTGAGGGTCCAGAAAATAAATAGCCCTGTGGAGCTGGAAGAGAGCCACTGCTGTCCTCAGTGTTTTTCAGTCCTCCAAAAACCTGACTATGGCATCTACATCCAGGATATAGTTGTTGCTTTTTTAAAGAGGAGCAAAGTATCTGCAAATAGGCTTCTGAGTTTCCTTGGATGTGGCATTTAATGCATATAGCCACTAAATGACCCTCTCTCCCAGCTGCCTCTTACTAGCATGGATAGGCATAAGGTCAGCTTGCAAGTATTGCCCACAAGGCTCCAAGTACATTGTTAGCTTTAGGGGCAACGACTGTTTGAAACCAATTCAAATGAGCAGGAAAAGATTGAGCTTCAGGCTCTTAACTCTAAATTTGAAGCGGCAGTCCTGAGGTCAATCCGAATACAACCCATTTTGTTTGCAAAGTGAAACACAAACAGAGTGTCCAGATGGAGGTAATAGTTCTTGCAGTCCTTTAAACTGGTAGTTTTAGATATTTGTAGAAATAATGTTTGATTCAACAAAGCATTTTCATTAATTTGATTCAGTGGCAAAAATCCCTCCAGGGCAGAATTGAGGCATAATGTTAGGATGTTCTAAATGCCAAAAACCACAAGAGCTATGAAAAAAATCCCCCCCAAAAAGATTTGAGTTATGTCTCACCTGGTGATAGGACATCGCCCAAAATTAGGCAGAGGGTTTTCCTATTTTGGGTGATTTGCCTCTTCCCAGCAGACTCCAGCATTCTTGTCCCGCATTGTGCAGAAGTCAGCCCTTGGCCAAATCCTGCAGAGAGAGGCTGCCAGAAGTTGCAGGCAGCAAGTAAACCTATCTTAGAATGGAATGGAATCGGTTTGCTTGCAGCTAGTTACCTTACACAAGTTAGATTCTCCGTATAAGAAAATAAAACTGGGCTGCAGCCAAGATGGTGGTTTGTTCTTGCTCTCGATGAAGGGTGAGATTATAAATAACAGTGTCGGAAGATAAAATGAATGCAGCCAAATGAAATACCCTGTTCTCTAAATATGACTTCAGAGCTCCATCTAGGGGAGAGAAGGCAGGATTGAAATGACTCCCACCTCTTCAGAAAGCGATTCAAATTCAATTTGTTACTGCAGAATTAGGCTGCATACACTAAATAAACTTAAGGCACCCCCTCCAAAGAATTCTGGGAACTGTTGCGTGTTAAGCGTGCTGGGAATTGTACCTTTGTTATGGGTAAATTGTAGATCCCAGAATTTTTTATTTTTTGGGGGGGGGGGAGGGAATGCTTCAAATATATGGTGGTTATGGAGCCCACAGGTTGTCCCATCCCTGTCCTAAATATTATGAAGACATCGAGGGGAATGAGGCAAAACGTGAAAATGAGTCAGAGCTGGTCACTGTGGTGTATTGGATACAGTCCTGCTCATAATTATTTAATCTTTCCACGTGACCTCTCTTAGGCCTGCCTACAAATGTGATGGGAAGGGAGTGCGTGTGCGTGCGTGCGTGCACGCGCGTATGTGTGGAGAGCAAGAGAGAGAGCTAACACACTCATCCACACTGATCCCTCTTGAGTCTTTTGAACGTTGCATTTTAATGCCTGAATAGGGCTCTTATGCACAACTTCAGCTGCAAAAGCAGAAACTCTTAAATATACATTTCAAGACAAATTGAAGCAGACTACGCAAACATTTTTCAAATTGGCATATCCATAAATGATTCAACCTGAGCGTTCTGTGATCTAGAGTGCACTGGGAAGGCTGGCTCTAGGAAGTCCGTCCAGGAGCTGGATTTTATGGAGCAGAAAGCCTACCAGTGGAGGCCTCCTTGCTGCAAATGTGGAACTCATAGCCACCAGCACTTTGAAAGCAGAAAGGGCAAAAAAGATGCGTTCAGCGGGGCAGTGGGTGAGGGGAAGTTTTGGATTTGCCTTTGGAACAGAACTGGCACACACATTTTCTTTCCAACTGGGCATAACTGAAAGGATTTTTTTATGGCAGAAAAATGGGAGGGAGCAGTTTAAGGAGAAAACACATCCACCCTACCTTCCACTCAGCTAGCATAATTCCAACAAAACTTTGGATTTTGAACTTTGCCTACTGCCACTCCTTCCCCTAAGATTGCTCCGTTAAAGGCAATAGAGTGTTGCATACTTTAAAATCTTCATACCAGCTTTCCTTCCACCTTTTTATTTTTGGCTAGGTCTTAGAATTTAAGCTCTTAGAAATTTGCTATATTCAAAGTTATGAAGGGGTGTGTATGGACTAATAATAATAATAATAACCCAGCTCTCAATAAGTTAGCTAGTGACCTCTGATCAATTTAAAAGAGAGAGTGCCACCAAAGCAGAGTTACCATGGTGATGAATTCACATGGATTTTCGTAGATCTGCCTACATTTACAAAAATCAAACCAAATTGCTGTTCTGAAATTGGCTTCCCTTGATGATTCACACTGGACTGGACAAAGAACATGTTCATGTTGTGACTGAAAGAAAATGGCGTTCGGGATCCAGGAAGAAGCTTTACAAATCCTTTTTCGTAATCCAGGCTGTGTGACTTCGCTTAGAGTTGCTTTCTAGTCAAGAACCTTTCCTGGCAGGGCTTCAAAGCACTACAGTAGGAGTGCAAGTAAAAGTGAATTTATGATGCATGGTGATGACTTTAATGGGTCTGGAGCTAAGGTCCAGCTATAGACAGGATCTCTTATCACCTAACTTTTTTTGACAGAAAGCTTCTGATTCTCAGTGACCGAGGCAGCCATAAACCCCATTTATCATTGACATCTGACATGTTGCCTGTGGTCTTCTCCAGAAAACAGGGGCATAGCCATAGGTTATTTATAATGTATATGTGAGTGGAAAGAATTATCCCACTACACTTTGAAGCACTGCATTCTTTCTCCAGAGAACAATAGCTAATGTGGCAAGCTTTCTAGTTTTCCTTCATGGCTGCTCAGTTGTATGTCTATTTTGGCACCTCATTCCTCAATGCTAGAGGAGTATTGGTCCTTTCCACCAAGGATGGATGATGGACTGCTGCGAGCCCCCTGCCCCCCACAAATGTGGGGAAGCGCAAGTCTGGTACTTTATTCACAGCAGAAGCAATTATGACATCTGTTGGAGGAGTTTTAACTGGGGGTGGGGTGAGGACAGATCTGTCCTGGCACAGGATCCTTTGCTAAGATAGGCTAGGCTCAGTGACTAGCCCAAAGTCACCCAGTGATACACTCCCCATAGGTGATCAGCGATGTGGACCCAGTTCTCCCCAGCTGAAGTCCAATGTGTGAACCACTCCACCATCCTTGCCAGCTCACTTTTTGTTATTGTTATTAGACAATATATTGGGTATTGCACTACTACTGCTGCTCTTTAGAAGTTATTCTACAAGAAACAAGACAGTTGCCTGCCATTTTTGAGCTCTCGTTATGTGAGTGGCCATGGGGCTATGTCGTCATGAACTCCTGCACGCCAGACTTTTACCACTGCACCACTGGGTAAATGTCTTCTCAAACCCCAAATCACTGGTTTTCACGTTAATTCTCTGTGCAAAATGAGTGTTCAAATGGCCTGCCTCACAGTTTCATTTTGAAGATGAATGTTGTGAGGGTTGTAAAGGACTCTTCCGGCTAAAGGAGCTAGACATATAATAAGTGAATGCTGTACTTTAATTTACTTATTGTTCTGACAGAGTTATCAATTTCAGGATGAAAGCTGAGGAATTACAACAAATATACTTGTTATGTTGTTATTGACAAACATAGACACTGCCTGAGTGTGTTTCAATTGCCTTTTCTCCTGTAAATTTAGGCAGTGCATCAGAATGTAAGAATTGCTTTTCCTCAGTCTGAATGAGGAAGATAAAAACATCCCATACAGAGCAATGTTCGTTTCCAGCAGTGTCCAGTCAGATGCCTGTGTATCCTCACAGACCAGGCAGAATTGGAATAGCTACCCACCAGGAACGGATTATTGTATGAAAGAATGGTTGGCTCAGTCCTCATTCTGAAAACAAAGTCCTGGGCTGGGATACACTTAAAATTAGACCAAGCCACCCAGAGTATATGTGTATCCTGCTTTCTAAGCTACTGTCTTGCACTTGGCCCCAACAGGTGGACATTTTTTGGGGGAGGGGGTTAAGGAAAAACCCCAAAGTTGTTCCCACAAGCTTCATGTTTGCCCACTACCAGAGACATTATGGGAAATTAAAACAACAGCTATTAAACACCTAAGCCAATCAAAGCACCGCTGTCCTCTGTAACTAGATAAAGCAACCAGGGCTCACCCATATATATAAGAAAGCGTCCACCAGAAAATATTGGGAAGGTATCCAATGCTAGTCCTACTTAGAGTAGATCCATCGCAGTTACTGGACATGACTAACTTAAAGTGATTAATTTCAATGAATCTACTCTGGGTAGATAGAACTTAGTGACAACACACTTTGCTGGCTTTGAAGCATCATGAAATGTACACTCTTGCAGTTTCTCCTGATGCATAGGATTCATCCCAACTGGAGGCAGGGCAGTAACATGCACACACATGTGCCATCCACATCCAGGAAAACCAGTTCCTGACATTCAGCCACATTCCCATTCTCTTAAGAAGTCCCAAATCCATCACGCTCCAGCTATATTTATGCACCATTCATGTGTGAAGTGGGAAGGGGGCTGCCAACACCACATTCCTGGGCTAACTCTAGCTGGGGTGCCATGCAGCTGTGTGGGTATCCTGAGCATGCGGATCTCCCTGCTTGTGAAGAGAAGCTCACATGTAAGGGGTTCCTCCATAGCTGACTGAGTATGCACAGCACAGGATGATGCTAGCCCTGGAACAGGTGCACGTGTGTGGCCCCCACCTCTTGTTTCAAATTGAGTACACTACACATGAGCAACACGTGGACATAGGGCTTCAATCATCAGGCCAAGAGACAGAACTCTGGGTAGATGAAGTCAATGATATCCAGTGACAAGAAGGTAAACCTTGCCCCTCATCTCTGACATGGTAGTGGTCTTCTCCACAATGTGCTGACTTAGTTAACGTTGGGAGTTTTCTTTACGATGACTTTCTCTGACCACGTTCCGCATTCTGAAGTAGCAAAACCCCAAATCTCATTCTTGTTTAAGGTGTAGAACTGCTGTCATTTGGCTTCTCTCAGCTTAAAAGGCAGGGAATGAATAAATACAAATATGTGAGCTCCCAGCAAGCCCATGGATGAATTCAAACAGTCCCTTTGAATTTTAGAGCATACACTGGCTTTCCCCACTCGTGGGGGCAACAAATGCTAATTTCCAGGCTGGTACTAATTAGCTATTATCATAAATTCCCATAATGATGGCCCAAGAGTGTGCTTTCATTTTGGAACAACCCTTTTGACCTCAATATAGAGATATGCCCTATCGCTATATTCAGTTGTAAATTAACATGCTGCAGCAACAGGTCAATTCAATTTTGGGATGAGATTTCAAGATCCTTTAGGAACACATGTCTAAAAAAAAAGAAAAAGAAAGAATTGGTCTAAGTGTAACTTCCAGGGGATGTTATCTATCCCCTCTCTTTGTGTGAGAAAGCAGAATTTCTGTTCATTAGTGATGTTAATTGTGCAGTCATTGATGTAAACCCTATTTTAATGTCTGGAATAAAATAGAGTTTCTCCTTCTCTCTCTGATGGCCTCCAACTTAGATGGCTTTAAAAGAGGGTCAGACAAATTTAGGGAGGAGATATCTATGGATAGCAACCAGCCATGATGGCTATGCTCTGCCTTCACAGTTGGAGGCAGCAATACTTCTGAGTAACAGTTACTGGAAGCTATAGAAAGGGAGAGTGCTTGAATCCTGCTTGCACGTTTCTCAAGGGTATCCGGATGAACAGGATGATGATGCTTGTGTGTGTGTGTGTGTGTGTGCATTTTCTTCTGGACTCAAAACCGAAGTCGCTTTGAAAATAAGCTACTAGCTGTGGGATTGGGAGACAAGCCAGGGATTTTTCTCTGAGGTATTTGTCCACAGAACAGGAAAGACATTGTCGGCAAACACAATTCTACTAAAGTTGCTGCAGGTATTAGGCAATTTCTTAAAATATTATTGATTTCCCTTGTGAATTATTCCTTGCAGCCTTACACTGAGAGAGCTATACATTTAAGTCCGGTGCCAAGTTGCAAGGGAATATTTCTGATACCAGTGTTTCCTACACCTTATCACTGATTGATCTAAATTTTCAGTTGATACCACAGACAGCAATTACAGGGTAATTTCCTCCAGGCAAACTGCCATCTCAGACATGAAAACACTATCTGAAGAAGTGTGCATGCACACGAAAGCTCATACCAAGAACAAACTCAGTTGGTCTCTAAGGTGCTACTGGAAAGAATTTCCTATTTTGTATGAAAACACTACACATGGATTAATGTTTGACTCTCTCACTAATACTGCTATTGCCTAGGTAGAAGACAACTCCCTCCTCCCTGACAAACAGTAGCATGCAGCCACTTTTTTTTGGTTTTCGTTACCATCTTTCTTAAACTCAGAAATAGCAACCACCCCATTCCTCCTCTCTTAGGGGAAAATCCAGCCATGCAAAATGTGCCCATTATATACTGTAATGTTTGAGACTTTGTCCCAGATTAAAATTTGTGCTCACAGCATTCTAGTTAGCTCTCTGCTCAGTGGACTAAAGTAGTATTTCTTTGCTTACTATTAACAAGAGTGAAGCTGCAGAACACGTTCTAAATATTCTTTTTTACTTGGTAGGGGATGGGGTGCATGCTGAGAGATACGCACAGAGACATACACCCCTCAAGTGGTTGAAAATATTGATCTTTATAACATTGCTTTGCTAGATTCATATCGTTTGTCATCACCACCACCCTGCTTGAGTTAGATATTTACTGGAAGAAAACTATTCTTGGGTGAGTTATTGTGGTTGCTCTTCCAAGGAAAATAAAGGAGAGTTATATCTCTTCAGTAATGACACTCTGTTATTCTTTTTCCTTACAGGAAAGCAAAACTTCCGCAATAAATGGGAAGAGGGTGATGAGTTTTGTACTGAGATCTGCCATCTTTGAGAATGTGGGTACTGCTAACATTCTTCCCAGGGTAGGCCTGGCTGAGCTGCCTCAAAACTGTCACATCTCACTTTGCATCATACTTGGGCAGCCCACTGACTTCATTTGGTAGAACTCTGGCTTCTTTTTTCTACCCCCAGGGCTGGCCCAATACATTTTGCTGCCTGAAATGGAGTAGCCCATGACACACTCCCTTTACAAGCCAAGTACCCAAGGCCGGTCAAGTTATTTTCTGACACCTGCGGCAGAAAATGCCACAAGTCCTTCTCTCCTTCCCTGGCAGTAAAAAAACAAAACAGAAAATAGTACTGTATTACATTAAATAACTAACAATTTACTGCCCTTTTATGACACTCAAAACTGCCTGCCTGAGGCAAGTGACTCACTCTGCCTAATAGCAGGACTGGGCTAGTTTATTCCCTCGGGAATAAACATCCATCATCCCTAGCCATCAGGACCAGTGGTCAGGGTTGATGGGAACTGCAGCCCAACAACATCTGGAGACCCAAAGTTGAGAAAGGCTGCCTTTGGGCACTTGAAGCAAATTTGTAATCTGAAGATCTGTAAACATTCTAATCTCATATTATACCAGTGTTCCCCCTAATACTTTTAACTACATTGTTGCAGCTGTTCACAAGAGCACAGTTTCTTTTTACTACCATTTTCTTAAAAAAAAAATGAAAGAAATACCTGAAGGGAAAATATATGGTTCTAAATTATCCTGAGAGATGAGAGAGACATAAGAGATAAAACATGTTGTGAGGGAATTAATAGTACACCTCACCAATCATGATATTTTTATACTCTTTCTTCATTGGGATAGATTACCGGAAATCGTAGGTTAAAGAGTGCATGGTCTGAACATGCATGACACAGTAACTTTGCAGAAGCTGAGGTTTAACAACCAATCCCTCTTCCCAGGGAACTCTGAGGCTCTCTGAGGGAAATGAGAGGCCTACTAAACAACTCTCAGCACTGCCTCTCCTGGGATTCTTTGAAGGAAGCCATGGCATAGTTGTCAACCTTCCCTTTTTTTGCGGGAAATTCCCCTATCAGTACTATAGTATAGTACTGACAGGGGAATTTCCCGCAAAAAAAAAGGGAAAGTTGACAGCTATGAGCCATGGCTGTTAAAGTGCTATGATGCTGCTTTAAATGCATAATGCAGATAAGGCCCAAGCAAGGTTTAACTATAAAGAACCATCTAGAAGGACAGCAGGAGCCATCAAGCTGTTGATCAACAGTTATCAGCAGATTGAGCAAGCACATCAGTCACCTGGCGTCTTCCCAACTGTGGTGAGAGATACTGTGTTTCTATTTAAATTATAGTAATTACTTCTAAATTTGTACCTATACATATAAGTTACCATATGCAAATTGGTGCCTTGGGTTTTTTTGGGGGGGTAACACAGATCTTCTTTTTTTAGGCAATGCATAACTGGCCACCCTACTGACTAGGCCTTTACCGCACCTTGGTAGCAGTTCTGCTATTGGAGCCACCAGCTTCCCTCTACCCTGAGCAAGGGGTGTGTGTGGCAATTTTCTCTGATTCCTCCTTCCTGCTATTAACGAAAAGGCTTCTCAGGAGGGTTAGGTGACTCTATAGGACAGTGTGGGAAGGTGCAAACAAATGAGTATAAGGGGGAACCACTGGAAATTGCCCCCTCCTTGTTCCTCCAGTGGAAGAGTCTGTTGGATAAAAGCCCCTTCTGCGAACATAAGGAGGTCCTTCTGCCATTGAAGTCGCACTCTGAACTTAACCCAGTAAGATTAGGCTCATAAAATGGTTTTTATTAGTTGCTGATAGGGTATTCATTCAGGCTGCTTTAGGAATGTCAGAGAATTCTAATGGAAACGGGACTGGAAATTACCGGTGTGCACTTAATTGCACCAGGTCCAAAACAGTGAATTGAATCAGTGTTCACTGTTATTGATGTTTTCAGACCTCAAATGATACATTGATGATCCCCAACCCGCTCCAATTTGCATTGTGCTTCCTTTATAGTGAACTTAATGGCTTTTCCATTGAAGCGAATGTTGCGGGATAACGTAACAAAAAAACACCATAATTTTGCAATTAATTATTTAAAATTTTGCCGCAGTGGACAGCAAGATGAAAAATGTAGTTTTTGTAGGAAGGCAAACAGCAGCAAAAAATAAAAATGCTGCGTATGATGAACAAGGGTGGGAATGGAAATCTTCCTTCAAAAGCATTGTGAGTCTATGTAGGCAGCAAGATGAGGAGGTAAAGTGCGCTGAAGTTTTAGAATCAGGTGAGAGGCACATTTCTTCTACTGCTGCCCTATATTAAAAACTCTCTGCCATGAGAAAGGCAACACAGTGTGGAGCAGTATGGGCTTGAAGTTTCAGTGGTCAGTTTTCCAGGGGCTCAACATGCAGAGCGATATTACATAGGCAAGCATTAGAAATGGCCATTTGTCGTCAACAGACTGAAACGGTACTCTCTACTTTGCCAACTCTGGATTCAGCTCCCCTCCTTCTGCTGAATATGTCTATCTTTATTGGGTGATCTTGTGAACATGCTCAACTGACACACTTTCTACTACTCGATGAATAGCACTTAAACATTCTCTTCTGTTTTTTAGGCCCTGAAGTGTTGTTTTGTGGGTTCATTTTGCTGTGCCTGGCAGTTATTTTTACAAGATAGTTACGTTTGCAAAAGGTTTGGGGATACTTTGGTGTACTATAGAAAGGAATCATACATTTTTGATGAGGCATGGGCCTTGGGACATTTGCATTTCTGTGTGGCCTTGAGCAAAGTCTTCCTCTTCCGTATATCCATTCTCATCTGCATAATAAGATAAAACCCCTCCTTTCTCCTACATCCTCTGTCCTGTCTACTTGCAGCCACTCCACACATCCCAGATCTTGCATGCAAGCTTGTATAAACGGTTTCTGTGTAATCCCTCTTCAGAAGATATGTCTGCCAGAACACAATAAGGAGTATAGTACTGTATTATGCATGCAGAGGAGCCCCTCCTCTCCTGGTGCATTGCAAATAACTGCAAGGGAGGAGCTTTCATATACACACAAAGGCTTCCATATGACTTGAAAACCTGCACGGCTGGAGTCAGGGCTCGCCCAAGGCATTCTGGTACCTGAGGCTAACCACAAAATGGCACCTCCCACTATCCCTACAAGGGAAGAAGGAGTGAGTGAAGATCTACATCAGAAACAAGGGGGGTGGGGAATAAAGATTACATCAGGAACAAGGACGGGAGGAGGCCAGCAGCACCTCCTATTTGCCAAGAAACCGGTGTAGAGGAGGCATTGTGGGGGCAGATCCGGCCTCTGAGGAGTGTGCCGCTGCTGTTGCTGCCACTACAACAGCAGCAGAGGGCATTGCATTCCTTGGAGGGCATGATCTACTGCCCCTGTTGCCTCATGGGTTCTAAGTCACATGAAATTCGAATGTGCAAAGGCCTCCTCCAATCATTGCAGACACCTACACCTACTCGATACTGCTGTTTGGAACAGCCTTTCATTAGTAGGCAAAAATCTTGCGGCACAAATAACAATTGAATTCACACAAATAAATGCATGTCATGACTTGACTTGCAACAGGAATAAAGTCTGGATGAGAGACACTTAGGACAAAGGGGAAACACATGTTGTCTAATGTATTCTTAGAATTGAAACCAATAGGTTCTCTGTGACTGGGCATGGATGGATGAGCAAATGGGACAAAGGTATTATCATTCCAGCTGGGACTAGTTCAGTTGCGATCTTCTGTGTGCAAAGTCAATGTGCCATGAGATGTAGACGTCATATACACACCCATGTCCATCCCATGCACTCCGTAAGAACAAATTTGGAAGCTGGGCCTGCATGCTCTCATATATGTGTGTAAATATTTTGAGATCTGCTATGCAGCGTTATAAAGCCAAACCCTTTTTCTGCACTGAGTTGTGTGATATATTTTCAGCAGTTCTGGGTATATTTGTATCCATTTACCTGGCTGTCTTTTTGGAAAAAGCAAGGCAATTGCCTAGAAACTTGGAAAAATGTTAGACATGGCAGCCAACCCATTCAAAGAAGCTTTTCCTCCTGCACCTAAACATTAATATTTTGCTCCGGGCTATGGGAGTACCAAAAAGGCATTGGGAAAATTCAGGTCAATGTGTTATTTGTGCAGTTCAGTCAATGATTTTACTCAAACCTGAGCTGACTGGTGTAGCCAAGTGGAAGAAATGCAGTAAAGCAACACATTAGATCTTCAGCGGGGTTTGCCAGTTCACATTGGAGGCCGCCAATGCACTCCTGTGTAGCTTTTGGAGAGGAAAGTGACTTCTTTCATGTGCATCACAATCTGATGTATGCTGGCTTACTCAGAGGGAAGGCCCACTGTGTTCCATGGGATTCACTCCCTAGGAACAGTATTTAGGATTGCACAGAAGCTTTTGTTAGTGCAAAATCTGTGTCTGTTAGTTATATAAACATTGGCTATGCTCCTAATGCATGCAGTATTCTAATGAATGGCAGCTACGGTATGTGCTTTAGTATGAGTAAAAAAAAACCCAAAACAAACTAACTGCTGTGTTGGTTTTATTTATGAAAAGAGAGCCCTTTCCTACCTGCAGATGGTTATGCATGTAGTTGATTGCAGACTGTAGTGATTACATAAATGCAGATCTGAACATACAATTAGGTTATCTTGATGAAGGAAAGTTTTGTGAAAAATTCAAACAGTGTTGTAATAATTTGTGATACTATCAAAATTTGTGTGTAATTCTGAAAGCTGCTCGGAATGACAGAAAACTAAATATAATTTTCATATATTATAAATTATGCCCACATTCACTTAAGTAGCACTGGCCAAGGGTTTTTCTAAATCTCTGCCCCATCCTCTGAGCATATTCACTGTTTGATTAATCCTATGAAACTTGCTTTGAAAAAGTGCTCTTAGTCATGGATATATTGCCCTGAAACCAGGTGTGCACAGAAAAGTTGCAACTATGCAAGGATGAAGGGAGAAATACCTGAAATTCTGTTAAAAGCCAAAATTCCTTTCTGAACTGAGCCCTGGCACTGAATGCAGGCTCTGGTTAGGGTCTACCTAAGCAAGACATGACCACATTGAGTTCTGGATGAATAACCATCTAAAGGTGCAGGTACTGCAAGGCAAGGACTAGGAATACACCCTGCTAATTAAGAGATGGCTGAGAAAGTCAATGCAGCATGCATTTTAATACAAACCTACCAAGTTTACACTTCTCAAACAAAAAAAATGAAATGTGGCCATTTTCCAAAATCTGTGTTTTCCTATTTTTTGGGTATAATAAAAACATACAGAATGTGTATATTAGACAAAACAACTTGCAAAAACATGTCTCTTAGGTGAAATTGCATACAAAAATATGTAGGTTAGGAGAAACATGCATGAAAATGAATTGCCATGTTGGCTTTTTTTCTTTCTTTAAGTGCAAACTGATGCAGAAAGAGGCTCTCAGAATGATAACACAATACACAGCTGGATGGAGATAGTATTTTCTTTGTCCTTCCTGCCCAGTCTTTCTCCTCATCTACTTGGGCAAATAATAGAATGATCTGCTTGGACACACAATGGAATGAAGTCAGACATAACATCTTAGTAGTGGTGGATGTGGCTTCAGGTCTCAAATTACAAGAAAGCCAGAGGAGTACTAGTTCATTACCTTTTTCTGTACTGGCCATTTTATCTACTGCCTTTAGGAGACTTTGGTGGCGGCGGCCATGTTTTGGTAAAAGTTCATGTGAATTACATTAAAGGGCACTCAATGTCACAGCTCTCCCCCTCCACCAATAATTCAAGCACTGGGTAGCATGGTAGGATTTTTTGGGGGGCGGGGAGGCGTGCGTTCAAAGCAGTAACAGCTTGTGTGGTAGGGCAGAGGTGCCTACATGACACTTCCTGTGTCCTGGGGGCAAGCAGCGCAGCAGTAAGGTTGGGGCTATGTGGTCACCAGTCTGGTGCTGCAAGCATGCCTGCACATCCCTTGACCTCACCTGCACCCTGCCCTGACCCAGCTCTATCCAGGTACGCTGTGGCAACGCCAATGCTGGGGAGGCAGCTCCTCAGCTCTATCCCACCATCACATGGGCTGTTTGTGGTCCAGAGGCAAATTTCAGGGGGTGGGGATCTGGTTTGAACCAGACAGTGAGGGATGCAAATTGGCAAGTATTGTCTTGGTTGTGAAAACACTCTAATACAGGTGCAACTGGGGTGCAAATATGTACAGTTATTTTTTTGGCAAAGGGTGTTTAAGGAATATAACATAAATCACTGGGTTAAAGCTGACTGAAAGTCCAGAGGTAGCATTGTTATCAATTTACGATGGGGTGGAAGGTTCGCAGGCTATGAAGGGCTTGCCGACAAATTTACTGACAACTGCACAAATTATCATAGCTAAGAAGTGATAGGGGCAAGCAGAATATAAAAATGGAAGAATGGTATAAAGAGATGTGGGATATAGCTATTAATGATAAATTAACAGGTGCCATTAAGTTAAGATGGGGAATATGCAGGGGAAATGATTTTGAGGAGATATGGAAGGTGTTTGTAGAATTTGTACTGTTAAAATGGAAAGGGGTCAAACCATCGCAAGAGGTGTTGAAATTATGGGAGGTTGGATAGTTACAATGGAATGGTCTCAGTGGTGGGGTGCACATTGTTATTCTTCTTTATGATTATTACTTTGTCAAAAGAAAAAGAAAAAGGCTAGAGTAAAATGTGTACAGCAAAAAAGAAAAAGAAAAGAAAAGTGCAACTAGGTGTATTTATCTGTGTTTACTTTTTATGTGCTCTTGTGGGTAGCTATCCAAATGGCAAAACGAGTGTGTGTTTTCTAAATAATAATAATAATAATAATTCTCAAAAACGGTTTTAACTTGTTATCTTACTAAAACCTTAAGTAAAAGTGTGGTTGTCTGGGAGATATCTGGTCCGAGGTGTTATTAATCCCATGCTTACATCCCATACTACTATACCCAGTATAGGGAGTAGATTGGACCAACTAAAATCCAGAGGATTAAAGGGTTGTTTAAATGGAGGCAGCCAGAGATAAATAGTAGCATCAATGCAGTTAACTAGAAAGAGTTGTTGATGTGGTTGGATGGCTTGCCTCGTTCCCTTCTCATGGTGCAAATTACAACCTGTGCTGCCACATACGCCTGGCCCCTTCTTGTAATGTGGCAGAAGATCCCACGCACATCTCTCTAGATGATGTGAAAGATACTTATCGTATTGAATTTTTCAAACATACTCATAAAATGATGAAAAGATTTGAGAGTCAAAATACCAATCAAAGAATAAAGCTGTGGGTAGCAAACAAATATCGGCACATGGTTGGCAGACATTTATCTAAGCAATGCAGTGAAATGAATGCCCTTTTAATAATGTTACATTTTGTTCTTTTCACACGCTCACTTATGACAGGAGCTCAACATGCTCTTCTTTCAAGGTCGCTATAGTCTGAGATGGTTTTGTGTCCTTGTATTCAAAAGCATCCTATTTCTACCACCACCCCTTGACAATTCACCAGAAGTAACTGCTTGGAACAGATTTGTGTATGAATGCACCTAAAATGCTATTTCATCAACCAAGAAATCCATGATTATTTAAATGATTTTGGGAGAGGGATGGAGGGGGGTGGTGTAATTTAATAAAGTATAATAGGGCCCAGATCAGTTCCGTATTGTTTAATAAGGAAACATCAATTGGAAGTTCCATTTCTATCCCTATAATATTTCAACCCATACTAGCATTCTTGTTGGTACAGGATATGTGATGCAATAAATTATATATTTCTTGGCTGAAAGACTGGATCCTATTAGAAGATCAAGAATTACTAGAAGTAGAAGGTTTTAGGAATGTAGGAGGATGGCATTCATATCTATTAGAGGAAAAGAAAGGAAATAGTAAGAATTTTAGAGATCATATATTTAAAAAATCATTATTTAATATTTGGGTGGAGTATAAAAATTTATTGGAGACCAAATTTCCGTGGTGGGCATCGCCAATAGAAATGACATCAATTAACAGCAGGAGTAAGGAAGGAAGATGGCTAACATACAGAGATTTGCTAATGAAAGAGAATGATCAATTTGTATTAAAACCATACCATCTAATTAAATGCCATTGTGATAGCTGGTTGCAATATTATCAAATTCAAAGTCTATTTCGGAAGCACAAGGAACTAGGAATTAGAGAAGAGAAGTCTAAATTACAAGAGTTATTGATTGAGAATTCTAATAAGATATTAGGAAAAATCTATAAATTTTTATTAGAATGGGATTTAAAAGAGGAAGAGGTTAAAAGTGTTTGGATAAAATGGGCACAGGATTTTGGAAGAACAATTTATAGAATCCAGTGGGATAGGTTGTGGAAGGTAAACATGAAATTCACTGCTTGCATGGGAATTAGAGAAAATATGATGAAGCTAGTATACAGGTGGCATTTGACACCAGAAAAACTAGCAAAAATCTATAAAAACAATTCGGATAAATGTTGGAAATGTCAGGAGAAGGTAGGTAGTTATTTCCACTGTTGGTGGAAATGTATTAAGGTTGCTAAATTCTGGAGCGAGGTGTATGACAAAATGAAAAAAATGTTGAAGGTGACGTTTGAGAAAAAGCCAGAAGCCTTCCTTTTAAGCTTGATCCCTGAGAATATCCCGGAAGATGGGAGAAATGTATTTCTATATGCATGTGCAGCGGCGAGGATGTTGATTGCTCAAAATTGGAAAGGGGAGAAGATCCCAACAATTGAGGATTGGCAGATTAAATTAGTAGAATATATGAATTTAGCAAAGATAACAGCAGCAATTAGAAATGTCCCAAAACAAAAAATCAAAAGTGAGTGGAAATATGTGGAGGATTACTTGATTAAAGAAGGTATGAAAACAAAATTGGTGATTTGTCTAGAATGAGACACATAAGGGAATATATAGATGGATAGTATATTATATGACAGATTGATGCATTTGCTGGATGGTGGTATTGTATTGTATGGTGAGGAAAAGTAAGAAATGTTACAACGTAGAGGGAAACGATATACAAATGACGGGGAGTCATTGTTTTTAATTTTTTTTTCATTGTTTTTTCGTTTTTTTGGGGGGGGTATTGGTTATCCTTTTTGTGATTGTGTTTGTATTGTATGATTTGCATTTTCTTTGTTGTATATTTGTGTGTGAATGTATTCTTTTAAAATATTTTGAAATAAAGATATTTAAAAAATTTTTTTTATATATTTCTTATACCCCCCCAGCCCCCAATTCTAGGAAGAACCCATATGACCTTCTTTTCTTCTATGTATTTGTATATCTCCATTGCTCCGTCACTTCAGCCGACAATCTGATTACTGCTGCAGTTGTTATTTATTTTCTTAGCATTCAAGGCACCGTTAACAAAACATCACCATAGCACTGTACCCAGAGAAGGGTACCCTCAGAGAGAGGCCCTCTGAAAGGTAGTTCCTTCCCTGGATGAAGTTTATCTCGTCCATCCCAGAAAACACAACCTCCTAGCAATACAAAGCAGCAGCAGAAAGAAGAGCAATGCCAGAAGGCACTCTAGCAGCCAGCTCAAATACAGCCTGACTGGTAAAACAGCAGGAGAGAACAATTTAAAATTGACCACCAGATAGACTCTGCTCAGCACTTAAGAGATAACGAAGAAGATCTCGAGCAAATATTCCCTTGGAAGACAGTTCACAGTTGTATGTGCTGTGATCAAGAAGTTGCTTTCTGTTTCCAACAGCTTTGAAGACCACACCTCTATGGTATTTGTCCAATTTCTCCCCTTTTTTTGGTTGAGAAAGTGACTCTGTATTAGATTTGCACTGATAAGAGTATATCTCAGTTTTTAATTTAAATGGTACAGAGTACTGAGCCAATGGGACAGAATATTAAGCTTGCATAAAGGTGATGTATTAACTTTTTAATCAAAATCCATCCTCATATTCACCACACCCAAATTATAGAAGATTTAGTGATTTGAATTTCATTTTACTGTTGTTTTTTAAAAAAATCTGAAATTTTAATGATGTATGAATCATTAACATGCAGTATGGAGTGTTAGGTTAACCTGGCTTTTAAAAGCAAGCAGTAAGTTTCAAAGACTAAGAGAGGCTCTCTCTCTCTTCAATTTGAAAGGCTTATAAATAGCAGAGCTTCGCTCCTGTTGGTTCAATCATGAATCTGAAATTGAGCTTCAGTCTCCTGGACTTGTTGATACATATATCAAAGCAGGACTTGGAGGTAAAAGTTTATGGCTGAAGTCAAGCTCTGTTAATTGCTACTCAATGAGCTGAATCCCAAGTACCCTGCAGTCTCCTTTAATATATGGGCAACAGTGATTAATAAATAGCAATCTAGACCTAGAAGCAAATGAAGGGATTTTTTTTTTTAAAAAAAAAGTCAGGTGAAGCATGTGGGGATGCGAGATGATGGGCCTGGTTATACGGAAATGATATGTACATTTGGGTTAATTGGACAACTCTTTGCATGAGACTTTTTTCATTTCCCTGTATTTGGGCCAACCCAAAGCATTGCCATCTATCGCAAGGTGACCAAGGCAATTTATTGGCTAAACCACTGAGCAATACAGAAATTGTGTTACCGTGTGTCAATAGATAGATAGGTACAGTAGCAGTAACTTTTAAACTCAGTTCTCAGTCTCCTTCCTTCTAATGCCCTCCCCACTCACCCACCCCGCAATCTGAGTTTTTCTTTGTGTGTTACTCAAAGTAGAAGTGGCCTACTGACTTGCAGTGAATTTATGAGCACAGTTCAAGTTTTTTTTTGCTATTTCAAAGCCTTACATGGCAGGTAGGTGTGCTTCACCAGGGAGGGCCGGGGATGCCCAAGGAGGTTTTTTTTTATTAGAGCAGAGCCAAAAATAAAAATAAAAACCAGAATGCTTTTTTGCCAGAGAAAATTTCTTAATGTGTTTCTTTTTCTCACTCCCTGGGATGTGGGGGGCAGGGAACCACATTGCAGAGTGTTCTCCATCAGTTTTGTGGTGTTTGGGCCTTTCGTTTTTCATAGGAGGGAACAATGTGTGCATGCTTGTGTGTGTGTGTGTGTGTGTGTGTGTGTGTGTGTGTGTGTGTTTAATAATCATCATATTCTTTCTCTACCCTTTAGACTCCAAAGACCAGCAGCCACTTGCCAAAAAGGAAGCACACACTATAGGTAAGCTTATTAAGAGGGCTTCTTGATCACCAAACCCTGAAATGCAAACCCTTTATTATTTATCTGGTTAGATTAAAACTACAGAATGGATTCTTTTAACCCCCATCCTGGCAGGAGGGAGGTTTCCTGCAGGTCCAGGTTCTTGCAATATCAAGTGGTTATCAATGCTCATTAAGTATCTGCCATTAGCTAAGAAGCTCTTCAGAAGCTCAGACAGGTGAGCCACCTCTTTAGCTTACAACAGAACAGCATGGATGGCTATGACACTTCAGTCAGAGGTGTGTGTGTGTGTGTGTGTGTGTGTGTATCTCTGAGTGAGATGACTGTAACACTTTGCCAAAATCAAATTTGTAGAGAGAGACTATCTAAAACACAGTTTATCCAGACACCCTTCCCCCACCGTTTTTTCCTTTCCAGTTGGATAAAAATTGGTTTGGGAAAGTAACCAGGAGCTTTAAAAGCACAGGAGTCTACCTGTCTAATATGATTTTTGCACAGATTTCCCTTAACTTCCTTAATTTGGAGATAGACAACTAAAAAACGTTTAATTTTGTTGTGAACAGAGGATCTCTGCTTTGAAGATTTCAGCTGGGGACTGTTCCTAGCAACTAATCTTGTTAATTTAACCCCTCAATTAAAAAACAAAAAACATCAGGAGTAAAAAAAAAAGTAGCTTAATGCAAATTCTGTTCAGGTTGGGAAGATGTACACTTTGCCTAAAGGTGGTCAGTTTTCTCCAGGTGTGCTCCAAACCTTAAATTCAGGGCTTCTAAAGATGATTGTGGGTTAAGAAAGTGTCATATGAAAGAAAAGGCAAGCCAGAGGGTTTTAGGCTGCAGTGCTAACCTCACTTACCTTGGAGTAAATCTCACTGAATTCAGTAGGATTTACTTCTGAGTAGGCACGTCAGTTACAACATAGGTACTTATACATGCAGCTGCCGTTGCATGTTATTAAGAAGTTCCTGATTGCGCAGAATGTGGCAGCTCATCTCCTGATATGTGCAAGGAGGAAATATAATTCAGCCCCTGTTTGCTTTCAGTGCTGGTTTTGATCTGTAAAGTCACATATGGGGATAAATTATTATAACACATGAGCCAGTGTGAGCTGCTGAATCATTTTTTCAATTGCCTGCTGTGCCTCCCTCATATTCGTTGGTGGAATTGGTAAGGAGAGCCTGCAGGATCAGGCCAATAGCCCCTCTAGTCCAATGTCTTGTTCTCACAATGGCCACCCTATGGGATGCCTCTGGAAGGCGCACAAGCAGAACCCGAGCACAGGAGCCCTTTATCCTCCTGCAGTTTTCAGCAACTGGTATTCAGAAATATTGCTGTGTCTGACCATGGAGTCAGAATAGTCATCGTGACTAGTAGCCATGGATAGGCCTTATCTTCCATGAATTTGTCCAATCAACCATCTGAGTTGGTGGTCCTCCTCACTACCTCCTGTAGGAGTGCGTTCCATAGTTTAACTTTGTGCTGTGTGAAAAAGTACTTTGCATATTGAATATTCCAACATTTAGCTTCATTGGGTGTCCATAAGTTCTAGGGTTCTGAGAGACAGAAATGCATTTCTCTATCCACTTCTTCCATGCTGTGCAGAGTTTTATAAACTTCTATCATGTCACCTCTTGCTTGTCTTTTCTCTAAACTACAAAGTCTGAAATGCTACAACCTTCTCTGATAGCGAACTTGGATATAGGAGAGCTTCCCCACACCTACCTCATCCCAGTTGTGGTCCTTACATTGTGCAATCACTCTTCCAGACAGATATGACACGTTTTGCACACTTTTAGGAACCCAACATAAAGCAGTCAATCAGGGTGCGTCCCCCCAACACCACCAGCACCAACCCAGCAGCTGGCTCCTTCCTTACCATCATCACTACTACAGGCACAAGCATTTAAAAAAAAAAAACTTATTTGGGCACCAACAAAAGAAGAGGTTCTAAGATGGGCAGCTTGCTACCATCTTTGTTTTTTACACAGTGCCTGTGAGAACCAACGTATCATTGCTATGTCAAGAAGGGGACCCAGAAACATGGTGGGTAAATGAAGAGGATGAAGCCTGTAGCTACCCAGCTCAATCCTTTCTCTTCTCAGCTGCAGGTCATGAAAAGGTTTTAAAGCTCAGGAAAAAAATACACAGAGACATGGGATGCCACTATTAGCCTTTGTAAGTCATTGTGTGGCATTTGGGCCTCAACAACTCAAATGCTGACACCGAGCCTCCAACTAGTCAGTCAGTACTCCAGGACCATTAGAAAAAATTGTTATAGTCTCAGAATTAGAAGTCAAAGATGCATGGACCATCCTTTGGGGAAGGGAAATGCATGCCCCTTTTTGTATTTTAATTTCACTAATATCTGAATATTACTGCATGGAACTAAAGGCAGCTTGTGTTACACAGGGTTCCCATCTCTTGTTTATGCACTGGTTATAACTGTTAATGCATCACATGCCTTCTAAACATGCTGTGGGAATAAAGTATGTGTCCATTTCAATTGCATTTGCCCAGGAGAGTTTTTGAAAGATGCTTTTCCAAGCCTTACAACCCTTAGCCCTTCCCAGCAAGACCACCTTTTTTCATTAAGAATAGCACCTTATAATTAAAATGCCTCCTTTCCTACAAATGATTTCTTCCACATAAAAAACACATCACAACACAACCACTGAGAGAAGAGAGGCAGGGAGAAATATCTCAGGTTACCGCAGCCACTCTTTATTCTCCTCCCAAGGACTGATTTGCTGCAGACAGGCTTCACTGAGCATATTAAATTCTTCTCTTGTAATTAGAACATTAATATTCCCACTCTTTCTCTGGCTTCCCACTAACACTGGTTTTAATTCTTCCCCTCCAGTCACTTGGCCAAAAAAAGAAAACACCAAGATGAAAATCTGTATTCAAAGCAAATCACAGTATATAGGACTATGGCCTAGATCATACCTGGCATGTGTGTGTGTGTGTGTGTGTGTGTGTGTGTGTGTGTGTTTAACACAATCTCCACAGAAAAAGGAATAAGTATGCTGTGTACAAAAAAAGGAAAATGATGAGCAGACCACTTTGCTGCTGCTACAGGATGTGTTTGGAAACGGCTGCGTGTTGTGGGTTTCAAACATCTGTAAATTGTGGGAACATATGAGGTGTGACTAGATATGGCATGGAACTGGATACCCATGCTTAGGATCTCATGCACCTGTAATACATATAGATATAGTTCTATAGACATATATATATATATATATATATATAGAGAGAGAGAGAGAGAGAGAGAGAGAGAGAGACTGACTCTCTCTCTCTCTCTATATATATAGATGGTGACAGCAGTGACGAAATTAGAAGACGCCTGCTTCTTGGGAGAAAAGCAATGACAAACCTAGACAGCATCTTAAAAAGCAAAGACATCACCTTGCCGACAAAGGTCCGTATAGTTAAAGCCATGGTTTTCCCAGTAGTAATGTACGGAAGTGAGAGCTGGACCATAAAGAAGGCTGATCGCCGAAGAATTGATGCTTTTGAATTATGGTGCTGGAGGAGACTCTTGAGAGTCCCATGGACTGCAAGAAGATCAAACCTATCCATTCTTAAAGAAATCAGCCCTGAGTGCTCACTAGAAGGACAGATCCTGAAGTTGAGGCTCCAGTACTTTGGGCACCTCATGAGAAGAGAAGACTCCCTAGAAAAGACCCTGATGTTGGGAAAGATGGAGGGCACAAGGAGAAGGGGACGACAGAGGATGAGATGGTTGGACAGTGTTCTCGAAGCTACTAACATGAGTTTGGCCAAACTGCGAGAGGCAGTGAAGGATAGGCGCGCCTGGTGTGCTCTGGTCCATGGGGTCACGAAGAGTCGGACACGACTGAACGACTGAACAACAAAAATATATAGACACAGACATAGACACTTAGGGCAACCATGTATTTGGAGTGGGGGCGAGTTGGACTGGAACTTTGGTGCTGAGGATGTGGGTAATTATTTCCCAGTGTTCTACCTTCCTTGTTAAAATTGCTTTTTCATCAAACCTGTTAGTTGCCTATGAAGCAAATATCAGATTTTAATAAGGGAGAGAGTGTGTGTGTGTGTGAGTGTGAGTGAGAGAGAGAGAGAGAGAGAAGAAGAAGAAGAAGAAAAAGAAGAAGAAGAAGAAGAAGAGTTTGGATTTGATATCCCGCTTTTCACTACCCAAAGGAGTCTCAAGGCGGCTAACATTCTCCTTTCCCTTCCTCTCCCACAACAAACACTCTGTGAGGTGAGTGGGGCTGAGAGACTTCAGAGAAGTGTGACTAGCCCAAGGTCACCCAGCAGCTGCATGTGGAGGAGTGGAGACGCGAACCCGGTTCCCCAGATAACAAGTCTACTGCTCTTAACCACTACACCAAACTGGCTGGAGAGAGAGAGAGAGAGAGAGAGAGAGAGAGAGAGGATTTGGGGTGGGGTGGGGGAGAATTGGTTCCTCCTGTCTCAGAAGCATATGCCTAATCAGATTTGGGCCCTCCATGATCTGGATCATCATCATTTTCTTAATTGTCAGAGATAAATGAACTAGATCTGCCACATCATGTCTATTGTGGCTCATAGACACTAGTACAATGTTCAGCTATGATGGAATTCATGTCTGCATGGGAAACATGCTATGTATGAAATAGACCTAGTTATGTAACCTGCCCTAGATTTTGTACACATTCAATATTCAAACAATATATATGGACAAATGTCACTATCTTTTGGACTCGGCTGGTATTTAGCTGTTCAAGCCCTTCAGTGGAACACTATTCTATTCTGAACTTGCAAGGATTTTGAAGCACAAGTGTGGGAAAAATTTCTGCCTCTTCTAAATAAAATAAAAATTAAAAAGGCAATACTGAGTAGGTGGAGAGTGTTGCTTAGCAACACTGATACTGCAAACTGGAACAGCTTAGGTTCATCACATTAAATGAGGAAGTCATGACTGAGGACTGATTCGTATCAGCGCATAGGTATACCTCACAAATTTTCTAAACATGTTATGAGAGTCTCAGGATTTGAGCAGGGTGCAGGACGAGGCAATCATGTGACTTGAACATCACCAGTGGACACATTTCACCATGACAAAAGAGTTGTGTGAATTGGTCTACTCTTTGGCAACGTAGCGTGCGGCTGAATGTGGTTTGTGTACGCTTGGGAGTCCTGTTATCTGGTGAACTCTGTTTTGCACCAACAAGATGGTATTTAATGCAATACCGATGCAGATGGGTGGGTGAAGGTTCAATCTCATGTATTTTGCTCATTAAAATCAGAATTCTGCTTTTGAGGCCTGAAAACACTTTCATGGCAAGCCTGCTTATGACAAAGCAGGCAAGGTAGTCACACCCAGAATCCACTTATATAAAAATACATAGTCCGGACCGTTTTGACATCAGTGCACCTTCACCATTAAGAGAAAACCAAAGATAATAGAGATTGGAAGAGCACAAAGAGGGAATTGGTTATGTTCATAAGCCATTGCAGTTTAAATAAATGTAACACAGTTCAAGGTCCAACAGGAAATCAGATTCACTCTCCTCCTGCAAAAATGCAGATACAGAGCAACTCTCTGGCTATAACTAAATACGTGCACTCTTTGAGATACCAGTTCAAGAACGTTTTTGCCGATAACTGACCTACGCTGCAATGGCCCAAATCAAAAATCTACAAGTACCCTCATCAGCTCACCCTTTGCAAGTATATGCTTTAACCTGGACAGGGAAACATCAGAGAGATCCTCTGCCTGCCTCCATATTTGGGGAATGTGGTGCAACACCAAGTCACTTGGAAAGCAAGGCCTTGCAGCATTCGAAGTGTCTCTGAGGCTCAGTGCAACAGGGCTAGCACCAGCCCCCTCTCCACTTCAGAGCTGGGGAACAGGGCAAAAACCTAGACACTCTGGTTTTTGAACACAGTGTTGAAACCAAGCAACCCCTCTCTGTGCTGGGTATGTGTGTGGAAAGCTCACGACAAGTGTCCATTTTTGCTGGCTGCAAAGGCTGGTCAAAACCTGTGGGCTCAATGATAACATGTGGCCTAATGACTAATACGTTCGGGCCTGACATGGGAGGCTTGGGTTCAAATCTTGCTCTGGGATGCATGCCAGGATCTCACAGCATGACTGTACAACAAGGGGTGGCTTGGATCATAGTATTGAACTCAGAACTTCCCAGACCCTGCCCTTCTCCATGTTTATGCAGCCTGTTGTGCCACAAGGGGAAAATACAGGATGTAGAGTTCCTACCTGGACCCCAGGCGAAGGAGATGGGAGAGGAATAACGTCTGATACTGTTGGAATTCATAGGAGGAGGTGGGCTGCCAGTTCACAGTCCTTTCAATCTTCTGGCTCAGAGAAAGGAAGTAGGTGGTCTCCCCCTTTGCCTCCTTCCCCTTTTAACAGGAAGAAGGTTTTGTTTTTGTGACCTGGAAGTCCTACTTTTCCCCCTTCCTCCCCACCAGCCCTCATTAGGGTTGCTGCCACCTGCCTCCAATTAGGCACCAGAGATAGAAACCAGCACAGCTGCTCTGGGGGAGATTAGGGGCCAGAGGCTGAGGCATCTACAACATGGAGAACATTTTCCCTCCAGCAGAGCAGGTAGGAACCAAACGATGGAAACAAACTTTTAAATGTGTGGCTTAACAAAAGTTAAGGCTTTTGTATAATTTTGAGTGGCCACCTCATTTTTAACCATAGCCAATCACAATAGCATTTGTTAAAAGCGACTGTTTAGGCAGTGACTGTTTGAGTATTCATTTTTATTATATACATTTCTTAGGAACTCAAATAAGGACACCGGGGTGTGGGGGCTGCTGTTGTATTTATCTATAGTGTGAGGGCAATTCCAAACATATACTTAGAGTATTTTAAATAAAACTATTGTCCTTATGCAGCAGTTGGGAAAAGGTTAACTCGTTAAGCATTTATTTGTATACATATTTCTGCATAACCACCTCTTATATGTCACTTCTGTACAAGCTTGTATACTTCCGTATATCACATCATTTCTATATGATGTGGGAGAAAACAGGAAAGGAGGACTCCTTCCTGAGGGGGTTGGTGGAGATAAACCAGGTCTGTTTGCTGGGTAGTATGGTCTATCTTACAGCATTTCAGGCATCTGTGGATTATCAACAGCCTCTGTGGTCAGTAAATTGTATTGCAGAGAGTGTCTAACTCAAGGCATTTTTATTTATTTTAATGAATAGATAACCCTTCAAGAGTAGAAGTGTTTTCCCACCCTCCTTTATATAATACATTTCTTTATATAATATATAAAGAAGCTTGTGGTACACGTCTTTATTCCATTTTACAGTGTTCCATTTTACAGTTGAAGGAAGCTGAACAATTGTTGCCAGGGACAGCAAGTTCTGCAACCGCTGTGTTAGTAGTGTGTGTTTTTTAACACCTTGGCTCAGATGGTTTCCATTTTACTTTGCCTATAAACGGAAAGCTTAAGCAGAAGATTGGTCACACAAGGAGAGATTCCTTATCTAGTATTAATATTGTACCCAAACCTTGCTGTTGAGATGAACAAGCAAGTGCCCCAGCTGCCATTCAGCTGGCAGGGCACCTCTGGAAAATGCTGCCGCCCTGCTTTCTTCAGGGCCTAATGTATCAAAAACTTCATTCTACCACCCTATTGAGTGGCTTTGAGTGCCCTGAAAAGAAAGGGAATCTGGACAAGAAGCACTGTAAACTCACAATGCTGCATGACAAACTAAAGATGGTTTTAAAACTGATTCCCCTTTTCACCTGGAGTAGCACAGAATTGCACAAAACATCCTAGGGAACCTGATGTGGAAAATAGCTTAATAAAAGAAGCTTTCTGCAGTTGAGTAATACAATGCATTGCAGCCAGTTCACAATAAAACACAGATTTTTAGGAGCTCTAGCCAGGTGGATGCATGCTCTGCAGTAAATGTCACCCCGTCCCCTTATGCTTTATCTTATCTCTCTCTTCTCATATGGGACACAAAAGACAAATATGGGACCCCAGTATTGGACAACTTCATATTAGATGCTAGACAAAACTGGCCAAACTACTCTTGAACGTTGCTGGATTGGAGGTAACTTTTAGCCAGAATGTGTGTGATATTAAGGGAGCTTTACAGCACATCTAGACAAATTAAACAGCAGGGAATGGTTGTATTGCTTCAGCTTTTCTGTCAGATAACGTCTAGTACCCTCTCCCAGTTCAGAAGTTTGTTGGATGCTTCAGCGTAGTCCGGTTTTCCAAAGGCCCATTTGCCAGATCGGAATGACACACTGTGCAGTACATGGCAGAGATTTTGAAAGGGGATGGAGGAAAAGCACCTTCTAATTCCTGGGGTGCATTTTGTGCTCCCCTCCCTCCTTGCTTTGTGTACAGTGTGGGCAGCTGCCTTCTAGATATGGTACTGGGCCCCTGGGTGGCCAGAATCACCTTCACAAACAGTCTTGTGCTGTTGAATGCCTGAAGCAATGTCCTTGCAGCGCCAGTTTGCTTTGAAGCCTTGCTAATAAAGTCAGTATGACATCCCCCAAAACCAATACTTGGCAAAGTTACTGCTTCACATGTAACTTCCGCTCTTAAAAACCATGTCAGAAGCTGGCTATAGAAACGTATTTTCTTAATATGTATGAATGATTTGCAAAAAGCTTATTGGTGTTTCCTGGGTGCAGACGTCTGATTGCTGTCTGATTCATGTATGTCTGTGTCTGCGTTCCATTTGCAAAGCTGCATAAAGTTATAGGTAGGAGTGTCTTTTAGGGAGCCCACAAGAAAGAATACGGAGATGGCATGCTGGGCCACCTTTAATTAAAGCTAGGCAAATATAGACCTGGTTTGCACACAATCATAAGCCAGACCATGACTTAGCATGAACATGCAGATTCCTGGAGACGAGATTGCGACCACTGTTCTAGGAAGCTTGATTTGTGGTTTGTTTTGCTCCAGACACACCACAATCTGTAACCAAGGTCTATCTTGGTTTATGGCTTGTGATTTGCCTTGAACAGACAAACGATGGAGCTCGGGTTTCGATGATCTGTGAAGCCAAGCTATGATGTTGTCTTAGGAAATAAGGCACCAGGAGGAACATGGGAGGTGCCACAGTGGCTGTGCTCTCCTCTCTGGGAACCCACCAGCACGCTCGCCAATTCCTGCCAAGCTATGGTTTGTGAACTAAACCATAGAATATTATTCAGTTTTAAAATGGCTCCTTCCCACACTATTTTCTAGTTAGAGATTTGGTTTATGGAATAAAGAGATCTCCTGTTGTTGCATGTTCCTAGATAGGACCAAGGAGTGGCAAGGAGAAAGAAGCCCCCCCTCCTCCCGCATGGAGTCAGTTAAGTGTTTTAACTGCAAAACAGCTGCCACAATTCATCTGATAGAAGATGAAACAGTTTAATATTCTCTGGGCTGACTGGCAGTCCTTGCTCCTCTGTGATTCTGCGTGAGTCACTATTGTGGGTGCGCCTCCACTGAAGGTAGTTAATTCTGCTGTCTCTCTGCATTGGAAGTGATGGAGTGATCCAGCCTGATGCAGAGATGCGGCAAAATTACCAGCCCTCAGCAAACAATGATTGGAAGGAGGAAAGGCAGAGCAGTGAATTATAAAGAGATGAGAGAGGCAGTGGACAACCTCCTCTGTAGGCTTTTTTATTATTGGTTTGTTTGTTTTTTTAGGGGGGAATCCAACAAAATAGACTTCTTCATTTTCAAAACTAATTTATTTTCCACACCACACTAGCAGTTCTCTGAAGCTCACAGCACAAAGTTTTGGAAATCCATAGTTTTGCTCTGTGTTCAGGCTTAGATGTATCTATAGCTGCATCCGTTTTCAATCAATTAAATGTTATGGTTTACCCTGTGAATTGTAGTTTGGGGAAGGAGCTGAGGCTTTTCTTTGTTGCCTCTGGAAGATCTGATGATCCCTGCTATGATGATTGACTCCTCACTCTCTGCAGTACTGTTGCATGCATTGTAATTGGAATCTATCTAAATGTTGATAAGTTATTTGGTTACATAGCAGGTGGTTTATTGGCAGTAACAAGGCCTGATGAGGTTGCCTCTCTTGCCTGCTATTCATTCTGCCCAGTGGCAGAAGCAGATGACAGTGGGATTTCAAAACCGAGGACATCTCCTCTTTCAAACAGCCCTTTATTTTGACTCGGCACATCCTATTGAGATTAAAAATGGGTGTGTGTTCCTCATTTGTGTTACATTCTGGCATGTGACTTTGAAACACAGGTCATTCAGACTGTGATGGCATTTCTGTCTGGCTTTCTCGTGCCAGTCCTAGAGAAGGCTCCTATGCATGTAAGAGCCATACAAAAGAAGGAATATTACCAAGTCCTATCTCCCTTGTTGCCACTCCCTGCCCCTCAGTTTTAAATGGTATAGGAGTCCTTCTTGCAATCTGGATCAAGCAACCCCAGTTTCTGTTCTTTGGATATGTTGGCATGTACAAAGTACAGTGAGCCTCAGTTCTCACTAGAGGTCACTGTCAAGGGAAAGAAACCATCAAATTTTAGTTTTCCACTGGTTTTGTTTTAGCTCCCCTGGCATTATGCATTGGATGTAGGCAAGGCATCCCAAACCTGGTACCCTCCAGGGGGTTTGGACTACAATTCTCATCAGTCCCAACCAAAAAGTCCAAAACATATATACGGAGAACCCCAGATTCCGGAAAATTAATGTAGGTAATACATTAATACACCTCTTCCAAGCAATTTTTAGAATAATGCCATCATACAAGAATCACACCTAAACTAACAATCATATTTTTGTCACCAATTCTGCATACACGAGTAAGATATGTGCATAGGGATATCACTGGTAGAAGTAAAAGAGAAATGTCTGCTCCTTGTAATTTGCTCAAAATGAAGGTTGTTTTATAATTCCATCTTACAAACTTATTTCTCCCTCACGCACTTTTATTATGACTTTCTTTGTACGTTCCATGTGAGCAATTTTCTGCATTTCACATCAGCCACTGATCATCCTAGGTAGGAAATGCTGCTTGTTATTCATTCAACTGACAGAAAGCACTTCTTTGCCTCCCATGAGCTGCAGAATGCTATAATGAACCATTCTATGGTTCCAAGGAAGAAGGGGTTGCTCCTGTGTTAAGGGCAGATTTCAAATTGTACATAAATAGGAGCAGGGGGAGTGCTGGAACCCCCAGCACAAATGGCTGAGCCACACTAACAGAGGGAAGATCTGTCTACAGGTAAAAGCTGGGAACAATTAAGTGACATGCCGCATTGCTCTTATCCGCTAAAGTAAAATTCTAACTTGGATTTCTCTGAGAAAGTGACATGTCTGAGAGAACAAAACACCTTGCTTTCATCCTAATGCTATCCTGCGCTCATCATTTAACACCCACCCAGTGATTGTCTGTTTTGTTGCAAAAAGCAGCTTTGTATTGTGCATTAAAACTATTATGCCTTTGTAGACTTGTGCTAGAACTCTCCCTTGCATATTTCAATTCCTGTTATAAATATATTAAAAGTTATATCATCTGCCAGCAAAGTTTTAAGATACCAAGGTATCTGAAGAAGTGTGCATGCACACGAAAGCTCATACCAAGAACAAACTCAGTTGGTCTCTAAGGTGCTACTGGAAAGAATTTTCTATTTTGTTAAGATACCACAAAGACTTAATACTGTATATACTTTCATAACAGACCTGGGGGAGGGGTGGGATTCGTGGCAATTTTTAGAGTGCAATTCTATACCTACTTAACCTGGGAAAAAGTCCCCCTGAACTCAATGGGAGTATCTGAGAGTAAGGCTGCATTCAGACAACAGTTTATTTCATTTCCCTAATGTCCACAGTTTATTTGAGCTTTCTCTCAATGTAAAAGCCACTTCCGAAAATCTAGCACAATATGGTTTAGCACTAGTTTTTGTGTTAATTGTTATAAAAGTACTCATTTTTTCTTAATTAATTGTGCTTTGTTGTTGTTGTGCTCATGCAAGTTTAGATTGTCCCTCCTATTTTATTGTTATAAACAATGAATGGAGGACATGATCTGGCTGGGAGCCTGGGTCTGGAGCTCCCCAGCACACCACAGGCCATTTTGACTGGTAGGAGAACCACCCACCTCTCGGTCAACTTACACCACAATAAAGTCAGGTGACCAAACAGTATCTCCCTCCCCCACTGCCTTGACTCCCTTAGAAAAATGGTATTATGTTGGCCACTTTCTAATACTCCAGTATCTTTGGGACCAGTTACATATTTTTGTTAGATCAACAATTTCACATTTCAGTTCTTTGAGAACTCTCATGGTGGATGCCATCCAAGGTTGGTGATTTCTCATATGTTATTCTGTCTATTAGGCCTAGGACTTTGTATCTCATCACCACTCTGTGCCTCAGTTCCTCAGGCTCCCCTGCTGCAAACATTCATTCAAGCTCTGGGAATCTGCCCTATATCCTCTGCTGTTGAAGACAAATGCAAACAATTCATTCAGCTTCTGTGTAGTCTCCTTTTCCTCCTTGAGCACACCTTGCCACTCATCTACAAAACCAGGCTGTGGGCTGCTTTTTGTTTCTATAAAGGGCTGTTACGGGGAATCAAAGGTAGATTCTCCCTGAACCTTCCTAATTGGTGAAAAATAAAGTTGCATAGAAAAGAAGACTATAAAGCTATGTGTATGTATCTGCTCCCTCCCCCCCCCCCCCTTTAACTAAAACTGAATTCAATTGCAAATACAGGGAATAGGCAAGGATCCCCCGGCTATAGGAGGTAGGGATAGGAAGTTCCTAGTGAGGTATCATGAAGAAGGGAAATAACTCTGTTTCTTTATGGGGTGAGTTATGTAGAACAAAAGGAGAGCGATCTAAAGCCCTTGCTTGGCACAGTCATAATCGCATTGAAACTTTAGAAGTTAAGGTGCTTAGGAGCAGAATTAAAATGACAGCAAGGCGGAGCACTTTGGTAACACCATACTATAAGTAAGAGCTTTTAACTGGCAACACAGAGACATATTCAGATTGTCAGTTGCTAAGATACTGATACATGGTGTTAGCTCTGTTGGATTCATCCCAGATGGTTACCTGAGCAATAGTTTGTAATTTAATTAATTACTGTCCAGTCTGCTGCTATCTTTTATTTTATTAAGTTAGGCAACTGCTCTTTTTTTAAAGCTCAGCTAACTTTCTAGAGTAATAGGGAGTTATTTAACTCAATTTGAATCCATTTACAATGAGTATCACATTCATTTTTCATCAACAAAGAACTACCAAAGTTGAGTGGCCGCTTTTTCTTTTTTTCTTTTTCAAAAAGAGATATTTCCTCAGTGCTGTGTCTGTGTCTCAGCTAATTGGACACCTAGCTTTGCCAAGCCTTCTAGTAGATTTAGACCTCCTCTAAAGGAAGCCTTTAAATTACTTACGTCCTATGCCAGGAAGGTACATGAGAATCATTTGATTTCCCATTTATACACACACACACACACACACACAGAGAGAGAGAGAGAGAGAGAGAGAGAGAGAGAGAATGAATATGTTTGAATCACACATTATAATCATACTTGTTGTTGGTACAATTGTCCAGCCATTGCTGTTGTTGGGAAAGGACCATAGGTCAGTAGTAAAGGACACATTCTGCATGCAAACTGTACCAAGTGCAATTCAAGCTCAGGCAGGGCTGGAAGACTCCTTCCTGAAAACGGCTGCCCATCAGTGTAGACCAGGGTAGCCAACATAGTGCCCTCCATATGCTGTTGGACTACAATTCCCATCAGCCCCTATCAGCATGGTCAGTGGTCAGAGACTATGGTAGTCTACAACATCCAGAGGGCAGCACCACATTGGCTACCCCTGGTGTGGTGCATGTGTATTCTGTACTCAAGAAAGCTAAGGCCCTGTGCACAATGCAACCTGCAAGTAAATTCTCTTGAACCCAGAGAAGATTACTGAGTAGGATTGCGTGGTTAGGGTAAGAAGCTGACCTGCAGTTCTGTGTTTTCCCAGAATGTCTGGAAAAGGCATATCTGCCTTCATTCCGCGTCTGTTCACATGTGGTGCCTTGCCTTCAGCCTACACTGATGATTTGATCAATTCGTTAATTAATTAATACAGCTGTGGAGATTGCCAGTTTGCTGTTTCTATGTTTTCTGTATAATCGGATTGAGTGGAGTTGAGTGATTTTCTTTTCTTTTTCAAATAAATTGTAGAATTGAAGAATAGAGCTGAAGAAATCCGAAGGTCATTAAATGCAGTTTACTGATGTAAGGCAGAGGATGATCATCTCGCTATTGCTGCTGCACTCCCAAGGCCACCCAGCGCAATCGAGGCCGCAGTCTTCCACGCAGAGAGAATGGACATGCTGCAAGAAAGGTACCCGTGGAGCTAATAGTTTCAGGTGACTCATGCGAGAGATGCAAGTCACATTCAACAAGAGGGGGAAAGAAGGGTGGTGGCAGGCATACCTGTGCAGAAAACCAGGGGAGAACTTGACCTCCAGGATGTTGTTAAATTGCTGATCATTCAAATTACAAGAATGAAATGTCTGTTCCTGTTCTCGTTAGAGCTCCAGAGCCATAAATAAGTCAGACTCTTAAGTGACTTGGTGCTTGTTGAGGGCCATTTCGAGAATGCACCACAGGAAGAAGGAGTGATTATAAATAGTGCAACAGAGCAGCGCAGGGAGACATCACTTTTCAAAAGATGCATTAGGGTATATTTATTCACAGAACAGAGGGATGATGCTAAACTATGAATATGTTCTAAAGATAATTCACTTCTTTATTAATGACCCTTTGGAGTGATAATTCTCCTTTCTGTCTGGCTTGCAGGATATGGTGTGTTGATCTATTCTGGTTCAATAAAGAGGCTTCGTTTGTGTTTAACGCAGGCAGCCTTGAGATGAAATGAATGCTCTGCTGCTGAAATTTAATGTTGAGTGTGCCTTGGAGCTACCTGCAAATTTTCCTTTTGTAAAGTGGTCACTGTATACTGTTGGCTCTGAAGTTCAGAGCCTGCCTGCCTAAATGAAGTGCAACATACAACACGCCTTTTCGCTTTCCCTGTCTCGCATATCTTTATATTTTGCTCCTTTCTGCTGCAATAGCAAGCCATTTTGATGCTTTTCTGGGGGTGTTAATGAGACGGGGAGTGGGGTATCACTTATGTGCATTACGTTTAAGTGCAGTGCTTTGCCATCTTGCTCCCATGAGTCCCAGCAGCAACAGTCTGTGGAAGGTTGTTTCACTACTAAAAGCCTGCAGTCAAAGAAATGGGTTGCTTAGTTGCAAATCCATACATGAAATTCAGGCAAACCCCCCCCCCCCCGCCTTCTCACTATGCAGTCCTTCTTGGGCTATGCTATCTTTTTAGAGATGTCAGGTCACAATGCTTATTAACTGGTGAAGCCATAACTGGTACAATTCCCGTATTGTGGGCCTGGATTCAGCGCCTTGCAACCATATTTGAGTTCTGTGTTGTTGTTTTCTTGGTTCCATAGCTCATTTCCCCCCTCAAGTTCCTCCTTGCAGGTTGCTGCTTTTAGCTTCTTTGCCTTTTGTCTCAAACTCTCTAGCATAGCTATTTCCTCTTAGATCCTCCAGCTATTAAGCACTATGAGGTCTTTGCAGAGTTCCTTCTGTGGTATATCACTCCCTGCCCAAACTCTCTCCTGTCCTTTTCCTCAGACGTGTACATTCGGTTTGAACTGATAGAATTATAGATAGTGCACCTCCATTTGGTATCTCTAATTCCCACCTTTCATTTTGCAACACTTTCCCTGTTATATTCTGTTGCGCCTGGGCCTGCAATGTGTCATGCATAATAAAGACAATTGGATGCGATTTTCAGTTTGATACAATGGGAATCTCAAGGTCTCTTTTGGTAACAGCTTTATGCAGAAACTAGCAAAATGCCCACCATTATGATAAATACAGTGGGAAATAGTGGTCAGGTTAAGGACTGATTCTCCTTGGTTATCACCCTTTTCCTCACCCCTGCATTGATCAGACATGGATTTGGGAGTCCATGTGTCAGGGAACTGTCCCCGGCGCAGCGCAAGGTGGTGGAAGGGCTCTCGGGATGCTACAGAGAGCCCCAGCCCCACCTGACCAGCAGCACCTCCTCTGGCAGCGGAGGGAGCAGCGAGGCTTCCAGCAGGGAGGGACATGGGTTTCAGGGGATGGAGGGTTCGAGGCTCTGAAGATGCTGTAGAGAGCCTGCACTCCCCTAGCCCAAGGGGCGATGAAGGAAGCATGCAATTTCCGTCACCCCAAAGGCATCGAGGGGTAAAACGAAAGGATGGAAGGCGGGGTTTTCGTATACTCTTTCGTTGGGGCCATTCCCGGATTCTGCCGACGTTTGATACAGACATTAACTTGTTAGCTCTGCACTGTATATAGTAGGCTATGCACAATAAAACTACTAAAGGAAAAGTCTGAGTTTTGCTTGGTTACTCATGAGCAACTAACTGAGGACCTTGCACCATGTTTTCCAGGGGAGCCCTTAATTCCAATTTGAGTTGTTTGAGGCCTGTATTTTTCAGGCTACTGAAAGGGTGTCTTGAAAAATTTGTGTTTACATTTATTATACACCCACTTAGCTCTGTAGGTCAACAAATCTGACGAAAGGTGGTTATTCATCTAGTGACTTCAGGATTGTACTTTCACTGTTTTTCATTTATTTCTATCGCTTCTTGATATTGTGGGAGATTTTAATTATTTTAATGCAAGGCAATGAAAACTTGCAGATAGAAGGCTTTTAAAAATAAATAAATCACAATCGTCAGGTCACACACATTTTGACATTTTATAACCTGACCAGTCAAAATGACTTCAAATCCTCTGACTACTCATTTGAGTTGGTGAAAAAAACCTATTAACAGCCCACCTCCACTGCTAACATAGCAAGTTTGCTTTTTCTCATGTGTATTGTGTTTGCATATTATATTGTTGTGGATCAGCTTCCTCTGCTGTTTTGTTTTGAAAGAACTTAATCAAAAGCCATTGGCAAGATCACTTCACTCTGGCCAGTATTTTGCTTTATTTATTTTGGTAAATACATTGCAGATTATTTTTTCCTCATTAAACTTAGATGAATGCGAGACTTCCATTCCCTTAATAGCTTCTTCTTCTTCATCATTATTATTTTTAAAAAGTTTGCTGAAATTAGGATTACAAATTGCATTTTTATCCCACCCTTCCTCCAAGAAACTCAGGGCAGCATGCATAGGTTTTGTCCCGTATTTTATCTGTACAACAGCCCTGTAAGGCAAGCTAGTCTATGAGAGTAGCAGGGGCTAAAGTCACTGACTGAGTGAACTTTATGTCTGAGGATATGAGCATGTGTCTCCCCTGTCGTCATATGACTCACTAATACATTGACTTTGAAACCAGAGCGTTGGCCTGTTGGCTGGGCAGATGACATGGACAAGGTTGGCAGAGTCAGGAGAAAGCATTGCAAGGAAGGCAAGTCTGGAGCTTATTGGCTTTTGAGATTCCAGAGCACCAGTTTATGTTGTTGGATCAGTAAACCATTGGTTTGCTGGTTTCCTATAGTAAACACCCTTCCTATTTAATTCTGCTTGGGAACATAAGTTGAAAAAGTGGCGGTGTTCGTCTGCTCTCATTTATTTGGCTCCCTTGGAGAACATTTGTGTCTCCATAAGTACTGCATGAACCGTCTAATTTGAATCTATTTGAAAATAGCAAATTGAGGTGGAAGGTCCCTTTCTGAGAAGATTTAAGCCACAGTTTTTCACTGGACTTGTTTTCATTATATTACATCTGCAAATCTTCCTAAGAGTCCCGCAAAGGTCCTAGTACACATGATTGAATGTGTCCTTATTCCACACCAAACAAATTGAAGTTATTTCAATAGTCTGAAGATTAGATAACATTTTCAAAGGTCATTCTCAGCATTGCAATAGATGGCAATGCTTTTCTCCCTCCCTCCCTCCCTCCTTTCTTACTTTGTGAGTTTAGGGGCATGCTAATTAAGGTATGTACCTTTGTGTTCCTAAATAAAGTCCTGCAAGCAGTAAATCTTTCTATAAATGTGTTCACCTTATTTTTACAGGAGGCAAGTTGAGTTTTGCTTCTTTGATAAAGCAAGAAGGGAGGTGGGCCTATAATGGCCTGTGCTTGTAGACTGGGTCGAGAGCTGAAGAGTGAAGGCAGTGTCAAAATCCATGGAAAGTTAATAGCTTTCACAAGCATGCAAGCATGTGTAACTTTCTCTGCATAATAGAAAACAAGAGCATAAGTAGTTTAAGGGCTTATCCACACTTAGCTTTTTTGCCCTGCTCTTTCTGGGCATAGGAACCACTCCTTAGCTCACGCTAGGCAGTTTCCAAATCCCTGGGTGCATTTATACTGTTATACACATGCCACTTCCCCAGCAGTGCTAAGCTGGATGTGGTTCCCTAATGACAGAATTAGATGTTGGCTCAAAAGGTGAATGTAGGTGGAGGAATACTACTTAACACCTTCCTACCTACAGCATATCCATTGCCCCAAGAAGGGCAGCATCCTAAGATGGCTTCGTATTCTGACAGCTCTTGCCCTGCCTGCTACTCTGTCCCATCAAACTGCAACTTCTCTTGGGTTCCTTTTCACAGATGCTCACAGACCTAGCCTGCATCTTCCTAAACTGGGGTGGAGAGTGGGGAGGAATGCCACCTACCCTGATGGATTTCATAGCCCATTCAATTTCCCCAACAAAAGACGGGTCTGACAACTTGGCGGTGCACCCTTTTGTTCAAACTCCAAACAGTGATCCATCGTTGTTTCAACACAGGCCCACAACAATGCAGTATCTTCCTTCCGCAGCTATAAAAAGAGATTCTGGTTCACCTGTATGATGTACTTTGAAGGCCAGGGTCCAGCCCTAGATCAAGCAAAAGTGCCTCTGAGTGTGTACAAAGTGCATTTCCCTCCTCAACATTAGTTTATTTCCATCCACCTGGAATTAGGAAACTGGAACTGAAGTTCCAATAAGCTTGAATCTTGGCAGTTTCTCCACTGCTAAATATCCTCAGCCTCACTCACTTCCCTGGCCTCAGTAGCTAAAATTAGGAGGGCAGAATTCCCAGTTCATAGAGTATGAGTCCCTGACAGGTTTGAGGCCTGGCATCTGTTTCTATAAAAGAAGTGTAGTCATTGGTCAATGGTCATTGGTCATTGTAGTGTAGTCATTGGTCCAAACAAATGGGAAGTTGAGAGAGAATCCCTGGGTGAGACTTACTGATATCCATAGTGAATGTTCACAGTGTATTTATTTATGTTGTTGCTTATTCCACCCTCAGTCTAATCAGAGCTCAGATATGAAAGAATAAAGCACCTGAGCTTTAAAAATAAATTACTGCAAGCCAAGCACTTTAAAAGATAGAAAATCCCATGCAGCATCAATCACTAGAATTGGTTACTACAGCATTCCTTTGGACCACAAGGAATTGCTTGTACGGTTTCTCTTAAGCAGGTGAAATTTCAGGCTCATGCCGAATTAAACTCCTTAATTGGAAACAGACCATTTTCATTAGCTTTATGAAGGTTGATCAAGGGATCCATTATAGAATAAATTACTTCTGTCCCCTCTGAATATCAAATTTAAACATTTCGCTTTCACCTTCAAATACCTGCACTTTGGTCGTAAGCTTGTACCTAAAACCCAAATCATTTCCTTTGGTATGCTTTGTTGGCTGGGAAAACCCAGCCAGATGGGCGGGGTATAAATTATTTGTTTGTTTGTTCAAAAAATGTCTCCTCCCAGAAATAACACACTATTTCACCACAAAATAAAATAAAAAATTCCTTCCAGTAGCACCTTAGAGACCAACTAAGTTAGTTCTTGGTATGAGCTTTCGTGTGCATGCACACTTCTTCAGATACTATTTCACCCACCTTCTTCTCTTAGCTGGGTATGGCTGAAGATCTGAGGCTGTGTTAGACTGTGACAGAGAAGCTGTTAAGAACAGGGAGACAAAATATTTGGGAGCCACAATGCCATTACAGTGGTACCTTGGTTTACGACCATAATTCGTAAACCAAAAAAGTTCATACGCTTTCGGCCCCCCCCCCCAAATTGTTCGTAATCCAAAAAAAACCTTGGGTCGTAATCCAATTTTTATTTTTTTTTATTTTTTTGCAAACCATGATGCACACTTCCGGGTTTGAATTGGTCGTAATCCAAAATGGTTGTAAAGTAGGCTGTTCGCAAACCAAGGTAGCACTGTACCACCATCCCCTGAATGAAAGTATGGCAGGGAGGAAGATTTTAACACCCGCTATAGCCAGTGTAGTGGTCCTGAGATGGTTGACTCCTCACATTTATGGTTTTTAATAAGATGTTGGGAGATAGAGCTCTCAACTCACACGTCACTCCTGTTCTGACCTGGTGGAATGCTCTGTCCCATGAGACTAGGGCCCTGCAGGACTTGATCTCCTTCCGCAGGGCCTATAAGACAGAGCTATTCCGCCTGGCCTTCAGCTTAGCCTGATCCTTCTTCCTTTTCCCTTCTCCTTTTTCTATGAAGAAACCCTACTGAGAGCCCACATTGATTTTCTCCCCTGGTCTCCTTGCTGGCCCTAGCAGGATTAATCTGGCCAGTTAGCCCTGGTGATGCCACATTTATGTTGTACGTATTTATGCTGTTTTTAAACTCGTTTTTAATCAATGTTTTTATGTTTGTTGTTAGCTGCCCTGAGCCCGGTTTTGATCGGGATGGGTGGGGTATAAATAAACATTAATTATTAATTATTAATTATTATTTCATTGGGTCCAGTGTCCCCCTATATTTGCATGCAGTATATTTGCAAATGTTCAAATTCACACATACACACAAGGGCATAAGCATTTAGTCCTGTGAGAATCGTTGCCCTCGCTTATGCATCTAGAAGTATGACTTGGCATCATGTATCCTTTCTGCACCCACATTCTTACAATATTTCAGCCATCCATATTATACTCGTTTCTTAATTAGGGCTGCCAGTTTAATTGGTAGATTAATTAACTAAAGCTTTCATTGATTAACCAGTGGGGACTAATTTTAATTAGTGAGGGCAAATTTTAATTGGTGAGGCTGAAAATGAACAGCGCAATTGTTTATTTTTTTTTACCCGCAGCTATTTTGGTTGCAGCATATTACTATTATAGGCTGGAAAGAAAAATAACTTATTAAAGACAGCCCTTTGTTCTAGCAATGAGCTTTTACTTAATAACTTATTTCCCCTTGTGCTTCAGTGTATTATTCACTATGTAGTTTCAGTGATGTAAACATTCTGTAATCTTTGATTTTTTAAAGGGCTTATGCAGTTTACCATATTTACATAGATCTAATGCGCCATCAAATCTAATGTGCACCCTAATTTTCGTGATGTAATTTGGCCAGAAAAGGTGTGTATTACATTCAAGTTAATATGGTATATTCTGCTTTGTGGCTTGTTGCTGCTGGTTTTTTATTTGGACCCTGCCACATGGACAGTTTTGTTTACTCTTATGTTCATATCTCACCTCACCTCCAAAGAGCTCAAGGTGATGTACATTGGTATCTGCCTCCCCATTTTACCCTCACAACAATTCTGTGACGTTAGGTTAGCCTGACTGGTTCAATATGAGCTTCATGGCTCAATGGGCATTTCAACCCTGGTTTCCAACCATAGGAACCAACTCCTAAGGGCTGTGGGGGCTTCAGCCCCCATAGTAAAATATTTGAGGGGGCCTGACCCCCACAAAATTGATGGACACTCCCATTCAAATGGGATGTGTGCACTGCACCTCTGCCTCCTTGGAAATGAAGGAAGAGTTGGCTCAGTGTTGGGCTCATCCCCACATGCCTCTTCAGAACGGGATAGTTCTTCACTGTTGGGAAAAGTGGCTGAGTCATCTCAACTGGTGGTGGCCTTGCACTTGGGGGTAAGTGGAGGTGGGTCAGTCTCCTGACATCTTGCTCAGCCCTTCACCTGAATTCAGGTATCCACCTCCCAAGCCGCTGATGCCCTCCCTGTCAGACTCCTCCTGAGGTCCTGAACTCCCATACCCCAACCCCCTAGGACCTTCCCTTAGCTCAGTCTCCTCCAACTCCCTGATCTCACCCCACTCCTCCTCATCTGACGCCCTTCTCCACGATGTTTCCAGAGGGCTTGTGGTATTTGTGCAGCGACTGTAGCATGAACAATACCTTTAATGTTTGGGGTACTAACCATCTGTAATGGCCCAGAATTTACCTAAGTCTGGCATTTCAATGTTTGTTTGTTCCTGTGAGGTTCAACAAAAATGTTGAGAACTGCGTCCTGGTCCCCTGCCCCTTGTTCCCATCTTGCTGAACACAGAAGCTGCTAACATCTACATAGAGCTTAGGATTTTAGTTGAATTACTCTGGTGACAGAGCAACACAAATATTTATTCCTTGTCCAGAAAGTCTATTCTCAATGTGAGTGAGATTCTGCATCATGTGTGATGGGGAATAAAGCTCAGTAAGAGCTTCCCAATTTTACTGTGTTCATCTGAAGTTATGAATCTCTGTGATTGGGAACCCTGCCGTGGACATTATCCCTCATGTCTATGAACTTGCAACTGTAACATATACCGGTAAGCTCTTTTTAGACCTTCAGATAAATGTTGGAAGCTGGGATTGCATACACAATACTGATCCCCCCCCCCCCCGATATTCATTGAACACGTGAAAAGGGTTAATGAGACAAGCAGACCAATACTGAGCAATGTATAATTCTATTCAATATTGAGAAATGTATCACTTCTTTTGTCCCATCAGTGGGGGAAAAGATACCAACATCGGTGAAGCTCTTTGCACCACAAAACAGAAGGGAGGGTGGGTGTTGAATATTGGCATGCAATGTAATCTGGGCATGTTTCAGGGGGTGAGTTCAACACAGAGGAACTGAGCCAGTGCAAACTGGAACTGAGCAGGAAAAGCAAACAGCACTGTGGCTTTTTAAAAGGGATCTTTACAGAGAGCTTTTGCATCTGCTACTGGAGCTACCAGTGGGCCCATTGATACCCATGAGTGTGATGTTGGCAACCCCTGGTCTACCATCGGTAGCAGCAGCTCTCCAAGATACCGTATTTACCTGAATGTAATGTGTACATTTTTTGGCCAAATTATGTCACGAAAATCAGAGTGCGCATTAGATTTGACAGCACATTTACATTCACCAGCAAATACTTTTTTTGTTTCAAGGTTCTGAAAATTGAGGTGCGCATTAGTTTCGATGGCACATTCAATTTGCATAAATACGGTATTGGGCTTTTATACCTGTGGTCCCTTTGTAGCAGGAGATAGCAGGAGCTGAACCTTGAGACTTTGTGCGTAGGGCTCTGCTACTGGGCTATGGCCCTTCTTTCCAGTGGTGTAGAATGGGTGGGCATAGAGGCAGTTGTCCCAGGTGCAATATTGCTAAGGAGCACAAAATTTCAACACCCATTGCTGCCTCAATACAATTCTTCTTTTCTTATCTCTGCGGCTGTGATTTCCTGGGTGACGCGGACACCATTAGGCAGCATATGTACTCTGTCCATTTCCCTCCCTCTCACCCCCCTTCTGCACAGCCCCAGGCACTGGCAACCCACGCTATGCCACTGCTTCCCTCATGTGCATGCAGTCATTGAATGAAGCACATGCATATGTTGACCAGCTCACATTCAGTCCCTGCTAACTGGGTACCCATATATTTTAAAACAGCAATGTTTTATGGAATAGAACAGCTTTTTTCTCATGCAGTGATGGCCGTGTCCATAATCAATTTACCTGTTCTTGGTATTCAGCAGCCAGCAGCAGGCCGTGGGACAGATTTTCACACAGAGCTCGCTGATTCATTGTCAGATTTGGCAGAACTTAACAAGCTAGTTTTGGCCACTTCCCCAACGCTTCCCTGTGAAGAGACAAAAGCAAGTAGGAAACATGATTTGCTTGGCTCCCTGGACCTTCCACCAATCCACTCTGTTTAAGACAATCAAAAACAAGCCTCATGCTGTTTTTGTATGGCGAGTCTCCATTTCTGAATCCATTCTCCTTGTTTGGCACAGATTCTTGTTCAAATCTGTGTGCATTAAAGAAGAAAAAGAAAAGCCCTAAGGAGAGAATGATTTTATAACGTATGGGCTCCTAATGACACCGCTTCATGCGCAGATTATACAAGCCACCATACTTATGCCAATCTGCTAGGATGGCAAAAGGAGCCTGTTCACAGATTGGCTGCATACCCTGAACTGGCCCTTGTAACTTCAGCACAAGCCAAGCTGGCCTTAAAACAGCAGGTGGGCCACTGTCCATGTTTCGTCTTTTTTAAACAAATGCTGTCGTGTAGCTGTAGCACATAGTAATATTTTGGGCTCAAGCTGCAGCCTTAGTCTGCCATCCTTGGCCCACTTACCTATGAATAAGCCCTACAGAGCTCAATTGAATTTACTTCTGTGTAGGCATGCATAGGATTGCATTGTTGAACCCTGAAATGGAATTATTAGAGTACTCTAGTTTCAGCACCGTTTCAGTAATCCTTACATTGTAAGCCGTACAACAACAGATGGCGCCAGCAGAGGCTTCTTTCTGATCTTAGCCTGTGCCTGCTCTCGTGGCTTGAAATTTAAATTACCTGCTGTGATAGGGTGCCAGTTAATTGATAGAATGGTGGTCCAGCTCTGGATTCAGCCCTCTCCCCAGATTCACTTCCTCACCTATTATTTATGTAATGTGGATGAGGCACTAAGTCTGAGAGATTGCTTATTCAGCCTGGCTAGGCACGTTAATGGAAGTAGCCAAATAAACAACTGTATTGCTTTTTAGTACTACCAAAAAGTGGCATTCACTGAAGGCTGCATGTGTGCAATACTATTAAATCATCAGAGGACGGAATGATCATCTGTTTAAGAAAGGAAATGTGGCACGAGAAACCTGATCATTCTGATAGTGCTGTGTGAATTATTTTCATTTGCGTCTCTTCTGAGGCTTCTTGGGTTCCAAAGCTTGTGCAGAGTTTGTTGAAGAATAGAGATGCTTAGAGAGAGCTGTTGGGAAAAAGCAAATGCCTTTCCTTCTTCTGATCTTCTAGTTAATGCATGTGTTACTTTAAACCACACAAGAGCACTGTTTGTCTAGCAATCTAGCCAACACTTGCTTATAGCCTCTCTATCTAAGTTAACTCCACCCCTAAAAGCTGAGCTATTTTTCTGTTATTCTTTCCCAACTTGTTGAGACAAATGTCAGCCATTTCTCTTTCATCTCTACCCACCCTGTAAATAGCTCCTGCATGAACAAAGCCTTTGAACTCCTTAAACTGTAATTTGCCCATGCTGCAAGCTCTCCTAACAAGAGCAACTTGGGACTCCTGATCAGCTGTTTTCAGGAAGGCCAAGGCTAAGCACCACACATTTATGGCAACCTGAGGCCCGGTTGCAAAATAAGCCCCATGTCAGACGTTAGTGGTCTCTTTGGCCAACCACAAAATTATAAAGAGGCTAGTTCTACCTCCTTAATGACTCTAAACTCACAATTTAAAGAGCTCAGCCAATTCAGACATATTTTGCTATTGTGAAAAGAGCTTAATTCCTGGATGCTTATTCAAAGACTCGGGTATACTTCTTGCTACTTCACAGTGAGGGGTGGGTGGGTCGCCTGTAATCCCCAAATACTCTAGGTGGTGCTGTTGAACTACATCAAAATGTAGAGGTTCCTCACAGAGCAGAAGACCACATAAGGATATATGATGCATTTTCAGAATTCAACAATTTGTGACCTGGATGGGAGACTGCTTAGGGGTTCCATGCAAAATGCTATGGGCTTCCAAAAGGAAGAATGAGATACCAATGTAATAAACAAGCACATAGGATTTCTTTGAACAGGTGTGATCCAGCAGATGGTTAGCGTCTGACAACTGCAAAAATTGTCTACACTAGGAAAATATGCTGGCTGTGTTATGTCCAGCCCATTCAAAACAACATTGTTTTTATGTACCTCATCAACTACTTGAGAATTATTTGTCTGTCTTTAGAACAAGAGTAGATGATTTATAATTTTCCTTTCCTTTCACAAACCTACCCCTATGTAGGTGTATTTAGTTCATAATACACAATAGCTATGAAGATCTGCACAAAGGATATCTGATTACTGTTCCAGTAGCTGGCAATGGAAGCCAGTTGTGCCAGAATTGGAAAACAAGACTTGCTCTCTCACAGCTTTGACAAGGCCTCCAAAGGAGCTGGGGAGGCTGCCTACAAAAACATAGCTTATTCCTTCACATGTGTTCATGTATACCATTTTTACCATGTAATGGGAGGTCAGGGTCAACAGACCTGACTGCTTGGGCCAGGTTTTGTTTATGATTTTGCTCTATCCTGCACCGTTACCGCATTGGCATTCTTAGAACAGTTTACAGCCTCAAAGGCAGAATAAAATGATTGATCAGGTCCCTAGCATTTAGGGTCTAAACATGCTATGTCAGGCATAGGAGTGAGTCTTAACATTTGTTTGCACTGTTGCCTCTATTGGAAACACAACATGTGTCTATGCCTTCCACACAAATGGGGCATCTGAGGAGCTAAATGTAGGCCTATGTCACTTCAAGATCTCTCTCTCTCTCTCTCTCTCTCTGTGTGTGTGTGTGTAAATTTGAGGCTGAGGTTTTTTCCTGGGCCCTACCACATAGAGATCTGGCAAACCAGGGACATATATTAACCACAGCACTCTTTTGTGAATCTGCTGCCAGTCTGCAACTAATGAGGCCTTTCCCCTCTACTTGTGTAACAATCCCAACACATTGAGGCACCTGAAGCAAACCACAAAATGGTGCCCCCTCCCCTCCCTGCCAGGGAAGAGGGGGGTGAGTGAGGCTCTACATCAGAAACTAGGGGGCAACACAGATATACATCAGAATCTGCTGCGCCAATGCATATAACATCATGTGGGTGGAGGAAAGAAAAATGTTTTGAGCAAGTATTGGAGCCTTTGTGGCTTTTTAAGAGTTTCACCAAAAGCAGTAGGTTTCTGACCTTTCATGCCCAAAACTTCCACAATGGAATTGGATTCGGTTTCTAAAGTTATCACCTTAGAGACCAGGAGACAACTCTGAAATTGAGGCATGTTTTACTTGGACAGCTACCATTAGTGGAACTAACCCCTTTTCTGCATGACAAAAGGAGCTTATAAATCTGTGGTTGGATGCAGATGAGAAATGCATGTTTCGTTCACATAAATCGCGATGAGCTCATTATGGGCAAGCTCTCCACTGATGCGATACCGTTTGTATATGCTGGAAAAGCTTATTGCAGGACCAAAATGTTATGAAGATTTCAAGGCTGTTGTGGAAGGAAACATAGTCAATATGCAACAAGCATATTGGTCTATGGAAACTACCTGAGCTTAAGAATGATCCACCAAACCTTTCCTTGTGGCAGCCCCCAATTCAGTTTTGTCTCAACAGTGCCGCTGCTGGGGATGGGGGGCGCAAGCACACAGGGACAAGTGGAATTTTTCATCCCCAGCACCATGATGCGGATTAATATTGCCTTTCCCCACCCATCAGATCAATCATTTGATGACTGGAGAGGGGGTGATAACCTGTATATGGCTGTCTGGGTGTGATGTATGCGGGAGAGCGTGGAGGGGCCATGCCTTCCATCGGCACGTGGTCCCTAGAGAGTTGACCTAGGTTGAATGCAGTCCTAGAGCTGGAAAAAGCTTATCCAACCCTCATGAAGAAGGTCCTCCAAGTAACGTGGTATCAAACTATATCAGACTATAAAGGTTAGTTATATTGAGCTTGGATACAATTTGGGTAACCAATGCAACAGATGCAGAATGCCTTGACACGAACAAGTTTCCTAGCCCACACACGCACATTCTGGCTGCTAAATTTGTCACTAGCTAAAAATTTTGGACCGTTTTTTTTTTTTTTTTTAAAGGGAGCCTTATGCCGAGAGCATTACAGCCATTTAGTCAAGCTACAGCTGCTGTGGTTGCAACTGAGACCAAGTTCCTCTTCCTTCAGATAGGGTTGCAGTCGGTGAGCCAGCCTGAGCTGCTGGAATGTGTGCAGTGCTGTATGCCTATGGCTGCAATCCTGTACACACCCATCTGGGAATAAGTCTCTTTGAACCCAATTTAAGTTCTGAGAGAACGAATGAAGAACAGAAAGGAGACGTTTTATGAGATGAGGCAGCTCCTGCACTTGCAAGCTTATTACTGGAACTCTGTGCAAATGGCAATGCCTCATTAGCATTTAATTAACAACTGTTCCTAGTGAGCAAGTCTAATTAATATCCCGCTCATATGCAGCCTCTACAATAAACAGATTTCCTGCAAGAACATATTTGTTTGCACAGGACACAAATTGTTTACCATTGTTTACTATTATCCTATGATAAGGGGAGTGAAATCCAGTGCCCCCCCCCAGCAGCAGGGTTTACTGGGGATGGTGGTGTCAAGAAATGTAATTATTTCTGGTGCTTCTACTCCATTTCACTCCGTGACTGAAGATCAGCAGTAATGAGTTATAACCGGGAATCTCTATCCCTTTTCTCTTAGTCGAGTTCTTTATGGAAGTGATGGTGCTTATTAAACTGAGTCTCTGTGCCTGCAAATGGAATGATAAACCTTGTGTTAACTAGAACGCACATTTTTAAATGTCTCTCAGGGGAAGGTAAAATTAGCATCCTAAAATGGATGTTTGTTCTCTTTGTTCTCCCTCTCAACAGCTGAATGGTGCCATACACACACACACACACACACACACACACACCAGCATAACACCGCTTAAAATCTGACAAGCAGGGAAGGAATAGAGGCATTCCTAATTCTGTGAAAAATCTGAAAGATTTCTTCCCAGCAAATGTTTAGGATAGCAGAAGCACAGGCTGGGGAATATAATATTAGTCTAACAAGCACTTGATTTAGCTAATGTTAAGGACAACTTCAAACTCTTGTCTTGATTATATAAAAAAATAATTAAAAGGGTGTTACCCCTAAGCTGTGAGGACTGAGTAAATTCCCAAGGGTTTTTTTAATTCATATGTTTTTGTTTATATTCTTCGCTTTATTTTTATATTGTCTTTACAAACAAAAAAATGATATGATAACTTTTGATTTAGGCTACTAACCACACTCTCCAAATGTATCTCGTAGCTCTCTCTCTCTCTCTCTCTCTCTCTCTCTCTCTCTCTCTCTCTCTGCTTTAAACATAAACAGGCTTTACCAATCATTTAGTCAAACTAAAAAGTAAAGAAATAAAAAGCTGGGGGCAAATTGGCCCTAGTAGACGTTTGATGTTCTTAATATTGTTGCAGGGAGACTCACAAGAAAGAAATTATAGAACTTTATTTAAAACAAACAAAGAAATAAGAATCCATCAAATAATCATTTCAGAGAAGGGAGTTGTTGGCACAATTCAATTACTTAAAAACAACAAAGTTCCTTGAAGACATGGTTTCCCAGCTGAGTTTTATTAGAAAATATTGTGATTTTAATGTATTAGTATCTACTGCTCAGACTCCTGATTCGTAGAGGGTGGGCAGTGGTAATACCTAAGCCAGGCAAAGCCATCAGTGAACTAAATTTTACTTCCATGGTCTCCTCTTTAAGCAGGACTGTTTCAAATAGTGTTAGAATAATAGAATCACAGAACTGCTCAGTTGGAAGGAACCACGAGGGTCATCTGGTTAGAGTATTATCAAGCAAATAACTCTATTTAAACTAGCTTTCTTTAACTTCTCTCTCCTACCCTCCTGCTCTGCTTTGTGTGCAGAATCACTTCCTGGTAGTTGTTCCCTTAACCTGTGCCTTCCCTCTTTGTGTGGACAGGTTGAGTCCCCCAAACCCCAGGCGACCCCGAGCGGAATAATGACACAAGACAAAGTGCTATGGGATTAAAATTGGCCACAATTTATTAAGATTCAGATGTAGGGAGACCTTGGCTCAGGCATTGGGCTTATCCTTCCCAGTCCCCGTCTGGGGATCTGGGAAACTCCAGGGTTATCCAGAATTTGTGGGGATTGGGCTGGCTCTGGAGAACATATGTTCAAGCAGAGAGTCCGCCCCCCCCCCGTTCGCTGCCACTGGTGGGGGAGAGCAATGACAACCTCTCAGCGTATGGCCAATGCCTCCCCCCAAGACCCCTTTAATGGGGAACCCTGGTATTGCCACCGCACTGGGGGCATGGAGTCACCGCCCCACGCCCCCCCCCATTTAGGAAGATGACTAAAGGATTCCGCCCAAGGCCTGAAACCACCAAAGTTGCGACGTTTTGCTACAGGAAAGGCAAAACGTGCCAATGCAGGGAAATTCCTTTCTGGCCCTTCAACAGCGGCCTTGACAAAGCAGTGCCTGCGTACCTGTGGAGAAGCGGTTAACCTGCAAAAATAAGTGTTAATTGATGGAGTGGAGGGTGGGAGAAGCTCTGGAGCCCGACTGCTGCTTCCCAGGTAGGCTACACCTTCTACTGTGTGGGCTGGGTGGTCCCTACCCTTACCTGGCCAATCCCTTGGCATCGCCTCCCCAGGCGGAATTGGGCGGTTAACTGAGGTAGGCGGAGACCCCAGGTATCCCTGCCTGGGGGAAGGCGACGCCAGCCCGAGCTACCAGGGGTCGCACTGAAATCCATGGGGGCTGAGCACGACCACGCAAACGTCGCCCCCCATTTGATGTGGGGAACGTTCATTATCATTAAGTTTCTCTTGCTGACTGTTGTCCTAACCCTTTTACTTAGTTCCACATACTTTGATACAAGGACTTCATTTTTTTATTGTTTACTTTTCTCTGCTCATAAAATGAAATATCATACCACATGACCAAAATGTTTTCCAGCCAGAAACAGACATAAACATGAAAAGGTAACGGGAAGGAAACACTGTGCAATATGGGGTTTAATTAAGCAATTGCTGAAGAAAACCCCCTGCCTATTTCAGTGTCTGCTGATTGTTGGCAATGACACATTTTTACTCAACGCTCTTTCCATAAAACAGTCAACTTTCGGGAGATCATATCACAACCTCCACTTTGAACAAGGCAGAGAGGCGCACCAAAGAGCAGCAAGGCCTTCACATAAACAGTGGGCTAATCTTTAACAAATTTAGCACACATTTGGTATGAACTGAAAGCAAGTTGTGGTTTGACTCTGCTGGAATGGGGGCAGTAAAGTGGGAGTGTGTGTGTGTGTGTGTGTGTGTGTATGTATAATGTGATCTCTATACCCTCCAACATTTCTCTGATGAAAATAGGGATGTCCTATTCAAAATAATAATAATAATAATAATAATAATAATAATAATAATAATAATATAAAAAAAAATAAAAAAAAAATATCCCACCAGCTGACTGGGTTACCCCAGCCGCTTTGGGTGGCTTCCAACATATATAAAAACAGAATAAAACATTAAATATTTTTAAACCCTTCCCTATTCAGGGCTGCCTTCAGATGGCTCAAGGGTTGGATAACTCTACACCCTCCAACATTTTTCGGATGAAAATAGGGGCGTCCTAAGGAAAAGCAGGACATTCTGGGATCAAATTGAAAACCAGGATGGCTCCTGTAAATCTAGGAAAATAAGGACACTTGGAAGAACAAGAAGTGAAGCAGAACAACCTAAAGTTTAATATTGTTTAAATACTGTTATGTATGCTAACTTAGAATTGTGACTCCACAATCCAGACAGAATTAGACTGTGAATAGAGATTTATGTTCACATAACAGCTGGGGGGGGGGGGAAGCTTACAGTGCAACACTGCAGATGATGTATGTACTCTTGACATCTTCAGCTACTTCACAGCTTTATTTAACAAATGACAGCCATACATGTTATTGATTGAAACTCCCTCCTCTACTCTTTACTTGGTGCAAGAGTGTTCCCTTCAAGTGATAGTCACACCTTCAAAAGCACCACTTCCTCTATACAGGGCAGTAGATCATAGCAGTGAGCTGTTGCTTCGGTATCTCTTGTCAAAGGCAGAATTTTATTTACTGAGCCAATCATTGATTTTTAAGAGAGACACTGATGAAATGTATTTACTTCTCCAGAAAGAGAAAGAGCTGTTGAATTGTCCTGGCAAAATACACAAACATGGGAACACCTTATAAAGGTGTTTTTCCACCGGATTGTGGAAAAAATAAAACAAAACAATTTTACCGAGAATGCAGGTACGATGACCTAAAATATTTACAGGCAAAAGAGCAGTGGAATGTAGAAAGAAGTGCCACATTTATTGGAGACGACTGTGCAAAAAATGAACTGTACCCTTTTCTTCCAGTAGTACATTATTTCCATGAAGATGAAAGCAGTAATTGTTGCACCAGGGGAGACTACCTGATGAAGAAGCAGGTGTCTACCTGGAAAATAAAAATGATGTAGAAGGATATTCTTCAGGTAGCTTTTTGCTAACTTCATATTTGTAACATCTGCAGCCATGTGCAGCTATGTGCACAATGACCCACCGGAAATTTAGCTCTGTTGTGATGGCAGTTGCAATATAATTTCAACAGAACTAATTAACAACCAGGGTTTTTTTTTCAGCCGGACTCGTCGGAACTCAGTTCTGGCACCTCTCAGGTGGGCGCTACTGCCATTATAAGAGAATGAGGGAGGTGCTCTTTTTTTAAATAGCATTGTTAACAACCATCTTAGAAGACAGAGATGCCACGGGGCATTAATTATATGAAGTGGGAGTTGGAGAAAATGGGGTACAAAATCAATGGAGTTAAGCATTTTAGAATTCCATCTATTTAAGCAATCAACCCTAGTTCTGGAGGAAGGGGGGTACAGAACATGACTTACTGTACAGAACTAACATTGGGTGGAACAAATGAAGCCTGCAATCAGTTGCCAGCATGGCATGCTACCACCCAGGATGGTGGAAAACATTCCAGATGCTAAAGCAAGGATACCAACTATGAACCCCGACATTCTCTGGTCCCGGAGCAATTATAAGTAACCCTTTGACTAACTCTGATAGAAACAAATGCTGAGGACTTGGTGCAAGAGGCAGTGACCCATGATATCTCTAGTGCACCCATGGAGCAATTCTGCAAGGAGTGTCACATCTTCACTGTTGTGGTGGGAAGGCTTCACATCTGGGAGCCGCATCTGGGGAAACTCAGCCAGATGGGCAGGGTATAAATAAATAAATAATAATAATAATAATAATAATCTGTGCACACGAACTTGAGAGCATAAGGAGCCACTCGGTGCATATTGGGCGTGTGCAAGAGACGTTTTAGACATTGTGCTTAGCTGGCTTAATATTTCATCCAGTTTAACTCTCGCAAACACAGTTCCAGTGCAGGACTACAGAGCAATGGAAAGCATGTCACTTTATATTAAATTATTTAGAAGATTTATAAACCACTTAATCACAGAGCTCTCTAAGCAGTGTACATAATAAAACTGTAGATGAAGCACAGCTAAAATCCACAAAACCATAACATATACATAAAAATCCTAATAATTGAAACACAGATAAATTCAGTAAAACTTTTACAAAACAAATATAGGTAACTAAATTATACATGTGAGTAGTCTCATTGAAAAAGGTTTTAAGCAAGTTTCTGAAGCTGCATGCATTCCATGTATTTAAAACAGCCCCTGCCCAATGAAAACTCTAGTTTGTTAAGGGTGTTGGTAATAGTAGCTCTGCAATGGGTATACTACAGTTCCCAGAATTCTTGGGGTGTGCTTTAAATGTATGGCATGTATGCAGTCTATAATATTTAGCAAGGGCAGCTGTTGTTACACTATATAATGAGTAACCAAAAAAATCACATAAAATACAAACCCATTTAAAGTAATAGATAATTCTCATTTTTGTTGAAAATAAGATTTCATTGAAGTACAAATTAAATTGAAAATTGAAAACATACATAAGAGTTTGGATTTGATACCCCGCTTTATCACTACCCAAAGGAGTCTCAAAGCGGCTAACATTCTCCTTTTCCCTTCCTCCCCCACAACAAACACTCTGTGATGTGAGTGAGGCTGAGAGACTTCAGAGAAGTGTGACTAGCCCAAGGTCACCCAGCAGCTGCATGTGGAGGAGCGGAGACGCGAACCTGGTTCACCAGATTACGAGTCTATTGCTCTTAACCACTACACCACAAGTGCCCCAGTTGAGCAGGCACAGAGCACTGGATTGGCAGCTCACTAGAGAGCAGTCCCCAGTAGGAAGAAGAGGGTAGGGACGAGAAATACATTGCACCCACATTTCTTGCAAAAAACAAAAAACAAAAAACTTGATTGGTACTCATGTCACAGCTATGTCCACCCAGCTTCAGCTGCTGTGCAAGCAGTTCTTATCCAGCAATGGGTATACATGCAAATGTCTGCCTCCACACCTACATGCCTCCTGGTTGGATTGTCCCACTACCATTTGAAAGGGAGTACAGCACATACAACTACTCATAAAACACAGTACTTTTCCATTCCCCCCTTCCAAGCCTGACTTATCCTGCATTGCTCCATGTGAAAAACAGCAGCAGCAAACACTCTTAGCAAACATGCTTGCATCCCTGAGGACAGTACATTTTCTGGTTTAACACTAAGCCAGCCAAATAAATAATTGAGAGCTCTGTAATCTGACATGCTTTTAGAAAGCCCCGCAAGTGCTGATTGTATTATGAGTGCATTATTGTTATATTTCAAGAGGAAAAGCCAGCATATTAAATGATTAGCGAGGAGGTTAGTGAGCTACTTCATCGGCAATCCATGGCTTGAGGGCTGGACCCATTCAACATTGACAATGATGGCATTACGAGATGGCCCACAGTGTCACGGGGTTGCAGTCCTGCGAGTTGATGCTGCTGTGGCAGCAATCACCAGGTGCAGGGCAGCAACAGAAAGGGGCGTCACCCAGGTGGGAGCATGGTGGAATAATTCACCTCCATGGCATTTTGGTAACTGGGGGAGAACCCAAATTTTTGAACTTTGTGTTGGTTACAACCATATACAGTACTTCTATGCACAAACCATTTGGAACAACTGTGTATCATGGGATTGTAACTGAAATTTGGTCTGCACATCATTTGGAAGAGCGGCATCTCAGTGCATGAGTTGCTCCACTGAAAAGCACTGTGTGCAACATGACAGGGAAGCTTAGGTGGTACTATGTCTATCATAGCCCCCATCCCAGGCAAATCATCACCGGATGTTGCAATATTCAAGAGGTGAATGAAAAAAACCAGGCCTCTCTGGTACCTTTGCCGGGCCAGTTTATGCACTTATAATGATTGTGCTTCAGACATAGGAACTACTCTGTCTGGGTCACCAGCTATCACAATTGGAGTGCCTGTTTCTGCTTTTGTTCAGAGTTACCCCCACCCCCAAGTAACTGTTGACCAGTGCTATTTTCCTTGAAAATGAGGTGCCGGAACTTACTATAAACACCTGTCAGGCTAGAGCAAACTAATGAACACTCGCAGCTGTCTTACTTGGACGACAGCCCAGGCCAGGAACGGAGGATTGATAAGAGAACTGCAGGGGAAAGAGCAGGAGGGAGTGATCAGCTCAGAGAGACACAGGACGATAGTTTTTCAGAGCCGGATACCCTGCCCCTCAGCATGCAGGAGCGTAGGAGGGGTGGGTTACAAGAGAAGGGGAAGTTGACGTCACTTAAGCGACGTCAGAGGGTGGAGTTCTCATGTGGTGTTAAAGGCAGGAGGAACAACGCTGTAGAGTCAGATGAGTCATCATCCGAGTAGTCGTTAGTCTTGAGAGCAGGGGGCTCCACACCTGAGGCTGGTTTGTTTTCCTTTTCTGTTAATAAACTTCAACCTTTCACCGATTGAACTCACAACACCTCCCTCATTCTCATAGAATGGCAATGGCGAGGTGCTGGGACCCATCTGAAAGAAAAACCTGGTGTTGACTTACATTTGGCTTCCGGCAACAGTTGTAATCAAACAATACTAATCTTTTAGTCATGAGGGAAAGCCAAGCAGCATTCTTATAATACTTAAAGAGGTGGGTATTTCTCAGTCCAATGAAGCTATAAAAGCATGGAGAACATCTTGCAGAATGGCAGGTGTTTTAAGCTATGTAATTGGGCAGACAAATTTACATTTCCCACATAGCATGTTTTATTGTACCATGCACACCAGTTTACTAATATATTTATTCGGTATTGGCTTCTTTACATACTATTCATTGATACAAAATACTGGGTTAAAAAATCTTAGTTCCAATTGAAGTTAAAAGATGATTTGCTGTCTTAGGCACTGAATCTTTTATGGAATATATTATTTAATTTTTCTTCTAGAAAGTCATGCTATGTACCTTAGTACTGAAGGAGGTAATAAATCTTGATAATAAGAGTAGCAGTAAGAAATTATAACAAAACTACACTATATGATGGTGGCAGTAAGAGCCAGAGAAGCATTTCCCTCTAGTTCTGTTTGTTGAACAGTATTTGTCTAAAAAGTTGTCTTTCTGTAGCTAAATAAAAAAGCTTAAGACCTGCATATAGTAAAACTAATGTGGCAATGCTCTTACAAGGCCAATTTACATTGTGTGTTGCCCCCATAGAGTAGAAAAATAGAACAGCCATGGAAACCTATTATTACATTTGAGAAATCATTAGTCTCAAAGGAGTAATAACAGTATGCTATTAAAATTCTGAATACATTTTCAGTTTCTGTTTTGTTTAAGAAAACTTTATAAATATGCAAATTTCTGATAAACAAATCCAAAATAAAATGCACTGAAAATACTGATATGTAGACAAAAGTTTATTTACACCATACAACATTTTAAATATTTTATACACAGCTGCAGCAGGAGAAGCTACTCTGAGCTTTCCAGAGAAAACTGCAATAATAAAGATGTGAAATATATTATTCATATAAAAGTGAGATTATTACTTTATTGCATTTAAAGCAATGAAGAATGTAGCTCAACAGACATTCATTTAATGACGACAAAACTTTGCTTTTTTATATTATAAAGTAAAAAGTGTAGTAATGGCCAAACAGACTGTTATAAACTTTAAAAACTGCATAAATATATACATTGTGCTTCATGGTGAAGTTTTTTGAAAACTAAACCAGATGAAGCTGTTACAACATGAACCGTTGCTTGAGGTTTATCTATAAAGATTTACCTTACAAATCCATTCCACGGGTACTTACAAGACACGATGGTAAGAATTGTACACCTGGGCTCTCCACTAGTTTTGCTAGTGGGAATATATCATACGAAAAGAAACCACTGACATTTGGCACATGAAGGTGCTGACACGCCTCAGCCACAATGTTCAGATTGGCGTGTCAGGCTTCCCAAGTCTCTTGAGTGTCAGTGCAAACAAAATTGTTCTATATCTCGCTTTCGCTTCAGTTTGTTTCCTCTTTCGTTAAACCTCCGTTTGAAAATCACCTTCTTGTACATCTAGAGGCAAGTTCAGACACTTCTCCCATTCTGATGGTCTTAGTTCTAAAGCATCTTTTGCCTCTGTATCTAATACATTTATTGTGGTATAATGTGGGTAGTCACTTGTGTTTTTGAAAGTGTCCCAGGGAGCCTTGCTGGCTGCTGTTGGATTTTCCTGTGGAAATGAAGTGAATGAGGTGGGGTGCGGGAGAGAGAGAGAGAGAGAGAGAGAGAGAGAGAGAGAGAGAGAGAGAGGAACAATTTTTAAAAACTTCCTCTTTGCCGATTCAATCTTTCAAGAGATCACATGTGATAACAGACATCAAGAGAGATAAAATGGCTTTGAAGGGTGCCAAAATTCAGCCAGTTTTCTCATCCTTTTTTTACGCGCAATCAGCACACTGAAAGTCTTGCCAGCAGATCTGCCAACAAACTCCCAGTAGCAGGGTTGGAACTGAGTGAAGCAAAGGTTCACTGACCATCTCTGACAGCTATATATTTACTTGCAATTTCCTAGAAAGGTGAGCAGGAATTAACTTGACAAGGAGCACTTCCCACCAAATTGGATTAGCTGCCCGTTTTACAGCCTTCTTGGAAACTGACTGTGTGTTTGGGTTAGTGGTGGGCCCTGTAATGAAAGACATTGAAAGCTCTCCTCTCAATTGTAAAAGTGGGATTTAAAGGCTCGTCATAGCCACTGTAAGTGTCCCTCGAATACAGCATGTGACAACTTGAGGCCAAGTGTAATCCAAACTCCCAGATGGGAAACATCTGTATCCAGTGCTGGCTTTTGACTTTGTAAGGCCCTCAGCATCCTTTCCTTGCCTCAGCCCCATCATAGGATCTAAGATTAATCAAGGATACTTGTCTTGTTCATTGTAGCTGCATGCCAAGAATATATGATGAGGGTAAATATAGGGAAGCATTATTGGTGGTTGCCCAACAGTTACATGATTCTTTTCCTCAGAGACTCATCAAAGCTTAGTTCCTGCTGGATGTGTAGTCTATGTCACTTTTCATTGCCTTGGCTGATCTGATATAGGAGCAAAGGGATTAAGCTGATGTTTAATCTTTTAAAGATTTTTTTTAGGACTGAAACGAGCTAGTTTCCATAAATTCTCTTCAAAACTGGCAGCAAAGTGGGAAATCTTTTAACAACTAGTCATCAGATTCCCCCCCCCCCCAAAAAAAATCTACTCAATTCAGTACATGGCCATAAAATTCTAAGTAGATATATTGCCATTCCTTCTCTGGGAGCAAGAAGAGAGCTTGTGAAAATAATGGAAGCTGGATAAAATTCTGATAGTGGCACGAAATGTGTGAGCTTCTCATTATAGAGAAGCTCTCATATCAGAAAAGCAAACAAACAATGGGCCTTACTAATCCTGAATATTTTTCTTCTAACACGACGTCCTTTTCAAGTTTACACAGAAGCTAATAAAGCACTTGCTAGTAAACCCTGAAATATAGCCTCTATTTCTATATATTGAACCTTTATTTTTAACACTATCATAAAGGCACATCACCACAGCTGGTCTTAAATTAACAGCCTAGAGATATGATGTTGGAAGGCTTTGGCATATTTCAGGTTCAATTTAATGTTTCTGTTATAACTCTAAATTGTAATTCTAAATTATTTTATGAGGGAATAATATATACAATTATTTAAAAAATGGTCCTCTGTGGATGTTGATGTTGAATATTCAATACATATTCATTCTTAAGGCAATTGTTTTACATCCAATAATATATAATATGAATATTTGATTGCAATAATTTTTATGCATTTGGGAGTAGATGTTACTATCTTACTTAGGCTGTACCCCTTTAAAGCTATTTGTGTATTTAATCATCTGAGAACTGCAAGTCCCTGAAAAGTATGGAAAGGAGTAATGGGAGAGGGAATGCCTTGAGGTTTTGCTTACTCCATGCAGAGAACTGCACGGCTGCCTCCCAGGCAAGTTCTCAATTTCTGTCACAATGAAACATGACAGAAGTGAAAGAACTGGATATTATTTATGCATTCCACATTTGACCCAAGAAACTCAGGGCACCATACATGAAGTTGATCTCACCCACTTAAAAGTTGAGTAAGTGCTTTAAGCTTGTCCAAGACTCTCCAGTAAAATTTGCAGCTGAGCAGGGGATTTGAACTCTTGTTTTCCACACCATCATGGCCCCAGCCCAGGAATGGGGAACCTTTTCCAGCTCAAGAGCTCCATTTCATTTCTGAGGGTGGTATGCCAGTTGTGGATGGGGCCATAGACAAAAATGGATAGAATAATGGATGTAATTCTTAACCTTTTTACAGTAAGCTACACTTTTGCCATATAAAAAGTCAGAGGGCTCCCCCCCCCCCCCACAAATAGACATACACATACACATTCTTCATCCAGGAAGCCAGAGGTTCATGGAAACAGTTCAAGGACACAGTCAAGCTTAGCAAAAGTACTCCAGTAGTAGTGGAAGAGGGCCAATGGGGAGCATGGCTTGGGGTATGGTGTGGTCTGCCTGAAGAGCCACACCCGTTCCCTGAGCCTGATGTTCCCCACCCCTGCTGTAGCTGCTGGAGAGCTTTCTACTTATTAGGCAATTCTCACTGAAAGAGAATAATGAGATAAGATAAAATAGTATACTTACCATACTGCCTGATTTTGGTACATCTCGAAATCTGTCTAATGTCTGAAATTTCTGATTTAATTCCTGAAACAATTCCATGTGCCTCTTCCTCGTATGCATGACCTTCTGCAAAATAGAATATAATTGCTTAATACTTTATAATGAATCATGGCACAGTTTTAAAAGAACCATTATTTCATCCAACTTAATAAAGCAAATTGAATTTGGCTGGGCTGGGCTGTCTCTTTCCTATAGACACAATGAACTCAAAATTAATTGCACCGTCTCCTATTTGATCTTTGTAATATACTTCCCAGATACAGAGCATTGCCTTTTCTCCTTCCCTTTACTGAGTTGCCCAAATCACTACCCAATTCCTTTGTGCTACCACATATGTGCTATGAATATAATAGCTATCACTAAGAACAGGCTACTTTGCTTGCTAATTAAAACCAAAACAAAATAAAAAATGGCAGACCAACACGGCTACCCACCTGTAATTAAAACCAGTTTTTAAAAACAAACAAAGGACTCACCCACACTTACATTTGCTGTATGCTTTCTGCATATAGGTTCAGGCTTTCCCATGTCTGAACAGTTGATTTTTTTGTCCTCGCGCATTCCCCAGGAAAACCCGTTTTACTGCTGAATTTGAGCAAACAGCAATCCACAGAAACCCTGATTGCCTTTTGCTGTGTTTCAGCAATAAAACATGAGTTTATCCAGGGAAGGTGCTGGGATACATACACACACACACACACACACACACACCTTCTTGGACATGGGGCTAGAAAGTCCAGACCTTTGCCTAGAAATGCAACACAAAAGAAAGTCAGGGTGAGCCTTAAGTGTTGAAAATGTCAACAACCCCAGGGGAGACTCGTTTTTTAATAGGTTGATCATTAAAGGTCCCAAAGTCTCATAGATCAGGGATTGGCAGCTTCAGGCTTGGAAGCTAAATGTGCCCCTCTAGACCACTCTTATATGGCCCTAGGGATCCCAGGCTGCATCTCTGTTATTCTTAGGGTACACACATTAAGAAAAATGGGACATAATCATGACCAGCGCCCATGGATTTCACTGGGTCTACTCTACTCAAAGCATGGCAAAGTCTGGATCTAAGTCTTGCTCCAGTATAAATTAGTTTAGGATCAAGATTATCAGAAGAAACCTGAATCTGAGATTAGATTTCTGCTGCCTCAAGCAGTGGCAACATGATTCACAATGTGGGCATGAGAACATAGCAAGCAATTACAAACCAATTAACCTCTAAAGAATTGTGGGGTTCTGCAGGATTCAGTGATATGCTTCTTGCAAAACATAGTCAAAACAAAATCGAAAATTCTTTCTAGTAGCACCTTAGAGACCAACTGAGTTTGTTCCTGGTATGAGCTTTCGTGTGCATGCACACTTCTTCAGATACCAAAACATAATTCTCCTAAGAGATAGTAGACCTAGATTTATGAAGCAAGTCTCACATAGGTGATTTCCTGGGTTTCCAAGGTATTAATCTTACTGTTAGTAATGCCAGGTAGCAAACTTGGCCCTACACACATAACTGGTTCCACTTCCAAAGATAACAGTATTGCAGAACAGTGGCTACAATCTTAAATTCACTTATTAGGAAGTAGTGCTCTCCCCTGAATTCTGAGTCTTTCTGTGAGTGAATGTGGGTGAGATTGTGCTGTAAGAGAAATTCAGGGTGGTTTTTTTTGCATTTTAATGATAACTGCCTTATTCACTCTTCTCAAACCAATATGCGAAATGAAAGACAAAGCCAACTATCCTTCAAAATACGGCTACCACCCTGTATCCTTCAAAATGTTCACTTCTCCAAATTTTGTGTTGTGGTTTTTCAACCAGCAGGTACAAAAATGCACATATTGGGGGAAAAGTGTGCATTACAATGCATATATTTTAGAACACAGCATACAAAAACACACTATATTGGGGGGAACTACTTGCAAAAATGTGAATATTAGCCACAACAGCATAAAGAAAAGTGTTTATTATGAAAAATCCGCACTAAAATGCTGGTTCATTTTGCCCATTGTTGTGGAAATGTAGACAACTGAATTTAATACTGGAAAAACTAGAAGCTGAAAGAAAACAAAATTAACAGATTCATCTACTCCTAAGTCCTACTCATGCATGATTTGCATATAGCACATGGATTCAAGCCTGAGTGGGACTGGGCTTCTTGCCTCATCACTGCACGAGCTCTGACAAGAGAGCATTGAGCAGAGCAATCTGCAGAGACCTCTCTGGAGAGACAGTGTGAAATGGTCTGTGGGGGACTGCAAAGAGAAAGAACTTTCCTTTTGGGAACTTGCTTACGTGGAACACAAGCTGGATTTTGAGAGATTCCCACCTCCCACATTGGCCCTCCATTGTGCCCCGTCACACATTGTTCAGCAGGGGAGCTTGAACTACTGGAGAGGCTTCTCAAGGGTGGGAGAGGGTGGGAGGTATGAGAAATTTCCTTTATGCAAGCTTCCTGAACATCTTAGGATTCAGCCATATATATGTGTGTGTGCCTCTCCACACTGAAGGGGCACCAGCAGTACTCCCGCTTCAACAACAAGAGGAGCAACAGTTGGTGAGCTTGGCAAAATTTACACACATCCTTGCAATCACTTTGTCAGACAATTTAAAAATATGTAACAGGATGACAGATAAAGGAGAACAGAATGTTTTAGACGTGCAAGGCATCATCTGTATTTATCAGATGCTAAAATCTGCTCTCTTCAGTGATAGGAAGGATGTCTTCGAATCAGTTGCCATAGAGAAAAATTCTCGAAGAAAGAGAACCAAGCTGAATATCTTGACTTTCTAAATGGCATAGTTATGACTCACAGTATTTGCTCAGTATGGTGATTATATAATTTCTCCTTATATACTTAAAAAAGAAGTTTTAATTGCCTTTAAGGTAGGTTGATTTAGTTGTTAATGCGTCATAGGCTTCCTACTCCTTATGAAGATTCATTAAGTGGATGCCTTTAAAAAATATTTTGGGTGGTGGGGCAGGGGATGACGACACATAGTCAAAATGTGCAAAATAATCAGGAACTGTGAGTCGAAACTTGAAATGCTGCAGACTCAACTTGCATCTTTTCTCCATTTCATGTGAACAGCCCTGTGCAAATGACAGTTCTTGGAGGAAAACAACTGAGCCCATGGGCCTGCCTTCCAAAGTTGCATGTGCGCCGATTCTGTGTGGAAGAGCCCATCTATGTGTGGGGATGAAGAGGTGGGACAAGCAGGCTTAATTTCATTCTCCCTTCCTCACCTCAGTTGTAAAGCCCAGAGATAGGGAATGGCTAGAGCTGAAGGGTCAAATATAACCCTCTGTGCCTATCTATAGCCGGTTCCTTGGGCACTCCCTAGGTCCCAGCCCTGCTTTGCACCCTCTTTGAGTGCTTTTGCAGGAAGGGAGTCTGAAAAACTGAGGCAAATAGGGGTGATGATAGATGAAGGCCTAGCAGACAAAATAAAAACTGACAAATCACTGGCTCTGGATGGCATCTACCTGAGAGTTCTTTAACAGCTCTAATGTGAACTTCCAACAAGGATGTGTAACTTGTTCCTCAGAACAGCTTCCATGCCTGAGGACTGGAGTTCTGCCAATGTAACACCAATTTTTGTATCTGAAAAAGTGTGCATGCACACGAAAGCTCATACCAAGAACAAACTCAGTTGGTCTCTAAGGTGCTACTGGAAAGAATTTTCTATTTTGTTTCGACCAATTTTTAGAAAGGGAACCAGGATGGAACCTGAAAGTTACAAGCTGGTTAGCTTAACTTCTGCCCCTGAAAAGCTGGTGGAAAGTGAGAAGAAGATGCTGGCTAGATAGTTAATTGACCTGATTCAGCAGGCTTCTCTTTTGCACTTGCGCTTACTTGGATGAAAGGGAGTGGGTGTGAGAATGTGCAAGCCTCTTAATTTTACATGAGTGGAAAGTAGCCTACTGTTACAAAAGGTAAGAATCAGTTGCCTTGCCTACTTTTCCCTCTGGTCCGACCCCATACTGGCATGTGGCCCCGGTAAGGTTGCTCATGAGATAATATGGCCCTTGGGCTGCAAAGGGTTCCCCACCCCTGACATGGGGTTACATTTCCAAGAAGTACAGAGTAGAATTGCATTGAGTGTTCTCCTCCTCCTCACTTCCTTGACCTGAGCTTGTTTTTTTGTTTGTTATGTAATAGCAAACGCAGTTTCATCCTGGTTCACACTTTTGTATCTGCCTTCTCCTGCGCCGTTCTTTCCCTCACACTCTGAATCAGCAGTGTGGGAAGTAGGGACGGGCTAATCTGTCAAGTTTGGTTTCTCTCTGTTTTTCATCCCCCCCCCCCCAGTTTTAAGTTCTATTCTTCACATCGCTTTATGATTCTTTAAAAAAACCCTCACGAAAATTCTCCAGCTTTTTAGTGCAATTTTCTCCTAATAATACAGATGCGTATGCCATTTTGTCTAATGTACACGTTTTTGCAAAGCCTATATTCCCTAATATTTATGCTCCCCCTAGTATAATGTATTTTACATTTTCGTTCACGGATATATACATTTTAATGCACATTTTACCCTAAAATATGCATTTTTTGTACCCCTTACGTGGCTGCAGAAGGGTGAATTTTAAAGGATGGCCATCTGTCTTGGATGCTGTAGTTGAGATTCATGCATTGCGGGGGGATGGACTTAGATGACCCTTAGGGTCATTTCCAACTCTATGATTTTATGATCAGGTTTCAGTTCACATGCTGGTTTGGAAACTGCAAACTGGATTCGCTTTTAAATGCAAACTGAATCAAATTTCTCCCCCACCCCAGGGAAGTTAATGTTCTAAGGTGATGACATTCCGAAGGGGGCATAATTTATTCCCCCTAAAGAACTCCTAGGGCATGGCATTCTTCCACAGGTGCCACTTTCCCCTTCACTAAACCACTGTGTCAGGAGAAGCTGCACCTGCAGAATGTCTACCTTCTTCGGAGCACTTACAGAGTTAGAATCTCTGGCATTTTAAAAATTAGACCACCCCAAAGGGAAGTTAGTGTGGCTGATGATTGAAGCGGGTGGGTGGGAAGAGAGCAATAAGCAAATCAAAATGTGTGGGTAAATGATCCTTAAATGAATTTCTGCTTTCATTAGATCTCCCACTTGCAGAGACAATGGAGTTTCCTGGCCATTTTCTCACATACAACGTGGGGCTAAGATAGCAGCAACCTGAGCAGCTTTATAATAGTTTGCCCTACAGCAAGTTTGCAGCCTGGATTTTGAGGCAGCTGGAGAGCTTTTGTCAGTTGCCAGGGAGAACCTTTAACTGTTGAATTCAGATTCCTGAGCCAGTGACTCATTGATCTTACTGCTGCTAGGCATTCACTAGCCAAAGGAAAAAAATATATAGAAAAAAGATACTTCATCTTTGGTTCCTTTATAGATGTTCAGTGGCTGTTTAAGTGGCACCTAATGCTACAAGGGCACAAGTGTTGACTGACATGGATAGTGGCCAGGCAGGGTTCCTAATGGTTAGATATTTAAAGCTTAGCAATACATTACAGACACATTCTTAAAACTAATCATTTAAATTATTATTAACCACAAGTGACCTTTGTTGTTAATATATTTTTTTGGGGGGGGGGAGGTAATCACCGTCTGTCGGTCTGCCTGCTTGTAATATGGAAGTTTACTTAACACAACTGACAGACTTAGCTGCAATCCTAACCATATCTATTCTTAAGAAGATCCCAGTGAATTCAGCAGAGCTTACTCCCAGGTAAATGGGGTAGGATTGGAGCCTCACTCTGCAAGTGAGAAAGAAATAATTCTGTAATCAAAATCTTGTGCTGCATTTATTGGTGTGGGTTGAAATTATGGTCTGTTCTTCATAGGCATACCACGATGCTCCTTTGAATTAACAACATCCTAATTATGCTACTTGGGAAAAGCCAAAGCTCCTCGGTAGAGCACCTGCCTTGCATACAGAAACGTACCAGGTTCAATCTCTGGAATCTCCAGGTAGGGCTGCAAGAGACTTCCTGTCTGAAACTGTAGAGAGCTGCTGCCTGTCAGTGTAGACAGTACTGAACTAGATGGATTAGTGCCATGGTTTGAATACCTCACCTTTACCTCCTGGACCACTTGAAAATTGCTGGTGGTCTTGGTGGACCACTATAGCAACTGCAGTGCACTGTGCTACAAATGCTGTATGGTTTTTAATTGTATATATTGCTTCCATTATTATCATATTGTATTTTATTGTATTACAGTTTCCATTCTGTAGAACTTACATTGTGTTTTATTGCATTACAATTTCAGTAAGGCAGCAATAACAGTACAATTAAAATTTAATATGACTATTTAATGAGGATAATGCTGCAGACCACCTGAATGAAGCTTGCAGATCAGATGTAGTCCATGGGCCACAGTCTGGGAACCCCTGGACTAGTCGGTCTGACTCAGTATAAGGGAGCGCTCTGTGTCCCTATGACAATGTAGGCTTTTTAGATTAGAGGTATTTTTTATGAGGAACGGTTCACGAAACATTAGGCTTTTCTTTTAATAGCATTTTTATCAGGTATGTGCTAATGGTAAATCAGATTCCTCTCTCAAATGCAAGAAGGCTGTTCACAGCATATCTTGTGCTATATACTGCTCTGCGCCCATTCACATTAATATGGATTATTTTTCAAATTACAGTTACTACATGCTTCTCAGGCAATGATAAAGTGGTCCTAAGTGTATATTGGCTATGCAAACATGGTGAAGCTTCAGCTTCACAAGAGGAACACATAATTAATTATATCAGATAGTTAACTTGCGTGAACAGGAAGCTTATGCATAAACCAAGATTCCACAAATCATTAATATTCCACTGAACAGACGAGGGACATTCTGCTCTGAGTATACAGAGGCACTGCTCAATTCTAAACACATTTCTTGAAAGCATCTTCCACTTAAAAGGGTAGCACTTATATTCAAGTAGTGGGGTTATGATCAGAGTGTTAAGTACTAATCCTATACATTTCATTAATGACTTTGAACTCTTCCTCCCCCCCCCTCGACCCTCCAGATAACAATTGTGTTTAGGATTAAATAATCTTAACCAGTGGAGATTTTATAAAGCACCCATATCTCCATCAACTGAATAATCAAGCCCAGGCTTTCCAAAAACAATCAGCTTTAATAATTAGATATCCAATTTATAATTAAATGGACCTGAAACTCCAAAATCAAGTGCTTAGAAGATCTAGAACAGTAGATGATAAGTGACAGTGTCTCAGAACACAGAAAGCTGGAGCTGCAGGTCATGGCATCTTCAGTTAAAAGCTCTCACAGCAAGGCTATGACCACAGAGATCTGGTCTGATTTGGTAGACAGCAGCTTCATACAGTATGTTTCATTTCTCTCCATGCCTCATTACCTAATTCAGTTGCAGGCCTGATTCCCACCCACTATGTACAATTGCCTCCCTGCATGTTCACAGCATACTCCCAGGGTTTCAGAGGCCATAAAGACCTGGGAATATTGTCATGTGTACAGCACAGTGTTACAGATTTCTCTGGAATTACCTATACAGGCTTCAGTCCAGATTGTTAAATATGGAATGGGTGATGCGATCTGGCCATTGGTCTGGCTGACAACAGCCTAGCTCAGCATGCAAGAGAGCTTTATGACCCCCCCTTTTTTTTAAACTGTCCTGGCTGGTTGCCCTGACTGCTAGCTAGAGTTTCTTTTATCTAGCTCAATCTCAAAATTCAGCAATGAGGCTCTCGGTGTGCAAAACGTTTAAATAGATGAACATATGTAAATAAGCCCTAGCCGTCTTCTCTCACAGGGGAAGCCATAATTCTCAAGAAGGGAGGGGGGTCACAGAATATTGTATAGATATTTAAAATAGGGGGAAAGTTCCATTCATCCAAGTTCAAATGGACTGTGAAAGTGGAGCTTTGGAAATACTTTAAAAAGTGCAGATTTATGACACGTTGAAAAGGGGCAACTCTAGCACAGCTTTCAAAAAATGAAGTTTAGCAAAAGCTGTCTCTATAAAGGCTGTCAAAATATTTATTAAGATAAACACTTCACATTCACATTGCTTTTAAATCAAATGCAGCTGAAATAATGCAAGAAAACTTACTTCAAAGTCGAGGTCAGAATAGCGTGATTTTCTTCTCTATTAAGGATTGAGCGGGGAAAACAAAAAAAACAAAACAAGTGCATATTAATTTGAAGTTTTCACATTAAGAAAGGGCACACATTTCTTAACTGAATATTAACATGACAACAGAGTTCCACCTTATGAAATATTTTTCAGTTTCATCTTCAAACAGATTTCAGTAGCTCATCATGTGAACTTGCAGTTTTTGTTTTAAATCAGCACTCTTCTGTACAACTACCACTCCAAAGTTTTCAATAGTAACTGGTTACCTACAGAAGTGAAAACTGAGATCCTCTTTAAATTGCGTTTTGTAAATGATAAAAAAAACTTGCTGGGTTTTTTTTAAAAGCTAAGAATATTTGAGGATGCCACTAGCTATCTGCCATGAACTTAATGATCTTCCGCTTCACCTGAGATCACTGAACCACACATGACAACATTCATTTGGATCAAATAAGGCCACAAGTTTATTGATTACAGAAGTAAGGGGATTTGGCCTAGGTATTGGGTATATCCTATATTGGCCAGCCCACTTGCTGGATGCTTTATGGTAGTTGATCCAGGGATGGGGAGGAGCTATGACATACATCAAGTGTCTCCTTGGGGAGTGCTATGGCCTTGGCCCCCTCCTGGGCATCTGGACAGAAGCATCTCCTCTTGGATCCTTTTAATGGGATACTCCGTTTTCTCGGAGCAGAAGACAGAGGTTAACAACCTCTCCTCCGAACATGAGTAAGGCTTTACCCAATGCCTAACCCATCAAAGTTGTGGCAACTGCTATGAGGAAGGGAAAACCTTCAGATGAGGGAAATTAGTCTGACGAAGAAAGTCCTCCCTGGCCCCAAATATGGCAACCCAACCGAGATTATCCATAGTGAGGTCAAGCACCAAGCAACTACTCCTGGAATGGGGAGGCACATTCCTTTGTATGGGTGGGTGGGGTTTTGAGTAGAGCCTGGCAGGCAAATGATTTGTTCTGATAGACTATGCTGGGCCCAAAACAATTCAGATTTAAATGTGTCAGGCACTAGAAGGGCAGGCAACCATCTGCTTCCAGATGCCTATATATATATATATATATATATATATATATATATATATATTCACTACAATTCATTTATGTTAGTTACAGGACACTAATCCCATCTTACAATAGATAACATGCCATGTAGGTTATAGTGCTACCCTGCAACAGAGGGAAATGGAGGTAGGTGGTGGTCTAAGGAAGAACAACCAGTATCTGCCACCAAAGGCAATTGCCTCCCTTTGTCCAATGGTAGGTCTGGCTCTGTATCAATATAACTAAATGGCATAAAAAGCATGTACTGTCTAGTCTAAAGGGCCATTTAAGTGTGGCGATAACTCTTTGCTTCAGCTTATACCAAGGGGGAGGGTGAATAAAAAGTTGCTTTTTGAAAAGTGAGGTCACTAGAGTCTCTGAAAGGCATGGCTATCCCGGCTGAAATGGGACAGTTAGAAGGCATCTGCAAACAGTGCTTTCATTTTTGCAGTCCCACTGATTTCAGTGAAGGCAAGTTAAAAATAATTAAGGTGTTGCTATATTTTCTACTGATTTTGCAGCCAGAAAAGTTAAGAGCTTACAGACTGACCTTATGCATGTTTACACAGAAGTAAGCCACTTCATTTGGGTTTACTTTTAAGTGAGTGTTCACAGAGTTCAGTAGGGCTTATTCCCAGGAAAGTGGGTATAGGATTGCAGCCCTCATGATAGAAAAGAGATTATTTGAAAAGCAATGCATTGGTGTTTTTTCCCCAGTAACTAAAGAGGCTGTTTAAAGAGTGCTTAGAACACTTACAGTACAAAAATAAAAAGCCAAAGTTTTAATCAAGAAACCTTAAACGTGGTTTTACAAAACAGTAATTTTATAGGGCTTAGGATATCCTCTTAAATCAGAATGTCAGATACAGCAGATCTGCCTCTATGACCACAGAGAGAAAACAGATGATTCGACAACTAATTAGGTCGTTAAAATTGTCATTTAAAAACCATCAGGTGACAGTAAATTTGTTTTTGCTCATTGGCTTGATAGCTGTTATTAAAAAATGGATGGATGTGGTCTGCTGAAGTCGGCACTTCAGGAAATGAAAAACGAAGTGGTTAGAATCCATTTTGCACTCTCCCCGTTTCTCTGCTAATGAGTGACACAAATACAGCGGCATTGTGTATGTAAGTACATAACTGAGCAATTAGTCTTGAGTGCCCACACAACACCTGCTTAAGGAGTCTGCCTAAGGTTTCTGGTAAAGTTGAGAACTTTATATTTTCATGATATCCTGAAGGTGCTCCTTTTTACCCTGCCCTTTGACACTTGAGATGTATATTTCTTGGGACCCACCATATACTTTTGGTTGCAATTTGTTTTCAGCATTGTATTTTACATTGCTGTGACCTGCCTTAGGGTGAAGTGTGGGTCATAAATCAAAACAGTAATAACAATGTCTACTTCAAATAAATTCATAAATCAATTTGTAGCCCTCCTCCAGATTACCTCAAACCCAAGTAGTTAGTAGAGCGCCCACCCAGAGGGATCCAATTCAAAATCAAACTTCCTTCAATTAATAATTACCCATTTCACTCCATAGTATCACACCCCCCCCCCCCCATATAAACTCAGTTCAAAATAAACAGAGTGTGTCCAATTCTTTTTAGATGAGAGGTAAGGTATATCTTACTATAGATGGCCAGGCTGCTAGGGGAATGGTCTTTTTTACTCAATCAAAAAGCTGAAAGCTCTGCACAAATTGAAGCCTCGCGTCTTCCCTGGGACACAGCAGAGAATGATGGCATTTCATCAGTTTTACTGATAGGGTCATTGGATAGAGAACTACATGGCTGTCCCCATGGGAAGCCCATTGGGGTAGCCATTTCTTTTCCATACAGTGTCCCAGGAAATGACGACTGTGATAACATTCAGCTGTTTTCCAGTGCTAGAGTTAAGGCTTCATTTTTTTAAAAAAAGCAAATAACTTTATTGAGCAATTGCATATGAAATACTTTAACATGCTGAACTACTTCCTACAAGTTATGTGGTATCATGATGATGATCTGATGTTATTATGATGTTGATGTGATGTTATGCTACTTTCACAAGAAAATAAGATATCTATAGAGCTGATCCAGAAGTGCTGGAAGAACAAAACAGATCCATGCAGGGAGATGTTTGAGCCAACCTTTTTGCACTATCTCTGATATACTCTGCGTAATGTCACTTGTGAAATGTGCGTATGGGGTGGTGGGGTGGTAATCTGTCACTTCAAGAATCTGGCACCTCTTTTCAAATTGTGCGCCGATGTGCTTAAAATACTTTCCAGCGACTTCTGTTTCTAAAGGAAATGGATCTTGCACAAACTGTGCGACTCATAACCTATTGTTTGTGAATGCCATCGTTTTCGCAGTACGTAATGGTCTTGGACTGTGGCACAGCGAAGCTGACACTTTCCATTGACCCTGTTCACAACTGCCCATTGTTCTAGTAAGCAGTCGGACAAGCTTAAAAAATAAGTGTCATGTATTAAAATAGCAGGCTAAAATGTTATATCAATTAGCAAAGAGAGAAACTGCACGTAGTCTTAGGGCTGCTTCACATATTAAAAAATGTTCTGGGATTGAAATGTACCCAAGAGTGTTTCCTGTTGTTTCATTTTTTGCTGTACTTGATAAATAATCTGACTGGACAGCTCTTTGTGACAGCAATGGTTGGGTGAATTTGTCAATGTTGTCTCGTTTTTCCAATTTTAACGTTCTGTTCTCCACATTTCCACACTAGTTTGTGAATTTAAAAAAAAGTTCTCATAAAGTGTTATCAACATTTTAACTCAGATTTCTCCAAATATGCATACTTTTTTGCAAAGCAATTCCCCCTAATATAATGCACACATTATCTTGGTATATGCATTTTTATTCATATTACCTGGCACTGCAAAATTTAGAGAAGGCCAAATTTTGAAGGATTGCTGTTTGGGTAGGTGCATTGTTTTGGAAATTGCAAATTAAATAGGTTTGCCTTTAAATGCAACCTGAATCATGCATTCTTACACACCGCATTATACTTTCCTGCTATGTGCTCGTTTTGTACATGGAGATCAATCACCATATACAAAATTGTCTCCTAGTAAGTGCCCTTTGACAAATAACGATGAGCAAAACCCAATTATAGTCAAGTACATTTAAATCGCTCTGACCCTCAATTACTCATTTATTTATTTATTTATTTATTTATTATTTATTACTCTCTCCCTGGAATCCACACAGGACCTAAACATAGGTGGTTCATGTCCCATACTATAGTTGATGAGATCATTGCCCCTCCCCCAACAAAACATGGTGACTGAATAAGTCTGTGGCAGTAATGCATACTGAGTAATCTCCAAAGGGAGGGATGGGAAACTTGTGGATCTCTAAAGCTTGCTGGACTCCGGTGTGGCCAATGGGCAGGGATGATGGGAGTTGTAGTTCAGCAACATCCGAAAGTTCACAGGTTCCCCAGCCCTGTCAAAAAGTAAAGGCGAGAGCTGGGGGTTTTGTGAAAGGCTGAATGGCAAGATAATACCCAACAAACAAACAAATACATATATATAAAGTTTTTTACAACAGGTAAAAGTAAGTTAAAAAGTCATCCAGGTTGGATAAGCTACTGTTCTGAGTCTGTGGGAGGTATTAAAAGTAAATAAATACCAATTAATTAGGCATATATTAGGGTGGTTGTTGCCTGAGAAGCTGTTCATTAAGAACAATGGGGTGAAATTAAGAAAAGAATATCCAGGTTGAATGCCGGAGCAAAATTTTCCCATTAGTTACTTTGACTGTAGAACAAATTAACGTGGGCACTGTATTGGGCAAGAGGTTTGAGAGGGGGTGAGGGGGCGAATGTAATCTATTCACACTCCGGCATTGACAGGAAATGATGACCCAGTGGCACCTTTTCCATCTCGCTTATTTCCATGGTTATATGACAGTGATGAAATCCACATTATAGGTACAAAGCCTCATCCTACACGGAAAGCATAAGAAAGAAAGAAAGAAAGAGTAAAAAACCTAGGGAGAGGAAGACTGCAGCAATAATTCATTTTAAGTCAATTTAGCTTTGAACTAACCATGTAGAGCTTTCGCTGTATAATTCCAGAACAACTTTGAACTCTGCTCACTGGAGGACAAAAATAGAATAGCGCTGAAGGATAATTTTCGTGCAGCAACCTGCACTAAGCTGCTGGCAGCAGGGAGGGAACGGCTCCCACCCAATGACTAATGCAAACCCTCTCCTTTGGTGAGACAGGGTGAATGCCTCCTGTATTCCTTATTATAATTGGCCACCTGATTAATTACATAAGATATCACTCAAGATACATTATGCAGTGCAGGCTATAATTGAAACAAGAGATATAATATTATGGTGAAGCTTGTACCCATGTTTCCATTAATATAAATCCTTATTATTGGTGATTTATAATTCACTCTCAGATTAAACTTGACGGTCAAGATAACAGCCCAGGACAAGATTTCCTTTTCCCTCTGCAAAATTAAATGCAAAAAGTGACCCACCCCCTTTTGCTTGTTTTAGAGATTTAAAAGTGCAGTTGAAAAGATGACTTGCTTGTTTTCCCCCACCCCAGCCTCAACTTAAATATCCTTTTATGAGGATCTCTCTACTTCAGAAGTCAGGTTTAAGAGGGCTGGATTAAGGTTTGCAGGCTTTTAGTCACTATTATGGGCTTGTCACAGAAGAACGATTTTGTATGAATAAAAATATTACACATGCAGTTAGAATCACTTGAGTGCTGAAACATACTGAGCAGATTTATTATACCGAGTTACTATATATGAGAAATATATATGGAGTGCATCAGTTCAGAACTGTTCTGGGTGACTATATGAGTGACATATCTATTTACTTAACAGATCTCTTCTAAACTATGACTCAAGCTTATCGTTTGGGTCTATGCTAGAGCGAAAGTTGAGAGTCAGAAAATCAGTTCTTGAACATTCGCAAAATTAATCTGGAATTGCTGCATGTAGATATCGGCCTTTATCAAATTTTGGGCTCGCACAAAGGTTGCTTTCACACTATTCCTTTTTAAGAGCCATTCTTTGAAATTGTTCATAAAATGACACCAGTGCTATTCTGGCACTGTAGGTTTTCCATGGGTGTGTGTTGAAACAGCATGATAGTGGAGTGGTGTGAGTCAATTGTGAACTAGGCGCTCTCCGTCTGATTGTACAAGGCCCGGTTCTCAGAGCTTTTGCTTTACCTTTTTGAGCAGGAAGAATCAAAGGAACCAAGCCTCTGTATTATCAGCAAAACACTGTGGTGTAGTGGTTAGAGTGTTGGACTAGGACCTGGGAGGCCAGGGTTCAAATCTTGGGTCAGTTACTCACTCTCAGCCTAAACGATCTGAACAATGTTGTTGTGAGGAGAATATGGGAGGAGAAGAACTATGTGCATCACCTTGCGGTTCTTGGGAGAAAAGGTTGGATATAAATTCAGTAAAGATATAAGTAAGTGTGGCAGGCAAGAAGGGCTTGATGTGTTCCATCTCCACCTTACTGTTTCAGCACCCCCTGGCTTGCATATATGGAAATTCTACCTTATTTTATTTTCATTTTAATATCTCATTAACAAAACAATCTTGAAAATGTTGTTGATTAAATGAAACATACTTCCAAGTATGTATGTGCGCTTGAGCACAACCTTAATTAACATAGTGCAGTTTTGCTCAGGGGTTTGTTTACGCCACACTTCTTGAGAGAATGAACTGTTCCTTCTCCCTGAGGATGTTTGTGTTTGATACATTTCTGAAAAGACAGAGAGGCAAAGATCTGTTTCCTTTGTGTGTGTGTGTGTGTGTGTGTGCATTTTCCCACATCATTAGAAGACGGAGTTGAGCTTAATTCGGAGGTGGCTTGCAAAGATCTCCCAGACTCTCCCGCCCTTCATCTGTGAATCGAGACACCTGGGAAGCTGCAGCTCTCTTTCAAAGTAATTTCCTTTAAATGAGAACAGTTGTCTGGGCGTATTCTTTCAAAGCACAACTCAGTTCAAAAGGATGCAAAATGATTTTGTCAGGAAAACCAAACACTTTGAACTGAAGGAGTACACTCCAAGAGATTTCTTTTGAAGACAAGGAAGTTGAACCAACTTCAATCTGTCAAGACAGGAAATGGCTGGATGAGAGTAGGTTTGTGAAAGCAAACTAACACACACCACAGTTGTGATGGCATGGCAGAAGGAAGAAGATCTTAAGTGAATTGTGGCTTAAGAATAATATAGTAGCATACTACTCCCAAAATATAGACACATTTGGATATAAAACTGCAAAATGCCTGCATGCTGTCATCACTGCATCACTTGATCCCAGGTTTAGCGAAATGTGTGTGATGAGCATTGCTCTTGATGTGACTTCTTTTTGACCTGTAGACCAGGCTTCAATACAAAAGGAAAATGTAAGCCACATTCACTTTGCAATTAAGCTGAGCTGTATATATATTTAAGAAAGCCAATGTGAATGCGCGGATGATAGTTTATATTGACAGGTGACAGCTTCATGAATAGGAGTAGGCGTGGGCTGCAAGGGCGGGGGAAACCAAACAGGTAATGCACATTGGGTGACATCTCTACCCCTCCTCTGGTGTGTACAACAGTGTGCAAATTACCTTGCTGCCTCTTAAACTACTAATGTGTACATAATCTTAAAGTCAGGTGAAAAAATTCATATGAAATTTAATGGAGAAAGACAGGGTAGGCTGTAGCTACTATATGGGGTGGTGGGAAAGGAAACATGCAGATAATATTCTGTTGAGACTGAATGCAGAATACGTAACAGAAACTGACTATAGCTCCATCTTATTCCTGACAAGGTACGATCAGCAAGATGCACAATTGGGACCTAAAAAAACAAGTTCACCTACTGAGACTCTGCCAAAGCTATCTTTTAAGACTGACAGTGATGGTACTTCTCAAATCAAGTAATCCAGAAGGGTTTAAGATTTAGAGATGAGTAGCTGAAAAGATTCATGTAGGAGAGGGCTATCAAAGGCTACCAGCCATGATGGCTATGCTTTGCCTCCACAGTTGAAGACAGCAATGCTTCTGAAGACCAGTTGTTGGAAACCACAGGAGGGGAGAGTGCTCTTGTGCTCAGGTCCTGCTTGCAGGTGTCTGCCAGGAGAACAGGATGCTGGACTAGGTGGGCCATTGGCCTTAGGCAACAGGCTCTTTCTCTAGTTTAGATACTAGATGGCACTCTGAGTGGCATCGGGAGTTTCAGGTTACTGTTCTAGTCTTCTTTAATAGAGACAGCAATGTTTTTGTCTAGCTTCCTGACTGACATGCCCCCCGGGAAGATGACACAACCCAACCACTACTGGAGTATGATCCAATGTTAGTCATACTTTTTTTTTAAAAAAATGTGTTTTTAACAGTTTTTAAAAGTTTTATTTGTATTATTGATTTATTTGGCTCCTTTGGAAGCCAGGGTGAAATATAAATATAGTAAATAATAGAGTAGACTCACTTAAATCAAAATGTTCTAGTAACTTGTCTTGATTTCACATGGTCTACTCTGAGTATGACTAACATTGGCTCCCCCCTTTGCATATATCAACTGTAAAACTCATAGAAGTTCTGTTTTACACCTTGCACCTCGTGAGCTTTTGCAGAAGGATAGGAATTGTTATAGGACCTACTTATTATAGGACTAAGCATACTCTTCCACCAGTGCTTGCAGAACAGCACTAATGCCTATTTTCCTTTTGCCAAAGGTTCTTTGGATTCAACCCAGTGATTTCCCAGAAAAAGGATGGATATTAGTTTCAAATTACTCATATTAGGGTTCTTTTCCTTCAGCATGTGAGTACACTTACAGCAATGGGCCTATATGTTCTACAATAGTTGCAATTCTGCAAGGTCCATTTGATTCTAGCAGTAAAAATACAAGATCAAAGAGGAGGCATTAACAACCCATCAAATTTCTGTTTGAAGTAATATTTGATCGCTCCATCATTATCAGCGTTCTGCCTGTTGGGAGTGAAAAAATATAAACTACACCCAGAAAAGTCAGAAGTTGATCAGAGTCCCCACTGGAAATGGGAACTAGAAGGACTATTTGTATTATGGTAGTTTGGTAAGTAATTTCCTAGTTAAACAATTCCCTTAATTAACTTGGCAATCTTTCCTCTCTTTTATTATGCATCCAACAATCTTTGGTATTGCATTTTCAGATTTTAAAATTGATGAGCAGAGGCCACAAATCACACAAGTGCCCTTTACTGACATGACTAATTAATTACATGGAAGTAATGATAAAATGGCAATGTAAATTATGCAGAAAGCTATCATGATAGCAGAGGTTATGATTAGAATGAACATTGGGGAACGCATCTTCCTGTCATCTGCTCAATGGCATGTTCAAAGGTAGCTTCTGCTTAATGGAAGGGAATTCCTTTCTGTCTCTGACACCTGCACTGGAGAGGGACAATTCCATAAATATGACAGACCAATCTATAGCCACATAGATTATATGACGACACTGGTTTGACAGCCAGCATGGTGTAGTGGTTGGAGAGTTGGACTAAGACTTGGTGACCAGGGTTCAAGTCCCCATGTAGCCATGAAACTTATTGTTTGATTTTGGGCTAGTCACCATTATTTCAGCCTTACCTACTCTCAGGGTTGTTCTGGAGGAAAGGAAGTGTAAAAATAAACAATTATTATTGCAATGAAGTGATATGGGCCAAATTCTCAGGTAGCCACCCAACTGAGTTTTCTGGGTGGTTTTCAATATGCAAATGACACCCAGCTCTATTTCTTTGTTACAAGTCAATCAGGGGTGGTGATGCAAGCCCTACACTGGCCAGGTTTATGGTTTTGCGGTTCACCTTTAGAGCTCTGAACAGCTTGGGACCTGCTTATCTGAAGGAATGCTTTCAACCATATAGAGCTGCCCAGCTATTAAGATCTTGCAATGAGTCCCTTCTAGTTGTGCCACAACCTGCCAAAGTACATTTAGTGGAAACCAGGGGGAAGTCTATTCCATTGTAGCATTCAGTGTGTGAAACCTTTTCTCTCTGCACACCCTTGAAAAAGGTAGGTACAGTGGTGCCTCGCTAGATGAAAATAATTCGTTCTGCGAGTGTCTTCGTATAGTGAATTTTTCATCTAGTGAAGCACCAAGGCAGAATAGCGGTTTTCGCTACGGAAATTTTTTTTTTCTTCGTCTTGCGAGGCAGCCCCATTGACTTTTTCGTCTTGCAGGTCAGCCTTCCGCTAGCGAATGCCTTTCGTCTAGTGAGTTTTTCGTCTAGCGGGGCACCACTGTATTAACTATCTTGACATTTGGCTACCTCGTGAAAGTTAATTTATTCACTCACTTTTGTGGGCTACTGACATAGCAGTCCTTGAGATTATCTGGCTCCTGCTTATTACTGTTTGCGTTTTGCTATTGTGTTTGTGTATTGTGATGCCCTGTTGCTTTGATATACAGTAGTGCCTTGGTTCTCAAACGCCTTGGTACTCAAACAACTTGGAACCCAAACACTGCAAACCCGGAAGTAAGTGTTCCGGTTTGTGAACTTTTTTTGGAAGCTGAACATGCTCCATTTTGAGTGCCACACTTCTGATTTGAGTGTTATGCTGAAGTCTGTCTGTTTTTGCTATTTATTTTGTGTTTTTGTGACTGTGTGGAACCCAGTTCAGCTACCGATTGATTGTGTGACTGCAGTACATTGTTTATTGCTTTCATTTTATGGATCAATGGTCTTGTTGTAAAATTCATATTAAATTGCTGTTTTAGGGATTGTTTTTAAAAGTCTGGAACGGGTTAATCCATTTTGTATTACTTTCTATGGGAAAGCGTGCCTTGCTTTGGGAACGCTTTGGTTTGGGAACGGACTTCCGGAACAGATTAAGTTTGAGAACCAAGGCACTACTGTACTGTTTCCTTAAGCTGTGTTTTACTGTTGTATCCAAATATTTTATATTAATAAATATAAGTCATCATACATTTTGCATGTATTGCAGATATTCCAGTGTGAGAGTGGATACCAAAATCTGCCATTTAATTCCTGTGTGAGAAGAATTAGGCAGTAAACTTTCCCCCCATAAAATAGAAAGAACCACCCCGTCCCTCTTGATCGTTTTATACGTTTGAAAGTAGTAGTAGTAATAATTGAAAATGACAATGATGCCAAAAACATATGTGGTTAAGAAGGCCAGTTAGGCAATCCAGTTTCTTCTTTTTTCTCCCAAGGAACATCCAACATCACTCTCCCTCCTGGTCTATCACAAAGGTCTTGTCTTGTGGCATATCCACTCCCCCTAATGTCATACCCTGAGTCTTAGTGCTTGCCCAAACCTTTCAGCACAAAATCTCTGCCCATCCAACATCACGGCCCTTCTCTCATAAAAGAGGTATAAACAACTGCAGGATTCCAGTCAACACAGACCATTATGATGTATTAAAACCAAGGGAGTGGCTAACTACACATTTTGCTAAAATGTGTTAAGTTGGAGTCCTGATGGTGACTAAGAAAAATGATTTTGAATGTGGTTTTTTTTTTTAGAAGCAGGGGAGGGATAAAGCAGTGCATAACCCTTCCAACATCCCCATTTCAGCATTACAAATCACTCCAAAGCAGAGGCTTGAAATACATGTGTGCCCTTCAAATGCATTTTTAAAACCCTTTTTGGAGTAGAGAAACAGCAGGCAGGGAAAGAGTTCTGTCTCCAGAGAGCCTCCATTTCATCTCTCAACTTCTACCTTGTCTGTTTATAGTTGCTAAGCTGGCAAAGGTCTGGAGAACACACAGCATTCAACCATCCCGTTATGTTTTTAAGGTAAAAAGCAATGGTTAAAACCAGGAAAACTGTGCCAAAGTTCCTGCTCACCCCTGCAAAAGCAGCTGAAAAATGTACCTTGGTTACATTGGGGGCACAAGAAGAAGAGTTTTATTTAAAAGGTTGGGGCTTCAGCACTGGACAGTTTTGTACCTCTGAACTAAGTACATTTTTCTGAGAGCAATCATATAGGCAGAAGTACTTCCCAACTCGGTCCTAGAACCACTCCTCCCAAGCCTGGTGCCGCCTTCTACTCCTCTTCCTTCCATACTCCCACTTGGTCAAAGCTCTCTTGTGGCTTGGGAACACCTGCTGTCCCTGCCTTTGGATCTACCCTATCACTGAGGATCATACATGCCCTATCTTCCTTTGCATGTCTAAGCAGACACAAGGCTAGCCAGTCCTGCTCATTTTCAGTTTTGTGACATAAGCACAGCACAGACATGGTGATGTATGGCTGGTGAAAATGCACCCCAGAGTATGGTTTGAAGGCAAGTGAGGCCACCACCTTGCTAAGGATGTCTGGGTCTGGTCTGGATGGGAGCCTGCCTGGGAACCTCATGTATACCACCTTGGGTTCCATGATGGAAGAAAGGTGGAATATAAATTTTAAGAAAACAAACAAATGGAATATACATTGCACCCCGAACCACACCATTCAATCAGTAAGCAAAAGTCCCCTATACACAAACACACATATAACAGTATGGAAGCCACTGCCTCATGGTGCAAGCTGATGTCACTGCTCTCTAGAAAATCAAATCCTAAGAGCAAGAGGGGGCTGCTGGAGGAGACCAAAGGCTGATCATTCTAGTATTCTCTTCTCATAGAGGTCAGGGTGGTCCACAAACAGGACATGAGTGCAATAGCCCCTCGCCCAAGTTGTTCCTCACCAACTGGTAACTGAGAAACAAAGTGCCTCTGAACTGGAGGATAGCATACCATCATTATAACTTGTAAAAAGGTAAAGGGACCCCTGACCATTATGTCCAGTCATGTCCGACTCTAGGGTTGTGGCGCTCATTTTGCGTTAATGGCTGAGGGAGCTGGCGTACAGCTTCCGGTCATGTGGCCAGCATGACAAAGCCGCTTCTGGCAAACCAGAGCAGCACACGGAAACGCCGTTTACCTTCCCGCCGGAGCAGTACCTATTTATCTACTTGCACTTTGACGTGCTTTCAAATTGCTTGGTTGACAGGAGCTGGGACCGAGCAACGGGAGCTCACCCCATCATGGGGATTTGAACTGCCGACCTTCTGATCAGCAAGCCCTAGGCTCTGTGGTTTAACCCACAGCGCCACCTGCATCCCTTGTAACTTGTAGCCACTGCCAAATTTATTATCCATGAATGTATATAATCAGTAACCCATGTAGGTGAGCATGATCGTGTCAGTCTTTCTCACTGAATTAGTGAATGATCAGTACTACTAATGGAACTTTGATATTCACAAGTACTCCTCAGCACTATAAGATTGTACCATGGGGAGGCAACTTCCATGCAGCTGCTGCTGCTATTGCTATTGCTATTGCTGTGTATGTGAAGGGGGTCAGAGACCCATAGCTACCTACATCCAACACACCTAGAACAGCACGATTTATACACTTAAGTTTTTATATCACTGACCTCCAGAGAACTCATTGATATGGTTGATCCGGTTTCACTTCTTGCTAGTCCTGTGCTATCATCCATCTCTGAAGCCATGAAATTCTTTACTGCTGTGCGAGGTTCAAAAGGCAAGTTCTGCATGTGTTCCTGGGTAGGGAGGTGTTGATCTAAATTCATACTGAACTGGTCCATTACATTGGGGTTCATACTAAACTCAGGATTAACTTTGTAGTGCAAGAGCCTTTCATGAGGCAAGGTCTCCATGCCTAGATTCAATTTGCTGTCATCCTTTAGAGATGTCTGTGCATTCACTGAGCCTCTGGGCATGACTATATAGTCACTCTCCATCATTCGGTCCTGAGGGTGGACTATGTCCATATCTGCACCTCTCAGGTTGTCATCAGTACATAAATACACAGTCCGCCGCAGCTCTGTGTTGTCTTTTTTCAGACACTGATTGGCCAGCTCACTCATGCTCATGGGCATATGCATGCCTCCAGACTGCTGAATTATAACTTTAGAAATTATATTCCCAGGCAACGTTGAGTAGCTCATTCCTTCAGGGTTGGCAGGTTTCTCCTCTTCGTCATCATTCAGTGAAATTCTAGATAGGGTTCCTGTTATTGTAGCCGCTCTGCAGGGTCCAATATCCTTATGGAGAACTGTGAATGAGAGAGCAGGCCACAGGTTTTCAAAAGGTCCTGCAGGTAGAGTTCTCACTCTGGTTGCAAATATGTCACCACCCCCCATTTAATTTAGGGCAGGAGTGGCTGTTTTTTCTTGGCCCAAGGACTGCATTCACCCTACACTAACCCTCATGGGCTGTGTACCAGTGGCGGACATGGCCCAAAGTGGGTGTAGCCACCCTGCACTCTTGCACACAGGCTCGCATGCACCCAGAAGACACCCACACAGGCACTCAGTCCTCCTTTCTTTGCTGATCTGTGCAGTTCAGCTAAGGAAGAGGGTTATCACCCCTTCTCTGCTAATCAAATCAGTATTAATCTGATGAATGTGGAGGGGACAATTTATACCTCTGTCAGGGTGCTGGGTTCTGTTCACCCCATTGCTATGTCTACTTGAATTTATTTTCTTTTTATTGCTACTGCCAAAATCAGTGGTGTCTTGGTGGTCCAGAAAAATCAGGCCCTTGAACTGGGAGTTGGCCACCCCCGATTTAGAGCAAGCTTTGAGCAATGTAATAATGCCAGTAAATATAAAGGAGAAGTATTGTCATTTGGGGATGCATTGTGAGAGGAAACGAAATCATTTCATTTCTTCCCGAAGATTTGTTTCTGTTTTGGATAACACAGGCCCAGATATTATAACACATGTCACACTATCCAGGCATATACATCAAGTCAGCCTTTTTAATTAAGACAGATGTGATTGCCTTTCCACTTTCAAGTAATATTGGCCTTGAAGCAAGGATACGTATGGAAGAGGCGAGGCCATTTCAAATCTCCTAACAATGCAGTACTTAACAGAAAATGAGAAAATACATTTTAGCAAATGTTAAAGTGGTCATTACACTATTTCTAAGCACACATTTTTTACTGAGACTCATTTATTTTATTTTATTTTATTTTATTTTATTTAAAAACAAACAAATTTAAATCCCTTATTTTTTCAAGGCAAAGTCCGGTCATGTCTGCCCTATCTTCTTCTGCAAGGCATCTTTTTCTTGTTCAGTTTCTAATCATGAATGCTCTGGAGAGCAATACCACATTTCCCTTGTCATTAGGGAGCTGACCTGGGTGCTCATGTTCTTAAAGTCCACACCTAAAAATCACAGGACCATTAAAGTACTAAGGAAGGATGATAAAGGCATTATGACAACTGTTTATATTCAGATGAAGCAATGCAGTTCTAAACAGGCATCATGGTGCACAGCTAGCGTTTTCCAGTGTTGCTCTAGGACATTTTACCATATCCACGACTAGTCCTATGCAGAGTAGACCCATTGAAATGCAAGGATTTAGTTAGGTCCGTTAATTTCAGTGGATCTACTCTTGAGTAGGACTAGAATTGGAATGAACCCACTAACTGAAAAAAATCTGTAGCCTGATGACTATTTGCTGGTACAGCAGAACCCAGGATTAGAACCGAGGAATATCCCACTCCCTTTCTTAAGCTCTCTTAAAAAAACATTTTGTTTGCAGTTGCCAAAGCAAACTGCTGATCATGAACCCTTTTTTAGCCAGCACAATCAGAATGAAACTCTGAACCATTTAAAATTCAGATTTTTGGAATTCATTGATGGCAATTTGCATTTAATTCAGAAGAACGATAAATGCACTTTAATCTGGTATAGTATTAATTGTATATTCAGAGAACATGTTTTCTGGGGAGGGGGGAGATAGTAAGGTTATGTATGCTTGTTTAATTGCTATTCCTATTACAAGCAGCTTTTCAAAGGCTTCTTACATGATAGTCTGGCTGCATATAATTACCCCAATCCAGTGAATACTTGCAGATGCAAGAGCTCTGATGCATGCAGACTCAACAGCTTACAAGGAGCTGTTTCTCAAGCCTGTTGCACATAAGGATTAGACATTTATTAGGCTCTTCCTGTACCATGCTCATGAAGATTACTAGAGACTGAATTTTCAAAACGCTGTGCCTGCACTGCCATGCACATTTTGTCATATTCCTGGTGCATAGCAAAATATATTTTTGGCCATGGCATCAAATATTTACACCCTGTAAAGAAATTTCTACCTCCATATTGATAAAATGGTCTTTTGGTAGAAAAAGTCTTGGCTAAATGCACATCTGACACTTCAGTTACACTAACATAAAGTAAAATTGTATCTGATCTTCCTACATTCACATGGTGATCTGACAGCCTTACCTGATCGACAGGCAATGTCCACATCTTTTTCAAAATCTGTCTGTAACAATAACAAATAAAAGTTTATTAAGACAAGCATTGCCACTCATCAATATCTGTGGCACCATTCATATAACAAAAGCTACCATGGAGATATCAAAATTTTCAAAGTAGGGTGTTCATGTTTTGGCTTTTGAAAAACGGGGGGCCTGCAGTACTTAGCTTATTGTAAACCACTGCTCTAGAGGTTTGGGCAAACCCCTATAACAAATTTAGGAGCATGTTGGACAGGGGAGGGGGGGAGGATGTTCTCTTGTGCAAGCAAAAAAATCCTTGCACGGATTGAATAATTGCCACACTGCTGTGTTGGATCCTACACTTTCTGTGCTAGTGTGTACTCAGACTCAACAATGGGCTAACTTCACTTAATCATCATTTCTACAACGTGTCCCCTTGGATTGATGGCTCCATTTACATCAAGTGTAAGGATACGCCAAGAAATATTTTAGTCCAAATTAAAAGAATTCAGAAGAAGGCATGCTGCTGTTGAGTATGCCACAGGAAAGCTCTTGCTTATATATCTCCCTGTAATCCTGTATTTGCATAACCAAAAGAATCAGCTCTATAAAGCTTCCAAGCTTTCCGTTGAGGCAGGTGGCTTTGGTGAGTTTCCACATAATAAAAACAATTCCACACTTAACACTGTACACATAAATATACAGCTGAACATTTCACAGCTACCGTTTTGTAACATTTTCAAGGGCGTTAATTTGCTCTTTGCAAGAAGTGCCTTCCAGAGTGCTCCAAGTGTCCTACTGCGCATTTGCTGTGTGTACATGCAGTGGCCTATTATGCAGAGCTTAGTTAAAGCAATTTCCCCAGTATTAGTGTGGAATTCTAAGGGAGCTGCTGGGATTCACTAAGTTCCTTTCTGCCATATGCCATTCAGATGACTATGCAGAAGACCATCTGTATACTCATTTCTTGTAGTCCCTTGCATCACTCACAGTGCAATTCCCAAATTCCACATCGAGCTTCTGGGAAAGGCAGGATAGAAGGATAAGTGAATTCTGCCAAAGTCACTACCATTTCAAAAACCGTTATGGTATAGCATAATGGCCAGCAGTCTAATCTAGTAATTTTACCTCTGGCACGAGCTTGCCTTAAGAAACCCACTCTCACCCCCTAGACTGCAATATGGGAACTATAATATTGTTCTATAGAATCATATATCATATAATTTTAGAGTTGGAAGGTACCTTGGAGGTCACCTCTCTCAGTGCAGGAATCTTGCAATGACAGCATCCTTGACAGATGGCTCTACAGCCGCTGCTTAAACGCCTCCAGTGGAGGAGAGGCAACCATCTCCCAAGGCAGCCTGTACCACTCCTAAAACAGCTCTTACCATTAGATATCATCAAGCCAAAGTCTGCTCCCTTGCAATTTCTGCTCATTGGTTCTAGCCCTGTGACTCGGAAGCAGCAGAGAACCAAGTCTGCTCCGTATTCTGTTGCGTCTTACCCCTCTTAGGTCCCTGCTATAAGGATTACTGTAATCATGTACGTGAAGCACTTCTGAACATTTGAAATGCACTATGCAAATGGGTTATGTTTTATTACTATTTTTAACCCTATATGACCCTTGCATTCTTTCTCAGAACTTATAATTCCATGCAGGAAAAGTCTATATGAGTGAGAAAAGGTGTTCATAGTGTATGTATAAGTGTATATTTTGAAGTGTGTGTGTGTGTGTGTTTATTCCCATTCCATCTTCATTGACATAGAAACTAGAGCAGGGGTCCCCAAACTAAGGCCTGAGGGCCAAATGCGGCCCAATCGCCTTCTAAATGTGGCCCACGGACGTTCCGGGAATCAGCATGTTTTTACACGAGTAGAATGTGTCCTTTTATTTAAAATGCATTTCTGGGTTATTTGTGGGGCCTCCCTGGTGTTTTTACATGAGTAGAATGTGTGCTTTAATTTAAAATGCAGACTGGGAGACCAGGGTTCAAATCCTCACTCAGCCATGAAGCTCACTGGGTGACGTTGGGTTAGTGACTCACTCTTAGCCCAACCTACCTCACAGGGTTGTTGTGAGGAGAACTATGTACACCACATTGAGCTCCGTGGTGGCAAGGTGGGATATAAATGTAATAAATAAATATAAAATCAAAATGATAATCTGACAGATACAATAAACATTAGAACAATATAAAGGGAATATATATTACAACTCCTCCTCCATATACCGGTCAGTGACTAAATACATCAAGAACCCACATTTTAACAACCAAACCCTATACACTATTGAAATGTTCATTTTGCCCATAAGAGCCAACTGGAAATAACAGGCAAGGAGCAATAAAAACTAACCATGATTTGAGCGTGTCCATTAGGAAATGAACTTGAAGAATCTGCATTGATTGGATCCTGGCAGTTTCTTAAACGGCATCTAAACGCATCTTGAACCTGGTGAAATTATTAAAAAGCAATAATATTAATGCTTCAGTTGTCACAGAGTAGTGTTTAGGATGCCATCTTTGGATGATGCAGTACAGTTGACAGGACCGAAGCAAATACATAAAATGGTACCACCATTGGGTTAATGCACAGCACACAAGCGTGTGCCTCCCTGCCCATACATCAGATGTCAGGAGACACAAAAGGCATGTGTAACCACTGATAGGCCCAAGAGCACCCTCAACGCTGCAAACCTGGTGATAAATTTAATGCATGCTTCGTAAGGCCAGCCAGATGGAGGACACTTCTGACTGGTACTGTTTGTTTGCTAGCTTTTGCCGAATGCCAAGAGCAAGCAAACAACGGCTACCATACTGTGGGTGATCTCCATTATTTGAGCACACTGCAAAACAATTGAATGTGGGATCCTATTAAATTCTTCTCTGTAGCTCCTCTGGCTTTTCTGATATTCAGTGCTCAAGGTATATTATTTTAAAGCAGTTTCTTGGTGTGTGTTTTTTCTTACCCTCTGACATGAAGCTGCAAGCTTCTCTCAGAGCCAGACACAGCAAGAGAGACAGATGTGCTGAACGTGCGGGTACCAAGGAAGTGGTTTCCTTAGCAACAGTAACCAATTCAAAGCTCTTATAATTTGCCCTCTCTCCTCACGTGTCCTCTATTTTTATTTTTTATTTTTAGTCTCTGCAATTTAGATATAGGATGGTAGTATAGCTTTAAATGCTAGGCATGGGTTAAAAAGATACAGATACAGATATATATCCCAATAATTAAGAACACAGAAAAGGAGAAAATAAATAAGTTTTTTCTCACTTTATTGCCAATCTTTAGTGTTTGACATAATTCAAATTAGGATCTGAACACACACACACACCATATCTATCACCTATCTCAATAAAACATGTTTAACAAATTGCTGAATTCAAAACCTGGTAATTAAGGATTCATGACTTGGGGTCATTTTACACTTGTACTGAAATATGAATGATATCTACTTCTGCCTACTTGAGATAGTAGCCATGCTATCATTTACATCAGGTGTGGGGGACTCCCAGCCCTCCAGATGTTGGTGGCACATGCACTGGTTATTTCCTGCTTGGACTACTGCAGTGCGCTCTACCTTTGAAGGTGACTCAGAAAGTACAATTAATCCAGAATCCGGCGGCTAGACTGGTGAATGGGAGCACCAGTCCTGGTCCTGAAAGACCTACATTGGCTCCCAGTACATTTCCAAGCACAATTCAAAGTGTTGGTGCTGACCTTTAAAGCTCAAACAGCCTCGGCCCAGTATACCTGAAGTCTCCACCCCCATCATTCAGCCCAGATACTGAGGTCCAGCACCGATGGCCTTCTGGTGGTTCCCACACTGCGAGAAGTGAAGCTACAGGGAACCAGGCAGAGGGCCTTCTCGGTAGTCGCATCCACCCCGTGGAATGCCCTCCCATCAGATGTCAGGGAGATGAGTAATTATATAGCGTTTATGAAGCATCTGAAGGCAGGCCTGTATAGGGAAGTTTTTTAAGATTTAATGTTTTACTGTGTTTTCATATATGCTGGAAGCTGCCCAATGTGGCTGGAGCAACCCAGTCAGATGGGTGAGGTACTACTACTACTACTACTACTACTACTACTACTACTACTAATAATAATAATAAAATGGACTTGGTTGGTGGTGCTTGTCTTCATTTTGTGGGTTTACTGTGCAACATTTTGAAATCAACATTGTGAGAAGCTTCAGATTGTATCTGAAGCCACCCTGGGTTTTTCCCAGTCCTAGAGCATCCCTCAAAGCAGACTCAAGTAATTACGGAGAATTATTCTGGACAGCGTGATGAGATTTAGTAAGACACATTCTAAGACATATAAAAAAACCCAACTGCAGCTGCTTTCACGTCGGCACTGATATCATTTGAAACTTTTTATAGAAACTGAAGTTGCCAGTTCATTTACTCACCACACCTATATTTGTTTCTCTGTTTTCATGTACTAAAATGTCTGTTTCTGAGGATGGGAGGAAATGGACTATTTTCCAGTCTACAGTTTAAAAATGCATTATGAAATCCATGTTTCTTTAGATAACCATCTTTGATGGTGAGTCAAACTCTTAGGTATGCCTTTCAGTGTGATATTTTATTAGCATTGGTTTAATCACATAAGGTTTCCAGGACAGATCCATTATGAGGATCTCGGATTTCAGATGGCTCATGCTCAAGGATTCTGCTCTGCACAAGCGGTACAGATGCATGTTATATGGGAGCTGGAAGGAACTCAAGTGGGGAAGGATCTTGTGATTACCAAATGGCCTGATCCAGATTCTGAAGCCATTTACTACTGGTGGTTGAAATACCAGAAGGTCGTAAATGTCAGAGTCACAGAAGACCTCTTGGAGACAGAAAAGACAATCTTTAAATTTTTGGGCTATTGGGCTCTATTTTATTTTATTTTTTATTTTATTATTTTTTGCTACATTTGCATCTGAAATTAATCAGGTTTCTCTTGACTTCAGCTCTACCCCATCTCCACTTTGACTTTTCATTCAGTCCGCTGGCTCTTTGTAGCTATGCATGATGGCTTTTTTCCTCAATTGGCTGTCACATCTGTTTGTCACAAAACAACATTGCTCAATTGCCCTGCTTTTGATCCCAGATTTTTCCTTGATATGCAACTGAATTTCTGTGGAGCGTTTGGTATTGCTGTAAAATTTCACAGCGGCACATGGCAAATGCCACTGGGAAGCGGTTTCCTTACCTCCCTTCGGAGAATGCAGTGGACCATGACAATGACGAAGCCCTGCAACGAATCAAACACAGCAAAGAGTATCTGAAACAATATCGATCTCTTGTCAGTCATTGCCAGAACCGCAGACATCCAAGTCAGAGCCAGGAGAGGCAACACAACACAGGAACTCCAAAGGGATGCCCTAGACAGTGACAAAGAGGAAGGAAAAGAGCAACAACAGTGATGTTGTAGAACCATGAGTGGACAATACAACCCGCTCCTCACATATATATGCAAACGTATAGATAACATACTTAAGGGTGGCAACTTGTTAGTTAATGTGAAGACCAATGACAAATATTTAGAGATATATAAAGACTGATATTTTATTTTCTACATGTTACTCCAGTTGAATTACAAAGTGTGGTTGCCATTTCTTTTCCTTTAAATTAACTATATTCAGCATTAGTAATCATAGTTTTTCATCACTGTAGCATTCCCCCCCTCCACACATGCACTGTATAATATTTGTAACAAGAAGATGTAAATGATTAGGACTAACATGGCATTACTGGCGGTGGTGGCTGACAAAGCTGTTGTTGAAACTACTCCACACTTGGCACATTTGAGCGTCAAACCGCTATGAGGCTCACTCATCTGACTGCAAACGAAACAGAACACCCACAAAAAAGAACAAAATATTGAATTTTTCGTCACCAAAAAAAGTCGCGACTGAAATTTAGCTTTTTAAATATGATGTCATGCAAGAAAATAAAATAGCAGGTAGACTTATTCATAATTTACAAAGCTCTACTTGAATCATACATTGTTTCACATTTTTAAAATAAAAAATAATGTTATTTAGGGGAGGGAAGTTTCATTTCATGCAAGGCCTAGTTCTTTCATTTAAGTCTTTTTTTTTTTAAGGCCCCCAGTGTCCAGAGATAAATGTCACTTGATAACACCGAAGTAAACAAGCACGTGCTAGTGTAAGACACACAAGGTGAAATCCCTCTATTCAGACCTTTAAGAAGACCAATATGCTCGTGATCATTTATTCACTCAGGATGCAAGAGAAAGACAAATTGCCAGGGCAGCGTGTTGTGCATACATCTAATTAATTAAGAGGTGAACAAAGTTGGGAAATGACCACACACTAAGATGGCTCAGTCAGTGGGCACTATGACATTAGCTGAAAGGTTGAAGGAGCTTTACAACAAGATTGAATAAGCTCCTTCTTAGCTTACTCTAAATTTTTGCCAGAGGCTGGTCTGGATACAGGGTTTGAAATGTATGGAATTTAATTAAAGTATTATTTCAGGCTTGAAAAACAACATTTTAATAAAACACAGTACACAAGCATTAAGGTTAATATATGTGTGTACAGTGTTTGTTTGTTTGTTTGTACAACACACTGTATCATAACACCAAACAACTGGTTCAGTTTTCTTGCCCCATAAATTATAACAACTGAATTGCCTGGCTATTTCCAGCCTTTCATCCACCCTAACAGTTTCAGTGCCATCTAAGTACAGGCTGGCTGCCAGTTAGCTATCAAGCCAGGCTTAAGGTCCTGCTATTAACACCTGAAGTCCTAAAAGCTCCAGACCAGGTTACCTCTGAAATATGGCAGGCACCAGCAGTGATGTACTTCCATTGCTCATTAAAAACAGGCATGTTTCCCCAAGTGCTTCCCTGACTGCTGATCCTAGTTTTTAATTATTCTCCTACTATAATGATGATTTTTGCTTTATGTTTACATTTATATCCAAGGAGCTAAAGGTGGCCTGTGTGGTTCTCCCTCTCCCTGTTTTATCATTTGCAATATCCCTTTGAAGTAGATCTGAGAGAGAGTAGCTGGCGCAAGGTCACTCAATAATGTTATTATTATTATTTTACGGATATGTTCTATTACTTTGTTATACAATATTTTATATCACATTATTTCACTGTATTAAAACTTATTTGTGTAAGATTTTTTCTTCTTTGATTAAGAGACTGATACATTACTTTATTAAGTGTAATAAATGCAAAAAGTAGTATGTAGTGGAACAGTTTTCATTGACTGGCGGAAGTTGCTGCAGATGAAATCCATGGGTGTCTGTCCAACAGCAGAACAGACCCCATTGGCAGAATGGATCCTGCTCCCCACTGCAGCTCTACATATGCCCCTCCCCAATCTTCTCAGGAGGGTTTGTCAGAACCTGCAGATTAGATATGGGGGCAGGGCACAGGAGGATTCAGGGCAAAGGAGAGGAAGGAGAAGTCCTGCTGTGCGTGAAGTCTGCTCATGCAATATTGGCTGTCTCCCTGGATTTTTATATAATGAAGGGAAAAATCTTATTACTCACCCCACCCCCTCACACCATCTGCCTGTGAAAACTTACATGTACCAAACAACTCATCCTATAAGATGGAATTTACTATTGGAATAAGCAATAGATTTTTTTTTAAAAAAAGACTGACCAACTTGAGTCCTGGGGTCTCTAATGTGATGGATGTGGGCACCATGGCAGCCTCAGACACCCCCTTGGTATGTTGCAAGGCCCTGCTGCTCCTTGCATTTTTATTTTTATTTTAAATTGCAGGATGCTTCACTGTTTTTATTAACTAAGGGTAGTACTGTACTGAGCTGGCTGGACAGGGAACTGCAGGCTTGCAGTCACTCTGTCCTCTTATCTCCTTCTCCTCAAAATGCATCAGGGTCTCAAGTGGGGGGTGTTTTATCTGCTTTGTTTCCTTGTGTGTTTTTGGTTTTCCTGTTTATTTGGTGTGCGTGTGTGTTTTGCATCCTTGTTATTTTGTTTGTTTGGTTGAGAGGTGTTTTGCCAATTTCAAGGGAAGCTGTTGCGTGCTGCTTTCTCAGTTTCAAGTGTTTTGCAATGTGTGTAGGCCTTTGGAGCATTCCTTGGTTGTGGTAGTGTTGGTAGTTTTGCTCATCACCAGATTATTTGTGGTGCCAACAACAGTTTCTTAGATTTTCAAATGCGTTCCCAGAATCCAAAAGGCTAGGGACTCTTGGTGTAATGGCTCAGCTATTTTGAGGAATATGGTAAGAGGAATCAGCTTGCTTGAGAGATGGAGCTCAGTTTTTGCTTTTTGTTTTACATTCTGTCAAAGATATTGATGTAAATACTGTAGCCAAAATCCATATAAACACAAAAATCTCTATAACTATGTTGATGTTTCATTTTATTTTGCACAAACAGGTTCTTGGAAATGAGAATGTTATGTTAATGTTTTTTTTCATGTTGCTTTTTGGTGAAAGGCCCATAAAACAGCATACAAGAAAAATCAAATACACAATAAAAATAATTTAAAATTGTCTGGGGGATAACATAGTCCCTGAGAATGGAGGTTAGCCTTAGCCATCTCTGCCCTGTGGTATGCTCAGTCATCATTTGCTGGGAAGATTCAAAACTGGGGGTCTGGAAACCAAGCTTTATGAGGAACAGTTTAGGGTGATGGATATATTTAGCTTGAAAAAAGAGGCTGTCAAATTATCTAAAGGGCTGTCACATGTGAGATGAAGCAAGCTTGTTTTCTCTTGCTCTGGAGGGTATTACCTGAACCAATGTCTTCAAGTTACAAGAAAGGACACTCCAACTAAACATTAGGAAGAACTTTTTAACTGTAAGAGTTGTTTGATAGTGCAATGGACTCCCTTCATTGGACTCTCCTTCATTAGAGGTTTTTAAAGAAAAAGTTGGGGGGCCATCTATCATGGATACTTTAGTTGAGATTCCTGCATTGCCAGGGGGTTGGGTTAGATGAACCTCAGGGTCCCTTCCAACTCTACAATTCTATGATTCTTTGATTCTGCTCTGAGTATAACTTTGTCAGATACACCTCACTGTAGGAATAATTATGGGTTCCATACAGACACCATGCAATTTCTGTTTCTGTACCAGAGTTAAGAGTGATTTTTATTTTGAGAATTTTTCGCTCTCAAAGCTGTAAAGTGGGGTACAAGTATTCTAAGTGAACATTTTTTTTAAAAAAAAATAATAGTGTTGAGAACAGTGCTGCAAAGAATTGCTTGTTTCTGAAACTTGGATCAAGCAATCTTAAAGAGGAGATGGTTATATGAAAGCATATGAGACTGGATCATACCACCTTAAGGTATGTTATAATATTCCATAGCCGTTTGTTACATTCCTTGAATGAAAATGCATAGAACCCCTGGACACAGATTTTGCAATGTGAAATTGGCAACAGCTGCTTTATGGCTGCTGATTCACGCAGCCTTATATTTTAAAGCAAAGGTCCCCAAACTAAGGCCCGGGGGCCGTATGCGGCCTGCGGACGGTCTAGGAATCAGCGTGTTTTTACATGAGTAGAATGTTTGCTTTTATTTAAAATGCATCTCTGGGTTATTTGTGCGGCATAGGAATTCATTCATCCCCCCCCCTTCAAAATATAGTCAGCCCCCCCCCCAAGGTCTGAGGGACAGTGGACTGGCCCCCTGCTGAAAAAGTTTGCTGACCCCTGTTTTAGAGGATAACTTCAACAATCACATAACCTGTGGTGTCTTAAGAATGACAAGTTTGCATGGACTAGAACCTCCTTCATCTTCATTCAACTAATGGATATACATACATATTGGTATTATATGGTAAGTGGGACCAAATCAGGTGTCAACAAGTAATGGTATAGTCTGCCTGTGAGAAACAGCTATTGAAGAACAGCTTTGGTTAACAGAGCAGTCTTAGGATGCTAATTCAATATTCTTCAAAGGATACAATCTTATCAAGATTAAATAGAGCATTAACAATCAATAATGAAATACCATGGAGTAGGATCTAGTCAGAGTTAAGCCCATGTTTAGATCTTCCCCACTGAATCAATGAACCCTGATCTAAGAGAATGTATTCTTGTCTGAATAAAAGAAGTTGAAATATTGATGATCAGCTGTTTGGTGGAGAAGGGAGAGCAGGGGTAACAGAATCTAGCACCCAGACCCTCTTCTGGACAGCTCCTATGTTGTGGGAAATTCCCTTATCTGAGTGGTGTGTCTGGCACCTGAGATGTATATATTTTAGGGCTTAAACTACTCTATTGATTGATTTTAATATTGTATTTTGAAATTGCTGTTATCTGCCGTGGGACCTTATGGTGAAGGATGGGTAAAGAAAATGAATAGATAAGCAACAACAGATTGGCAGGAATCCAGCTTTTTCATGGACTCAGGCTCCCAGGCCCGTCTGAAAGGAAATGCCTCACAACTGCATGGACAGAACCCACTCAATGCAAAGAATCTCCTCTCACAGACAAAAATGGGGATCAATTTATAGAAAACCTTAACCATTAGCAAAGTAATATTTTGTTTGCCTGGTGTTATATTCTGATACTTTATAGTGGTGTATTACATATGTAAGCAAGCAAATGGTCCACCTACCACCCATTTTATCTTAGGAATTACCTTGGGAATTCTTTTAGGGGAACATTCTAACTAAAAAGCATTATATAAGTCTGCGTCTCCATTCTATACAAAGCCAATGAGTTTGACATGCAAAATCATTATTCAGACTTTTGACTGACTTAATACCACTGTACTTGTGTTTTATTATTTTACTGTTTCTCAATCACATTTCCTCAGTTTTGGAGATGAATAAAATTGGTTAGACAGCTTGTTAAACTATGCAAAAAAAAAGATTCAAAGTGCAATCAAATAAATAGACATTTGGTAAACATAATATATACATAGAGACAAAATAAATAATTGAAAATAAGTAACAGATTTTCAGTAGGCCTGGCGGGAAAGCCCAACTTCTTCTTACCCCGCTCTGTGTTTGAGTTTTTTATCTAGGATTCCATCTCTGGAAACAAGTTTATTAAACACCAGAATGCCAATCACCATGTTGACCTGTTAAATATAAAACAAACAGACAAAAAACAAACAGTCACCCCTTTAAGTGATACTGAATTAAGTGGTACTGAATTAAGGATGGGGGGGTAGAGATAATAAGTGTGTGCTGCAGCACAGGCAAAGGGAAATGCATTATATTCAAGGGGGGGGAATAGGGCGTTCCTGGTGAAAGGGAACAGTTTTGCTGGTATGCACCACAATCTCTTATATAAATGCATCAGATTCAGAGTTGCCCCACTGTGAATGGAAGGGCTCCTTTAGTAGAGGGAACTGTGATTCACCTGAAGCTCCCCCCTAGAGGAAAAAGGTAGGATTTCCCCCCCCCCCCAATTACTCCTTCTTTTTTGCAGGTTCCAGGCCCCTTTCAGACATTGAGGACCCCTGTCGCTCCAGAGCAGATTTTTGGAGCTGCAGAGATAAGGAGGACTTAGAAAACAAAATCACTTCCACTCTCCTGCCAATGAGATTATCCACTTCACTGACATCTGCTCTGCACAACACAGAATCCAACTCCACATCTGTATCTACGGTCACCTCCAATCACTATTTTGCAGAAAGGGTTAGACCAGGCATTAAGGTTTGTGATATAAGAGACTTTTTGCGGTAAGGAAAGTAATGGAGAAATGCACTGAAAAGTGTGGGATAACAACTGATAGATGGGAAGTCTGCGCAAACAAATTAGAATTAACTAACACTGGCATATAACTTTCCCACAAACAAATCAGAATAATAAGCAGCAGTCACCAAACAACCTCAGTGCAAGCTTTGTGCAACTGAATTAGGATAATTGCTCAATAAATAGGTTGTCTGGAGGATCTCTCTCTCTCCACTCCCTCTCTAGACTACAAGAGTGCTTCCACAACCTTGTCTGAGTTTAAAAGGCAGGGCTGATATTAATTGGAAGACACAGGCAAGTAGTTTGATCAGGCAGGTTGATGCTGACGACATTCAAATGACCTAGATTAGTTTTTCTTATAATCTGAAAGTAGAGGTGTGCTTGACTGCTATCATTTTTAAGGCATACAGCCAAAGTTGATGGGAAAATGAGCATTTCTGACAAGAAGGCGATTATGAAAAGTGGCATAGTTTTCTTTTGCTTGGATTACTGAAGTGTTTCAGATATGATGGCTTGTTCCTTCTGCACTGTGTTAGTTACAAAAAACAAAACAAAACAAAACCAGGCAGAGATATAGATTCTTTGAGGCTTCAAAGTGCTTCAGAGCCAATAAATATATGGTAGTTTCAGCTCAAAGTCAATTCACTTCAAAGGATTAGTAAGATTGGAGGCAGATCTGCATTCAGAATATTCAGAGGATCAATAGACACACAGTCAGCGTTTTCTGTGTTTGTGCACTGGGGGAAGGAGTATTAAGCAAGTAGGTGATTGTAAGCTTCTTAAATTAACTCACCCCTCCATACTTTCACTAGAGCTTACTAATTTGAAGGAATGGAGGAGGAGAGAATGTAAGTTTGCATGCTCTCTTCTTGCTTCTAGCGTTTTCTGAATTTCACTACAAGGTGATGCTACCCGCCCCTTGCCCTGAGAAACCACACAAGAAGTTCCAAAAGAATTTGTGTTAACATAGCCATACTGGGACTGCAGGCTGAGAAAAGTTTGATTTTGTATTCCTTTACAAAGTGCAATTGTTGAGAATAATCAACAGTAATCAAACATGGAGCAAAATTCAGGGGTGGTGAACTTGATAACTAGGGGCCAAATCCATTCCCAAAGCTCTCTATTTGCTCCTCAGAAATCTCCTAATCCCACGCCCCGTCTGCACAGACCACACCACTCATTGGCATGCATATTACACATACCCCTTTTATAAATACAAGTGCACAAATTTAACATGTGTTAAGAGGGACAACCGCCCTTTAATCCTCTGTGAATTTGAATATATTCTTCACATCCAGCACATATATTGAAAGTATATGCAAAAAAAGTTTGCATTCATAACTTCCAGGTCAGAATTTAGAACACTTAACATACTAGCCAGTCAGTGATTATATTACCATGGTTACTTAAAATAGGTGATTTTAATGTTTACCAAGACAACAGCGGCTGCAGGTCCAACAAAAGCATAGAGAAGTCCTCCTTCGAGAGAGAGCCAGCAACTGGAAAGAACATTAGAAAAGAACTAATAAAAATTAATAAGGTTTATTATTTGTCTGTCTATATATCTGTCTATCAACTGATTGTGGGGCCTCGCTGATTTTCTCAATCTTGGAATATCAAAATGTTTAAGGTACTTTCAGTTAGCAAAGTCACTTAAATAACACAGACGGGAGAGAAAAGAAATTCTAATTATCTGGGGAGAAATGAACAGATTTTGTCTCTCTTATTTCAGGCCTTGTTTATAGCAGGGTGACATTCAACCAAATTTACAGAGGAACAATTCCCTCATATCTACGCAGCCAACCAGAAGACATGCTATTTCACCAAGTATCTGCTTAGTTACTAAGCAACACCTCCCCCTCTTGGCTAGATGACTTTAACATTAACAGAAGTAATCCTTATGTTCAAATGGAATGATCCCTGCTGTTGCACTTCCAACACTTCCACAACAAACAGAAAACAGAGATTTATTGCACATGTAGGCCAACACACCTCAATAAATCAGGAAGTCTGAAAACTAGCCATTTCCAAGACTATTTAGCTGCAGTCTGCAATGTATCCAACCCTGCAGAATGCAACCTGTACTTGCTGTTCTACTACAAGGACAGAGCATATATAGCTGTAATAGCTTGTGTATTACTTAAGAAATCTGGAAGCTAGTTTATGTCTGAGAAGATACTGTATTTCATGCTCCCTAAACCTTTCAAATAAACTGTCCATAAAAAAATTGTTTCTGCCAGTACTGAATATTTAGCATTTTTCATTCAGCAGTTTTTAAGTTACGGCACCATGGCAAAAAGGAAATCTACCTTCAAGGAAACTCTTTTTTATGTCAAAAAATAAAATAAAAAATAAAAAATCCTTCCAGTAGCACCTTAGAGACCAACTAAGTTTGTTCTTGGTATGAGCTAAAATAGCTAATTTTTAATACTGTTCAACTTACAATTCTAATGCTAATTTCTCATACTTTGTTGCATTCAAAGCATCTTCCAAGTATTTTTTCATAGACTGAACGACACAATATTTTTCCAAACACACTGTTTGGAAAGTTCTGCTCTAGAGAGCTGTTGAATGCCCCCCGTGCTCTGGGAACTTTAGCTAATTTGCCCAGCGTTTGCAAAAGGAATGGCGAAGTAATAGCTGCTTCAAGGCAGCTTTCCCAAAACTGTTGCCCTCCAAATGTTTTTGTCTGTAACTCTCATCAGCCCCAGCCAGCACAGCTCTGTTTGCTGGGGCTGATGGGAATTGCAGTTCAAAACATCTCAATGATCGTGCAGTATTCCTAAGCCACCTGTTTCCTACTCACTGACATTCCCCACCCTGCCACTACTGAATCTCATTTCCTTTTCCATATCAAATCCTGCAGAATAGTTGTTCAGGGAGAGATAAATGAATAGGACTTGATATGGGCACACCATGCCTCCTTTGCCAAACTCTTATTAATCACAGTAAGCTCTTGGAAGAAAGGGGATGGTAAATCTGCATTTGAGTAATACACTGTTTGCTAGAAACAACTGAATGAAGAGGCCAGAACAGGCACACTAGGGAAGAAGCCCCAGGGTTGGGTACTTCTGTAGTGCTCTGACAAGATGAACACAATTTCCCCATTCAATAGATAGCAATTTGCTATCCTTTGGGAGCTTTGTGCCACTAATACGCATTTCTCCTCAACTGGGCCTGCCCATTGTTAACCAGTGCACTTATTATTCACCTTTAAACAACTTTCATGTCAGCACAGAACAGTAAAAATACCCAAAAGCAGGTTGTGTGATAAACAGGGATGGAGGAGCTGGCGGTCATTAAAACGTTTATTATTACGGAGTGACTTACTAGTTACTGGTTCCGTATCCTTTTGTCTTGGTAAAACCTATTGATATAGCCACTACCAACGCTGGTAGACCTGTAAGAGAAACCCCCAGTGATTAGCTTAGCGTCAGGCATGTCCAAAGTCCGTTTTGGGGGCCTAATTCGGCCTCTGTGGCAGTTTATTTCGTGGGGTAAAATCCTAAAAAAAAACCTCAACAACTTCGGACGGCCTTCTTTGAAAAAAAGTTTGGACAGAGCATGAGACTCTTAATCTCAGGGTCATGGGTCTGAGTCCTACGTTGGGTGAAAGATTCCTCCATTGCAGGAGGGTTTGACTAGATGATGCTCAGGATCCCTTTCAACTCTACAATTCTGTGATTGTATGATTACTTCCCTACACATTTAATGGCTCTTGCCACAACATATTTGTCAAGTCTCTAAGGTGCCAGAGTGCCTTTGTGTTTTTTGCTGAAATATGGGCTACTCTCTTAGAACTTATCCAGGAATTGTTATTCCTGTGAGCCACAATGCATGCTTCTTCTTATGGGATGTGAAAAACCACAGCTTACAATATTAACTTATAGAGATTGATTTCATAGGGAGGGGTGGAAAAGAACAACACCTTTTCACCAGCATGTAATGTTAATGCACACTTCACCTACCAGGAGCTTGTCAACAGTTCAGCTTCCATCCCAGCATGCATCATTTTTATGTTGCTAAGTGACCAGTACTTTTGACATAGTATACAACAAAGAAACCGCACTGAGCTGTGATGTATTTCAGTAAGGGTCTTTAAAATAAAATAAAATAAAACACTGCTTGTATTTTTGTTATTACCATGCTTTACTGAAAATCTGCTAAAGGCAGTAAGTTATGGTGTGATAAACTCTCATAATCAATGAGACATTCATCATCAGGCATATCTTGAAGCAGATCAATAGAATTAAATTATATTCCTGCTTGCAATTCTATAGAAAATCTCCCAGTACTAATATTCAGTTTAGAAACCGTGCAATCTACTACCTGTCAGGATTATTGAAACATGCATTCATGTTCCAAAGGTTATCCGTGCATGAAACATTAAGCTGAAAAACATCTTAGCTGAGTCATATGAACTCACCCCATCCAAGGCATAAAAAGCGTTTCCTTATGAGTCGTGTCCTAATTTTTCCAGTAACAGCCATGTAAGATTGCCACGCTTCCGTCAAAACCCAACAAAATGAAGCTAAGAAGAAGAAATGTAAAAATGCTGTGGTCGTGGTACAGATCCCCTGCAGACAGAGAAAAAGAGAGAATGGTTATATTTAAAACTCAGAGATAGTCAATTAATCAAAGGACTGATAAAATTTCAACAGTTTGACTTCTACTATGCAACAAACTCAGCTTTTTATACCAGAAAATGATAAAATGTCTGACTGCATGCATTAATGTACAGGTTGCCAGCCAGAATCATGTGTGGGGAGGAGTGTCTTCTGATCAGAGGATATGCCCAGGCTGGCCTCTTTGAAAACCATCCATGTCTCCAAGCAGTTTCCTTGTCCCCCCAGTTGGAAGGAACAGTGGTCATGATCTCATCACAGGGAACACTGAAAGGGTACTGCCCAGATAACAAAAGGAACAGGAAAATAAAGTACAATTTATAACCCCTGCATTACACAAGTGTGTGAATTAGGACAGGAAAATAGTGTCTACCTGGTGTGCATTTGTGTGCAAGAATTCCAATGTGCAGGAATAATTTACCTGAATGCTGCCTCCCATCACAAAACTCCTTGCATGTGAAAAGACAGCCCATTGGGGGACAAGGATTTCGTCTACAATGGAGTTTAATGTGGATTTGAAGCTGCTTGTGACTCTATTTTAGGGGAAGAGCAGTGTCCACATAATGTCTTCCTTGTCCAAAAAGCAGCCCACAATTCCCACCCCTGCTAAATTTGGATGTTTCCGATCCTAAGATAATTTAATGAGGGAAGAAGATGCAGTACAAGATAGCACATTACCCAACTAGGAATGCATTGATGCACATTGAGTGGGTAGGTCTTTAAAAAAAAAGTGTGGTGGCATTTCTCTGGGCCACATTTACCAACACATTCCCTGCTTCCATTTTGTTTCTATTAGCCCAAAGGTGATAATACCACCTGCCTTTTTCCACCACTTGTAGTATTTGTATTTTTAAAGCAGCTCTTTTGCGTAGGTGTGTTCTTGTTCTAAACAGCCGTATTACATTTTTAATGCCCTTGTAAGTGCAGGAGGCTGGAAAAGGAGAAGAAAGGAAGTGGCAGCCTCCTGTGTGAGTGATTCCAAATCCTTTCCTGCCTTGAAGCAACACACTTAATAATAATAATAATAATAAAGTTGGCTGCACTTATGGTCAAATCTGGTATATAAGAAAACTTTTTTTAAAAAAAAAATGTGTGTGAGCACAGATAAAACGAATACCAGCATGCATGTGTACAACACACCTCAGGTTTCCAGAACTTATGGTGCATGCAGAAGTACTAATTGAGGTTAGGAGAGAACAGTGCTCAGCGCAAATGCATCTCATCAAGCACTGCCCACTAGTGTGGACAGGAAACACAGAGAGACTTTGGAGGCACAAAACTGAAAGTCCTCATGTGTGGCCAAACCCATGAATACGGCAACACCCCAGTGTGGACACAGCCTGGACATCTTTCAGACATACACTAGTTCTGCTAACCATCCACGTTTAGTTTGAGTAAGAAATGCAATAGGGCAGAAAAGTAGGTTGCTTTTTGTGTTCCTTTTGGCTATGAAACCTTACAGAACATGCATGATGCAACAGCTGTAGGGCACTCTTCAGCTTTCGAATAGAACCAATGCAAACCAACAATCCTAATAGTATCTCTTTCCCCCTCACCCACAGACAAATTTGCAAGTGTACATTTGAACTCCAAAGGGGAAGAGGGCAAAGCTCCTTGCCTTATGGAGATTTCACTGCAAACTGCAAATAATTTCAACCCATGGGAAACCTCTTTATATATTCAGCTGCCATATCTCTATATATTTTGAAGTGTGGTTTACACAATGTAAAAAAAACTACACCGTTATTTGGGTTATGCCCCTCCCTCCATGCATGTCAGTTTCTACCATCTGAGAGGCTCTTTGAAGTCATCAATGGAAGGCTCTCATCTGACACTGTACCACTTAATTAAACTTGACACAATGGCTCATATAAGTGAGCTTGACTTTCCTATTGGAAGTAAATTATGATCCATCATGTCCCTGCTTTGCATTCACTACAGAGCCCTAGATACTGGAGATTTTATAATATAATATGAAATGACACAGTAGCACTCTAGCATCAAAGTAACACGAGTAATTTAAAGGATACAATGCAAAGGTTACATTTCCCGGCAGCAAACAGTTGTTTGCAACAGACAAATGAACATTTAAAATTATTAAGTTATTAGTGTGGGATGGGTTATTGATGGCTAGGAGAGGATATACAGTACTAAATAAAATTTATCCCTCCAGTCTCCCATGTGTGTGGGTTAAGCAGAGTATTAAATTTCCATCCTTACCAACAAAAATATAAGCTTTGGAACTAGGCTGTGAAGCCTTTCCTTTTCTGAGCAATTCCAGCTCATGAAAGGGAGCTGGCTTCCCCCTTTTTAAAACCCCTCTTAACAAACAAAACACTCAGACGACAACTTATAAAGGAAACTTAAAAATAGCCTTTGCTTACTTAACAGTATTGCATTGGATCACAGCAAAGGCTGCAGAACTATGCAGGTAAAAATAGTTCTAGGTTTCAAGATACTTAGTTGATTACAAAAATGGAGTCTGTGCTCAAGGACGGTGCAGACAGACGTGGTGAGGGAGGGAGAGAGAGAGGTGGCAGGAAGGATTAAATGTCTTGGTTTTTCCTGCTACAGTAAACAGGGGAAATGACATCGCACAGAGCTCTCAATCCACCAATTGCATTACAGTGGTACCTCGGGTTACAAACACTTCGGGTTACAGACTCCGCTAACCCAGAAGTAGAACCTCAGGTTAAGAACTTTACCTCAGGATGAGAACAGAAATTGTGCACCAGCAGCGCGGCAGCAGCTGGAGGCCCCATTAGCTAAAGTGGTACCTCAGGTTAAGAACGGTTTCAGGTTAAGAACGGACCTCCAGAACAAATTAAGTTCGTAACCGGAGGCACCACTGTACTATGGTATGAGTCTGCCTATCTAGCAGTACAGTTCTGTGGTTGTTTGCCCCTAGACTTTCTAACTGTTAGATATTTGACTGCCAATGTCCCACAATGTGTCTTTCTTCTCTCTTCCCAGCTCTGTATGCAGGCGACAGCCACTTATGTGGGGAAGGATTTTGCTCCCAGTGTTTATGTATGCAGAGACGAAAGTGGATTTGGCAATTTAGGCACTTATACTGGGGGGGTGGGGTGGGTTTCAAGCTCATTTTTCAAATGCTTCATTTTCTGTGATCTCAAATCAGCATCTAATCCAATTCAATCATAAAGTGCTACTTGACTTCCTGATCTTAAGTATATAAACTGATGTACCTGCCTGCTATACTGGTGTTAAGAAGATGCCTTGTCACAACACAGAAAGAGAGCAGAATTATTCCTAATCACAAAATGATAAATAGAAACAGCATAAAGGTGAAATTTACTAAAATACTTCAAAATATATACAATTCATTTATGCAAATCGAATGATATATCCATCAAACAGCACTCCAGACAAGTTTGCTCTGGATCCCAGATTACTGCAGCTAACCACAAAAACCATCTATGTCCCATAATAAATGTTTTAGCCTTTAGAGTGGCACAAGTCTCTGTTTTTTTTAAAAAAAACCAAAAGAAATAGCAGAGCTATTAAAATCAAAATGCTTTCCTCAATATTTTGTTGGTGAACAGTATTACAAGTCATAATGATACCACAGAGTTTCTTTAAGTGAAAAGATAAAGGGATGTTGCTCAGTCTTAGAGCATCTGTGTTTCATGCAGAAGCTTCCCTGTTCAATCTCTGATGTCTCCAGGTAAGACTGGAAATACCTCCTATGTGAAAGCCACTGCCTGTTAGTGGAGACATTACAGGCCAGGCAGAATAAAGGTTCTGACTCAGTATGCAGTAACTTCTTACATTCAGTGGGCTGAAGTTTTAGGTAGCAAAACTCACACCATGGCAATCCTCAAATAACTTCCAAGAGTTTAGACTTCATGGCTTGAATTCTAGAAGCCCGCTGCATGAGTGGAAAGCACGTCCTCGTACACAATGGGAGAGGTCACCATTTTCTGCTAATAAACTCCCTCCTCAGTACTGCATTTCATGACATACCGTCCAACTTTTTCAAGCCCCAAACTGGGACGCACTCCCAGGCAAGTCATGTGACCTGCGACTTACTCTTGCCACAAAAATGCACTTTTGGGGGGCGAGAGTGCAGTGTGGGAGCATGCAAAGTCGTGGCACCCCAAATAGCCCCTGCGATCTCACATAAAAATGGGGTGTCCCATTTTTTTCTGGGGCACTTGGGAGGTATGTGTTGATCTGGAGTCTCCCTGCCACCCTCAGAAGTAGCTTTTCAAGGAGCGCCTGGGGGCTACAGCATGTGGGGACATTGTGGGGTGGGTAGAGAAGCTGCTTTGAGCCATCAGAACTTAGCCTGCAGTTTAAAATCGAAATCATTAGTTTCAGGACTGGTGAGCATATGATCTGAGGGTGCAATGATAATTTCAATGTATAGTGGTTTGAGAACCAGGCTCCAAGTCTATGCAGAATGTTTAGCACAGCAATTTCTAAAAAAGCATGCTATTTTAATCCCCATGAAAGCAGGGACAAACGTGTTATTGACTTCGGTGATTAAAAATTTAGGCTCAACACGGTGTACCTGCAAATGCCTGCAGTGACAGGCAGGGAAAAACATACTATGCACTAAACCTACTAACTGGATTATTTTCAGTTACAGGAACAGACAGGGAAGAATAGAAGAGAGGAAAGTTATAGCGTGCATATTGATCTTCAGAAGCAGCCACAGTAGGTAGTTGTGGAACCAAACTTTACTTTATTACCATTCATCCTTATATTTAACAGCTTCAGTATGCTATCCAATCATCCCATTCAGGTTGTTCGCCTCCTCCCCTTGACTGGGTAAAATATTGCAGTATACAAGATTGTCCACATGAAAAGATGGTTTTGAAATCCAACCAAGGAAACAAAAATCCCATCCATGTAAGTATACCTGAGCTACTAAGTTTATGATGGACAAAAAAGAATTTAGCATGTAGACCAAATGAAAGTTGCAGAAGATAACACTTAAGTTCACATGATTAACAGTGCAATTATTTTACTGCCCACTCAGAAATAAGTCCCATTGACTGCAGTGAGGCTTATTCATAGGTAGATGGGTATAGGACAGGCATAGGCAAACTTGGTCCTCCAGATGTTTTGGGACTACAACTTCCATCATCCCTAGCTAACAGGACCAGTGGTCAGGGATGATGGGAGTTGTAGTCCCGAAACATCTGGAGGGCCAAGTTTGCCAATGCCTGGTATAGGACTTTAGTCTAAATGTGTGTGTGTGTGTGTGTGTGTGTGTGTGTGTGTGTGTGTTTTATTCCCTTCCCTAAGTAAATTTAAAATTACATTTGGTTTTCTTATGAACAATAGAAGTGTGTGTTGGTATGCATGAGAGAAATCCAATTCTGGATTAGGTGAACCCTGTTACATAGGCTCTGGCGCTCACTGTCAATAATGTTATTGTGCTTGGATCCCATTTGTGGGTTTCCCCACAGGCTTCTAGTTGGCCAGCCACTGTGAGAACAGGATGCTGGACCAGAAATCTCATTGGCCTGATCCAGCAGCCTCTTCGTATGCTGTTGTATTCTAAAGTTTAAGCTAATGCACCATGGCATGCCTGTTCTGGGAACATCTCAGGATCTGCTCCCCTTCCTTAAGTTCAGCAGAAAGGGAAATTTCTGGCAATAAATTCCTGTTTTATGCATCTCCCGGAGGGTGGGACCTTGGGACAGCATCTCCCGTGGGTGGTATGTAGTGTCCAATCATGAAAATCCTCACCAGGAGCAGTGTCCTATACTGAAGGTTCTAGAAAGCCCTCTGGAAACTATATGAGAACTAAATATTCTTTGTTCTGGAGGGCTTTTGTTTAACTTGTCAGATGGTTAATGGGAGTGTTCATAAATGTTGCTTGTCGCTTTGAGGATTCTAGGTGCAAAGCAGGATGTAAATATAATAAACAGCATTCAGTGCATGCGTTAGGGCTGGCGTGCAGGAGATGGTGATAAAGATACTCAATGTCATTGTCAGACAATGGTCACCTCTAGTCTGTATAGTCTTGCATGACCTTTTTCAGTTACAAAACACACAGCCATTTTCTGATTAAGAAAGTGATGGGGGAATGTGCCGAAAAGTTTGGGGGGGTGAACAAATTCTTAATGAGAGGATGTATAAGCACTGCACAAGCAAATCGGGACAAATTCAGGATGAATGCTCATTGTCAAAGCTCGTTGTCATAAAATGAACGAATACACGACGACGACTGGAAATAGCCCAATTTCCTTTTACTCTGAGGTGTTTTTAAAAGGTCTTAGTCATGCTTGAGACTTAATAAGCTCTGTTGAATCAACATGCTAATAGATAGTGAGTTGAGAGTCTAAGGCATCATTTGGCATTGATGTGTTGTTACTATGCTGGCGCAGCTTGGTGGATTGATACTCCTGCACTGACAATACATGCAACTACTAATATATAGCACAGAAATGGATGGACACAGGATGAGGTGGGGGCAGAATTCATGAAAAACTTGCTTGTGAGTTGTATGGTAAAAGCATATTTAGTATGTATGAGATTGCAAGTTGCTACCAGGAATATTATGACAGTGGAAGCACAGAAAATCAGAGGATGCCTGAGCTTACGTGCTGTAGCTGGGGCATAAATATAAGGAATTCATTCTGCACAGTTATTATTTGCCTTCCATGGCAGATTTTGTAAATTTTTAAGAGTATTTTTATATTGCAGAGTTTTGCGGCAGGAGAGCTCTTCCCCATGCAGAATCCTTAACTGAAAGATCACCAAGGGAACCTATTGTGCGTGAACAGAACACTGATCATGTTGAGAAAAGTGCACACTCACTACTCTGATAAAAGGAGAGAAATAAATACATATATGGTTATGGAGAAAATTGGTCTCTTTAATTTAGACAAAATGTTCTATTTCAACACACATGGAATGTGAATTCCTGCACAGTACAGGTTTGAATAAGAGTTACAATGGTTGGCTTGGCGTTTTCAAGAAAGATGATCTCTCAGCACTCTGAAGTAATGGAATATAATGACCTCCTTCATATAATTTATATGAAGCTCAATGTGATGGTGAATAATTCTAAAATGAAAGCACTTTGTGCACAGTGAAAGTGGTATAAAATTAATATTAATAGCTGGCATTGGGTTACTACGTGCCACGTAGAAGTAGCCTTTAGCAGTTTGTATTTCTGTTCTTTCAAATGATGTAGAGCAGAACCCAGGAAGTTGTGGCCCACCAGAGGTTAGGTAAAGGTAAAGGGACCCCTGACAGTTAAGTCCAGTCACAAATGACTCTGGTATTGCGGCGCTCATATCGCTTTACAGGCCAAGGGAGCCAACGTTTTTCCGCAGACAGTTTTTCCAGGTCATGTGGCCAGCATGACTAAGCCACTTCTGGCGCAACGGAACACTGACAGCAGAGCAACACACAGAAACGCCTTTTACCTTCCTGCCGGAGCGGTACCTATTAGTCTACTTGCACTTTTTGGTATGCTTTCAAACTGCTAGGTTGGCAGGAGTTGGGACCGAGCAATGGGAGCTCACCCCGTCGCAGGGATTCGAACCACCAACCTTTTGATCGGTTTAGACCACAGCGCCACCCGCGTCCCACCAGAGGTTGCTAGACTGCAATCCCCATAAACCCTGGACATTGATCATGCTAGCTTGAGCTGATGGAAGTTGTAGTCCAATGACAACTGGAGAACCACAGGTTCCCCATCCCTGATGTACATGGAAGATGAGGAGTATCCCAACTGGATCCAGAACCTAAGATTTAGACGTTGAAGATAAGTAATCTGACAATATAATAATCTCCTATCTAGTACTACAGTATCTTGAAAATGGAACACTTTGTTTTTGTTTTGTTTTCTACAAAAGCTGTAAGTTTTTTGTGTATGTGTGTGTGTTTAAAAAATGCCAGGAATCTCATGCACAAGACAGGGAAGTTTTAAGGCTCACTTAATACTGGCATTTGATAGCTACTAGTTTGCATATAGAGCAAATAGATCCACGGAAGATGCTATCACTACTACTCTCCATGCTGCTCTGTCCCATTTGGAGCAACTGGGGAGCTATGTGAGGATGCTGTTTGTGGATTTCAGCTCTGCTTTTAACACTATCCTCCCCCATAGATTGATGTCCAAACTAGAGGCACTTGGATATTGGTGGGAACTAGGTGGAGAGGGTGGGTGTATTCAAGTGTGGTGTAGTGGTTAAGAGTGGTAGACTCGTAATCTGGGGAACCGGGTTCGCGTCTCCGCTCCTCCACGCAGCTGCTGAGTGACCTTGGGCTAGTCACACTTCTTTGAAGTCTCTCAGCCCCACTCACTTCACAGAGTGTTTGTTGTGGGGGAGGAAGGGAAAGGAGAATGTTAGCCGCTTTGAGACTCCTTCGGGTAGTGAAAAGCGGGATATCAAATCCAAACTCTTCTTTCTGGGTGTTACTATCAAGAAGGGTAGGACCTGGAGCGCTAATACCATTGCTCTGGTAAAGAAGCCCCAGCAGAGACTTTATTTCCTCAGACTTTTAAAGAAGAACAACCTGAGTGAGAGACTGCTGGTGTCCTTCTATCGAGGCAGCATAGAGAGCATTCTTACATATTGTATCTGTGCTTGGTTTGCCAGTTGCACAGTCACCGACAGGAAAATGCTCCAGCAGGTCATAACCACATCCCAAAAGATTATCGGTCATCCTCTCCCATCTTTGGACGAACTATATAGCTCCCGTTGCCTTAAAAAAGCAAACAACATTTTACAGGATTCATCTCATCCTGGATATAGTCTGTTTGCACAGTTGCCTTCGGGCAAGAGATACAGAACAATACAAGAATGAATAGACTAAAAAACAGTTTTTATCCAAGAGCTATAACTATTTTAAATGCTGTAACCAAATGATATGATCTTTGGGGAGTCGTGATGGATGGTATGTATGTATGTGTGGTTGTAAATGTATAAATGTGTATATGTTGCTGTAAATGTGGGATGGCATTCAGTTTCGTTGTACTACGTACAATGACAATAAAGTATCTATCTATCTATCTATCTATCTATCTATCTATCTATCTATCTATCTATCTATCATCTAATACATGAAAACTTGAACATTGCTAATAGGCAGCCAGTCTTTCAACACCCATGTGATATGTGTGAAGCTGGGTATTCCTCAAAGCACTTTAGCAAATGTATTTTTCACTAGCTGCAGCTTCTGAGCCATGCACAAGAGTTGCCCCAAGTACAGTGCACTACAGCCATCTAAAACACAAAGTTACCAATGTATGGACCGAGGTGGAAAGGCTACTCTTGTCCAGCAAATGCCATAGTTTGTGCACCAACCAAAGGTGGTAATGGGTGCTCTGGCCTACTGAGGTCAGTAAAGTCTCAAGTGACAGTAATGCTTGTTAAAACTATTCTGGGCTATTCATTGGGCAGACGCCACTGACGTGCATTTTCCCCACAGGTTCCAATTACAAGAAGAGATATTATAACAAAGCATGAATAAGAAAATGCACTAGAAATAAAATAACTGCAATATCAAATGTTATGAATTATTTACCAATAATAATAATAATAATAATCTGAGTGAGACCAGTGGAAGTGAAAGACTCCACCCCCATTCTAAGATTTTCACCCCCACTTTGGACCTGTCACTATCTCTCAGCTTAACCTACTTCACAGGGTTTAAATGAAGATGAAGATAAAATAGGAATGAAGAATAATGTATATACTGCCCTGAACTCCTTGGAGGAAGGGGTGCAATAAAGATAAAGAAACAGACTCACGGAAACCCAATTTGATGCTGATAACCTCTGTGAGAATATTTATGAGTATGAAACTTACTTCGCTTTCATTAAATGAAGTTTATATAAGTTTCATACTCGGATATATTGTCAGAGATTTTATCAGTCTCAAATTGTCTCTCCACGAGTCAATCTTCAATAATGGAGTGTAAGTTCTTATGCAGGCTATATACCAGTAAGTACAGTAAGTAAGTAAGTAAATAAATAAGAGTTGAAAAAATGTTAAGCGACTGTCTTTGACCTCCTTCGGCTTTCCCCAGTACGGCTATATTGGGACTTGGGTAATTTATAGGGCTTTGTTTTTTCCCCATTGCTCTTTCTTAGTGCACTCGTGAAGCAATTTTATCTGGCTCCTGGTGGCCTTAATCCAGTTGTAAACAAGGGGTAGTGAAATGCTTCCCCTCAGTTTTTCTCATGAGAAGAAGGCGGGAAATGATCTTAAAGGTGTAAAAGAGAGAACGAGAGCCTACATTTTAATGTGGCATTTTGCCATGAATTCTCTAAATGATGCCCTGGCTATGCCTGGGCATCTGTGCTCTACAAGTGTGAAGCCCTTAATACCAGATGGCACCAACTTTATTGTAAATCCTGACCCATCCATATGGAAGTCAGTTAGTGTAGCAAAGTCTACCAGTGGCCCCAGCGGGTAGGGATGCCTTATTAACATTCAGGAGGAATTTTAAAAGCATCCCTGTTCACCAAAGCATTTGACAGCTGAAATATACTGACCCTGGCAAGCTGGAGCTTAATAGCTGTAAGGGCATTACTGCTTTAGAATGTCTTAGGATTTTTAAAATGATTTTAATTGTATTGTTTTGCTGTTTTGTTGTTTGCTGCCCTGGGCCACTTCAGGAAGAAGGATTAGACAAATTGAATAGATTTCTTTGGAATTCCCTTCCCTTGAATCTTATAGACAGGTTCCATTTCTGTTGACTTTTTGGTGCCTACTGAAGGCCCTTATCTTTCAACAAGCCTTTTTTAAGCTGAGACCTTCTGCAGTCTGCATTTGTATTGGAATAGTTTTTAAGGTGGTTTTGTTGTATGTACTCATGTTGTTTGTCACCCTGGGCTCCTTTGGGAGGATATATATTTAAAATAAATGTGATAAATATATAAACTTAACAACAACAATTTAAAACAACAACCACAAGGTTAATATGGGGTACGCCCCCAAGGACCATGTGAAGTACTTTCCTTCGAGGAAAGGAGAGCACAAGCTATGCATGCAAAAGGTCCTAGGTTCAATGCCTGCCATCTTCAGGTAGGGCTGGGAAAGACCTAAAACGTTCAGGTAGTGCTGAACTAGCTGGACCAATGGCCTGATTTGGTATAAAGGAAAGTTCTATGTTCATTTCTGTCTCCAGCACCACTTTCTGGAGAACAAAGTGCCACCCAGGAATAGAGGAATTGTCAATGCTTGGTTCAGTGTATATGTAGTTTGAGACCATTTTTGGGTAGCCGTTGTTCTAAGGTAAGCATTTCAGATGCTTTTGGATTCAGCTTGCTGGGCGGTTATATCTAGCACAGTTCTGATATGGCACGTCAATTTCCTTGACTGGAAAGGTGGGGTGGGGGGTGGAGGTGGGGATGCTCACACTGTCATTGTTTTAAGGTAACTTGACAGTGAAGTGGTTTTTGGGTACTCTTATTCCACAGACACCACAAGGAGAAAGATATTGGCTTCAGTTTTCCAGTCGCTGCAATTTGCATTACTTCTCCTGTTCTTCAATGCAATCTCTGTCTCTGGAAGACTTAATTGAGCTTTCAATGTTTAACTTGCATGAATATCTGAGTAACCTGCTTCTCCTCTCTTTAATAAACAATTTGCCTTTGAAGACAGATGTCTGTGTCAGGTAGCAAATTATTCTGTTATTTTCATGCTTCTAGGAAATGCAGTCAAAAGAGGGGGGAAGGGAAGGGAAGAGAAGAGAAGAGAAAGCTGCTGCACACTTCAAATATATAAACAACAAGTATTGGAAATCCAAACCAATTCTTAAAATCTCCTCTTTCCCACATCCCTGGATTTTTGTTTATTAAATTCTTAGATTAATTATTTTTTATTAGTGTTGTTGCTAAATCCAACCATTTGAAAATTCTCCACTCCTTTCAGAATACTAGTTTGTGCCAAACTCCCATGATATTCAACAGAGATAACATAAGGAATTTGTTTATATATTTCTTGTTAACTTGTTATTTCAACTCATGGCAGCACAAAGTTTATTTGGATTCTCCAAAGCCCTATTAAGCATGAAAGTGAATAGAAATGGGTTAAAGCCGTGGCTATTTTAAGGGGTATTACAAAACTGTTCATTTAACAAAGAAACACACCCAGTATTCACCGTGACACAAGGGCAGTTCCTTCTGTGCTCTGATTCTGTGGCTGCTCCTTCAATGCCCCTCACCCCCCGGAACTGCTGCCACAGAGACAAGGGAGGAACCAGCCCACTTCCCTGTACTGGTTCTGCTCTGCATTCTCCTTGAGTGCTTTTGCCTGGCTAGAATGTGCTCTTGCACATTCAGTGCTTCTCGCTTGCCTGGATGGAGGATAGACTATGCCTGAGTGTGTTGAGAAACAAAGCTGCTTCACATTTGTTGCTCTGCCAATGTTTGGCTCCAGTCATACCCACTACTGACATGTGACCCCTGAAGAGTTGTCCAGAAGGGAAGAAAGCCCTTGGATGGCTCTCCATCCTTTCCAAGCTGAATTAAGATGTGAATTGTTTTTCAGAGGATGCTACCCTTTCTGACTCTAGCAGTTCCAGAATATTTTCAAGAGCACGTAAAGCATTTCCCCCCCTTTTCTTTCAAGGATAAAATGCAAAATGAAGAAAAATGCCCTTGACAAGGCCACAGGCATTTTTATAACGAAGCTTCATAATTAAATATTAGGGCTATAGATGACTGGCAATCACATATTGGACATGTGCCATAGCCTGGTTTAATTTAATAAAAGTCTGTTGGCCTGCAGTATTCACAGGTAGATAGACGGTTGCATTAACATTCACATAATGTAAATGCAACACAATTAGAGTTTAGAACCAAAATATGTCCATAGGTTGTTTTTCTAGAAGGACTAATCTTCAAGACCCAAGTCTGGTCGTTTTGGAATTGGGTGATTTTGTCCTTTGTATGAGAGATAACTACATCTCAGAGCCCAATGGCCCAAGAATAATAAGAATAACTGAAGAATAAAGCCAAGGGCACAATTAACACTTGCAAGAGCAAATGAACGTGCAAAGCTCCTTAAATTGTTTGATTAGTGGGACATTTTCTGCCCAGGAACTCATTTGTAGATACACATTTTATCTATCTCACTGCTAACTTTCAGATCTTCAAAATTCCAGATACAGAACATTAGAAATCATCATCATCATCTAAATCCTTACAAATTACAAAGTGGACTGGTGAGGAAGAGTCATCTTTCAAAAGAAACAAAAAATACACCTAAAACTGGTAAGATTGGTATCACTGAGCAGGATCTTGCCAAAGCAAAGCAATTTCATTTCCCATGGAAATGTTGAAATGATTGGGACTGAGAAATGTTTTAGGTGACCCTTGTTTGATGCTGGGTATTTACCGGTATTTAGATACAGGACATTGCAGCCACACTAAACATACACCTCTCCCTCCTCTCTTCTGACTAAATGGCATCACTAGCTGTGATCCCCCCCCCCCTTGCAGTCTAGCTGCCAGGTGCAAGTCTTATGTGTCTTTGGAATATATGAGCATTTCCACAGTGCACTTCATCAAAGTGTGCATGCCCACCCACTCCTCCTACACAGATACTGCAGGAATTTGGGGGGCATCTGCATTAATTGGTGTTTACCACAGTATACTTCCATCCCACATGCGCCAATATCGATTCAGATTTCATATTAGATCTTATGAACAGAAACTGTTGCAATTTTGAGGGCGTTTCCCTGGTAATCAAAATGATGGCTGGAAAGGGAAAATCAGCAGCGATTCCATTTCTCACTATTAGTGATTAAAATAAGTTGAAGCAGCAGCAATCTGGTTTTATTGCATGGCAGCCTGCCATGGTATAGGATTAAAATAGTGTATTGATTTAAACCCATCCACTTTACAGTTCCATATCAGAATCCTCTAAATAAAGAAGAAACAGGCACCTTTCCCTAGGAAATGCACACTGCATATGAGATCAGTGGAAGAGCTGCTGGAACAAGAAATTATTTAATACCAGCAACTGGCTGGCTGGCTGGAGCATGCAGCCTTCAGTGTATTCCCACTGCAGGTATTCTGACTTTCCCATGTTGTCTCTGCTCTGCAGAAAGCTGTATCACCTGCTAGAAATGTCCTTCAGCAGTTTACAACAGGATAGTCCCTGTTTAAGAGAACGAAAGGAGCCAGGCTGGACATTTAAAATGTCCCACCAGTGGGGAACATTTCAGTACCGGTAACTCATGGCACGGGGACACTCTTACCCTGACGTTACAACTGATATGCTGAAAAGTTTGCTGTGCTGAAAAAATTCTGCTTCTTCAGGTATCTGAAGAAATGTGCATGCACACGAAAGCTCATACCAAGAGCAAACTTAGTTGGTCTCTAAGATGCTACTGGAAGGATTTTTTATTTTTTATTTTGTTTTGACTATGGCAGACCAACACGGCTACCTACCTGTAACTGTGCATCACAGAAGAGGTGCAGCCCAAAACCCACCCCCCAGATACATCACACCTACATCATTTTTTTACTAAATTACTTGCAGTAGTAATTGATCACATGATGCAGTGCACACACACAATTTGAATGGGAATGCCCATCAACTTTGTGGGGGCCTGGTCCCTTAATTTTTTTATTGTGGGGGCCAAAGACCCCACAGCCCCATGGAGTTGGCTCCTATGTCTTCTACAAATGCATAGATGCACCCCTCCAAGCACACAGAAGCACTTACAACAAAAGGGAGGGGATTGTATCCAGCCCAAAAGGCCCAATCACTGCAGGGGGTTGAACTAAATGACCCTTGGGGTCCCTTCCAACTCTATGATACTATGATCCTATAGTATATAGTTTTATTGCAATATGGTAAGTTTCATATGACACAAACATCTGCAGAGACATCTCCAGAGACTTTCATTTCTCTATCATGTTAAGGGTCTCCACCAAAATTACTGTCCATTTACCTAAAAAATTATGTACATATGTTGTTGTTTTTTAAACTCATCTGCTTACTGTTAAAAGAAATAACCACACTGTGTTCCTCAATGGCATTCCTTTAATTTTAACACAATGAATGAAGCAAGGGAAATGTTCCAGCCATGTGTTAATCAGGTGCTAATGGTTCTTAAGGAAGTGTGAATCCCTGCTAAAGAGGCCTTAAAGGCAACTGCACAGGCATTATAAGGCAGATGGAATCAGCCATAGCAAAGATTCCTAACATTTTATTTATTTTTTCCATGGCTTCTCTATAAATAATCTTTGTGCATATCCTATACACAGGATCTCCTTCCTCCTGAATTTGCATGCTTGGATTGAATTTGTCGAGTTTTACAGCTGTACCAGTGGGTATGGCTAGGGCAGGGGCATTTAAATCATTCATGCGCCCCAAGGTCTACAACCTGTCACACTCTTTCTTTTATTTCATTAGATTTATACCCTACCTTTCTTCTAGATCTGCCATCCAGGCACTGACCTGCCACAGACCTGCTTAGCTTCAGCAAGGTGGTGGCCTTTTGTGCATTCAGACAACACCCTCGAACCACTCACCCACATGCAGACACACACAGGCACAGGCAGGCACACACACACACACACACAGAGAGAGAGAGAGAGAGAGAGAGAGAGAGAGAGAGAGACTTGTGATGGGGAGAAAAACAGGTGGGTGTGGAGTGGGCTATCATGTAAATGAAGAGAAAGTAGATTGTTCTACCCATGCAATGTTCTGCACTTCGGAACATCTGGGAAGAAAATCTCTTTCTTTGCACTCTCCCCATTTTAAAGCAGATTTCCTTAGACTGTGGCACTAGTGATCTGTTTCAAAGAGGGTTTCCAATTCTAAATCCAAGTACCATAAGCTGCCATCCTCCTTGCACCAGTTTCCATCACCTATGGAATGTTTGGCCCCCATCGCACACCCATAAGCCGTAGTGATTTCCTTCCCATCGCAGCTGCATTGGGAGTGTCTTATACAGAATGCTCATATCCCATCAACCATTCATACACAGGCAGCAAAGCTAACCAGTGTGTGTATAGGTGAATCAGGCACCTGCGCCGGGCCACAGGCAGGGCCTGCAGGAGACACATTTGGGTTGCCCAGGGTCAGAGGCAAGGTGGACTATGCAACAGCATCTGGAAGTTATCATGGATGACAAGGTTATCCATGGTTACGAGTCCTGATTGCCACATTCTGCTTGTAGGTTCGGAGGCAGTGTGGCTCTGAATACCATCTGCTGAGGAACAACAGCAGGAGGAGGTTATTCCTCTCGTGTCTTGCTGGTAGGCTTCCCAGAGGCACCTGTTGGGTAGAAGAAGCTGGACTACATAGGCCTTTGGTTTGATCCAGCAGGGTTCTTATTTGGTTCTTAGAAGCAGCAATTTCTGATGCAGCCTTGACAGTGTTTCTCTGCATTGCAAAGTGAAATTCAGTGTTCCTCAAAGTCATATTGGTGTAGAGCTCCGTGCCAACTTTCATTTTACCTCCAAATTATAGATAAATGTCTATCGTTGAAAAGTTGTGTAGGAGTAGATATCTGCTTCTCTTTTAGGATTTTTGGTGCTTATTTGGAGAGATATGGCTGCTTACATATGCATGTATGTATAGGTAAGAGATTCATGCTCAATGAGGAAGCATGATTTGTGTCCCCTAATAAAGTGCTTGCGATCATTGCACTAAGAGGATATATGTTTCCTGTAAGCTGGCCTTTCACTGAGGATTTACTAAAAAGAGAGAACACATTTAAATATCCATGACTTCTAATTTAAAACTTTAAATCATGCCCAATTTGGCTGGCGGCTTCTTGTTTAGACTGCAGTCTCCTTGAGGAAGGAACAATTTCTCCTTCTCTGCTAGTTACACAGCCAGTCGTTCCAGCAACATTCAATACATTTGTGTTATTAATCAATGATGCTATAAATTAGGGTGATGCTGTAATAGCACTTTAATTTCAGTATTGTCTTCTCCCAGTGGAAAAAAATGAGATTTCAAATGAAGTCTAGGCCACAGGGTTTTGGTACAATTCCGAGTGGTTTGCTTTGTACGTTATCTCAACAGTTGTGTCAAGCTGCTAAGCTTACAGACCTCAATATTTAGGCCTGAAGCAGACGTCCCAATGAGGGCAGCATTTTCAGTAGGTGCTTAGCTAAATCTTTCACTGCCTAATAAATGACTCATTTGTTGGTTGTTTTTTTGTGTGTGTGTCTCTCGTCATTGATTTTAATTCCTCGTCTCTTTAAATATGCCATTATTCACCCCACTCCACCCACAATTCCTTTCCTCATTAATATTCCTTTCCTGATGCATGACAAGCATATCATTACAGCAGATAAATGGTTCCCCATCCTTCAAGGTGTTAACACCATGACAGCTTTATGGTAAATCCTTGTTACTAATTATTTTAGAAGCAGGGCTGTGGCAACATCTGGATGAGGCTGCAATTTTGCCTACCTCTCTCCCTTCTATCTGTAATTAACCTTGCTATTCTTAGCTGCTAAGCACAAATCTTGAGTTGGGGTTCTTGGCTATTTCATTTTGCATCAAGTTGGGTGGCATCACGTTTGTTTTCCACCCATACTGTACTCTATTATCTTTGGCTGATATCACTATGTATAGAATGATTTTTCTTTCTCTCTCTCCTCCCTGTGCTCTTATGCTGATGACACTCTGCTCAGCTAATCAATTGATCCCTGCAACCTGCATTGGCAGAACCATTTCAACACTGCCTTACAAGTTTCCTTGCTCTGACTCACAAATCACTCGGATGCCGAAGATGAAACCTTTAATTAAGGAAATTCAAGGTTTTTGCAGATTTGTAGCGAGCTCGCTAGCCCCTAAAGAAAGCTGGAATGTATTCTGGCAAAGTCAAAATGCTGCACCACACTCTTGGCATGTATCATTGCCTTGGCATGTATCAGTCACTGTGGGAAAATTGGAAAACGAGACACGGCAGACCACAATGTGGTTTGCCAGTGATGGATCCAGGTGAGGAAACAGAAGTTTAAAAAGCAAAAGGAGCTTGCTTTCCATTCTAAGGCTACCCCCTCCCCGGCCAAATCATCATCATCATCATCAAGGTTTCCAGTCATTGATAACAGGGCTGGGAGCACTCTAGTGTAGAAGAGAAGCTCAAGCATTGCCAGTGATTAAGCAGATGGTGGAGATATGCTCAGCAGCAACAGAGCACTTAACAGGGCCTGTGAGATGGCAAGGGAGGCCAGGAGGAATCCCAGGGCTTGGTGTCCTCAGAACCATATCTGATGCTTCCTGAGAAAGCCACTTAGTGACAATTCTGCATGGCTCTTCCTTGACATGGAGACTGAGGAGGCGTGAAGCTTCTCTGAGGCTTTGGGAGAACAGAGGAGAGGGAAAGTCTCTGCGGTTTTATTTTTCTCAGAGTGTGCCGCTTGAAGAGCTGCAAGTCACAACCTTTCTCAGCTACTTCGGCATTATTAAGCCATTCCAGGTAGGTGCTGTTCCATTATCGGACAAGCAGTCCCTGGCGCCGGTCACCATATGGGCACCTGGAACTCAGCAGCTCTGGCAAATTACTCTCTTTCTGTCTCACCAGCACATGTTGTGCTTCTAAAATCTGGCATGGTGCTGTGCAAGCCAACTGAGTACTCATTCAGTGTATGCTGACTCTTGTCTAGTGGACTGATCATACGCCGGGCATGTATCCAATGTAAAATGACCTGTGGATTTGTGCCACTGCGGGCCAAGCTGTTGTGAGGTACTACCAGCAGCTCTGGAAATGGAAGACAAATATTCCTGGCTCATTTCCAGCCATGGCAGAGCCTCCCTGAAAGCGCCTTACCAGAAACTGAAGCAAATCCTCTCTCCCTCCTGCCACAATGCTTTCTTTAAGCCTACTATTGTTGTTGTTGTTGTTGTTGTTGTTGTTACTACACAACAGTACCCAAGCCAGCAGGAAGAATCAGGAGGTGTTAGGACCCCTTAAAATAAAATATAAAAAGCTTAGAGTATTGTAACGAGAGGCAAACTGGCACACCGTGAAGATGGTTTTGCTGATCTTTGAAGTTATTTTGATTTCTGTGGTAGTCAAGGCAACCACTGTACAAAGCCTCAGCAGGAACGAGAAAACTACCCAAATGGAAATAAGAGAACCATGCAGAGTATCACCAGTTTGTTCAAAATGTCACCTATCTGCACATTTAGATCAACACACTGACTTAAGTTCAAAATATAATAATGCCACATCAGGAAGCTGGGGCAGGTGGCTCTCTAAACCTTTGTACAACTCTTGAGCGCTATAGGTTTTTCCTTCCCCCACCCTCTTCCTTTTCTCTCTGCTCCATTCTATTCGTCTTGGACGGTTTTAAAGAGTAAATGTAACATAATTCTTGAAATTACATATAAGGCAAAATAACGTTGACACACTGGCCATCATCCAAAGAGCCATGTGATTTGTTCCACTGTCAACATGCACGGGGAATGCATAAGAAAGCGCCCTGTTGGATCAGGTCAAAGCCCCATCTTGTCCAGCAACTTGTTTTCATACTGATCACCTAGATGGAAAGCCCTCAAAGCAGGACGTGAGCAGAACATGACTCTTCTTACCAGTGATCCCCAGCAACTGGTAGACAAAGGCAAGTGGTAAGACAGTGACAATTCTGGTGACCCTCCACTGAATACAATGGTGACATTTTCATACACCTCTGAGCCCCCCTCCCAAACTGTGTTGTGTGAACAAGACCAATCACTTTCCAAGCATGGGTTTAGGGTAGTTCTGCACAACCTGTGGCCAGCTAAGCAAGCCTTTCCCAACCTGGTGCTCTCCATACATTTGGACCACAACTCTCAGCGGGCACAGGTTAGGGAAACCTGGGATAAGCTGAATACAACCCAGCACTGCCACGAATGGAGCCTAGAGAATTGTAGTGTGGGGTGGGGGCTGGCAGGTCACAATACTTTTGACCTATGTTTGGTAGATTACAAGATGTGCAGGCCTAGTTTTAGAGTGAACGCGCACAAGGTTTGTTTCTGAATGCGGTCAATATCTTTTTGACATGATGGAATGCGTCCTAGGAATTCAGTGCATAAACTTCGGCATATCCTTTTGCGGCTAAAGACATTTCCTTCTATAAACTTATTCCATGCAACCCTAACCCTACGTCTTATACACAGGGACAGCGCCGTCAGGCACTTTGCAAAGGCCCACATACCTACAAAACACCTGCTGCTGATCCCTGGAGCTTCCCGGCTCTCCTCCTCCTTGCTGACACTGCCCCCTTCAAGTATATACAGGCAATGACAAGAGTGAGGAGGTGAAACAATACCCTCCACCTGCCTCTGGGCAACTGTGCAGACTGGGAAAGAGAACGTGAATAGTGCAGTGCTTACTAACGGTGAAAAGGGAGCAAATCAAGTCAGATACAGTGGTCCCATTTTGGGTCTCTTGGGCAAGGGCCTCTCAAAATTTGGGGCTGGCATTGCTTACACACAACCTGGCAATTCCCCTACAAACGGTACGCATTCCTGCAAGGGAAGGCCATGTTCTCATTTAGCACAGTTGTAAATAACTACCCAAGGGAACTGGCAGGAGAGGAAAGCATCTTCTGTTTCAAATAATATGTGCTACATTGTTCATAGTAAAGAAATATTAACCCTGGAAGTTCACAATGTACTTGGCAAATCCCTAATTAAAAAGAAAAGAAAAAAGGAGCCCTCCTTCCCCGCACATTGAATAGTTCTATGTCACTGCCACAAAAGTTGTCAGAGGCGTTACAAAGCACTTAGCAAAAGCTCCGGTGTGAATTTCAGTAGTTTACTACTTTTTGCAGTTGCTGACACAGTACAAATGGAATTATGGTGCCAGTACCCAACCAATTAAACTTAGATGATAAGCCAAGGGGTGCTGGTCTTTCATACTGAAACAACAGGGATCAATTGTTCTCATTAGCCAAGGAGGACCGAACAAGAAGCTTAAGTTACACTGGAGAAAATTAGGTTAAATATGAGAGGGGAGGGGTGCAGATTTCTAGACACAGAGCTGCCATGACATATTGCAAAATTGTCCTGATTCTATCCTTGACATTAGCACTCTCAATGGCAGCTTGGGAAGAATGAAATCAGACAAGATGAAGGATGATTGAGATGATAACAGGTCCAAAGGGAAATTTAGTGCACTAACTAATTAAGCAGCCTTCAAGTACATATGGGTGGTGGCCACCTAAGTCTCTCATGCTCAGATCCTAAAAAAAGTACTCCGCTGGCACAAGCTCAATTAAGTAAATGAGCTTTATAGCAAAGGGATGCTGGTTTCACAATCCAAATGCCTCATTTTGAAGATTTTTGAATTAAAGAAATTTTCCTACTTGTAACTTGGGAATACTGTTGAAACCACATGATTTCCATTAAAAAAAAACACAGAATGGAAAGAATGGTGGGTGGGGGAGGGGGAAACTAGGTTGGCGAATGCTATATCAATTAAAATATATTACTCTTTAAAAACAACAACCGAAACCTCTGGAATGTATTCATCATAGGAAAACAAACCGCAACTCTCAACATCCTTTGATGTTCTGCAATGCTTAATTCTAGTCCCACTAATCAATGTTATCTCTTAAATTAGATTTTACACATCTGCTTGTACTCTTCTTTATGTTAAATTAGCTCTAATTTTCCAGTTCTTACTTTGCCTTTATGATAAAATACATCTTAAAAAAAAATACTGCAGCAAATGTGTTTAAAATAGATTCTCCTTTGTTATTACATCCCATCCCCCTTATCCTTTTAGCTTTACTTGTATTAGCCATTTTATCCCATCAATACAGAACAACTTTGACAGACTTACTGAACGAATGCCAAAAAAATTAATTTCTCGGGCACAATGATTAAACAAAGAACAAGGCAACTTTAGCCATCCTGTCTTTCTCAGCAACCAAACTTCCCCTACTTGCATCACTTGGGATATGGAGTGTTCCCAACTGTCTGTTGGGCTTTGGGGGTAGGCCACTAGCAAGGGACTCCCATAATTTACTCTCCTTTTTGAAGACCTATAATGTTGGTGTAATTATAGCCATATTGCTTTAAATTCACACATTGTAAGAAAAATAAAAGCATTTTGTGACCTGGATACAATTCTCCACCATGTGAGGTTCAATATTCACATGTGAAGGAATCTATAAAGCCCTGTTTATCCCCCTGGCACCTCATGTGCACAGAGAAGCGGACCACCAGGACATTCTTGGAGATACTGGGTTTTGTTCGCCTCTAACTGGTGTTCCCTCTCAAGATTTGGATCTTGAGTAGCTTTGGCAGTGCAGAGAGGGGGGTCTGGACAGAGATGTGGGAGGTGCACATAGACCACCCGGCCCCTGGAATGTTCAGGTGCACAACTTCCATGTGTACCCACTGAAGCAGAGCAGAGGAAGAGAAGCAGCAGACTCATGAATGCACTCAGGCACTGTTCCCTCATGCGGAGAAGAAAAATGTCCACCGGCCTACATTTTGTCTCCTGGTTGCCTCAATACCTCAGTTTACTGGGCATCTTGCCGTTTGGAAACCCAGATTATCCCAGGTGGTTATAAGCAATTATGCAAAATAAGAATTTACACAAATGCTTTGTTTGAGCTCATAAATCAATCAAACTCCTTAAGAAAAGAAAAAAAAGACACAAACTGTGTTCAGCAGAAGTGGTAACACTTGGAGATAACACCACCTCCACTTGTTTAGGGCTCCGTTGTAATTGCAAAATCAGGCAAAGCTGAACAGCAAGACAGAAAGGAAGGGTAGGAATTCACAGGTTGTAAGCAGGAAAACAACAACGACAGATGGAAGGTTGGATGAAACTTGCAAGAACCATTCGGAATGTGCTTCAATCTTAAATTTATGGGCATTCATTTTTGCTCTAATAGTATATCATATCTGGGATACAGCTTCAGATACAATGGAAGGCAAGGACCACATCCAGACACTAGTTAATACCTGTCAAAGTACTCTTTGTTTCCTCATTAGCAGATCTGGATGAGCTATTACAAACCTGAAAGGGCACTCCACTTGGGGTTTTTATCAGTGTGCTGGCTGAGGAGCCAAAACATTTGAAATGGCCTGGGAATAGAAACACAAAACATTTCTCAAATTTGAAGATGATGTCTGGGGCCTGGCCAGCTCTTATGCTGAATTATGATGCAATTCTCTCTGCTAATAAGCATCTTGGGTTGTCATACACAATGAAGAAGTGATGGAGTCTGGGCACTGACAGATGATTTCAAACCTGACTGGATCATTATGACAGCCTCAACAAGCTACATTCCCAGAAGGCTAAGGATGGCCTCTTGTCCTTTTTTCAAACAAGGATTTAATATTTCAGAGTGCAGTAGCCAATCCTGCAGAGAAGGCTTGAAATAGAAATGCAGTTTTCCCCTCTAGGTTTTAGCATCTAATGGCTTTGGTTCACTCTTTCTCATCTAATTACCAGCCACAAGCATCATCCTGAAGATAGTTGGTGTCTTTTTCATTGCTGTGTCTAAGAATTTAATCCAGAGGAATCTATTCTCGTTACCAGGGGAGAGCAGCACAAAAAAAACCATTCCCTACTAATATGCCATATTTATTCAAAATAAAACCAATGTTTTTGTTTGTTGCTAGTGGCAAAATGCCCAGTAAAACTGATACAAATGCAATTCAGCAACGCAGCTCAACGGTGCTGGCATGAGTCACATGCTTCCATTTTACCGCTGATGGTACTTTGATACTTGAGTGACTCTTATTGCTTCGTTTATTGAAGGCAATAGATAGATTGGTAATAACAGCTGGCAAGTGCAATAGGGGGGGGCGCTGTAGTTAGCTCTGCCACTGAAACAGATGCTAACTTTCTTGAGCTCAAAATCACTGTATCCTCTTTTCTGATTACTTGTTTTCTGAAGTGGAGAAGAGAACTGAAATTAATAATTAGGCTTATTGAGAAAAGATTTCAGCTAAGAAAGGGCAATTCTAATATAGCAGGGGTTCTACAATTTGGGCTGGCTTTGAGAGCCACACCAAAAGTCATGGCTGACATGTTGCCGTGCTCACCTCATCCAACAGCAGGGTTTCCCAAACTTGGATCTCCATGTGTTCCTGGACTACAACTCCCATCATCCCTAGTTAGCAGGACCAGTGGTTAGGGATGATGGGAATTGTAATCTAAAAACAACAGGAGACCCAAGTTTGGGAAACCCTGGTTTACAAAGAAGAGCTTAACTGCCCACCATGTGGAATTAACTTTACACTTTTCACTCTAAAAATCCTACCTAGCAGACAGAGAGAGGGATCTTTTATCTCCCAATCTCAGCACTGTGGTCCTTTGTGCTGAAATCAGAGATAAAATATCCCCCCCCCCCACTGCTCTTTAGAGATCCTATCTAAAAGACAGCCAGAGGGGTCTTTTATCTCCTGTGGGGCCAGGGAATAAAATACTAAGTCTGTCCTTGAGCTCTATGGAACAGAGCACTATCTCAGATCTTGAGGTAAAGCTGTGTGGGTTGGCAGGCCACATTCAGCCCAGACTAAATAAAATAAAGCACTTCTCTAATTTTAAAACAGAAACGGGTATTGCTGAAAAGTACTGTCAGTGAATATTTCCGAACATGAGCCAAAGGAGTAAATTTACACCAGTTATTACCAAAATGAAATGCACATTAACATTCATGGTAATACATAGATAATTTCAGTGGATTATAATGTTGTCACAGGATAATGGTCTCCTACCGCTGGATAAATCCTGAGGAGATTTTGCTTTCAAAGCAAAAGACATTTAGCCTCTGACAAAATACTTAATCCATTAATTAATTTTTACTATACCAAGTGATTAGTCGAACACATAAAGAGGCTGATAGATGGCGTTGCAGTGAAATCACACTGACTGACTGTGCCTTTTATGACAGGTTGCATTTTGTCTGCCTTGGAAGGCCCCCTCTGCTCCTTCATTGCTATTGGCAATGTTAAGTCTGGGCCCTTTGAACATTGGTAGAGCAGTTCAGGTGGAGAGAAGTTACCACTCATTGCCAAAGCACATTGGTTGCAGACGGAAGGCTCCAGGTTCAGTCTCTGACTGCTCCAGTTAAAAGGATCTGGCAGGAGATGATGGGTAAGACCAACTTCCTGAGATCCCCATCTCACCCTTTGAGGGGTTAAGGTCAGGTGCCAGCTTGCACTCTGACCTTAAATATTTGTGCTGCTAGTTCTGCCTACATCACATGTGTAGCATCTGTGCTGCCCTAGAACAACATCATAGCTTGATGGCACAATGCTCAGTGCATCACATTTTAACTGGGGTGGTGGCGCAATAAGACTTATGATTAGCATGTGATATTATCGTGCTAAGCCTTTTCAGCTGGCAAGAGAACTGAAAAGCAAGTGCTGCTGTTGGCCTCCGTCTGTTTCGAGAGACAATGGGGCACACCTCCAGGGGTGAAGTCAAACCGCTGGAGCATCACAGCGCCTGCTGGGGCTACAGAGACTGATAACTCATAACTGCTACCTCCCGCATTGTTTTCGCTGCATTAGCAGCACAGTACTCCAAAACAGACGCTTCTGAATTTGTTTCCTTAGCTGGACAAAGCACAAAAGCAAACAATCACTGCACAAGGAGGTTCCTGGAACTAGGAAACCCCATTTGGTGTGTGATGCCCCCATCAGAAGATTGGTTATCCTCCTGATCATCTGGGAGAGGAAAGAGGGGAACAGGCAGATTGAACCTTCTATTGAATTCACCTAAAAGAGCATCAGTCTGTCACAGATCACTAGGCAAGCACTAACCAACCCTTAGTATGTTAACAGCCTCTTCCTTCAGTCTCCTTTGCCTCATATGGTGTCATTAGGTCTATCTTTTCTCATGCAGGCTGGCAGTATGGCACTAACATTCAGATCATTAAGGCTTGCCTTATTCCTTTGAAATGCACAAAACAGGGTTTAAATGGATCGGTTATTTGTCTCTCAGCTACGCCATTATATGACAGATGATAAAAAAGAGTGGTATTTTAAATGACGAACATGCGGTGTTTCTGTGTTTTGATATTGCAGACCTGGTGTATGCAGATGTTATTTATTCTCAGCTGTTGTGGGAACTGATTCATCATTATTAGCATGATTATAAACACATAAACAAAGGGAAGCTGGGCACAAGCAATGGTGCTGGAAAATATTTTGTTTGCCAAAACAAAAAGCTGACACTTCATCAGTGCGGGTGTCAGTTATACACATAATGCATGAGAAGATGCGGAAGCTGGGGAAAACACACGCTGGATGATACAATATACAACTCAGGAGGCAAACAGCTGATTATTCTGATGGCTGAACTGAACTGCTGTAGCTGATATTACTGGTAAAAAAAAAAATGAGAGCACATATAGAGACTTTCACATGGTTCTCCTGGGCTGGTAGGTCTGCCCCTGGTTCTTTTTGCTGCTGCACCAAGCCAAGCTATGGTTTGGCTCAGCATGTCATTTGAATTGGGACTTGTGGTTAAACTATCTCCTCACTAACTACAAACTATAACCAATAATCTGGTTTATTGTGATGTGCAAACGGGCATAGACCACTAACTATATATACAGATATTTGCAAGGCTAAACTGCATGGCAAACGCCGCATCTAGATTGGTCTTGAAAACTGAAGGTGTCTATGTGTTCTGCTACTGGCGTGAAAATAAAACGATGTCTTCTTGGCACAGCTAACTTACCTAGTTGGTGACTGTATTTGCTATGAGAGAAGGGGTTAAAAAGCCCTAGTTAGAAAATTCAGGATAATCTAAAACTAATCCCTTGAGAAGATTTCACTGCCGGGAGCCTCATTTCAAAATATCAGCCCAAGAGGAGAAACCTGCATATCGTATGCTTATAACTAATTCATCACCATTTAAAAAAAAAAAAACTGCTGTAAATGTCATAATGTTGAGATGGCACTGATAAGAAAAAAGGTGAATTTTCACATAATGTGCTCTATGAAAATGATTACTTCTTTCATCAGCTTAATTGTATAGCCCATAACCAATTCTTGGCTATTTATGGGACTCTTTGCACCCTGAGGCACAAGGATGACCTACAGAATTATATGCTGTTTCCTCCATCTATTTCTTTTCCATCCTGTGTTGTGTGTGTGTGAGAGAGAGAGAGAGTGAGTGAAGGAAGGAAGGAAGGAAAGAAAGAAAGGGAAAAGTGCAACCCATGGCAATAAGGGAAGATGAGAAAATCAATAAATGAGAGGAGGGGGAAGTTGAAAAGGAAATTGAACATTGAAGATGTTAATAATAATACAGCTGCCTTCATCTTATTAAATCAAGTGCTGTTTGACACCTTGAGAAAAGTGTGTGTGTGTGTGCGCGTGCGCGTGTGTGTACACATACACCCTGGAAGTACTGGTAACAATTCACTAAGCATTGCTTGTGGAGTCTTCAATCATTTCAACAAGAAGAAAACTGACAGTGTGGCAAGAAGAGCTGCAGCCACCAGCACAGTGGGGCCAGGACATCCATAAAGCAGCCTTCTCAGCCCAAAGCCCTCCAGATGTTGTTAGACTACAACTCCCAGTGGCCAGGGCTGATGGCAGTTGTAGCCAAACATAACTGGGAGGGCAGCAGGTTGGGTAAGTCTGCCATAAAGTACATAGCAAAATTGTGACACAGGAGGGGTTTAATATTGGTTTTTTAAAGTGTGGCAAGTGAGAAGTTAGTTGTTTTTAGTAATCCCGATGAAGTGAGGTATATCTTTTTGGACAGTGCCAGAGGCACCTGCTTTTACCTACCAATAATTGCACACCCTGATTAGGGATCCTTAGACAGCTACATAATAATGGAATGTAAGGATTCTGTGGCTTCAGGTGGCAATTATACACACATTTACCTAGAAGTAACACTTATCCCACTGGACTCAGTGATTAAAAACATAAAATACAGAAAAACAGTACCAGAGGGGCATTGGTACAATAAGGAATGACCAAAACAGCATTGTGCCTCACAAATCAAAAGGTAAGTAACAATAACGACAGGTAAGTACTCCCCCCTGCAACTCAAAATTTCACCAGGTTATCTTGAAGATATAGAAGTCTAGTATGTTCATTCTTGCTGAATATGTTCAGGATTTAACCACTATCTTTATTATTTCCTGTTTCACAAGATTACCGGAACTTATGCCAGAAAATGTATAACTGTTTAACTATTAACTTATAATTGTGTAACCCCATTCAGCCAATTATTAGCCTCTTGCCTCCTCAGTAAAAATACTCAATGAAATGTTAAATATCATTACCAAGGCACTGGTTAAAAGGGCAACAAAACAAAACTTTTATCTTAAAGGCAAAATGGCATGGAAAATGTATCCAAGCTAGTGCCTGTGTTCAGACATAATGCTAAACCAGGGGTGGCAAATGAGGAGCAATCTGATGTTGTTTAGCTACAGTGTCCGTAATCCTTGTTGTCTATTAGCTATGCTGGCTGGGACTTATTGAAGTCAGAGTTCAACAACATATGTAGGGCCACACAGGGCAGACACCCCTGTATTAAATCATCATTTAGTGTTACACACAGCAAGCCTTGGCTCATTATTATGCTTTATTGTTTATTAAATTTGTTATTTGCTTTATCTTGCCCAAGGCAACCCGAAACAATAATCAACACCCCCTTCCAGATACATTAAAATGGGGGGGGGGGAGAGAGAAAGCTACATTACAAACATCCCAAACACTTCTAAAATGACACAGATACTTAAAGGCTGAAGGCCTGTTTATAATGATGGCACCAGGTGAGCCTCCCTGGAGAGAGCAGCACGGAAAAGGCTTGTTCTTGTGTTGCCACCCAGACCTCTTGTGGAGTGGGCACTTGAAGAACGGCTTCAGATTATGATTGCAGGGCTTGGGCTGGTTCATATGGGGGAAAGGTGGTCCTTGAGGTATTACATTTCTGAGCCGTTTAAGGATTCATAGGTCAAAATCAGCACTTTGAATTGGACCCAGAAACTAATTGGTAGCCAGTGCAGTCAGACTAGGATTGGTGTTATGTGTTACTCTTCCCCTGCCCAGTACAGCTGTGAGATGATCAGAAGATTGTTTCTGCTTTCAATTGATCGCGTTTCAGGGATATGCTTCATCTTAACAATGGCTTATTGAAACAAGCCAGATTCATAAGCCAAACAGCCCTATGATCCTCTGTGACACCTGAGCTTTTGTTAACATATAGTAACTAAGGGTTATAATTGAAGATCTGCAAAGTTAAATCAGATTCATGTTTCACAGCAAATCAATACGAAGTTTCCATTCCAATAATAGATTTCCTGCCTGGTTCCAGGGCTTTAGAGGCCCAAGGAACAAAGGGCACAATTGCTCTGAGGAATAAACCTGTCATTGCTCCTTGAAACATGATTGGAATACCCACAATGCCTTAGGGGATTGCAGGCAAATCAACCTGCCCTGCCTCAACTGCTTTCAACCAGGGGAGCCTTGTCAGAACTGTGACTGCACAGAGAAAAGTGTAATAGAAAGAACAATAAATTCAGCCAGTTATAATGTCACAACTATTTAATATAAAAATATTGTCTCAACTCTCTCTGCATCCCCCAACACCCCTCAACAGGAAGGTAAGTGAACCAAAGCAGTTTGGTTGCTGGGTATATTTGTTGGGTTTCAGTATTCATTCAGTTATGCGATTTTCTTTCTTTGCTTATACTGTCTTGACCACATGGACCTGAGATCTCACGTGACCAAGAAACCTATAAACAGAGTGCACTGGAAAGCAGGCAACATGTTGTATATGTGACACTTAGACATTAGAGTTTAAGTCATGCTAACCTTGCTAACACAAGACTCTGAGGTGTGGAACCTGCATTTCTTGCTTTACTGTCCAAAATAATTGGATATATACAACAAAAAGACTCTCTTTCACGCACACATGCACTAGAAGAGACCAAATTGGAGAGGGGCCACTATGTATAATGCAGAAACTGAACCTCTAGTTAACTAACCAACACCATGACAAATACAAACTCTGTTTTTATGCTCCATCTGTTGTGATTAATCTTTTATGGTCTCATCTAAAAGTATGCAGAAGTGTGGCTTTCTGATGTTCTGCCTGAAGTACTCCATGCTAAGGGGTACATCTGTAGGATCAGTTGCCTCTGTCCCATTAACATTTATGTGAGTCTCTAGGCTCTCTCCCCCATTATTTTTCTCTTACACTGTTCAGAAAAACACTTTTCATTTGAAGATCACAGCAATATTTGATTTCATGTTACTCCCATTACAACCAGGCAGATCTCACAATTTAAGAGCCCCAAGCAAGGCTTTGAAAACATAGCCTTAAATAACGCCACTCCCACCCTGGTTCTGGAAACCCTGAAGTCCTTCTTCTACATCTCATTTCTTGAGTGAGATGTCTGAAAGCGATGAGAAAGCAACTGTTTCGCCAGCATCCAAGCAGGCAGCTACTGGATATCAGCCCAGGAGGCCAAATCCTGTACTACGCTTGGGCTGTTTCCGAGTTGCTCCAGTGGTGCAAAGCAGCCACAAACCAGGTGCTTAATCAGCCACTTAAAAGGGGTATGGTTTCTGTCTGTCAGCAGAGCGGTGCAAAGGAACTGTTCAGCTGATGAGAGAGCATATCTTTCACCGCTTTGTTCCATGGACTGACTTATGCCAAAGTGTGTTACTGCAATCAAATGTTATGCAAGAAAGTGGGGACCCACCTCCTGTTTTTGAAGAGGATTTTGAATGACTTGTCTAAAAAAATTCCTCTTACGGGCAAATTTTATTGCAAAAACCGGGCAAAGAGAAGTGCTACATGAAGCACAATGCTCTCTCGGTGGCTACAAGCCACAATGGCCTTGTTATACCTCCACTGTTGCAAGTAGTATGCATTATTCTCTTTCTGGGGAAGGATTGTAGCTCAGTGTAGAGCATCTGCACTGCCTGCAGAAAGGTCACTGGATGACTCCCTGGTGTCTCCAGGTAGGGTTAGGAAAGATTCCCTGCCTGAAAACCCAGAGAGTTGCTGCCAGTCAGTGCAGAAAATACTGAGATAGATGGACCAATGGTCAGACTCAGTCTAAGGCAGTTTCTTATGTTCCTTTGAATGACAAGTTGCTAGAAACTGCAGGGGTGGGGGTGGGAGAGTGCCCTTGTGCTCGGGTTCTGCTCGAGGACTTCCTGTGGCCATTTGGTTGGCCACTCTGAGAAGAGGATGCTTGGCTAGATGAACATTTTACCTGAACCAGCAGGCTCTGTTCATGAATGAGTGAAATTTCCAGTATGACGTTCCTAACTTCTAACAGCACCAGGGGCAGCCTGAGGCAAAATGGGAAGGTGTCCCCTACAAGGCTGCCTCCCCCCTATGCCAAAGCCTGCTGGTGGCAGCAGCAAAGGTGGGATGCCTGTGGGCCCCTACCCTGCAGGATTCCATTGCTCAAGGTGACTGTGCCACCTTGCCTCAAGAGTGGGCCGGCTCTGAACCCTGAAAGCTTGAGTTTAGCCTGGAGGACTTGTTTTCCCATATGGCCTCATCACAATGCCCAATCTGTTGATTTATTCAGTTGCTCGATCAATTTCTTTTGCTTTTTGCTTTTTGTTTTTTTAATTACAGTGACTTTAAAACAGCTGAAGATAACAATCCGGTGAAAAAAGGATTAACTGAATGAGAAGCAAAGGCAATGTTGCAAAGTAATTAAAGTATAACTTCATTTTAACAAGTAATCAATAAAATGTCCTATAATCTGATAAACACAAGGGTTACTCTTAGTCAGTTTTACTGATTAAACAGAAGCGTGTATTCAATGATCTGAGGTTCCTTCGGAAGAAAAGGGAAACATGATTCACACATCTCCCCAAGTTATTTTCTTTGCAGTGGCCTACCTGCCTATTGAAGGGGACAATAATAAGACTGTCTTAACTAATAAGGATTGTGAGGGGAGGAAATAGTTATTGTGCTACAACTGGAGGACACAGGGTAGGGGAACCTGGCACAAACAGGGATATGAAAGCCATTTTGGAATTATGTTGTGATTTAAAAAAAAAATACAGAGAAGTGCTTCAGGAATTTGACATTTGCGAATTCCCATCCAAAACGACCTGATTCATGCCTCTCAGGCTACAGTGCTGATCAAAATTTAGATATCTACTGTTTCCCCACCCCCACTTCTCTAAATATTGTAGCACAGTTCTTGGTAGTTTAAATACATCAAAATCCACATTTACATAATTATTTGAAAAAAGGCACACATTTTAAAACATATTAATATAGTTTCAATAGAAAAAGAGTCAATGGAAGCCTTTCTTTTGCAACAGAGACAAGTTTTTCTTGAGTCATCTGCATCAATATTTTTTAATGACTAACACTGTTGGAAGTTCCCAGCCACCATGAAGTAAGCCATAAGGAGTGGTTCATGCTGCTGTACTTCAGTTGATGGAGAGGTCAATCAGCGTGAGGACATGTGCAATTCATTGCTATTGAAAGTCTGTCCTTTGAGAGGAATGTTAGTGTATGAGGTGGAAGGTCGAAGAAAGTGGAAAAAGGGAAAGGTGAAGTAATAAAAAGGTGTGAGAATAAAAAGAAAGAGAAGCCAAACTGGAAAGGGGAAAAAAGTCATGGTTGATAGAATAATATTTATAAAAAAACACATTGAAAAGTTGGGTTGAGAATAGTTTGGAAAATGTACAAGCAGAAGGAGGAGGAATGGAACAGCAAATGGAACAGCAAACAATGAAAACCATATTGGGATTACGTTGTGAAATAAACGATAGAGATGGAAGATGAAGGTACTGTAGAAAGCTGGAAAAGAATGAGAGAAGGGCAATCACTGGGAAACACCATGCTTGAAGACAATTAGATGCTTTTAAAATAGATTTGCAGCGCAAATCACTTTTTTCTTCTCAAATATTAAAGACAGACAATTTAAAGGAATGTGGCTGGATCTTTTCTGTTACAGACTCTTGCCCTTCAACTGTTATGTGGTGACTCAAGTGGATTGTTCCTGCTGGGAAACTCTAGACAAGAACTGAAATACCACTGACTATTGTAGTAGTAGTGGTTTTTTTTTTTTTTTAAGCAACACATTATGCTCATCACACGCATTCACAGTGTGTGTCACCAGTCCAGTACATTGTGGTAATACACTTTAAAATACCACGTCACTGAAAACAACTCAAGGTTATTTAATCAGTAGCAAGCCATCTTACGAGCATCACTGCAAAGGAATGAAAATGTGCTACAGACGTGGATTTGTATGCATAAGAGCTAAAGCCATGCATACCAGTTCCCCTCCCTGCCTGCCCTGGACTGTTGAGTGGTAAATGAATGAATGAAGCTACCCCTGAGTCAGAGAGCCTCAACATGAAGGAGCACTGCAGAGAGAGCGGCAGGAAACCAAAACAATTTGTTCTCTTCCTTGCACCAGTGGCAATGTAGGCTTTTCAGAACACATGGAAGCTTTTTTCCAGAAGCGACAGGAGTGGCTGAAGGTGATCCAGTGCTCAGGGTTAATGTGATTCTCAAACAGCTTAACCCACTGTGCATTTATCATGCTATCTGTGGCACAGAAGTCAGGAAGATCATTTAGGTTGGGCAAACGCCACTGGCGGCTGCATATTAGCTTAGCTTTTAGTAGCTTTGTTTAAAAAAAAACCCAAACCAACACACAACAGTTATTAGTAATTCCATGCATTAAGTTCTCTTCTACATAATTCACATCTGCATGCTTTGTAAGATATATAGCCATTAGCAGTAGCAGGTGATGCATTGGGGCTGCAGTGCTTATCTGGCTGCAAGGTAAGCACGGTTGAGTCACTGCTGCAGGCCAGGATGGAGAGGGGAAGGTGCGGGGGGGCAGCATAGTGCAAGGTCAACTTGCTGCTCCTGCCAGTGTGTTTGCAGTGGGTTGACCTTGATGCCACCTCACCCTTCCCCCTCTCCCATTCTGGTATTCAGCATCCACTGGTCTGGAAGGAGATCAGGTATATTGCACAGCCCCACTGCACTGTCTGCTACAGACTATTAACAATTACAGAATTAAAAATTACATATAGTGACTTAATGGCATGCCAACATCTAATCTCGGGGCTGTCCTGTGGTTGGTAGAAGCTCTGGCAGTGCTGAATTGGCTGCCATTGCTCCTGTATCCAGACTCTGGGAAATTGAGAGGAACAGACCAATATTTCTCCTTATACCACTGACTTGCCGTTGAGGCTAGGTATAGGATTTCATTAGCTTCTGTACCGGCAACTATTTCTAAACTATTTCTGGCACTCAGGCCAGGTGTTGTGTGAGACCTTGTCACACATGACAGCGTGTGAGACATTGACAAATTATGCTGCCAGCTCTGCCACAAAAATCTCCATTGTTATTTGAAGCAGAGCACATCCTATGTATGCAGAAGGTCCTTGGTATCTCTAGTTATAGGAATCTGGGAAACCACTCAGAGTTGGTGGGTGGATCATCATTATCCTGAATTGGAACAAGGCTGTTCCGTATTCTTTTATTTTAACCACATATATCTACCCTTCAAAAAAGAAGAAGAAGAAGCAGTTCTGTCTCCCTACCTTTTATGCTTTCTTTCATCATATATGTTTTCTTTTACTGTCAGCTTCCCACCAAAGACATACAAGCTGGGTGGCAAGCAGAGCCCATTCTGGGCCATTGAGATCATGCCCATGTTAGCCACTCAGTAGTCATTCTCCCGCACATTGCTGAACTCGTGGCTCTGGTTGTAACACCCTCCATTAAGGGCACTCTCTCAAGGTAAATCTAAAAAAAATATATGTATAAACACCGACAACTGGGAAACACTGGCCTGCGAGTGCTCCAATAGGAGAACAGCCTTTACCAAAGGTGTCATGGACTCTGAAGACGCTCGAACTCAGGACAAAAGGGAGAAACGTGCTAAGAGGAAGGCACACTTGGCAAATCCACACTGTGATCAACTCCTGCCTGGAAACCTATGTCCACACTGTAGAATTGGCCTCCATAGTCACTTACAGACTCACTGTTAAAACCGTGTTCATGGTAGACAATCTTACTCGGCTACGAGTGATTGCCAAAGAAGAAGAAGAAGAAGAGTAAGGGTTTCCTTACTCAATTAAGGGCTGCCCCTCAATCACCAACAACAATTTCACAACAAGCAATGTAGGAATGCCATGTTTACACACAGACATATCTGGCCACAATTTATTTATTTAACTTGTGTACCACTTTAAATCTCTATGTTGTTTGTGAAAGATCATTTAGAAAACAAATACAATGTGAAGTGGATGTGATGACAATTTCACATTCAATACCAAACAATACCGGGATTCTGGAAGCAGAATGCCGACTTGGCTGGACACTTGGTCCAATATAATCTAGTAAGGTAATTTTTATGCTCTTACATTAATTCATAGCGAAAATATGAAATGAATCCATGCATTGTTAGCCTTGGGTATAGAAACCAGTTGGCAGAAGAACCAATTCTAACTAGCTGGCATTCCAGGGTTCTTGACAAAGTGCATTTCAAATCTCTAAGCTTCCTCAACAACTGCATTTTTTTGTGAATGGGCTTGCCTTTCTATGTTAGAACTTAGTTGGAAAAGACATATGGTTTAAACAAATGAGTGTGAGTAAAAGACAAAGTAGCTGCCAAAGTGGTTGGGGGACCATCTCCAAGTAGTGAATCTGAAGTTAGGCTTTTCTAAACCAATGTTGAAATCTCCAAACAAGCCATTGAAACAAAATCCTGTATTGAACCAATGCAGGTACAAAAAGATTTGTTGTAGCAGAGTACTGTTATTGCAAAATCAATCAAAAAGAACTCAGGAGAAGTAATATAAAAATATATTTTCATGAGCATCTATAATTGTCCATTTTGCTATTCTCTGCTTCATTTTGCACCTTTCAGGAATCTCTAAAAGTACCATCTAAGCTACAATAATGCTCTAATAGGGATTCATTATTTGATTTGCTATTCTTCCCAGCCTATAAAAGAGGAATGTGTGAAATTGACCATTTGGGGGGGGGGAAGAAACTTTAAATAATGATAAGAGAAAAAGTCAATGAAACACTCATAATTATTTCAAGTAGTAAAATAAATTACTAGCCATTCCAAATGTGATTTCTTGTCTCTTCATCCTGGCAATATAATACTGTGATAAATTCAAGGTTTTCCAATCAAATAAGGACAGATTCTTTTCTTTAACATATATTTAATGGGTTTCTTAGAGGCTAGCACAACGTCTGACCTACCAAGCCAGCACAACCCACCAGCCATGAATTGTGGCCCACAAAGTCCCTGTCTGCCACTCCCCAATGCTTTTTACAACCTGGGCCAAGAGGCAAAATGGGGAAATTTTATTGAGATTCTGGTGGGCTTCTATTAATCACTGCAGGGCTGTGTTCTGCTTGGCGGGTCGCTTAGTGACCATATGCAAATACTAAGCCATGACTTAATGCACCAGGAAAGGGCTGCAATGAACCACAGAGTGATGCCCCCCTGCTCTTTCTGCACAGATGAAAGGCTGCAGTTTAAAAGATTTAAACATGGTGACTTAAATGTGAAAAGTGTCAGTCCCTAGTGAATTGTTCTCTCTGTAGCTGCACTTTTAAGTTCCATGCAGTTATACTTATCAGCCCTTGATTATGAGAGTTTATGCTAGTTATAAAGACAGTCTGAGGGCCCAAGCTACACTTTATGCAGGAGATCAATAGTGGATCTCCAAACCTTTCTTTCTTTCTTTTTTAATTAAATGCAACTGTGGAACCCTTCCCACTTTATCAGATGGGGCAAGGGAGTATGTTTAACACCTTTCTACTTGCCACATTCCCAATTAAGATACTCCCAGAGAAGAACAAAATGTAAGCATATTTATTTTGCTTCCCTGTGGGGCAAATAGCAATGTGGTTGTGGTGGTTGTTATTGTTATTGTTGTTAAAAGGGCAGGGGTGTACACAATGATGATAAGCAAAATAGCCTAAGGAAAGGGTTAAATATTCTTACTGCGCTGTTCCAATCAAATTGGCAACCCAGGTATCTGCATTTCATTAAGCACAAACTGCAGATCTCCTTCTACACAAGGTGTAACTTGGATGCCACACACACTCATCTAAGTAGTGCAATCAAATTGTAAATGTGTGACACTCCCCCCCCCACCCCACCCCACCCCAGTCACCATAAGAGGCCAACTCTGCAGTTGCCTTATCAGACTTTTTTATGCCTTGCCATGCATAATGAGGCTCTAAAAATAAACTCCAGCAGATTTTAACTTTGCAGAAAGAAATGCAACTTGCTGCATATTGATGGGTGTGCCAAGATGGTGTCGAACATGATCTGCAGTTTCAAGTCACTAAAATCAACCGAAGAGTATATAAGCGGATTTAAATGTTATTTGATTAAACTCCCAACATACAGTGGGATTAAGACAGGGATGTGGTTAATCACCGAACTACATCCACTAAAAACAAAGTCTTTCAGATTAACTGTGATGGACTTGACTTCATGTACACTAGCTTACATCGGTTCTGGATGGTATCACGTGATTAAAACTACTCTTCTGACATTAACTTTAGTGGCACGAAGTGCCTGCGATATGGCAAGGGCCTCCATGCTCAGCAGTGTTCAAAATGTGTGGTCACAGGGAAGGATTCCACACAGGGCTGGCACACCCATTAGGCAAGGTGGGGTGACCGCCTCAGGCAACAGGATCAACAGGGGCCGCAGATCCAGCCCCCAAGAATTGCATCACTTGTTGCTATTGCCATGCAGGCAGCAACAGCTGTGGCGTGCTCCTTGGAGGTTGAATCGGCCTCCTCTTCAGCTGTCTCCCCCATGCTGCCTCCACAGCAGCTTCTTGGTGGCTAGGAGACACTGCTGGTCTCCTCCCACCCCTAGGGAGGAAATGGAGGGGGCTGCCCTCTGGGGTCTCCTGGGCATGCTTCAGAGTGAGCCCCCTCCCACCCCGTGATGGTTTTCAATCTCCAATTCAACTGTTGGATAAGGTTCATTTGATCCCCTCCCCCCATTGATCCCAATGTAGATCTTTATTCCCCTCCAACCCCGTTCCCAACATAGATCTTCACTCTCCAAGACGCCGAAACGTCTTGGGCTGGCGCTGAGTCCACCCCTTGGCGTCTTCCCATGCCAGCATTGCTCCTCTTGCCATCAATGGTAACACCGGCATGGGAAGGGGTCGCAGTGCTGGCTCTTTCCATGTGGCCAAAGATTTCCAGTTTTACTGGGCAATGCATAAAGAAGCTGTACTGCTAAAGGTAATGTGAAAAGGGCACGGACAAGTTATAATTTGTAAAAACCTGTACACTTGTCAGATCTATGATGTCATTCCAGAAAAAAAACCATGTAAGGGGCTGGGATAGGAACTCTTTTCTAAATCATCATTCCAATATTCCCTATATCAAAAGGACAAGCTTGTTCCCAGCTGAACAGGGGTGTTTATTTACAGAAGTCACATAGCTGCTTTTAAAGCTTCTCATCTTTAGTGCCTTAGAATTCCCTTGCCTTTTTTTTAAAATGCATGTTTTATTCATATATAAGCAATGGAAAAATGGTTTAATGACTGCTGGCTAATGAACACAAACATGGAATTCAGATATTTATGGAATGAGTTATTAATTCATTATGCATTTAAAAAAATCTGTGTGGAATATTATTATACAGACACTGAGTTATATATTCATTGTGGTGTGGAACTTCTAGTTAATGGCAGCCTTCTGCAATGTGTTTTTCAATGCTACACAGAATTTTCACCTGTAAAAAAAATATCAGGGCAAAAAAGGATGTTTTCCCAGGAGATTGTACAGTGTCACCTGGAAAAAAGAAGCATTTTCTCCCCCCTTTTTGTGGCTGTGTGCAGCTAGATTGTTTCCCTCCTCTCTTGCTTTTTCAGAGCTAGTTTCTTACTTCGCACTATGTTATCCCAACCAATTAGGAACAACATAGTGAGTGAGATTATGTCATGGCACTAGATAGCCAATTAGATTTGCCAACATAGCTTAGTTGCAGAGAGCAAAAAAAAATAAAATAATTTTTCATGATGGTGGGGGGAAGGAACATATCCCATGTTGTCAAGGCAACTGGTTGATGCTCATTATCTTTCCAGGCTCTGCTTTGAGGACTGTTTCATTGCCTGCCCTCACAGCATATCTCAGTAGAAGGGGGAGCATCAACCAGTTGCCTTGGCAATGCAGTGATGTACTGCCTGTCTTGTTATGTTGTGCTACAAGGGTGGGCAACAAATTCACCCTTGCAACACAGCAGGACAAGATAAGGAGCATTGCCTGGTTGCCTTGACAACATAGCAATGCATTCCACACACTTCTCCTCCATCAAGCAAAGAGATTGTCCATAGACTAGGTTGGGCAAGCGGCCTATTGCTCCCTTTGAAAATCATTTGGGCCCTTCAAACATTTCTATCAAATGTCTGAAACCTCTTGAGGAACAAAAGGCCCAGTTAATACAATTTGCCTACCACCGGTCACTCCTTTCCCCTCTCCCATGGGGGAAAAAAATCCACCTTGCAGAAGTAAGATAGGGGCCTCTCCTTCAAGGAAGTGATGCTGACAGCATCATTTCTGTCTATCATTCAGTCCCCAGTGACAAAAGACATGAGCATATTCTGTGGGAGATATCCAGCTTCATATAACCAATATGGTTAAGCCTAATTAATACATGAAGGGGTTAAGACCATAGAGTAAGCTGTCCTGCGAGGCTTAACTAGGTCACACCCCCTCACCTTGGGAGGGAGTGTTACTAAACTCTTTATTTTTTCTTCCACCATGTGGAAGGATGTTGCAAAGGAAGGACGTTGAAACTAGTCACTCCAAGCTCAGACCACGAGGCTTTAGCAAGCTGTCTTTGTGTTTCTATAGAAATAATTTATAAACCCTTGTCATTTTTGAACCTAAGTTATATAGCCTGTCTTTTCTTGCTGTTGCATGGAAAAGCACATGAACCTGACCTTCGAAGAGTTTGTAAGTAAACCATTTTTAACTTACCAAACATGTGGTCTCTTTCTATGCAAAGGGGAAGTGTGTAACTTTGGAAGGAACTTAGAAGGGGGTATTTTAAAGGTCTAACAACCGATATTTCCATACATTAATTTGCTGCATGTTTTGTGAATTCAAATCTTTGTTGGGGATCTCTCTTTCACCAAAGAGTGTTTGCCTGAAACCTGGATCGAGGCATCCAAGGAATTCTCATTTTATTTTTTAACGAAACTACAAAAACCCAACAGATTCTTTTGGCTGAAGCAAGAAAGGTCCATAAGCTCTCTTCCTTCTTCATCAGAGCCCTACCCTTTGCCACCTGCTATGCCACCCACCTTCCTCAATGTACAGTGGTACCTCGGATTACATACTTAATTGGTTCCGGGGTGCTATTCGTAACCCAAAAAGTATGTAACCCGAACTACAATATGATATCGTGCATGTGCAAAAGCGCACTTTGCGCATGTGCAGACCGCTTCTGCGGATTGTGCGCAGGGCAAAAAACACTTCCAGGTTACCGGAGTACGTAAACCGGAAAAACGTAACCCGAAGCGGATGTAACCCAAGGTATGACTGTAAGTTGTTTTTTGTCTATGCAAAATGGGGCAGGGTAGTAGCTGGCAGAGTGCTTGGGATCTGGGATTCAGGCAGGAAGCCTGCTTGGGTCCAGCACAATTAGTGGGAGTAGAGCCACTTCTCATCCACCCCTTCTCTTTGTTTCTTTCTTAAGATGATAACCACCCCTCCATCTCTCTCTCTTATTCTTTTCAGAACGGGGGGGGGGGGGCTCTTCCAGATTACTTGCTTATCGTTCATCCATTCTGAGTTGCCTACACAAAGTTTTTGCAGTAGATAGACTATGCCTGCTCTTTAACGAGCATTCATTCTGGGATGTGTGGTCATACAACAACGAACAGTCATCCTGATTTTACTTGTGGAGTGGTTATATGGATGTCCTATTAGCCAATCATTTATCTCACAGCTTTTAGTGCATTCGCCATCACTTTCCTAACGGCAAAAGGTAGTCCCCCCCCCCCCAGAAGCAGATTCATTGTGATAGAATAGCAGAACACTTTAACCTATTTTAATTGTGCAAATCTAAATTTCTAGTATGCAATTGAATTCCTCCCACAATATATTAAAAGTCTGGAAATAACTGGAGAGAGGCAGAGACGGAGAGACAAAGAGAGAAATGAGAGGTGATGATGATCCTAACCTTCCTCTTTCCCCTTGTCACCTGCATGAAATTCTGCTAAGGGCCCTGGAACCACATTTTACCCATCTCTAGTATAAAATCTTGCCTATGTGATGACTGAAGTGAAGATGCATTTACCGGTAGTAAAAATGGAACTGTTCTACTCAAAGTATGTCCCATTGCTGGGATCCCTTGGCTCAGTGAGTGACACATACTAGTATTCTTTACAGGATATCTACTTCCATTCATTAGCTGTACCAAAATGTGGCTTTTTATAGCAGCAATTAAATTGGTAACACTTAAGATTGAATTCTGACTGACATGGCATAAGAGGATAGGCAGCCAAAGGCAGACACTTGAGAACCTTCTGAAATACGAAGTACATGAAATCTCAGTGCAAAGAACAACAGATTTAAATTAATCCCATCTTCTTAGAACTCAAGATTCAATGAGCAGTGTGTTTCCTGACTTGCTGGGTTTAGTCATCCCTCAGAGGGCTCAGTGAAGATTGTTAAAAGACAACATTTTGATTCTGTGCTTTCACCTTACTGTACATTAAGCTTAGGAGCATTACTCAGACTAGTGCTTTGAGAAATTATTAAATGCAATATGTTTGGAGATTTAATCATCATACTGTAGGGGGAAAAACCCACTTCAAATTATATGCAGTTGTTCTTTTCAAAGCCATATTATATAACTACTTGGTGTCGTTTCACAATTTTGTGTCTAACTCTTGTGTTGCCATCCAGCTGCTGGACTTCTTATGCCAGGGACACTTCAGTTTTAATCAGGGGAGAGATCTTTGAATGTGTTCTTTACCCTAGCTTAAAAACTCACTAGTCTGAACTTTCCGACACCACAGAAATTCTATCAGGCTAAACAGCTTGAGGGCTATTTATTTATTTAAAAAAAAAAATTGAATTAAATTAAAGTTTCCCTACGGGAATCTGAACAATCTGCCTGCTACGTTTGTTAACAAGGCCATGATTACTGGAAAAGTTAATGCTTCTTAACATTTTACAGCTTTTCCTTTTGCAGTTTTTCTTTGGACAGTTACATACTGAGAACAGCACAATGGGACTTCATTATTTGCCTGCTGTATCCTTCTTTGTCATAATACCGACAACCACAACCATGGAAAAGGAAGAAATAAGCCCTAGGTGTTTGTCTATAATTGTGGTCCTACTTACAGGACAAACCGGTATAACTTTGTATGCCTGGTGTTCTCTCCCCAACCCCCTCCCCCAAACACCATCTGATGATCTTTACAACAGGTGATGGGGAAAACTCGACCTGAGACCCAGGATAGATGCTGCTAGTCAGAGAAGGCAATACAGGGCTAAGTGGACCAGTGGTCTAACCCAGGGTTTCCCAAACGTGGGTTTCTAGCTGTTTTTGGATTACAACTCCCATCATCCCTAGCTAGCAGGACCAGTGGTCAGGGATGAGGGGAACTGTAGTCCAAAAACAGCTGAAGACCCAAGTTTGGGAAAGCCCCTGTCTATAGACAGGAGGGGGGGGGTTGCAGACATCACAAGCCCTTCACATGCACAGGGGATGGCCTCATCCCCTGGCATCATTGGCCGAGCCCTGGGCGCGGTGCCCGGCCCAACGGACCAACTGGTGTGGCCGGCAGGGGCGTGCCCTGCTGCATTTAAGCGGGTGCGCAGCCAGGGCTCGGCCTCTTTCTCCTGCTCCCAGCTGACTCGGTTTTTCCTGCCCACCCATCCGTTAGGCAGAGTTCTTCTGGACCTTGCTATGGACCACGGTTGGTCGCCATTGAGGGGCCTGGTAGGAATTTTCCCACTTGGCAAATTGGCTTCAGCCTGGTGGTTTTCGCCTACCTCATAGCAATTCGTCACAACTTTGGTTTTGGCGGTTAGGCATTGGATTATCTCGGGAAGGCTGAAAGGTGTGTGGGGTGGAGGTTGGGCCATCACCTCCCCCAAAATGCTGAAGGGTACTTCATTAAATGAGTCGGCGGGGCATGGCCCTGTCCAAAGCCGTGGAAGGTGAGGGCCTAAGGCACGCCCCATACCGGTGTTCGCAGGGTGAGTCCCTAGCTGATGTGCAGCAGCAGGGGTTCTACCATCCATGGTTAACCCTTCCCGGACTGCCAGCACGACGTACTGGAGTCAGATATAGTCGATTAGATCCTATGCCTAAGCCAATACTGCTCAACATCCATAACCAATAAAGTTGTGGCCTTTTCTTGCCCATTTAACCTTACTTATTGATCCCTGTGTCTTTATTTTACTACAGGAGGGGTCGGGACATTGACATGCAAACACTGGTCTAACCTAATATAAGGTAACTTCCTATGTTCCTTTACTCCTACTACTATACACAAAGATTAAACCACATTGCAGTTGACAATTGCCCCTATCTGGTTTCTGGTGGTGGAAACACATCATCAAAACTAGCCATTAAACAAAACTCTGCAAACACAGGCGGTGATAATCCCAGAACTACTTGCTGCCAACTTCCCTGAAAGCAGCTGGTACTGGCCACTGTTAAGACCTGAATAATGCTCTAGACTGCTCACATATCTTCCTCAGTGCGACATCTCCATTAACAAGTATTTAGAAATAATTTTCAGCCACTGCTCCTGTACAAATGCAGGCATAAAAAGAGCTGCAAGAGATAGCAAAGCCTCTTTGTAGCCTCGGGTGCACAGCAGTGAAATCTAACAGAACCCCCTTTGCCATATTGGCATGGATACAAAATACACAAAGCTGTCAAAATTTCTATGCTCTATCCTTCCAGACTTCTTCTTCTTCTTCTTCTTTTTTACTTAAAACTATTTATGAGCAAATCTCTACCAATATGGCCGAAATACTTAAGTGTTTAACACTTACTATGTGTAATGGTGGCAAGATGCAGGATTTATCAGACTGAGTCTTGGAAAACAAAAGAGAGTGAATGTTTATTATAGAAAGGAATGTTATCTTCACATATCTAATTGCCCTCAGACTCTAGCAGTTGTCCCATAGGTAGAGATTCTAATTGACTCAACAAGGATAAGAAAATGGTGCTGAGACAGAAGACCAGAAACAAACACCGAAGTTCTACATGCCAAACCTCTTCATGCATTCACAAAGATATATAGGCACACAACTAGAGGAAGTTGGAAAGGTATTGACAGCACTCAATAACCTTGCTGTGCAAAATGCACAATTTTTTTGTGCCATTCAGAATCAGAACTAGCCTTCAAAAAGGATTGTGTCATTTTTAACATGTTTTAGCACTCAGGAGAATGAATTGCTTCCAGAGATTTATTATCAAGGAACCAATTTTTTAAACCTGTTTCCTTGCAAGTGCTTTTACTCACGCCTATGTGATATGTGAACTGTCATGGTTTGCCAAGAATGGAGGACAAATGGCCATCACTTCCCTGTTAAACAAAACTCTTCTCTCATGCAGCTGGATTGCCAAATAAATGGTTGGCCATTACTAGAATGATTATTTCAGATACTGTCAAATCAGAAAGGTATTTGCTTTTAAGGATTCCTGTTTGCCACAGCTACCCCTACTTAGCACCAGCTCAGACACTGTATTTCTTGTGTGTAAGAGGGATGACTGGCTGAATATATGCTCCTGAGTAAAATAAATAAATTAATAAAAGGACAGCAATAACATGTGAGCCCAAGCTATCACAGTTACTGGTGGGCATCAGCTTCCATGACTGTAGCTCTTCTTCCTCAGCTGCCATACTTACACAAATTCTAACCGGTAACCCTACACACACACACACACACACACACACACACACACACACTTCTACACATAAGTGTACACTCAAGAACAATGACTACCATTGGTATGGATGAAAGGCACAATGCCTGAACCAGTCTTTAGAATCCCAGAGTTGCTTCCAGTGATCTGTTTATTGAATATTCATTCTGATTTGTTCACAGGGAGGTTGGATGATGTTGGCTATTTACTGAGCATCCATTCTGATTTGTTTACAGGAAGGCTGGATGACATTGTGCCAAGCAAGTGTTGTGCCAGTGCATTTTCATATCACCTTCAATATCACAAATGGTCCAACTTTGTGTGGAAGCACAACCTCCAAAGCAACTTTAACTGCGCAAACTCAATTTGCAACCTGAAAATAGTGACAGTGGCCCATGTTGCCACCTCTACCAAAGGGCAGGATCTTTTTTTCTTTCTTTTTAACACATCAGGGTTTGTTCATTTGCTCAGTTGCAGCTTTTGCCATTTGAGCTGGAATACGACCAAATGTAAAAGCATGGGAAGGGGGAATAGTGTCACACCAGGAATAGCTTCCTTGAGTCATCAACAGATTGCCTGGAACTATTGCAACAGGTGCTTTCAAAGGGACATGTTGTTGCTCTTCATGGCTGTGGTGTGGGGTGATTTCCAGAGGAGAAAAACAATTAAAAATAGGCCTAAGAGAATGCACAGCAACAAATTCCATTTTCAGAACAGCATGTCATGATGTCATTGAAATAGTTCAGACAGGACTCTGAATCCTACAGGAGTAAATTGCAGCAAAGTGCCTCAAATTATATACTTTCCCTATTGCAGTGATGCTTTCAAGGGCTCACTGCACCTCACCACAGGGGTGTCTCAGCTAGGTCACCTAAATGCTGTAGATCATCTTATATTCTAATTCTGATACAGCCAAAGTGGTAGGAGCCACACATTATAGGGGGCATCAGCAGACCTGAGGTTTGCAGAAGTGCAACAAATATTTAGGTGTGCCACCTATCTCCATCACCTGCTTTTTGCCTTCAGTGAAAAATCACCATGTGTAGCCTATGGTAGCTGCCAGCTAACCTCTAGGTAGATTGGAACTTGTTGAAAGCTTCACTCTACACTCAAATAGCAAGACAGGAAAGGCATAGCTGTAGCTCAGTGGTATGGCACATGTTTTGTGAGTGAAGAATCCAAGGTCCAGTCACTGGCATCTCCAAGTAGAGCTCCTATCTGAAACCCTGGAAAACTGCTGCCAGTGCAGGATATGATTCTTAGATAGCCAGACCAAAGGTATAAGGCAGTTTCCTATACCCCATGCTAAGGCAACATGAAGTTTGTATTGGGAGAGCAACATACAGGAATGTAAAATAGGAGCCAGCAATGGATTGTTGTCATGTCAAATTTGGGCCCCTTTTAAATGCTAGCAAGTCCCTTCCCTGTTCAGTCAAGCCTGCCCCACTTTTTTTGCTTACCAGAAACAGCTATTTATTTTGGGGGCATTGCTTCACTGTATTAAATGAGATGACCTCTAGGAGCATGGTGTATGGATTTCCCCTCCCTGAAAAGCCTTAAGTAGAGCATAACAAATGTGATGCTTTCATTTGATAGGGATGATACGGTATTCTGCTTGTGTTGTGAAAAGCTACCTTGAATTCTGCCTTAAAGGATCATGTGTTGTGCAAACTCCTCTAAGGCAGCAGGACATACCAGTAGACTGAAGCATATGCACACCAAGAAGGATGGAAGGTGCAACATAATTAGCTGCCTCCATCTGCCTTGATGCATTTTTGCAAAGGATGCAGACTTGTTGTCTTTACAAGGAAAATAGGTAAAGTGTTCTGTTTCATTTACATTGCCATTGCTAATGAAGCTGAAAAAGGCAGTTTCAGAATATGAATAAAATGAAAGTGTGTGTGTGTATACACACACAAGTTATTGAGGCGGATACCAATCACAGTCTCAGTAGGGGAAAGCCTACAATTGTGTTAAAGCTGGAACATAATCAAACAATTTATAGTAGCAAGCAGCAAGGTCCAGAGTGACAAAATGCAGCAGTTTCTCTTGGTGGCATGGTGAGCAACAGCAAGCAGGTAATAATATGGAAAGAGTTATGTGATATAGGCCACAGTCTAAAGAACCATGCAGCACACTTTTCTGGAAGCTATGAAACTCAAGGGAAACTCCAGAGGCAGCTTTTAATGCAGTGCAGGGAGCAGTGAAAGAGAGGAGAGGAAATAAGAAAGGACCTAAGATGGTATGAGAGGCCGGCAGAGACTAGTGGGTAGGAAGTGGCTGCAATGTTGAGCAGCAACTGCGGCAAAGAAGGGGCTAGATCAGGGTGCTGCAGCAAGAGGTATGCATGCGGCCCTCAACGTCTTTTTTGGGTGGTCCTTGGAAACATTTGATGCCCTCCAGCCCTCTTGCTGCCTTCCCAAAGCCAGGAAAGTGAGGCACTGGGCTTTGAGAAGGAGGCATGAGGGCTTTGACGGGGTCCTAGAGTCCTTCCACCTCCTTCTCACTTTTGGTAAAGCCTGGAGCCTCCTTACCCATCTTTCGGCAGACAGCATGAAGGTTGGGGGCATCAAATTTTGGCCTTGCTTCCCCCCCCTCTCTGCAGCCCACGGGTTCTGTGTCAAAGTACTCTTGCGGCCCACTTGGTATGAAAAGTTGGGCCGCTGTGGTCTAGATCTTCACATATCTAAATTTCCCTGTAGCCCATAACCTATTTCCCCCCCCCCCCACTGTCCATCTTTTCAAAAGAGCTAAAAAGCTATGTAACCTACACTTCTGAAGCCTTAAGCTTAAATACTAGTTCACAGATGAGGAAGTGGGGGTGGAATGTCTCTCTGCAAGCTATGTGCATTTGAAATTTTTAGAAAGTACTTCAGCTTTGAAGAATTCAAGTTGGTTTTGTAGGATCCCAACTATATAAGCTTGAGCTTCTTCCTCCTGTGGCACAGATACAGCTTAACCCCATTTCTACTGAAGAAGACAAGAGGTAATTTAACAAGGCAAAAGTACAATCTTCTGAAGTCCTTGAAACTGCTATCTCCTCATAATTCATACAGGGGAATTGTATAAAGCTAACAGAGACATAGTCATAAGACCTAATTTATAAGAACTAGAGTTTAATATCATCCTAAACTATTCCACTGCAAGGATTTCATCATTTTTTCTTGCAGACCTCCTAAGATAACAACATATTCTGTGAAACAAAATTAAAAAAAATCCTTCCAGTAGCTCCTTAGAGACCAACTAAGTTTGTTATTGGTATGAGCTTTCGTGTGCATGCACACTTCTCCAGATACCATATTCTGTGGGCACTTTCGGCTAGCTAGCAAGAACAGCTAAACTACATGTTCCTCATGCACATTAGTTATTGTATTCAACACTAAAATATATATTTAAAACAACCTGGTTTGATGCCTTATTTTATTTAATAATAAATGGCAATTAGGTATTTGTTTGTTTCCATGTTTCTCTTAAATGTTCACCATCAAAACAAATGCCTTTGGATTTTTAGCACATGCTTTTATTGGGTTTGGAGATCTGCTATCATGAAAGGCTTATTGCCTAGTAGAAGCCCTGCTGATTTTCTATGGCCTGGCTCATGTAATAATTCAAGAAATGAAATGCAAGGTATGAAGTGGGCAGTCGTGAACATAATGCATCACAGCAATTAATGCGGTTGTCACTAGAGGGAATACAGCCTTGATCATGGGAATGGCTGTAGACAAGCCTTCACCATCCTGGTGCCTCCAGATGTTTTGAACTATAACTCCCAACAACCCCAGCCAGCACAGCCATGCTGGCTGGGACTGATGGTGGAGGAGAGATACCAGGTTGGCAAAAGCTGATGTAGCCCAAAAGAGGCTGATCACCCAAAAAAGGGGAAACAAATGTACATAAAATGTGCACACACTAGTTTGAATGCACCAATGCAAATTTAGAAATATTAGTTATAATTTAGATAGAAACACAATGCATCTCACCATAATTAGGTAAGCAGTGACCAGGTGACATATGTTCCTGCTTAGTCTACTATCAAGGTGCTGCTAATTCTTGATGGGCAACCTCCAAGCCCCTGCTCTCGCTTCTTATGCTTCTTTATCAAACAGAGGGCTGTTCTCTGTAAAGTAGGGCACATGGCTACCCTAGACAAACAACAACTGCCTGGCATTTATCCATGTGAGTTATATGTGCCCAAGGACAGTGAGGCTGCTCACATAAATTAAGAGAATATTGCATGAATTTGCATTAAGGAGTTGCTTTGAAGAAGGGAGCCAATCACAATGCTACTGCTGAGACTACAGAACTGATTGCCCTAATGCCATGGTGCAGTACAGGAGGTCAGTTTATCTTGCCACCATCTGTGGCAGCGGACAGATGCTCAATAACCCAGGAACTGTAGATCTTGTGCTTGTCCAAAGAACAACAACAACCCAGCAGACTTCTGTATTGTCACTGTGTCTTCAGTAGCAAGGAGACAGAAACAGCAGCCAGTTAACTGTAGTTAGAAGAGGCAGTTCAAATACTTGGCAGGGGTTTGCTGTATAACTGGTCCCTTTGCCTTCAAAGGCTTGTGGTCATGTCAACACTAGAACAAGAGAGACTGCTTTTCTGTAAACCACTAATTGCGTGTTTTATATTTTTTGGAGTGATACGTTTTCTAAGGTAAATGTAAACAACAAATGTTAGTGTTAATCCTTGGCCTTTGATGGAATATTATCAAAAGGTAGGATTATTTATTTAGTTATTTGCCACATTTCTATCACCAGTTCTTCATCCAAGGACATATGGTACATACAGTTAAGACTTAATCACTGAACAGGGATTTTAATGTGGTTTTCTCACATCTACACCAAACCATTCTTCCTATATACATAAAAATGTAATGCTGTCATTGTGCAACCCCCCCCCCCACTGGAAAATTCATAGTGCCACATCACAATCCTGAATTTCCATGGTGGTGTGGGAGAGGGAACAAAAGAGAAAACAGAAGATAGAGAGATACATACATAGGAAAATGGCAGTTTTAAGCAACAGCAGAGGGTTGAACAAAGCAGAGCTGGAGAAAACAGAGGGGGAAACTGGTGATTTTAAGCAATAGCAGAAGTATGGGTAGAGTGAGGAGGGGGGTAATACAATGGTTGAGTACATCATTAAGGGAATTTGGGAAGGCTTTGTTGTGTTAGCTTTTTGGTGTTTGCATCTCCTTGTTAAACTGGTTTGTTTTCTTGAAAAATAACCCCTCACTGTCATTATATCCTTGCATTATTCAAACCTCTGCCATTGTTTGAAATCAGTATCCTTCCACCCCCACTTTACTTAAACCTCTACCATTATTTGAGTACAGTTAGAAGGGGGGACGATGACACAGAAAGGAAATAAAATGGCTGTTTTAAACTTCTCCTTCTTCTATTACTCAACTCTCTCAAGTGAGAGAGATATAGAATGCGGAGCTCTTAAGTATCCCATAACAACTTCCAAGAATGTAGTTCACTCCTGCGACCATTTGTTGCTTTCAACATAAAGTTCCAGATTCTGTGTAGCAATTTAGAGAGGGTTTTTTTATTAACAAATGAGCACCCACATATATACAACACCCATCAACTGAACTTAACCTTCTCCAACTGAACAAGCTAGCTGACAGCCTTGCTCTTAAGATTCTATTGATCTTAAAGGTACAGAAACATATATCAGCAAGGGGCAGTGGGAGCCAAGAGGGGATGCAGAGAAAGGAGGAGGCATGGAAAAGTGGAGTGGTCTGTGTGCACAGGAGAGTTGAAAAAAGAGGAGGTAGAAAAAGGGAGTGAAGTTGACAATGGGGTGTGTGTGTGCAAAGGGAGAGAGGATAGGGCATGGAAATGAGGGTGATATGTGTTCAAGGGAGAGTTAAGAAAAGTAAGGAGGAGAGTGGAGGAAAAAAGAGGCCGGAGGTAAAAAATGAAGGTGCAGAGGGGGTTGCAAGAAAGGAGGGATTAGGAGGCATGGGGATGGGGTTGAAAATGAAAGCAGGGGCATGAAACAGTCTGAAGAATGGGGGTGTGGCTTCATAATTGTGTGGATGTGAAAAAGGCACTCAGCAGCTGCAATGTGTGGGAAAAGAAATGCAAGAGGTTGCCATGGGGGTCCTATAAGAAGATAATATTTTGAACATGGCCTTAACTCTGTTTTGAGTGGGAAGAGCAGGGTTATATCTCCCTTTCAAAAATCCCCAATAAGTATTATTGTTCTGTGAAATACTGAATCTGAGTACAAAACCCACAAACTGGAATCTCAAATAAGAATGTGCTTATAGTAATTCACCCTCAACCTGTATTGGACACTATAGATTGGATTTACAAACAACTTTGGAGACATGCTAGTTCCAAGCTTAAATATCTTCATGTGCATGAACAAATAAATCATGCAGGAGAAATATAAGCACAGACCTGGTTTCACACCTGCATTTTGAACTGTCATATCCACCAATTTTAATCAGAAAGGTATGGCAATATCTGACCTCCACCAAAGCAGCACAAAGCTTTGCTGAATTGTGTCCATACATGGGAATTTAGCATTAAACACATGAGATTGCACAAAATGCAAGGCTGTGCTGCTATCAGAATATATTAGCTAGGCAGTAAACAAAACTGTTAAAATTAAATTTTGCTAGTAATTAATGAAGACACATTTTGGCACAGAATGTCTTACTCTGTCCTCCATCCATATAATATGCTTTCTCAGCAATTCGTATCTATGGACTGAGAGATGATATAGACTAGGGGTTGGGAACCTTTTGCAAAATCATTTTTAAGCTAGAACAAAACTGGGTTGTAAATTTGCTTTGATTTCATTTTTGGGGTGGGGAGGAAACCCAGCAGCACTTTCACAAGACAGGGCATTAAATCTCAAAATACCTTTTCAGAAGTGATATAGTGAGCATTTTCTCACTGCTAGCTGATACATTTTGTTGGAAATGCCAATTATCTGAATAGATCAGATGTACACACCCCTTTTATATGCACACACTTACTTCCTGCTGGTAGGATGATGGGAATATTCACACCACACACTACAAAGGGAGGAGAGGGAGTTTCCAGTGTGGGATCACACACCATAGGAGAAGGCTCATCTCATATTCTCTCTCTCTCTCTCTCTCTCTCTCTCTCTCTCTCTCTCTCTCTCTCTCTCTGTGTGTGTGTGTGTGTGTGTGTCTGTATAGGGGGCTATAGATGGTGTCATTTCAGATACAAATGCTAATTTATTAAGTGTATTTAAGACCTCACATGAACAATCTATCTGAGTGAGCTGTAAAAGATGGGAGGAGGAAACTCACCCAGTTTTCAGCTTTTTGCAATGCTTTGTGCACAGCTGCTGCTGCTGTGGTAGTTACTTGAGTTACTCCCCCACTGCACTACCACTTGAATGCAGGAATAATGGAATACCATGGTAGCCTAAAGAGGCAGTTTTATGATACCCATAGCTGTAAAGTCAAAACTTTTGAGGTCTATTTAATTTCCACTTCTTGAGAACAGTAAGAACATCTAACTGAAGTCAGTGGTAGAATACTCATTGATTTTAATGGATTGGTTAGAAAATGGCAAAAATGAGTAGCAGCTGTTTTTAAAGTATCACACATACATATATTCAACATCAATCTGGCCCAGATGCAGTTAAAGGCAAAATGCTGATATTAGCTCTTCAGCTTCATCCCACAATCCTAAACATTTGTCATGGATCATCCACTGCAAAACAGAACCCTTGCAACACATTTGCACTAACAATATTGGAGTGACACAGTGCTAGATATGCCCTTCTAATTATACATTTGCTGGGGCAGCAGGTTTTAGAGATCAGACCATGCTCTCTCTCTCTCTCTCTCTCTCTCTCTCTCTCTCTCTCTCTCTCTCTCTCCAACTAATCAATTTACCAGCAACTGGAAATATTAATGAAGCCAGAAATCCCTCATAGAATTTAGAACAGGAAGACCATAGAGTACAGAATCCATGCACCAAACACATGTGCCTATCTTAAAACGCTAATTTGCTTTAACCGAGAAAGCCAATGTACTCATACTGCAATTTTCATTTGTTGCCTGCACAAATGCCTAGCCATGATCCACTTATTAGTTATACTTCCACATGACTGAATATCATCTTGATCCATAAGACAGTGCAAAGGTAAATGGATTGAAGCTAATAGGTAATATGACCCAAAACCAATACAGGAAAGTAAGCGACATTGGTTTGAATGGAACTGCTGTGTACTGGGTTTAGGATCAGATTGAAAGGATCGGCGAATAACCTCATGTCTTTCAACCAGGCTGAATCACGCCTGACAGTCATGTCCCAATATCAATACACAAATATAGGCAGAAAAGAAGTCACACTGTAAAGAGAAGGTGAATAATGCACATGCAGAACACAACAATTATCACCAGCTAAATCAGAGTTTTATAGCACTCACATGGCATATAGGTCTGTTCAAATCTTCAAGAAGAATACCTTAAGGCTGAAATCTTTTGTGCTATTTACTTGGGAGTAAGTTGTACTAAACTCAATGAAGCTTAGTTCTGGGTAATAAAAATAAAATTGTGCTATAACTATTTTCATACCTCCCATTGAATGTCAGTATGCTACGAAAAATGACAAAAAATACAACCCCATCACAACACCAAAATGAGCCAGAATCTGTGTTTTTGATGTATCATGTCTTTGACGTTTTTTAGCTCTGAAATTTACACAAGTTTGCTACACAAAATGCTAATTATTGAGAGGGAAGGTTATCAAAAGGAAGTTTGAAAGGGGGGATTCTTTGACAACATAGGCAACATGTTGAATAATTTATTTGGCTCTTATGTGCAAATTTTAAAAAAAAAAATCTTAATTTTTTTGGACAAAAAAAGAGAGCAAATGTATTCAGCTATACAAAAACAGAATGCAATTATAATATAAATGTAGTTTATTCATACCTTATTATGTGTCTGCGTTTGTCCAACCAGTATAAGAATATTTGATGAGATAATAGACAGGCAGAAATTAATTAGAATTATTGACCTCTCAGATCTGATGTATCTGTCCAAAGAAAGACACACAACAAAAGGCTATCTAAATACATTGCATACCAATATTGTATTTTTTTAAAATAAAAAAACATTAATTCTGACATTTTAAAAAAGTTTTAAATAGCACTTCTGAAAAATAAAATGCCTTCTGTCAGAGGTCTGAAGATAACTTTTAAAATCATTATTTTTCGTTATCAATAACAGCATTGCATAAGAAAAAAAACAAGTACAGTACTCCAATAATGCTCCAACAATGCCAAGAGATTTGCTACATGTGTGTTGGCAATTGGTGTTAATAGCCCTTGATGCTTATGATACAGCATTTTGAAATTAACAGCTTGCACCACCTAGTTCTAGAGCAATATAGCTGCTTATGGCTGGTTGCAACCCCCTGGGAAATGATTTACAGAAGCCCTACTAAAATTATTGCTTTTGCCCAACTCCGACTCATTTCAATAAGATACCCACTGCTTATTGTGTGATAGGAATATTTGAGCATATAAGTTTAATCTACTCATTAATTATGATGCTAGGTTATACTTACAAAAAAGCTTGTGTATAGAAGCTAGAATACAGATAATTTATGCTACTGCCAAATAATGCATTAGGTTGACAGTTAGTTCCACATACACACCACTGCCAATAGTTGCTTTGCCAGTACTGTAATTTAGGAAACTTTTTTAGTGTGTGAAAGTTCAAATTTTGTATATATTACGTACACTTTTGCACGCTGTTTGATACGGAGAATCATTCAGAGGAAAATACTACAGTTCAAGATCAAGTATCTACAAAAAAGTAGCCATCATTCAATTATTGGCTCTGCTGCACAAAATGCCTCCCCCTGTGCTTTGTTGAACCCCTTTCCCAACTGCAGCAAAAACAGGCAAACACCACACCAGCCTTGCATAATGAAGAATATTAGTTTTGCATTGAGAAAACTATTTTGAAGGGCGCATGGACCTTCAGTAAATTATGAAAGCATTATGAGTACTAGTCAATTTAAGTTTAACTTAGAGTAGACCCACTGAAATTAATGAACCTAATTTAGTCATGTTTATTAATTTCAGTGGGTTTACTCTGAGTAAATCTTAGTTGAATGCTACCCCATGTGATCTAATTTTATTGTTGCGCTAGGGAACTGATCATCATATGATCAACACAAGTCCATTGCACTTCTAACAAAAATTAGAGCAAAGTAAGAGAACTTGTAAAGTCTTTTTTTTTAAGTCACAGGAATAATTTCACAGGAATAGGAAACCAAATAATTTGTTGCCCAAAACCCTGATACTTTCATCCGTCCTTGCCAGTGAAAAAATGTTGCTCTGAGATATTCCTGTGTTAAATTATCAGTGTGATGTACAACTCAGTTGTGCTGAAAATATTTAAGCACATCTATATGGACTGTGATAGCAATCCAGATTTTCTACTCAACTGGGTTGTGGATCAACTAGAAATATGTTGGGATTTCTAGTGGTTTGCTTTGCATTAAGTCAGGGATGTTCTACTGGCAGCCCATGGTGCGGATCTGATATCCAAAGCAATTTTATCTGCCTATTGTTACTCCTCCTGGTTTCTAATCAAAGTGTTGTGAGAGCCTGAGCATACTTTTATTCATAAATAAATAATAGTGTGTGAGAGAGCCATTCCACTCTTTAATGTTACATCTCTCTTTCAGTTTCATATAAGACACCTGGGGGTATGCCTGAGTGCATGTGCCCCATAATTGTGAAGTAAGGCAGACAGATGCAAAAGAGGGCAGGACTCCCACACTGCAATAGATGTGCAGGAGATGAAATTTCAGCTATTGTAGCTTGCCTTTCAAGTTAAGCTGTTGCAATGTCCTCTTCTACAGAACTATTAAAGGTGGGGAAGCCTTGTCCTGTTTTGCATCTGGTCACCCTATTGTAAAGCCTTTATGGCTAGGAAGTAAAACACGATTGTACCATACATGAAAGTATGCATGTTTGTTCCTATATTCAGAATTATTTTTTAGAATGTTAAAAGAAGAAGAAAGTATTGGTTTGTGTGGCAAAAATCCCTGCAACCTATTGGGATTCTGTCCTTAGAACAAAGTGGACTCCTCATATATATATGTCCTTCCCTGTACTAAAGAAAACTCATTGTAGATAAGAATCCCACATGCTACCCAAGGATTCAAATAATTCAGGCTTTGCTCCATTTTTGTTGTTGTTGCTATTTGTGCATTACTACTTTTAGTAAAGACTGGGGTGCATAAACAACCTCAGTTGGGTGTAACATTCATGGTTATAGACACTACCAAGTTTATCATTTAGAGACTGATACTAAACCTAGGCTTCCTTAGTTTTAGACTCCATCAAGTGCTAGAAAAGTAATCCCACAATGCACTGGGCCAGCTCTGCCAAATAATTAGGTGTGAGGACAGTGATGTATTACCCTTCAAGTTTCCCCACCATGATGCTGCTAGGCTCACTGTGTTCATTTAGATCAGAGCTTTCCAAACTGTGTGTCGCGACACATTAGTGTGTCAACTGCAGTGTGTAAGTGTGTCGCGCAAACACTCCCAGCGCTCCTCCTGGGGCTGGAAAGGGGTTAGCTTAACCTCTGGTTTGATACTGTGTCATGGAATGATACATTTCTTTAAAAGTCTGTCACAAGCATGAAAAGTTCGGAAGGCTCTGATTTAGATGTGTAACTATATGAGTATTCACCTATGGTTTTTATGTGGATTTAATCATTTATTTGTTTCATCAGTGTCATGTAGCAATAAATAGTACTGATAAACCATCAGTTAGTACTACAATGTTCTTTTAAAACTATTTTAAAAATAATAATTTCAAGAAGTGTCCACTTGGGAAAGGATTAGCTGTAATTGTAATTCACTGTCATTTTACAACTCACAGACAGATTCATCCCCCCCCCACCCCCACTTCTAAACTGCAGCAGCTTCAGTTGGAATTTCTCCATGGCTTTCATTTGTGAATGTGATCTATCGGCAGCTCACACAGTCAATCCTCAAGATGATCCATGAGGATGCGTTCGCATAAGAGCTGTGATAAGGAATGTGCGACCATCTAGATTTTGTTGGGTGACAGCTCCCACAATCTCTGGCCATTGGTTATGCTGAGACTTGGATGGGAATTGGAATCCAACATCTGGTGGGCCACAGATTTCCCCATCTCTCACACATGTTGCATGTCTTGGATCTCATCAAATAGAGCTGGGTATGTGGAAATCACTATAGGAAATCTCAGTTTGTGTGGGACCTTCACTGTACTAATGTTCACCTGGGGACACTCAAGGAACACTGTGTTAAGGCGAAATTGAATGTGTGAAGTTGCCTCAGGTCAGAAGTTACTGAGGAACTTTTGAGACCAAAAGTCTGAGTGATAAAGCAAGCAAAGGCAGCATTTGTTTGTGTCATAAGGCCAGGATCCTGGAGTAGATATCATCCAACTTCTCATTTTAAAGAGAAATCACTGATTAGAATTGTGATTACAATGAAGGGCTATCACTTCAACCCAGAGCTCTTTTCATCTCATTTATTTACAATTTATTTATTTGATTTATATACTGCCTTTATCAAAAGATCCCAGGGTGATGTACAATGTTTAAAACATATTTCACAGAGCATAATAATAAAAGCACAATACAAAGCATAATAATAGACAGCATAATAACAAAACAATGTTAATAACAATCCTTCCCCCCACCACCACCTTCAATAGGCCATACATTATTTAATGGGTGAAGGCCTGGGTAAAAAGGAATGTTTTCCCCTGGTACCTAAATACGTGTAAAGATGGCACCAGGCAAGCCTCTTTGGGGAGAGCATTGCACAGATGGGGAGCTACTACAGAAAAGGCCTGTTCTTGTGTTGCCACCCTCCAAACCTCTTGAGAAGGGCCTCAAATGACAAGTACAGGGCCTGGGTCTGTTCATATGGGGAGAGGCATCCCGTATGTGGGATTCTCAACTGAAATGGCAGGCCCACACACTCTTCTCCAGTGAATTGAAAGGGGAAACGCTTGACAGTGGTGGAGCTTTGAATATGGCTCCCCAATGTTGAGAAGGAATGGTGATAATAATAGCAGATATCATTAATGCTGAATAGGAAGAGAAAATAGGGCATTTGATCACCACCAAGCAAGCTTGAACAGAAAACGTGTCAACCTAATCAGACTTATGAATACATTACAACTCTTCTGCAGGAGCGATCTTATTTTTCCTAGATTAACAGAAACCCTTCTTCAATGACCCCTCAGTTCTGAATAATTGCACATTTCTATAAACCCACACGAGTCAATTACATACCTCCATAGTGCTGCATAGACAACTGCTAGGGTGATCAAAGCCAAGCATGAAAGGCCGCTGCCTACTATAAGGGTTACTGAGGGAGCACCAGATGATTCCATGATCTGCGGGTCATAACAAACATCTATCAGATAAAACTATGTTCCAGTAACTAAAGCACAAAACCAAAACAGGAGAGATAGATATCTGATGTAGTGATTAGCCACATCATCTAAATAGCATTGCCAACAAGTAACCACTTCTCTCTACTTCAGCCTCTGTCCTAGCTCCCAAAGTATCTGAGGCCTGGGTATCTACAGAATACCAAGACAGTAACCCAACTGGTCTTTGATGATCTCCAAAGTAGTCAATTTTATCTCATGAAAATAAATACATAGATTTTTTTTTAGGGAGAGTATGGAAAGCAAACAGTCTGATGAGCACCCATAACATTAATGGACATTTAAAAGCTCTCTAGGTTTTGCTTTGAGGGGGAAAAAACTACACAAATAAAAATGGCTTTCCTCCTTGAAAGGCAGAAGTATTTGGATATCAATGTTCTAAACAAATTATGTGATTTATTCTGACAAATGCAATGCCAACTAATTTCTTATCCAAAATACAAGATCAAACTTTCTAACTGTACAGGAACTTTGCCTTAAAACCAGCATTCATTTTCTTTGTGTCTCTTAGCAGCTAAGAGGGTACCAATTTAAGAACAAAAGAACAAAACTTATGCATCATTTGTAAGATCTGGACCTCTGAAACAATAGCATTTCTAATGTTTAATATTTATAGGAGCTGAAGTATAAATGACCTTGAGGCAGAAAACCCCTTTTTTGTGTACTCTGAAATTACCCCCAACACCCCACCTTTGCCCTACACACAAGCATTTACACTGGGTTTTGTTTTGTTTCAAAATGTACACATTCAAAACAATTAGACCTGGAAGTTTGCAGTGATCTGCTGCTTGATTTAGCAGTGTGCTGCTGAAAAGCCTCAAGGCTCCAGTATAAATTGCATTTTATCAAGGTACAATTTGTAACCGAGGTGAGGCAAAGTGTATATCTTATCCAGGGTTTTAAGTTTATTTCTGCCAAACACTTATAGTTTACTGCTGAGAAGAACCTTGCCACACACTGAAAATCTTTCCCCCTTAAAGCTTCAAGGTGCTTGCTCTTTAAAACCAAAAACAAAAAAAAACCAACCTATTTTATAGGCATTAATACTGTTGAGCTCCTATTTCTCTATCTTCCTCATTGAATTCATACTAGAGGGTCTATTTTACAAGATATCAACAGACAGCATAGATTCCCTGTAATGCCCAATGCAGAACTGCAATCTGTTTAACTAGTGTAGCTAGGTTCCTGCTTCTACCAGCAACAATAAAAAACCCTTGTACATTTTTTTTTAAAAAAAGAAAAACCAGGACTGTAATACATTACATTACAGTTGCCAAGTTTTCTCTAAGAAAACAGGAGTACCTCAGCACCTAAAACTGACTAGCATTTAGTTATAAGGCAAAACCAGCAATTCGTTCCCAAAAACTAAGAACTGCTAATAGATAAGAGAAAAGCCAGTCTTTTCCAGACCTGCAACGCTGATACAATTTCTCATCTGAGTTAATTCTGGACACATTAAAAAAACAAAACAAACAAAAACAACAACACCCTCCCGGTCATTGCATTAAACTCAGGGCTTTTTCTCTTTTTCTTCCCTTCCTTTGTTACTTACTATTTCTCTAGGTTGCTGAGCCAAAATGGCGAAGGTAGAGAGACGATCACATAAGCATTTCGTATGGGATGCATCGGTAAGCACAGTTTTACATCCCTGGGTGGACCAGGTTCCCAAAGAGTCGTTCCTGCAAGAAGAGAGAGGGAGGGAGACGGAGAAAGAGGGAGGGAGAGAGAAAGAGAGAGAGAAAGAAAATCGGGATAATTACGGCTGACGGTCAATTCCTTGAAGAGAAAATGCAGTTTAATTGAGAGCAGAGTCTAGTGTGGTTCCCGGACAGAAGAGATCTACTTGTTGTTGAATAGGACTTAATTTAGATGCATCTCCAGCTGTACAGTAATGCGGGGAGGGGGGCGAGAGAGGCGGCGAGGGAGGGGGACAGAAGGCAAGCAGGCAGCTCGGCGGCGCGCAGTGAGCTGTCCAGAGCTCTTGGTGCTGAAAGGGCTCTGTAAGAGCTCTCTCGGCTCGCCGTAGAAGCGGAAGCCTTCCCCGCTGCCCGCCGCTTTCCCAACTGCTCAGATCACTGCGAAAACTCATAGCGGGGGAAAATAAAACAAAAGACCCTTGTGGCTCCCCCCCTCCGTCTTTCATAGCAGCTCTGCCACGTTTTTGTGAAGCTATTACCTCGCTCCCTCTCTTCCGTGCGTGCGTGTGCGTGTGTAATTTAAATGCAGATGGCTCTGTAATATCTGCCTGATTAACACTGGTTAGATTGGCCAATTCTGGGTCTTCTTTTTTTTCCCTGGTTAGGATTTTTGTAGGTGGTGTAGCTATTTTGTTCTCCTTGTGGGTTTTAAAGCTCAGCCTTGCGGATTTCACCCTGGAAACGGGCGGCAGCGGCTGATTCCTTCTCCAACTCTTCCCTTTTTCGCCTGAGCTTCAGCGCAGGGGTGGATTTCAGCAGGGCAGCACATCGTTCAAGAGACACCAGTTCGCCCTCCAGACATCCCTCCGTCCAACTCGCCCTGCGTCCCTCCCTCCTTTTCCTTTCCGTGGTGTTGGTGGGTGTGTGGCAGAGGCGGGGAGGTGGGGACGCACAAGAGCGGAGAGATCGTTTGCTGGGGCTTTTTCCACTACCACCCTGTTGTCGGGGGGGGGGGAGCTTCAAGAAAAAAGAAAATGCCACCCTTTATTTGATTAGCAATTTAAAAAGTACAAAAGCTTCTTTTCTAATCCTCCCCGGTAGAAAAATAAAATGGTATCAACCCGCGTTTTCCTTGTGCGGAGAAAAAGAGCAAGGCGGGAGCAGGGGTGGGTGGTGGGTGGGAAGAGAGAATCGCCTTGTTTTTCCATGTGAATCAAAGGGGTTTCGGGGTCTCTCCTCAAGGAGAACTGCTCGGCTTCTTCGGACTCAAACCAGTTTTCACGCATTTAAGTGTTTTGCGAATTGGAACAGGCGGGTGTCGTTTTCTTCCCTCTCACATGCCTTCGCACAAGCTCTCTCGCCTCGCCCCCTCCCCCCGTTTCCAGAACCAGGCTTCGTATGCAGGGATTCATGTATTGCCTAAGCTATCTATGCACGAATGCCAGGAAGTCTCCTGCCAGCAACAGCGAGTGCTGTCAATTCCATCCCCAAGGCACTTAAAAACAAGGGGGAGGAGGAGGTGGCGAGAGAAGGCGAGGGAGGGGGAGAGCGCTTTCACCTTCAAATTCCTCCTCCTCTCAACTCCCTTTGAACCAGCCCTCCTGCTCTGGCTTTCCCACGTCTGTTCGCGGAGATGACTGCGAGCGGGGACTCTGGAGCCCCGGCCATTTGTGCTCCGAAGCGCGCGCCTTCCTATCCCACCAGGCACCACTTGCCTTCCACACCCCGGGAGCTCAAAATTTGGCACTACAAATGGCTTCGGAACCGAGTCATAAACAAAGCAAAAGACCGTGTGTGTGTGTGTGAAGAGAGTCCCCCAAACCTGCACTATTCAAGAGCTCCTTGGGTACCCTGTCCAAGCCAGCTGTAGCCTCCAAACTCACAAACGCCTAAAAACTCCAGGACTATTTTCCTTTAAATTGTGTGTGTGTGTGTGTGTGTGTGTGTGTGAAAAATCAGTATTTATGTTGTAATTCACACAGCCATATATAATTGGTATATATTGTCTAATTTCCACACACACACATATAGAAATCTACCTGCTACTGATTAACCTCACCTACTCAATTTATTCATCCCCCCGAATCTTGTCTTGTTGTGACACGCTGTTAAAGCCCAAATGAAATACATTTATCAGGGGTGATTAAATATTAAAGAAGATGGGAGCTTAAGGGAAACTGACGTGGCTTAACACATAAAGGCAGTGTTATTATCCATTCTCAGAGACGTTTAATACACTCAGGGGTGAACTGGCCATGGAAAGGATAGGGCAGCTGCCTGAGAGGTGGGTCTCATGAAAGCTACCATTTCCCAGAGTTGATTAGTGCAGCTGGACTGGCTCACTTGATTGCCACCATACCTTGTTACAACCCTCAGTTTGTTTCTAAATTACACCACTTGTATTCAACTCCTAGGTTTGCAGTAACACTACAAACTGGAGAGCAGAGTGAGATTTTCTCAGCCTTCTAAGAACAGGTAAATTGGCTCACACACCCATCAGGCTTAGATAATGTAAGACTCTTTGCCCTAACCCCCAAAGCTCCTTTGGGCAAACACAAAGTTTTGTCTGCATGTTGTAGACGTCTGGTGTTTTTTTTCTTCTTCTCCAATATGCTAACTTAAACCCCACATCTACAATTTTCCTGAGGTTTGAGGCTAGTTTGTCTGATAGCAGAGAGGAAAAGAGGAAACCAAGAAGTCCTACTGACCGTACAGTTTACAATGCAGCTCTTTGGCCACAGTCTTCATCTGAGCTAGTCTGCAAGTTACTTTTGTGGCAAGGCTGCCTTTGAAAAATATCACCTCTCCTGGGGCTTATTCCCATGCCTCATGTCATCAGAACCACTCCACCTAGTTGCCCAGAATGTCATGTAGCTACTTCCAGAGGCCTTGATGGAGGTGTGGTTGTAGCATGGGAAATACTCATGTGATCAAGGCAAGCAATGTAGTGCAGATTGTGGAACTTCAACATGCTTCTACTGAAACATGAAAGCCAGCCTTGGGGAAATGGCTTTGCAGCAAGCAAGCAAGCATGCTGCAAAGGTAAGATGCACATTGGACCTAAGCTAGCTGAAATATGAAGGATGTGCCATTTATATTTATTTACTATGAAGAATTGCTCTACCACATGTGCTGCTCTACCAAACACAGAAGTGCAATTCTGACCCATGGGATTCAGAAAGGAAAGCAAATATTGAATATTTATACACCATTGTGTCAGTAATTTCCCGAAAAGTGGGCCAGTATTAACATGGATGGCTGATTCAAAGAGGTTTGCCTAAGTCCACCTATTGAGCTCATGTGAACTGACCTATGGGCATTTCTGTTTGTACTCTCGAGCCACAGCATTGCAACTGGACAATGCAATGGAGGGAGAGAGGCCTTAAACAAGCGTTGAAGGTATTAGTGAGCATGAGGAATGAATCCAAGCAGAAATTACCCCTTCCTGCAGTGGGTGGAATGATGCATGTGTGTGGAGAGGTTATGGCCCATCCTGGGTGAAGGGAGGTGTCTGTGGACTGGGCTGGCCACTGCAATGCTACAACTCCGATTTGGGCAACTGTGGAATCAGGAGCTGCCTTTGCAGAGACATGGAAACCTGCTCATGTCTCTCCTTAGGCAAGGTGCTCAGGCATGAACAGACCACCCAAGGACAACTGCAGCAAAGAAATCCAGGTCAGTACCTTGGGTGGATAAGAACCTAAATTATCTCCCTGCATACATACCCTCCAAAATTTATTCCATCTTATTGGGTTTATGATTTGAATGTACATGTTTTAAAAGTTGTGGTCATTATACTTCATGGGCTTACTCCATTTCTTTTTTGCTATCCACAGGGACCTCATTTGAAGATATTAATGCATGGGTGACCTAGTTCGCCTCTGGAGTCACGTTCAGTAATTGACATTTCCAAGTACAGGTGGGAAAGACTCCCATGTGAAATGCTTTGCCACTCAATGTGGATGACACCCAAGACTGATGAACAAATGGTAATACCAGCATCTCTATGTTGTTTCCAGAAGGGGAGAGAATAAAACCCATTGACTTAGTGGACTAAAACTTGCTCTACTTTGGATCCAAGCCAAACGCCATGATTTTTGCAAATTGTCTCCTGAGTATCTTACTGACATGCTTTCCTTATATTTGCCTTATGGGAATGCCTGATGTTAAGACTGACACAGAGCAGGGTTCAATATTGTCAAAAGTTCATCTCTCATGAATATGGTTTTGAGAGTAACAAAATCTTATTGGCAGGTTTGGCTTTTCAAAAGAAGAAGAGGAAGAAGGAGGAGGAGGAGGAGGAAAATGAAACAGCAGTCATGAAAACTTGCAGAAAGTTATACCAGAGAATTGACAGAGTAAGGATAATAAATCAAGGCTGCATAATAATGTGACTAGTTAAATTTATTCCATAGCTTCATTGTTCACAACATACATTTGTGTATGGGGAGTATATTCTTGTGGCTCCTAGAAGCTGTCAGCATGAGATAGCAGCAACACCCTGGGAACAGCTTTGACTGGTTGGCTAAACCAGGTGAGGATAGCCATGGGGTCTCAAACACTCGGTGAGTTAGGAACTGCCCCTGCATGCCCCTGTCTGAGTCAAGATAATGCAACTGCATATTGGTACTTATGCTTAAATCTGTTTATATTCCTTTAAACGGAATCTTGGGAAATGTATTCTGTGTGCTGAGTGGCATTCTACCATGGAGAATTCTCAGTAGCACCACAAAAGTTTAATTTTAAGTTCCTTGGGGAAAGCTATGAATTAGAAAGCAGTTAACTTTAAAGGTTTGCTATACATATATAGACTAAATAAACTGTGTCAAAATTAAATTATTTTAATGCCACAACACTTGAATTCTGTTTGATTTGAAGAAGGCTCAATTTATTTCTTAGGGATGGTTATTTAGCTGTCACCACAGTATGTTTGAAACTTTCAAGATATCTGGTCACAATAATGGCACCAGACTTGTCCTCCTTCCTATCTCTCCCCCCCAAACCTATCCAATCATGCTTCCTTTTGTTCTTTGAACTTCCCCGAGGTTCCTCTATCGAGTCACTGGCTCAGGCTTGTAACTCTGACCTCAAACCACAAAAGCAGCAGCAGCAAATACTCAACACTCCCAGCTGGAGCCATCAGCTTTTACAAGAGAGGCAGAGCTGCTGCCCTGAAGGAATGCCCCTTGTTGGTTTATGGGGAACAGCCTGCCACAGCAGTATGTCATATTGGTCTCATTGCAAAGCATCACACAGAAGGATGCTGTATTTGCTGAACATTTATTTGCTGTACAAAGATGGTAACAACATGTGATAGCACATGTCTCAGCCTTTTATCAGGGCAACTCTGCTTGCTTATTTGGACCTAGGATTTAGCCTTGGAACCAGTTAAGTTATTGATAAAGAGGACAATATCCTGTTTCATATTGGGAATGTTTTCCTAGTTATTCCTCCTTTTGTTATAAGGTTATATTGTTATAAAGCAAGGTGGCACCTACCAATTTTACTTGCTGGTTCTATGTAAAGTTAAAAATTAAAAATGCTTCAGCTAAATTTATTTGCCCAGGTTGACCAGTTTCAGAATGGTGCAGTACAATTCTCAGCTAGGGCGACTTCTGAGACTCTAGCATCATCTTCCACCCTAGACTAAAGTTAGCACAATCTTAACTCCTCAGATGAGGAGGTCTTGCTAAGTAGCTACCCAAAACTCATTAATGCTGGTTCTCTGACCCTCACAGCTGTACTCCCACAAATAGAGAAATGCAGTGGCCCAGGACTATGGGAGAGTGGCCTCCTTTTAGGATTAGAACAAACCAAGAGTGTGAGCTAAATATTAACCCAATCCTGGTAAGTCCTCCTGAGATTGCAGCCTGAAATATGTTTTGAAGGAATAATAGATTCTAATACAGAATGGACTTACGTTTTGCCTATAGCTTGTCAATTACAGCCATTATCAGAGATCTGCTTTGATTTCCACCACCAAGAGAGGCATCGCTAGTGTATCATAAGACAGGGCCTTCTTGGTGGTAGTATCCTGCTTGCAGAATGCTCTCCCATAGCTTAACTTTCCATTTCATTTGTATTTTTAAAGCAGGCAGTCAACACTTCTTTATTTTACCATATTTTCAGTGGGTTTCAACTGTACATCAAACTTCCTGTCTGTTGTTTTCATTGTGGATTGTTTGTTTTTTTAATAGTATTTTACTGTTGTCAATTTTAAGTGTATCAGGATTTCATTTTATTGCAATTTATAACTACCTTAGAGGCAGAATATGGCATATAAATGTATTTCTATGTAGAGAGAAAAAGGACCTCCTTATGTCCGATAATATATTCAATATGTGGATACTTGAAAATGATCCCTGTTTATGAGGACTTTGAGTCTCAGGACTGCCTATCTATATGATGAGGTTTTAGCAAAATGAATGCCAGGTTATTTCCCATTCATCGTACATAATCACAGCATCTTCTTTTGAGATTAACTTTCTCTTTTGGAGATATTGTAGTCACCCAGCACTGGATGTACTGTATATTGTGCACGAGAAAACACTGCATTCCTCCAGGTTGCTCATCCTACTCCTATTTCTGGTCAGTTCATTAGCAATTTGACAGCCTGTGTTATCACAAGCCAACAACAAAGCAATACAGTATAATTATTAATAAACAGAAGAGTAAAAACATGTAAAAGCAATGTCCTGAAAGCCAGAGTTTACATACAATGACAAAATAAATATGATTCTGAGCATGAGCATATTAAATTATTCGATTCCTCGGTGACTGAGCACTCCCCTTCTCCAAATCCCCAGTACTGGTGTGCTCATTCAGCTCCATCCTTTTGTCAAATTTTACTTTTTACTTTTATTTATTTGAGTTTACATGCTGGTTATGCACTCCCCTGTTGGGCTAAGTCTGCACTTGGAACAATAATTCAGCCCCATTCAGGGCCCACATTTTAGATTGATATGAGACCTGGTGCTTTAAAACGTTACCTCTGAGCACCTTTGTGCAGCAAGAATCACGCACAAAGATGGCAGTGCCAAAACTGATCACAAAGTAATGATCAGGCTGCACATGATGCCCTTGCAGCCACATTTTGTAGATAGCATGCCCATGCATGAGTCTTAAGTTGTTGAAATATATGCTGCAAATGTCATATTAACTGCAGCGCTATTTTGTATAATTAAAAATAATGATTACTGAGAATGTGCCAGGGTACTACTGTAAAATACTATTCATGTAGCAATGCACTTATCACATAATGTACACCAATTACCACATTATTCTCCTCTGATGAATCCTTGCCAATATAAGGGGGGAAAAGGATTTGTTTATTACTGAGTGGATTGTTATTCCCTTACTCACAGTGGTGACTCCTGATTCCAGTTACTAATTAACTGAGTAATTGCACACCAGTGTGCTTACAGGATATAAAGCCTACTCTTACGTGCTATGGGCTTACTTTAGTGATGCAGGATGGTGCAGAAAACTCCCACTATTGTCAGATAGTTATGGAAATTTATGCACAGGAAGACTGACCACAAAATATTTCTCCTTAACACCACATTTAGAGAAACAGTTGCGCCATCTTTGATTTCCACATCAAACACCACTTGGCCAGATGCTATGTGTAAATGTGGAAGGAAGACGCAGCATCTGCCTTGTTGAGAAAAGTGCTTTCTTTCAATCTGTCTTTGGAAAGGGCAGGCAAGGAATTATGCCTCAGGATGGTACTCTTACTTCACTCCTTTGGTCAGAAAGAGAACCTTTGTTCTCCTTACTAGAATTCAGCCAGTCAGAATACTGGAAACAGATTCACAACCTCAGTCATTTCACCTCCTTTACTCTTCCAGTGCTCACCATTGCTATAGGGTAGAGCAGGGATGAGGGGAGGGCCCACTGATCCTCCAGACTATTGGCCAGACTGACTGGGGCTGATGGGACTTCAACTCCCATCAGCCTCAGTCAGTATGGCCAATAGTCAGGGATGATGGGAGTTGGTAGTCCAGCAACACCTAGATGGCCACAGGTTCCCTATCCTTGGTACAGGGTTCAGTGAAGAGTGTGCTTAAGGTGTGCTGAAGCCCACTGAAATCAATAAACTCAAACAGGCCTATGTTGAATCATGGTCATTGAGTTGAATCTCACAGCCAGTTGCAAGGGAATTTGTGTAAGGGGAATCTTCACATTCCTCCTTCAGGCCACAGCAACTAATAACATTTTCTCTGAAAAGTTCATATCAATGCATTTTAAACTCCCAAGTGACTCATTTGATTAGCATCTTTCTTATGCTTCATTTAAACAAGGGGGGGGGGGGAATACTGAATATATGAAATGAACAAATACCAGAATATGGATATAAATATTCTGCCATTCAAATACCCATTGAGTCTGTACAGTTTGGATTATGGTACGCAGATGAAATCATACAGATTAGCAATTATATTTTCCCTTCTCAAGTATATAGGAGGATTTCAGCATTTTGGTTAATGTAACTAAACACCCTCTGGATGTGTACGTTTGCCAATAAAACAAAAATTAAAAGCCCTGAGATTTTCTCTTCCTGATCTCTAAATCAAAAATTAATCCCATTTAAATATTATTTTTGCAAAACAAATGTGTATCTGGGCTAGAAACCAAATTTTAACCCAATGAGATTTGAAGCTGCTCAGGAAATAAACCTTAGGAAAAGAAACTCAACTCTATAGGATTTATCACAGTAACACTGAAGTAATGAGCATATGCTGTGTATTGCAGTAGCTCAGTTATAATGCCTGGACAGCCAAACAAGATCTTCATATCAGCTTTGCTGCCTTCTATTCTGTATTAAATGGGTAGATATTTCCCCCTGGAGTTATGTAAAATTCATGAGGTGCGGATTTAGTATTGACATGGAACACTGGAAAGGAAGTGATTGACACTGTAGGGGGAGAGCACAATCTGAACTATAATTTGGCCATTTTCCTATCTTCATTCATTCCAGAGATAAACTGTATACATTTTGCCTGGTTCAAAGACATTATGAGGCAGATGACAGATATTGAGACCCACTGGTGACAAACTGTGGATCCCAGCAATTATGACACCAAGGTCACACACAAAACACACACTTGTGTTCCACAGGAGATATCAGGATTCAGACATCTTGGGCCAATAAACAAATGGTTTACTGGACTGGAAGTGAGTTGTGTTACTATATTTCCTTGACTCTCCCTTTCTCTTGTCACTTCATGCATTTGGCTTCAGCTATTTCCTGGTTCTTTAAGCCATGGTCTCCTGCGATGTTTGAACTGGGAGACTATAGCTTAAGCTGGCCAGAACAGAGGTGTGGAGACAGTTGTCTCCTTTTGTGAATGGAAGGTCCTACCATTCATGGAATGAAAAATTAGGACCCAAGGCTATGAATCTACAAGGACGCTAAAGTTATGGGATATCTAATTCACATTAAGGCTGCAGTCCTGTACACACTACTGGCATCCTACTGAAGACAAAGGGTGTGATTAAACTAAGCTGTTGTGTGTGCAGAACTAGGTCTACTCATGAAATGGGACTTCTCCCTTCTCCACATGGACCGCGTGCCCCTTAAATCTGCTATAGGGGGTTATGGGGCCCCCCTCAGAACAGGCTTAGGGGGCACATGGGGGAGGAGCAAGGCCATAGCTAGGGGGTCATGAGGTGGACCCCCGCCAGGGGCGCAGGCGATGCCCCCCCTGCAAAATTGGCTGAAAAATATGTCCATAAATATAAATATATAAATATATAAATTATTGCCTCATAAGAAAAGGTTTAAAATAGAGGGTGAATTGAATGGGTGGAGGGGGGTTGGAGGAGAGGTGGAAAGAAGATCTAATTTGTCTATGGCTAGGGGGTGCAATCTGGACAGTTCTGCAAGGGGTGCAATATCACCTAGCATCGGCTCTGGGTAAGGGGGGGGGGAGTCCTACTGTATGAGTGGATCTCATTCCCTCTATGTGCATGTCCCCTACATTGAATTCCACTCAATGGGGTTTAAGCTAACAGTGTACAGTATGGAATTTGTGCCTTAGACTGCAATCTTATATTCACTTATATTCACAAAAAATCTAGGCAGTCTACATAGAATAATATAATATAATTATCTATATAGCATTGATAATACACAACTATGCTTCTGAATAGGCACAGATAGGGTTGTGATGTTAAGCTGTTTTGACTAAATCCCTCAAACCAAAGCAGTGTCATTGTCTTGAGGATTGCACTGTTTGGATGCTTTAAAAAGCATGTCTTACTGAGAACAAGCTGAGTTGAGAATCGATATTTTATCTCCTTTGCAAATTCACCTTTGAATTTAGGGACATTTCAGATGTTTTAATCCAGGGGTGGGTAGAAGGCAGATGGTGATGTACCATTAGATCACTGAGTGATTTGGTGCAGATCAGCAGGGCTTCTGACTCTCAGCTGTTCAACAATAAGCAGAACAAAAAAGTTGCTGAGATGAAAAGAGCAGAATGGTGGGAAAACCAGAAGTGCGCTTCTGTGAGACCAGATCGAAAGTTCTGTCCTGAACTGGATGGGGCTAAGCATGTGATCGGAAACACTCTTTTCCTTGATTCTGTGTTGCCTCTAACATTGTTTTGCCCCTGGCTCTGCTTGGTAGATTTCAGAGTTTTATGAAAGAAAAAGAAGGGCTAGTATCCAATGAAATAGTTCCACTAGTGCAAGGACTTTTGGCTGCGCAATGGAACTTCCTATCCCTCTTCTCCCTGTATGCTCTCATGTGTACTCCCTAGATCTATTCCTGGTTTCTCCCAACCCTTTGGCACAGATTTGGGAAGGGGGGTGGGGTGGAAGGAGACGAAAGGAAGGGGGAGTTCTGTTGCACAAATTAAAATCCTTGTGCTAATGGAACTGCTTCGTTGGATACGGTCCAGGGGAGATCCTTCAAGCCTGAAGTCTACCCACTCTTGCTTTTAATCTATAGATTATAGGTGATGAAGTTTTTTGTGATTTTTTTCCCAACGTGTACCATGGCCTCTAGTCATGTGCTGCCTTATTAAAGTGCTTATTGCCACAGGCCTAAAATAGAAACGTCAAAAACTCTTCCTGGAAATTAAAAATTGTGTGTTTGCCAATGATTGGTGAAAAACTGCTGCTGCTGTTAATTTTTCCTTAAATGACAGGGATATTAAAAAATGCAACATAGCTATGGGTCACTATAAACTTTGGCAGCGTGGGCAAGCCACTAATCTTTTATGTGTAGCCTTGGACAGTTGGGGGGGGCAGAATAAGTGATAAATAGGCATATGCAAAAACACTGAGTACAGAAAGGATAATGTTTTTCATTTCCATATACTTTATCATAGATTTTCTGTAAATAGGATATTCCTTTCCCCCATAGCCTGGGCACTCCCATGGCATATGACGTAGGGGTGCACAGCAGTTTCAGTGAATCCTGAGCCAAATCAGGGTGCTTTGGAGCAATTCAGAGCTTGGCTGAGCTGATACAGAATTATCTAAACTGAAGCAGGGACCCTCTGAAAAAACTTGTTGATGCCTCGGCAATTCGGACTGAAAACAAGAGCAAAACAAACAAACCAACAAAAACACTGCTAAAAGCAAAAATGAACATCTCTAAGCTTAGCATATCAAGAAAAGGCTGGGTTGCAGCGAGGGAGAGATCTGCAGAAGGGGGCCTTACTGTTTTGAGCATAATTCGTCTTCAACAGAGTTTTGTATTTAGATGATTACCTGTTTGGGTCCCTGCTCTCCTAATGCCAAACTTCTGAAAGGTGCTTGCTCAGTAAATCTGTGGCCTGCTTTCCTAGCCTGCTGTGGTATGCTGCTCTCATTTCTCATTCCTGGTTTCTGCTGCAGGAACAACTGAGTGATGCTCCCGAGCATAATCACTTCTGTTGTTTGTTTGTTTGTTGTTGTTTTTTTAAAATGCTGCTGGTATTGAACACTGGTCACTATCAAGTTGCAGAGTGATATCATAAATCTTTACCCAGGTGGAAGTCCCACTAAACTAAAGGAGGCTTACTTCTGAGAAAACACACATAAGGTGGAATTGGGCTGTCCATGGTGTTAGTCTCCTGTGCCACAATGGAAGGAAGAAGGGCTGTAGCTCAATGGTAGAGCATCTGCCTTCCACATCCCAGGTTCAATCTGCAGCATCACTTGGTGTACCTGGGAAAGACTCCTGCCATAAACCATAGAAAGCTGCTGGCAGTCAATGTAGTCCAGGGTTTCCCAAACTTGGGTCTCCAGCTGTTTTTGGAGTACAACTCTCATTACCCCAGTGGTCAGCAATGGTGGGAATTGTCCAAAAACAGCTGGAGACCCAAGTTTGGGAAACCCTGAGTAGACTATGCTGAGCTGAATAGACCATCAACTTGATTTGGTATAAGACAGCTTCCTACAAGAATCTCAGACACTTACTTATAGTTCTCAGAACCAGTCCCAACACAAACATGGTGTTAAAACATGGTATTAACATACTCATACTAGTAAAACAACTAAATATTAATACAAAACAGTAAGCATGATTCTTTCCCCATATCCTTAAGAGTCTCCAGCAAAGCCAATGGTATGAGGTCTTTGCATTATTAAGCCCTGGTTTATTCCTCTGCAACACAAGGTAGAAATGTAGCTGAAATGGGTAGGTGCAAGATTTAGACCAGTGCTTCTCAAACTTAGCTCTCCAACTGTTTTTGAACTGCAATTCCCATCATCCCTGACCACTGGCTCTGCTAGCTAAGGATAATGGGAGTTGAAGTCCAAAACCAGCTGGAGGAGACCTAAGTTTGGGAAACACTGATTTAGACTAATCACATATTAATTAGAATTGTAAAATAATTCAAGTGCATGACATGGATAACAACACTAAAGAAGTGAGTCAGCCAAACCATATATCAAGTAGCAATTGATCTACGAAATACTAAAATGTTGTTTACAACTAAGAGTGGCTCATATCTGTTTAATCTAGTCCATCAACACCGAGTTTAAAGAATGTGCTTCTAGAAAGTATTGAGGCTCTATCTTGGGGGGTGTCTCCAGGATGAGACAATCCCCACATTTGTGAATTTGCCTCTCTACATGTGCTTGTGGAGTGGAGTGGACTTGTAAACACAATGCATTCAAAAGACTGTTCTTGAAGATCATGATGGAAAATAAGTCACATAGCAGTCTTTAACTGATCAAGATATGCTGAGCAGTGAATTCCTTTCCCCTGCCACCTGAGAAGGATTCTGACTGGATGTTTGCAACTCTTTTATGATCCTTTATGATCCTTCACACTACACCAAAAGAAGAAGAAGAAGAGAGCTACAGCTGGAGCAAGGAAACAAACCCACAACCCGTTGATTGAAGTGCTCAGTGACAGACTGAGAAGGATATGAATTGCTATATTTGAAAGCTCCTTCATCTCTGTGGAATACCCTAAATCTGCCATTTTTTTGACTATCAACTGCTACATTTAGCTCAAAACATCCACCACAGGGCTGTGCAACAATGTATTCAGTGCTGTGAGAAAGCAATCCATTACACTGCTAAATGGCTCTGTATTTAACATTTGCACAGGCATAACTGCTTAAGATGCTATGATAATCACCAAATGACAACAGCATGATCAGTGTCACATCAAGTTTTGGCTTTAGGGTTGAAACAGACGCAACAGGAAGGTCTCTGATCAGATCTCCTGGCTGCCATCCCCACTTTGAGGCAGCTAATTTTATCAGGGAAACAGTACTGGGGTAGGAGGGTTATTTCTCTCTTCAAAACCATTTCCATGATCTACATCTACTCCCAAACCTCCTGTTAGACCCATGTGGAGAAATGCAGATACTAGCACCAAGCCTCTAGTTTTCAAAAGGCAAATAAAAGAAAAAAAGAGGTGATCCTCAAAACAGGTCTGAAGAATAAATGAATTTTTATTAAGTTGTACAATGCAGTTTGATAAAATCTTCATCAGAAGTGATGCTTGTAACTTATCCTAGAACCAAAATAAATATTGTGCTGGTCTGGATACTGTGGAAGGACATTTCTGCCCCAGCATATCAAATTAGAAGTATGTTGAGCAAATTAATAAAGCTTACATCTGTCTTAGGCAGCTGTATGAGGGTCACTTTCATTTTGTTCATTTTGATGTTGCTTCCCTCTATCTTCTACTTTCACAATACAGCGTTTGGGGGTGGTTTAGAGCAGAGAAAGTGCATTTGGGTGGCAGCCCTAACACAACTCCCAGCATTGCTTTCTGATCAAATTGGCAGTCTTTCGGCTATGCTGAAGTAAAGACAACGTATTAGAAGACCCAATCACAGATCTCCCGCATTGCATCTGTTTGGGCCATTTGTTCCAACACAACTTGGAGTTTACTTTTCAACAAGACTGGAGCTAACTTCTAACAACAACAACAACAACAACAACAACAACAACAACAACAATTTTATTATATATATGCTGCCCATCTGACTGGGTTGCCGCAGCCACTCTGGGCAGCTCCCCCCAAAATATTAAAAACATACTTAGGCTTGCGCAGTAAAACTGAACATGTAAAAAGTCTACATTTCAATGGGGATCAGTCTCTGTGCAGAAGTAATTGAACTGCCTTCTCTCTTGTTGTGCAAGCAATTGACATTCTCCTGGTACATAGTAGTTTGTGAGAGTGCCATAAAAATGCAGAATGTAATTAATTTATATTAGGTTACTTTCTTCGGAATTATATTTGGATTACTTAATATATGGAGTTTATTATCCTGAATAAATTTTCCAGAGCACTCAATAATGATGAATATAGAATAGTTATTGAGGAAGGCAGAGGGGAGTCATCATCTCTGAGACATCCCCTCCTACCTAGCTAGGTGGTGGTGCCACCTGATGATTAAGGACAAGCCACTTCTCCAAAACTGACTGCAAAAATTAGAGGATTCTTTCCAAAGAAACATGGCAGCAGCCCCCAAATCACAAAACATGCCCACACACCAGAAAACAAAAACCCATTATAGGCCATAACAGGCCTATAAAAACAAACTAGCACACATCAACTGGATTGTGTGCCTGTAAAACAGAACTAAAAACCTTAAGTTATAAAGAGGGAGAAATGATAAGGAATGCATCTCAGGGAGCCTAACCCACATATTCCTGTTGTCCAGAAAGAAGCATGGCTTCAATGAACACCTGTGATGGGAGGCTGCCCTCAAGGACATGAATTAACAAGAATGATAACATTCCTACTTTCTCTGAGGAAAGGTAAGAGAACAATTATCCTCTGAGATGAATAATGGCAAGTCTGCTCACAGGGAGGTAGCTCAGGGAAAGATGGAGATAGTGGCCAGCACATTCAGAGATGCTGATGAAGTTTCACAGACCTTGTGCTACCCAACCTATACTCCCTTGTCACATATGAACTTGGGAGCCCTCTCACCCTCTGAAGGAATGACTGCTGAAGAGGACAGTGCTGCAATATAACATGTTAAGTGGAGGAGGACAAAGATGAAGGAGAGGACTTGAGCCGATGTTTGTGCAGTTGATAAGGTGCTGGACTAGGATGTGAGAAAACAGGGTTCAAATCCCCATTTAGCCATAAAGTTAATTGGGTGACCTTAGGTCAGTGACTATTTTTCAGCCTAACCTACCTCAGAGGGTTGTTGTGAGGATCAATTGGGGAGGAGGAGAACCATGCACACTGCCTTCAGCTATCTGGATTTGATATCCCGCTTTATCACTACCTGAAAGAATCTCAAAGCGGCTAACATTCTCCTTTCCCTTCCTCCCCCACAACAAACACTCTGTGAAGTGAGTGGGGCTGAGAGATTTCAAGAAGTGTGACTAGCCCAAGGTCACCCAGCAGCTGCATGTGGAGGAGCAGAGACGCAAACCTGGTTCACCAGATTATGAGTCTACCACTCTTAACCACTTAACCACTGTGTGAGTGCCTGGAGGCGGTTGGAGGATGGATGGTGGTTAACAGATTGAGGTTGAATCCCGACAAGACAGAAGTACTGTTTTGGGGGGACAGGAGGCGGGCAGCTGTGGAGGACTCCCTGGTCCTGAATGGGGTAACTGTGCCCCTGAAGGACCAGGTGCGCAGCCTGGGAGTCATTTTGGACTCACAGCTGTCCATGGAGGCGCAGGTTAATTCTGTATCCAGGGCGACTGTCTACCAGCTCCATCTGGTATGCAGGCTGACACCCTACCTGCCCGCGGACTGTCTCGCCAGAGTGGTGCATGCTCTGGTTATATCCCGCTTGGACTACTGCAATGCGCTCTACATGGGGCTACCTTTGAAGGTGACCCGGAAACTGCAATTAATCCAGAATGCGGCAGCTAGACTGGTGACTGGGAGTGGCCGCTGGGACCACATAACACTGGTCCTGAGAGATCTACATTGGCTCCCAGTGCGTTTCCGAGCACAATTCAAAGTGTTGGTGCTGACCTTTAAAGCCCTAAACGGCCTCAGTTCTGTATACCTGAAGGAGAGTCTCCACCCCCATTATTCAGCCCGGACACTGAGATCCAGCACCGAGGGCCTTCTGGCGGTTCCCTCACTGTGAGAAGCAAAGCTACAGGAAACCAGGCAGAGGGCCTTCTTGGTAGTGGCACCCACCCTGTGGAACGCCCTCCCATCACAGGTCAAAGAGATAAGCAACTACTTGACATTCAGAAAATACCTGAAGGCAGCCCTGTTTAGGGAAATTTTTAATCTGTGACATTTTAATGTGCCGCCCAGAATGGCTGGGGGGACCAAGCCAGATGGGCGGGGTACAAATAAATAATAATAATAATAATAATAATAATAATAATAATAATAATAATAATAATATACCACACTGGCAGGATGTCAATGTAGCAAATAAGTGGGGGAAGCCCTCCATCTTGAGCTAAAAGGGGAAAAAATTGCATAACTAGTAGTGAGATTGTGAAAGGGGAGAGTTAATTTGAAGCTGGCTGAACAACAGCAAGAACAAATGGAGACCTGCAAGAAAATGTAGGAGTATAATCCCGTCCCTAACAGGAATGCCCATATTCAGGGCTTGCAGGGCAAGGGGACGTTTCAGGAAGCAGGAAAGGAAAAAAGGAAACCGTTTTCTTTCCTGCTCTGTGAAAGTCTTTCCCTATTATACTTAGTGCTAAATAGCTCAGGTTCAGGGCTGACTGCTTTGATCATCCAGATGCATATGGGAAGCACACAGGTACAACATGAGTGTATGAGCCTTCTCCTCACTTATGAACTCCAGCAATTGGTAGAGTTTGGAGACAACAAATAGCCATCCTGGCTAGTACTCACGGATAGCCTCCAGGTGTTTGTCTACTCTCCCTTTAAAACTATTCAAGTTGGTGGACATGTCCACATCTTGTGGTAGCAAATTCCACCGACTAACTATGCATTGTGTAAAAACAAACAAACAGTGCTTTCTTTAGTGTGCCCTGAATCTGGGATTGAACTTTGGGGCCCGATCCAGAGAAGAACTCTAAACAGGCTCTGGGGTTTTCTAGCATTCTAGCAACAGTTTAATCACTGCAAGGAAAAGATTTCATTAATTGAGAGAGGGAGTTTATCAGAAATGTTAGTTGTTCATTCTGCTCACGTAGAAGTCAAATTCTTATTGATTTCCATGAATCCTAAATTAGGCCACTGTAGCAGCTCGGCTCTGCAGATTTCTGCTAATACCTCCAGACAGATATGGTAGAATTGCTTGCTTTCACAAAGTGCTGCATTGTCAAATGTTTGTATTCCCCCCCACCCCCCCACCCACCACAAGGGAAAGCTATTGTACTGTTAAATATTTGTTGTATTTCCAGTAGTGGGTTTAAGAAATGGCATAGAAGCAGAACTGTACCCATTTATATTCAGAAACCATCTACACCACACTGGCTGAAGGCTAAATTCATACACAAATATGATTCCGCCCTCCAAAACTTTAAACCTGGTTCTTAACTATACAAAATACATGGGTGCTCTTACAGGTGTGAAGGGTGAGTTTGCTTGCATAGAACTAGGCACATGCCTCTTTACAAACTTGGAATGGACAGTCTGATCCTTCCCTGCTTTGCCACCTATCAAATGTTTAAATAGATGATTCTAAGGTACAAAGCAACATTTTACGCTAAGCCCTTGCATATTTCTCACAAAGCGCATGCTTAATAACTCTCCACCATCTTCTTTTCACACAGGAGAGTTCTGATGCCAACTGCAGTACTGGGGACATAGGAGACTGCCTTACACTGAGTCAGAGACCTTTAACAGTCTAGCTCAGTATTCTACACGGACTGGTGGCAACTCTCTAGGGTTTCGGGCAGGGAAAATTCTTAGCCTTACTTGGAAATGCTGGGAATTGAACCTGGGACCTTCTGTATGCAAAGGGAAGCTTTAACCCTTTCAATCCCATGTTGTTATGTCCCCCCACATTTTTGTTACCCCCCACTTCCCCAAGTGTTATTTCCTGCAAATAAACAGGTCCCTGCTCTGCCTTTGTTACAGAATGAAGGTATCAGGACCAAGGGATTGTGCCAAAGGAAGGAAACATGTACATCAAAGAAGAGAGGGGGAGAAGAGATGTAGGCAAGGTGGGTTTTCGCAGGACCGTTCTCCCCAAATAAGAAGTACCAAGACAGTGATAGCAGGGTATCTAATGAAAGGGGTTTTGCAGGGGAACAAAAGAGGTGGAGATGGCCAGACTACTTTCTCAAAAGACAGGCACTGAAACTTCACAATTGCATCCCTGAAGCCCCGCCTTGAAAAAGCCCAACGTAGAAGCATCTCAAATAAAACTCAAATTACAACACACACATAAAATCCTTTACACTTAACTGAGGCACTGAATGATTCTATTTGGTGCTAGATGTAAGCCTGCAGATGAAAGCAGAGCTCTTGGTATTGCTAGTGTTGTCCTGATTGCATTAGAACATGTGGGAGATTGGCCTTTGAGAGTCCCAGACTTTCACAGCCCAGGGCAATTAGAGTGGCAACCTCCATTTTTTGGGCCAACCAAGGATGGCAGTCAGCCCTAGCTGTCAAGCATTATCATCCTGGTTAGAACCCATTGCCAACTTAGCAACTATTAAAAAAAAGATGGAGATAGGGACAGCAAAGTAGACATGATCTGGCAACCCAGCTTCTGGTGTGAACAGTGCATTAGCTTGAAAGTTTCTGAAACTAAAATAGCTGCGCCAACATGGTCTATCATGTTTTTATAACACTTTTAAGGTAATGGTCAAAACAGCTTATATTAGACTGACTTGTTTCATGTTGGTTTTATGCTGTAACAATGAAAGGAAGCTTTCTCTTGGAAAAAAAATGAAGGAAATAAATAAGAAAATATTTGAGATTTATGCCCAGAAGAAGTCCCTGCAGAGTGATGCCTCCACAAAGGCTTGAATGGACAAGTTTCCAGCCTGAGCATTTCACCATCCTGTACCTAAAAATGTCACTGCTTTGAAGTCCTGCCTTGGAGAGTCCTGCAGAGACTGAAGAAGGAACTGTGCAAAAGGAAAATTCTCAGTGCTCTTTTTAGACATATAGTGAAGCTTCCAGCCTTGCAAGGCTGTGTGGAATCAAAATTTTAAGGTCTGACATTTTAAACAAAAAGTATATAGAAATAATTTTTACAGGGACAGTGTATTTAGGTCGCTCAAAACATTTTCATCGTTTTCTCTTGAGATCTATCTCACGGGGTTCTTGGATGCCCAGAGAACATAAAGTATGAGCTTGCAGAAATCCCAAAAGGTTGGGACAGTTCAAATGCCTAGCGTAGTCCCACTGTGATTAATAGGGGGACATGCGTGCAAGCGAACATGAACTGCCTTGAGGCCCCTTTGGGCCCCAAGGCAGGGATAAAAATAAATTAAAAGTGACCTGAGAGCCAAGTCCTGAATCACTGCACCAGCAAATAAGTTAGGGCATAGGGTGAGCTGTTCCACTTGTGAGACTTCTGCCACAAGACCTGGTGTTACATTGGCTTTACATGGTCATTATGCTGTTATTTCAGACATGCATGTTGACCCCACCAAAGACATTGGTATAATTGGGCATCTGCCAGGGTCCATATCCTAGGAGGAGGAGAGCTGCCTACTCCCTCACCCATCTCCCCCCCTCTGGTGCTTTTTAATGAGCTGCTTCTGAGGTACAGGTGTGTGAGAGAGTGGGAAGAGTCACTGGCAAGTAGGGTGAAGAAAAACATAATCAGGGAAGGGAAGGAAGAAGTAGGAAACAGTTAAGTGTAAAGGATTTTATGTGTATGTTGTAATTTGAGTTTTATTTGAGATGCTTCTATGTTGGGCTTTTTCAAGGCAGGGCTTCAGGGATGCAATTGTGAAGTTTCAGTTACCAATGCGATTCTTATATTCTGCAGCTGCTTACCTCTGGGGTAGGTGGGGGGGATCTTCAAATTGCAAAATGAAACAAACAGCACCATCTACACACTTGCCAAGGCACAATTTGATGCAACAAAGCACCTCACAGAAAGCAGAGGTTATACCACATCTCACTTAGATGAATCCAGCAACTCACTGTATCCTCAGTACTCATTCATGTCTTTTGGACCTTCTGTCTGATGCAATAACGGAGGCGTGAGAAAGTTTCTGCGAGACTGCAGTGCAGCATAGTACCCAGCACAGTAGCAACTTAGCAAGGAAGTAAAGGATTCTGTCAGATCTCTGTGGGTGTTGCTGTGCACCCAGAGTTCTCAGACACTAAATGTGGGAAATGCATATAAACACCTCCCCCCTCCTTTTATTAAATCTCTGCCTTTTAAAACAAAAATGTATCTGCAAGGTCAGTGTGTTCCTTTTTCTAAGTTTATTTGGAAAAGTTGTCTTAAGATAAGTTGGTTGTGCGCTCTCTCTCTCTCTCTCTAGCAAAGTCCACATGTCCACATATATTCAGAATATACCAAATACAGAAACCCATTGTCACAACTATATTCCCCTGAACTTTTGATATGGACAGAGCAAATGAAACCCCTTTCAGGCATTTAGCTTGACCTAAGGTAAGGGAGGCAAATCACCAAGGTTATTTAGTGGGGTGAGGGCACCAGGAATCCTTTCCCCAACCTTTGTGTATTTAATGCAAAAGTAAGAAGGAGGCCTCTAACTACTTTCATCTGAATGTGATTAGAAACATCTGCTGAGTCAATAATTCTGCATTATCAGAATCCCCCAATGTACAAATATTTTTTGACTACACCCAGTTGAATGTAGAGAAGGACCCTCTTCAGACCTTTGTTTCTCTATGAATGAAAGTCTGAGAAGAGCTGTTACACATGGGGCAACTGGGGAAGATTTGTGTGCACCTTTGCTCCTCTGCAAACTTTGAACCTTTGTGTGTTCAGTTCTTGACTCTCTCCCTGATCTACATTCAATGTTTTCCTGGCAAAATTGTTGCTTTGGTATCTGCAAAGTCAGGTGAGATTTAAGGAGTTAGGCCCCTTTCATAAAAAGTGTTGCGGCCAGCAACAAATCTGTTGCTAACACAAGTGGGTTTTTAAAGGTAGTTTTCCTCTGTTGTGCCAAAAGATGTTTGTGCTAGGAAAAATACTATACCAAGGTGTAGGACAAAGGGTTTGTAAATTTTGCATGCAGGAATGAAGCAGCTAGATGGCTCTGCCCCACTGCAACAGGTGGTCAATGCAGCTGTTGTGGTATGAATTTCTGTTTATGGTGCAGCCTTGAAGTGATAGTCAATATTGGGTTAAGGCATCTAGACCATAGCCTAAATGAGAAAAAGAAATTTAAGTTAATTTATTCAAACATGATTCTTTCCAGTGTAATCATCTAACTGATTCATGGTGAGGCAAGCTTCTCTGAGTATCTTTGTGGTGGGGGCAGGGGATTCACAGTGGTTTCAATGAAAGATATCTACTAAATCAATTAACTTAAATTGGAACTGGCTTTGAGATGTGTAGGATATTGTTTTTTTTTTTTTAAACAAAATTTTATTAGCATTTTCATAATATAACACAAACCCAACCCCACACCTACAAATACAAAAACAAATACAAATACACATAAAGTCAGGATTCTTCTTCTTATTTATATACCTTACAAAAAAAAAATTCTAGTTCTGAATCTTGACGTTTGACTTCCCCCGCCTTTTCACCTTCGGTTTTAATTCAATATACTATTTCCTTAACAACTTTTCTCTATAAAAAGATTTAACTTTGCTTTAAAAAAAAAGAAAACATACTTATCTCAGTCTTTGCATTATAACCTAAATCATAACCAGATATTCTTGTAGCTAAACTTCTTTCTTCTGTCCTTTATCATGCTGCTTTTAACTTAAAATTCAATATCTCCTTACTTATTTAAAATAAACTTGTAATTAACAGACTTCACACTCCAATTTCGGATACCATGGCAGACCATTTAGATTATACATTTAATACTTCAACCCACTCCCCCTCTATCCATTGTCTTTTTCTGTCTTTCTCCAAAACCAGATCTCCAATTGTCTTCCTCTGAGTGTCCACAGATCCAGGCAGCATCCACAACAAACCCGGCATCGAGCCTCAGGGCGTTCCTCATCTCCATTCTGGGCTCCTCCGTTCCTTTTTCTCCTTCTTCTTGTAAAAATCTTAATTCCATGTCCCTTGCCCCCGAGCTGCCACCTCGGAGTCTGGATATTGTAAATTTTCCCATTTCAGGTTCCTTTTCCCGGATTTGCCCAGCCATTTCAGACCATCGTCCAAGCGCCCCTCCCAGCTCTTTGCCAAGGCTTGATTCCATTGTGTAGAACTTTTGAAAAGCCTCCTCTGTGGAAAGTGAATCCTTTTTATGAATAATTCCACTCAAGACTTGTAGTTTCCGATTAAGCAATTCCATCTGCAAGACAGTGAGCATTTCCTCATCCTTTAAATCAGAGTTCGATACCAGTGCGAGCGCAAAGTCCAGCATTTTAAGAGAGAGGGTGAGTATCAGATTTCAGTTCCTGTCTCTTCCTTCCTTTGTTTCAATTTTTTCCCACGACACACCAAGTCGCCGCCATTTCTCCGAAGCCGGAGTATAAAGACCAAAACTTCAAACGGAGATATTTTTCCCCCAGTTAACCCCCAAAGGGAGATCTCAACAGACTCAGTTTTCAAATTCCAAATACTTTCTATTGATTGTTGTAGCAGCAGTCACTTAAAGAGTTAATTTCTTTCACCACCCGAAGGGAGGGAGGCGGGCTGCCTTTCTTCTTTCCCCCAGATCGTTCCAGGAATACAAAGAGTCAATCAATTACTCACAGCCTCTGGGTTCTTAACAGCTCCTTAATGACAGGTAGAACTTAGACGCTCATCACAGGCTTTGTCGCCGCATTTACATCCCGGTTGGGGCATGCCCCCTATAGCCCGGCTCCGTCGTCCCTTCACCCCCACTCCCCCTTTACAGGGGGAGCAGGGGAAGGGTTCGGAGCCACAACGGGCACAGCCGGGGAGCCCAGGGTGCGGGACGCTCTTCCCGCACCCCAACCGGAGCCCCGCTATGCGGCTGCAGGGCTCCTAACCCCCGGGATGAACTGGGTGCTTCGCAGCCGAAGCATCCCACGACCACCCATAATGGCGTCAGCCGCCGGAAGCCGAGATGTGTAGGGTATTGTTACCCAGGTTTGACTCAGGGTGTAAAGAGGGAAGGGCAGGTGAGCAGATCCCTTTGCTCTAAAATTAAGATGTTGATCTCTGATTCTTCTAAGGTAGGCCACTGTGTTGCCTTCTTATCTCTCATGTTAGCTTGTTCTCACCAAATCAAGAAATGCTCTGTATGCCATAGTTATTTCTTAGATGTGCTGCTCCTCACTCCCTTTGAAGAAAATTGTATTTAACAGCATGGCAATGACTCATGAGATTTCTACTCTGTGGAAAACACCTATAAATATATTAGCCAAAAATGTTTTTTCTCCTTCCCCGAAGCATAAACATCAGCTTTGTCTTTCTACTTAATGTGCAGGCAGCTGTCTCACACCTCAGCTCTAGAGTCCCAGATGAATGATGAAATTAGGAGTTTTAATAAATGGTCAGGCATTTTTTATGGAGCTTTGATTATTGAACTGGCATGCTCGAGGTATTATGTCACCCCAAGCTCTAAAACGGAAATGTCCTGAGAAGCTTGTATGGCACAATTTTGTCCACCAATCAGGGGCCAATTCAGAAATGATTCCAGAGAAGAATGTAAACCCACCCATGTTACACAGTTCACTTTTGTACAAGCCTTTGTGGTTGTATGTATGTATGTGTGTGTGTGTATGTACAGGGTGAGTCCTTTAAAAGAGCCCCTGTGGATACAGGGTACACATGTTCCATGGGGCCTCTTTTAAAAGACTCACCCTGTATACATTTATGTGTGTGTGTGTGTGTGTGTGTGTGTATCACAACTAGTCCTAAGCTGATCCAGAAGGCAGCTGTTTCCATTGTTGTGCTCCTAATGCATAACTTTGCATTTTTTTTTGACAGCAGACCTTTTTAGTGCTTTTTAATGATAGCAAACTCTAAATCACACACTTGTGAACTGACAAGCTCCACTTTTTTGTCATTTCAGTGGATGCCGCATGGTTTGAGTGGTGATAAATTGGTTTTTGGTGATTTTTATCTCACATATGGTCCAGATGGAGCACTCTTTCAACTCTGGAGTAATTTTAGTAGTTCGTATTTGTACTCTTGTCAAGCTTTTTTTTAATCATAAGCACTTTAGGATCTGGACTGCCTGGTATATTTGCAGAGTGCTTGATAAATTAGGGCCTTGAGGCATGAAGAGGACCCGTGAGCATGACATTAATAAGGCACATAAGAAAACAAACCTAATATTGCCTGGGCTCCTTTGGGAGGAAGGGTGGGAAATAAATTCAATAAATGAATAATATGGCTTGTTGTGAATTGTGCATATACATGACTGGATAAGGAGTGCAGAGCTCTCAACATGTTCTCCACCACCAGTGGCATATGGAGCCACTTTGCAGCCCGGAGCAGCAAATGCGAGGGAACCCCCCGGGGACGGGGGCAGCTCCGTAGCATGCATGCGTTGTGACGTCACGACACATGCGTGCTACAGAGTGCAGTCTGTCCGGGCTGCCGGGCGCAAGCAGCCGCATGGACAAGCTGCCTCAGCCCATCTGAGCAGTGGTTGCTTGCGCCCGGCATCCAGGACGGACTGTGCAAGTGCGCACATGCGCAATCCATGCGGGATTCCACACTTGCGCAGTCTGTACCGAATGCCGGGCACGAGCGGCACCCCGTCAGGCTGCAGCGTGCGAGCAGAGACTTGCCGCGCGAGCCGCCGCCGCACAGAAGTGGTGCCGGGTGGTGGCTTGGGAGTCACGGGGGGTGGCGCTGAGTGTCACCCCCCTCCAGGCTGGAACTGGCTGGAACAGGGGGCGTGCTGCTCCCAATGCCCCCACCTTCCTACGCCACTGTCCACCACAACACTAAACACAGACCAGCCTTCCTATTCTCAATAAGGGAGTATGCCAAACATGAGCACACCTCCCACTCCTGTACATAACAATGCATGTGATTATGCAAAACCATTAATGTTTCTGGTGAGGTCCCGTTGGGAAACCATGCTCAGAAAAGGGAAACCAAAATGATCAAGTAGACAGAGCCACTCCCCTATAAGGAAAAGTTGCCGCAATTGGGGTTTGGTTGTTTAGAGAAACAGGAAGTAAGCTGTGAGTGACATAACAGGCGTGAATAAAAGCATACATGCTCATGAAGAAAGATGGCAGAGGAAGATTTGCCTCTCTCATAAGCTGGACATCCAGTGAAGCTGGACATTGGAAGATAAAAGAAAGCACTTCATCACACTGCACATAGTTAAACAATGGCACTCGCTCCCACAGGAGGAAGTGATAAGCACCAACTTGGGTAGCTTTCAAAGAGGATTAGACAGATTCATGGAGGATAAGGCTATGTGGCTACTAACCATGATGGCTACATTCTGCCTCCATGGTTCAATCCCCAGCAACATCTCAAAGTAGGGCTGGGAAAAGACTCCCTGCCTGAAACCCTGGAGAAGACACTGCCAGCCAGTGCTGACAATACTGAGCTAGATGGATCAATATAAGGCAGCTCCTATTCAAAGATGAGATTCCTGCATTACAGAGGGTTGGACTAGATGACCCTTGGGGGGTACCTTCCAACTCCACAATTCTATGATCTTCTCAATGATCAACTCTTGAAAAGCCACAGAAGAACATGAGGGCTCCTTAAGACACATTTTGAAAGCCAACTTCTTGGAGCATTCCCACGACGACGTTCAGCACCCACAATTAGCTTGAGTTGATGTCATGCCCCATTTCCCTACAACTGAATGAGAAAGTGTGGCAGCAGAGTGCTTCTGATTCAATTATACTTTGTAATTCTTCTCCCATTGTTGGCTTCAAGGGCAAAGCCATCCATCAACCTACTGCAAAATGGCTGTATAGAAACAGATGTTAGTATTATTTACACAAATGCTAAATGTGCAAAGGAAGACAAAGGCTAATTGCAGTCTTAAATACTCTAAATAAAGGATGCACATTAAGAACAAATTTGATATGGAACTCAGTTAAAGTCCATTTCACATTTACACACTGGGCCATTATAAAATCTCAACTAACCTTCCCCATATAAAAATGCTATTTATAATTTGCTGTTTTTTTTCTGAAGTAAGATGCAAATGGCAGGGGGACATTTCTAGGTCCCAGAGTGTGTGTACTTCATTTTGCTTTGGCCTAGTTGATTTTGTTACCATAATCCAGTTTCAGGGGCCCCACCACTTTTATTTGTTTGTTTGTTTGGTAAGCATTTAGTCACCACTCATAGCTTTGCCCATCTGGAACCAAATGGTCTCTTTTTCAACCTGGTCTCTGGGTCCCACAGCATCACCAACAGTGGTGCTTGGGTGAGGGAACTACTAGCAAAACATACCGGTAACAAGAGCCCCTCCCACCTCTTATATTCACTTGAGCATTTAGTATCATCTTTTATTTTCTGGGTGTATGGAAGAGGGTTAAATTCCTTGAAGAGTCCTTGAACTAACACAGCCAACCCAAGTTTTCATGTTCAGTGTTTTTTTGTGGGGGGGATTTATATATAAATTAAAGGGTCCATTAACTTTCTTTGCTGCAGCAGAAACAATCCATATCGGTGCTAACAGAGTACATTTCAATACATATCAATTTATCTATCTTCTGTGTAATCCTGAACTTCTGATTTCAGGCTGAGGTCTGAATTGTCTGAAGTTAGCTCTCAGGACTCAGTGCAGTTTACAGTCTGTTTACCAACCGCAATACATTCCCCCCATGGTATAGCATCACCATCTGCCTTGCATTTAAAAAGTGAATCTCGTACAGAAACATTTCCTTGGACCACTCATTTCTCAATAAGTGCCCCTCAACTGCTTGTTCAGCATCAACAGTGATGGGTTAGCTGTTGCAGCCTTACTGAGTTGGCCCCAAGTCTAGTAAATTTACTTTGCCCCTTTCTCCAGCTGTCCTTCCCCAATCACATTAAGCATAATGGATAGCATGGAAAGCTGAAGGATACATATGAAAACAGATCTCTCTCTCTCTCTCTGGTGCTCACATGGGAACGTCTTTCCAGAATCCCCACTGATACTACTCGCTTCAGCATGCAGACAGAGAATGAGGATTCCTCAGTGAAGTTTAGCTACATTATAATGTCGTAATGCAAAGAACGGCAACATTGTGCCTGGTCTTTTTGTTCATCTAGTGACTCCTAGGTAGGCAGAAGACTCCATGCAAGAGATTTTAGGAAAGGTGTTGCCTGTTATTAAGGCCCAATTCACAAGAAGTATACATTGTTTGAGCCAGAAGACCAATCTAGATGAGAAGTATAAAGATTTATTATTGTGTTTCCTAGCTGTGATGTGGGAAGAGGCTCCCAATTGGATTGGTGCTGCATATCTGCTGCACCTCAGACTAGTTTCCCCAATCTGCATAGAAGCTTGGGGGGCAATTTAGACCAGGACAATGACATGAGGAAACAGGTTATTTCAATCTACCAGCACCAGGGCTCCAATTGCTTTGGGGCTTTTCTTCCCCACAATTTTTACAAAAGAATTAGGAGATTGAGTATTTGGCTTGAGTGAAGTTCCACCTGTGCTTAGCTATGGAACCTGGGATCCATGCCAGGATAGATCCCTGGAGGATATTATAAACGTGGGTTATCTGCACATGGGCAGAGTGCTATTCCCTCACCAGCAGAAAGAATACTTGGATATGTAGCATCGGCAGACAAGGCTTCTAGCTCTAAGATGACAGCCATACCACCACCTTTTTTTTCCAAATTAAGCCCTGTGAAGCTTCATTCCCCCAGCCACACATGAAACCACTCTTGCCAGTGCCACACTTTAGCCTTGTTTCTAATCCGCACATGTGTTCCCTAGACAACCTGGTTTATCAATGCAGCCTTACATTAATATTCTAGGGGAAAGCATATTGATGCTCTAAAATTAACTCATAATATTCCTTCTGCCACACCTGCAACATGTGCTTGCCAAACTAATGTGAAGGTTACCATTTACAAAATATGGACCAGACTAGAAACTGAGAGCTAACACCCTATTCCAAGGCTTTCTATGGTGGTGACACACTTTTTAGACATGAAATAGTAATTCAGTTTCACTAGCAAACTGGAGGTTAAACTAACCCATTTCCAAACCTGTGAGGAGCATGGGGAGTGTTCACACAACACACCTTCACACTGCAGCCGACACACTAATGTGTCGGAACACACAGTTCGGAAAGCTCTGCCCTGTTCCCTTCCCTGTTATATTTGTGGTTCTCTTGAAGAGCATTTCACAATGCATATGAAGTTCTAGGCTCAGTTTTCACATTACAAATTTTTAGTCACAGGAGTGCAGGGGGTTAATGGGACTATCAGAATTATGGGTTCTCATTCCTGCTACTTAGATTCTGTTATGGCCTTCCTCAATAATTGAGCATGCCTTTGAGAAGACAAATAGGTCTTAAGAAGCAGGCAAAATTTATATCTGGTGCATCCATAATGACATGGGTGTTAATTCTTCCTATCACTCTTGCTCGCCTAGCATTGATCTGCCCTGTGCCACATGCAGGATTTCTTGCTAAAACACAACTGCCTATGGCAAAGTGCCATTCCAGAGGTGGACTCATGACCCAATACTGGCAGACTAAGCATAACATGAGGAATTTAAACCCAAACACAAGGTTACACAAGGCTTTTCATTGACCACATCTGACCAACAGCAAAATCAGAAAACAATTACAGGTGGCAGATCAGAGCATGGAATATATATCCAACCACAGAGAGCAGCATGAATGTAGGGGTCCCAAAGGAAACTTTTCAAAGTGCTTTAGGATCTCAGGGGAAAAATAAGCCAGAGATGCAAAATAAGAAATGGAAAACAGCATGCATTTTTCAAGGCTTTCAAAGGTCTCCAAAATGGATCCAGATACTACTCCTGAGCAGCTAGTAGTAGTAATGGAAATACTACATAATATTTATCCAGCATCAATAGTAACTAGAGGTGGCATACTGGCCAATGAAGCAGCTACCATCCCTGCCTATAGAATTAAAATCCATAGTAGACATGACACTTAAGTAGGGGATGGAGGATGAATGAAGTTGCTGGCCTGAGATTACCCCAGAAAAAAGCCTCTAGTATAATTTCTCGCCCACAATGCCTGGAGAAGTTAAAAAACAAGGAATGACAAGTGAGACTTGCAATGAAATGTTGCAGTGTGGACAACAGAAGCAACTGAGGTCATAAAAATAAATAAATCATTGCCACATTTATTTTCCTAGCCTTTCCCCTCAAAATATTCTTGCTTTTTGGTGTGAGATGAGGAATGCTGCAGCATTTCATGCATTTGTAAATCTTACTTACATGAGTGTTCCTGGCTTTGAAAAGTACATGAAAATCTAGCTATTTGCCAGTTATTCGATTTACATTTTTCAAACTATTGATTTAGGCTGCATTCTCACACAGCTTAAATCCCCAGTCAGTCAGTGGGAGAAAAGCAACCTGAATGCAGGAGTGCATCTTAGTTTAAACATGTTCTCTCTGGTCTAGTTATTCACGCCATCTACTAATTCACTCTCCATACCTCTATCTTCATCTACCTTGACAGTCAATATAGGTGGTTTCATCTGTTGTGATCCATTGTCAGTAACACTCCCTTGCCATTAAGCTTGCTGCTAGACTTTATTTTGCACCTTTACAACCTTTCTAAAGGAAAGGTGGTGCAGCATCTTCACACTTTTGCCTGTGAATACAGTGGCACCCTGACATAAAGGGTGTAATATAAAATTTAGTGCATATTATTCCAGTGTGATCAAACTTAAGTATTACAAAGGTTTTAGGAGCTACTGTATTGCTAAATTATAAAGCAAAATCTACAACGTCACTTGACATGATGTTAGAACACGAGAATCAAGAGTGATAGCCATGTAGCAGAATTAGGCTCAGGCTGAAATCCTGTACACATTTACCTAAGATTAAGCCTCGCTGAGGGAACAGGGTCTTGCTCATAAGTAAATATTGCTGGAAGTGGGACATGAGTAACTGTGACTGGAATCAGGTTGTGCATGTATTTACTTGATCTTTTCAGGATGTTTGTATACAGCCGTCCTACACAGTTCTGCCATTTCTTTCCGGCCACTTGAATATTTGCAATGAGTTTTGTTTTTTTGTTTGGTTCTGTTTTGTTTTCTACATGGGTGCTATTTCTTTCTCTTCTTTTTGTGTGTCTTATCTTACTCTGTGCACTTGTAATTATGTATTTTTTATGCGGGTTCCTTCCAACTCTATAATTCCATGCATCCTGGTGGCTTTTGGGTTTGGATTGCTCCCTAAGTCTCACTGAAAGCATTGGCATGGGACTTAGTCTGAACTGTAAGTCTCATTTATTTCAATAAGACCAAAAGGAAAAGCCAGTTGTGGAGTTTGTTGACTTGTACCCATAGTGTAGATATACTATTTCATCTCTTCTTGGAAGATGTGGCTTACGCCTAATGGAAATACGTGGTTGCATGAATTCTCTTGAATTATTATTATTATTATTATTATTATTATTATTATTATTGATGAAAAGCCATTTAAACAACTTGCACAAATTGCAGGAAACCTGTTGCTAAATCTACTTTGGCAAGGCTGAATAAAATAAAACCCTGAAGTTCCAGAACTATAAGTTTTTAGAAGTCAGCATCAAAATGCCCAGCTTTTGACCGCGAAGTGAGGATAGAAAACAAACATACAAACATCACACATTCCTGCATTCCAACATCAAATCTATAGATGTGCGGAACTATTGCAAGGAATAGTTTTCTTATCAGAGTGTTTCCCTGCTGCAATAAGCTTTTTGTAAACTCCACCTGTGGCCATCATACGCTGAAGTGGAAGTTAATGGAGAGGTTATTTCTTTCTTCCCATTCTTTTAGATGATTCTGAGAACTGCTAACAGGTTGAATCAAATGTCAGCCAAAATCAATAACCTGGAGGTGAGAGTGTCTATGGACTAAATCAACCTTAGTGGAAGGAACAAAGTGGCCACAGGAGACAGAGTCCACTTAGAAAAACCGACGTCCTCCTCTGGCACTTAAAAGAAATTCCATCCTGCAGTTATGGGTATGTGCTATAGGTTAGGAAGGACAGAAAATAACCCATCACACCATATTGTCCAGATCCCTAATTGCTACATGGTTATTTTGTGTTGTTAAGAGCTGGTATGCAACATAATAAAAGAAGCCCAGAATTTGAAAACTTCTATCAGTGCATAAGCCAATAACCAGCATGGCAGTCAGTTCAAATTACACATTGCTCAAGGATGAAGACTTAAGCTGCCTAAATCCCTACTGAGTTCAGTGGCATTCAAGTAGTCCAAGTACTCCAAATCTTAGCCAGTCACTTGGATCTTAAGAACTGCAAGTGGAGCTATGCTTGCGGAGAGGGCTTTCCTGCCCCCCCCCATGACTACCTGCACACCATACAAAGGCCACATTGGATTTGAGGGCTTTGTTGTTGTGTTTAGTCGTGTCCAACTCTTTGTGACCCCATGGACCAGAGCACGCCAGGCACTCCTGTGTACCACTGCCTCCCGCAGTTTGGTCAGACTCATGTTGGTAGCTTTGAGAACACTGTCCAACCATCTCATCCTCTGTCATCCCCTTCTCCATGTGCCCTCAATCTTTCCCAACATCAGGGTCTTTTCCAGGGAGTCTTCTCTTCTCGTGAGGTGGCCAAAGTATTGGAACCTCAGCTTCAGGATCTGTCCTTCCAGTGAGCACTCAGGGCTGATTTCCTTCAGAATAGATAGGTTTGATCTTCTTGCAGTCCATGGGACTCTCAAGAGTCTCCTCCAGCACCATAATTCAAAAGCACCAATTGTTCGGCGATCAGCCTTCTTTATGGTCCAGCTCTCACTTCTATACATCATTACTGGGAAAACCATAGCTTTAACTATAAGGACCTTTGTCGGCAAGCTGATGTCTCTGCTTTTTAAGATGCTGTCTAGCATCTTAGGGCCTTGAGGGCCTTAGGGAAAGGGTGGAAGCTGCAGCAAATAAGGTATCAGTGCAGAAGGGAGATCCTGCTTGCAGGGGCAGGAGTACCTTCCACTTGCACTAGGGCTCTGTTGAATGGAACACACCCAAGGAAACTATAAGATCACTCTGTTGCTCTTAATTAACTTACCGGTATACACAACCCTTTTGAACTGAGCAGCAGCTGCCTGTTATTTATTGAGCATTCCTTATGGCAGCTTCCTACTTCATGAGATGCATGGATAGTGGCAATTTTCTATCCAGCAGTAAGTGTTCATCCTGAATTGCTTGCACAAAGATTATATATGTTTCCTGGCAATCAACTGTTTCCTGGCAATCAACTGTTTTCAGTGCATTTCACCATTCTAACTGCGAAAACACCAACAAAAAACATTTCCTTTTCTTTTAAGAGGATTCATTGCATACCCTCCAATATTTCTCCAATGAAAATAGGGATGTCCTATTCCACAACAACAACAACAGTTTTAGTATTTATACCCTGCCTATCTAACTGAGTAGCTTCCAACAACTACCACTCTGGGTGGTTTCCAACAAATATAAAATCATAATAAAACATTAAACCTTAAAAGCTTCCCTATACAGGGATGCCTTCTAAAGGTTGTATAGATACTTATCTCCTTGGCTCGGGGGTCACATCTCCTTACCCTCCGACATTTCCCTGATGAAAATAGGGACTTCCTAAGGAAAAGCGGGACATTCCAGGTTCAAATAAAAAAACAGGATAGCTTCTGAAAATCCGGGACTGCCCCTGGAAAACAGGGACACTTGGAGGGACTGTCATTGTGCCAGAATACTTTAATGCACTCTAATTGAGCAAACCTAAATTTCTGATATGTGATTCCACAACTCCTGCAAGATACTGACAGAAGTGATCTAGATAAACATGTCTCACTTTTCAAGGCCTAAGCCCTCCCAAAGTGGCTGACAAGAGGACACCAATGGTATATATATTAAAGGGAATAAAAATCCAGCAGAAAACTAAAATACACACATATGTCCAAATTGACTGACTTATGTAAGCTGTCTACTCTTTCATGTACTGTGTATGTTTGGTTTTCAAAACCCAAAAACAAGTGTTTATTTCTTCCACTGTGTGAGAGAAGGAGAGATAGAAAAATGGTCACTGTCTACATCGTGCATCCCATCAAGCAGGGACTTGCCATAAAACCCCATGGCGCAATGTTTTTGTTTATTTTTTAAGGCAAACAAGTTAATTCTGAGGCTGATAGCAAACTCCCAAAATTATCAACATATTAATTATAGGTGTTTCTTCAACGACAAAGGTTGTAATCCGCAAAGTCCACTATTTCTTCCTAGCAGCAGTTCCCATGTCAGATTAGACACCAATAATGAGAAAACATGCACTGCTGGGGGGGAAATGCACCGAAAAGAACAAAATGTTACACCAACCCTTTGATATTTTAACGGAATGGTGTGGAAGAACATATTGTCATCTACCGCAAGCTCCAACATGTCTACGAAGGAGGTTCCATTTCCGTCCTGAGCTGCTGCTCTGCCTGATGCAGATATGTTATGAACAAATGGTGCAGTAGGTGGGTGTTGTGTGTATTTATCCATACACAAAAGACAGGTACAATTTGACACTGCAGTTCTGTTGTCCACAGAGACAATCTGTGCTTGCAAGCTAAGAACTACTTATTAACACTGAGGGGGAAATGTAACGCCGCCTACACAGATCGTTTTCAAGTCAGATTTTCATATACTATGCCTCATTTATTTACTTATATATTACATTTCCACCCAGCCTATTTGTAAAACAACAACAACAACAACTACAACAACTACAACAACAACAAACCTCTCGGTATGGCATACAGTTGAAAAAAAGAAAGAAATCATTTTAATAATTAGCAATTTAGAATACATAAAAACCAGCATTCAAAATGAATATCCCAATTAAAAACTAATTCAAGATATGTATCTCACAGCTTTCATTCATCTTATAAAAACCTTCATATACAAAAACATGTTGCAGCATCGGAGGGGAGGGATCTGCATAATTGGGTTCTGGTAGAAGTATGTCTCTTGGAAGGGAGTTCCATAATTGTGAGACCAGCACAATGAACATCGTAATACTCACTGATTTGTAATCCAGTGCACAGAGGATAAATTTAACAGAGATCTTAGCCATTCTTACAGTATAATCCTACACATGTCTGCTCAGAAGTATGTCCCGTTGAACATACTTGTTGAAAGGATTTCAGCCTTAAAAATGTTTACAAGATGGGAGTTTAGCTAAAGGTATGCAGGACCAGGGCCATTTAGACCTTTGTAGATGGTCCTCAGAAGCTAGTTCAGTGATTGAAAGTACTGGTCTTACACGATCTGTCCAACCTACCAGTATCAGATGAGGAGCCACCACATTATTACTAACTACCAATACTAATACCAATACTAGGAGTATTATTGCTTGGTGTCTTGGTGGCTATACTATGGGATTCCACAGGACTCTATTTATTCCCTCAGGTTGTTTAACAGGTTGTTGCTTAGATGCACACTAACGTGTCATCAATACACAGAAGGTACCTAGCTCTATCTCTCTTTTTCATTAATTCCAGGTGGATGCTCTAATCAGTGCTTGGACACAAGACTGAACTGAATTAACTTTTTGAATGGTTCAGAGAAAGTGTTAATGAGCATTATAGAAATGTTGCAAATAAATTAATAAATACATGTGACAATCTCAGGGTTCTGAGTTCAAGACCCATTTTGGGCAAAAGATTCCTGCATTGCAGGGGGTTGGGCTAGATGACCCCCGTGGTCCCTCCCAACTCTACCATTTTACAATTTTATGATTCTGCGTCAGAGAAGTGACCCAGCCCATAGAGTATGTTCTACTTTGTTGGTTCTGTTAACAAATGGAGTTACATGGACAATAGAAAAAACCAAAACCAGTCTGTTTCTGTGAATTTGGCCTTACTGGTAGAGAAAGAACCTCATTTGTTCCATCACTTTAACTGTTCACTTTCTGAAATAATGTGTAAGATCCTTCTCAAATCTGGTGCCCTCCAGATCTTGCTGGACTCCAGCTCCCAACATTTCTGACCACTGATCATGCTGGCTGGGGATGATGGTGAGAAAGACTGGCAACATCTGAAGGGCAATGAGGCTGAGGGCAGGCTGATGCACAATAACTTGGCAGAACTCTTACTTTTAACCATTTTTCTAATTCTGGAAACAAGCTACAGAAGATCCTGACAACAGTGACCTACTTTAACAGCAATCAGTGGCACACACACAGTTGTTATGCACTGATGATAAGCTAAAAAGGTGCAGTCTTTTCCTTCCAATACTCAAGCACAACAACTAAGAGAGAAAATCATTAGTGCTATATGACTTCAGACTGCAAAAGGTTCTTTAATGCTGAATGAGTCTTGCTTCTACTGCTGCAAGTCGTGGCAGAAAATAGCTGGCATTACTGCTTGTCTTTCAAGCAGAGCATGCTTCTAAATACAAGATGAACCAAAAGATGTTTCTGGAGCCATAATATTCCTATGAGAAAGATGCTTTGTAGAACTCGCACAGTAAAAGAAGACTCAAGCAGCAATTCCTGGTTACTAAATTTCTCTCAGCAGGATGATGCAGACTTCTGTGTAGTGCAGCAGACCCAAATCTTTGCTTAGCCATCCAACCACAATACCTATGTTTACTGAGACCCATTGTTTGGAACACATATGACAGTTGCACATTTAAGATGTAACTTCCTTCCTAATGTTAATGGATTGGAGCTAGACTTCCCATGAGCAAAATTCCACCCAGAAGATTCTACTGCTGGAGATGTGTGTGTGGGGGGGGGGGGTTGCCAAGTCCTCCTCCCTGCATCCATGGAAAAAGCTGCTCTCTGGAACAGTGTGAGAGGCAGCACTGGGAGTTCAGTGGGACAAGGGAGCCAGCAGAAATCACATCTCTCTCCTCCAGTGGGGAGAATCTGCTAGATCTCATTCATTTGGGCGAGTGGAAGAAACCTTTTCTTTTGAAGACTGGCAAGTCTGAATCTAACCCAAGGTTTGTAGAATTTGAAATGTTCTGATACATCCTGATAAAACATTAACCATATCAGGCTGACTTGGTTATGGTAATGTTCTGTACCCAAGCCAACACTGAATTTATGGTAGTTCAAAATGGTAGCTGAATACCATCCATGGTTAATTTTAGACTTGAATTCCCTGTTTGTAGGCAGCCAAGAAAATTGCTCAAATCAGTGGGGTGGTGGTATGAATTGCAACACTTGTGGACTGCAATTTGTGTTTGTGTGTGTGTATTCTTAGCTACACTTAAATAAATGAAGCCTATTTCTGAGTCAACATGCTTCCATTGTCTTGATAGTATTTTCCAACTGTTGGGTGCAAGTATGTATAGAAGCACAACTGTTCTACACAATCATTAGCCTGAATTCATGTTAAAAATAATGATATGCCAGATGAAGAAATTGGGGGGGGGGGAGATTACTCAGCATAAATGCTTACAAGCAAGGGATGTGCTTTAGCAAAAGCTTTCATAAAATGTTTTGAAACTATTTTTATCCTCAATCTCATGAGTGAGCTTAATATCTCAGCCTAGGTGCATTGAATAATATCTGCTGGTAGTTCATTCACTTGACACACTTTTCAGACTAACTGTTTCACTTCTGCAGATCTCAGGACACTGCCTTGATCACAGTGAGGTTGGCCATGTGTGTCCTTCAAATATATTTTTTCAGAGCCACAGTTCAAAAGCAAAAGGAACAAAGAAACATCTTAAAGCAGTATTGGGAGAAAGGAATTACATTTATGTCCTTCTATCCCACAGCACATTCTGTCCAGTGCGTTATGGGTTATTGTTGTTTTTTAAATTCGTATTATTTTCAGGCCCCTGCAGTGGTGTCACAGATTTGAAAGGGTATCTCTGGAAAATGAAAGATAAGGGTGTTTGGTTTTTTTTTTCAGTGAAAGGGATGGTTTCAGTGACATGGGATTAGAAGTAAACTTTCTTTCTTCCCCTTCCTTCCAATCACCGAATAGATAACAAAACATTTATCAAGTATAACAGCAATAAACAGCTAATCTGTGTTTATGTATGTTATTTATGTTTCCCCAAGACTTTCCTTTTACTTGGTTATGTTGGTTCTGGCATTGTATAAACGGAATGAAAAATTGCCTAAAGCTGCTTCATTTATAACTCAGGGTGTAATCACTTTCGGTAAGTGGAATTGCTCGGAACGGAAGCACAGATGAAGGAACTGTAATAAAAACACAGTGCTTTATTGGGTATTCCATGATAAGGCCTTATAATTTTAGGATGAAAAGAACTAAGGTGAGAAATCAGAAGTAAAAGAAGCTAAACGTTTTTAGTAACTTAAATCCACGGTGCATAGATTTTTCTTTTTTCTTTTGCTAAGGTGCAGAAGTGAAGGTGGCCACGTAGACTTCCTATTATTATGTAGCAGTTTCTAGCCAACATGAAAACAAGCCCATACTGCTGAAATAATTAGTCCCTAGCTGGAGACAGATACAAGTTATCACTGGCAGTTAAGATTATTGCTGAAGAGGAGCAGCAGTAGTAGTAGTAGTAGTATCAAATGATGGGTGTACAGAAGGAGGAAGACTATCTGGAGTCAAATGAAAGAAGCAGATCTTCCCTGGGTGGGAAGGAAACACAGAGATGAAATGTGGAGAATAGAGAAACAACAGACTTTGCACTTTCTCCTCCTCTCCCTACAGAACCAGTTACTAGACAATGTAGACCCAAATTTAGAACTGGGCTGTTGCGATAGACTCAGATGCACAGGCACTATTTGGATGTGAAACTTTATAAAGGTTAATGGATGGAAAACTCAAGCAGGCACAGATCCAGAAAGTGATGCATTATCTCTCAGCTGAAGTGAGATATATTTTATTTATCCAGTTTCTGCCTTCGAAAATGTTAGCTTCCCTTTTAGAGACCAGCATTATGTTGACCGATGAAGATTGATAAGAATGCCCCTAAGTGCATGATCCAGGAATGACTCAGCTTGGCCTAGAGTCTACTGTACTTGCTTAGATATCTAATGCAGCTTGATATAATATAGTCTTGGCAACGTACTTTTGACTAAGCACATACACTCGAACAGGCCTTGGGGAATGTGCAAATCTATAGAGGATTTTGTACAAAACCTCCCTTCACCTCTGCAATCACCTATATGTACCACTCAGCAAATCAGCAGAGGAAAACTGAGCAACAGATAAATGGAGACTGAAGTAACACTGTCTTTCTGCTGCTCCTCAGCTGATCTGAAGGAGGGCATCCCATGTCAACAGTAGGTTGCATATGGCCTGTGGGCTCACCTCTAAATGAGTCAAGGGATCAAGGCAGTAGCAGCCAGTGTGGTAGACCACTATCTTGGAGCCACCCTCCCAACACCTCTATTGCCGCAGCTTATGTGTATGATGCTAGGTTAGGGCAGTGCTGGGGTGATGTTGGGACTGTGCTAACACATAGGTGGAAGTTCTGGATAAGTTCTGCTAGTGCATCCGAGCAGCCCAATCTCGATAGCCTGTGCTGATGCATTCAGATCTAGGAAACTTGAGCAACACTGATGACGGGAGGCTAGATGACTTTGTGGTGGGGCAGCACCACACTAGCTGCAGAGAATGTGATACTGGCTGGAGAATGCACAAAATGCATTTGAGATATGTACATTTCCCAAAACCTCCTGGAGAGTACTCAGTGGGCCAGAGATTCAGCTAAGTTGTTGCACTAGTAGAAGCCAGTGCAACAAGTTCCACTAGCACAATAACCCTTCCCCACCCCACTGTGCCCTCCTCAAATCTCATTGGGATGGTCAAGAGAACCCACAGAACAGCAAATGGGGGAGGAGAGGGAAGACCATCCTGCCAGTGCAAGTAGACTCATTGCACTACATTGAATTTCACTCAATATGCCTAGAAAAGCCAATGGTAACCCTAAACAATGCAAATAACTCAGTTATACCAGTTACATCACAGTAGGTCTTTCACCATTTCCTCTTAGGCTGCCAACCCTAAATTCTATGCAAGACCAGGCCTGGAGGAAGTAAAAAGAGATTTACAGCAACGCTGTTCAGATTATCATGCTTCGATAAATTCAAGATTTAAATTGTTATAAAGCAAGCTGTTTACTCTGTTGTTGTAACTATGTATTCAAACCCCATAATAATTATAGCAATGTGGCACAGGCCACATACAAAATACTACCCCCTCTCCCCCCTTTTTGAGTTGATAAAATATGATACCGTGTTTCTCCAAAAATAAGACACCGTCTTATATTTATTTTACTTAAGAAAATAAGCCTATGGCTTATTTTCGGGGGTGTCTTATTTTTTTATTAAGTACCGTATAGTTCTGGGCACCTGCCCCCTCCTGCTGTGGCCGGCGTTGCTGCTGCTTGGTCCAGCTGTCTCGGGGCACATGGCCCTGCTTGGCGCCGACCCGGCAGGCCACCTCCTCTTCCTGCTGGCTCCCGGAGGCTCGGGGCGGTGGGCGCCGACCTGGCAAGCCTCCTCTTCCTGCTGCGGCTTGGCGCCTGGAACTGGCTGTTGCTGCTGCTGCTGAAGTACTGACAAAGTGCCCAGCAGCGCCGCACGGAGCACCCCGAGCCGCGGCAGGAGGAAGAGGGAGGAGGCGGCTTGCCGGGTCAGTGCCCAGCAGCGCCGCACGGAGCGCCCCGAGTCGCAGCAGCAAGAGGAGGAGGCTTGCCAGGTCGGCTTTCAGCAGCGCTGCGCTGAGCACCCCGGGCCTCCGGAAGCCAACAGGAGGAGGAGGAGGCTCTTGCTGGGTCCCGCTGGCTCGTGGTTCCAGGCGGCGCGCGCTCCGGCTCTTGCTGGGTTGCTGGGCGTTTTGACGGGGCTGCACCAGCAGCAACATCCGGGTCTGGGTGCCAACCCAACAGGCCTCTTCCTCTTCTTTGGCGCCCTCTAGAACTGCGCACAGCACTACGGCTTATTTTTGGGGTATGTCTTATATTTTGTGAATGCTTGAAAATCCTGCCATGGCTTATTTTATAGGCACGTCTTATTTTGTGAGAAACAGGGTATATCCTCAGGAATATCATATCCCCCAAGAACTCCCACCCCCTATTTTGTTATGGTTTTCTCAGGGTAAACTTACCTTCCTCAAAAAACTTTAAGGAAAGTTTTGTATATTATTCTAAGAATAGTCCCTCAGAAAGTGGCCTTGGGCAGTATTGTCTCTTGGAGAGCGTGATGTCTTTTGTCTTTGACACCCAACATTATTATTTATTTATTATTTTTACCTACAAAAATATTTGCCTGCGGACAATTACATGCATGCACCTGTGTCCTTCGCTGAGAACAGTCTCCTTTGTGGGTCCATATGAGTTCTGCATCCCCCATTCTAATCTGTCTTCTTTGAGCAAGACATTTGCTAGCACTGCGGTCACTGTAATCATGACAGACCACTGCAATGGCAACATGTGCACAGAGGTGCCTTTTCAATGTCCTCAATCTCTGGCAAGCCCCAAAATAAAATCATCCTACACGTCAGGTTTTAAATTACCATTTTCTGCTATCAAATTTAACAGATCTCATATAGTAGCAGCAAATGTGCCATTTCATGTTTTGTGGAAACAAGATTATCAGCAAGGTTGAATGGTTTGACTCTTGGATACACTAAAAGATTAAATTGCAAAAGGCAACCTATTGTAAGCACATTAATTTTGGATATACTCGAGCTCTCATAACATCACTATAGGTTCTTATTATCGACAATGGCTAAATAGTGGCTCCTTTTTTAAGCAAAGGAATCTTCATCTTTGGGTGGATACATAGGGTTCTGTGTATATATTTTAGAAGTTGCATAGATACTTTATTTTCTGTTTCTGTTAAGTATCTAACAATCAATAAATACAACTGCCACTACTTCCACCACCACCACCACCACCACCACTACTACTTCTACTACTGCATTAGCCTTTGGGTCCAGACCCAAAGAAGATGGAAGCACACTTATTTGTGTAGGTGGTATAACAACGTTGCTTCTCTGTCTCCCCTGATATGACAGTGAAAAGGAGGCCTGGAAAGAAGGAAGGAACCTATGGACTATCTGTTGCAGTAAGGCGACTTTTGGTAATGGGAGAAGAAGAAACAATGGCTGCTCTGTCTGAAACAATTGGCTCATTGCAAGTATTCAAAACCAGAAAAACACCCACAACCCAGTTTCAACTATACTCTGCCATACAAGGAGTACTTTGCCTCTTGATAGCAAAAACATCTTCTGGCTCTCTGGAGCTGTGGTTTGAGGAAAGAAATCTATGAGCTTGCCATTGTGCATGGAGCAGCAACCGGAATAATTTGATCTAGGCTAAAACCACACATTACTGCTCCACTGATTCCCCCACTTCCCCAAGGATGCAGATACTTAGGACTGCAGGCATACTTCACTTTATTGCACTTTACAGATATAGCTCCTTACGAGGATGCAGCTGTACCTGCAAGCAGCCCAGCTGCTTCTAGGGGAAGGAAGCCCCACTGCTCCTCTTCTGGCCTTGGAAGTGTATTTCCCTATAGGTGTTCAGCCTTAGATATTGTGAACTGAGTCTAATTTTTCCTCTGTATTTCCAATTTATTTTGGCCACATTCTATTATTGATCATACTTCACAGCAATCAGCTATTGGCTAAGATAAAAAAAAATCATTAATATGCTGTTTATGTTCTTTTTGAGGTCATTAACAGAGATATTAAATAACTTCCTGTCTTGGCAATCATCTCTGAGCCATCCCTTTCAATGCCTCCTCTCAACCTTGTATGTTGTTTATTATTTCTGTAGAGTCTTTTAATCTCATTTTTCCATGAGCACGATCACAAATAATGCCAATTATAATATGCAATTGAAGATATGAAAGGACAGTGAACCAATTGCTGCATAGAAACCCCAAATATATTATGTATGCATTATTCCACACATCCATTAATTTTGCAGTTGCATTCAAAAAGTAATCAAAACTGCACGATGAGGTTTTTTTTTTTAATAAAAAAAATAAACCCTGTTGCCTACAATTATGTGAACCTTGAGGTAGGAAATTTATGCCTGCAATCCTATTCAGCTCCTTGTGAGTAAACACTATCCATGCCACCTAGTGCTGGAGGAGAATTTTGTTTGGTCCACAGTTATTAAGAGAGTTGACCCAGTTCACACCCTCTGAACTAATACAGTTTGGAACAATTATCAGATTTCACACTTCTGTGAATTTTGTGACACAGTTCTTGGCTGAAAAAAGAACCAAAATGCATATAAAAACAACATTTTAGGATAAAATACATTTAGAGATGCATACATTTAGACGACACACATATTGAAATACAACCTTGTTATGGATTTTTTTTTTAATTATAAGATTCAGGCAGAATTGGGACCACACAGACTTAAAAGGAGCACATGTGAAGTTGACATGGACTAGAAACTGACTGATTTGCTCATATACTAATCCTATTCCATATATATAGGATGCATGTTGGCTGAAAATGTAATTTTTCAAATGTAAGATCTTGTGGCTTTAAAAAAAAATACAACATTCTGATTTTCTTCAATGAACCAAGTCTTTTCAAAACCAATTAGCAGTGGCTATAGCCAAGTAAATATGCTAGAACCTAGAAAATATTTCATCCAGACATAATCAGGTACATCTGTATTACATGCACTTTAACTGGCTGAAAATATGTTTTACAGACCTTTCTCTTTTTCAGCTGCAGTAGTGCTATGAATCTGACCCTTAAGGCTTGCCAGCAAAGTATTTTGAGCACTGGTATCCAAATTTAATTTGAACACGTTTGTAAAATGAGGTCAGCATCTCAGCTACAAAGAGCAATTATTTATTTCTTCTTCCTCTGCTATTTAATGGAGCAGCTTTCTTCCCAATATCGTTTTCTCTCTCTTGAATCGGTTTAAAAGTCACATTTGATTAAAAATTGTGTTTTTGGAAGAAGGCATCTAAAATAATTCCATCCTCTAAATTTTGATATTACCTGTAACTGCTAAGTTTCTAAAGCAATTAGCACATAATACACCAACATTCCCATGATATATATATGTATATCCATTTATCATGTATTTATGTATGCATATGTGTATGGGGTGTTAGGGGAGCATTAGTACCTCTTGTGGGGACATGTCATGCTCTTGTGGGGTAGTTTGTCCACCTTTGGTCCCCACCTTGCACTCAGCTCTCACCTGTGGCTCCTAGAAGATGTCAGCATGTGACAGCAAATACAAGCTGGGAATGGCTTTGACTGGCCGACTAAACCAGGTGAAGGTAGCTGATGGGTCTCAAACCCTTGGTGAGTTATGGACTTTCCCTGCATGTGAAAACAGTCTCCAGTGGATTGGTCTCCAGACAAGACCAACAGTGGGCTCAATAAGGCAGTTTCTGCACCAGTTGTAGAGGGAAGTGAGGGTCGGATGGGGCCTGTCAACATGGGAAGGTAGCCCACATAGAAGGAGGAAAACTCTGATCCTAAACCTTCACTGCTTTGCAGGATATCCTTGGGAGAAGAAAAGGCTAAGGAGTAAACCTGAGACAAATCTGGAGTGAAGTCCCTAAGATGGTTGCATGGCGCCTTGAACGCCTCCTTCCAGCAACTCCTGCAGCCAAGCTGGTGCAAAATGTACTATTCTGCTTTCTTTCAAACTGCATCTGTGAGGCCAAGAGGGAGGCAGCCCAGGACCTCCATACACACTGCCCAGGCTTGCACACATTGGAAAGTCACATTGGTGCTGCTAACACAGCAGTTTGACTTCACCCCTGAGAGATACTACTCCATTGTCTCTCAAACATGACTGACCAGCGTACCCCTAAACATTTTGTGAATCTAAGTTTGGCCTCACTGAGGCGCAGTATTTCAATATGAGTAGGGAAATGAGAATATGCATTGGCAAAATTGATGTGGCCTGATCTTCTGAGCTGCTGCCCTGAGGAAGTAGGAGGCATGCACTTCTGCAACATCCTTCATTTCAAGGATGTGGCTTGCATGGCAGAGGTTCTTCAAGAAATGTGCCACCCTAGTTTAAGAACACAAGAAGAGCCCTTTTGAATCAGACTAAAGGCTGATTCAACCGGATAATAATAATAATAATAATAATAATAATAATTTATTATTTGTACCCCACCCATCTGGCTGAGTTTCCCCAGCCACTCTGGGTGGCTCCCAATCGAATGTTAAAAACAATACAGCATTAAATATTTAAAACTTCCATAAACAGAGCTGCCTTCAGATGTCTTTTAAAAACAGGATAGCTGCTTATTTCCTTGACCTCTGATGGAAGGGCGTTCCACAGGGCAGGCGCCACTACCGAGAAGGCCCTCTGTCTGGTTCCCTGTAACCTCACTTCTCGCAATGAGGGAACCTCCAGAAGGCCCTCGGCGCTGGATCTCAGTGTCTATGGGAAGCCTATGAGTAAAACATGAGGAAAATGCCCCCCCCCAGTTATTTCACATACAAACTGAAGTTTGTATGTAGCCAACTTAATACTAGTCACTGAATTTTGTCTCAGAGTATAATGCATGCCTTACGTGGATACTTTGATACAATCTTTCTTTCCAGATCAATTCCCTCTTGTTCTTGGGTGCTGTTTGTGGGCTCCCCACAAGCATCTGGTTGGCCACTGTCAGTACAGGATGCTGGACTAGATAAGTCATTGGCCTGGTCCAGCAGCCTCTTATTATATTCTTATAAGCTAAACAAGTTCAACCTTTCCCCACCTGCTGAAAAGGGAACTTTATTTGTCCAGTTCATACTTTTCTCGAAGTAAAACATTAATCCTAATCCCATTTTCCTAGGTATAAACCCCACTGATTTCAACAGGAGTTACTTTTGAGTAAGCGTGGTTAGGATTGACTATAAATCGGTGGAATTTACTTTTGAGTAGATATTGGATTATGTTGTTAATCTCCCTCCCTGCAATCCTATTTTCAAAGAAATTACTGGTAGGCAGGGATTACTCACTGCTGTTTTTTTGGCAGGAAAGTAATATTGATTTTTAAAAAAATTGCTCTGCAATGACCAACTGGTTTTGACAATAAGCTATTATATGCGGTGTATCTATTTTTACATCCCTAGCTGTGGCAAACATTTTTGTTTTGTTTTGATATTTTGCTACCGATGAGATTTTGCTTCTGATGAGAGAGGCTGAAATATGTCTAAAGCAGAACCGCTCCCAATCCATAGATACAGAAGTCACCCATACTGAGAAGCATTGATTATTTATTTCCCTTACAAAAGTTCACTAGCTGCGTTGTGATTTTCTGTAGCTATGTTTATGCTTGTCGTTTGAGAAACAGTATAGCATTGCTTCTAGAGTTTCGCTTTTATAGCATGGGTGCCTTAAAACATGTTAGGAAGGTAGAAATGCTGCCTTAAAGTCAGGGACTGGGATTCCTGAATTCCCCTCCTCCTTCCCATGCACACCCTCCTTCTTCACTGCCAACTAAAACAGGGACTTTGGAAGCAATTCTTTTAGTGCAGTTACTGTATATTAATGCCATTCCTAAGACTGCAATACATTATCAGCATGCCTCTTGCATAATACATTTTCCCCTCACTTAAAAATGACAGGCCTTCATGAAAGACCATTTTATTTAAATGCAAGTCATTACATTTAAACAAATGTCGCCTAGAAGTAAAACGTCTGTGTGTTCTGGTGTGATGCGCACCATTTTATAATAAAAATGAACATGTGGAAACCCAAGTGAATTCACAGGGTTTACGCGTCTTTATTTGAAAAATACTGCTTCGGTTCCCACTGTTTTTCACTCCCTCAATGCTGCTTCAGTCACAAAGAGACGTCAGCCCTACATAGGCATTATCCACTGGGGTTAAACAACTTGTGTATGGCGCACGCTGCCCCTGCCGCCCCACATCTGCATCCCAGCCACCTCCACTTTTGACCTTTGGACTTTTATCACAAAGGTCTGAAGGGTACACCTAACCACATTCTGCTAGACATGCTTAGAAGCATCCCCATGACCAAGAACCTTGATTGCAAAGGGTCCCTGGTCACAGGGAGACTTCTAACGTAGCCAAATGCAACTGAAAGCCCCCTGCAGGCTTTGGGAGAAATGTGAAAAGGTCCGAAGAGGAGCCAGTGTTAGGGGGTTGCAGCCAGTGTGCAGAATCCCACAGCCCCTGTGCAAGTTAATTCACTCTCGTTCTATGCCTGAGCACAGGCAATGTATACACACAAAGGTGCACTCTATTTACACACAATACTCATGTACTCACACTATTTACATACATACCTTTCTGTATTAGATGGTCTGGTGTTAACTGTGCCTTTGATAATGCTGCTTAGCCCCATCTTGGCTGAAACTTTTCCCAACCAAAAGCCCACAGCCACTTCTGTCCCTAAGCCTGTGTCATGACTAAGGCTGGACTGGTTTTACCTTGTTTTGGGGTTTGCTCTATCATCTATCTATCAGTCAAAAAACCCCAATGCAAGCTGCAATCACCAGGTGGAGAGGCAAGGCACTATAAGGGCATGTGTAAGTTTGTTTACATCAGGGATGCACCAAGCTTTTAATAGTTGTTTTGATATGCTTAATAAGGATGGATACATCATACTGAATCTATTGTTTCTTTTTTGATATTGTACTCCCCTTACTCCATGCAACTTAAGTTGTTGTTCCACTGCAAATTCCACTGCCAGCAACTCTACTCCAATAAGGGAATTTATTGCTGCCTCTGGGTCTATAATGTATTTGGTTTCCAGATGGGATATTTGGGCTGGCTGACATTGCTGTCTGTGACATTAGCTGCAAGGACGATGTTGATTGTTTTGACTGTATAATAATGATCAATGCTCCATTTGCACTAAATCTTTAAATAGCAAAAATCCACTGGCCTGGTTTGCCACTGTAAATAGAGAATGGTACGCAATCTGTATTTCAGAAGTTCCTGTGCCCAGGCTAGGGTGATGGTTAGAGTGATGGATTTAACTATGGGCAATCCAAATACAAATCTGGCTTTCATTAAGTTATTGTGCTTCAGCCTAACCTACCTCCTAAAGTTTTGTGAAGCTAAAATGGTGTCTTGATTTCTGTGGAGGAAGGGTGAGATCACAACCTATGATAAACAAACAAATGTGTCTGCACACTGATGCTTTACAGCAACCATTGCCAACTTGGTGCCATCCAGATCTTTTGAACTATAGCTCCTATCAGCCATGCTGGCTGCGGTGATGGGAACTGCAGTCCAAAACATCTGAGAGGCAACAGGTTGTTGAAGGCTGCTTTAGGCAGTGCTATTCTTCTAGAGAAAGAAATGCCAGAACTCACCACAAACACCTCCCTCGTTCTCTTAGAATGGCAATGGCGTCCACCTGACGAGGTGCGGAAAATGAGTTCTGGCTGAAAAAAATGCCCTGATTGTAGGTCTACAAAACCCAGATGTCTTGTATCAGCTCTAAACATACCTTCTCAGAATAGGGCCACTGAGTTAATTGGGATTTAGGTATGTATAGGTTAAAGGAACCCTGACCGTTAGGTCCAGTCGCGGACGACTCTGGGGTTGTGGCGCTCATCTTGCTCTATAGGCTGAGGGAGCCGGTGTACAGCTTCCGGGTCATGTGGCCAGCATGACTAAGCCGCTTCTGGTGAACTAGAGCAGTGCACGGAAACGCCATTTACCTTCCTGCTGGAACGGTACCTATTTATCTACTTGTACTTTGACGTGCTTTCGAAGTGCTCGGTTGGCAGGAGCAGGAACCAAGCAACAGGAGCTCACCCCGTTGTGGGGATTCAAACCGCCAACCTTCTGATCAGCAAGCCCTAGGCTCTGTGGTTTAACGCACAGCGCCACCCGCGTCCCGTGTATAGGTTAGTGTGTTTAAATTTGTAGCTGGGCAGAGTGATCCAAACAGCAAGGGGAGGAGGCGTCAAAGATGGATGATCTGCTTTCTTCCAGTGGCTCGGGCTTTTGTGGGTGTGTGTGGAAAGAATGGGGAACCAGCTCCAGTTTCAGGGCTTGTGTATGCTTTCTCCTGTTTCAGGGGTGTGTTGGGGGAATGGGAAAGCTATGGATACTTTGATCCAAGCCTTCCCCTAGCATGCCCACCATTTACCTCTACTGAAGTCAAGAGTTCCAAGGTCGGTAAGGCAAGGTCTGCGGACATTTCTGCAGTGGTGAACAAAGACCTTCAGGATCACATCTCTATGCTTGTCCACCCTTCACTTATCCCATGCCTAGAAAGCATGGGTCAGATCAGTTTCCCACTTATTCCGTGCTTTCTAAGGCAGGGGTCCTACTGGTTTTCCATTTGCCCTGCCATTTTCCCCGGGAAAACCCATCTCTTTATCACTGAATCAGAGCAAATGTCATTCCACGGAAAACCTGATTGACATCTGCTCTGATTCAAAGGTAAAGAATGGGTTTTCCCAGGGGAAAGCAGCAGTGGCAGTGGGGACAAGTTCTCTGAGGGGTTCTCTTTCATTCTCTGTAGTGGCTTCTTGAATGGAATACCTTCCCCTCTTAAGTCTGTCTAGTGCCAGCTTCAGCTCAGTTTCAGCGTTAGGTTAAGACTTAGCTATTTTCTCTGGCGCTTATGAAACTGTTCACTGTGGAAAAAATGGGGGTATCAGCCACTCTGCATTGTTGTTGTCTTCCATTTTTGTTTTATTTATGTAATGGTTTTGGGTTGGGATTTTTTAAATGCATTCTTGCATCCTATCCTGAGATCAATTTGATAGATGGAATGTCATATATATATATATATATATATATATATATATATATATATCCCTTACCCACAAAAGCAGTAAGAATCTATCTACACTAAACTGTCCCCTTGAATTATCAACCTGAAGGCAAGAAGAACATTTCTTCCCCCAACCACAAAAACAGGAAAATTCAATTCCCAGCTTAGTGGAGCACAATCAATATAAAGTTAATATAAACTTTTACTAACTGGTGGTTATATCATATCTGTTTGAAGTATATTCAATAGAATACCCAGATCCTCCAAAGACACTCCATTAGAAGCACTATGTATGCATCTAAAATATTTCTAGACAACCCTCAATCTGCACTGATTCTCGGAGAGTGTGCAATAAGTATAAATAAAAATTAGTCATACCAAGTGCAATACAATGAAAGCAACAACCTTCATGCAAATAAAAGAACAAAATTGTAAACCTGGAAGGCCGATTGCTGCTGATATAACAATTCCAAAAGCCTGGGCGAATTAAAATGGCTAAATCTAGGGATAAGCAGAAGGTAGATTGGGGTGTACTGCTAGATGTTTGGGTGATATGAAATAGATCAGCAAGGATATTTGGCTCCAAATTATTTAACAATGGCAACAACAAAATGAATCCCCTCCAACTTAAACTATACTGCTGAAATGAAGCAAGTGTGGGGTGGACATAAAGAATAGATTTTTATGTGGAAAGATTGTGAGTTTGGTTCAATTTTTGGTACTCAAAACAAATTTCTGGGCTAATCATTTATTTGGGACCTGGCTCCATTTGATGGGTGTTGGTATTCTAGTAAAAAAAAAAAAAAAAGTAGATCCTGCAAGCCTTTGGCTTTAAAAGCAAACATTGTTCATTTGATTGGTTCTGAAAGATAGAAGTGACATTTAAATATACCTGAGAAAGGCACATGCTCCTTAGACTTCTTGTATGGGTAGGCAAAGGATGGACACAGCCAGGCATCTTCATTTGGCACCATCCTTGCTTTCGCTTGTGTTACAGGTGAAGTCTGCCCTATTTTTTTTCTTGCTTTCAGTGGGATTTAAGATCCCTTTTATTTGCCATTAGGAGCTTTTGCTGTGCTTATTGTTTCATTGTTTTGTTGCACTGTTTTCTGCTATTTTATTAAGGTTTTTATTGATTTTTTACTTTGTTGACTGTTTTAAAATGTTAATTGTTGGTAAGTTGCGGTGAGGATTTTATTTTAAAGTCAAGGGGTGGGATACAAATCTATTTTCACTGCAAGCTAGGCACACATACACAGAGGTAAACACTCATCGAGTTCAACCACTCCCAGTAAAATGTGTAAAAGCCTGCAACCTTAATGAAAAAAGTGTAACAATTTTTTAAAAGCATTCTCACCATGTAGGCAGATGCCTCAAAGAAATGACTTCTGTGCTATCGTTAGCACTTGGTTAGGGGTAAATTCTATCCAGCCACCATAAGACAATCTGGCCATTTCATTCTTCCCTCAAAAATAAAAAATAAATAAAAAATTATGTGAGTTGTCACCTAGCAGTTGTGTGGGGAATACAGCCCATGAGCTTTTTGTTGCTTACTCCTGTCATATTAAACTAAGCATTTAAATAATAATGTTTTCTAGATTGTGCCCAGTGGACTATTGCTTGTGTTTTACTATCTTATTATATGTCAATCTGAAAGGCATTATAAAAGCTCCCAATTATAATAACATTACGGATCACAGAATGAGATCCTAGAAGACCTCAGACATCATTGCAACCCCTGAACTACCCAGGAATATTGAGGCAATCTGCAATGTCAGAACAGATATGAGCTAATGTACTGAAAATGAACAGTGAAAAAGATATCCTTGCTTCACATGAAGATTGATGAAATGAGAAGATCTGTGCACATCCTCTTTGCATGACAAAGTTTACAATTCTAATGTTCAAGGGTAAGTAAACAAGGACAATACATCCTGGGCAGTCCTGCAGCAGACTTGACCCTGAAACTCTCCCACAGGCCACATCGCAATTACCAGCATATCTCTTAGTGGATCCAGCCTCATAGCCAGATGCTTTTGTGGCTGCTAGACTGAAGCCTTCCTTGCCTTTGGGTTCTGAAATGCCAATCAAGACTTACAATATGACCTTGTGTGCTAACTCTTCCCTTAAGGAGGTCATAAAGGAAGCCGCATCAGAGGTTTCATCATCAAGCAAAACTGCGACTGCCTTTGTTTACCTTACAACTGCAATTTTAGAAAGCCACAGTAAGCTGGCAAGCTCAACAAGGTAAACACAAGGTGGTTGTTTTTTTTGTTTTTTTAAGGTGAAGAAAAATTCCACAGAAATACCAACTCTTGTTCCGAGGTACCTTATTTTGAGCTTTCTTTTGTAATCAACCCAAGGATGAAAAATTAAATACTACACTTCGTTTCCTGGACTTCCGGCAATGCATTGTAGACTCAATAATGCATTGAGACAGGCAGTAAAACATCATAGCCGAAACAACCAGAGTAATTATTTTGCATGCCTTGAATCTGAAATGGGAACCCGTTTCACTAGATTTAATTACAGTAGGTGGTATCAGTGAAATCTCTGCCAGTGTTAAGTAAGCATCCCTCTCTTATTTCCAAGTTGAGCCACGTTTCTTTGTAGGGATTCAGTTTAAACCACTAACTTAGGAAGAGATCTACTGATTCCATCCATTGGTTAAATCCACAATGCATCATCTGCAGCTGTGAAAACAGTGAGTTCTAGTGAATACCAGTAAAGGTCTCACTAAAAACCAAGAGGTTGGAAGGATTTCAAAAGGCAGGGTGTTGTGCATCCACCTTCAAGAGCCTGTTCCTATTTCGAATGTGGCTTGGTCATCTGAATGTACCATGAATCTGCTGCCACCAATGTCCATTTCTTCAGATCCAGTAGTTCTGAGATGGATGTGGCGTGGGGAGGAAATCAGATCATTTGCTACTGTAATCATTATAGAGACAGATTCACACAGGTTACTAGTCCTGCACGTACACAGACATGGAGAGTATGGTCAGTCTGGCCCAGTGCACACTGACTGAGTAGACAATACCAAATTAGATGGATTAGCAGCCTGACCATAGGAAGCTACCTATGGTTAGACTGTTGAACCATCTAATTTGCTATTGTCTGCTCTGACTCACTAGCAGAGGCTCTCCAAAATCTCAGGCAGCAATCTTTTTCACCATCCCCCACACAATCCCTTTGAAGGGAAATGCCAGATAATCAGCCGGGGAACCTTGTGCAGGCAAAGTATATTCTGTACCACTGAGCTAGGACCTGTTCCCTAGTACTTCAGTTCTCTTTTGATTTCACTGTGTGCACATCCAAGTCATCATGGAACTTAGGACTGGACTAGAAAATAAAGTCATCAGAAAAATCAACATAACTGTAAAAGAAAACTGCTTATCTCAGCTTTTGCTGATAAGGGGGAAAATGTTTTGTACTTTCATCTGTCTGAAACAGATAAATTTTTTAAAAAAAGGATGATGCAAAATGTTTTCCATTTCTGCAGATCTTTGAATCTGCTATGTGTAAGTCTTAATATTTTGTAGAAGGCCTACATTAAAATAAAAAATAAAAAAAAGAAGCTGGTGAGCTAAATACCATACAACAGAATTACAGGTCAGTTCACCTGCAGTTCAGCATGGTTATAAAATATCCATGCATATGCATAAAGGCAATGACCATTTTAGGTGTGTCCAAATGACTGTTGTGTGGGTCCTTTGGGACCCAGAAGAAGGCAGAACGGCGACAGGGCAGAATCTGAGTGCTTTGACAGGGCTGGAACGTGTTCCTGAGCTGTGATAATGCCTCTTGCTTGCCTGAATGAAAGACAAGAGAGATGTGGTAGGTTGGCTGCAGAAACCTCTTGACGTTTGCATAGTTGGATGTACCCATCCTATATTGTAGAAAGGTACGAGTCACATTCATTGCTCTACCCACTTTGCCTCTGTTCCTGTCCACCACTGGCAAGCATTCACTGGAAAGCAGCCCAAGCCAAAATATGGTCCTCTGGGTGAAAAATGGTTCCCAACTCCTGCCCTAGGTGTCCTGTGTGAAACCTCCCAAACTGCTAAATTATGTTTCGTGGATGCTGTAAAAGTAAAATATTTATCTCAAGATAAATAGTAACTCATTACAGTGGCTGTATTCAGACATCACATTTGCTAATCCCCCAAACAATGGGTTGGAGGTTTGGGAATGAGGCATGTGTACACACACTCCATCACCCCTTGTGCTCTTAGTTTAATCTAACATTTCCTGGTTTGCCAAAGTACAGTTTGCCATGAAACTGGTTTTTAGTGATACCTCTAAACCAGGAAGGGAGATCTGAATAATATCTGAATGCCAGATGGCATCTGTGGTATCTGAATGCAGCCATTGTAAGTGAGTCAAGATACATGGTACACCAAGGGCAATTTAACCACCCATTTCTGGGTTTTTGAGAAAGTACCCCTCCCCTCTACTAGATATGACTACACCAATGTGAAATAGCAGTTGGAGAGATACAATAAAAAATATCAAACCTCATGGTAGTACTTCAACATAGCCACCTCTCAGAGTAGAACTGCACTCTTAAGTTTTACTAGATTAGCACGGGTAATTCTTTTGTTCAATTCTCCACAATATTTTTGTTTTAAGGTACCCTGATGCCAATTTTGTAGTTGTGCAGTTTTGCCTCATGAAACAGAAAATGAGGGTTGTGATGGACATTTAAGCTGCCTACCTAGAATTGAATTGCATAATTTCCTAGAAAAATAAAAATAACTGAAGAAAAATTGTAAACCAATATACTAAGAACGAGGTGGAGGGGGGACCACTTTAATGTATTATAAACTTTTAATGCTTGCACGTGTCTCACCCATTACCTTGCTTGGTTAAAGGCAAGCAATCTGTCATGAGACATGCTGACTGATTCATCAGGACTATGCTCATAGGGGGTTCTCAAAGTGGCAGCAGAAATCCCACATCTGCTGAAAAAAACTATGTCTATCCAACATAGGTATAATACTCTGGCCCCTCCCCCCCAAAACAATAGCCTCTATTACAGGGTTAAAGAACTTGCAGCTCCCCAAATGTCACTTAACTCCAACTCCAATCAACCCTGACCATTGGCTATGGTGGCTGGGAAGGAAGGGAATTGTAGTCCAGCAAAATCGGGAGAGCAACAGGTTCCCCCACCCTGCTCTATTAGCTTGGTGTTGTGCAAGAGAGATCTGGGCCTGTTTGGTCATAATGGATCCCACCCATTGCTTGTGTCATACATTTCCTCTGGTTCCTTGAATCTATGTAATCTGATGCCTCAGATGAATACTTTCACAGTAGGGGAAAAGTGAAATAAAGGTTATTTTACACATGCTCTACAGGCTTGGTATGTATGCTGAGGTTCAAACAAACAAATACAAAAATAATTTAATTAATTAATTAATTGATTTATATCCCACCCTTCCTCCCAAAGGGTAACCTACTGCTCACTAATGTTAGTAAGCATGTAGATAACTAGGGTTGCCGTCACCACCCAAGCAATGTGTAATGTAATTAGATTTTGCAGTTTCCTGGCAAAGAAAAATACCTGTACATAGAAAAATGATTGATTAATCATTCCCCTTATCCTGAGATTAAAAGGATAAGGGGGAAAAGAACACCTATCATTTTAAACCAAAGGAAACAAAGAGGAAGATATTATGCTTTCCTCAAACTTTTATTCCAAAAGGATATAAAAACCTCCCACTGCTCCACAAACTTATTCTTACGTATTATACTTTCTCTTGTGTGGGTGTAATACCTTAGTTTATACATAACAACCATGTCCTAAATTTAAAAAAAGGAAAGGAAAGGAAAGGAAAGGAAAAGAAAGGAAAGGAAAAGAAAGGAAAAGAAAAAGAAAAGAAAAGAAAAGAAAAGAAAAGAAAAGAAAAGAAAAGAAAAGAAAAGAAGAAACCCCAAACATTCAGGCGGAGATGGTGGAATTATTAACCCCCCAAATATTGACAAATTTGCAGAAGGGAGAAAAGGAACTATTTCGATATGCACATCTTCAGAGCATCATTCCAAATAGTTTAAGAGTGTATTGATAGGTTCCACTGGTAATTTATAACCTGTTATTCTTTGAGGTCTCTCCGCACTAAACACTCAAATGTTTATGGCATTTCCAGAAAATATGAAGGTAATCTGCATGCGGTTCCCCCCATCTCCAAAATTTATCATGGGGGAACTTATGCATGTGCTTCAATTTACAGAAGAGTTTGGATTTGATATCCCGCTTTATAACTACACGAAGGAGTCTCAAAGCGGCTAACATTCTCCTTTCCCTTCCTTCCCCACAACAAACACTCTGTGAGGTGAGTGGAGCTGAGAGACTTCAGAGAAGTATGACTAGCCTAAGGTCACCCAGCAGCTGCATGTGGAGGAGCGGGGATGGTTACGAGTCTACCGCTCTTAACCACTACACCACACTGGCTCACATTGGTGTAAGGTTTTATAATAGTTCTCTTTCAAATTCATGGATATCAGTATACATATTTTACTTCCTATCTATTTCCCACACCCTTTCAGGTAGATTGATATCCAAGTATTTCTCCCAGGATTTCTCTTTTCCTCCTTTAACTCATGAAGTAATTTATAAATTCTACTCTTCCCTCTCAGTTATATAATATTACTTTGGATTTTGCTAGATTTTTAAAAAAATACTTTCAGATATTCTTATTAAACTCTTTACGTATTTGAAAATATTTAAATCTGAGGAGTAACTGGGAACATATTATTAGTAACTTTACAAATTAAGACCCTCTGAATACAGCGAGTTTTCTTCTGTCAGAGAAAAGCTGTGAATTCTCATCATTAGACCTCCCCTACAAGGTTTATTTTTGAACACAAACGAATTCCTGGCTTCCTGCTGAGGCCATGTTAAACTAAACAAAACCTCTCGTTCACATCTTAATCTATCCTCCTGCAATCTCTTCAGTCACAGGCTAGGATCCTCTTAACCTTCCTCTGGATCTGAAGCTTTTAGTTGAGTCCTCAACCTCCCAAATCCCTCACTTCTTTCGGCATTATCTCCACATGCTCTTTTCTTAATGCTCCTGCCTTTCCCTCACACCCACAGTGGCTGCTCACACTTATCCATAGGCCCTTGCGCTCCGAGTTCTAACCCACATGTTATGCTGCTTCCTTTCAGAACACCCAGTTCGGCAGCTATTCCAGCTTCCCTGCCCTTATCATCGATCAGTTATTTGAATATAATAACCTCTGTGTTATTAGACTTCCAGAGTCTTGCAGAGTGCACAAAGTCTTGCGGAGTGCACAAAGTTCGTTATTTCCCCAATTCTGCAGTATTTCTCTTTGTTTTATTTGTTAGTTATATGTGCAAGAGGAGTGTCCAGGAGAAAGATTTTGTTTATAGTTTAACCAGACTTCAAAAGATGCTTGCAAATCCTTCAGTCTATATATTTAGAATCATAGAATCATAGAGTTGGAAGAGACCACAAGGGCCATCCAGTCCAACCCCCTGCCAAGCATCTATGATTCTATGATTCTATGATATGGTTGGCCACTGTAAGAACAGAATGCTGAACTAGAATGGGCCATTGGCTCGATCCAGCAGGCCTCTTCTTATCAAGAGAGATTTATTAGGAAAAGGCTATAGCTCAGTGACAGAGCACCTGCTTTGCATGATTGAAGGACCTAGGTTCAATCCCTGGCATCTACAGGCAGGTCAGGAAAAGAACATTGTCTGAAACATTGTCTGAAACCTTGGGGAGCCATTGCCAGTCCATGTAGACAATATCGTAACCTCCAACACACCAAAGGCAAAAACCAGGTGTGAAATAACAATACCCAAAATGGCCACTTTCCTCTCATGAGAAAAAACGAGATGTTCCGGTTTTTCCGGGTCACTTGTGGGGTATGTGATACTGAACCATATGAATCATTGGTCTGGTATACTATATATATGCTCTATCTATCATCTATCTATCTACCATCTACACACACACACACACACACACAGGCAGTTTATTTAGGGGCCTGCAGGGGGGAGAAGCAGAGGTGGAGCTAGCTGCTCCAGCACCTGTAGTGGCACACCTGCGGCGATCTCCAGACATGCACAGTCGATCCAAGATGGACGCGATCCATCTTGGATCGACTGTGCATGTCTGCGATCTCCAGACATGCACAGTCGATCCAAGATGGATGCGATGCACAACACCCCTCCCGACTGGAGAAAAAGGTAAGCCTTTACAGCTCCCTGTAATGGCGCGGCACCGCGTTTTAAAGCTGCAGGGAGTGCTGCTGTTGGCTCCCTGCAGCTTTAAAACACGGCGCGACGAGGCTCCGGTGCGCGGGGGGGCGGAGTGGGATCGCGCCGCCATTTTGGATGGCCGTGCGCGATCCGACGCCGCCCCCCCGCGCACCGGATCCGCGTTGCGCCGCGTTTTAAAGCTGCAAGGAGCGAACAGCAGCACTCCCTGCAGCTTTAAAACACGGCGGGGCAAGGCTCCGGGGGGCGGGGGGGATCGCGCCGCCATTTTGGATGGCCGTGCGCGATCCGACGCCGCCCCCCGCGCACCGGATCCGCGTCGCGCCGTGTTTTAAAGCTGCAAGGAGCGAACAGCAACACTCCCTGCAGCTTTAAAACATGGTGGGGCGAGGCTCCGGTGCTTACAGTGGTACCTCGCCAGACGAATTCGTCTTGCGAAAAAGAGCCATAGACGAATTCGTCTCGCGAGTCAACTAAAAACTCGCAAAACCCTTTCGTTTTGCGAGTTTTTCGTTGTGCGAGGCATTCGTCTTGCGGGGTACCACTGTACAGTCTTCATTCACAGCACAACTCACAAATACTGACTTCTCTAGTAGACAGCAGAATAAAGGTTTGGGGCTTGATCCTTTAAAAAAAATGCACACTAACTACTATGTTCTAAATAATATTGATTGTCCTTTTGCTGCTCTTGTAGTTGTTTGGGATTTCAACACATTTTGCTTATTACATGATTCAATCTAAAATGATATCCTCCTGGAAAGAATGCATAACATTTAATACAAGGAGAAAAATGTGATATAGTGCTAAATACGCCTCCTCCTGCACACTGCAGGAATATAAGAATTAAAGGATGCCTGAAATGAGGATGGCCAACATCTTTTCTTTTCAAAATTATCACAGACCTGGGAAAATGTGAAATTACTCAAATATTGACACAGAAGAGCAGGATTTTAATATCTGTGTCACAATACAGTAAACTCTTGTTATAATATAGACTTGTGATAATGCTGTTTTAACTGTTAATTAACTCTTGTTATGTAGCACTGTCGGCTGACATCGGTAATCCACACGTACGATTCTTGCAGTTTAGTAAGTTCCAGAGTAAACTGTGACCATTATCGGCCCTGTTAAATTAGTTTTAATATACAAACACATAAAAGTGGCAGTTTCTTCTGGCTTGAGAAGGAGAAAAAAGTGACACAAGCCACTTCATTCTAGTTGAATTTATATCTTTCAGAATATTAAGAGAGACAGCTGGATCGTTACTTGGTGAGCTTTCTAGCTTCTGGAGATGATTTAAGAGGCTATTAGAAATATTGAAATGCAATTGTTATTAATAAATCAGAAAAGGGTGGTCTCCTTTGCTTTTGTCACTAGGCAAAATGAGGCTGAATTTTCTGCTTCACAAATTTCAGTCCAACTCATTATTAAGAAAATATGACAAGGGAGCTGTAAAGTTGGAATATTTAGCCTGATTGATTCTTTGCCCATATAAACTGATAAATGGCGCACACTTGTTCTGACAGGTATTGAGGCCCAGGAGAAACAACACTGTTGAGAAGAACACATAAAGGGCTGCCATAAAAGACTTCGTACTTCCCAGGTATCTATCCTTCAAGCCAGATATTGGATCTATTTGCATGTTAGTAGTCTGGAATGCAGGGTCTTACATCACTTTAAACACAATTTGACAGCTCTGTCGAATCCCAGGAAGGAAATTTGCAGAGGCCTACAAGACTGCAGTTTTCAGATTGCAAGGAAACTGAATTAATATCTGACCACTTTCCATTCTCGTTACAACTGTTGTCATGCAAACCGATTGATACTGTTCCATTTTCCTATTTGCTAACATTTCTACTCTGTAACAGTGAGCACACAACATCAATCTGGCAAATGTTAACAGTTTAAGCTCTAATTTTTCTGTCAGCAGGAGAAAGAAATTTTACAAAAGTGGAAACTGAGGCCATGTGAAGTTTCTCAGGTAACCAGAAGATGCAGAACTCTTGCCTGCCTTCCTGGTAATGCATAGCAGGGAGGCGATATAGAATAGTGGTCAATGTTATAATATTGGAGAGCTGACCACAGCCCTCACACCTGAATCTTCTTGTTCTCACAATAAAAAACAGAATTTTTAAAGCATGCGCTAAATTCCATAGGGGCTGGATCTAGACACATCAAAGAAGTGTTTCTGTTAAAGGCACTGAAAATTTTAACGGGGAAATCTGGTAGGGAAAAATGGGACTCCACAGCGCCATCTGCTAGCACATTGTTATATCGCATATACAACACATATATATCACTTTTTCTTTACCAATCTAGCTGAGACCAGGGTAAGCATAAGACTATAAGAAAAGCTCTGCTGGATCAGACCAATGCATATCTAGTCCAGCATCCTGTTCTCTCAGTGGCCAGCTAGTTGCACTTGGCAATTCCACAAACAGGACATGAGCACAATCACACTTGTGTTGTAGGCAAAGAACCAGGAGCAGATGGAAAACATTTGCCTACTAGTATTCTGCAAGCACTTGCAAAAAAACATAGGTGCTATCCAACGAAAGTCATGCCCATTAAAATTAACAGACTGAAGTGCATTGATTTCCATGGGTCAACTCTAAGTATGCCTGATGTCAGATATCACCCCATGTGCCTAAGTTCGTGGAGTGCTGTAAGAAACAGGTGATACAGAAACAATGGAAGGAGAACAAATTTAGATTTATCTTTACTTTTCTCATGCAGTGTTAAAGTGTGATGTATAAACAGACAGAGCTCCAGATCTGCCCAGGTAAGCTGCAATCAATGAACCCTTCCATGAGTGGAAGCTATGTTCTTCATGCAGAGGGAAACCTTCGGATCAAACTCATTATTTGTGTTCTTGGACCTGTATGAGATTTAAACATGCAACAAACTTTCTCAGTTTCCCTCTTTGTTCTCCCCCTTTTTTATTTTCAGCTGAAGTCTAACCTGGTTCAGATTTGGGTTAGGGGATGAGGGCAAGGGGCAAGGAAAAAAAGACCATGTTCCTCATTGTTCCTGTTTAAATAATGTAAATAATAAAAAGACAGCAACATGCAATTGTTTTTACTGTTTGCTTTTGACTAGAGAGTAACGAAGACTTGCCTGCACAATTCTCTTTACAAACCACAATGTGTCAAGTATTTTACCATACTACACTGTGCTGGTTACATCTTATTGCTGATATTGCTTGGCTTTGTCAATTGGGTTGTCTTCTCATCTCTGACAACTCATTACTCAGATAACTCTTTACATATCCTAAATACAATTCTGCCCATGGGTGCTTAACAAACTATGGTTCCCGTGAGTCTTTGGGGGAAGCCAAATGGTATAAGAGTGTCTTAAATGTATGGTGTGGATATAATCTAGTTGTCAACCATATTTTGGAGGGGACTTGCTTCACTTTGAATGATTCCTGAAGTTTTCCAAAGAAAGCAAAAAATAATCTTCTTATTCCCCACCCTCCAGAAGGGTGATGCAAGTAAACAGGTCTCATTCTGCCAAACTATATATTGAAACAATAGGAATAATCTCATTTTCTGCACTCAAACGATACACCAGTTCTTGAAATTCTAAAATGAATTCTAAGAGGCAGGGTTTAGCTCTGAGCAGCACAATATGGTTCCAGAGGCTAAAATAAATGCTGAGACATAGGAGATATTTCTATTTTGTTGTTCTAATCCTGGCTGTAGCACTGTTTCACTTTGCTTTTTGTGTTTTCTATTGGCTCCAGATGACCCAGATAGAAAATTGAGACACCACAGTAAAGCTCAGAGGAAATGAAAAGTTGCATGTGACCTAACCCTTCTTAGATAAACAATTACAAACTAGGAAGAAAGAGTGATTGTTAAAGAGACACTACTGGCAGCCTACAATATAAAGGAGGAATTGGATATTTATTTGTTTAATGTGGCAGGTTTCCCCCTCTGATACAGCAAACTTCATACAACAGCACAGAAAAGTACATTTTAAAAAGAAAGCAATCTGTTCTTTAATTTTATCTCCTTTTATGTTGAGAATGCTTGCTATCTGATCTATTGTGACTAACTGTATATTCTATTCTATCAAGTAGCAGAGTGAACAGGTGGTGGAAACCCATAATGGTGCTTGGAATTGCTGGATGTAAATCTTATATCTTTCTTTTTTATTAGTTTCCAAGAAAACAGAACCCCTCCCCCCTCCCCCCTCTCTCTCTGTGTGAGACACACACACACACACACACACACAAACACAAGTTCTTGGCTTTTCTACCTCTTCTTAGTATCCTGTACAAATTCAGTGATTAAGGCTATCAGTGGCTACAAGTCATGATGACTGTGTATTGCCTCTAGTAACAGAGGCAGCATGCCTGTGAATACCACTCTCTGGGGAACAAGAGCAGGAGACCGAGAAAGCTGTTTTCCTCATGCCCTGCTTGTTGGCTTCTGGGGGGAAACAGAATGCTGGACTGGATAGGCTGGTTGAGCCAGGAGAGCTCTCCTTGTGTTCCCAGTAACAAAAACCCTGTCATGCACTTTATTTATTGTTGTAATCAAACTTCAGGAATATTCAAAAGAACTAAGGAGGGAGTGGAGCTGGGCCAGTGAGAAGTGTGGCCAAGGGAGAGGTGGCATGGTCTGGGCAGAGGTTCATTGGCCCGTGAGAGTGTTGTGCATTTGGCTTCCCAGGCCCAAGGTTTTCCCCGCCTGCTTTGACAGAAAAGAAAAAAAAGGTGTATGCTGTGTTGTTTGAATTCTCACACTTCGTACTTCATGCTCTCGGTTTCCCCAGTTTGTCAAAAGCCAGTTGCATCAAGAGTTTTATTAAAACAAAACCCCAAAGTGCTAGGACTTCCAATCCACATTTAAGAATAGTATATAGGTTAAGCATACCTGAATTGAGTAATTTGTTAATTGCTTATTTTGTACAAATCCAGAAGATGTAAGCTGTCTTTCAAGCAAACATCTATCTGCACTTTCAAAAAAAAACAACCGTATGTTTGCATATAATGTTGCCACACACAAAAAAAGGAAGATCAGTTTCCTACTGTGGAAGTTTTAACGCCTTCTGTTGCTGTTGGCCATGAAATTTCTTTGAAATCAATAGTGGTGCTTACTAGAGGTGTGGGACTGACCACCAGATTCAGCTGAACCCCGGCTTGGTGCTTTAACAAACAATCCAACAAACGGTTTTAGAATATACTGTTTGATTTTTAATAATTCAGTCATTAATTTGTCCCAGAAAGGGTGTCTGAACCTTTGCTGCTGTAAATCTTAAATCTCTTTTGACACCCCCCTCGCCCCACCATCTGAAATACTATGCCAGGGGGATCTTGCACAGAATGTAGTATGGCCAGCCCAATATCAATGAATGAAATACCTACAGTAGCTTGAAACACGAGTTCTTTGTATGGTTTAGGGTTGGGGATTCAGGGAAAGCTGCCATCAATTCAACCGATTAAGCCTTTTCATGAATGGAAGTGCAATTTTGGAAAAGGCATCACCTGATACCATTCTGTCTGTCATATCTTCTTTTTTTTTAACTGGTGTGTGGCCAATTTATTTGGGGCACTCTGTCCCACCTACAAATTTGCATATGGCAGAAAAATTCATTTTTTATTCAAAATTTGTTTCCTCTTCTGCAGGTGTGGCAGGGGGCCCAATCCACACACAGTATACTTGGCACCTCTGTGGTCGATTTAGGCAAAATGGCAAACTGATTTGCTGAGATACGAAGAAACACGGAGCATGTGATGAGAGGAGGGAGTTTTAAGACAGAGGCTAATGTAACTCTAAATCATGGTCTGGTGCTACAGGTTAAGCCAAATTAATATGTCTCTTCTTACAATATGACTATAACATAGAATTCAGTCTGCCTCTCCACAAAGCAAGCCATTCATGTATATAAGCTTGCTGCACTGATTCCATGGTCTCTGCATTCCATGGTCTCCTAGAAGCCAGCACCAGAAAAGCTGGATACTAACAAGGAGAGAAGGTACATGGTGAAGGTATGTTGATTCCTCAAACTGAATCAACATACTTGAAACTCCTTAATGCAAGGAGGAAGGGCTATCATGCTGGGACTGTTTCAACAATCCTCCGTTGTCATCCATAACGTGAGAAGCAGAAGTGATTTCAGTGATGGCCCATGGACAAACTGGGTGGGGACTGGATTTGAATCTGACGAGACAGTGCAGATAGCTTGCAGCTGCTGCCACATGGAGGCAATTTCAAGTATTCTCCATGTGAGCCACAATAAATCCGGACTGCATCTCAAAACCTTAATAAAGAATTACTATATCGAGCTATCTTTGATGTAAAGGAAAATACTTCCTTTATAAGTTAGGGCTATATGTAGTTGACCAATTTCTTTTAAGCAGCCAATTTCTGCTTAAAAGTGCTAGGCTAACAGAAGGCATGCTATTTATTGCATTGCTAACTGGGACACTGAAGCGACTTTTGGATACTTTTGAGATATCAAAGTATAATTCCAGGACTTCAAAGGTGAGCATTTTGTGCATTACTGTATATAATGAAAAGGCTCCCATTTGGGCTCAGTATAGTAACTGAGTAATCCATTTGATGTCATGCCCTTCCCCCAACTCCCTTATTTGAACAGTTTAGGATTGGTCCCCTATTAGGTTGACCTGAGAGACTCAGCTTACGATATGCAAAAGTGCCATCTACATTTTGTCTCCTAGCACAATGGGGTCATAAGGCCAAGCATTTCAAAGCCTTTGATGGGATATAGCTTCAACATAAGCCTCTGTTAAAATGCAGTGCTTTGTGGACTGTGCTCCTGTAATAAGTAGAAGTGCATGTCATGTTTGTAGCAGTAACTGCAGCACATGGGATTCAGACTCGCAGTGTATTTTGTTTTTAATCCATTACTGAAGAATAATAGAATGGATTGGAACGTATTCTCCAGCACCATCACTTCAAGAGTCTATGTACATATTGCTTTCTCCTAAATTAGCCAAGAGCAAAATATAATCAAATCTTAGTTAATGTTATGTGGGAACAGAATAACATTTCTTTTAAAAAATCATCACAATGTGATACTTTCAGCCATTTTTTTTATTTAAAAAAACCTATTCATCCATAATCTGGTGGTTATTCAAGAGGGAGCCTTTATAGTGAAATCTCTTAGCCTGATGATGCTCATTTGACACTAATACTTTCCATTTAAATATGCTTAAATCCCAATATATTTTTGTATTAGTCTTACTAAATATGACCATCCTGCATGAGCTTAATAAAAGATCTTTCAAATGTAGTAAGTAGTATGAACTTTGTCTTTACTAACCTAAAGAAAATACTCTGTCTATAAGGGGATAATAAATCAGAATTTTTTTCTTATTTTTCTTGCAAGCTATTTTAATCAGGGTTATTTTAGGGGGTGGGGGAGAGCTTAAACTCATATTCTTATGAATATATTCCTTTTGTCTAACACTAGAGGACATAATCTTGGCTTCTAGTATTTATCTTTCAAAAGGAATTCAATCAGTGTAACCTGCACAGAGAATGTGAAATGATTTAAAAGCGAGGGGTGGGAATTAAATGCAAATTGTATCTATTACTTCTGGAAGGCAGTGTAGTCATAGACTAGATTCAATGCAGTACATCATAAAGCTGAGCCACAGAGTAACATCATATAAAATGAAATATTCATTTAATTGTGGTAAGATACAAAGCAAAATTGAATGCATTTTATTTCAATATTTGGTCAGATGAAACTAACAAAACAAGAATTCATGTCCTCAAGGCATTGCTTTGAATGTTTTGCATTTGTCTTCCTGTTTAAAATATTATGCATACTTTGTCACATTGATAGGCAAAAGAGTGCATGGTGAGGCCTTTGTCTTCTGAGAAATGACCCCTTGATTCATCCCCTAATCATTGGAGGCCCTAGTCCCAAACTGTTACCAATCCTTAAACTAGGGCAGTTGTAGCCATTGGGGTGTCCTCCAAATTCCCATCATCCCAGACCATTGGCCATGCTAGTTGGGGGCAGATGAGAGCTCTAGTCCAACAGTATCTGGAAGACAATACATTGGCTATCACAGTCCAAGAGGCTGTTGATTTAAACAAAAGATAGTATGAAGGACTAAACTCCACGTCTTTATTCAAGATACCTCAGATGTCCTAGGGCTAGGCGGTGCAGCACTTTAGCTAGCAATGCCTCCAGCAGATGAAAGCCAGCTGATCTTGAGGGATACATTTACTCAGGCTGTTGCTGCTGGCTTGTTTCTCTATTCTGGTCTCTGGAGTGCAACCTCAGAGCTAAGGCTTTTACAAAGCTGAGGTGTTCACATGTTCTGAGGATATCTGCACTCTCATTGCTGATCCCAGGTGCTTCTCAGTCCCACCGGTCTACCACTTCTGTCCTTGGCCTGCTTACCAGGGCAGGTGAAACACAGTACACTTCACATGGCAGATCCACACTCCTCTTTCCCATCAGCATGGGCACTGTACATGGACCACACCTATTCTTCCTTTAAATCCCAGCACAGTCAATTCAAATCTCTGAAAATGCATGTGATATAAACCTCTTGTGGGACTCTGTTGCCTCAGAATGTGCACAAGGGATTCCCTCTCTGACCTGTCCAAGTCTTCCAACAAAAAGGCAGGCAAAAACACATTGGAGAGCGAGAGAGCTAGTTCTCAGCCTGGATACCTTTGGGCAATATTATTGTCTGGCTATGGAATGGGGTAAAATTTAGAAATGAAGACTAGAATGAGCCATGGCTTCTCAGACTCCAGATTATCTATTTCACCTGTGCCAAAAAATGCAATGGTATTTTATTTTGTTTTGTTTTAAACCCACCTGCCTGAGGTAGTCACACTGAATTTATGTGGTAAATGGATTGCAGAATTCCCCCACCCTGCTATACTATATTATGCACGCGCGCACGCGCGCACACACACACTACCTATCTGTTTAGCTAGCTAGCTATCCATCCACCCATATATATCTGTGTGTATTATATAGAACAGATACCACCACAGCTGTGTTAAGAGACTGTTCTACCCAGGGGCATCTTAGCCATAGAGGCTAGTGGCATGGGGAACCACGGCGCCACATTCTGGAGAGTGCCAGGGAAGAGGCGGAGGCTGGATGCAGCCCCTCCCAGCATCAGCTCGTTGCCGTCGTCTGCCTCGGCCATGCTGTGCTACGCCTGGAGCCTCCTCCCTGCCAGAGGAGCAGCCCTCCAGCTGCTGCCCACCTGGAGGGAAACGTGGGCAGATCCCGGCCAAGGCAAGGCGGCCGTGCTGAGCAGCCAGCCAGGGAGGTCAGCCCATTTTTCTTGTCTCTCACCATCGATGTCAACTTAGCCATGGATCCCAGATTCATCCACCTTCCTGGGGTAGGTCACACCAGGCTCACCGTTTTCTGGTTTCGCCCCCCTTTTGGGTGTGTGCAGGAACTTGCCCGCTGCGCCTTACAAGAAGGCTGTTTACCAACGGTGAAAAGGGGGGGGGAAAGCTGCACCTGATGAGCTGCTGCCTGCTTTGCAGCAGATGAAGATGCAGGAGCTTGGTGCAGGGTCCGTGAGTGAAAATGGAAGTCCCAAGCAGGCAGGTGTGTTGGGGGGGGGACCGGCGGAGGGATCTTTGAACCATGGCAACAGATAGGCTTAAGACGCCCCTGGTTCTACCAGTACAACAACAAAAAAGAATAGCCATCAGTCACATTGAGAATTAATCTATGTCTAGCCTTCATATTAATGCCCTATGCAGCCCGAGGATTTAGGATCGCTCCAGGCTCCGAGCATGTCTTCTCCTAGCCACACCCCCTATGATGTCTTGAGGGATTCACATCCTTGTCACATCCCCCCCCCCCTTGAGCCCTTTGGCACTAAGCAGGAGTACAACAGGCATCAACATAGTTCCATTCTCTCCCCCCTGCAAGATTTTGGCCTAGGGAATCCTCCTTCGCCAGCTAACCAATGCCTCAGAGGGCCTGCCGAATCACCAAATATTATGCTACCCCTTTAGCAGAATTCTCTCCACTCCCAGGTGAGATCTAATTTGTAGGGTTAATTTTTTCTTTTGTATTTATTTATATGTTTTATTCATTTATTTATTCTTTCTTTTTGTAAGACACCCTGAGTAATGGGGTTGCAACAGTAGGGCAAAGTACACATTTAAAATTAACACACCCATAGAATAATAAAACTGCAGAATTGGGAAGAACCCAAGGGTCATTATAGCTCAACTCCCTGCAATGCAGGAATCACAGTTAAAGAATCCCTGACAGATGGCCATGCAACCTCTGTTGAAAAATCTTAAGTGAAGGTGTCTCCACCACCTTCAGAGAAGTCCAAATTCAACTGAACTCCCATAGCCTATTTGGGCCATTGGGGAAAATTCCTAAAGGTGGCCAACATGTCCTACTTTGTCCTGTGGAAGCGCTAGTGGTGCTGATTTTCTGTTGCAGAAGCAAGTCAAAAGTAGATGCTGGCTTATATTCTGCCCAGCTCCCCAGCTCCCCAGCTCCCACTGTTCAGCTAGCACAAGGCTGATGCTTTCAGGCTGCTGAGGTCCTGCCCTTCCATGGGGGATAGCCAGCAATGGCATAGCCCATCTGGTTTCATTATCACGTCTCCTCTGGTCTTCAAGACCACCCATATTGGTGTGTGGAGTGTCAGAGGACAGGACTGGGCAAATATTTTAGAATTTGGCATCTTAGGTTAGCCCAACTCATTTGGGAAGTTGAGAGATGGGGCTGTCCAAGTTGTCCAACTTCCTTGCTAAGCAACAAGCTTTCCTCAGTTTGTGTGTTCAGACTTGGTGGAAGGGAGAAGTGACCTCTCTGCTTGGACATGATGGAAGACAGGAAAACCTGCCTATCTTAGAGGGACATGTTAGGGCAGGCCAGACTTTCATGACAGCATTATCCTCAATAGTAGGCGTACAACAGTACCATCAACACGAAGGGCTAACATACCATATCCATTTTTGGCAATCTTGCGATGTAGTGCTAGGATTTTATGCGAATGAATCATCTACATTTTTGCCAAACTTACTCCCACTCAGCAATCAGGTAGGCGCAACAGATCCTGATATGTGGATATGTTAATTTTGCAAAACAGCATGATGTATTTTTTATGTAAATAATAAGCACCTTGCTGGTCCAGGGCTCATTTCAAAGAAAATAAACTTTCTTGACTTCTCTGTGCTTCTTAAAATATGCATGTTAGTTGAAACCTTGTCCATGTTGTGATGGCATGCAATGAAGTGTAAAATTAACAAACACACTGCAGTGCAAAATCGTGCACCATTCCACTTACTCATAAATCATTTATGTACATTTGATAATCCTGTCTCTTACATTTTCATTCAAGATTTCAAGTGAACCAACTTATCTGCATTCTTTTTTGTTCTTACACATTTGATTACTGTGAGCTTTACACGTGATACGGATAAAGAAGGAAAATTGCAACATTGGCATACAACCCGCATTACAAACACACTATTTAAAAGCAGAATATTGTAAAGCAGGCATAGGCAAACTCGGCCCTTCAGATGTTTTGAGACTACAATTCCCATCATCCCTGACCACTGGTCCTGTTACCTAGGAATGATGGGAGTTGTAGTCCCAAAAGATCTGGAGGGCTGTTTGTCTATGCCTGTTGTAAAGCATCATCATCATCATCATCATCATCTTTTAATATTTTTATATACAGCACATAAAATCCCAGGGTACTATCTATTTAAAGTTAAGCCAGGCTGCAATGCTACGAACATGTAGTTAGGAATAAGATTTGTTGAATTTATTATCAGTAAACATGCATAGGATTGGGTATTTAAAAGCCACCAATCTTAATGGGAGACTCAAACATAAATATATCCCCTATTGAAAACAATAGAACTTCTAAGATCTACCTTGCAAAAGCACCGCCAGACTCCTCAGATGAGGGTGGACTAACCATAACCTACAGTAAGTAACTCTTAAACTGGTCTTCATTGTAGTGACCTGCAAACACTAGTCTTCTTCAAAATTTACACCTCCAAAATATATTGGTTGCTCTTTTGTCACGAAACAGAGGTACAGTATTCAGGTTTCCAGCTGTATTAAAATGTGTAAACTGTAAGTATTAGTCAGCATGAGAGCCGGTTTGCCCTTTCTGCATTTTCAAGGCAGGACCTGAAGGGCTGAATGAGAGTGAGAGAACCATGTTATTGGTGCACGTAAGCAAAAAGGAAATTTGCAAATTTCATGATTTATAAGGAGGGTGCTCCTGACTAAGTCATGTTGTTTCCTTAACCTCACCCCACATCCCTGCCTCAGATATCAAATAGTGAGAAAGGATGTAGCCTTTAAAGTGCCACAGAGCTTTCGTTTTTGCAAATTTGGCCAAACATGACTGAAATGGAATAAAGCAGTTCCTGAGATGTGGTCATGACCATTCACGAAAGGCTGGGTTAAAGAAGTGGAAAACTGATAGTAGGAGGAGAAGCTATTCCAGGACCACATGTAGCCTTTTTGTTTTTCAAGGGTCTGGCAGTTCTGTTATGCAAAAAGAAAAAAAATCACATCCTGTACAAAAAACACACCCACACCTCGCAACCAATTTACCATGCTCTGAATAAATTATGCAAATGAGCAAAATGTAACTTTGATTAATTCAAATTGCAATACTTGTATTTCAAAGAGTTCAGAATCTTTTTTGTGAGTGGGGAGGCGATACAGTGTAAGGAACAAATGGACATAACAGATGGGAGTGGTGGTGGTAAATTAAGCTACAGGGCAAAAGGCAGAAATTCAGAATAGAAGGACCTGTCAATTTATTTTAAACCTTTTCTCTACCACAAAGCCTAACAACTTGGACTTTCTAGAAGAAATCAGATTTAATTGCGGAACAAAAGCCATCACCAGTTGCTTTCTCTTGTTCCCTGAGTTGTAAATGTCCAGCAGTAGCACAGAATTGTGGGAGAGTATACTTGATACTTGAATGCATAAATAAAGATATTGCTCATGTACTGTGTACTGCAAATGGAGTATGGACAAGTTACAGTAGTTATATGTTGCTCTTGTATTTACACGAAAACCAATAAACATTATTTGACTGGGGGGGAGAGAATTAGGGGTTTAGAATTATGGTTAACCCCCCCTGCTGACTGACCCTAGAGTCTAAAACATACACCTGTTTTGAGTTAAATGGAAATGTGCAAGGCCATTAAAAAGAGAGAGAAAAGTGTCCTTTGTCCAATTACTTACTGATTTTCTGCTGTTCACTAGATCTTCAACTTGCACAAAATGGTATGGGTAAAAGATTGGTAACATATTTAAGAAGAAATTCTTAGTGCTCAAGTTTCTATCTGTGTCTAATTTTAAGGTTGTCCCAAAATAACAACAGGTCCTATTTACTCCAGAGCATTATCTGAAGGTTCAAGTAGCCACTGCATCACTAAAGCTAAGCAGGTTGGGATCAGTCAGTGCCTGGGCGAGTGACTGCCTGGGAACCACATGTAAGCCACCCTGGGTTCCATGATGGAAGGAAGATGGAATATAAATGTAAGGAAACAGATCAATAAATACACTTCTGCTTTAAGAAGGCAATATCTGAGTTTTCAGATTTCTTTTTGTTATCCTCTGTTTTCCTGATGGGTTCAGTGTGGCTTGGATGCTCTGTAGACTCATCAAAAGCCACCGTGAGTAGTTTTGTCAGCAGTGTGCTGATGGAGAGGAAGGATGTGGAAGGACATGTGGATCCAGAAGAAGAAGAAGAAAGCTGATGGAGACAATCGTGCCTTGTTCAGAAGCTGTAATATGCTAAATGAACCTTACACTGCTCAAACTTTTTAACTTGGTGACACCATGAAAAAACAAATCATCTTAGAGAAGTTCCGTCCTCCAAAACTGTTGCTCTGAAGGAACTCCAATTATGAGAATAAACAGGGTACCAAAAGATGACATGTTTGTTTCTAAGGTAACCATTTTGTTTCCAGACAAAAGCTAGCTTTTCCCTTGGGACAAACAATACAAATAACTTTGTTTATTCAGAGGTCTGATTCTTTGGATCTCAGCAACAGCACAGAAATATACAGGAATCTATTGGGATTTTAAATGAGTACCGCCATACTTTCCTTCTTGACCTTGGACCACATAGTCACTCCACTGTGTTTCAGAACATGTGGCTATCCTCTGTAGACCAATTTGACTACATATTTGGCCAAGTTGCACTTGCTACTGAGGGATCATTGTTGTAAGGAAATGCATGTCCTTGTGTAGTAGGCATGGATGAATGAATGGAATTTATGTCTCTGGCATGCCAAAAGGAAACAAAAAAGTATGTCCTAGGTTGAAAACACTGCTACAGTTACAGTGGTACCTCAGGTTACATACGCTTCAGGTTACATACTCCGCTAACCCAGAAATAATGCTTCAGGTTAAGAACGTTGCTTCAGGATAAGAATAGAAATCGTGCTCTGGCGGCGCAGCGGCAGCGGGAGGTCCCATTAGCTAAAGTGGTGCTTCAGGTTAATAACAGTTTTAGGTTAAGAACGGACCTCCAGAACGCAACCAGAGTACTTACCCAGAGGTACCACTGCATTAGGATAAAAACATACTAGCACACCAGATTATATCCTTTTAATTATGTTTGTGGGAGGGGGAGTTATTGTTTTGTTTTGTTTTTGTTCTTGCTTTTATTATGTATTTTGTGTTTTTATTTAGTTGTGAACCACTCTTAGATCTTCGAATGAAGGGTGGTATACTTACCAAACAAACAAACAAACAAACAAACAAATAAATAACTGATTATCCAAACACGTTTTGTTTTGTTTTAGCAATGTAGCCTTGATTGGGTGTTTGGATCTTGCTGCCCCTAGAGCCTTCCACCCAAATGTTAATATCTCTTTGCCTCCCCACTCCTGAAATCTGTGATGTTCCTTTCTTGAAGAAAGGTGCTGGATCACAGCTTCATAACTTAAAGACTTGGCAGCTATGGGATGCTGTTTTAGTGGCCACAGCATAAATCATGTTGTGCCATTTTAGCTAAAGTAGATCCTTAAGTTCAGACACCTTCTATAATACAGTGTTTGCATTCATTTTACATACTTGGACCTGCAGATAGCAGTGGCAAGAAGGACCAAAGTCACGGTGAAAGACAGGAGTTACTTGTAAGGTTATTTCATCTTGCTACCATCAAATATGCTTCCATGGGAAAGCAGGATCTCAGCAGGGCAAAGAAGCAGGAAGAAAGTGTGATGATTCACACTACAAGGGAACCAAGCTATAGGGTGCATGTGTCCTGTATGCAAGTCAAATACCCCAGAAGACAAAAAGGAACAGCTGGAGCAACTGCTTCACAGGCAGCAAACTGCTGTTGCTACTGTTCTCTTTGTGTGTGTGTGTGTGCGCGCGTGTGTGTGTGTGTTACTACAGCAGTTTGCAAGCAGAATGGGGAATACTGTGACTGCTTAACTCAAACATCCAATTCACTAAGATTACCATTAATAAAAGCCGGAATCTGCTTGGCAACAAGGCCAATCCGCTTAATGCTTTCAGCTAGGTTTTGTTTTTGTTTGTTTTTGTTTTGGTGATGAAATGCCTACCAATTTGAGGAAGAAAGGTTTATGTGGGCTAGGCTGTTCAGATTCTCATCATAATAAGCTTCATGTGTTATTATAAAATTGGTCATGAAAACAGTCCCTGCTCTGTCCAGAATGCTGGTGTTTTGGAATATCAATCTGTGTGAAATTTCATGAACATTGAGGAAAAATTGATCTGAGCAAGACGAATATTTTGCCATGCCTTGGAGAAATAGTTAAAGTTCCCAGTCACTATGGTTTTGAGGCTGCTCAGTTTTCCAGCTGATGGTTATTTACATAAAAATGTGCATGTCAATTGCATTCATGTCTACTTTGGCCCTGAAATGTATCCTAAAACGTACCAAGGATAAATCATTATTCACCAATAAATAGCTTCTCAAAAACATATTCCCCATTTTCCAGTGGATCCATTAACAACATGTGAGAATAGCAGAAAACACAACGGTGATGTAATGTGTTGTAATGGCTTCAGTTGCATGTCTCTTTAAACCATGGTGCCCTCCAGATGTTGCTGGACTACAACTCCCATCATTGGCTATGGTGGGGCTAATGGGAGATGTAGTTCAACAACACTTGGAGGGCACTATGTTGGTTAGCCCTGATTTAAACCATAGTTAAGCTTAAATATGGCTTAAAGGTGAAGAAGCAGGGTGCTGGTGCACAGGGAGGGGGGGGGACACGTGGTTGTCTCATTTTTCTCCCACTCTGATGCTGCCATGCTACCAGGAGATGAGCCACGACTTAAGTGTTATGTCTAAACTTGGGCTCATAGTTTGTCTCCCCAACACAAACCATGAGTGATAAACCAAACGCAAGCCTTGGTTACAGTTCACGGTTTGTTTCGGGAGAGACAAACCATGAGCCTGGATTCAGGCAAAATGCTAAGCTAAAGCACAGCTCGGGTCCTTGATTGTGCAGCAGGAGTGAGAGAGAACAGAAGAGGCTGCGATTTTCTTTCCGTGCACTAGCACATTGCATGGTCCACCTTTGAACCATAGTTAAGCTTAACTGTAGTTTAAAGTGCCGTGCGAACTGGGCGCATGAATGCATGGTCCAGGATATGGCTATTGATTCTTCTGCTCATGGTGATCTTACGCAATGAAATGAAATGAGGACCAGTTTCAGTTAAAGCTTCCCCAAGTTTTCCAGAGTCAGCAGTGAATAAGCAAGAACTCCTGATTAGAAACAGTCCACTCTCTTGCTGGATCGGCGCCAAAGGGGCTGCCAAATATAAATTGCAAAACAACCGAAGCAAAACGCGATTCATTCTTGAAGGCTGCGAGGACACCCCAGCTTTGTGTGATTTATAAACAGTGGATCAAGACTCTCAACCTGCCACATGTGGAAAATTTGATGCTATAGAATGGAATGTAAGTATAAACAGAGGGTGATAGAGACCTGGGGGGGGGGGATCAGTCTTACTATTACGCATCTGTTCAATGGCACGGCGCTGCACATTTTATTTAGATTTATATAGCCTAAGTATCCTTCCATGCTAGCACACCACGAGCTTTCACTCTAATTCAAAGCCTACAGTATCAGAATACAAATTCCATAACATAATCAAATAGAGTAAAATACTCCATCATAAATCACTGCTGAGGGGGGGGGGGAATAGTAATAGTAATGAATCATAAAACAACCCCAGTTAACATTATGTCCTCACATTCTTCCCCCACCCCCCAAAGAAGTTTAGAGGGGAAAAAGTGATAGCAAAATGAAAGGCGGGGGGAAAAGGAATGCTTTTCTGACCTCTTGTGGGTGATGAGCTTAAGCTCTGAGGCAGGAGAAAAAAAGCACCAGCTTCGTAAAATGCATAAGCAGCATGCAGTTGCAAAAGCCATTTGATAAATTACAGAAGCGTAACAAATGGTACTTAGCATCAATCTTTTATAGTCCCACCTACTCTCGGATGACTAATGCATCTCCTGCTGGATTCCACCCCCCCCCCCCCCGGTATTGAAAATCTTTAAGCAGCTTCAAGGAGAAGCCATTTTTAAAACTCCCAGTGAAATATTTCCTTGCCTGAAATTTGGAACCTTTTCCTAGCATAAGTTATTTTATGTCATTTTCAGGGATTCCTAATATATGTTACTGAAAGACAGCCATGCTCTGCACGGGCAAAGGAAGGAGGAGAGGAGAGGAGAGATGGAGCCAGCCTGCACAAGAGTCCACTGCACTGCAGGGGATGGCTACAAAATGGAGCTAAATTATACAAGTTCTGCTCTCGGGCCCCCTTTCTTTTACAGCAGCAAAAGTCTATATGCAGGAGCGAGCTGTTGCGGCTCTTCCAGGGGGATCTACTGATTGAGCATTCACCCTGGTTTGCTTGCACAAAACTTACATAGAGGCAAGATCGTATCTGGTCTTCATTGAGCTTTCCTTCTGATTTGTTTGGGGGACAGCTATATGACTATGAACATTTATCCTGCATGCATTCTGACTTTCCTGCGGGCTGTTTACATGTCTTCCTGTTAGTCGCTCATTCATCTCACACTTTTTAAAGTATTTCAAACCTGCAAAAAGTCCCATTTTTTTATTTTTTTAAAGTGGATTTGTTCCACTAGGGTAACATTTGATCTTCTTTAAATACATGAACCTTAAGTCCTGGCATGCGACTGAATCACTCCTGCAAAATACTGACAGCCTAGAGACACCCTTAATCATTGTCTTTTCCTTCTGAATCCCCAAGTATGTTTTAAATGTAGATGAGCACAGCTGGCAATTGTACTAACTACTACCAAGTACATACTAAAATGTTGAAATGCTACTTCAGAATCAGTGGCTTTTTGTAGCACCCAAAATAGCAGCATGAAGTTGCTTTTTCTGAGAGAAAGGTGGTTTATGAATCACTTGTGATAAAAAGCCCCCAATAATTCTGAAGCACCTTGTTTAGTTTTTAAGGTGGAACATCATGAGACTCTTTGCTCTCCAAATGATAGGTACATGTACACATTACAAGAGACACATCAAGTTTCGTCTCTCTCTGTGTGTGTATCCATCCAGTTGAACCAAGACTGGCCAAAAACTGCAGGCTCGTACTGAAATGTACTGGCAGCAAATAAAACAGCCTCTTCACCTCTGACAACATCAGGATCTTCCAGCTCAGCTCAGTGCTCACTCACACTCTCTCAAATGAAGATAATGAAATCACATGAACAATACTAGGGTTCAGTGGGGCTGGCTTGCCCCTCTGACCGCGGGTGTGCGGGGCCGCGAGTCATCACCGGGCCATGCATGCTATGTCATCATACCCCCAGCATGCATTATGTCATCATGCCCCCAGCGTGCATGTGCTGACATCATCACGCCCTCTTGTGTGATGACATCATTTGCGCACATAGCTGTGCCACACTTTATAGGTGTCTGGTCCCCTCATTTAAAATGTTGTGGGAGCTAGGGCATTCAGGGCCCCGGGGACTCAGCACCTATGCTATGGTTGTAATCTCTTCTGGGGAGGTTCTGTAGAGAAACATAATGAAAATCAGTAATGTTGAGTGCCAAGCCAAGGGCCCCCAAAATTGTTAAGATCCATAACAGCGAAGATCCATTTGGGGGCAATAAATTTTGGCCTCGCTCAGGGTGCCATCTTACCAAAGACTACCAAAGTCTGCTCCTACACATGTGCCCACAGTGTCAGTTACTGATTAGTAGGGCATTGGGAATAGACCTCTGAAACATAAGCCTTACAAAATCATCTCTGTAATAACATATGTATTGTTGCATAGTCAAATAAATATATTTGCACATGTGTGTGTGTGTGTGTGTGTGTGTTATTGCACTATATAAAATCTGCAGCAAACAAGTGATGGAGAGAATTGCAAATCCTGAGTCATTTTCAGGACTTTGTTGTCTATCAAAAGCTACTTCTGAAAAGAGGCTTGCAGGATTATCTCTCGCAGAAACTCATACTGTCAAACTATTCAAGACCACACTGGTTAAAAATGGGCCGAGTAGAGGTTAAAGTAATTCAACTGGTAATGAAGCAGCATAGTTTCCTAATATACATGCAGAAATGCCTACAAGGCGAAAAAAATGTGCAAAAATGTTTCTCTGTACACAGGACAATTAATAAAGATGTAGCCTGCAACACTGAACTTCTTACAATTCAATTTTGTGCTTGTTTACTTGAAGCCCCACTGCATTCAGTGGAGCTTACATCTAGGTAAGGGTACATAGGATTGCACCCTTGCATCATAATCCTATGCATGGGTACTCAGAAGTATGAGTATGTCCCACTGTGTACAATGGGTAAGCACTCGTTAGTAAGTGTGCTTAGGATTGCAGCCTTGGTACATTCATTGATTTTAGTGAGAAAAAGATTGATCAGCCTATGATATTTAGTGATGGCTGAAAGATTGCTACCACTAATTGCTATCACGAATCCCAACTATGCACACAGAAAAGCGCAAATGAACATCTCTGTAACACTTGAAGTATTCATTTGCATTTTCTTTACACCAGTACAGGAAACCTTACCTCCTAATTGTTTATTTGACAAACTGGAAAGAATCTAGTAATAAACATATTTTGAGGTATGTTTTCAAATCAGTAACTGGAATCCATTACATCAGCCACAGGAAGTATTAGACATTCTTATTTTAAAAGTCGACACTGTACTCAATACGTTGCCCAGCAACCAACTCTCCAGTAACGAAAGCAGAGATAGGCATTTAATCCTCAGGCATCATCTTGAAATCACGTGTTCCTGTAAAGATTTCCATGCACATCTAGGCACTGCCACAACCACAAGGGTATAGTGATTTCCAACAGATCTATACCATGACACATGACAGCACACAAATGTGCATGATTTCTAATATTTTAGTATGAATAACTAAAGCAAAAATATTGAAATTAGCTCTGCAGCGTATCAGCGCTGTTATGTATTTCGTTCCTAGTGCCTCATAATCATGCCTCTTTATCTACTGGATACATAAACATTTTGATGTTATCTGGAATATTAAATCCCAAGTAATAGCAATAAACATCTGTTACTTACATTTTTGAATCATCCCATAGAGCACAATAGGGATTCAATGTGCCCTGAAACAAATAACAATCACCCATCAAAACTTGTTCTTTGCTGACAGAGATAACGAATGGTTATGACCAAATGTACAGAATTTTAAATGGAAAAAAACATGCTCACCCCTGAATTTAAAAAAAGGAAAATTTGCTTTGCAAAGGCAATCATTTCACAATCCTTGTGAATCAAAGGATCCCATCACCCACCCATCATCACGGTGTAGGAATGTGGAAGACCAGAATGTTCTTTTCTAGTTGAAGAACTCAAATGTCAAAGGCTGATGTTGTCAAACTATTAATTGCCCAATTATATATTGGGCAAACTAGTTACACCCAATCGTGTCCTGAGACCTACGGATGCAATTTGCACATGCTGCAGCATTTATATTTCGCAACTGCTAATTGGTGCTTCCTCTTGTCTCCATAGCAGCTCACAGATTGTACTAAAAACATTAATATTTGATTGCAAAACGTAGGTAGATTCTTAAAATTCCCACACTCTGAAAGATACTGCCCTTGTGGCACTAAAACAGGTCAAATTCATCACACATTTTATTTTATTGCCCATTTTATGCAAAAATATATAAGTATTTGCCCCCCTTATTGAAGGAAGGGATTTATCACATTGACTCTTCCAGGGTGTCTTGTCTTATCTTACTACAATTGTAGTAAGGATGTTGTGGAGAATGTGGCAAGATTTTTGAGCGATGCTATAAAATTATATCACCGTAGGTCCTAAGAGCCATTTTCGTACCTCACACTGTCTGGACAGTTTTATCCTAAAGTATCTCCTACTATGTTTCGTTAACTATGTTGGGTTCTGATCCATATACACGATGCACTTTTTCTATGCAAGGAGATTGATTGATTGATTGATTGCAAAACTCAGCTTTTTAAAATAAATAAAAAAAGACTGATGGAAATAGGGGATATCTACTGGCTGGAATGAAATGAGCCTGGTTTGGCTGCTCTCATTATAAACACTAGCAGAAAAAGTACTTGGGGAGCTGTGTGTAAACAACTCCGTAAACAGCATTTTGCATTTGGCTGCAGACCAGGTCATTCTGACCGAGACTGCTGAAAAAGTGCAAAAAAAGAAGAAGCTTTCCCTTAGATTTCGCTACTTCACTTTCTTTATTGATTTGGAAACTTTATTCCTGGTGTGTGGAAATTACTGAAAACCTCCTCTTTAAATGCCTGCCTCTGAATCAGCCATCTTATGTCCAAACAGTATAGGTAATGAAACAGATCACATACAATCTTTTGTGGCAGTTCCACTCTGGGAAATTCAAGCAGGATATGTACCCTAGCAGGCTGCTGATTAGTTAAGAGGTTTCAGCCAGAAATGTGTGTGGGGAGGTCTGTGCTTCAGAGAGGGGCAACAAAAGACAGGGCGATAGTGGTAGTTTCTTGTCTGTGAAGTGTTGTCCTCAGTAAGGTCTGCCTAGCACTGACACTAATGTATTTTTTTTGGTACCAGGTGAAAACTATTATCTTGGGCAGTTTATGGAACATGATGACTTGGTTGCTATAGCTTATTCACTGGTGACTTTCTAAAGAGTTGAGAACATTTTTGTTTTCTTTTACTTTTGAAAGGTTTTTTTTAAATTCTATAATGGTCTGTGGTTGTTTAAAACTTCTGTTTTAAATTTGTCATAAGTCATCTAGAGACTGCTACTATTAAGCAACTAACAAGTTAAATGAATAAATGAATGAATACGTAAATATATAGTTCCTCCCGTCCGTCATTTTCCAGGCTTTTTGTTTTAAATATCAGCCTCCTGATGCTATGTTTATATATGGTTTTGACAACTGAGCATAATAAGCGTCCTGTAGAGCATGAAATATAGCTTTCTGAATGGACTAATGAAAGATAAATGTAAAATACCATAGTTCATTTCCAGAAAGGCTTCTGCATCCAAATTCCCTCCAGGATGGGCAAAAGAGTATTGCATGAATTAAACACACACACACACACACACACACACACACACACCCTACATCTTGCCCTAGGAAGCATGCATACTGCAATTAGTGATGAAATGGGTTTGCTTATCTCCTAACAGATGGTTGGCATGATCAGTTTTGATTATGCAGATCACCTGTCTGGGAAAAGGTTCTGAATTCAAGCCTGACATCTCTACCGTAGCATGCAAACAAGGATATTCCTGCTTCAAAGCCTACTTCTGTCATGAACTCTCCAGGCTGCACCAGGCAAACCACTTTATCTCTTAGCCACAGCAACTTCTGTCTGACTTGAGAGGAAGTCAGGATGTCAAACTAAGCTGGTTTCTCCCTGTTGCAGTAGTTCACACAAATTACGATCCGTTTCAGTCTTGATTTTAGCACAGAAATGGCTTTGGCAATATGGTCACCATGATGGATGACCTATGCTGGGAGAAGAACAGGGAAAGGGCAAGCTTGTTTTTGACTCTACCCATGATGGCATCCTTCCATATAGGCTGCCCAGATTAGGTGATGGGTACACTGCCTCATTGTGCTTCCATTCCTTTCTAGAAGTCTGTTTCCAGAAGGTGGTGCTGGTGAACCGTGGTTTAGTATTATGCCTGACATACTACAGAATTTCCATCCCTCACACTCCTATCTGCCTCTAAATGGACAGGTATAGCACAATTGTGACTAGAGTTGTTTGTTTCTAGATGTGGAAGATGAATGACTTGGTGCAGGAAGTGTAATGTGGCTGAACAATCCATGGCAGTCATCTTTTGATCAAGTCCATAGGTTTGGCAGACAGGTTATGGCTAGTATCCTTTCATACTGGGATCCCGTCACTCAGGTATTATGTCTGTTAAACATAATTCTCACTAAGGTTGCTGCTTTTGAAAAACATCTTAAGTCTCCTACATTCATCTGATCATAGTGATTAAATTAAGCAATAAAGAAATTGTTTAACAAATCATACACTGAATAACATCGAGCTGTTATTCATGTAACATGAGAAAAGAGTAATTGAATAAAGAAAGTCAGGATTTTATTTCTTATTCAGTAATTTAATTAAATAATTAGCCTGTTTAATTAGCGGCATGAACACGAGTGCTTTGTGAGCTGTTAATATAGAACATTCAAGGTCTACGGATGAAACAAAATTATCTTCACCTTATTAAGTAAAGTACAAAGTTCAAAGACAAACTGTGCCGAATGAAGACATTTTAATTAGAAAAAATTACTATCTATTCTTAAATTTAGGTAAATTATGGCAAAGGGGAAAAAAGAAAATCATTAAGATAGCAAGTGGGGCGGGGCAAAGATACTGATTAATTAGCAAAGGCATTTTCAACCAACATTTTTATCTTCCTCTCCTTTATGCCAGCGATAATAACAAAATCCTGTTACACAAAGACATAACAAGATCTCAATTGCAGACATTTACACTAGGGGTGGGGAACATGTGGCCCTCCAGATGTTGTTGGACTCCCAACTCCCATCAGCCCCAGCCAACATGTGCACTAGTCAGGAATGGAGGAAGTTTCGTCCAAGAACACCTGTACAGCTATAGCTCACTTGTGCCCCCCCCCCCCCAGTTTACATAGCCAAGTCCACTGGTATTTGTGAATCTACGGAGGGCTTCTGAAAATTCCCTTAACTGAATTGGTGGCTGGATTCAACTAAGTAGTTCTGCTAGTGGGAGCCAGTGCAAGGCCTCCTGCTAGTGCAATGGAGCCTTCTCCCCACTTCCCCTGCAATCGGTTCTGGGGTCTTGGAGAGATACCTAGAACTGCATGCTGGGAAAGGGGAGGTTGCTCCACTAGGCAAGCATAAATGCATGCACTGAGGGAATGTTTGTTTTAGCAGAACCCTGAATTTCTCCCTTTGAGTTTTAAGTTACCTAGTTTTGTCTCTTAAGTATGAGAAACTATCTTTTTTCATTTCTGAATTTTGTTCAAAGCACAGTACATTCTTTACACAACTTCAATGCCCTTCGGTTCATTTGCATCTTTCCTCACACTGTGCAAAGGAAGAAGAAAAGTAATCCTGATGTGGCATGTTTCCATCAAGATTTATTTTTGTAGACACATTGTTTCATCAATGCACACATTATGCTTAGGAATCAAAGATACTGATGCTCTGAAAGCTATGACAAACTGTGCATGTGCTCCATATCCAGAGATAGTTTTAGAAATTCACCCAGTTACACTAGAATTCAGGAGGAGTGTAATTGTCATGAACTGGTAGGACAACAGGGAGGGGGAAGAGGATCCTGGAAAAGGATGTAGCCGAGACTGGAACATACCAGGGCAAACTTGGAATGGGGAAGGAGAGGTTGATGTAGGAAGTACTCACAAGGTGATGGTGGATGACCAGGGGATGGGGGGGTCAGTGCCCAGTGTCTCCATAACATTGCAGGCTCTGAAGCGAAGCATAGGAAGCAGTGGGTGGGGTGCTCAGGGAGGCTGAGGCTGGCAATATCCCACAGCCCAGGTCCCTAGCTGGCCAGGTGGGGCTCGCTAGCTCTGGGAGGAAGGATGTGATTCCTCAGCTGAAGTAGGCTTGGAACAGGTGAAGGTCACATGCCTCATCAAGCCCAGATGTTGCAATCAACATGCAAAGTACAAAAGGGCAGCAGAGGTGAGGTGCTGGGTCTGCTCAACTGCCCAGGCTGATGGGCCTCAGTTTGGATGCTCAAGGATCTCTGTGGGATTGTGATTTGTTTGGACTTTGGACATGTGGATTGATGCTGGACTGGGCACTTGACATACTGACTTGCTCCTAGGTAGGCCAGGGGTTCAAGACAGAAGCACACGGCAGAGTGAACCAAAGAAACAATAAAGGAATGGAATGGGGGAAATACTCTCAACACAGTTCGTGATGTTGCTCTGTTGCTATTCCCCATTCTTACCTTTAGATATTATTCCGCTAGTGTTTGATGTTTTCCAAGTTAATAACAGATTTTCATTTATTAACGTTTCAGCAGAGGCGTGGTTTGTATGTTCGTAAATTCATGTTCATGAATAAAGTGTTATGCAAAGGGTATGATTGCTGGTTTCACATCACATGTTGCCCCAGCAATTCATGATGAAGAAAAATTGTGTTTGTGTGTGGGCGTGCACACATATGTAAGAGACAGAAGAATGTGGCATCACAATTCCACCACAACATCTTAGCTTGTAGTGTTGATCAACCTGTCTCATGTGATTACCGAACTTCATAAATTGAGGAAAGTGTAGAATGGTTTTGGGGGAAGCAGCAACTACGCTGCTAAGGTAACATATGAACAAGCTCTCAGAGAGCAAACCAACAAATGTGGAATATTCAAAGAGTGTTGTAGTATCACTTGAGAAAAGACCTAAAGGGCCCAATAAAGTTCTATGCATTGAGTCCCAGATATGCTAGTGCTTCGAGACTCCATTAAAGATAGTATTTCTTACATAGATTCTGGCGGATATTAGGCAATGATTCCTGCATGGATTGACTTTGCCTATATGGAGTCTCTCACCCCTTTACTATTGAGTTCACTCAAGGGACTGAATCCGACCCGCTGTCTGAAGAAAATGGAGATTTTGGATTCAAACAGAGCCAAAAGAAAACGACACCTCTTCCAGGATGTTATTGACAAGACTATTGCTTTCCTGCCTTGTCAGCACTTCCTGGCCCTGTGTTAATATGGTAGTCATTAATATCCTGTTACAGAAAGGTAGACAAAGCCAAATGACAATCAATGCCCTGCATTTTCTGCTGCCAGAATCAAGCTAATAAACATTTTAAAGAACTGGCAAGAGGCAAACGCTATGTCAGTAGATTACTGAAAAGAACAATAAAATAAACAAGCTGAAAAAAGGCTTCTAAAAATGGCTTTCAAGGACGTTCCTTTAACCTTCCCAAGGCCTTGATGCTATTGGCCATTTTTTAAAATTACTTATATGGAGTTTATCTGTTGATTCCTACACTGATACAGTTTAGTGACACTATTTTGATTCTTTCTTTTTATCTCAACATGGTGCCCAAAGTCACTACAACCTTTTCCACATGCTGCCCCATTCCCCTTTGCTTGCAGTTAACCCTTACAGTCCAATCCACTAACTGGTTTTAAGGCACAGCTACAGATAGGGGAGAAACTTAAACAAATTTGCACTACCTAATTTGCACTTCCCATAGAAGTAAGAGAGTCAAAACATAGTTATTCTTCGAAATTTGCACTTCCCTGAATTTTACAGTGCAGCTCTCCAGCTTGGGAATGTGTACAAAAATGCATACAGTGGTATCTCTGGTTAAGAACTTAATTCGTTCCAGAGGTCCGTTCCTAACCTGAAACTGTTCTTAACATGAGGTACCACTTTAGCTAATGGGGCCTCCCACTGCCGCCACACTGCTGCCGAGCAATTTCTGTTCTCATCCTGAGGTAAAGTTCTTAACCCAAGGTACTACTTCCAGGTTAGCGGAGTCTGTAACTTGAAGCGTTTGTAACCTGAAGCTTTTGTAACCCAAGGTATCACTGTATACTGAATGCAGATTCACATATCCTTAGGCACAACCCAACCAAAGTTAATCTCTTCTGAGTCTCATTGTTTTCAGTGGGACAGTTTAAAAGTAAAGGGACCCCTGACTGTTAGGTCCAGTCGCAGTCAGTTTAGCATGTGGTTAAATCTCTTATTTAATTCAATCAAATCTAAAAGTGCTTAATATCGGTTGGGTTGTGCATGTAACTTTTTAAATTACCCATGGCTAATGAGCCCATATGGATACAATTTAACCCAAAAAGAAAGATGCCTTCCTGTAGGTTTTCCCTGAATACCTTTTCAAAATATAAATTGAGGCTTTTTTGGACCTTTTTTTAGGTTCAACATACAGCTTCCTAGGCTCTGTTCTTTGTACTACATATATTACGTTTCTACAGCTAGTATGTTTTTCAGGTATAAAGGCTGCTTCTATATGTCACGAAATCTCAACATTTTAAGTAACTTGCATCTAGATGCGTGTCTGACAATCATGCATATGCATTTTTGTGATTTGCTATAGGAAGAGAATCCCAGAGTGGCAAAACTGTGAAATGCAATCAACACATGATTGTCTACAGATGGTTTGCAATTTAATTACACATCCATGGTATTTAGATGTAAACTGACCACAAATAAACTGATAAATGGATCATAATAAGAACTTCAAATTCTTATTTTCAGCAACAAAGTCCTTATCCTTTAGTGAGGACTCCTGGTATCAGAAGACTTGGAGCTTTTTAAGTTTAACTGCAAAGTCACAATCTGGTGTGCTGCTTTTGAGCTGAGAAGCAATCTGTATGGAAGCAGTCCCCACTGTATGGATAGAAAAACTCTAGCTATGCAGATTTTTCTTGAGTTCCTTCATGCCTCCAGGATGTGAGAATGTCAGAATGGTTCTCCAACAATGAACATATCTTAGATGTTGAGCACCAACACAATCTAGGTTCAGCCTGCAATGATACTCTAATTGATGGAGCACTCCAGACTGACAAACCAGCCAACTATCTTTCTGAACTCTTGGTCTGAAAGCAATTCACAGCCTCCATGCTGGCATGCTTAAATGCCAACCCTTCAGCAGTCCTGTAGGGAAGATACACAAACACTCACTCCCACACATGCAGTTGCCCCAGCGACTCTAGAGTGGTCAAGTAGGTGACCCATGTCCTCCTGCAATCCTCCTTTTACATGAGTTGCACAAAACCTTTATTGAACAGTTCTTATTAGAGCTGCCAGGATGATTAGATGTATTTTATGTCCTTCAACTCCTCTTCAAACCATGTATCCATCAGTGTGGCCTACCTGCAGCAAATAAATTCCACCAGGATCTGATCCCAGCCACTCTGTAATTTTCCTTCTTGGAGTTTATTTTCTCTTTGTGTGCGTTTTTTTTTTAAAAAAAATCTACCTTATTTTATTTCATTCTTGATTTTGCTATTATACACAGTTGGATAATGTGTTTTATGTGTTTCCTATTTTGATTCTTTGGTACTAGTCATTGAACACAACAATAAAGATTTTATTTGACGTGAGAGTCATTCAGCTAGTGGCCTGAAATATGTGGGATGCAGATTCCCACTGGCGTTGCTAGATAGATGGTAAAACATATTCTGTATTGCACAATATATTGAGTATACTACATTAGGCACTATAGTACAGTGAATAAGAAATTTGCTTTGAATGCTTTGACTTCACATGCTCATCTGCATTGGATCTATGTCTGTAGTTACTGATATAGTAAGGAGGCCTATCTGTAACTGAAATTTGTGAATGCTTCTAGCAGTTTTTTGTGTTCAGAATTCTGTTAAGAAAGTCCTGTCAAAGATGTTTGTTTATACATTCTCACATTTGTATAGTGTAGTAAAGTATTCAGCGAGGCTCTCAGATGTATACACTTCTGAACACAAAAAGAAATCTGTCTGCATATAGGAAAAGGGATTTTTGGACCTCTCAGCAAGCTTAGGCTCTACACTCAAAATCAAGTTGGAAGCTTCCTCAAGTTTTAAAAGCACAAGATAAATAATACATGGGGTCAGTTCATGTCCTTATCAGGCAATGACCCAATTCCCACAGAAAAGGAGGAGAGTGCACCTCTTCTCTTTTGCATCTAATGCAGGGCCAACTTTATCACATGCAAGGCCGTCTTTAGCATATGCGCCGCCGTGGTGCAAAGATCTACCCAGGCCCCCCAATTTAAAGTTGTTGTGCTTTTTTGGGAGGGGGGAAGCCAAAGTTGTTGACCTTTCTTTAACAACAACGAAGCAGAAGAAACTGCTTTTCTTCCCTGACTTGCCGGGAAAATTTGACGCTACCGAGTAGCAGAGCGACAGAGGAGGGGGGCGGGGCCTTTCGCTCCATTAATTTTCACTGCCGCCGATCAAGAGAGACTGGTATACAGTGGATATACATTTGGTGCCCCCCCCCGAATTTGGTGCCCTGGTGCCCCGCACCCCTTACACCCCTGGGTGAAGATGGCCCTGATCACATATGACATGAGCATTCCATATGGAGGCCTGCATGCATGCATGGGGGCCCAGTTCAAAGGATTCTTCTCCCTCAAAACTTAAAAGTTTGTGGGGAAAGTATCTATCTTACTAAGTTTACTTGAGTATAGTCTTGTGGGTGCAGTGGGTGCATAACATGTTACATTATGTGTGTTGTTTGAAAGGGGCATGCACCAACTTGTCCACCCTGGGAATTTGTCTTGCCAATTTCAGTGATTCCATGCATGAGGGTAGGTACTGTGTGGCTCCATCAACCAAACTAGTGCAGCTAATAGAGATCTTGAGAGTTGTAGCCCAATACCATCTGTAGGGTGGCCATGAGAATACCAACCCTGCCATACACCAGCTGCAGAAGCTATGAGAAAGGTAATCATCTCCCTACCTGAAAACCACACAATACTTTGATGATGTCTAATCACCCAATATCTATATACATCACATTATACAGTTGAAGCCAAGGATTCACCCAAATCCTTACAAAGTCAAATATATACACTGAAATGCTAGTATGGTTTAGCAGTATAACCTAGCCTAGGGAAATCAGGTGCTCAAACAAGGCAGTTTCTATTTACTTGCGGTTGAATTAAACTGTGCTGCTTTAGAAGGTAAAGGTAAAGGACCCCTGACAGTTAAGTCCAGTCGCGAACGACTCTGGGGTTGCGACGCTCATCTTGCTTTACTGGCCAAGGGAGTCAATGTTTGTCTGGGACATGTGGCCAGCATGAATAAGCAGCTTCTGACAAAACCAGAGCAGCGCACGGAAATGCCATTTACCTTCCTGCCGGAGCAGTACCTATTTATCTACTTGCACTTTGACGTGCTTTCAAACTGCTAGGTTGGCAGGAGCTGGGACCGAGCAACAGGAGTTCACCCTGTTGCGGGGATTCGAACCGCCGACCTTCTGATAGGCAAGCCCAAGGCTCAGTGGTTTACACCACAGCACCACCCACGTCCCCTTTAGAGACACACAATTAACTTGGGCAATTGTGAGATCTGTGCAATGGATCTGGTTTTAATACAGTATAGGGGTGGCTGCTCCACTATATAAAGGATGTGGCTAATCTCTGACCCTCCAGATATTGTTGGACTCCTACCTTTCACCAGCCCAAGGCAGCATAGACAATGGTTAAGGATGGTGGGAGTTGTAGTCCAACAACATCTGGGAGATAAATGGTTAACAACACCTTATGGGACTGCAGTAAGGTAAAGCATTGATTTTAAAGCAGCAACTCTAACAAATGGAAAATAAATAAATAAACCTAATGGGTTAATGAAAAATTTAACAAAACAGTTATTTCAATACATTCTTTTTTTAAATAAAAGAATATAAATAATGAGTTGTATAATAATAAACATTCACTACATCAATACTTACATTAGCCAAATGAGCTAACTCTATCTCTAGAAAGGAATCAGATGTTTTGGGCTCAGGCCTTATGGTGACCACAATGATTTTGGAATTTACAACTGTATAATTTCTGAAAAAGAACAGTTAAAAAACACATTTATTAAAACCTCAATATGATGCAATCAAGCAAAGATAGAGTATGACTAGACAAGAATTTAAATTAATATCCCTACATGCCATTTATTGTAAATACAATCCCCCCCTGTTCTTAGACCTGGTGAAGAATTAAAGAAAGCCCTCGTGCTGATCCAAGAGCCATTCCTTAAGTATGATTCATTGATTAAAGAGACAGATTGACAACACAAACCTTCAGGCAGGTCTTTAAATGGCTGTAAATTCATTTATCTCAAGGTGAACTCAGTAGGCTTGTTTTACACAAAGCAAAACATATTTCTTGCAAAGTTCTGGCCTGGCTGTTTTGCTGACTGCTAACTGAAAAAGTTAAGATGGATGACAGCAATGAGAGTTTCCTCAGAATCAATTTTTCTGATCTATAACCAGAGAGACTTAAAACCCATTTCGTTCCATATATGAATGAACAACGAGATCGTTCGAAAGGTACCCAAGGGTTTCAATTCACAGATCACTTACGCTGGTGAGGCCCCATTGTTTTGCTCTGGGATTCTCATTTACGAGGCCAGGAGGACTTGACCTCATGCCCACCAAAATCATGTGGAGAGTCTATATCAGTTTCTCGGTCCTCAGATTGGTCCCCCAGGTGACAATCATCAAACTACTTCCACCAAAACAGCCACATTTGTTTTAAAGGTATTCTTGCGTAAGATGTATTTTGACGGTAGCAGCCTTAATAAGCTGTCCTGTTTTAAAGAAGCATTGCCTCACGTTTTGGCCCTTTGTCATTTTATTTCCAGCTGATTCTGAAGGGGGTTTTGAGGCAGAAGCTACTCAGGGTCCCCACTTCAGATATCAGTGGTGAAGGGTGGGGGCAACAAGTATTGCCGTTGTGGGATGCAAGCTTACCAAAAAACCAAAAACCCATCACCAAAAAAATAATGTAATGTAATGGGTTCAATCCAGATCTGCTCTTCCATGAACAAAAGGGTTCAGATCCAGTGGGGGGTGGTGGTAAGAGGGGGAACTGGCAAAGAATGCTTCCTTTTCCTTCTGTCTGTAGGAGAATACACTTAGTAGAGTTCTACTTCAGGGGACTCTAATGCTAATTATTTTGATACAGATGGTCCTGGAATTTTTCTTATCTGGATTTTGGTGTTCTAAACCACCTAACTGTAACATTAGCAATTTGCCATTGTTTCATTACTTATTTCTGAATGTGGTGCAAAGAACTGTTTTACAGCTTCCAGCCCTCTCCCGTTTGTGTTTCCCCCTCCCCTTACACTGCCAGCGCATACCTGAAAATTGAGAAACACTGGTGCGCGGGGGAGGGGGAAAGCATTTTTATGTGGCTGCATATATACAGTTGTACAGTCCTTTTGTGGAGTGCTTGCCTAATGCACAGAAGAGCATACATGGATGCCAGGATTGCTTGTTTCATTTATTTATTTATTTTGCAGAGTTTCAGCAATGTAGAAGTGAGTAAATGTAAGAAGAGGGAGAGACGTTGCAGACAAACAGAACTGTTCATGGTTCGATTCTGGAAGCAACGTTAGAAACTCTCTGAAGTACTCTTACTGTGTTAACCATGTGAAGGCTCAATGAGGTAAAAAGGGATTTTTGGCCTATGCCTTTGGCCCTGCGCCCCAGATGACATGCGGCTTGCCCTGGTGTCTGTGCCTTACAATGGACATTTAAGACAGGGGGAGCCTACTCAGCTATACTCACCTACTCCTAACTAAAATACATACTCTGTTTTCCTATGCTGGTTATTTCAAAAATTAGCACAGCATTTCCTACAAAATTTATTACAATGCAGTGCATATCATGATATACTGCATGTCTGAAAGCAGTACACACATCAAGTATTGGTTCCTGCAGGATGACGGGGCACAGTTATCCCCTACATCTCCTGCTTATATTTTCATGCAAAGTCCAAAATTCCTTTACTCATGGTTGTATAAGTTTGTATAGTAGCACTGAAAAATTCATCTGTCCTATATTTTACTAAACCTTTAAAAGGAGACAGGAATGTGCAACTCCTACTTAAACCATGAGTTGGAGCAATGATGTTTGCTACTTTGGCAACATTCACAGATTAATTACCCCCACCCCCACCCCCCAAAAAATCCATCTGACAAATATTTAGCAATCCCCTCACCAGCTGGAAATTTTTCTGTTATGTCTGAGATGGATAAAAGATGCAGGAGAAATTGGGGTTTAAGATGCAAAGCTAAATAGAAGAAAAATCACCCATTTTGAAGAAAGTGGTAAAATGTTACAAAAATGAATATTAATAACAATAACAAACATAACAACTCAGTCCAGAGACTCATTGTGGGTGCAGGTGCTCTTTGGAGCTTCCTCCCCTTCAAGATCTTCTCCATTTATTTTAGTCAAAGATGGACAGCATATGCCATGTTATGTTAATGGAATGAATGATATGCTGCAGTGTTTGGTTTATGCTTTTCTCTTTCAAAAGCCCTTATATTTCCAGTTCACATTTCTGCTACCGTGCAATGAAGCGCTCCTACTGCATGTAGTTATTGCAGACAATCAACTGCTGAGAGATGCAAGACAAAATCTACTAAGCACAGGAATATATTTTAATATTCTCTCTCTGCAGAATCACTGGGAATAAATATTGTGGTTATCCGACTCTGAACGAGCTTCCTCTCTTTTCAACAACACTGTAAATTAGTGTTCTATATTCCCTTGAGAAAGTCAAACATCTGTAGTAAAGACGTTTTTAATGCTAAAAGGCATATTGTCAATGCCATATGCAGAGGCAGTTGTGAAACAACCATTTGTATTATGAAGTGCTGCACCTAAATCTCTGTGTGCTGGAAGTGACTTGGAAAGTGACTCAAAAGCATGCAATAAATAGCACAGTGCAAAAGCAGATTGGATTACAATACACACATATCCCCCCTTATATATCATGCTGGGCATAAATTGGTTCGATTAGCTTTTCAAGCATTCCATCAGTTTTGTTCCATTTCCATAAATGGAGCTGTTTATGTGCCATGTCAAACTTCATGACTGAGTACAGTTATCTAACTAAGCCCACTTTGAATCTCGCATTATTATGAATCTGTCCCTTTCATCATTGTATATAATGTATGAAACCCAGACCTACTGAGTCTCGTAATGTTTTTAAATAAAGACTGGCGTTTTAGTTATTCTGGAAGAGTTTATGTTTAATGAGCCTCCACTTATTGTTTATGAGTTTGTGAAACGCCTGAAGACACTTCTGGCATGAAACTTATGTTAAACAGGAAGAAAGCCTATACTGATTGTGAAAACAGAACCTGTGAGATCAGCGATGCAGTGATAGGTACAAATTACACCATGCTTCAGTATTACCAAAATTCATCTAAATTTGTCTTGTTGAAGAGAAATACACAGAGGTGTGAGGAAGGGCCCCTCAACTGTACAGACACAGAAGTGTTTGATAATATCTAATTCCACGGTTCTGTATGTAGGGAAACTATCAATTAAAGTCAGGGAAGTCTTTTTTTTCCACAGGAAAGGAGATGCAGGGCAGAAGTTATGTCTCAGTGAAGGCTAAATAAAGGCAGCATATCACATTAATTTCAAGCTTCAAATCCAGGACAGTCTCTAATTGAATTTCTAAATAGAATTGTGCTTCTGAAAGCAGTCAAGATGGTGAAGGACTTATCTATATTCAAAACATGTGTATGCTGCCTTGTTTTAAAATTATGGGCAGGTTACAAAAACGAACAAAACACTAAACAATAGCAGTACAAGTTCAAAAAGAAAGATCAGTTAAAAGTGCAATTAAAAGTTGCAGAGTTTGTGCATTTTTTGTCAGCATTGGGGGATGTCCAAACCACCTATGGATCCTTTTTCCATTTATGGGCCAAGTAGGTAATTTTGCTCAGTACCTCAGGCCTGCCTTCCTTCTCCTCACCTGCTGCTGCTGCTGCTGCTGCCTTCTCCTGCATTGCCACAGAAGCTCCCTTGTCTCCATCTCAGCCTGCTCCACTTCCTTTAGATCATAGGTGGAGAACCTCCAGCCAGGGAGCCAATTGTGAGTTCCCTGGGAGTCCAAGGTGGCCTACGATACCATTTTCCCCAAACCATGTCCATCTGTCAACCAGCCAATTGTGCACCACTTGTGCAGCATTCAAGGGACCTTCCCCCAAGGTAGCTGGTGTTTCCAAAAGGCACATTTCCCCCCTCCTTTCTGATCAGAATGGGGGGAAGATCTGTCCTTCAAAGGACAGTTTTCCCCTCCTCCCCTCCCAATTGGGACTTCAAAGCATAGTATCAGCTGATTGACAAGTGGGAAACCCCACCCACCTGTCAAATTTGGCCCACCAACAGGTGAGAAGATAAGGATCTGGCCGACTGGTCAGAAAAGATTCCCCATCCCTGCTTTAGATGGTCTGTTGTCTTCTGCATCTCCAAGTTTCTTTTACCCCTTCTTTAGAATTTCTCTAACTCTCAAACTAGGGCTGATCCCAGAGAGGAGTGGAGAAGCAGGCAGGACAGAGTTCTGCTGGTGCGATGGGAGGGCAGAAAAAATTATCTGATCTAGGCCCCAGGCCAAGTTGTCCACCCCTGCTCTACATAAAACTGAGGGGGAAAGTCTTGCACTGCATAAAAACCCACGACAATTGCTGTCAGTTTTCAACTCAATACATCCCAGATGCATATTCTTGAAGTAATATAAATCATGCTGTTGCCTAGTCACAACACATACCTTAAGGTGGGTAAAATCAGTTCTAAATTTTTGTAAAGTACTGCTCCAAGCACAAATACGGTGGATTCATCTAGATCTAAAATGAAAGTGGAGAAGAGATGGAAAACAATGTGTATGTTAAATTTCTTGCCTTTCCAACATAGTCAGCATATGGGTACATCAAAGGGTATTTATCATTGTGGAAGAAGTTCTATCTTTAAAGAAATCATCATTGCAACGTGAAATATATTTCCAAGTATGCTGTCATAAAAATGTAATATGATATATTAGGGTGTGGGGCGGGAAAGGTCTATACAATTGGAACATCTCACAAGATTTAAGGTACTCAGAAGACTGGCTGTTTTGTGAGATTCATCATTCGCCGCTAAACCGTGCCAGCATTTCATGATATATTCTGCCTTGATTATGAAAGATCCATAGGAGCTATTTTTAGAGGACTTCCCCTACCCCCTTTAACACTGAAGAGGACAGACTTCCACAGCAGCAATTGGGCTATTGTATTCTAATTCTGAAATATCAAACCAATGCATATTGCCTTAGGAAAGTCACTGTAGGAGCCATTCTCTACACTAATGCCCACCCCTGAATGGAAGCCGTTTCACACATTATGCAAAAATAAAATTGGTTTTGGCACAAAGGGAAGCCACAGTGAATCCCAGCTGCCTGTCAAGTATATCTGCATGATGCCAATATTTATTTGTATTCATACTACACATTTTTAGATGCATGCACTATACTCCTAGCAATGTAAGGTAAGTCTGTGTGTGGAAAAGGGATAACCATGGGTCTCATAAGAGCCCTCTCCTCACCTCCTGTCCTCCCAAATGTCCTTCATTTTTGTAATGTATGTACAGTGTACCTTGGTTCTTGAATGGCTTGGCTCCTGAACAAATTGGCTCCCTAACACTGCAAACCCAGAAGTAAGTGTTTTGGTTTGCAAATGTTTTCCGGAAGCTGAACGTCCGACGCGACTTCCGCTTGAGTGCAGGAAGCTCCTGTAGCCAATTGGAAGCTGCGCCTTGGTTTTCGAACACTTTTGGGAGTCGAACAGACTTCTGAAACTGGTTAACTTTGAGAACCAAGGTACCACTGTATGCAGAAGAGAATAACGATCTCTGTGTACTTTAAAATGAGAGGTTATCGCACGACTTCTGTAAAGTGAAAGGCCCAACCTCTGTCTTCTCCTAAGAAAATATAAGAACACACAGACTTACTTTACATTGCTAGGAGTATAGTGCATGCATCTAAAAATGTGTAGTGCTCTTTTAGTTTTTACCTGTTGACATAGGGGTGAAGATGTTTTTTGGAATGACAACCCTGTCTTCTGAGTTTCGTGCCCAGTCGACCATTCCTTTCCTTCCTTTCATGGGGAAATTGATGTCTGTGAGGACAGATGCCGCAGGAAGCTTCTGAATGCTGGCCACTATTAAGAATAAAAGAAAGGGGAGGGGAATCAAAAGAACACTTGCTTTAACCTTCACGGCAGTAGCACTGAGAAAAGATCGCACTAGTAAATTTTGACTATGAGGAAAAAGGGGTTAATAAAAGGTTTTAGAGGGTTATATTTCAAATAATAATTTTTTAAAAAAAATGTGTGCAGTGTGTCCGTGTACATGTTTACTCTGAGGTGAGCACCATCAAATGCAATGGGACGGACTCACAGGTAAGTTTGCATAGCATTGCAGCCTTATAAGGATATGAACCATGTTGTGGCCTTGATTCTCTCGCTTGTCAGCCAGGTTCAATATCTTAACAGAGATTATTCTTTCTGTTGGCTCCTGCCCTGAAACTCACATGGAAGGACATAGCGGAGCTCTGTCTTCAGAGCATATTCTGAACTGATTAAAAATGACAGAACTAGGAAGAGGATGTTTCGAATTGCTTGGGGAGATATAACTTCTGGAACCAGGCTAATGAAGCAATAACAATGCCGATATCCCTTGCACAGGCCTAATAAGATTTTAAAACAAGCCCCATTAAGTAGATTGACATATTAGCAGTCTGTAGTCTTTTTCTGCACAAAGCAAAAAAATAGCAACCAGTAGCTCACAAGCCATTTTCCATTACTCCTCACTGTGAAATGTAATTATTACTGTTTTATTACTCTCTTGCCCAGCACATTTGGTGAGCGAAGTTCCATGGAAACTTTTTTTTTTAATTACCTCCACAACGACCCTTTGAGGCAGGTAACTGATATATCCAATTTACAAATGGGGAAGCGAGAAACTGACAAATGGTTAATTGCCCAAAATTATTAATTATTATTATTTATACAGCACCAGCATGGAGCTATGCAGAGTACATCCATGGCACAGTGGGAGATAACTTCGAGGTCCCCCCCCACTCCACTGGCTCACTGATAATAGTTGTAGGATTTATCATTATTATTTTGCTGGATAGAGAGGCCCACTAGGTGCCAAATTTGATCTGGGTGTACAAATGAAACAGAGTTGAGCTAAACAAACTATAGTTTAGCATTCCACCGGTACCAGGAAACTGTATTGAACTGAGAATTTTATGTAGTAACTATATTTAGGATGTATTAAAGTCCTGAACACAACTTACCAGTGAGTAAGTTCTACTGAACACTGGGGTCTTTCTTCTGAGGAAACATGCATAGGATTGTGCTGTTAAATTTGCAAAACCCAGCATGCCATTACAGTAAAATCAAACATGTAAGCACATACTGGCACACCATAGTTCCAAATGCGAATATGGAATATTAATTTTTAATGAGAGTACTCATCCACTTATCTGCTATCATTGCGACAAGAGTGGAAAGTAGCACAATTAATAGCAGGCCCGAGCTGAAAAGGGTAAGCTGAAATTTTGTTTACTCACCCCCCCCCCCCATTTTTTTAAAAATAATAATGCCTATGTTAAAAGAAATCACTGTTATTGTGGCTTTAACAATCTGAGCATGATACCATGGCAACATTGCCTATTTCAAGTAAGATTCAGGCTACTTCTAAGCCTCCGACAGTCCTATGCACATTTATTCACATTCATAGAGATGATAAACAATCTGTTCAGAGTCCCATTTCTAATGCGAGCCAGAGCGATAATTGTTTTTTTGCACACCGCTTTTTCTAATCATTTTACAAGAAGGCTAATAGAGTTCATGCCATTTGTACACAGGCAATGATGTGCACAACCAATTAACTACAAGTGCCCCAGAGAGGGGCAAAAGAGAGACAACAGGGACACCTTTAAAAGCAGTCACAACAGAAACCTCTCATAAGCCGATTTCATTTTAAAGGAAATTGTAATTCAAATAGAGGCAAGGAAAATTAAGGCATCATTTCTACAGATCTTGTTCTACACTGCTTGACAACTGGCTCTCAGCCTCAAATTAACCCGGTTATGTATTATAGCATCACTTTAGAAAGGCTACATTTAAGGCTCTTTCAAGCTTTCATTGTCTCTGTGTGTGAGAGTCAAATTCCAATAGGTAGCACTTTATCACTTCAATCCCAGCCTCTTCTGCATTTCAGAAAACAATTGCATGCTTGGGGGGGGCATTCAGTACAGCCAGGCCCCCACTGACTGAATGGTGCCCAGACATCAGTGTTAAGGGCTCAGTCTTTACCTTTTAAAGCACTGGCATCATGTAAGAAGATGGATCCATCAGAGCCAGTTGGATTCAGGGTTCTACTCTATTACCTGATCAGGGCAGTGAAGATACACAGCTTTTAAGACCAAACAGTGGTCGCAGGTGAGTGACATGTAGCACCAGCAGAAAACCAGGGATAAATTACTCCATAAGAACTGTGGAGCATTGGTTGGAAGCAGCTTATGCCATGTATTAAAGAGATGAACTAGACATTTATTGATTTTATAACATATACCTGCATTGGCAACACAGTGTATCTTTAAAAGGGGAAACTGGACAAGATTCATATTTCACACGGGGTAAGCTCAGCACAAGTTTTCCCTAGGTCCTAAATAGAGATTTAACTAGTTTTCATTATTTATGCTAGAAAAGAAGTAATGAGCTTGTTTTGCATATACAAAACAGAAAAATCACTATGCATTAAGAGTTCACAATAAGCAGTTATGCAAGAATGCCTATATAAATGAGAGACATAAAATAGCTAAATATGGTATATTTAATTAAAATGTTATTTCAGATCTGCTGCGTGTTTTTGTATCAAATTACAGGGATTTAGACTATCCGTTAGTGTGTAGGCTAAAACAAAAATGGGTGTGATTATATTATCCAGATTTGGTGTCTTGTTATCTAACTCCACAAGGAACAATGGAAAATGTTGGGGAAGATTATCATACCTGGAATATAGTTCAATTCAACCGAACAAATAAATAAGTGTCCTATGAATCATACCTTCAGGGAACAACAGTCTTAAATGTTTCTTTTTATCTATTAAATGAAAAATAATAAAGTGCCTTGCAGCATTTTAAAGACTAATTTATTATGGCATAATATTTTGTGGATGAGGTGTATTCCTCAGTTGGCAAGTATGTTTGTTTGCATTACACATGCATGCACGCACACACACACACACACACACACACACACAGGATGGGTGGATTGTAAATAAATGTCACAAGATGCAAAAAACACAGCTTTAACTGAAGTTAAAGTTTAACTGAAGTTTCAAATGTATGCAATACTGGCCAACTGAGAATAATACTCCATGCATCTGATAAAGTGGGCTCTAACCCATAAAAGCTTTTGTCATAATAAATCAGGGCTGGTCCAAGACATTTGTTGCAAACCCTTCTCTGCAGGGCGGGGACACACAATATTTTAGTTCAGATGCTCCCTTTGTTTGAAATACCTCTCTCTTCTCCCCTCCCACATTCCCTGAGCAACTGGGCTCTGCAATACATTTTCATGGACTGGAGGTAAAGAGTACAGAGGGCAAAATTAAACCTGCCACATAACTCCTAAGACAGAGTTGCATTTGTGAAACACAAATTTATTTTTAATTACATCATGTTGCCTACTGGTGAGAGAATGATGGGGCTGTGTCCTCTGAGGGCCAATTCACACAAACACTGAGCTAATGATGGCCTCTTTAAAATGAACTTTTAATTGCATAGGGACAGCTTTTCTTCAAATTGTGTGTGCTGCATCCTAAGCACACACTAGTATGTAAATCATGAAGGACTTCAAAATACTTCTGGGTTAATATGCTTAGGATCATATTGTGCTGCACACATGCCATAGACATGACTTAAAACAATGCTTGGTTAAAATGGGTTCTCTCTCTTTCTATGTACACAGCATGACATAGTAGAACTTGTAAGGCACAAGACAATGTGTGTCTACTCAGAAGTAAGTTCTGTTGACTTCAATAAACCCTACTCCCAGGTAAGCGTGCACAGAATTGCATTTTTAGTCTTTAAAGGTGTCATAAGACTCTTCATTATTTTTACACAGATACCACCCTCTAGAAGTTTTGATTTCTGAGAGTATTTTTAATTTAGCCTGGATCCAACCTGTAGTAAAAGAGCAAAAAGCTGCAGTACCGGATTAAATAAATAAATAAATAAATGATTGGAGTTTAATAATCCTGTTCTTCAAAATGTCCCTGGTTTGTCTCCCTCACACCCACTCTACTGCTCATGTTGATGAGGCTTGTAGATCTGTAGATCTGTATGTCTGAGGGGCCCCCACTGCCACCTTCCAGAGAATCACCATTATTGCATATTACTATTATTATTATTATTATTATTATTATTATTATTATTATTATTCTTGAGTCATATTTTGCATGTACAATAGACAGCCATTTCAGAGACATAAAAAGATAAATCAATGTATTTAAATTCTGCATCCCTCCATAGTACATGCTCGCTTCTTTTATGGAATACAAATGATCAGTTCGTCCCAGTCACCCAGATGTCCAGAGAGCAAGATTCTTTGTGGCAGATAATCAAAGCACCAGATGGATAGATTAATGTGTGATATTCATAGGAGGGAGATGCCTTGTATTCATTAAGTTATGCCCCGTCATGCTATCCTATTGGGACCTCAAGTAATAATGCAACACTAAACATTAAATTAAAACTAGGACAAAGTCTCACCAAAGCCAACAACAGAGTATCATTACCATGATTTGTGATGTTCAGAGTTTTGCGCCAATTATGTATCCAGAACAGTACATGTATCCAGAGGGAGGTCTCAGCAGACTTATTTATTAAATTAATATCCCATCCCATCCAAAGGACCCTCAACTCTGGGGAATCCAAAGAGTTGCTGAAGTATCAAAATAAAAATAAAAATGTCCAACCTCCCAACCTCAAAGTTTTCTTTCTTTGGGGGGACGGGACGGGACAGGAGAACCCAAATCAGCCCAATTAGGACTAGGCACAGTCAGCATCCAAAGACACTGGGAAAAGAAAACCCATGTGCTTGTTTGTGGTAGAGTCACAGAAACCCCTGAGGCTTCAAAACACCACCAATCAACTACCACATTGGCAAGAGATACTAGTTGAGGAAGTAAGGAGTGCAGAGGGCTAAGAAGGAGAATGGAAAGTGGGCAGTTCTTTCTCTGCATCTCTTTTACTCTTGTTGATTGCTCGGTTTCTTTTGTTTCTTTTTGCCCTCCTCGGAGAGAAATGGAACAAAATAACAAGTTGTGTGGCTATGCAGAGAGAGGGCAGGGTTATGGCCACCCTACATTGTAGTCCACTGATAATACTGCAGAACAGATATGGGGCCGAGGTTGGTTTGGATTCCCAGTGTGAAAAAATCCCATACCTTGCAGGTTGTTGTAAAGGTCACTTGCCTACTCAGACTTTCCCCTGAGCCAAATCAAGTGCACAGTTGCATGCAGGAGACATATATTTCACTGACTTTCATGCAGACTGGTTGCACTTTGAAAATCTTCAAAAATGAGGCAAGATGATACGCTCTGAAATTGTCCCCCCCACCCGCCGCACTCTGCGGTATGCTTTTCAGAATTTATTCTTGCAGATTTGGCCAAGAGGAAGCTGGATCATTTCACAAGTCAATATTTAACGAATTGATGCTTTTTAGCTTTATATACAGAGTGCATTTATCTGTCTATCCTTCTGATTCACAGTCAATTCATTTGCCAGCTAAACAATACTCAAATACCTAAGTGTGAAATAAAATGTCATAGTTTCATATAACTTTTCCCCAGGTTGCCTCATGAGAAAACTGGTGCTTAAGCGGAGGGTTTTAAGTGCTTTAAGTATGCAGATATGCTGTTCATCTGAGGGTCAACCTGGAATCCAGATGTGTTTCCACTCACTACTCTAATCCTCAATTATTTACCTGGCTCCCTTCAGCCGCTCCAGCCTTAATTAATTGCACAGCTGCTACAATCAGCTTCACAGCCGCCACCACATTTCTATTTAAAAACCCAAAGTAACCAACACTGGACTACACTTCAGGGTTGCAATATACAAACTACACTACCAGGTTGCAGAAGATGGTCACAACTTTGCTGAAGCTAGGTCTGGGTCTGGTCAGTGCCTGGATAGGTGACTTGTATGCTGTTTTGTGATCCACGATGAAAGAAAGGCAGGATATAAAGGCATGAAAATAAATAAGACCTCCCATATGCAGAAAATAATAATGCATCATTCATGCTGTCTCAGTCATGGTTCCATTCCCTGCAAAATGAGTATACTAATGTTGGTCTCATTAGTATACTTCATTAGTATTTACAGATTTTTTATATATATATAATGCTTACACATCACTCAGCACTACATCAAAACCCCAGATTACTGAATTGTTTTCTATGGGACAAAATTACTTCTCCACCAGCTAATTCTTGTAAACCTTTGGATGGTGGGACAGCAAGACTGCTAGCGTTTCAGCACCTCAGACAGCTCCGAGTGCCAAAGGCTGCTTTTACTAAAAACAATTAAACAAGGGGGGTAAATTAGAATCATAGAATTGTAGAGTTGGAAGGGACCCAACGTTCAACACCCTGCAATGCAGGAAACTCAATTAAAGCATCAATGACAGATGACCATCCAACCTAGGAAACAGTCCACCAACTTTAGTAGGAATCTCCTTTCCTGTAACTTGAATTTCCCTCTGCTGCTGTAGGCACTCACCTGTCAGTAAGTCCCACTGAAGTCAGTGGAGCTTACTTCTGAGCAGATAGACTGTAAGCTTTCCTTGATTATAGAATCATAAAACTGTAAATTAGAATCATAAAACTGTAGAGTTGGAAGGGACCACAAGGGTTATCTAGTCCAACCCTCTGCAATGCAGGAATCTTTTGCCCAACGTGGGGTTTGTACTCCCAACCCTGAGATTAAGAGTCTCATACTCTACCGACGTAGCTAAAGGAATGAACCTCAAACACTAACTTGGGTCTGCTGTCTCTAAATTACCAAGAGAACACAAGAGGTCAGGAAAAAACTTTTTTTTAAAAAGGATTTTGTAGAGTCCTGGAAGAGAATTTCTGGAAGCTGCACTACACTTTTGCCTTGTCTTTGGGATCTGCAATTCTGACACCTGTTCATTTATTTAACCCTGGGCAGTTAAGAAGAATTTTGTATTACTCTTTACCTCCTGTGGTGTGATGTGCTCTCTCTCCCACCACCCACCCCATTCACATTGCATTGTTGTTGTTGTTGTTGTTGTTGTTGTTGTTTTTGAAGAACAGTCAAAAGTAAGATAAACATTTTGTAATATGGGTGTGAATGTTTCCTGGCATGAGTGTTCCTTGTTTCCTGTCCATTTATTTATTAAACTTATACCCCAACCCTTCCTTCCAAAGTAGCCCAGGATGGCATATGGAACGGCTATACATGCAAGTTGTGATTCATTAACTGTTACTAGTGCTAAGCTAAATGCAGTGGGCATTAAAAACAGTTTTCTGCCCCTTGAACCATTCTCCTCATTGTTGTTTTTTTGCGGGGGGTGGGGAGGCTTAAGGGTGTTAAAATATTACAGGAAATGAGGATTTACAAATTTTTATTTTGAATGCCAGCATTTATGTACCTTTTTAAGAGGCTTAAAAGGTGCCTCTCAATGCAGTTTAGCACACAAAGCACCAGCAGAGTACCAATTATTAGTCTATGCTTGTAGCTAAAGGCCTTTCCATGGCATGCTTTATAACTCCAAATCTATTTGATCCCCCCCCCCCGAACTTGGAAAAACACATTGCATTTGTGTGTTAGAGATGCTATGGGGCCCACTAGCAGCTTCTGCTTTATTTTTCTGTATTTATATTTACCTGCTTAGGCTGCCTTTTGACAACTTAACAATACTAGGTTAATTGCTATAATTTGTACCATTATAAAGTACTGCTAAACAGTGAATGACAGGAAATGGACTCAATAAACCATTTAGCCAGACATATGCATTTTTTCCCCTGGACCCAAGTTCTCACATGTGATACGGTGAAAAATGTTTTATATAAACACAGGTAAGATCTCTAAACAAAGTGCCTCTCTCCTCCCCTCCCCCCACCACCACCCTGAACCAAAAAAATCCTGGCCTACTCAATTCATTGAAATCAAAGCAAAAAATAAAAAATGCAAGGCACCTGAATGTTCCGAGAGGCACAGTAAACATTATTATGGAAAATGAAAGCTTTGTTATCTAAAATACAGGAGATTATTAAAAGATCAAAGCCATTAAGATTGTTGCCTTGAGGGAAGATTTAGTGATCTAAAAATGGTCAGAGAACCAATAGTTACAATATATGTTTCCAGATGTCAGCAGTGCAAATTTACTTAATTCATTTGAGATGCTGAGAATCTCTCCACCTACCCACGCCACCACTTATGTGGTTGTCATTAAAATTAATCTATCACTTATGTTCTCTATTAGGTGAACTCTTTACTGCCTGACTATGGCTCTTTATAGTTCAACAAAGTAGTATGCAAAAAGTATAATCTTTTTCTGAAGCTTAGAAGCAGAATGGCACAAAGAGAAAAATCCACTGCCCCACCCCCTCTAAAGAACTCTGCAGTGATGCCATACATTAGTATTAGGACAGGGAATGGATAGGAGGTGGTGACTTGTAACACACACATGCAGGACAGCAACTTGTGTTTTTGGAGCTTAATGGATTGAAAGAGACAGGTACAACCTTACAGTGGCCTCTGGAAATAATAAGGGCAAGAATGAGGATTGCCCGAAAAGATGGCTATGCCCCACTTTTAAAAATTCATTTCATTTATTACATTGTTATCCAATCCTCCCTTCCAAAGGGCCCAGAGTGGCTGCCAGGCGCCATTTTATTCAGATGCCATTTAAAGTTGTGGTGATAGAGAAAATAAAGGGTAAATTATCTGAGGAAGCAAAATGCTGTGCTGAGAAAAGGCTACTGAATGGCAAACACAATCTACATACACAGCCGATGCACTTGCAGAGTTATTCACTGAGCTTAGGTTCCAGGGGCGAGCTTCAAAATATAACCTGGTCCTGCATAGTTATAAGTTATAGAGACCATTGCAACAATCTTCCATTGCAGTGTCTTTTCACAGGTGGCAAACAATATGCACAGCTGTAAGAACCATAAGGCTCCCTTGTTTCTGCATTCTCTCTCTCTGTGTGTATATATAAGAAACCCCAATGAAAATCCCTGTTATGTATTTTACATGGCTGTTTATTTGTATATATTTTAAATTTTTAAAAATGATTTTATGCTGTTTCATGATGGCCTATACTTGCAATTCCTAATAAAGGTTTGGCGAAGAAGGGGAGAGAGAGGGAGAGGGAGAGGGAGAGAGAGAGAGAGTCAGAGAGAGAGTCATCACTGCAGCACTGGTATGGTGTGACAAGGCCTGTTTAACTTCCAGCCATGGACGAGACTAGGGGGAAGAATACACAGATGTACCAGCACTTAATTGTTATTTCTACGTCCTCAACTTTCCTTGCTAAAGAACCAAAATGGTGTCTGTCTGTGTGTATTGAAAAATTCAGTACGTAGGTAGTTGCTTAAACAGAAAACTAGTAGCAAACCTAGCTGTGCCTGTGCTTTTGGCATGCATATTTCATATTTTACACACTTCTTATTCTGTTCCAGTCTCGTCAGCTGTCAGATTATCACAGGCTGCTCCATGTGTAGTTGTTGTCTGCTGTGTGGATCCACTTGTGGGACCTGGGTTTGCTCTTAGAGAGCAAACACTTGTGTGTCAGAGAAAAATCTCTGACTGGAAGTTATTCTCTTTATATGAAGGAATGCCAAGCAAAGGAAGAGCTGGATAGGAGCTACTTCTCAAATCTAGGCTCAGTGACCGTGTCACAAATGAAGAGATAAAGCAAGTATGCACAACACTCAGTGGTCTTATTCACCAAGAATTTAGTTTGGATCCATTCAAACAGGTTTCAAACTTGTTAAGTGGAGAGGGGGGACCTGAAGCTGTCAAGATATTGTTGGATGCCAACTTCCACCAGCCCCACCCCAGCACACCAAAAGGTCAGCAATAATTGGAATCCAACATCTGGAGGACCACAGATCCCTGACCCATTCCTGATGTAATGTTTGCCAGGTTGAAACCTGGAGATCTGCACTTGTTTCCTTAAATTGCCCTTTGTGGCAGAGGGATGCTGTTAATGTCCCATATAGGACAGCTGATCTTCTTCTCTCAGTGTGGAATGCACAAACATCAAACCATTTTCTCAATGCATAATTTGGCTTGAGAATCATTGATGCCCTTTTCTGAGTCCACCCACCCTCTAAAATATAATGAGTGGTGACCAGAGACAGGGCCTTCTTCACTGTGGTCCTCTGTCTTCAGAATTCTCTCCCACAGAGGTTTGCCGGGTGCCACCCTTCCTTTCTGTTGAGAACCAGGTGAAAATACTCTCATTTGTTCAAACATTTTAGATTAGCCCATTTTACATTTCCATGCTAGAATATTACCATTTAACTGTGATAATGTTTACTGTCTTACAGCAAAAAACCCATAAAGGTCTGCTGCTCTGAAGTAAATGCCATTGACTTCAACGAGGCACCTATTCCCAGGCAAGTGGGTATGTCATTGCAACTATGTATTTTATTATATATATTTTTTGTTTCATTTTAATTTTCTGTGGGTCCCTTTGAGAGCTTTGGCTAATAAATCTTTTGGATGAAACAAATTGTAGCTGTTTTGAACAGGATGTTAAATGACAGGCTATTTATTTTAGGGAGATTGCCATTTTTCTTTGAGTCGCAAACATTGGTAATAATAGTGAAAACGTGGTTTGTGTGTCCAGTTATGATTATTTGATCTGGAAATAGTGAAAGGATTAAAGCTCCCCGACACTAAGCACCACCACCTTGGAAGCCTGCTGTATTCACCTGCCATACTTAGATCCATTCTGCATCATTACGTAGGCAGAATACAAATACAAAAAGGCCATTCCAGAATTTTCATGTGCATATCATTTGCAAATCATGATCCTGGTAGCTTACCCAGAATAAATCATTCCCCCTGCAGCAAGACAATCAAAAAGCACAATTGCGTTTTGTCACCTTTCTCCAACACATCTTGATTATAGAAATGCTACTTAATAGAAAAGGGTATTACAAGGTAGAGAAGCAGATTTCAGCCTTCCACTCTTAAGCCTCCTCTCCTCACCTAATGGCTATGTTTTATGAGTGTTTACAATGTGACCAATATCTGAAGAGTATTTTTTTAAAATAATAATAATTCTAAATTAGCTTTCTGTCTCCAACTCCCGAAACGTTTAAGTGGTACTTCCTTGGAAACAAAATAATAACAGCAGCACTCAAGCAGCAAGAATTCATGAAAGATTTTCAAACCCAGCAAAAAGGAGCGACAATAATGGCCAACTCTGTTTGATCTGATTCCAAAGTAACAGATTGGGAGCAATATGATATATTGTTAAGGAATTTAATGCAGTCAAGCAGTATCCTCCTCCCAACTACACCTTCTATATAAGCCTAGATTATTTCAATCTTTGAGTTATGGTACAATAACGTGAAAACAGGCTGATTTCCCTTGCATGGCAATGAAGCATCCTTAAAGGGTGTTTGATGATCATCAAGGAGAGAAGTGGGTCTTTTTGCACATTGTGAATAACAAGTTGCCCACAAATGCTTAGAAAACATTTTTGAAAAGACGGCACAGAAACAGCCACATAAACATTAAAAGAGAGGTGGGGGAAAGAAATATGAGCTGCTCATTAGCAAGAAATGATGTACTGGTACCAAAATATTAGATGAAGTTATGTGACAAAACTGAACAATCAATTATATGACTGACTTTGCTCTAGAATGGGATAATTATTGCAAACACCTGTTATAATCTGGCTCACTTCTCTTTGTTTGAAAAGAAAAGAAACTAGAGAAGAACAACTCTTGACACAGAAAACTACCTGAATTAATTGAATCATAGAATTGTGGAGTTGTAAGGGACTTTGAGGATCATGTAGTTCATCCCCTTGCAATCCAGGAATCTCAATTCAGAAAACAATCTACCGCATATACCCGAGTATAAGTCGACCCAAATATAAGCCGAGGCACCTAATTTCCCTACAACAACCTGGGAAAGCTTATTGACTCAAGTATAAGCTGGTTCACTTTTGCCGCTGTGGTAGAGGAGGAGGAACGAGCAGCCCGAAAGCAGCCCTTTAGGCTGCTCCTTCCTCTTCCTCCTTTGCTGCTGTGGAGCTCACCCCGTCGCAGGGTTTCGAACCGCCATTCTTCTGATCAGCAAGCCCTAGGACTCTGTGGTTTAACCCACAGCGCAATGTTCCCTTGTGTTATACAGAGAAGGCTGGGACCGCCTGCCTCACCTGAGTATAAGCCGAGGGCAGCTTTTTCAGCACAAAAAATGTGCTGAAAAACTAGGCTTATACTCAAGTATATATGGTACTGTATTGAAATGAGGCAAGGGATAAGGATTCCTTCTTCTGGCAGTAGGCTAGAGCTCTCTACTTCCTTCCTGGCTCCTGTTGTGTTTTGCATCTACCGGTACCTGCCAGAGCCTCAGGCAAACATTGCAAGTGCTGCAATTTCTGCATATGACAATGCACTTGTAGGTATGTTGCACCCCATGAAAAAAGGCTTCCCTTCAACATTCATGTCAGGAAATAAGGCCGCTCTACTTCCCTGTGGGATGGTGTTGCAGGTAGGCCACACGTTCTCCCCGTGCACCACGGGGGCGTGGCAGTGCCCCTGCGTCATAGGGCAGCCCTGGACACATCACGCCCCTGGCCATTGCCCGGTCTCTGATAAATCACTGCCTTTGTTTTGTCTTGGTTTTGCTTTAGTTGGAGAAGTTTGGCTTTCAGGAATTAAATCTCTCAAGCAGGGAGCAGGTTGACTCTAATGCAGACACGTGTACACGCACATAGACAGACATGAAATGCCAGTGCACGGCTTCCCTTCAACTCCCACAACTGCTTGTCCCAACAGTGCACGTTGCTGAATGTGTTTGAATTGAAGCTGTTCCATAGTAAGTGCCACCAGATCCACTGGGAGATTAAACATTCCATTCAACATTCTTTTTAAAAGCACAAACTCTCACTGTCAATTTTAATGTACAGAAGCTAGAGAATAGCCTTCGGCAAAGTGTGTGTGTGTAAGCACACCACTTAGCCAGAGCACCTAATGGGGATACAAGGGTCTTAAATGTAACCATGATTCTCTATTTTTATCTAGGACATGTTGGAAGGTATGTAAGCCAGGTCTAGCAAACAGGATATCAGCAGAAGCCAGTCTCTAGACTACCCTGGTATATATAATTATATATACCATGTAATTTTAGAATCACGTGAACATTCCACTCTATCTACCTTCCATTTTCACACTTGATGGGCTTTTTTAAAATTTCCTTGCAATCATGACTAATAAGGAGTATTAACACTTCTAATGACAATGACGAAATGCTGCCTATAGGAAAAGGATGCATATGCATTGCCTTGACTGCATATGCGTAGCAGGAAGAAATTGTAATTCTTATGTAAAAATAATTTAAGTGCCATCCTATAATGCTGCCTTTCATAAGATCAAAAACAAAATGGAACTTTAACATGTCTCTGAACCTCATGCCTTCATTTCCTTTTACAGTGCAAAATGGAAACAGTATGATCTAAGATTCAGAAAAATTATTCTGATCCATCTTTCTGGAGCAAAAGAGAACTGTTTATCCTTGGTGTCTTTCTGGACCCATAAACATTGAAAACAGAATATACTTCATAAGCACATCCAGATTAAACCCAACTCGGAGCAAGGGCTCCAAATGATTTATAGAGATGTATTTAAATTGGGCACTATAATTAATTCACTGAACACAGATGTGCCCTTGATCTTGTTTTAGCAAAAAGTAGCAGTCCCTGACATGAGCCAAAACACATGCACACAACATACTGTATTGCCAGTGTAAGGTCCATAGGTGGTTGCTCATGAGTAAACAGGCAAGACTCCGACCTTTCCTTTGGTAGTTTTATTGTGCATCCTATGTACAGTGCAGAGCTGTTCATGTCTGTATCAACTGACGGCAGAATCCGGGAGTGTCCCCTTCCAGTTCTGACCCCAACATAAGAGTTTTGGTATATGAAATCTCTGCCTCCCCTCTTTTCGTTTCACACCTCTGTGTACTTGGGGCGACGGAAATAGCATGTCTTCCTCCTCGCCCACTGAGCGAGAGGAGTGCAGGGTCTCTCCAACATCCCCAGAGCCTCGACTCTCCAGCTCCTAAGCTGCCTGCCCCTCCCCACTGGAGACCTCGCTGCTCCCTCTGCTGGACGAGGAGGTGCTACTGGTCAGGTGGGGCTGAGGCTCTCTGTAGCATCCCGAGAGCCCTTCCACCACCCTGCGCTGAGCCGGGGACAGTTCCCAGACAGCCAGCTTCGTAAAGCAGCCAGAATAACTTCCTAATGCAAATGTTGCGATTCTAAGCAAACGTTTACTCTGAAACAAGTACTGTACTGTTGTGGTCAATTCCTAAAAGAAACAATGGTCATTTATTGTACAAATAATGCTCTGGTACCAAAGAACACAATCCATCTGAGAGTGTTTTTTTTTTGAGTGTATGCTTACCTTTGGCTGGACTATGTCCCAACAAAAGTATTTTAATTAAATTACTACTGCTGCTTCTACCACATTTATATCCAACTCCCCCCCCCCCAGGAGCTTAATATAGTATACATGGTTCTCCACTCCCCATTTTTATTCTCACAACAACCCTTTGAGGTGGGTAATTTAGGCTGAGAAATGATGACTGGCACAAGGACTCCCAATGAACTGCATGGTGGATGGGGATTTGAACTCTGGTCTCCCAAGGCCCTAATCCACCACTCTAACCACTACATCACAAACATGCCACACATGTCTGTTTCTAAAATTAGTAGTAATTGTTGTTTTTAAATCGTAAGTGTAAATAACTGACATAGCAATAACTTTGCTGCTAAGTTTTCAGACATTCTGCAAATTCACACTTCATTCCTGCAGGCAATTATTGTGAATATGCATGTTAAGTGTATCAGCATTTTAGCTACAGCTGTTTAAGCAACTGGCGTCTCATCTCTCCCACATTATTATTTTTTTATGCCCAGAGACGCGGCTTCTCACCTCTTGTTATTCTGTCATAATCAGTACTTTCAGAACAGTATTTGCCTCAAAATTGATTTTGCTGACCTTCTGAAAATTATGAATAGTGTTTTTCAGTGCCAATTTCACTCTTCCTGAACGACCTCTGATTGGTAGGTATAAGAGCAGACTCCTGCTCTTTTAGCACCACTGAAGCGTTTTATATGATTGGACTTGTTGCTATGTGCAGTATCTTTAATAACCATTTCCTTTCCTTTTGTTTAGCCTCTCAGATTCTGCTACTACTTATTGATTCCATTAACCTCAGACATCCATTCAAGGGCATTCTAAGTCCCGAAGCAGTTGCTCCTCATGTCCGCAGGATTGTCAGAGCACACAGGGAAAGGCTGTGGCAGCAAAGCCTTCTTCATTTGCTACAACACTGCTGCAAACAATGATGTATGGAAATATCCACAGTATTGCAATATGCATATGCAGGCTATTTTGTTTTTCTTTAAAAGACCAAACCAAACCCAAACACCTAATAAAAGAAGGTGAAGCGATTTGCACCAAGTTCAAATTCCATTGTGAAAAAGCTTCAGCGAGTGTGCAAATTTATTGTGGCAAATCATGCTGGCTGCATCCACCTCCAAACACAAATATGCTTGTTCCTACAATCAGCATTTTCACGCTGTCTCCAGGAGAAGCATAGGTCCCGTTCACACAGTCATGAGGTGGGAATACTGTTTGTAGGCCAGGGAGTGGACTCCTTGCTAGCTACACTTATGACACACCATGCAGCACTGATCACAGTTGCAATGTTGCTTGCATGTGGCCATAATGGACATACCTGAATACCATTACTCTCATTACAGTTTTCCTGTCTGGTTCCAGAGTCTCTGCCATCAGGCTGCAATTTTGGAGTTGTTCACAGAACATTGTGCACAGCCAGCGGTTTGCCCCACCCCGGGTGTGGGTTAGCCTTCGTTCGCCCCTGGCGGCGGCGACTGGGCTGGGGCCTCCACCTCCACTGCAAGGCCTCTGTTGGGGCCTGCTGCAGCCACAGCCATGCTTCCAGGTTGCAGCTGTGGCCTCAGCGGAGGCCTCATGGTGGAGACCTTGGCCTGGTTGCAACGGCGGGGGTTGGGTGGTAGAATGCCATCTCCACAGGCTGTGTGGGCTGCAACAGAGGCCCTGTGGTAGAGGTGGGGCCCTCGGCCCAGTTGCCACTGCAGTGCCAGTACAAGTGCACATGATGTAACGACATCATGTTGTGCACATGCACTACTGGGCACCCAAATCAGCGTCTCTGCTCTTTGCCACCTCTCTCACTCTCTTTTTTCTCTCCATGTACCAGGCTCTCTGTGGGGGGGGGGGCTGCCAGAGGGCTGAACTGTTTGCTTGAATGAGGTTCACTCCTTCATTCCACTGCCCCGTACATTCCAGCTTCCCCTCTGCCCCCTTTCTCCCCATTTGAGCCCCCCTCATCAAAGGCTACATAAAATTGGGCCAAGGGCTTCTGTTTTCCTCCCTGCAAACTGATTTATTTATTTATTTTTCTGCTTCCTGAGATAAAATTAAATGAAACCTGAAGTGGCAGGCCTATTATTAACTTTGTGAGGGGAGGAATGCATATTTCCATAACTAATAGTTTAGCACCTTAGAGTTACATTTAGAATAGCAGTAAATGTTTATGGGATACATGCGTAAGGAGTGTAAATTATTCCAGCCCAGCGGCAGGAACACTGATTCAGCCACACCCAACCTGGGATGTGAATATTAAGCACTGATTCATACTGGAGTGAAACTGGGGCTCTGTGATGAAAAGAGAGCAGCTGCAGTATCCCTTAAGTTAAAGACACTTTTATGTGACATTTTTAAAATTAATGTGCCTCATTCTAAAATTTCAAATGTAGCTCAAACACAGGAAACCACCCAATTACAACTTCTCAGATAATGTCAATTTGATTTATAAATGTCAAAATAGGTTGGTGCCAGTGTGTGAAGTGTTTCAGCTTGCGGGGGGGGGGGATCTTCTTTTGTGATAATGTTATATATGTGCTAGATAAGCATATCCAATCTTCTCCAGTTCTATGCATTGGGGGGGGGGGGCACCTTTCATCGGCCACCTGTCAGTTGTTGGTCAGACACTAATGGACCATGCAAAACTGAAATCTTAGTGCTTGCTCTGTGAAAGAAAGCCACATCATTTCTACTTTCTTTCCAGGGACAATGTTTCAGGAAATGAGTGGAAATGGCCTCCTTCCTCTTCCTAGGGCCAGGCATTGAGATTCTGATTTGTGTGGTGCAGGTCAAGTGACACTTAGCCTTTGCAGGTAAAAGAACTGGGACAGGGAGAAAGACAAACAAATCACCCACCAGCTTCCCCAGCTCATAGTAAGAATCGTCCTTCTGAATGGAATTGCAATGCGCCTTCTATTTACTTTGAATTCAATTTGATTTACGGAAGGTGATGATATGAAGATTGAATAATGGAAGAGATCTGGATTAATTTAAGAGAAACTGTGTGTGGAGCAAGATCTGGATCATCTGGGCTGTAATTAATTTACCAAGAACTGATTTGGGTGATAATGCAAATTAGTGTAAGGTGTTGTTGTTTTTTAAGGTGGAGGCTGACTTGAATGGGAAATGGATTGGGCTCACATTCGGTGAAATTTTAATTCTAGTAATTATTTTCAATTTTCATGTATACCTGTAAATTAGTATATGCAAATCTATGCAGACTGGTGCTCTCGCTTTTGATAATGAATATCTTATTTTTCAGCGACGCAAAGCGGCCACCATAGCATTATAACATGATTGGAAATGCTGCGGGATCTATTGCTGTGAATAAAAGTGTGGTAACCTGGTTTCCAATAAAATGCAAGATTTTACTTCCTAAGAACCATACCCAATTTCTAAGAAGATCACACCAGGAATATGACGCATATATTGTACAATGATTAACAGCAAAAGGTAGGTTTGGAAGTGAGGGTGGATATTGGTTCTACGTGTGAGAAGCAGCAGTATTTATACAATGCATACTTTTTCAACATATCACATATGTGTATATATGATAAAAGAAATTCCTATTTCTTACCTACATTTCCAGTCATTAAGTATGAATTCTGAAAGTCCATCATCCCCATTCCAACAATGTGTATAAAATCTTCAATCACCTGCATTAGTTCTATCGAGCCTGGATAGATCTGAAAAATGAAGGTCAGGCACACAATTACTACAAGACCTCAAAACAAACTAACGGTCACACGCAATGGGGCTAATGTAACACATGTGTGTCCAGTATAACAAAACTATCAGAATCTGAAACTGTTATCAGGTTGAAATCGGTATATCCGTGACAAATGATTAAAAGGCAACCTTTATTTTAGCCTTTAGGGTACATCATGTGTACTCAAGCATCAAGATAGAGGAGCTTTGATCTCTCCCATCTGCATAGAGCAACCATGGGGTGGGCAGTTTTAGCAAAGCGTAAAGCCCTCTCTCCATGGATGATGATGATGATGCCAGACACCTCTCAGAGCCAATGTGCCCCCTGTTTGCATCTGTGGTAAAGGCCTGAGCAACACTGTCAACAAAGCGCAACTTTGCAAGAAACAAAAAGGATGGGAGTTCCTTGGGATGCATCCTTTTGATTTCTTTATTTTATCCATGATTTGCTGCAGTCTGGGAGGGTTATTGTTTTTCCATAAATAATAAATAAAAATGATGGTAATAATTGTGATTATTTAAAATGTCTACTTTGGGCTTCCCATGCTGACTTTATATGGCAGGGCTTTTGCTGCTTTTGTTGGTTGTGGGAGAATTTAGAAAAGTGCCTTTTCCCATGTGAAAATCTACGGCAGTACAAATTGTTCTTGCTAAGTTGTTGATCCACTCCCACCCAACCCTAAGAGAATGTGCTGCGGTTTTAAACTACCCCCCCCCCCAAAAAAAATCACAGATTGCACAGAGCATCCTAACTTGGTAAATCCTATGGAAGGACTTTTGAAAGTCTTCATGTTAAGTTCATCATCTCACGAGTCATAAAATATGCATGTATGGTTTATAATACACAATGAATATTTTACCTAATCTAAACAATGGCAACTTGTTGGAAGTGAGCTGTTTCCAGCTAAGCAATCTCATTCTGTTTTCTTTCAAGCACTCTGAATTAAATATGTGCAAACCTAGGAGAGTCTCGTCCTATTTTCTTTCCTGGATATGACATGATTTCCTGGATGTGATATGACTAACTGTGCAGCTTTGAATCTGAGAAACATACCGCTCTGTAGTCCATTTGATAGAACAAATGTCCTAACTTCCTGGCAGGGATTTATTTATTTACTGAAATAAATTACTTGTGCCTTTTCCTTCTACCTGTTAAGGGCATCCAGGGCAACTTGCAGCAAAAGTAGAATAAAAAGTTAAAATACACATACATTACTATGACATTAAGAAACAGCTTCAAAAACAGCATTAATAAAACAGCAGCCGTACAAAGCTTGATAAAATAAGAATGTCTATTTCAAATGCATGCAGTTTATGCTAGTTGTGAAGGTTGTCTGCATGTTCACACACAATGTACACATACTTGTATGAATGGCTGCTATAGCTTTTAAAATGTGAGGAGGAGGAGTAGGATTCTTTGTTAATATTCTTTGGAATTATATTTGAATATATTTCTATCAACACTGGGGTAAAACAGGGATGCTCTTGGCAAATGCATTTTCACAGACTGCATGACTACATAGGAGCAGCCTTGCTGGATCAGAAAAAAATGCTCACTTAGTCTTAACATCCTGCTTCCCACAGTGGTCAATCAATTGCCTATTGGAAGCCCACAAGCAGGGTCAAGGGCACAGCATCCCTCTCTCACTGTTGTTTCCCAACAGCTGATATTCAACGGCATGCTGCCTCTGAACCTATAATGCCTGAAATATAGTCATTATGGATAATATCTATTGATCACCTTAACCTCCATGAATTTGTCTAATCCCCATCTAAGATAGCATTCACCACCCATCTTGCAGAAACAAAGTTCCTAAGATTAACTATGTGCTATCTGAAGGTCTTCCTTTTGTAAGTCCAGAACAAAACAGACAATGGGAACTTAGGTCATGTATATTGGTTATCTTTATTGCCAAGCTCAATTTAAAGTCATGGCATTAACCTTTAATGCTGAAAAACTACTTTCTCTCTGTTCAAACCATGAGTTTTGTAAAGATGCCCTGCTCTCTGTCCCATCACCTATAAGAATGGTAGGTGCACCAAAAACTTGGAATGCTCTCCCTAATGTGATCCAACAAGCACCTTCCTTTTCCAAGTGTGTGTAGGTATTGAAAATCTATTTGTTCAGACAAGCATTCAGTCCTAAACATTTTGCCTGTTTTAATCCAGTGATAAATAACTACTTAAATAATGCACACAAGTAATGTCATTTTCTCTAGGTCAGGTAAGGGGGAAAGTTTCCAACAGCAAATGACTGGTAAATCTACACAAATTTACCTGCTGCGCGTCTTCCCATTTCTCTTTGTTCTCTTCATCCAGAAGGTTACTAACTATTTGAAAGAAGTTCTGAAAATTCAAGAAGACATTGAGTTTATATAACAGAAATATATAGCATGCAATGCAACAAAAACTTTGTAGTGTGTATGATGCTACTTTATATAAGGCTTGCAGCTGAAACATGGTAATGAAGAGTCCCCCTCTGTTGGCAGTAACACATGTTCTGCTCTTCAGATGTTGTGGACTACAACTCCCATCATCCCTGACTAATGGACATGCTGGCTGGGGTTGATGGAAGTTGGAGTCTAAAACCTCTGGAGGGTACTATGTTGGCTACCCCTGCCCCAAGTAAAAAATAACAGTTGTGGGTTTGTGATTTCTTTTGGCTTTCACCTGTACCAGTATACTTCTGTCAATACTCAAATGAACATATCAGGGACATTTTGTTTCCATTGGTCATTTTAAATTCTGTTGGCTGCTACAGTTGCCGGTACCTTAAAGATAGAATATGAGCATCTGTGGTAACAGAAATGCTCACATGAGAGAGATTTTCTAGGAAGCAAATTTATTATTTATCCCCCCCCCCACAGGACGTATGGGTTTATAATGCATTGCATACATTTCAAAATCAGTATATTTAAAAAAAAAATTCCCCTGATCTAAAATGATTTTTTTTAACACATGGAGTGCTATAAGGATACAAACTTGTATATTGAACTGCATGAGCTAGTGAGGTTGCCAACTATGGCAATCAGTTCACATGTTATCACAACCACGCAGACCTTTCTAAAGTGTCAAGAAAAGCAACCGTCTGTTAAGCAAAAGTTGCAATCCATTGTTGAAGAAAATTTTGCCTCACTAGTTAACATTGCCCGCCAATAATGAATAAGCCAAACGTATGCAGCACAATCCTATTCCACCAGTTCAACCAATTAAAAGTTTCAGCCTTGTAAATGCCATTACACACTTTTTTTCTGCCAGAAGTAGAAACTGAAATATAAAAAGATACTTTTCTCAACCTTTTTGAGCTTAAATTGTTAGTTTCTGTAGCCTCCTTATTGGAATATATTTACATGAACCACATCTTGGACACTTAGGATTGTACTAGATAGCTTTTAAATACCAAATTTTCTGTCAATTAGTTTCTTTCAAGTGATTCTCAAAACTCTATTTTTAACCACAATAAATACTTCAATCCATTTGTACCATTTCTATCTTTAGTTGTAAAAGTTGGGCTCAGTTTTGATAACTTTTTTTAAAATAAATAATCCAGGTTTATCCATAGTCTGTCAATTATCTTGCTACTATTTACATTTTAAAATGCAGGCCTTCAGATTGAGCCAAGGTCAAAAAGAAGCCAAACTGTACTGTTGTGTTTTTTTTTGCACTGTGCTTAACCAAACGTGAACACAATATATTCATTCTATATTCCTTCTGTTCCAATCACCTTTTCAAAATGAAAATAGATGTTGCTAGACAGGGCTGGCCCTATCACGAGGTAAAATGAGACAACTGCCTCAGCAGTGGGAGCTTGGGAACAGCGAATTAATGCATCATGGCTGGCCACTGCTGCAACCACCACCCATCTGAGAAAGACTCCTGTCAAAGTGTTCTGCAAAGTGCCCATCTCATCCTCATGCATCTTTCTAAGGGCAAGGTCTTATAGCTGAGGTGGCCAGGAGCGTGCTTGCAATGCTGTAGCTTTACCCCAGCAGCTAGAAATTCTTATTAAAAAGAGGGAGAGAGCTAAAAATACTAAAATAACTTTAAACCTCCAACTAATTTGTAAAGAGAATTTCTAGTTGCCCTGACAAAGTGGCAGTGGCACAGGCACTCCCCAGGACCACCTTACCCATAATGCCTCTCTGAGGAAGGACCCCCTCGCTCACAGAAAGTGGAGAGACTCCACATTGTCAATGGCAAAACAAGGTAGGAGAGATGAAGGAGTGACAGATGAGAGCAGTAGTAGGATGGCTGCTTAAGGTGGTGCCATGCATTGTACTGGCGCTCATAAACAGGTGTCATTAAGGACTGAACAAGACAAATGGGAACCTGGGTCTTAACCTTTCTCCCACCTGCCTCTTTCCCCCCTCAACTGCTGCCTGGGTCCATTTTTTCCTGTGACATAACATACATACACCCAGAAATCCAAGTAGATTAGCAGGATCTGGAGGGAGAAGCTATGGGAGGAAGGAGGTAGATGCAGGAAGAGTTAAGCACACAAACTCTATGTTTGTGATGCATAATCTAGCCTTTAGTTCTTCAGAAATTATGGCATGCTGGCATTCCAAATATTAGCTGTCAAAATAAATCTAAGTTTTCAAAGCCAGGGCATAGTCTGGTCATCTTGTGTCTAGACCCGTTGTTGCGAATGTGACGTGAGAGTGCCAAGCCACAAATAAATTTGTGCTCAAATCCTGAATACTCTTTGGAGGCTGAAGCACATCCCTTCTGCATTGTGCGAATAAATATTTAAAATAATAACCTTTCTGTCTTCCATATTTTACATCTCCACATGGGGAGGAAAGCTTTTCACATCACTTAGTGACTTTACACAGTGGCTAATTCAAGTCAAAATTCATATGATCAAACACACACACAGATCCTTCACACTGGATTATAAGTGTGGGGAAAGGTTTGCACTTTCACAACTACATCATGAAAGCAGCTCCAGATTACCTGTATGTCATAATGGAGGTCTTCTCCAAAGAAAATGCTAAAGATCACTGACTCTTTTTGAACACCTTGTAATTTGTTTCCAAGTATTCATTCATAATGCATATTACTGCAGAGAAGAGTTTAAATACTCCATCACTACCAATATAATATTGGCATGTGCATAGTACCCTACTTCTACAGAAGACACATAAAACTGTATTCAAAAAACCAGTTCTGCACAGCAGTTATGACTAAACATACTTAATGTGTGTGAATGTTAATTCCATTAATTATATATATATATATATATTCATGGCATCATGGCAGCTAAACCAATTGTTGCCAAAACTTTAATAACAAAATCTCTTAGTACATTGTGGTGTTCACCTTGCCTGTTTCTGCGACTGACACATCACACACTGTGGATTGTCTATTAATATACTACCATTACATTTCATATCAAACACCTGTCTTCGTAACTTATTTTTAGAGGGGATTGAACTGGGGTGAGGATTTCACATAATGAAGGTTTTGACTGACTTTCTGGATGCATGTCAGTTGAATGTTGGTTGAATTTGGGCTATAAGGTGCTTTAAAACAGGTAACAAAGAGTACAGGCCTTTCCTGAACGTAGACTATTGGAAGTTGCTGTATATCATGCCGAACCATTGTTCCATCTAGCTTGGTACCGTGTACACTGATTTCAGGCAGGGGACCATTATCAGCCATACCTGGAGATGCCAGGGACTGAACCTGTGACATTCTGCATGCCCTGCATGTGCTCCACAACTGAGTTAAAACCCTTCTCCGAAGTTGCTGGAAAGCCATTAAGTGGCATCATAATGTGAATAAACCCTTAATTAGAAAATTCACAAGTGCAAAAATTACTACACTGACTACCGTATTTTTTGCTCCATAAGACGCACTTTTTTCCTCCTAAAAAGTAAGGGGAAATGCCTGTGCGTCTTATGGAGCGAATGGTGGTCCCTGGAGCTGAATTGCCCAGGGGCCAAAAGAGGATCATGCTTTTTATTTTACAAAGAAATTAGAAACGGGAAAGAAAATTCTAAAGACTCGATCCAGTCTTCAATATCAAGGCAGTGGGGAAACTCTTGAATTTACACTGGGGAATCTGATGAATCAGATCCCCAATATACTTGCCAGCAAATATATAACACACCCCTCTAATATCCTACACTGCATCACTGGAACAGCAGTAATATATAGCCCATTATAAAACAGAGTGTGAATATGAGATGAGAAGGAGCTTAATCTACAATATTCCTCCCTAAAGAGATAACTTCATTTCTATAATTATTCCCTTTCCAACACCTCTGGAAGCATAAAAGATTACAAGGCTAACACAGACAGCCCCTAAATGTGTCCATACTTCTAAAAGGTTAATTAAAGGCCACAAGGAAAGGCTTTCATGTTAAAAATGTCCAGAGAGCCTTATTGATTTTAATTTAGTTTTAAATGTCTTATTAGCACAATGTAAAACATCTAAAAGCAATGTGATTTTAAGCCAACAAGCTCTAAAAAACAGAATTAGTGGTACATTTATTGTTCTCCACCCCCTCCCCATATTCTCAAATGCTGCTGTTGTTTTCTCTCCTATTAAGAATTTTGCAACACCTAGGGCACTCATGGTACTAAATGAGGGGCCCTGTCTGGATAATATTTTTGTGTGTAGGCACTATTCATGGGTGGACAGTGGAATTATTCCACTCGGCTTGCTTGTCCCTCCTCTGGATATTTCCACTTGAATGTTTGCATACAGTCTACATGGGGGATATCCAGTGTGGATTTGCTTATAGGCCTCGGGAGAGCTCAAGGGTGAGATGGAGAGGATACTGTGGGTGATGATAACGAAAGCTGCTGAAAGGTCCAGCAGATCCAATAGGGACACACTCCCTTTGTCCAATTCCTGGTGCAAGTCGTCCACCTAGGTGACCAGAGATGCTTCTGTCCCACAACCAGGCTTGAAACTAGAGTGAAATGGATCTAGATAATCCATCTCATCCTGAAACCCCTGGAGATGGGACTCCACCACATGCTCTAGTAACCTAACCCAGAAATACAGTGCTGGAGACTGCTGATAATTATCCAATAGGGTGGGATTCAGGGAAGGATTTTTCAACAGAGGTCTTAACACTGCCTCCTTTAGGCATACTAGGATCCTGACTTGTTGTAAGGAGGCACTGACCACTCCCTTTACCTACTTGGCCAGTTCCCCAGTGGCCTATTTAATGAGACAGGAAGAGCAACGATCCAGCACACATGTGGTAGCTCTCCAAGGATCCCTTCACATTCTTGGGCTGGACAAATGGGAAAGAATCCATTATCACTGGAAAAGCTGGGGCCAAAGTTACCTCTACTGGGCCTGTATCAACCACAGCATCCAAGTCAGATGCCGTGAGATACTTAAAATACTTAGGATGCTTCATATAATAATAATAATATTTTTTTTTAAAAAAAGCTTCGTGAACTCCTTGCACATATCCAAAGTTTGCAAAGTGTTATGAATCAACTTAATGTCACGATGTAATTAATGTGCATTGGAGGACATACTGGAAACATGGCAGTTGTTCTGGGGCCTGTTTTCAAAGAGATATGCTGAAATCTGATGAATTCTGGGCTAGATTCTATCTTAGAGAATCTGATTCTGCCAAAAGCCATCCAAGGGAACACTGGATGGCGCTGCTAGTCTCACACTTTTTTTACCCCAGCTCTTTGTTGGGCAGGGGTTGACAGGAAGGGAGTGGGTGAGTCAAAGGAAGAATCAAAAGAGAAGCAAGGAAAACTTCCTGGTGGGTCTGGATAAAGAGAAATAAGGAGGGAGGTGAGATGGACAGCAATCCTGTGAAGGTCTGTTCAGAAAAAAAATCCCACAGAATTCAATGGGACTTACTCTGATGCAACTATGCAGAGGATTGAAACTTTAGAAAGAAAGGCAGTTGGGGCAGATGAAGTTAGGAAGTGGTGTGTGGTGGGGTGAGAAGAGGTGGACAATAGGTGAATTATCTCCCAGCCAAAGCATTTTGCTTTCTGTTAGACTGATGATTTGGGATGCTATGTGGAGTCAAACATGTGGCTTAGTATTTGGGTCTCAGATCCAAACTCTATCTTGTAGTCTTTTTTGGGGGTACGCGTCTTCTCTTTCAGCCTCACCATACTATCTATGAAAATAGGTATTTAGTTGCAGCAGCAAATTTTGACTAGCCACACTTATCAAGGCCACCATTTTATTCTCTTCATAACACTTTCTCAAATTTCAGGCCTGAAAAGCTGGTGGACCACTCAGGTTGCTCCTTTTTAAGACCAGAGTTGCAACATGTTTTAATCGTGCATTATAATCATTTGCAAAGAATCAAGACAGACCAGGCTGGTACAAAGTAAATGCTTTGTGACTTCAATTAAATATTTAGCAGATATTTATTCAAATCAAGTTGAGGCATTGCTTGGGCACTCAGAAGTTTGGTACAACTCTTGAGATATTTAGAAAACGGAGGCCTCCTGAAGCGCTGTCACCTTTGAGCCTTCCCAGCTGACCAATGGCAGAGGCAGAAGGAACTTTAAAGAGGATCCAGTCACATAAAGGAGTTATTGGAACTATTGTCATAAATGAAGAACACATCCCAATCAGAACCACTCTTGACAACTCAACTCCAGTGCAATACACTGGTCTCCTTCATCAGCTCATGATAAAAGCAAAAAGCACAGTGAGAAATATCGATCCCCAGACTGATCTAACCTTTCTCGGGATTAGATCAAAGAACCATGGAATGATGGTTGCCCCAGATAAGGAATATCTTCTGATTGTTATCCAAAATCCTTGTGAATAGACCATCCACACCAATTTTATGTGAACTGTGCTACAATTTTAAAATAACATTTACTACAGATATATAAAGGCATAACATACCACTAAGAAACATTTCCAGTAACTTGTCAGGAAGTTTGCAAGCTAAAATCTATCGTGTGTGCAAATGCATTGTATTTGTAACTGAATTAATGAAAAGGTGTGTCTAACTGCTTAAAGGACAATAAACGTAAATGCTTAAAGCACGTGTGGAATTTTTAAAGAGAGAGATTTAGAATTAAAGCAACAACTTTGAGTAATAACACACATTTCCTCCTGAGATTTGGTTGGCAACTACGTTAGCTAATTTTCATCACCAGCTGACAAGATTCTTATTCTGTGATGATTATTTGTTGTTTGATCAAAGGTAATTGTTTTAGATGTGCATATTTGTGTCATTATTTTACTGTTGATTTCATGTTCTCATAAATGTTATTCTATTATGAATATTGTGATTACTTTCACAACGAATGACGGAATATATATATATATATATATATATATATATATATATATATATATATGAAACAGACAGACAGACAGACAGACAGTAACTCTGGCTTCAATCTTAAGCTTCCCTTCTGTTCATATGCACTTTCTGTATGTGCAAGTGGGAAAGAGGATTTTCATTGCACCTTTCTCAATGCTATTTTTCTAGAAAAAGAGGTGCCGGAACTCACTATGAACGCCTCCCTTGTTCTCTTTATAATGGCAACGGCACCCAACTGAGAGGTGCTAGAACTGAGTTCTAGCGAGTTCCGGCTGAAAAAGAACCCCTGATCTTTTTCTTGCCCCTATGCTGCCACCCTGCACTGTTTGACTTCGGGATACATTAGGGTGCTGCAGAAACAACACTGCAAATGTATTCCTATTTGTATAGTTTCAGATCCTGGGTTTATCAAGAAGGTCAGCATCAAGATAGCAGTTGTCTTCAGGTAGGGTTTGAGGAGTTCTGGGTAAAGAACATGCGATCCTGCATCCAGCCATGCGTAAACAAACCAGCACATCTGTATTAGCCCCTGCAGTGTCATTTATTTGCCATTGTAGAAAGAAAGTTTGCATCAAGGAGGTATTGGGGGGGGGGTTTACTTTCTTGCTTACTTAAATAGCCGTAAACTCTTAATGAAAGTTGTTCAAGATGAAATCAAACTACAAAAAATAGCCAAAATAATGTCAATTCTGTGCTGGATGCAAAATTCTGTGGGTTTGTTTTTTTAAAGGAAAAGTTTGGTACAGGAAGCCGAGTACAGGAAACCCACAAAAATGTAGTCCATATATGCAAAGTTATAAGCCTGCATGAAGTTCTTTCCCCTCATAGACTTCAATTAAAGCCACACTGCTATCATCTAATTAAAATAATTTATTGTCCTAGCAGATAGTTGCATGATCTATTCTGAGAAGCTTAATGGATGGTCATTTTACTTATTTATATCCTTCCTTTCTTCCATCACGAGACCCAAGGCAGTGTACATATGGTTCCCAAGCAATCACCCATGCACACATTGACTAGATCCAGACCTGCTTAATTTCAGCAAGTTGGTGGTCTCATGTGCCTTCAGGTTATATCCTGGAACCACCAGACACTAGCATTCACGGCCATTCTTACTACTTAACATTCTGCTTTAGGTTTTGATACAGGAGGTGTGCTTAAGAAAGATTATGTCTCTTGTGATTAGCTAAATTTATACAAGAAATGGCTCTTGGTGGCTACTATTCAGGGTAGCTTTGCGCCACCGGCAAGATCAGAGGGAGCGCCTCTGAATGCCAGTCACCAGGGAAGAGCAGTGTGAGAAGGCTATGGCCTTCATGTGCCTGTTTGTGAGTTTCCCACTGGCATCTCATTGGCCACTGCAGGAAACAGGATGTTGGAAAAGAGAAGCTTTGGGGCTTATCTTAAATTCTTCTCATGCTGCCCACAGTGGTTTTTTTTAATTATTATTTTAAGGACATGCAAAACTACTATCCTCTCTGTCTGGGTCTGACTGTAGAGTTGAGTTAAAGCAGCCTTTGTTTTCTTTTCTTTTAACACTAATTGTTGTTGTTCAGTCGTTCAGTCGTGTCCGACTCTTCGTGACCCCATGGACCAGAGCACGCCAGGCACGCCTATCCTTCACTGCCTCCCGCAGTTTGGCCAAACTCATGTTAGTAGCTTCGAGAATACTGTCCAACCATCTCATCCTCTGTCGTCCCCTTCTCCTTGTGCCCTCAATCTTTCCCAACATCAGGGTCTTTTCTAAGGAGTCTTCTCTTCTCATGAGGTGGCCAAAGTACTGGAGCCTCAACTTCAGGATCTGTCCTTCTAGTGAGCACTCAGGGCCGATTTCCTTGAGAATGGATAGGTTTGATCTTCTTGCAGTCCATGGGACTCTCAAGAGTCTCCTCCAGCACCATAATTCAAAAGCATCAATTCTTCGGCGATCAGCCTTCTTGATGGTCCAGCTCTCACTTCCGTACATTACTACTGGAAAAACCATAGCTTTAACTATACGGACCTTTGTCGGCAAGGTGATGTCTTTGCTTTTTAAGATGCTGTCTAGGTTTGTCATTGCTTTTCTCCCAAGAAGCAGGCGTCTTCTAATTTCGTGACTGCTGTCACCATCTGCAGTGATCATGGAACCCAAGAAAGTGAAATCTCTCACTGCCTCCATTTCTTCCCCTTCTATTTGCCAGGAGGTGATGGGACCAGTGGCCATGATCTTAGTTTTTTTGATGTTGAGCTTCAGACCATATTTTGCGCTTTCCTCTTTCACCCTCATTAAAAGGTTCTTCAATTCCTCCTCACTTTCTGCCATCAAGGTTGTATCATCAGCATATCTGAGGTTGTTGATATTTTTTCCGGCAATCTTAATTCCGGTTTGGGATTCATCCAGCCCAGCCTTTCGCATGATGAATTCTGCATATAAGTTAAATAAGCAGGGGGACAATATACAGCCTTGTCGTACTCCTTTCCCAATTTTGAACCAATCAGTTATTCCACATCCAGTTCTAACTGTAGCTTCTTGTCCCACATACAGATTTCTCAGGAGATGGATGAGGTGATCAGGCACTCCCATTTCTTTAAGAACTTGCCATAGTTTGCTGTGGTCGACACAGTCAAATGCTTTTGCGTAGTCAATGAAGCAGAAGTAGATGTTTTTCTGGAACTCTCTAGCTTTCTCCATAATCCAGCGCATGTTTGCAATTTGGTCTCTGGTTCCTCTGCCCCTTCGAAATCCAGCTTGCACTTCTGGGAGTTCTCGGTCCACGTACTGCTTAAGCCTGCCTTGTAGAATTTTAAGCATAACCTTGCTAGCGTGTGAAATGAGTGCAATTGTGCGGTAGTTAGAGCATTCTTTGGCACTGCCCTTCTTTGGGATTGGGATGTAAACTGATCTTCTCCAATCCTCCAATCCTAACACTAATTAGGATGCGGCTTTATCAGATTGAAGTACCTAGGATATACGGTGTCAAATTAACGATGTTGTCATTGTTATGTTTGCTTTTGTTTCAGCCTAAATGCCTGATGCAAAGACTTTCTGAATCAGCACATATGTTCAGGAGGTGGTGCACTTCCAGCTATCTCATAGCTCAGTGTGACAAAACAATTAATTGTGCTGGCGTTGCAACCAATCGAGTCTGTATTGAAGGCAGTTATGCCAGTTACAGAGCATCAATTTCTTATCAAATATTACATGTGAGCAATAATGAAAACTGCTGTGCCTTTAATCCTAGTGGCCATTCACTACATAGTGAATGTAAAAACAGAATGTGGAACGTAGAAACAGATTTCACATTTCTGCCAAAGCTGAGCTCTCCTACTCTCCTCTCCTGCATTGGTCATGCTACCTGGGGCAGATGGGAGCTGTAGTCCAAAACAGATGGAGGGCACCATATTGGAGAAGACTGACGTGTTTGTCCAGTGTTTGGTCCAGTGGAAGCAGCTCTCAGGCAGATCTGAAGCAGCTGCTCTCCTTACTAGAGACCATTTTAACTGGAGATGGCAAGGGGATTCTACTTACTTAGCTATGGCTACTTAGCTATGCTCTATTACTAGTTTCACTTACCTGGACCCCATCAGAAGCTGGAATGTAGCTTGCTCTTTTAAATGTATCTGTAACATTCCTGAGAATTTCCACAGAAACCAAGAGATCCCCGGCATAAAAATTCTTCCTCTGAGTTAAATCCAGAAGGGTCTTCGTCACCTGGGACATTCCTTCACCTGCCAGTGTCCTCTGTCCTTTTGCAAGATGTTCTTTAATCTGTGAAAGTTAAAACAGTGTGATAAATATTAGAACCTACTTTACTGAATAGTCCAAGACTCATCACCAAATGAACTTGAGAGATTGCTATGTTGATATTCTAAAGAAACTGGAATAATTTACAGCTTAGCCATGATGTCGATTTTACATAGGATGTCATGAAACACATTTAGGGGGAAATAAGAGAGCTACTTCTTAATTTTTCCACAAAGAAATATGCTGGGCAAGAATAAACTACTGAGTTGGAGAATCTGGAGGCATGTTATTAAAAAAAACACAAAAAACCCCAAAACCCACACAGCTGCAGTCATTATACTTAGCTTTCATATACTTTTTTTGTATGAGAACTTCAGACACATTACATTGCCAGACTACATAAATAACCACTTTATGAGAGCAATCTACATTCTATTCAAGTCACTGGCAAAACCTTGATTTATAGGTTCTTTTGTATTTTGATGCCTTAGAGATGAGTGTCTCTCCGAAAACAATATCACAATAGAATGTGGCTGTTTCAGGCTCACTACGTTTTTGAGCAAATTATCCCTAAAGATGAGCAACCAATAGGTTCCAAGCTTGTTGAAATTTATTTTGGCATAATAAACTCTAATTTGCACACATGGTTTTGCAGGATGTAAAATCCCATTCCTGTCAGTCTCCGGGTGACATTCATATGCTTCTTCTTTCCTTGTTCTCCTGTTTGTTTGGATCGTGTGGCTTAATCCATTTGAAGAATACAAAAGGAAGCTACTTCAGGGTATGGGACTGGGTTTGGTGGCTGATGCTACCACAGTTCTTATGCCTGACAGCTGTAGGTTTATATGTATTATTAGTAGTATTTATTACTTGCCTTACGTGTACGTCCCAAGGCAATGTACCAAATATAATAAAAGCAGTTTAAAATAATTGCAGAAGAGACAGAAGAGTTTAAAAACAATACAAAACAAATACCTAGTCATCCAGTTGTGAAAGCCTGATGTAGGTAAATGTTGAGAACAAAGGGAACCAGTTCCCATGGAAAGACAAAATCTATGAATCACTATATGCATATGCAGAATTTATGGGGACCGTCTATTGCACTTTTCTCCTTAGCTGCCAGTTGGTACAAATCCATTAGTTTCAGCTGCCCCTTAAGCCAAGTCAATAGATATATTACAGCATGCAGCAGGGGGATGTTACAAAGCCAGCATATTACTATTTGTACCGTAAGTAAAAAATGAAAAGTGAAAGATGCCCTCCTAAAGAGCAAATGATGAAAGATAAATGGCTTCAGAGGGATGCATGCAACATTATAGCCTCCATAAATAAATAAATAAATAAATAAATAAAAAATGGCAGTATTCACTTTTTAAACAACCACCTTCAACTTCTTTTTATCACTCCTTACAACTATCAAGAAAGGGTCCCAATACTTTGAGGAAGAATGCTCAAATGGGCCCAGGGAGAGGCAGGATGGAGAACAAGCTCATGGGGACTGCCATCTCTCTCTAATCGTTTTTGTAAATACTTAAGGCAAATGCCAAGATTTTTTTTTGCCTGTGAAAATAGTTTCTTGCAAAAACCCTTCCATATTGCTATACAGTATTGAGCTCTATGTTTGCTTGTCTGTAGGCTCTGACCATAGCAAGTTGCATAAGGAGTGCATAATCTGTTCAAATCTGGCATGGAAATGAACTTGAAACCAGAGGAGGAATCCAACACTGCACTCTTCTGATTGTTCCATTAGTGCAGGCATTTTGGCTTGTCAGATGGAACAATCACCTCCCCCACCCACCCAGTTCTGGGAGCAATCCTGATCCCCTCCCCGAGTCAATTTCAGGGGGCACAGGGGCATGGGATGAAACCCCATTGTGTATGGGCCTATCCAAGGCAAAAAGCCTCATAAACCAGCCCCCGAAGAATATTGAACAACAAAATAACCTGGCCATCATTAAGAAATTCAGTGCATGGTACATTCATCTTCCCCCCTCCTACCTGGACTCCCAGGCGACATTCCTGTCCAATTTAACTATTCCAAAATATAGACGAGCTTTTACGTTGGCCAGATTAGATATGCTACCTTCCGCTGTTCTTGAAGGCCGATTCTCAAAAACACCATTCCAGAATCGACTCTGCTCCTGTGGAGTCGGTAATGTGGAGACTGTATCACATGTACTTGCCCCTTATATAAAGACTTGAGGGAAGAGATTGTCATGCTGCTTATACTCGCTATTCCAGGCCGCTCACCCGAGGACATATTGTTTTTCCTCCTGGATACCCAGACCAGAATACCCAGACAACGGAGAAGGTAGCCAGATTTGTTGAGAGGGCCATGAAATTGAGGGCTGCCAGCTGAATGATAACAGCGCCCCCTCATAATTAAGATCTCATTTATTCTTGTTTTAATTGTGCTGAATCCCAATTCAGCTCATTTTATTGGTTATATATGGTTTTATCAGTATCTGTAATATGTGTCTTTTTGATGCAATGGCCTGTAGGCTATGCAAATAAATAGTTTGTTTTGTTTTTTGTTTTTGTTTCCCATTGTGTAAGTGGAAGTCTTCATAAGTTGAATCCTGCCCTGTGTGTTTTATTTTGCGATCAACTATGACAAGAGTGTCTGCTGCAAGTTTATCAGTTGAACAGCTGTTACACTTATCAGCCAGTCTGAATATTCATGGCAAATTAACCATTCTTCACATACTCCATATACTACAATATCATTCCATAAAGTGGTCTTTAGATCACAGCTGGGGAACTTGTGTTGCTCCAGATGCTGCTGGACGACAGCTCCCAACATTCCTGATCATTGGCCAGGACAACATCTGGAGGTCTATAAGTTAGCCATTCTCAAAGAAATCAGCCCTGAGTGCTCACTAGAAGGACAGATCCTGAAGTTGAGGCTCCAGTACTTTGGCCACCTCATGAGAAGAGAAGACTCCCTAGAAAAGACCCTGATGTTGGGAAAGATGGAGGGCACAAGGAGAAGGGGACGACAGAGGATGAGATGGTTGGACAGTGTTCTCGAAGCTACTAACATGAGTTTGGCCAAACTACGAGAGGCAGTGAAGGATAGGCGTGCCTGGCGTGCTTTGGTCCATGGGGTCACGAAGAGTCGGACACGACTGAACAACAACAACAAAGTTAGCCACCCCTGCATTAGACTGAAGGTACTATTAGAATGATTTGGTAAGAATAAGCTGGGCTCAGATGGATGGCTTCCCTTTGGGTCTCTGACCCTGTAAAGTGAGGCAAATATGTGTTGTGCTCCAAATTACAGAAAGGAGAAGTTGTTACTTGATATATATTTTGACTGAGATCCTGAATATAACTCAGCTTCTTGTAGTTGTCAGGTTAATGTGTAAGTCACAAAGCAACATGGCGGGGGGGGGAAGCTTACATTGCTGAAGAAAGTTGCTCTGGTCGACAGTGCTATTCTTCCTATGTGAAGGTCATCTTTTAGTGCACTTACATGCAGGCTTATTAAGATGCAGTTTATGAGCCACGAGATGGTGGAATAAAGGAGCTGTTAAAGTGGTACTTCAGCTGCTGTCTCACAATAGATGTGCATATTGAAAATTGGCTTTCATTAGTTAGTGGACACCGATCTGGGATCCAGAGTGCCCTATTTTTGCTGAAACACAGTACATAGTGTAAAGTTGGAAACCAAAGTGCAGTGTACAGCTACTTCTTTTCCAGTTACTATAGCTACTAAAAACCAAAGTGGGTTGGTGGGGTACAGTAAGGCTGTAAGGAAATATCACGAAGATTGTGAATGATGTAACTATACTTACTTTGCAACCTTTGCAGATTGATATGGATGTTATGGATTCATTAGTAATTTGATGTGGGTCCTTCAGGTTAAATAATTTAATTATTTATTACGTAAAATTCATACGTCACTTAGTTGAGGGAAAATAACCCCCCTCAAAATCATACTTGAAAACATACAAAAGTTAAAATACTAAAACAGATTACAATTACATCAACAATGTCAGGGCTCCCTGGCTGGGTCAGGGTTGAGAAAGTTGCCACAGTGGCAGGGATCCAACATTGGTTCTCCCTCCCTCCCTCTCACCCACCCACCCACACCAGAGCAGAAGCTGTGGTGTATCCTATGGTTCCTATGTCATCCTCCCAGGGGTCACAGGATTGCAACCTATGGGGCTGTGGTCAACAGTCATTCTACTTACACAGAGTTAACCCATTAAAGTGAATGGACCTTACTTTAATTTCAGTGGTCTGCAAACCATTCAGCGGTATTTGTTATGTAATTTTTTTTTTGTATGTAGTAGAATTTTTTTATATATTTTATTAAATATACAACAAACAAAACTAACAGAGCACTCCAACAATTCAACAATAGAGGAAAACAATGAAGCATGGCCAGGTATATGGTAAGAAAATCAGTCCATCTGTCATGGATGCTTTAGTTGAGATTCTTGCATTGCGGGGGGTTGGAATAGACGACCCTTGGGCTCCCTTCCAACTCTACAATTCTATAATTCTATAAAATGAAAGATCTATTTCGCATGTAGTAGAATTATTACAAAATTTATTTCTCTATTGTGTTTGCTATAGAATTATTCCTGTGAAATATATCTACTGCTTATTTTAAAAAAATCAGCCTACTTTGCCTGGCTTTGGGTTAAACCACTAGCTGCTGCTGCATAACTTCCTTAGGTTTTGTGGTTTTTACATATATGTACGTATATGTTCTTACTATTTTTGTTGTACATTTTCTCAAGTCTTCACCTTGCGAAGGTAATTTGGGGGGGAGAAGTACAAAATAAATATAAGTGAAGTAGAAGAATTGAGGCACATAGGATTTGTAGCACTAAGAGGTACAACGTTCATCAGAAAGCAAAGACAGATAGAGCAAATGTAGTAGATACAGCCCTGGAAATAGTTTCATTCTTAAAATTCTCCCCATGTTTGCTTTATAGCGTTCATTCTTTTCTCTAAATACTGCAATTGTTGCCGATTAAACTTGCTGACACTGGAATGCTGTGTGAACAATTTGCCTGCTGGTGGTGCTTAACCATGGGGCATGTTTTTTAAGATTTTGTGTTCTGCCGTTATGCAATGTAAATTGACAAGAGAAGGAAAAAAATCAAAGGAATGGAGAATGAGGTCTCCGAAAAGCTTGTGACATGTGCTTGCACACAGAGCGACAGATATATTATAGCCAGCAGTTAAATTGCATGGGTCTTCTCATTCAGGGAACTAAGACTTCGGGTTTTAAACAGCAAGTGTTCTTCAAATGAACCCTGTTTTTTGACACTGTGTCATGGCACTCGGTTTTCATCTCAATATTGGTATCTCTAGCTACAGATATATGTTTTGCAAACATGAACTACGTTTGTCGTGCTGCAATGTCTCTCAAATTACGGCTGAGAATTAAAATTCTATTGGTTCATGTTCAGTTCACCAGGGGCATAGTAGCTGTGTGTGGAGGAGTTGCTTCCCCTGCCACTCTCCCTAAGTGAGCAAAGGAATATTCATGCAGGCAGAATTACGGGGCGTATTGGGGAATGGGAGGTCTGTACACATTCACCATATCCCCACTGATACTTTTCTCATCTGCTCAGAGCAAGTTCATTGTTCCCTAAAGAACAGTGAGGGGGAAAGAAGGTGGGGGTATGTGACACACACACACACATGCACCCTCATCCCCTCAGTGGCTTTGTGTTGGTGGCAATATAGGATGGATAAAAACAGGGCTCTGTTGAGCCTATGGTAATCCTGTTTACGTGTCTGGATTGTGTCCATATTTATTTGTTACATTCAATATGGAAAAAAGAAAAGAAAAGAAAAAAGAAAGCTTAACAGAGTACAGAACTGAGGACACAAGGTGAATACAGGGTTGTTGATTCTTTAAGCATAAAAATGCAAAATTCAAGCAATTTCTTCTCTTTAGCATCCATGTGATAGTTTTAAAAAGCTATGCATGGCTTGTTGCGTAAGTCATTAATTAATTGGATGCTACAAGAATAGAATCATAATTCCTGAACAATTACATAAAAAGCATTGTGGCATGGAGATAAACGATTTTGTTTCCAATTGTTTCTTTCCACAAAATATTAAATGGCATAGATGCTTAATTTATTGTATGTATCTTTGCATTCCTTGTTTTCATAGTAATTCAGTTTTCATAGTAATTCAGTTCTGTGACAGGAAAAAAACTGAGGTGCTGGCTGCAGAGGGCAAGACGCAGACACTGCCCTTGTTTTATGTCTTGACTCCTCACGTAACTAAAGTTTATTTGCTGTTGAATTTCTCTGTGCCCTTGAAATGACAAGATGCTAACAGCCGTGGAAATGGTAGTCAAACACTTCTCTGTGATGTGTGGCAACTAGAATATGCTGTCAGTTGGCTCCATACTCCCTGCACCCCCATTTCTGTGATAATCCCTTCCCACATTTTACCTCATGCCACTTCTGATAAAGAACCACCACTGAGCCCGCCCACCCCCATCTGCATAGAACAGCTGATGTACTTTCAACTCATCCTGCATCTAAATAAAAGTACAGTTCTTAAGAATTAACCTTTTGAAAAAGGCTAAAGAACATACACTTCAAAACTTTTTTTTGGGGGGGGGGGTCATGCAAGATAGACAGTTGCAAACAAAATCCAGTGCTGGGAATTAGGATATCACAGTGCAATCAAACTTACCATCATCCTGCATTTAAGACAGAAGGTGGTCTAAAAGCCTCAAGAATACACAGGAATCAGAATTCAATGCAAAACATGCTGTTTAAGCTGTTTCTGTAGCAGAATAACAATAGGCATTTAGGAACCTGTTGGGTTTGGGGGATTCTGCAACACCTAAGGTGGCCAGGTGAAAAAGATGAGCTTAATAGTTCCATATAAGGGCGACTTTCAGCAGGTGAAGCATGCATGGCAATCAGTTTCTGCTCACATGCCCTCTCTACACAACTATTAAAGGTGCAGGAGCCATGCCTTCTTCAACTGGCTACCCTAGCAACACAGCAGAAATCGAACTTCCTGGTCCTCTGGCCAATATCTGACAAGAAGAAGAGGAGGAAGAAGAGTTTGGACTTGATATCCCACCTTTCACTCCCCTTAAGGAGTCTCAAAGCGGCTAACATTCTCCTTTCCCTTCCTCCCCCACAACAAACACTCTGTGAGGTGAGTGAGGCTGAGAGACTTCAGAGAAGTGTGACTAGCCCAAGGTCACCCAGCAGCTGCATGTGGAGGAGCGGGAGAGCGAACCTGGTTCACCAGATTACAATTCCACCACTCTTAACCACTACACTACGCTGGCTCTCTGAACAACTGACAACTGAACAATGTGTATCTATCATATCTGGGAAATGCTCAAACACCTGATGCAGGCTTACTTGAACACCTCTCAAAGGAAAGATGTGGAGGGAAAGGAAGTATAAAGCAGTTATATTTATGTAGAATTTTTCACTTCAAAAAAATGCCTTGGTGTGAACTTTTTATAGGCCAGAGGATGAACTCTCTGCATTTCCTTCCGCTCCTGTATCTCTTTATGTCCCTTTCATTACACACAACATTAGTACACAGGTGCTAACTCTTGACCTCTAAAGTCTTTCATTGCAGGATGAAGTCTGGAAATAAATACTTCTGCAGCGCAGGACAGAACACTCAGTATGCATGAGGAGACAAGCTACTGCCTTGACGATTGAACACTTGCTGCCATGGCATTTTCCAGGACTATGCCATGTGAGGCATAGTATTTTTAACAATAAACGTGAAGTGTGGACAACAGATGCAAACACCCTATGCATAAGTCTCCTTGAAGCACATCTCCCTGAATCATGTAAAGGACAAGCATTTGTAACTTTGGTCCACAGAATGGCCACGCAAAGCAGTGGTGGGGATCTTCCATCCCATGGGCCTAATTAGACCACCTAGGCCTCTCCGTTTGGCCTGAAAGGCCATTTTAGCAATGCCACACCCACTTCCCCCTCATCACCTGACATGTCTGGTGCTGGACTGGCGAAGCTGTAGTGCACTTAGTTGTGCTCCCAACTCTTCTTTTCCAGCTGCTGCTAGAATTCAACACTTGTGAATTTGGCACATTTTCTGTGAAACATAAAACCATGCTAAAAATAAAAATAACCCCAGTATGTTTTGTTCTGCATCAGATGGTAAGTGTTTTAATGAGCTGACAGTGGCTTGTTTCCGTCATGTCTTGGGGCCAAACAAGACATGACGCGGTTGATCCAAGGTGAGATCTGATGTCCTTTTCTGTGCTTCAAAGCAGCCACAGGGGCCTGCTAATTTGATCAGGGAGGTACGGCTTGAGGAGGATGGAGTCAATGCTTCCTCAAATGGAACTGCTTCCTAGAGAGTACATGCTCCCCCCCCCTTACACACTATCAACTTGTGCATCACCACATATACATGTGGTACCGGGAAGTAAATAAATAAATATAATCATAGCAGGAAATGGTGGGAGGAGAGATGGAAGAGTACCCATGGCTCGTGAGGAGGCCCTCCCTGGAGCCCAAAGAGGATGTGAATGAGGGTGCAGGAGGCCCCCAAAAGACTGGAAGTGCAGCAGGGCTTTGTTTCCTGCCTAACAGCTGGTGCAACTGCTTTCCTATGTGTCCTCCAGCCAACCCCAGTGCTTCAACTCTAGATATTTTGGTCTGGATTGGAGAGAAGGAGCTGTAGGGCAGGGGGAAACAGGCATTTATAGGCTTTTTAGAGAGTGCTTCCCACTTACACTTAACCCCCCACATAAATGGGGGGGCACCTGTATAGCATAGTTCCTTGAATTCCCACCCCCTCAGCAGAGCTAATAACAACTGCTGGTTCCATTTGGGGATGGGGGAGAGGGTTAACCTCCCCTCTTCTAGGACAGCTTCCCGATCAAATTAACAGGTCCTTGGGGCTGCACTGAGGTAAACAAAAAGTTGCCTCTAGATCATACATCATTTGGCCCCCATACCCCCTTTCTCTCACCAGAGCAACCACTCCAAATCAACTACAACTCAACTGTCTTGCAGTCAGAGCCACACTAACCAAATTAAATCACACAAATTTGTCTACATTATTTGTATGATCGTGCAATCTGACTACTCCTGGGGTGGGCCTTTCTTTCCACCTCTTTTCATGTGCACCTTATTTTTTTCTTTCTTATTTGGTGGTTTCCTGTTTATAAAACTTGGTATGCTTTGCTTGGGAAGCACTTTCTTCAAGGATCCTGCACTAAGTTAAAGAGCTGTTGGCAGAGCAAAAGGCAGCAATAAGATTAAGAGTTTAAATATATTATGTGTTAATGTCCTAAAGCTGCTGCTTGCTGAATGCTTAAGCTACACTAGCCTCTTGCCAACAGAAAATCTTGCCACAAATATTGTTAGTCCTTATGATGGGAAAGGACTAACTTGATGTTTATATATATGAAGGTTAAATTGATGTCGAGCCTATCTCCCATGAATGGTTGGTGGTTATTAGTACAGGGAAAGCAAAAGAGATGCATGGTTATTCCAGCCAATGTAGTTTATATATCTGCACGACAAACTGATTGAAGCGAGAACTACTTTAGGCCTGAAAACACAATTGGTTTGTGTGGGGTTTTTTTTGGCGGCGGCGGCAGGGGGGTTGTTTTTCCTACAGGAAACAAAGGGTGGAATTAAACATAGCACCAAGGAAATTTTCCCCTTTTTGCTTGCCAGATGGAGATCTCTCCCTTCCCTGCCCCCACTGTTATGGTGGTTCTCCCAACCATGAAGAACTGATTTCGAGGAGGAAGTGGGGTAAGTTTGGGGACCCCTGTCTTAGTACATAAGAACACAGGAAGCTTCCATATAACATGGCAGACCACTGGTTTATCTAGCTCAATACTGACAAAACCAACTGGCAGTGACTCTCCAGGGAGTCTTAATGTAGTCTTTTGGAGCCCTACCTGGTGAAATCTGGGATTGACCCCAATACCTTTTACAAACAAAGAATGGGTTCAAGCAACAGCACTCCCCAGGGGGGTACAGGGTTACAGGTGCTTCTTAAGAAGAGAATTTAGACAACTGCAAGTTTATAAGCTGGTCCTTGGTTAAGCACAATATAGGGAGAGGAGAGATGGTTTTGGAACAAAAGCCAGTGGTAAAAATAATGAGCCTTTGCAGAGAGTGCATGAGCATCATTCCAAATTCAAATCCATTTAAAATAAATACTACTACTACTACTACTACTACTAATAATAATAATAATAATAATAATAACTTTAGGCTGACTCCTTTTTAATAAACTGTCTGGGGAAGGAATAAGTTGTGAAAGAGGAAGCCTTTCATTCCTAGTTTCCGAACACTCATTTCACCAAGGAAGAGAGAGACTGGATGATATGATATGAGGCCCTTGTAATATAATTTGAAAAAAATTGAAATCAGCTCTAATGAGCTGCAGCTGAAGCAAATCATTATTCACCTCAGAGTTCTTTTGATCAAATTACATTTCATCTTGGCATTTGCAAGAATGTGAGGGAGGAGTGAAAGCAAAATTATGGCATGAACTTGTAAGGAGCATAGAAGTCATTTTTTACGGGATACACACACACACACACACACACACACACACACACATATGAGAGTTACCTTCATGGCTCCTAATATGTCAGGCTGAGATATAGCTTTGACCAAGAAGATAAATGTTGTATGCCCTTCCAGACTATCTAGTGTTTACAGATATGTCCATTTTCTTTCTAATTGTGTATCACCTTTAGGTCACAATTGGCCAGTTTGGATGTGACATTCCTGGCGTCCTAAACCATAGCTGATTAAGGCAGGAATGAGCTTCAGGTCCATGTGCTCACCTCACCCATGTTGCCTTGCTCATTTCCCTCAAATTATTATTTGTGCTGCTATGAACCTGGCCTCTTTGAACCATGGTTCCTCATTACACCCAACTGCAGGATGGGGAACTATAATTTAATGACAGGTTTACTAAGCAGGATCTTAAAGCAGGATCAAACGAGGATCTAAGATCCAGCATTAAACCACAGTTTCCCATTTGGGGCATAGTGGGGAACCATGGTTTAAAGAAAGCAGAACAACCATGTTGAAGGTGGCATGTTAGGGGAGGAATGAAGGAGGAACACGTGGAATTGGCTTTGTTCCTGGAAGCTGGGAACGTTGCATCCCAAAAGGCCTAATATCTGTCTATGTTTATTGCCTTTGAAGACAAATCCCACAGTTTTGCGTTTGAAAGCTGCAGTAGGATGAAAATAAAAACAAACACTGTAAAATGTATCATTATTATTACTACTACTAATAATAATTACAACCCTCCTCCTCTTCCTCCTCCTCCTCCTGTAATCCTTCCTAAATGGAAATAGATAAATGCCTAACACCCAGAGAATTTAAAATGGGATTTAATTCTCCATTCATCTCCTGCAGGTTAGTCAGCCACTGAACTGACACACGGCTGGTGAATATGCTCCCCATTTCCTTCTAAGAAATAGCATATCTGATTAAGGCTGAAACTCAAAGCACACCTAATTTCTTGACAGAAAATGAGGTAGTGATGAGCAATATATTAAAGAGGCTATAAACATCTGAAGAGCATGGAGTGGTGGGCGTATTGTAGCTACTAGGCCCTCTAGCTTTCAATTCCATAGCCATGTATCTTTTCTGTAGGAGTTTCCACATCATGGTCCAAATTCCACTATCATTCTGTAGCTTGCCATTACAGCCCTTGCCTGAGCACCAGTGGAACTGAATGAAGAGAAATGCAAAATTGTCATCTGTTAACGCTCTCACAAGAAACAGCAAAATGTCTACATTTTGTAGTCAAATATGTAGAAGTAAAATTAAGTAAAAACACTACAGTGTACAGTATCAGTTCCAAGTTTCAGGGGGGTCTCTGAGCAAGCTGTTCTCAGTCAAGCCCCTTCATCCGGACCACTACTGATTCACTTGCCCCCTTCCTCTGAGCCCAGTCTGCACAGCTGCTCCAAGGACAAGGGTGAAGCACAGAAAGACTGCTGCTTTCTCCCTCACCTCCCACCACCTGTTGCTGCTTATTTGCTCACTCATCAAGGAAGAGCAGCATCAGGGCCAGAGAGCTCCAGAGGTTGGCAGCTGCCCTCTTGTTGGTGAATGGGCTTTGGCAGTTGCCCAATGATGCCAATCCCTGCCACTGCCCCTGCTTGTGTGCATGCACTGGAGGCGAGGAAGAGGACCAACACATATCAGGATGAGCACCTTTTTGTTAATGAAACAGTACAAATACAAAGGGTAAAAAGAAATATGCCAAGAAAATATATTTCAGGGATATTTAAAGGGCACGTTTACTTGCGATGGATTTTTTAAATTTTATTTTATTATTATTTTATTATTTTTTGCACCAACAAGCACTAATGCCACCTTTGCAAGGAAAAGTCCAAATAGTCATTTATAAATCAGGGAACATTAATTTGCATGCTATTTTTATAAGGCTTTTAATTAACTTTTGGAAAGCATCCAGCACTTCAACATGTGAAGCTAGCTACTGCTTTAGGTAGGGTGTGTGTGTGTGCGTGTGTGTGTGTGTGTGTCTCCTATGGTAATTTTGTGCTATCGCAGTTGCGCCCAGCTGAAGAGAAAGAGAAATTTGAACAGAGAAAGATCCATCAGTGTCACTGATTTATCAGCATGCCATTAACGTGCTGAATGAGTTATAAAATGTTGCACTGTAGCTCCAGTAAATCTAATTTATTCACTGTCACGTTTCCCAATAAACCTAAATATGTTCTTTGCCTTCCAGTCCCTATAAACATTTTATAAAGGGAGTAATGAAAAACCCAGAAACTCTGCAATGTTCTAACAGTTACAGGATGGTGGTGGTAAGAGAGAGAGAGAGAGAGAGAGAGAGAGAAAGGTGGGAGGAAAATAAATTAAGTCTATTTGATTTTTATCTCTCCCCCCCCCCATCTCCTTAGTAGCATTTCTGTCCTTTAAAACAGCAGATCTGACAGGAGAGCAAACAGTTAATCCCATTAATGCCGATGTTTTTTTTTTTTTTTTTTAGCAAGGAATAAATAGAGCAAGTACTAAAGCTGGCTTTGCACCTACTGAATGCTGCAAGTGTCTGTACTCATTTGATATGCATCTAGCAAAGCTAGGTTGTTCCCAGAAGGCCACTCCATGAAGACTGAGAGAGCAGCGTCTGCTAGTGGTGCCTGTGAGTCACAAAGAATAGAGAGAGGAAAGGCATTTATGGAACAGAAACAACAGTCAGAGCCAAAGAAGCCCGGTCAGAATAATTCCATATTCCTTTCAGGCACGCACACACAAATACAATTTCATGCAAGGAAGAATTAGCACCCATTCGTGTTTTTTTTCCCCCTGCAATGCTTGACCTTTAAAGCATTCTTTAATTTGAAAAGAGGGTGCCATAATTTCCAGCAAGCTGGCTCTACTATATACTGTATCAATTACTGTCATTACTGTTTAATACATGGCTGCTAAGCGTGTAATATAGCGACTTAACACATTTCATCTGGATGGTTAGTTAGGGTTTGGGGAAAACAATGAAAAGTCAGTCACAAAAATATTATTTATTTCAAAAACGTGGGTTGAATCCAATGTTGCTCTTATTCAAAGCAGACCTATTGAAATTAATGCACATAATTAAATTCATTAATTGCAGTAGATCTACCGGTACTCTGTTCATAATGTACTTGGCTACAACCCCCTCTTATTTTGTAATACTCATATACATAGTTATAACTCCTTTTATTTAATAATACTCATGCATGCTGGATTTTTAAAAAAAAAACAAAAAACAAAATAAAAGTACCTGTAGCATTAAGAGGACACCGATTGAATGCGAGGTCCCCTGCTGGGGTCCTTTTCCAGACCATCGATATCAAATAATCTTCAGGGCATATTTCATAAGGTGCTGCAATTTTAAAAATGTGGAACGTGAATAGAGTGTTTGACAAACATACATGCTTGAATATGTCCTAGATTATGGTAACATCTCTTACTTGCTTGGATAGAAGATGGTGTGTGTGTGTGTGTGCGTGTGTAAACCTGTGACTTGTGTGTGGCTAGAATGTAGCATTGACCCGCCCACTTGTGTCTTTGTCTCCACCCACACAACTGGTATGCAGTCCCTGGAAAGTTCTTTGTGAGGGAATGTGGTGTTCGAGATGAAAAAAAGTTCCCCATTCCTGGCACATGCTTTGGAGCCAGCTGATGCAACAGGCTTATGTGGCTATCCCTCCCAAGGTTTTTATCCAGCTATCTGTGAGAGAGTGAGAGGGACCTCTCAAAGAGAAGGCCATCATCAAACCATACCATCATAAAACCATCACTTCAGGGTGTCTTGGGGAAGCAGGGCAATTAAAATGGTTTAACACTAAATTAAGACTGCAGTGTAAACAACTCTCGTTGTATCTATATCTGTAATCTCTCACCTCCCCTTCCCCCCCCACCAATAGCAGAACACCTGGGCCCAACCCAATATTTTGAACATTCAATCACCACATCCATTATTGTGTGTGTGTGTATCTCATGCATGTGCAGTCCTACTTCTGCAACAGGTTCATTGGACAACTATTTTGCTGTTCATATATTTATATAAGAAAGTACTTTGGCTTCTCAATACAAGCTGCTTATTGAGTATTCATCCTGATTTGCTTGCAAGGTTGTTCTAAGGTAATGAGCATTCATCCTCATTTGCTCCTCATTTGCTTACACAGAGGTTATATTTCTTCCTATCAATCATAGTAACACAGGGGTTTTTTGTGCTTTTCCCTGTCACTTTCCTAACCACAAAAAGTTTTTTCTGAGTTTTTTCAAAGCTGAATTTATTTTTTTATTTTTTTATTCCACTGCAGCACTTGAATCTGCTTTAAATCTACAAGTCTACATTTCCAGTATGTGACTGAATCCCTCCCACAAAACAGTAACAGCCTGGAGGCGACCCCTGTCTACTTGAAACAATTTGATTCTTACCACGAGGTTACAAACAAAATACATTTCATGGAAATGAGCAAGACCCCAGGTGGCAACAAGTTGGTGCCTTGACAAACATATCCTTGCAGCTGTTTCAGTGATGCCAATATGAAGTGCATAAAATAGGTTGCTAAATATGCTTCAGCATCAGCTCTCTCAAATCTTAAGAAAGCTGACAGTGCCAGAAGAGCAAGAATATGTCTTAATGGCAAAAGTTTAAGAAAAGGAGTTGTTTTCATTTCATCCTAAGTGCCATAGAAAAAAATAATTCTAAAGTATTCTGCTCTTTTCCCCACAGGAGGGATTCATACTGTCTTCTCTTACAGTAGCACTAGAGTATGGGTATAACTTGTGATGAGACTTATTTATTAAATCTAATGGGTGGTATTCAATTAAGTTTTACTCAAACCAGACCCACTGAAATGAACGATAATGTTTAGTTCATTAATTCCTGTTTGTCCCCTCTGAGTAAAACTTAGTTGAATACCACTCCATGGGTCTTTGGGGGTAGACACTCCTGCACTTTATGGAACTAATATTTGTATGGCTTTTATCCATGTTGCTTTTGAAAAAAACCCCAAACATATTATTAACATACCTAACACTAACAGGCAGGCAAGGGGCTGAGGAGCCCCCTGAAATTTTCAAGGAGGAGGCCGGGCGCTCCTGCGATGGGACTCCTTACGGCTGCGTTGGGCCCACCGAGCCTTCCAAGACCCTCCCACGGTTGTGACGGGCCTCACAGCCTCCTCCTGCCACATGACATCACACGAACGTGTGCCAGGCACCCCCAAAGTTGGATGGAACCCAGCACCTTTGCTAACAGGAACGAATGTGTGTTAAGGGAATCTGTGTGCATACTTGGACTTTAAAAACCACAAAGCCACACATAGCTAAGAAGTAAAAAATTACTCATTACTCTGCTAGAAATACAGAAAGCGGGTTTATACCAGGGTCAGGCTATCTGCCCATCTAACTTAACATTGTGTCTCCTCTAACTGGCAGCAGCTCTCTGGAGTCTCAGGCAGAGGTCATTACCATCTTTTTAGCTGGCAATAACATGGTTTGAATGCGGGGTGTTCTGCTTGCAAAAAGACAGTTTTATGACTGAGCCTCTCCCTTAATTGAAATGGCACATTACTGCATCTACAATCTCACAGCCAGCCTAATGTCTCATCTGAAAGAAGAGGGGAAATGTCCCAAATGGTATGTCTCCATATTATAGATGACTCTGTAGGAAAGATAGCACTCCATTTCAATATTTTGCTTTCTTTACCTAGTTTGGTATAGTCATAATCAGAAACATGGCCAAACATATCCTGCAGACTGCACCAGGTGGCTGCAATGCGCTCTGGAATACACCCTACGATTGAGGCAGAATCTGGAACCGCATATGAGCAACAAAGTTTCCGCATGGACACCAGGACTACTGGCATAGCTGTATGCATATATTGGATATATTCTGCTGGATTTTTACCCAAGCTTGCAGAGAGACATTAGGCAGCCAAATGCATAGACACACACCCTCAGTTATTTCATAGGAATCATGATACGAAGTATATTTTGACTCTCTCACTGCTGCATAAGGATAAAATATACAAGGAAAAAGAAGAAATGGGCTAAAAGAGATATACATCAAGCTTATTTCTGCTTGAAAAAGCTTCATTTGCTCTTTTTGCTTGCTATCATTTGTGTATATTTAACTGCAGTTTCGGGAAACCAAAGGGACAGATATGTCTTGGAGTCATGCCTCTGCTCATGCCTATTTGGGTCCAAGATTAAAAGGGGTAGCTGAGCAACTCTTAACTAGGCTCCCTGATCAATGCACATCCCACACACACACCCTCCTGCTGCTGTTGCAATACTGTAGAAAGCCGAAGAGTGATTGAGGGCTGTAATGAGGTCAAGTATGAGGAGGAGCGGTGGATAAAGAGGCAGCTTGATAGTGGCTATGCAAGATCCTGACTGAGGCCACTTCCAGACATTCAAAGCCCTCCTATTCCACTTTTACTGCCATGGCTTTCCTCATAGAATCTGCAGAACCGTAGCTTGTCATTCATTCTGTGTCATATATCACTGCAGTGTTTCCATCTCCGCCACTGAATCTTCTTAATTCAAAAAGAAATCATAGCTGTACTTCAACAAAAGTGTTGGTGGGCCCGCTTCTTTAGGTTAGTGCCAAACCTGCTGAGCCATTGCATACATTAATTATCTAGTCACAAACATTTCTATATTATGGGTAGTTCTCCCCGCCCTTCAGATTTGAGAAGCAGTTCTGTAAACTCTGTTCCTTACTTGACATATTTGTTTTGCTTCAAAATTAAGCGAAGCATGAATAATGCCTTTTAAAATACTGTAAAAATAAACAGAAGCTTTCAACCTTCAGAAAACATCACTGAAATTAAAAGATCCTGGGTTGGATCGTGCCTGTTTTGTAGACAGAGTTCCATTGCTGCTACTACTTCTGGTTTTCGTTGGCTGCATTACTTTCTTCCTACCTTTGGGGGTGGAGGGGGAACAATATTTCACCCTTAGGGGGTTTAGAACCAAAAAATGGACATGGGTGGTCTAATCCACTGAGCCTCTTGGGCTTGCTGATCGGAAGGTTGGCGGTTCGAATCCCACAACAGGTTGAGCTCCCATTGCTCTGTCCCAGCTCCTGCCAACCTAGCAGTTCAAAAGCATGCCAGTGCAAGTAGATAAATAGGTACCACTGTGGCAGGAAGGTAAATGGCATTTCCGTGTGCTCTGGTTTCCGTCACAGTGTTCCATTGTGCCAGAAGCGGCTTAGTCATTCTGGCCACATGACCCAGAAAGCTGTCCATGGACAAACGCCAGCTCCCTCGGCCTGAAAGCTGATGAGCTGATGAGAGATGAGTGCCACAACCCCATAGTCGCCTTTGGCTGGACTTAACTGTCCAAGGGACCTCTGCCTTTTTTTAAAGAACCAAAAACTTCTTAAGTGTGCTTGTGGCTGCTTTAATGAATGGTATCACATGGCTCCCTTGTCTGTGCCTTTGACTGCAGCCCAGTTTCTGCAATTTCTTATGTGTTGGGAGCCAGGTGAGTAATAGACATGCCTCTGAATTAGCTATGTCTGTCTGTGAGGTGTTTGGGGGTCATGGCCAGCTGAGTCCCGGAGTGATGGACTGCGGCAGTGAGATGCTGCACGTGTGTCTTTTTATCCCTTCTTTGGGTGCTCTGGTGTTGTGTTTCCCCCCTTTCTTCCTGGGCTGAGTACACACTGGCAATGGCTATAGCAACCGTGTATTTCTGCTACAGGTATAATGTGAGTTGTACAGGATTGCACTGTTAATCCAGGTGAAACTCTTCAACTACAACTTTTATGTAGCTATATGTCATTAATAACTGTGTCTGCATCATGTCTTAAATTATTTATTCAGTCATATTCCACTTTTCTACCATTAGGTGTTCAAGGTGTTGATGCTAATAATATGTGCAATTCCTATAAGCATCCTAATTGTGGCCTTGATTGAATCAAGACCATAGACTTAATTGGTAAACATCATCTACTATTTACAGTACATGTAACTTGTAGCAATCTTGGAAAATTGTATATGTTTGAAATATTTTCTAGCTGTGAGAAATATTTTCCACGCTGTTCATCTGAAGCTCTTCTTATTGAAACAATTCACATTTGCCCTATGCTTTATTGAAGTGTGTGTGTGTATGTGTGTGTGTGTGTGTGTGTGCTTGTGTTTGTTCTCATAGCCACTGCAGTTCAAAAAATGTGCAGCATCTTAAAGCAATATACTTCCCATTGCCCATAATAGATGGTTGCACATGCCCTGTTCCATTATGCACTGTCTCCTTAAGCACCCATATACACTTACCAAGAAGGAGTAGAGAAACAAAGCTCTGTTGAGCCCAACAACAATCCCTCCCAACACAGGTTAAATTCTAATTTATTGGGAAGGATCAATGAAACCAACCTGCATGATGAATTTCAGAACAGGGAACAACAATTCTTTAAGTACTAAAACTTTAGGTCAAGCTACCCAGCTACCCGGGAATTATAACAAATCTTGTTTGTTGCACAAACTTGTTTGTTAATTTGCTGCTATATTTGTGGTTTTATAGTTCATGTTTTACTAGCTGGTTTATTTTATATGTATATGATACACACAATGAGAAGGAAGGGGGTATTCAGAAAGTATAATTTGGATGGTGCATAACAGATGAACGGCTTCTGAATTTGTTGTTTGCAGAAAACCGGGGATAGAAAGAGTAATATTCACCAATTAATTTTGCCCAGTTATTATTTCAGACGATTTAACTAAAATTTGCCTTCGCCAAGAAGAAAAAAGTCCATAATTATATCTGAACACAAATTAGCCAAAGTAAAGCATGTTTAAGTGTTTTTAAGTGATTTCACTGGATGATTTAAACACATACTTAAATTCCCATTGAAATAAATGAGACTTAAAAGTGCTTTGGCTGGATAGTAGTCCTGCCTGTTTTTATTATTATTTTAAGGCATCTCTCTTGCATAGCTTTCATTCTATATATAATAGGCAAAGGACCACTGCTTGATGACAGAGCATATACTTTACATGCTGAAGCTTCCAGCTTCAGTTCCAATAATCTCCAGGTAGCAGGTGATCAGAAAAACCTTTCTGCTTGAGGACTTAAGAGAGCCACTCCCAGTTAGAGTAGACATGCTTGACTAGATGGTCCTGATATCAGGCAGCTTCCTATGTTTTCCCTATGGATGTCGTGAATCTGACCGGAATTCCCATGTAAATGTGTACCATCTCAGATGAATTTTATGAAAACCCTCAAACAGTTGTACATTTAATCACTTTTTTCAGACTTACAGATGTGAAGGCTGCTAATCATATTTAAAGTGACTGTCAGCTATCACCATTTAATCTCTGAGTTTTCAAACACCCACCAAAAATTCACTTGGGATTGTCAAATGTGACTGCTAATAATGTTCATCACGCTTTCAGGAATTAAGCTGTAATGTAGATCTGCAGATCTGGCATGGTTTTGTCTTCCAAACCCAATAGGAGAACACTCCCTTATATCTCCTCCACTCAAAATTATTCTAAATTAATTTGGCTGTGTAACTCATTAAGAGCATTAGAATGGCCTTCTGTGTCAAAGTCAAAATTGAATTCATAACTGAGTGTGGGGTAACAAAATTTGTACACTGCCCAAACATATAATTCCCAGCACCCCCCCCCCCCAAAAAAAAATAGTACCACAGGAATGTTTCTGATGGGTTTTGGGTAACTGTTCTCTTATTCTTACATGTAAATGCTAAATGTGATCGTGTTCAACTAGGAACTCAAACTAAGCTGCAATACTCTATAAGCTTCTTACCTGGGCAACGCTGCTCACTACACCGTCTAACTTCCTCTCCACTTCCTTCACATTGCTGCCCCGTAACAGCTGCTCCTTGGCATATCCGTATCCTCTTCTCCCAGCCACCATCACATGACTTGGAACACCCACTCCAGTGACCCCAGTGATTCCACTGACCATTAGCTGCTTGGAAGAATGCAATAGTCATGATACGAACAAATGGCATGATCACAAATTTTTAAGGTGCATAAACCAAGCCAAAAAATGTCATTCAACACTTTCCCTATCCCACCCTCAAGCACAATGTCACAATGCCATTCCCTTAGACCAGCCCACCTGTTTAAAGTTAGCTAATGGTCATTGTAATGGTCAGTTTAAAATTGTATTTATTTAGAAAAAATAATAATTTAAAAAGCTCTAAATGGTGTACACGTAAAATAATATAAAGTAAGGATTAGTAATACACAGATAAAATCATGAAACTTTTTTAAAAAATTAAATTATATGTCTGGATCAGCTTGATGAAATAGAAAAGAAAATGTTTTAGCAGCTGTCTCAAACAGTACAGTCATACCTTGGATCCTGAACGCCTTGGTACTCAGACGTTTTGGCTCCCGAACGCCGCAAACCCAAAAGTGAGTGTTTCGGTTTGCGAATGTTCTTTGGAACCCAAACGTCCAATGGGACTTCTGTGGCTTCTGATTGGCTGCAGGAGTTTCCTGCAGCCAATCAGAAGCCAAGCTTTGGTTTCTGAACATTTTGGAAGTCGAATGGACTTCTGGAACAGATTCATTCGAGGTACTACTGTATAGTGAAGATGCCTGCCTAATGTTAATAGGCAGAGAGTTTCAAAGCATAGATGCTGCAACCTGGCTTAGGTTCAAACCACCCGAAGGTCGCTTGTCTGCACCCAAGCAAAAGTGTACATGTTCTTTATACAGAAAATAACATACGTCATGCTGCCCAGTACTTTCCATCGCCCCCTTTGCCCAGTTAAGGGCACCGTTGGCACATACCCAAACATTACTGGGAGTTTCGTTTCTGGGCTCTGAGCCCAGCATCCCAAGCCCCAAGAGAAAGGTGACATTAAAGCAAGTCAATTAGCTTAAATCTCCACAGCAAGGAGATGGCTGCACTAGGCTGCAACACACTTACCTGGGGGTAAGTTTCCCTGAACTGAATAGGGCTTACTTCTGAATAAGCATGTGCAGATTAGCACTGTCAATGTGGATTGATCGTGCCAACCATGTTTTCATAGGTTCCACAAAAGCACAGTATTTTATATAGCTATCCCATGTTGTGTTTATTTAAACTGGTATCCTAACGTTTCTTTGTCCTGTTTTCTTTGCATTAATGAATGTGCTTTTTGTGTCCATATCTATTATGCTTTTCTCAGTATGATTTTCATTAATACCTCAGCACTGTGTTATCTCACTACAAATATTCATATTGAAAGGCCTAAGGAAGAATCCCTGTAATCTGTTTATAATAGCTGAAATTTGCAGCTTTTGCTCATCCTGCAGAGTATTTTAATCTTTAATGTATATTTCAAGAATATATATCTTTTTCCTATTTGAAAAATTGTTTCCAAACAAACTAAACACGTAAGGAATCCAGAATCTATAGAGGAATCATGGTTTCCTTATAAAGAGTCATCTTTGGCATCTGATCCTATGCTTAAAAGGAATGTATACTTTGACCTTCAGTAACACACTTGGAGGCAGCTACTTGTTTGCTTCTCATTTTTTTGCCAATTATTTTTCTTGATTTTCCAAATAATTACAAATCATTGCCAAATTAATTCAATTTCAATACAATTTTCCAAATCTGGCTTCCCACTCTCCTTTTAAGCTATGTCCAAGATGAACTCCTGTTGCTGCTTCTATTCCCAATTAATCTCTAGTTAACACTCTGCCCCCTAGTATTTACCAATATTATTATTCATTATTACATCCCTGCATACATTAGAAAATCAAGTTAACCTTAATTTATATCATGGATAGGCAAGCTAGGGCCCGAGGGCTGGATCCAGCCCAATCGCCTTCTAAATCTGGCCCGTGGATGGTCCAGTAATCAGCATGTTTTTACATGAGTAGAATGTGTCCTTTTATTTAAAATGCATCTCTGGGTTATTTGTGGGGCCTGCCTGGTGTTTTTACATGAATAGAATGTGTGCTTTTATTTAAAATGCATCTCTGGGTTATTTGTGGGGCATAGGAATTCATTCATTCCCCCCCCAAAAAAATATATATACCGGTAGTGCAGCCCCCCACAAGGTCTAAGGGACAGTGGACCGGCCCCCTGCTGAAAAAGTTTGCCGACCCCTGATATATATGTATCCAGTAACAGCAAGTGTGGTCATTACTCTATCTTCACTTTAAACATTTCCTTGATTTTTAATGAGTTCTGTTTTTCATTTATTTCTTTTATATATAATGGGTATTTTTATTTAAAAACAAACAAACAACAGTTTGCAGGGTCGCCAAAAGGCGACTATGAAAACTAAAAAAACAACACCGTAGTACTAAAAAGTCTAGGCCAAACAAATGGTCTTCACTTGGCACCAAAGAGATAACAAAGTTGGCCCCAGCAAGCTTCCTCAGAAGGCTTGTTCCAAAGAGAGGAAGCCACCACCGAAAAGGCCCTGTTTCACATCTTATGACTGCGGTGTAGCTGGAATGTGTCACGCTGCCATAGAGTGAAGGTCTGAAATGTCAAGAGTGCTTAGAATATTGTAGTGGGGAGAGCAGGGGTGAAATTGCCACCCAGCCATGAAGCTCACTGAGTGAGCCTGGGCCTTGCCACTATCTCTTAGTATAACTCACTTTGTGGGGTTGATCTTGTGCATCATCCTAACCTCTTTGAAGGGGGAAAATATTTATTTAAGGAAAATTAACATTTTTTAAACAAACTGAAATATTTCCCCATAATAACCTTCATTTTTCCTCTCTCCTAGAGAGGACCTTATGTACCTGTACATTCAGGATTGTAACACTCCCTGCTTTCAGCCCATGGGCCTCTGCACTCTGAGCCTCCATGAGCAGCTGCCGTGCATTGCCGACTCCTCTGCTGTGTGCCATTGGAACAGGTCACCGAGCACTGGCTCCACGCGCTCCACTCTTGCCATTGTCCATCAACTATTGCAATACACACAAAACAGAGATAAAATCCAGATTACCTTTACTAGCAAGGCTACCATGACAGTTTCTTGTTTGTTTAGTGCAGATTATTAATCTTATGAGTTACAAAATCCTGCTTTATCTTGGAAAATACAATTCAAGTAAATAATGAAGAGCACACAGAAATGAGCAGTGCACAGTAAATAATGAAGAGCACACAGAAATGAGCAGTGCACAGTAAATAATGAAGAGCACACAGAAATGAGCAGTGCACAGTCTTTGGGGATGGGGTGTGGGGTGGGGTATTGATGTGCCCACGGAGAGAGCTGCTAAACGGAACCTCTCCTCAGTTCAACTTATACATAGCTTTCAGCATGCCAACCATTATGCAAAAGGCTGTGCAGAGGTTACCTGCCAGCCCAGGTGCTGGGAAGAAGAGGGAAACAAATATTTTGACCTTCCCTTCTATATAATGGGTGCACTTGTGGTGGTGTGTGCATGTGTGTCAAGAGAGGGGTAAATGTGGTTAATGAATTCTGTTTTGACCTTCTCAAGTGTAGCAGAACCAACATCAGACTAGGCCGCACACAGTCCCTCCACTATTCTCTGCTTGCCTTGGACACCACTCTTTGATTCCCCTCTTATAAGGATGAAAGTCACCCTTTCTTTAGTCACCCTCACTGGTGATGGGCCAGCTACTCCACCTCACCAGTCATATCTCCCATGCTAGCTGGAGCCTTAAAAAGCAAATCTGATTCTCTAGCATCTGATTCACAGCATTTATTACAGGATTAACCAACCCGCACCATGATTGGAGCCACAACCAGCACATTCATCCGGATGGCCCTCAAGCCCAAGTACAAGGCAGAACCATGATTTTACTCCTGCTCCGTTGTACTGCTTGATCCCCATCACAGTACACTAGATGAAAAACCATCCCAAGGTGACTATGTACAGTCAAGTGGCATTGTTTCACACCTCAGGCTGCATTTGTGACAAGATTGCCTGTCGCTGACTTACAGAATCTTGCTGATGCTACCCTGTTAGACCATGGGCGATGCCAGTCCTTCTGTAGCATGATACATCCGCAGATTGGGCAGGGTAATACTAATGCTGAAGCATGGCAACCTAAGGACCCTGTGAGAAGTCTCGGGAGTTTATCTATCCATTTAGTCAAGTGCTTTGTTTTTTAAAAGGGGTCAGCCATGGTATGTGAGGAGAGGTGGATTATACTGGTCAAGAGTAAGAGTAAGAGAAGACACTATTTTAGGTACAACAGTACAAAACACAGTGTCACATTAGGCTGGTTTTTTGTTTTTACTACCCTTGTAAGCAAGTGGCACGGACATTGATGAAACAACATACTCCCTTGTAATGTGTTTTAACACAACAATTCTGAACACGTTTACTAGGGACTAAGCCGTATTAGACATAGACTTGCTTTCAAGTAAGCATGCATAGGATTGTGTTGAGTGACATGGATTTTAAGAAATTTGTCACTTAGATTGTAAGGAGGAAAAGGATTACTCAATGCATCTGATGGCGAGAAGAAAGAATGACAACATTTCAAGAGCAAATGTCGGCAACAATATAAAACTCTGAACTTACACAAAGATTAACATCAATTTGTACATCTTTCATTTCATCTAAGGTTTAGGAGACAAACAAAAATGTTGCACGGACAGATGTTTGGATAACAGGAAAAGCTTTTTACATAGGGCTGGGTATGCTAACGAGGGGATTGCAGGAGACATATAACATTCAGACAGTTACATGATACATATCTAACTTACATTATCATCCTTGGAATTGTGTATGTTATGTATTCTGAAATTAGCACCATGTGCTAGGATCTGTTTCAATGTAGATATACAGTGGTACCCCAGGTTACATACGCTTCAGGTTACATACTCCGCTAACCCAGAAATAACGCTTCAGGTAAAGAACTTTGCTTCAGGATAAGAACAGAAATCGTGCTCTGGCAGCGCAGCAGGGGGAGGTCCCATTAGCTAAAGTGGTGCTTCAGGTTAAGAACAGTTTCAGGTTAAGAACAGACCTCCGGAACGAATTAAGTTCTTAACCCGAGGTACCACTGTATATGTTTCATCAGAAAGTCTTACAAAGTCTCAGAATATAGCTGTTCGCAGATGATTATGAAGGATTAGTAACATCTTGGTTGAGTAGGAAACTGGAGAAGCATCTCAAAATATGGCTACCCACCAAATCTGCTTATTTTGTGACCTCATCTAAAGATATCCTACAGAACTTAATTGCACTGCGGGTGGTTGTATCTCTTCCAACTCCACAATTCTATGAACTTAAATTTAATTTCTTCCTATTTCGATTCTGCGGCACTATGATATTACAGGGAACAGGCAGGCCAAACAATGAGTAGAGAGTATGACATGTTTATGAAACATGATTAGGTATTGTGAAAATGGCTTAAATGAATGGTTAGCAGGCTACCCAACATTCCTCAGCTACTGATGCCCATTGAAGTGCACTGTAGTCTTTACACTTGACTTTTGCCTCCATCTACTAAACTTGCTAATGTCATTTAATATTGCTCTAAATCATGGGGATCGTTGCTGCCATAGTTAAGTATATCTTAAACTACTTTTTCCTTTTCCTTTCAGTAGCAATTTGTGAGAAAGAAAATAATTGGAGTAACAGAATTTGACCACAAAAAATGTTCAGTATATTCCAAACAGTAGGTGCCACACAGCTCGTAACATGTACATGCAGTTATGCTTCTTACTCAGGTGTAGTCATGGAGTAGCTGTCAAAGATTTCACTTAAAGTATCACATAGTTATCACCTGGGCATTATACTGGCAGTCCAAAGTTTTGAGTGGTATTGCTTCCACCCTGGTAACAGTGCCCCAACATGCTGAATATTTCATACAAATGGACCAACATGCAGTACAAAGCAGACATTTATAGAATTTATCAATGGGTACTATATACTGGACAATATCAGAAAGATGAGTTTTAAGATGCACCTTATAACAGTTGAATTCCCAACATTCTTATTAATTAACCCACTGCTGTCTTCTGTAACTTGTTGCAAACACCCTCAACCATCTCAGCATATACATGTGTGGCACCTAGAGAATGAAATGGGGTCCTTTTTTCATTCATCTGCATTTTTGTTCTGTGAACCACCCTGTGCATCACAAAGTTCCATGGCATGAACAGAGCTCTGTTCCTTGTTCTCTGGGTCCCACTCAGGGCTCTTGAGACATCATTTGGCTATTAGATTTACATATATCCAATGCATGTTTCATATATTTTATCTTTAGTGGCCAGGATTCAAAGAGCTAGTTAATGTAAGCCTAATGCCATACTCAATGTTGGTATTTCTTTTCCTTGAGCTGTGGACTCCTGTGCCATGTCACCAAGGCTGGATAAATATATTTAGGGGCCCCAACCACTTAAAAGATTATGGTGCGCTCCATATGTAATTTAAAATAAAAACAATACTAATACATAAAATGAAATAAAGTTTTTCATTCAAATTCTTTATTAAAAATATTTTCCTTTTTGTGCCCCTGCTTTGCATAGTCAGCCTATTGGGTAACCCAACACTGCATTCTACAAACTGTTTAAGAAATTCGCCTTCATGTCAAAATGGCTTGCTACGTGGCCGTGCTTCTCTTTAAGAACCACAAGCCTGAAGACCCCCTTCACAAAATGACTTGTATTGTTCTGTGGATCCCACCTTCTATCTCCAGGTTAAGGGATAAGAAATAGAGCACACTAAAGCAGTAGCTCTAAGGATGGAGTGAGAATGCAAGCAAAGCATGCTTGACTTTGCAAGCACTCCTGCTTGATATGTCACGAGCAGAACTGAGACCCATGTTTCTGCTTTGTTGAACCCCAGCCTGCAGCTAGCCCCTCTCCCAAGACCCTAAGAAAACCTAGCTATAGAGAAGGAGGATGGAGTGAAAGCCAGTGAAGGACTCTTAATAAAGAAGGTCCAAGTGGGTTGCCTGTCCAGCAGCAAGTGACACACAAGAGTGCCTTTTCCCACTGGAAAATCATGGGCTGCATGATTCCTAGAAGCTGCATGATTCCTAGAAGGATATGACACTCTGCTCATCATTTCCAGCCAATGGTGGCATTTGGGGCCTCTTTTCCTTGGAGCTATTCCTGCTCTACAATGAGGGGTTTCATTAGTTTTGGGGGGGAAGGTGACTGAGAAGCATCCAGCAAAAGGCTGGCTGGCATTTGCAGCCATCAAGCTGAACACTCAGATAACTCCTTGTAGGACTTCCAAGCATCCAACTTTAATGTCTAAAGTGTGCAGATGTTTTCTAAGGAAAACACGAGTTTATTTTTTTAACTAGCCCTGTTAGTGTTCCCAGGATGCTATAGGAATGCATCCTTCTTGTAGAGTTTAAGCTCAAGCTGCACAAAACAACAATGGAGACCACAAAGGTACTACACTGGAAAAACAAACAAACCTTGTAAGTAGCAAACATTTATTCTATATATGCTCACCAGGGCAAAGAGCAATATTGCAAGGCTTATGCTGTGTTTCAGGTCCATCACATGATCTTCCCCCATACTGGGGAGGTATACATGACCTTGTTCTAGTTCTTTGGCCTCGACCACATGTGAATGAGCACAAACTCCAAGGTGACCACTCCTCCCAAACTCCATGTACTGTAATAAAGCAAAGAGGCTTTAACAAGAAAATAACATGAGTAGCCAAGTGGGTTAAAAACAAACATAGTAAAACTGTAACTTGAATAACTTGGCCAGCATCCGAAGGAAGAAAACAACAACAGCATTTCCACCATTCACAAATATAAGTTCATCCAAGTTTAGAGCATTGCAGCATTAGTGTTCAGCAAGCTAGGCTTATGATTGGAACCTTTCATTTAATCATAAACATAATCATAATCATAATAGGTCAATAGGACTTATAGATTGCAGATACGGCTAGAACCACAGCCTTCAACCCAATACTTTGTTTCTCGTGTGTGTTGTCTGCTCCATTCATTTCACTGGACAACTGGTCTACATGTGCAAAGGAAATGTAGACAGAGATCTGTTTCTTCCACAGAATGAATGGGATACCATTAATGTTAGAGAACTTCGGAGATGCAATGGAATGTCTTGGACCTGAAGTAAACCACTGGAGTAGGGCATATGTGTTCTTCAACAACAGCACATTGTCAAAAAGCCCATTATATGGGGCCAGCTTTTTTGTCATGTTTATTTAGTTATCATGTGACAAATACAAAACAAATTGGTTACCATCAGGTAGATGGATAGACATGATCCAGTAAATGATCACTTATACCCAACAATCACTCAACTTCTTATGCAGATTGTTTAGTATACACAGGACCAAACTGATCAGGGCCCAGTTTTGACTAGGAAAATTCTGGGCAGCAAATGATTCAAAAAAGTATATGAGAGACAGTGGAATTTCCATGTAAGGTTTTTCGTAAGAGTTCAAAGCATGAACCACTGACATAATTTGATTTAGTTCAGATAGAGTTGCACTTTACTGCACTTTGTAACAAGAATTTCACCCATTTATCATGTTACATAAATTAAAAAATAAGCATTGCTTCAGTCACTTTCCTAAATTAGGATAAAACATAAACATTAAACTTCATTTGCATCTATTTGCATACATTCACATGCAGATAGCACAACCAAGAGGGCATTAAGCACGCCTAAGTCTGTGAAATCAACAGACCAGATTCAACTAAATGATTGTGCTAGCAGGTACCAGCAATTCCTCCTAGCATAATGAGACTTTCCTTCCTCTCCTCCCTCTGCATGGCCCCATTGGCTTTGAGAGAGGTCAGGAGAACTCCCAGAACAGCATTGGGAAGGGGAGAGTTGAGATTGCTGTGCCTGTGCTAACAGAAAGATTATAATAGCATGATGTTGAATTCCTATAGCTGTGTGCATGCAAACACACACACACACACACACACACACACACACACACACACACACAGTTTCAATGGGACATTATTATGACTCAGTTCCCTTTCAGGTGATAAATCTGCATATGGATTATGTTCCTTCCAACTGCAGAGGAGGAGTTCAGAAATCGATACCCCTGTATCCATCTACAAGTAGATGCCAAAGATAAGGGTGCCAGCCTAGTTGTCTCTCCCTGACATGACATTTTTCTAGGTGCAGCGATATATTCAGAAAACCATGTGAGCTGCCACCACCTGCAGTTTATTCTATAAAATCCAGGGTGAGTTTTACCACCTCAGTGAGAACTAAGCCTAAATATGCCTATAATCCTTTGGATTGTGTCCAATGTCTATACTAATTGCAATGAAGAAGATACTCATAAACACCTTTTCTTTTCCTTTCCGTTTACCTCTTTTTGACTCATGTCTACCTATTTTAAAAATGGAACAGGCACACCAATAATAGCAGGTTATTTGCAAAGGCTGTCAAAGCCTAAGACATGAAGAGGCTAAATTCCTTTATAAATTATTTCGTCTTCAGTAAAATATTAATGAACAAAATGCCTAGAGCAAGTTTTGCTTGTCTGCTATCAATGGGGCTTTGTATGTATGTAGTTTTTTCAGAGGAAGCATCACAAGTGGGGTGAGGAGTTAGCCCTGTTCAAGTAAATGGGAAGGATATCAAGTCAACATGTGGTGGGATGCCAGGACTATGCCTGCCTACCCTGGAAATACCTGGCATATGCACATTGGATATAATGTGTAACTGATATATTTCTAGTTAGAGTCTAATTCTTATAAACATGACAATGAGCAATTTTTGAATGCTATTCTCTACATTGGCATCCACCAATGACACATTATATCCAAAATGTATAACAGAGGTCAACCAGGGGTCCATGCATTTTTTATATTTTTATCTTTTCCTTGGTGACATGATCAGAACTTTTGGTAATCAAGTGCTGAATCAGATACCAAGTGGCTTAAATTATCTCCATTATTATGCCTCGAACTATGTTCAAATATGAAAACTCCTGTTTATCAAAATACGTTTGCATTTGTCAAAGCATGTTGACAATTGCCAATTCCAAGAAGGGTCACCAGCTCTATCAAGGATCACATCCTCCTGATGAAAAACAGTATAGGCTTGCCTTTTCTACCCACTGCAGCCACAAATGCTGGTCCAACCCTTCTGCTATTATATCTGAAGGGTTTAGCTGAAACAAGGTGTGTTAATTTTTTGTTAAAATGGAATCCAAATTCTATTCAAAGGAAATAAACATTTTGTGATCTGTTATACATAAATGGAAGTGGTGGAAAGTTAAAGTTCTGACTTAGTCATCTTGAATGTTTTGCCAATGATTGCAGTATCAAGATTGGGATAAAAGTATCTGGCACGGATAAAAGATAAGTGAACAGCAACAAGAAAGTGATGGAGATAAAAAAAATAAAAAATAAAAATGTGTAAGGAATAAAAATAGCATTTTTCTATTATTGTGAAGCCCCCAACCTCCTCTTGTTTTCTGGCTGGGTAATTGTTATTTATATATATATATTTAAATTTTCATCCACAAATAGCAGCACTTAAAAACAAAAACTGAAGTTCTTAGGATTAATCTTCTCCTCTACAGTTTTCTGATTTAGTGATATATGTGCAGACATATGGAACACATCCCTAAGTAATACCATCAGCTATGGATAGTCATTCTCATGAAAGCTAATTGCTTACTTAGATAATATATTCTACTTTAACTAGTGCCTTTCACTTCGGGATAGAAATTTATGCTCAGCTTCAGGCATGTTTTCTTTTGGAAGGCGATAATTAAGAGATCAGGAGCCAGTGTTGGGAACATATTGCACTCCCCGTCCTACCACAATGATCAAGTTCTTTCACTCACTTAACCATAAGTAACTCAAAGCAAAGTTCCTGTTTAACCAGGATTTCAGTGCAACATTATGCAAAAGTTAAGGTCATTCTCAAATCCTCACCCTGCTTAGCATTAACTGTGGTGAAGCTCGATGTCAACACTTCCTCTAAACATGGTAAGGGAGAAGGGATAATTGCCTTTAGAAAGTGGAGGAGATGAGATGATAGGGTTGCCATATTTAGAAGAGCAAAAAAGAGGACACATTTGCCGACTTCTGCTTTTAACTATGGATCACTATGGCGACTCTCATTTTACGTACCCATGAAAAAGAGGATGTGTCCAGGAAAAAGAGGACACATCTCAACCCTACGTGACTTATCATTTCTTAACCATGGTCAGGTTTGAGTCAGTGTTATATCTGCACCAGCCCTATTTGTTTTCCTCATGTGCAAAATCTAGCCATTCTCATATGCTGTGTGAGAGCTGGGCAGAAAAAGTTGTGGGTGTGTCTAGAGAATGGGCCTTTGGATTCCTTGAGACTTCTTCCTGAGGAGAGAAATGCTAGCAGACATTACTATTTGATGTTGCCAGAGTTAATATCACAAAGAATTCACTAGTATCCTCTACTACTTTTAGGGTGTGTAATTCACGGCACACTACATTGAACTCAGTGATGCTAATTTTTGAATATGAGACTATACTGTTAAAGTGGAAATGTAGTAATGATCAGACCACTAATCACTGCAAACCCCTGATTGTACATGTGAATGTTTTGGGGTGGGGAGAGATGGGATAGTTCAAAGAAACCAAAACAGAGGTGCAATCTATAAGGCTGTGTTCACATGGCAGCTTGTTCCATTTACATGACTTTCCCCTAATTGTTAAGTTCTGCCTTATACCTGGCCTTTCACATGATGTAAAAGCCTGTTTTGGAACTATAGTGGAATATAGTGTTTAGAGTTCACTTCCATGTTATTTGCTGTCAGGTAAAAATAAAATAGAATTCATTTGTAAATAATATGGAAATGAATGCTAAGCCTGTGCTGTATTCTACTAAAGTTCCACTGAATTCCACTATAGTTCCAGAAATGGCTTCTCTGTTGTGTGAAAGCTCAAATATAATATGGAAATTAACAGTTAGGGAAACTTTCTGAAAACGGAACAAACTGCATTGTGAATGCAGCCTAAATTGCCTGAAACCAAATCCACAAAGAGGGGCAACAGGCAGCATCTTCCCCTCATCCCACTGAATTCTCTGCTGTCATAGCATCTGGCAAAAGGCTTCACTCAACTTGCTTGCCTCCAGAATTTGGAGGTGGAAAAAGACCATTTTGACCTGGCTCAATTCAAAGCAGAGGCAAGGCAAGAACCTTTTGTTGCCTAGCTGTCTTTTTCATGTTCAATTAGCTCAGCTTCGGATTAACGTTGTGGTCATGTAAACCGATAAGGTATAGCAGAGTGATAGCAGAGTGATAGCAGAGGCTTTTGCTTTAAAAAAGCTGGAACTCGAAAATATGCTCTCAAAGCTCGTTGACAGTTCCAAAAGCATGAATACAACATAACAGATGACTAATAATTGCAGTCATTTGTCCTAAATTAAAGTCCCAGTGAGCTGGTCACATCTTTAAAGAGTTAGCGTTTCAAGTGCTTAGCATTAAAACAGTTCAATAACATCCACAATTTCATTGATTGGCTGCTAACACTACCTGGACAGAGGGCAGTGTTATTGCAAACCCTTGATTCTCTTAAAGGGCCGCTGCAGTGTGTCCCGTAAGGTGATACACAAGTTCTGGTTCGCACCTGCGACCCTTGACCACAAGTAACTGAACATGTACTCCATTGGGCCCACTCTTCCACACCAGATTCACCTGTATCCAAGACAATAAACAAACATGAATACAGCAATGAGTATTAATATAGATTTGTAGTAAAATAAATAAATAATAATAATAATGGCATGCAAGCATCATTTAGAAAATAATAATAATGATACTTTTTAATTAAAATAAAAGATTCACTAAAATGAAGCACCTATGGAAAAATATGCAGCAGAGTCGAAAATAAACACTTGAAAAAGAAAAGAGTCATGTAATATGTGGCATTAAAAACAAAGAAACTGGGATCTGGTTTTACTGGCATTCACCATTTTAGTCCGCTGCCTTTCATTGTTCTAGAAATTGCACTGCTCTCTGGACCCTACACCAACAGAGAAATCTATTTTAGATGACAGAAGAACAAATGAATGCACATGAATTATAATTATCACATCAAAATGAAAGTGGAGGGATGACAGCAAAAAAAAAAAAAAACCCAACCGCCCTCCATTTTTTAAATAAAAAAAAACTTTAAGGTTGTAACGTGCTTTTCTTTTTTAATCTATCATTTTTTTTTCTACTGGAAAAAGCTCCAAAAGTTTAAAACGTGAAACTTCTTCACCCTAGTTTGTGCTTTCTAAATAAAGAATGACTTCTTCTTCTTCCAGTTACACAAAGCACTAGATAAACACTGGGAAGAAGTAGTTCAATTTTCTTATTGCCTATGTTACAAAAAAAACCTGACTTCCCACATTCCAAATTAATTAAGGGGGGGACAAATTAAAACTTAATCCGGACAAAACAGATGTGCTCTTGGTCAGTTGGAAGGCAACACAGGGAATACGGATTCAGCGTGTGCTGGATGGGCTAACACAGATACAGGCTGACAGTTTAGGTGTGGCCCTGAACTCAACCCTGAGCATGGATGCTCAGGTTTCTGCATTTGTACAGTTGAAGCTAGTGCGCCTAGTCCTTGAGATGTCTGATTTGGCCGCAACAACACACATCTTAGTTACATCCCATTTGGATTACTGTAACACACTCTATGTGGTGCTGCTTTTGAAATGTGCCCTGAAACTTAAAATGGCTCAAGGAGCTGCAGCCAGATTGCTGACCAAGACTGGTTACAGGGAACATATGACTGATTTGCTTTAATAGATTTTATATATGTATATAGTTTTCCTTCGGGGTTTTTTTTTTAATGGTTGCTGGTTTTTTCTATGTATTTAGTAGTTCTCATTTTTATATGTAAGCCTCCTTGAGTCCTGTCAGGGGAAAAAGTAGGGGATAAATAAGTAAATAAATAAATAAATAATAATAACAGTAATAACAACAATAATATTCTCACTTCCTCTGTGAAATGGGAGGCCTTGAGTGTATTTACTTAACCCACCCTATATATATATATGAAAGGGATATTTGTCTTGCAGCCCTAATAATACTGACTAAAGGTTGGATCCAGAGGAAATCAGTCATGTTTAGTTAGCTAGTTGCCTAACACAAAGCAGTCTGTAGGTGACTTACAATCAAGTTTAAAGCATTAAGAATTTTTAAGCCATCAATTGAAATCAATGGAGCACTTAAAAAAAATAATTCTAATAGTCATGACAAATTATCCATGACAGACTTCTGCCATTTATTTCAATGGGACTAAAGCATGGCCAACTTCCTCTGGATTCAATAATCTGGGACCTGTTTAAAACATGGTAAAGATCTTGCTGCAGTACAATCTTGTACACTCCTAAGTAAGGCTTTTAAAATTTATTTAATTTCCTACACGCCTGACATTTGCTTTTGCCTTTGTCCAGGTAGTTTAAAGGAAAGGCCAAAATGGAACCCACAGTCAAAGCTGTGCTCAATTTGTTCCTCATTATGTAAATTAGATCTATACACCGAAAACAAATGATCATTTATCCCACAAAGACCTACTGACAGTGTACTAGCGTTAAAATCTAAATATTCAGTAATAATAGTGTTTTCTTATTCTTAATAGTACTTCCTTATTATTGAAATTTTCATTATTATTGAAACTGTCAATAGTATCTCTCAGCGTGGTGAATGACACTATTTAGTGGGAATAAATTCCAATGAAAATCCTAATTATTACATATTTTACATGGTTGTTTTTGTATATATATATATATATTAAAAATTATACAGTATATGGATGCTTTATGATGGCTATATTTGTAATGCCTAATAAAGGTTTGGCAAAGTAAGTAAGAAATTTTCATTTTCAGTGTTGTGTGGGTCTCTGCAATTTGATCATCAAAAGACAGAACACATGTAATATGACTGGGTATTGCATTTTTTTTTATTATTGACAGTAACAAGCACTGCTGAGCAGGCTGTCTGAAATGCAAAGGAGGACAAATGCTCAAGGCATTACATAACAAGCTTCACCTAACCTCAATTTCTTCCTCATAAATAGGGGTGGGACAACCTGTCAATTTTGGTTTCTCCCAGTTTAATATTTTTTCTAATATTAAGTTCAGTTCTACATTGAAGTTCAGCTTCTGCATCAGTTTATAAAAGCATACTGAAAATTCATCAGCAAACATCTCCTAATGAACACACATGTATGGAATTTTGCCTAACATACATGTTTTTGCAAAACAATTTACACCAATATAATGTACTTTTATGTTGTTTTCACTATTTTTATGCACAGTTTTGGTATATGTTATACATACATGTTAGCTGGCTGGAGAACTGCATTGCAAAATTCAGACAAGTGTGAATTTTGAAGAATGGCTGCATTTTGGTTGCTCATTGTTTTGGAAATTGTGAAGTACACCCATAGTATGCCTATAAATGCAAACTGAATCAAATTTCTTTCTCTTTCCCTATCACAAGTATCAAATGCCTTGGGCCTTTGTCCTCCTTTGCATCTGATTACTCTACAGACAAATCTAAATGTAGTAATTTATCTCAAATTTCTATATGCACATTTAAGCTGCAAACAAGTGAATATTTATGTAACTAATTCCAATACAGGCAGTGACCATTTTACGTGTCTCTGATCGATATGCGATCACACACACACTTGTCACTGCCGACCTGGAAGTGGCCTGAAAATGGGGTGGGCATATGCATGCTCCACTGATGTGCATGGGGTTCAATTTTTTCTATAGACTGAACCACTGCCTATGCTTTATGTTGATTGAAATGAATGGGAGATGATGTTGTTTTAAATACCTTTTCTTTGCTTTGCTCCATTCCCTCAACTCTACACAATCTTGCCAGACAAGTGCCTTGTTTTGCTAAAATGGTTCCTTGAGAGTCTGGGAACAACATGCAAATGAAACTCCAACAAGGATTTTGGATTCTCTTTGCTTCATTTGAAAGAGGATGGGGAAATCTGCTTGCAGGCATGTAGGTGTGGGCCAGAGACCTCTGAATTGACATTTAATGCCTTGTACTAAATTAGAATACAAGTGATATTGTACATAGAAATATAGTTTTACTTTCTCATGGGCTCGGTCCTTAAAGCATTGTTACTTTTCCTCAAAGCACTGAGGATGACTTAGGCTATAAATAAGTATTAAAAATTAATTTTAAAAGGGTTGCAAAAGCATAAGTTATTGACTGGAGCAGCTCATGAATCCATATAACACTTACCTGCATTATAATTATACAATCCATTATGCCTAAAGAGAGGACAATCTGGAGGAAAGCATAACTTGTGGTTGGAGAGGAACAGACAGACATGCTGCAGTCTTGTGCTATTAGGACCAATGACCTTCCTTCACCATGCACTCAGCTCCCTAGTTTAGTCATGATTCAGCAACATATTTCCCACCCACCTCCATCCTGCTGATCATACTTTGAAAGAGAAATAAGATGCATGGAGATGCAAGATGAAGACAGTTTTACAATAAGCCAAAATCAATCCACATCTCTGCAGGAGCAGAGATCATGTCATCTTGTCTTTAGATAATGTTTTTTACACATTTGTTTCACTGCTTATATATAGATCTCCTCATTCTCCAAAGGTCTCCCTGTGCCTTTCAATGGAAGGGGGCAAATGATGCTAGCTCTCCATGTTCTAGTGAAGTGAAGGGGACAGTCTGAAAGTGCAAAAGTTCTGTGTGAGCATCAGAGTGATAAATGGGCACATGAATGCAGCATAATTTCACCCCAAAATGTTTGGACATGTTGTACTGCCTGCTATCAGACACACGCAATCTGCCACTCCCTAGCACACAAACATCCCCCCCTAATTTTTAGTAACTTTGTTTTTGTTTTTTTGCAGGGGGCAAGGACGAGTTCAATGAGAGAACAAATCCATTATTCTGAACAATTTCGACCATTTTTCAGAAATAATTGTATGACATGACACGCAACCAGGATTTTATCTAGACTCTTTTTTTAATTAATTTGTCTTTACATAAAAAGAAAATAAACCAGAAATAATATTGAGTCACAGAAACAAATGAATGCCATATCCAAAAGTCTTTTTTTATCAGGCTTATTAATTTCTGAATGCGTACAAGTAAATCTATGATGCATGTTAGAAGATCCTAATGATTCTACTGAAGGAGATACGTTAATTTAACCAAGAGAAAAGAAAAGCCGCACGGTGAACCACATACGCAATGATTAGTACCAAAAAGGAAAAGGAAAAGAAAACCAGGATGAAAAAAGTAAGAGATGGATATTAGTAACTATGTTGAAAAAAAGCGCACAGTATTTTGTAAAATAAATTATTCTGCCGTATGCAAGCTACAGAATGGCCCAGTTTACATATAACACTTAACCCAACTATGGCTTGGTGAGAATGAGCAAATTTGTGAGTACCCAGAGCAAAAATTGTGACCACTTCACTCTTGCTGCTGTGCTACCAATAGGTAAGCCATGGTTTGGCTTAGCATTACATGCAGCCTCATGGGTTGTCTTCCCCCGAACACCAAAAGTGGTAAACCAAGAGGAGACCTTGGTTACATCTCATTGTTTGGGAGAGGAGCTAGACAAACCATGAGTCTTGATTTATATGCAGCACTAATCCAAACCATAGTTTAGTGCCAGGTAGCACTGCAAAACGAGGATCAGGGAAGACATGAAATGCCTGTGATTTTTCCTCTGGATATCCACACACTTGTTTGTTCTCAGCAAGCCATAGTTTGGCTTAGCATGGCATGCAAACTGGGCCACTGTTTCCTCGGTATTATGCAAGCGTTTTCAAGCGAGGATTTTGGAAAAGAAGCTGGGGGAGAGTTAAATATTCACCTCCTCTTCCCATTTGCCTCATAATCATCACCTCTTCGTATTTTTACAATGGATAGAGGGTACTGTTTTCTAAGGACCAAAGTAAGTGCACTGAAGTATATGCTAAAGCAAACTACATATATAAGAAGAGCTACAGCAGACTATGGCACAGTTCTATGGTAATTCTTTGGGACTAAGAAGCAGACTAAAAGCGCAAGGGTCAGAAGAAGCTGATATAATAAACCTGCTGGAATTGTCAATAAAGTCCAGTGCTGCTGGAAGAGATATGTGACTAAATATCTTTTGGAATTCTATGTATAATTTACAGCTGCACATGGGCAACTGGTTAAATCAAAGTTAAATCCTCTTATGCCCCTTGATTTACTCTGAAGATTTTAAAACGCAGCCTTAGCTAAAAACCAATGGGACTTAACAGTGCTTAACTTTGACTGAATCATACTTCTATTTTCTAGGCATTATAACTGGGTTTCAGGGTATGATTCAGAGAGCCCCCTTATGTATGCCTCTTTTGAGAGTGATTTATATCAGATGTTTGTGGTGCTGTATCAGGTCACAGCCTCTTGTTCCCATGTTCAGATAACATCCTTACACACACACACACACACCCACCATAAAACATGGGAGCTGGTTCAAGGTGATATGATACCTCCTTGCATGTGTACATGAGTGAATAGTGCAAAACCACTTATGTGGGGCTGATCACATGGGTATTTCCCATGGAATCAGTACACTGTGAGAGAGCATGTCAATTCCATGGGGAAATATGCAAATGGTCAACCCAGCCCATGTGGCCACATTATTCACAGACATGCCCCCGCAGTGTAGGATTCTACCATATTGGAGCAGCTCCCTTTAAAGGTGAAGTTTTCCAGATAGTGATGTTCATGATAAGAGTCTTTTGCTTAATTTTGCTAGAGTGTTTTGAGTGTTCCTACTCTAGGAGTATAGTGGCATGCTATACCTATACTTTTGAAAATCAGGATGCACCATGATGGAATCATAGCTAATTTAATAATGTGGGTCTATAAGCACTATGGTTGGGAATAAATGTGGGTGAGGGGATTGGTGGGTTTGTGCTTAATATCTGGCACAGAACAAGACATTTCAGGAAACACAGCGTGCCATTTAGCACAATCAATGGATGGTAAGTTCATAAACTGTGCTATTTGGGTGATAACTATAAGGTATCACTTGATAACCTGAACTTGTGCAACTTCTATAATCAGTCACCCCACAAGGGACCACTGATTACATCAATTACCCAGCAATGGATATCAGGGGTGGGAAGAGATATGATTATCTTGGACCTACCACACAATAGCTAGAGCTTAGAAGCTTATTCCTTAGATACAATGAAGGACTCCATATTAAGATGTTAAGATTTTGTTAAATCTTACAAAACACTGTCGTAACAGGTACAATCTATTCCTTGATTGCATTCTGAATACAATTTACTCCATCACACATACACTTATTTCATGGAATTACATGGAATAAGTGGTTGGGTGTTTGTAGCCTTAAGGATAAAAAAACATGTGTACTAATAGCTGTAATTTACCCCTGAAGAATCCCACTACAGTGTGGAGTAAGTGGTTTAAGGATTCTGATCCTAGCTGATAAATAATTATGGAGAGAAAGCCTCATTCAAAAGGAAAATGGCACCGAGCTTGCTGAAACAACATTGGTCTTTTCTTTTTCAGTGCAACTTCTATGAGTAAATAATTTCATTTAGCAACCAATGTGCATAACTTTTTATTTACATTGATGTATTTGGCCAGGTTCATTTGCTAGTTTTCAAGTGCTTTAACTGGTTTAGCAAACATTCTGGCATCTGATCCAGATATAGCCATGTGCAACTATGTATGCACAGCCCAAGACAATGACTGGGGATACACATCCTGAGATGCAATGCACTAGTACACTTTGCAGTACCAATGAGAGCTGCACTCAGTGCCTAACACTCACTCATCTGGGAATAAGGTGGTGGAACTTTTTGCTCCATTCAATGCATATTTACTTCTGAGTAAGCATATACAGGTTTGTACAGTAAAGTGCAGGTTTTTATTTTCAAGTCAACAAAATTGGATAATCAGGGCCTTGTTAAAGGAGCATTACAAAGTACGTTTTACAAGTTGAACACTGAGGTTCTTTTATTTTCCTTTAGTAGGCTACTTCTGGTTTTCTGATTTCCCATTGAGTAACTGTCCAGTCACTTTGAGGAGGAATCAAGGGAATGGGCCAACTCTGCTCCCACCCAGGAGAAGTGCAAACAAGTCTCATGGCTCCATATATCAGTACCTTATTATTATTATTATTATTATTATTATTATTATTATTATTATTATTATTCAGGCTAATTGGCACCTTGGGTGGGGAGAGCTCCCGGGGCATAGATATGGCCCCGAGACTACTCTGTGAGTATCTAGGTATCTTATTTTTGAAACAAGCTTATGTGTACTTAATATATGCTACATTTTATTTCCTTTTAAGAAGCTGTGTTGTTGTTTTGTGTGCTTTTCCTTAAATGTTTGCATTCAATGTCATTATTATATTAAAAGAGATATTGCTTTGTATTTAAAGAAGGACAAATTTAACAGTATTCACATTTGACACTGTTTGTTTTTAAACAATCTGTCTAATTTTTGGCTACTTTATTTATGGACTTTAACTGGTGGCAAAAAATAAAAATAAGAAGAAATGGCTTAAAAAAAGTATCAGCTTAGAAAACTGACAAATATGCAGCAAAAGATTATGGAGACATGCAGTGGCTTTTCTAAAATTAAACACAGTAAGTAGAAAAAATGTAACTAATGTATTACCAGTTTGTGCCATAAATTTAGCAGCATCAGCTTGTTCCTGAGGGACCCTTTTCTCATGAACAGATCGAGGTCGCTGACTTTTAATTGTATGATCTCCCATCATTCCAAATTCTAAAGACAGAATAAAGGTTTATGAAAGCTTGTGTGCAGACATTTCTCAAAAATTTACATACTATCTCATGCAATATGTTTGTCAAAAAATAACAAAAATAAAAAACCACCTGGAGAGGGCACTGGTAAAACGTCAGACCATGGCAATTAACATCAACTTATTTTGCTAGGCTAGATAAAAATTATAATTAGGCTTAATTCTGTGTCTGGAGAGAGTTTTAAACCAGAAGCTTGTTTAAATAGGAAATAGAAACATATCAGTATTTTGACACATACTAAAAATCAGTTGCAGGACAAAAATCAGTTATTTAAACTGGAGACATTTTACTCAGAATATTTTAAATCAGTGCAAACCACACCAGAGAACTACCACCACTGAGTTAAGTGTTGTTGTTCTATGACAGAAGCTAGTGTTTCCTGTGGAGATCAATACCTTCCCTGCTCATCATTCAGCCTGATGGACTGGTAAGCATATCTTCATGAGAACAGAGACAATGTCACGTAATGAAGTGGCCCATAAAATGCTCAGTGATAAGCTGGATGCAATGGCAGCTGTGTCTGTTACTTTCATTGCTTCAGAAAACTCTCATAGTTATTAACAAAGCGTGTGGAAGGCCCAAGGCATTTTTTTCCCTGCTGTTGATTCTAAAACAGAACTCTATTTGATTTTAATAGGGGAAAATCTATGTTAAAAACCCCCATGTGGGAATCGTGAGATGCTGCTTGAAATAAAACCCAACTCTGCTGATAATTTTCTTCACTGCCTTTGGCAAATCACTTAACCTCTAACAGCTTGTGCCTAAGATTTGCTATGCCTGTACATAAACGCTTATGACTGGGTGCCCGGACACCTACAGCCATATGACATCACAGAGTGTTTTTATCAGTAACAGAGGCAGGTAAGTCATCACAATAAGCACCAGGGTGCCAAATTCAAGATGCACAGATGAGCTCCCTACAGCACACACAAGTAGGCCTCAATCACACTCATGGTGGGAAGTGCCTCAGGAGTGTGCAGGGCCACTGTGTTGGTTGAGATCACTGTAGCAGACATCATTAGTCCTTAATAATGTGAAATCCCACATTGCAATAGCCCCTTTTCCAAGCTCCTTCCCAGTGCTGTTTTTCTAGAAAAAGAGGTGCCAGAACTCACTGTTCTCTTAGAACAGCAATAAGGTCCACCTGAGAGATGCCAGAACTGAGTTCTGGTGAGTTCCGGCTGAAAGAAAGCCCTGCTCCTTTCTATGAGCCATTTTGTATATACAGTATGACAACCTCCATGCAAATGCCTCGGAAGAGAGTGAGAGCTGAGTGGTCACTATTGGGCTCACAGTCAGGTTCCATTTGTCTGTGTATTGATGGATGAAATCTGGAGTCTCAATGTGAAAGTTATATGCAAGGCAATGATAGTTTGCATAAAGGCAGCAGTGGTTAAATTGTGGTGGTTGTGCATATAACTCACACCTTGCTGTGCCAGTGCTCACAAATGACACCCTTCTGTGAGTGGGGGGCTTGCTATAAACCCAGTGACAGGCCCCAGACGCCTAAGACATTTTGAGTTTTCTCTCCTAATACTTGAAAGGTTTTCATTTTTCCAAAATGGTACAAGTCTCTGTAAATATTCATGGTTCAATTTTATTTTTTATTTAAATAGAAATAATTATCCATACTAAGAATAGCTGCACATTTTGCATCCTACAGAGAATATTTATTTTAAAAACCTAATTAATAAAATAAATTTGTGAATTTTATGATATATTTTACATGAATTCTAAAAATATTTGCCTACACAATTCAATGTTTAATATTCACCCCATTCCCCCCATGCTAAATTTAATCTTAATTTTACTCTATGTAAAGTATTTCCTGGTATAGAAACAATAATTTTTAAATTATGATCATTACTAGTACCAGCATTACTACATTTATTAGAAAGTTCACTGGGAGTTACAGTTAAAAGTTGGAATTAAACAGATATTGTAACTATGGGGTTAAATATATATACGTTCCAATCAATAAAAAAGTGTGACACTTCAACTCATTTGAGACCCATCAGCTTGCGTGGGTTCCAGGCTACTGAGGAACCCCTGAGAACGATGGTCTCAGTGGTTCCCTGCTCTGTGGGTGGCATCCATCTTTCTCCTTATCACCACCCCTGTTGTCACTGCTTCCTTCCTTGCCTATCCCTCCGTCCCTGATACCCTTTACTTCACTTTGGATGAAAGACAATGCTGTTTCTGCTCCTTTTCCTCACCTTTTTAAGTTCGTTTACATATGCTGAACAAACCCTAAAGCTAGTAGATCTTCTAACAGCACAGTCCATACAGGTTTACTTGGAAGTAAGTCAGATGGAACTTATTCTCTCATGTGTGTTCATAGGATTGCAAATTCAAGATATTAGGTGATCATCTAGCTTGACTGCACTGGACAGTATAAATAATAGAACTAATAGGAGGTTCAGATCTTCAGGGATGGACATTGGCAACGTGGTGCCCTGTGCAAGGCCAAAATTTGATGCCCCTACCCAGCCCTCAGGGTAAGTGAGGCACTAGGCTTTGGGAAGGAGGTGTGAGAACTCTGGCAGGGTCCTAGAGCCCTCCCGTCTCCTTCCCAAAGCTGGGCAAGAACTAATAAGGCCATGGAAAGAAGAGAGTAGGACGCAAGGACCCTGTCAGAGCCCTTACACCTCCTTCCCGAAGCAAGAGCTTACTAGGCTTTTGGAAGGAGGCAGGAAGATGCCCCCTCAGCTCTGTGCTCTGAGCATGGAAACTGGTTGTGTTGCCCTAAAACAACCTCTGAGGACTTGGTCACACAGGGGCCAGAGAGCAAGGCAGAACTCAACCCAATATGGCTTCTAAATGGTGACAAATGTCTTCATGCCATGGGATAGGAACTGAGTAGGATTACAGTTTGGTACCCAGCAATGTAGTGCTATCAATGATATGGAAAAATGTGTGCATACCTGAGGGGAGATTATTTGCCCAAATATATATAGCAACAAGAAATGCCCTGTGCTTACAGAACTTCATAATAGGCCAAACACAATGACTTAATCCACAATGACTTTATAGGTAAGGCAGTGGGCATACAATCACAGTCTAAAGATGCATAGAGGTGTAATGCCTACACTGTAATATGCGTGTTGGAGAGAAGGCATGCAACCATAGGGCTCCTCCTGGATTTTAATGCGCCATTTTTAAAATATAATGTCAACAGTAACAGTGAATGCTAGGCTGCTGAATCTCTAGTCTGTAGGTAAGGAGTCACTGGGCTGTTTGGGGCTGACTGAAGATGCAGCCCAAATCATCTGGATGAAAACTGGTTGATGAAAACTGCTTAAGGAACACAGCTTTGTAGCGCTATGCTGTAGTGCTGAAGATAAAAGTTCAAAGGTTCCCCTACTTGTACATCACCATGAAACTAAATGGGTTGGCCCACTAATTTGCTCTATGATATACCCTTCCAGAGCTTCTTGACATGATGTACTAGTTACATATGACTGGAGCTGGATCATGGCCAACAGGTTTAGCACTGAGGTGCCACATACAAAATTTATCAAATTTCCCCAAAAGCACATTGAAAATGGCACAAGGGTTGAGAAGAATGGGGATTCCCCATAGATGTATATATGTACTTCTCTGGATTGTGGATAAGTTCCAGGGCTCCACGTCACTTCTGGTTTCAGTTCTAAAATTCACCCAGCCCGAACACTGTTGCGCTGTGATACACCTAATTGGTGTGATTGCCAGGGGTGGGGTGAGGGGGGGGGGGAAGAGAGAGATAAAAATCTGTATAAAAATTACTGCTACCTCCTTGATATGGGTGCCCATACCAGCACATATGAAAATTTCCCAAGCCAAAATGCAAAATTGCCTGTCTGGAGAGATCTGCAAATAATCAGTATGAAGTGCTGTATTAGACGATTAATGCTGAAACTAGTAAAGGTGCTTTGCTTCTATAGATAAGCTTCATTTTAAGACCCAGGAAGCTTGACACTTTTTAATGCATTATTCCTTTTTTCCATATTTCCTAGCACAGTTCTGTCACACCAAGTGAAACAGCATAGAGCGTTCAGCATCATTTGCTGTTACTTCCCGTTGCTTTTCTAAATTTCCTCTCAATAGGTGTTTTAGTCACACCCACAACTGGCTGGTATATATATATCTATATATTTCATCACTAGATGGCAGGATGGGCCTTAATTTTAAGCTGCAGATCGCTGCAGTAAAAATGTGAATCTGCTTTTTCTTTCTGTTTTATTTCCTTCCATATTCTGTTCCAGCAAATAAATAGATAAATAAATAATAAAAATCAGTAGGATAGTCTCCTGAGTACAGCTTGAGTGGAAAAAACCCCAAACTCAAATTATTAATATGAAGGATGAAGAAAACAGGGCAAGTCTGATAGTCCCTTTGAATCACCCTGTGCTTTGTTAAACTAACTGAACTGAAAGAATAGACATGTCCAAGCAGGTCACTGTTCATTCCTGCTTCCGAATACATTCCAATTAAAAAGGAACTCTCAGGTTATGTATTCCCACATGTAATTCTCCCTGGGGAATTCCTCAGTATGATGGCAAAATACTAAAAAGAAAAGAAAAACATATTTCAACCACCCTTCAACAGCTGTTGAAGAGTATCTGTTGGGTTTATCCCAACGGCCAAGAATAATGCTACAGAGAGACAGGGGAGGTGTATTTTCTGTGGGAGGAATCAATGTTGCACTAAAGCAAAGTGTTCCATCAGGCAAACATTTCAGCTTACCAGATGGAACGAGACCCCTATCTTCCCCCCGTGCGCCGTTCCTGGAGTTCTCCCCAATTGACAATTTTGTGGGCAAGAGTATATATGCAGGGGGAGGACTGGGGGGAGGAGTCATTATTCAGGATTTCCAGTCATTAGTTCAATCCCACCCTGTGTGAAAGGATAGCCAATACAGTACCGGTATGTTCTCCCAGTTCAAATCTCACTGCAATGAGATTTGAATAGACAGCCTTAGTTAGACATGCCCTTGGCCTGGTACACACAAACTGCTAAGCCATAGTTAGCATTCTAAGACTCCATACCCTCCAACATGCTGCCAATTAAATTTAGGATGCTCATTATGCTATGCATGACCAATTATGCTTAATCTCAACCTGAAGGGATGAGGAAAGACAGAGCCTCCCTCCCCAATGTAACAAGAACTTAATAATAACAACAAAAACACAATGCAGAATGCTTAAGTCAAGTTGGAGCATGTTGAAGGGAAGGGAAGGGAGGCAGAACACATTCCCCCATGCAGGCTAGAGGTATAGGATCCAAGAGCAACATCTGACAGAAGGTATGTGTGGGGAAAGGAGTGGGGGGGCACTTATTACTTCCCTACACCAAACCTATGAGATCAAGAGAATGGGGGAATGATGACAAAACAGACCCCCCCACACACACACAGATGAAAACAAAACCACAACAGGAGATGTTGGTCAGGAAGGACTCAATCTGACTGTCTTTCTGGAACAGCATTAGGATTCCTTCCACCACTCTCCTCTCCCTTCTTGACACCTCAGCTGCTTTCCACCTAAGCCACTACCATCCCCTCACACAGAGAGGTGAGGGGGGCAACGCAGTGGCATACAACAAGGGTGGAGAGATGGAAATGCATTCAATGAGGGTACAGAGATAGCTTGGGCTGCAAAGAAAGAAGAAGAAGAAGAAGAAGAGTTTGCATTTGATATCCCGCTTTTCACTACCCGAAGGAGTCTCAAAGCGGCTAACATCCTCCTTTCCCTTCCTCCCCCACAACAAACACTCTGTGAGGTGAGTGGGGCTGAGAGACTTCAAAGAAGTGTGACTAGCCCAAGGTCACCCAGCAGCTGCATGTGGAGGAGTGGAGACACGAACCCGGTTCCCCAGATTATGAGTCTACCACTCTTAACCACTACACCACACTGGCACCCACCCACCCACAATTCAGTATTCCCCAGTCTTCTATCGTTCCCACCCAGACCTGTGTTACCAAAAACTGAGCCACCAATGCCTCCATTCACAAAGAAGAACCATGTAAAACCAAACTCTCACCCTTAAACTGGAGGTGGTAGAGGGAAAGAAAACAACACCCAGCCCTTCCTGCAATTCTCGCTCAGCACCAACACAGCCCCTTCCACCACTTGGGTCTGATGATCATGGCGAAAACAGATGCAGCCAAGAAAGCACTGTCAAGGAGCACACAGGCAGCTTTTGACTCTACTTGTATATAAGCAAGCTTTGCCTGGCTTGCCACAGCTGCTGCTATCACCTCAGGGTGGGAGCACACCAGGTCCCTCCTTTCCCTTCACCTCTCCCATGACTGCTCTGCCTGCTCATCCATGTGCATGAGGAACCATACAGCAGGTGGGTAAGAGGAAAGAGGGAGGGGACTGCTTGAGCTGCAGTGGGGTAGCAGCCGCTGCCCCCTGAGGGAAGTCCCAGCCTTGGGGTGTGCTGTGAAATCCTCTCTGCTCCAGCCAGCTGCCATGGAGAGGCTCGGGACAACTGCCAGTTCATCCTCCTCCCTGAGATCAGTGGCTGCGACGCTGGAGGGCAAAAGCAGGACATTGCTGGATCAAATCAAAGGTCAGGATGGTTTCTGTAAATCTGGGAGTGTCCTGCTAAAATTGGGACAGTTGATGGGTATGAACCTCCTGCCATATTGCCCTGTGAAAGAGATTGGAAGCTTCATCTTCCATTTTAGATTAATCAGAGTTTAGCATGATGTCTGCAGCAAAAACATCAAAACTGTGGTTAACCTTAACTATGGTTTGTTGAAGCAAACCAGCTTCTTTTCGGCCTGCCTGACAGATGTTGTTGGACTCCAACTCCCATCAGCCCCAGCCGGTACGGCCAATGATATAGGATTATGGGATTCTTACAACAAATTGTAGTTAAGCTTCACCACTGCTTGTTGGTTTCAATGAAACAGCAAGCTGTGATTAATCTAAAACAGAATAAACATTGACATGGCCTTTTTTAGCTGCACCAGAGAGGGAGAAAGGAAGCAGATGAGCCTGAGGCTTCCCTAGGCTCATTCTCATATAGCCTAGAGTATGATTCAGCTTTTTGTCTGAACCAGCCCAGTATTTCTCTATTTCCCTGCATTGGAGGATTGTCCTTTGAACACTGTAAGAATGGTCTTGCTGAGTCAGGCCAAAGGCCCATCCAGTCCAGGAGCCTGTTCTCACCGTGGGCAGCCAGATGCCTCTAGGAAGACCACAAGCAGAACTATTATTAGAACTACTTTGAAGACTGTTGCAAGGATGTGAAGTGCTTTCAGCCCTTGTAAAATGTGCCACACGTTATAAAGCTTATCCACACTTACCTTTTGCCCCACTCTTTCTAGGCTCAGCTCCTCACTTTTTACCCTGGAGCTTTCCCTGCAAAAAAAATCACTCTTTCACACTCAATCGGAGCAAACGTCAATTTGGGTTTTCTGTGGATTGCCGTTTCTTCTGATTAAGCTTTAAAGAGTGGGTTTTCATGGAGAAAACTCTGGAGCAAGAAAGGAAGGAAGGAAGGAAGGAAGGAAGGAAGGAAGGAAGGAAGGAAGGAAGGAAGGTGGGGCACAAAGACATGGAACTTTAAAGCTCGGACCATGCCTGGAAAGCACAGAGGGAAAGTAAGTGTAGATAAGCCCATAGTTACCTCTCTAAACTACCACTACTATTCATAAGATCACTCAGTCTGATGAAAGAGACATGTGGAACAACTAGAAGTCTTGCATATTGCACACAAGAGATTGTCTACACTGGATGGGTAATGGTTCTGCAAGGTGTCAGGCCGGAGTCTTTCCCAGGCCTAACTCCAGATGCTGCGAATGGAACCAGGGATCTTCTGCATGCAAAGCAGATGCTCTACCACCGAGCTATATAAATACCAAAATGGATAGGTATAAAATACGGACAGCACCTACAAAGCTTTATAACACTTTGATCAACAGACTCTCCATAATTTAAATTTTGACTTTCCAGATCTGTTGCCTTCTGTTGGTTGAATTTTAAACATACTGTACTTGTGTCAAGCTAAAAATTCAAAGACTGCAAGTCTTCTTGACCCAGTTTAAAAGATGCCTCTGCCCCACTTAGGGTGCTGATTTATCTAATGCATTGCAAACTAAACCCAAATCATTTGCCAATCAATTGTAAGATGGCTGTCCAGGGACCACAAAATTGCTGTAGCTTTGCATATTGCTGATACCAAGTACGTGCTCAGTAATAGAAGCACAATTTTTCTCCTAAGTATAGCTTTACTTGGAGGCAGGTTGGATATGCTACATTTCTCCCTATTGAAACAGGTTTGTGGGTCTGGAAGCCCCTGGTTTCTGAGGAGAGCAGCTCACTTCTGACACCCTAAGGGCATGGTAGCTATAGCAAAGAGCTTACCTGCCCAGCTAGTGGTCCACCCCTTGAGAGGGGACAGGCCTTGGACCTTGTGAATTCTTTTGAAAATGAAAAGTACATACCGGTAAATCTATTTAAATAGAACCCACAGGAGAAAAATAAATTAATTCATGATGATTGTTGGCACTTAATAAGCAAGAACAGAGTAATACAATTTACATTAGGTTTCCCCTTTAATATAATGTATACAGAAGTGGATCCCAGTTTTGTTTTAAAAATTAAAATACTTTAAGAATATCCAAATTCAAGGCTTGTGGCTCTCAAATTTTTTGAACTAATGAGCTAAATATAACCCATAGCTTATTTTTAATTAAAACTATTCTGCCTTGACATTGTACATTTAGAATGGTTCATCAGTTACTGTATATATTTTAAGCAAACTGTTTTTAGCAGTAAAATATGAGTGGCTTAAAGAAAGATATTTACTCCATCTAAAACTTCCTGTCACATACAGTACTTCTATTTACTGTGGAAAATGTGTGAATATCTGCTGTTTGTGTTAACGATTCATAAATTGAGGGACTGCAAAGTGCATGTGTACTGTTGATTCACAAAACAAAAAAGGATTTGGTTCCATACAGATGTGATGTTTTGTTTTGTGCCTAGACAATGCTGATCAGCTTAGATTTGTTGCCACTGTGATTTCTCAGGAACAATTTCTTGCCAGAACAGAGAATTGACAGCTGATATTGGTAACTATGCAAAATGCAGAAAAAATTGTTTACTGTCATTTAAAACTACCGGACTGAATAAAGATTGCTGGGCATTGCTCTGCTATACACCTCTAACTAGGGGAAAGTATAATAAAATAATTACCTAAGAGAGACCATAAATAATTGGAGTGATGGATTTAAGTGCTCCCTATTACAGCATATGGAGTTTTTCTTGTTAGGTGTGCAGCACAAAAAAGCGAAAAATAGTGTTTTCCCCCCCCACCCACAGGTACATTTAAGCCCAAGAATCACATTTTGTAGTCTTCTGCCATTGCAGATGTATATAAGCCTCACCTACAGTGGTCACTGTCTGGTATTGCAGGTATAAAAAAACGAGTAATGAGACAGCTTCTCACATAGTTTTTGCTTGCCTTTTTGGCTGTGTTAGTTCCATGGTGAATGGGCGTGATATCAACTGTGGCACAGATATTTTATTACCTCTGGCTCAGATCTCCCAACTCAGTCATGAAGCTCACTGGGTAGCCTTCGGCCAGCCACCATCTCTTAGATTAACCTACCTCACAGGGTTGTTGTGAGGATGAAATGGGAAAGAGGAGGAACATGTACACCACCAGTTTGACCAGTATTACTCCACAGTCGTCAACTAGGGGCTGTATCTATACATTGAAACATATACTATAGTGCTTATATTTTCCAACATTATTGATCACAGTGGGTGATGCAGAACAGAAAGTGGATCTGATCCAATTGTATGTTGAAGTTTGCATCACTTAACTCACAGGTGCTCCATAAACATATGACAACAATAAAAAAAACTACCCAGGTTTAAGCAAAAACCTCATTTGAGAATTTCAATAGTCAAATGCAGACAATATTCAGCTAATTTCATAGTGGAAATATGGACAATCGTTATACAATATTCAGCACATAGCAGACTTTAATAAAATACTACCACATGTATGCAAACACAAAACTTTTAGTAAAAAATGAAGTGCCTAAAAAGCACTTAATCTCTCTCCTACCATCTGCAGATATTGTAGGCAGAAAACAGTACTAATAAATCTGGAAAGTATTACTTATCTCTGATTAATGCAATAAATTCTGGCTCAGTAATATCTGAATTGAGGTTGGGGGGGGGGGATGGCCACCAAGCATAAAATTAAGAATACCTCACAATGGATGAAACTTAAAGGAGCAGTTCAGTGACTTTTAGCTGCAGCATCTTATACAGTGGTACCTTGGGTTACAAACGCTTTGGGTTACAAACGCTTTGGGTTACAAACTCTGCTAACCTTATAGTAGTACCTCGGACTGAGAACTTTGCCCCAGAATGAGAACAGAAATTGCATGCTGGCAGCATGGCAGCAGCGGGAGGCCCCATTAGTGAAAGCGTGCCTCAGGTTAAGAATGGTTTTGGGTTAAGAACGGACCTCCGGAACGAATTAAGTTCGTAACCCGAGGTACCACTGTGCTAGATAAGTAAGTAAGTGTGTTGTAGCTTTGCCCCACTTTCCTTTGAAAAGTCACAGAAGTCCTTATTATAAAGTTTTGTCAGTACAATCATGTGTCGCCACTAGAGAGAAAGGGCTATGCTGATGGCCCTTAAGATGTGGGGTGAGATTTCATCATTGGCCTCTCCTCATCCTCATCCCCTCCTCAATCTGATGGAATTCATAAAGGAAAGCTGCACCCAGAAGGTGTGTTGGTGGCTACTGTGCAAAGCACCAAAACAGGCTGTGCTTCCATTCTACAAGAAAGGACCAGAGGAGCCTCTTGCATACATTCTGAAACTCAGCCATGTGCTCTGTGCCCTACTGTCATCATGGAGGAAGCTCCTGCAGGGCCTAGATAGCTATGCTTCCAATCAAGAGAAACCATGCAAATCTTGATTAAGTGTACATCTGGGTACAAATAATTTCACCCCCAACAAATATACTCGCTGCTGGAGGTAAAGGACACCCCCCTCTTTTCTTTGTTCTCCATCTTCTCTGCTCTATTCACACATAAAGAACAGATAGACTGGGAAGACCTTGTGCAACAAGGATCTGCCTGGAATGAGTGACTCAGATCAATGCTGAAACAATAAAGCCAAGTGAGAAATGGCTTGTAGTAAATCCAGAATGACCTTTCTCAAATTGACCACGTAATGTAGATAAACACAGGTTACTGGCGATTATCAGGGGCTGACAGCTCTGTAGCTCTTCAGGTGGCAGAAAGGGAGTCGCACACAAAAATAGTCTTCCCTCCCTTCCCATGAAGCTTCATTTGAAAGCTGTTTGCAAAGATGAGAAAAGGAGAGAAGCATTTGCTGGAAAGTCAGACAGGTGGCCCAGTATCAGCATCTTCCCTGCTACCCATATAGGCATTTCATAATCTATGTTGCATCATGAGAACAACAGTAAGATATAATTAGGTCACAAAGCAAGAATTCTATATATGAATAGAATAAATCAGCTGGCTGAAATGAATGCTGTATTAATACTGCCAAGTATGCTTATCTCCTGCCACATAAATTGCTGAGACTGACCCCCCACCCCACCCCTTTGCATATGCTAATTTCCCTTTCCACTACAGTCCTTCTTAATGCATCAAATGCCACTCTGGAGAGTCTCCTGATCCTTAGACCCAGCATTTGAGGGAACACAAAGAACAGCAGAACCATTAAAAAATGTTGGCAGTTGTGTGAACTTTTGGCTCTCTGTCAATTTTTTTAGAGGCATCCATCCTAACGATTTTTAGAGTCCCATCCTAACGATTTCATCTTGATAGTTCCACCTTGTTCATAGTCAGCTCACTGAACATTCCTTTCCCCATATGTGTGTGACATTAGGCTTGTTCACACATCACACTGAACACAAATATTTGTGTAAAAGAGTGCACACTTGCTGATTTACACAGTTCAACTATTGTGTACATGGACTGAACATTACATGTGAATGAATGTACAGGAATAAAGACGCTCATTGAATGTGTAAGACCCAAATTACCATCCTTGGACCATACTTCTGTATTGGAGAAAAACAGCAACAACTATTTTCTCCCCCCCCCCCACTGAAATTTCCTAACCTTAAACAAATACTTGCATAAATCTCTACCCTTCCCTCTGTCACATCCCATTTCTCTCCTCCTCCAAAATACTTCGCAAAATGCAAGTTTAAAAAGGTGACAAGTGGAATGTCATAAATACACACAGAGGGGGAAATAAAAAATGAAGCAAATACCAGTGATTTGAAGCTAACCCATCATAAGACGATACAAAATCTGACAAGTTTTGTAAAGACAGAAACCCCTCTAAGCCACAATGGACCAGTTATGGCAAAAGGAGGGAGGCTGACTCTTTCCAGTCAAAACAACAACTGTATTACCTCCAGGTTTCTTGAGACAAGATGATGGATAGACTGCTAAGCTAAAAAAAATAGCTACACCCTAGAATAGGGATAAAGCCATATTGATAATCTCTAACTTCTGCTAGAGATTTTGTGTTTTGGGGAGATGCTGCTCAGTGGCCATAACTGTTTCACATCATTAATTGATCTGCTGTTTCTCTTTTTATGCTTATTAAAATACTAGGCACATCATAAGTGGTCTAACAAGAAATCCATCAATGCTCTTATCCTTTTCCAAACAAACATGAAACCTCTAATGTACACATCAGTATTAATATTCATTGGATTGCCCTACTGTAATTGTTTTGGCTAGAGAGGTTGACAATAATACTATTTAGTTCTGTTCTTATTATTTCTGAATATTTCCATGCCCCAGTTTAAATGTCCATTCAAATAAATAATTTCATGTTCCTACATAATAATACACACATCACTGATAACTGTAATTAGAACCAGATGAAAGCTTAAACTGGTACTGTCTAGCAGCTAGAGTAGCCTGCTTCCATGTTGGAAACCCAGGTTTCCCACATCTGTGCTCACCCAGGGAGCAGAATGGGTGACTTAGTAAATGTCACCATCTCTTAAGTTAAGATGCAATCCAAGCCTCTGGTTGGCAGAGGTGGGGCTCACGGATAGGACAAGACAGTTTGGCACCTGAGGCGAAGCAGAAAATGGTGCCTCCCTCCCTTCAAGGAAAGAAAGAGTGAAGAGCTACATCTCTGCTCAGGTTTGCTTTGGGATCTACTTCCCCTGTGGATCCTCCCACTGGAGGCAGTCACCTCAGCTTGCCTCATGGGTGGGTCAGCCCTGGTGGGGCTTAATGGACCAGCATAACCAATACCACACCCACTAGTCAGGGCAGAAGGAGAGAGGAAGTTAAAATGTCACTTCACCACACCAGGCTGGCATAGCAGCAGAGTGAAGAGGCCTGGACAAGTATGATTACCCTTTTGCTGACTCTTCATTTCATCGGGATCCAACCAGGAGCCATGGTTGCTGGGGATTTCCCTTTCAGCCAGATGGATCTTCGAGCTCTCTCTGCCAGCTGGGAATTCAGATCCAAGCCTGCCTAGAAATTGGTCAATGGCTGCCAAGCTTGGAGGCTGGCCCTCCTTGGGTTCCCTCAGGTCCACTCCCAGGATATTTAATGTGGCCTGCGCCAGCCCCAGCACCTGCTTCTCCTCCTATGCCAAACCTCTTCATCTGTAGTCAATAAAGTTGTGGTCTGATTTGATCCTATTTTGATTGTGTGGTGTCCTTTATTTCTCTCTCAGTTGGTGAGGTGAGGAGAGTGTGGGGCCTGGGCCTGCAATGGGGTGGGGAGTTATATACCACTGGCAATGAAATAATCTGTATCGGGCATTGATGCCTTACATGTTCATTGTTTATTTTGGGGGTTGTTACCCTTTCTAGGTCTATGGGCATGTTCTGACATTTGAGCAACTATCATGGACATCACCTGCTGTGGTTGCTTCTCTCACAAACCAAATCCCACAAAATGAGTCTGAGCCTTGAAAAGCACATGGAACTGAAGTGAGAAAGAGTCACTTTTCCAACTTCCTTCTTCAGCTTTGTATACTTTACAAAGGAGGGGCAGAATGACCACCTGCTGCTCATCACCAAGGAGGCCTTGAAAGGTGGGGTTCTCAGAGGCTTCGTGTGCCATTATTTCATGCCATTCTTCCAAGTAATTCAAGACAGAATACAAATTCTCAAGTGGTTTCCTATCTAGACACTGATCCGATCCAGACCTTCACTTCAGCAAGATTGATGCATATTATTCCTTCAGGCCATGCCCTTGTTCCATTTGGAATACAATTACAATTATTTATTTATTGAGGAATTAAAACTGGGAGAAAGCCATTTTCAAATCACCCCTATCAATGCTATTTTGAATAAATGTTACAGTTGCTCCAAATTGCAGTGAGAATAAATATTCTTACATTGCTTATTTCCCATATTGTTCTTTCCTTTGTCAGGCAGATTTATTTCTAGATCTGTTTGCTTTGTCTAATCTCAAATGTTTTCTTCCTATGTCTTTACACTGAGAAACTTTTGTAATCTTTTATTTATGCACTAGTTCTATTTCTCTCTTCAAACAATCATGTTCAAAGATCAGCCTTTGTGTTTCTGTGGTTTGACAGAAAGGCATGCAGCAAGATCCCCAATAACTATAGGGCAAACTGAGAATTCTATATACCAATACTTTCCTGTTTCAGTAGGGGGGAAAACCTTTCCCTTTTTTGGTGCTAGTCAAACAAAAACAGCAACATTTCCAATATTCTACATATGCTTATTTTACTTGACATACTACAGGGACTTGTGAAATACTGAACTGTTAAGACTCTCCTGTATTATGCTTTTCTGAAGGCAATAAGGAACTACAGACAAAACTATAAAAAGAAAAAAAATGAGTTGAACATCTGTGGTACCCTATTCATATCCATACACCCAAATCCAAATGAAATCCAAGAAAAGAAGCTTACCAGATATTAGTTATGAATATGCAGTTCAGAATCTGCAGTCCCCAAGCCATATTCCTCTTCAAGACCATATTCCCTTATCAAAACCTGTTTTTAAGGGTTTCCATCAAAACTATATATTTACTAAAGGCTTTAATAAGAATACTCTTGACTGATTGTAGACTGGAACCAGAGTCCCTTTTCTAATAGAAATATGGAAAAGAGGAAGTTTTATCCAAGTAAAATGATAACAAGATACTCATGGGATCAAGTAGGCATGGTGGGATGTAAGTTTATGGTATAATGATAGAAAAGCAAATAACTCCCTGGGGCCACGAGTAAAGAGAAAGTGTGCATAAGAAGAACATAACAGACTAATATGTGGCAAACAGCACGAATATATGTACTGAGACAACATTCAAATCAGTATATTCTTTACAACTATGTTTTTCTGGCTCCATAGTTTTATATTATAACAGCAGTCAGAAGCATCCCTGCATGTCCGCATATGAGCTATTAGCTATCCTGCTCTGACATGTTAAACCAGGGCCAATAAAGGAAATAAGCAGCCCTTGCTCACACTTAATGGCTTCATGTGAACCAGCAAACATGAGGGCTCCTGGTGAGGAGACTGTGACAGCTTTGCTCCTTTCCTGGTTGCTTTGCTGCTGGGCTAAGCTAAGTTGTGTTCCGGCTTAGTATGTCATCTGAACCCAAGTTAATGGTATAGCTGTCCCAGACAAAGTACAAATCTTGGTTACAGCTCATGGGAGAAAGCTAAACTCCAAGACTGTGTTTGGCTGACATGCTAAGCCTAACCATGGCTTAGCTCAGTGCAGTACAGCAGCAAAATGACCAGAGAGAAGCAAAGGGACCATGATTTCCTCTCTCAGAATCTGCAGGCTTGTCCGTTCACATTAAGGTATGGCTTGGCTTTGTGTTATATGAGAACTTTATGACACCCGTCTTGAGTGACTCATGCAGTGCACACCATCTGTGCCTTTCATAGACTAGTAATGGAACCATAGATTTGTAGAGTTGGAAGGGACCCAAGGTTCATCTATTCCAACCAACTGCTATGCAGGAATCTCAACTAAAGCATCCGTGACAGATGGCTATCCAACCTCTGCTTAAAAACCTCCAAGGGAGGAGAGTCCACCACCTTCCAAGGGAGTCCATTTCACTGTTGAACAGCTCTTACTGTCAGAAAGCTCTTCCTAACGCTTAGTCATAAACTCCTTTCTTGTAATTTGAATCCATTGGTTTGAGTACTAGCCTCCAGAGCAAGAGAAAACAAGCTTGCTGCATCTTTCTGTGACAGCCCTTTAGATATTTGAAGATGACTATCACATCTCTTCTTTTCCAGGCTGAACATACCCAGTTCCCTCAACTGTTCCTCATAAGGCTTAGTTTCCAGACCCTCGATCATCTTGGTCACTCTCCTAGTCCTCCAGGATGATGAAGCCAGCAAACACAGGCGCATCGTGTTATGAAAAAAGTGTAATTTATGCACTCTCATATGCTTTGTGTATAAATGTGCCGATTGAGATGGTTACATTCTAAGCAATTACTGTGAAATAGGCAATTACTGGAAACAGCCAATATGAAAGTGATGCATGCTCAGCTCTCTCCTGTAGACTTTTTTTTTTTTGGAGAGTGCGGAAGGGGGGGGGGGAAGGGAGAGAGAAGTGCTGTCAGAGACACTCACCCAACACACACAAACACTAACCTTCATAAGTCTGTGCATGTTAACTTATCTACATCTTTTTACTTTCAAGTACAGAGTTGGATTGCTTAAGGCGGTAAAATCAATTCATCATAAATAATAAATTAAGCCAAGTTGTAATGCAATTTAGATATTTATGACCCAATTCTGTCCTACACTGACTTCAGTGGATTTAGAGCTGAGGGCTAAATTGGGCCAAACCCTATTTTGTTACTTATGTTTATGCTCCAAGCTGGAATTTATATATTTACAGGTTTCTTCTTGCATATGTATATTTTTTTTAAAAAGAAATTCCCAGTGCCACCACAGCTACATTCCAACATTGGAACTATGATAATATTAAAAGATTTGGATGCTGCATGTTCTGCCATAGATACCTTGCTGCAACACCCTCCAACACAACTAAATGTGACAAGGCAAAGAAGCCTCCCCTACTTCTCCCCAAGAAGCATGAAACTGAAGAAAAAGCACAAGCACTTTCCTATGTTGGGATGTTAATAAATCTGTAAAAAGTTTATCTGGTGTGTGTTTTTTTTTAACACTTCATAAAAGAAACTGGCTTCAGTGAGGTCCTTTCTTCTAGCTATCCTGATTTTTTAAAATATAAAATCACGGGGAAACGGTCAACTAAACAGGGTTCCTGTAGTTTGTCGTTCTTGACCACAGTGTTTTTCCAGTTGGCGGTAGAAAACTAGGATGTGTGCAACTCTTCTCAAATGCTGCCACCTCATGGCTAATCTAGAGTACCACCCAGAGATGTCAAAAGCAGAGATCAAAACTAGCAGCAAGAAGGGATGCCATGAACATCTACAGCGATTATTAGTCACTAAATATATTTTGGCTGCTATTTTTTTAGGCACCACACTAATTTTGATTAGTTCTAACATTTACAGAGGATAATACAATTTAGTTTTAAAAAACAAACAACCTAGAAATATATATGTTTAAATAAGAACAAGTGATTATAATAATATTGCATGAACAAGTAAATGAAATTAGCGGCTTTATTTTTTTAATTCGTAAGAAAGTTTATAAAATACTAAGCAATGTGGCAGCACCCGTAGTGATACACAATAATAAAAATAAAAATAAAACCCATGTTAGTGCTTAGAACACAGTCATTTTGACTGTGGATGGCAATAGCTCTTTCAGGTGATGTGAAAAGGTGATGTGTTAAATGTGGGGTGTGGCGTTCACCCAAACTTCGGATTGGCATAGAAGGTGTTAAAAGGGAATAACCAGTAAGAACCTTGAGGGGGCGGAGTTATGTGGGCTATATAAACCCCTCCCGGGGAAGGAAGGGGGTTCTTAGTTCTTTGGTCTGGGGTTCGTTGGTTCTTTAGGTCTTGGGTTCTTAGGTCTTTTGGTTCTTTAGTCTTGAGTCTTTGGGGCTTGTTGTGGGTATTGAGAGCCTGGTAGAAGGGTGGCAAGGGTAGGAGTAGGAGCAGGGGTGGGAGAAATCGTTGGGCACTGTTGTTAACAAGAACACAACCAAGAAAGTACTGTTTATTCAGAAACCACATGCGTATGTACTAAACTTCAAATAAAACAGTTTTGTTCCAATATTCTCCTTGACTGAACTGAGTGAAGTAAATACCAGACAAACTGGTTGGTGGCAGCGGTTAAGTAATAAAGTGGTGAGTGCAGGTATCAACGGACCGTTAAACGTCTGGGGGACCTGTGCAGGTGGAGCGAACCGCCACATGGGGCTCCCTCTGAAGACAGTTCAAAGACTGCAGCTGTTGCAAAATTCAATGGTCTGGTGGTGGATTGGGGTAGGACAATCTGATAATGTAACACAAATTCTGGCAAAGCTCCACTGGTTACAAATTAGTTTCCAGAACAAATTCAAAGTGCTGGTTTGGACCTACAAAGTCTTATGTGTCTCAGGAACCCAATAATTCATGGCCTGCCTCTCCTCGCATGAACCCATCTGGACCCTGCAATCTTCACCTGAGGCCCTTCACTGTGTGCCCACCTCCATCAGATGGTTAAAATGATGGGAGATATCATTATATTTCATTCAATCAAGGGGTACCTGGAAGGGAGGAAATTCTCCCTTGCTCAGGCATCCTGGGTGACCCCACTTCATCCCATCCCCAGATGAAGGAGGCAATTAGTGGGGTGACAGTCAGTCGCGGTCATGCATAGCCTATTTATGTGAAGGATTTGCCATTACAAGCACAGCAAAATGTTAGAAATGATCCTTTACTATGGCAGCCCCAAAACTTTGGATCTCCCGGGAAATTGTTAACAGGCAGGCGCCTTTGCTGTATTTTTATTTTTTTGCTGGAGGGGGAAATGCAGGGACAATATTATTTAGACAAGCCTATTCAGATGTTTAGAACGTTTGAATGATTTTTAGTTTTTTTTAGTCTATTCTACTGTAGCTTAAACTTTCCATTTGTTTTAAATTATGGCTTTGGTTTTTTTAAGTGATTATTTCGCTTTATCTTTGGGGTGTCCCCCCCACCATCAAGCAGGATATAAATTGCATGAAAATAAATAAATAAATAAATAACGTGTTTCCGGACATTGATAAATATGTGAAAATCTATGGCTTACTAGAGCATCATTAACAAATTTTCTGGAGAAGACCTAAAAATACCACAGTTGCCAATTAAATGATATTTGTAAGATAGATAAAAAGAAATATTTTAGTTATGAGTCATCAAAAAGAGGTTTTAGAAAACAATATAAAATTATTGTTGAAAATGTTATAATCCGCTCCTGGAATGGCAAAAAAAAAGAAAAGACGAACACATCAAATTTGTGATGATACATTGGGCAAAAGATTTGGGACATAATATGCAAATGGGAGAATGGGAGAGGCTATGGAAAACAGATTTGAAATTTACGGCATGTTGCTCACTGAAAGAAAATTATATGAAAATGATGTACCGGTGGTATTTGACTCCTATTAAGTTAGCAAAAATGTATAGAACAAGTACAAATACTTGTTGGAAATGTAAAGAAAAAGAAGTTACCTTTTACTATATGTGGTGGACGTGTAAAGTAACTAAAAATTTCTGGGAGATGATATATAATGAAATGGGGGAAAAAGTTTAAAATAACTTTTGTTTAAAAAAACCTGAAGCTTTTCTATTAGGAATTATAGGTTCCGAAATACCAAAGGATCAGAAAAGATTGTTTATGTATGTGACAACAGCCGCATGGATACTTTAGCCCAGAGATGGAAGGAAGAGATAACCCCAACCAGAGAAGAATGGCAAACCAAGTTGATGGATTATGCCGAAATGGCAAAATTAACTGGGAAGCTCAGAAATCAAGAAGACAAGGACTTCAAAAAAGAATTGGAAAAGTTTATAATTTATCTATGAGACCACTGTACGCAGGTTAAAACATTAGCAGGACTTTAACCACACTTGTAAAATAACGGGAAGCATGGATAATTTAGAAGGATAAAAATGTGTATTGATATGCAGTTGTAAATATTATCATTGGGACTCATGGAAGGGATAGGCGGAAGCCAGGAGATTCAGAGTAATCTTGATAATTGTATTTTGATTTTTTTTTGTATGTTTATACTTTTAAAAATCAAATTTTAAAAAATATACAAAATAAAAATAAAAATACCACAGTTGCGGTACAGTTGCCACACGCACTCACCTCAAAACCCAACTTCAGTATGGTGAAAAAGGAAATGATTATTCTCAATAGCAAGCATATAATATGAGTTCTTGTTTGACTCGCACCTTAAGCATGCCCAGGGGCGAACGAAGGCGTCATAACACCTGGGGCGGCAAACTGCTATGTACGGTGCATGTATAGCGACACCGCACATGCACCACACATTGCGGTTTACCAGCAGCAGCGCTCCAGCGCGATATGGATGGTGCCAGGATCCTCTGCTCGCGGCTGCGTGAACGGAGGAGCCTCCATATGCGGCTGCAGTGGCGTGATGGCTGCTCGCGCCACCACGAGCCCCTGCGGGGTGCCTTCTTGTCACCCCCCAGATATGGCACCAGGGTCGCTCCGCTCCCCCCAGCCCCCCCGTTGTGATGCCACTGAGCATGCCAACATCTGAGAAAATGGTACAATAGAAAGCACCCAGGATACAGAGCATAATGTCAATGAATGCTAAATAGCGTATTTTCAACCACCGGGGTGTGCTCTCCTCCATCTCTCCCGATTTCTCTTTTAATTCAGGCCACTCAGTTTATATAACCCGGGTAGGGTGGGAGAAATAAATCTTTGCCTTATAATTCACACATTATAGAAAATACATTTTCTTCTACATGCAAATAACTTGCTGTAGGAAAGAAATCCATAACTGTGTGTAAATATATTTTCATTTGACCCCCCTCTCTTAATCCTCTCCTTCATGCTTTCCTTACCACATTCATTATTACAAAGCTAATGGATAATACATGTCAAAGCAGATATATCTGCTTTTAAAGCAAATAAGGTTTGCTTTTACAACTTTTGGCTTCAATTCAGAGCCACTGGTATGTGCTCAGTCTTTTTGCCACTAAAGGCCTTAAGAGGGCATAACTCAACAACTGCAACATCAATAGCTAATGAAGTTAAAACTAATGAAATGCAAATATACATTGTAAACCTCTTGTAGATAGTACTTCCACTGTGTTTAGCGGTAAATATTACCTGCTTGAGATCCAATCCCAGCCTTTGTTTATTTTAAACATGAACATACTTATTTAATTATTAAATAAATAACATTATCAAAAATGAGCTATCACTTCTTCTTCTTTTTTTTTTAAAGCACCCTTTAAGTCATGCTCCGGTTCACAGATTTAAGGGTACAATTCCTGTCCTGAACACTGAAAACTGATGCACATAGGTGGTGTCTGCTGTCTAACTGCATATTCATCTCATCAATGATGAGATGAACTAGTTTACATGTTTATCAGACCCTTCCCCTGGGGTACCTGTTACACAGAATGAAAGGTGACTGCTTATATGCCACCAAATGATGAGTTTAGATGGGGAAATGTGGTGGATAAGCAGGAGGAAAAGAAAAGAAAAAGTGGGGGGCGGTGGTGGGTTGTTGTTTTTTTTAGAACTGTTACTTTACAACTGGAATTTAACTTAATCTGTGGCCTCCAGAAAAAAAAATACTGATAGTTCTGATAATTCTATCTAGCTCACAGATAAAGCAGAACCTTATTATTAGAGCTTTAAGCCTCTGAATCTCTTAACTTAACCAGTCTACAGAAAGCCTGATTTCACCGTTTTTACAGATTTAGCAGGAAACTGCATGTTTTCCCAGGCCAAGCAGCAGGACAAAAACCAAACTGCTCGGACACAGACCCGAAAGCGAGGACCTGCACCTGCAAAGTGCAGGGAAAAAAGAAGTCTGGATGGGCCCTGTAGTGTGTACCTCTTAGGCAGGCCCATGGCAAAATGGCACCAGGGAAATGGCAACCCTCTGTAGGAGTACTGCATGGGAATATTTCGGTGGTCTGTAGACAATTCCTAGCTGCCGACTGCTGACAATATTTCCTAGCTGCTTTTAAGGATCATTGTATATGTTCCAATTGCTCACAGCTCAGTTGCAGATGACTTCCATCTCTTTCAGGGCCCGAACCAGTCAGTTACTGCCACCTTCATTCCCTTAGAACGGCTCTGGGCCCCAGGAAATGAAGGTTATGATGGCTGCAGCTAATAACTCAACCCAGTGCTTCTCTTTAAAGTTCAGAGCCTTAAGAGAAATGGTTTGGGGTGGGCAAACCTTTCATTTTGTGCAACAGATAATTACAGACACATCATGAACTGAACTGGATTAAACCCTATGGATTAACCTCAGCCACAGATTGACAGTTCGGATAATTGCTGCTGTGGATGCCATGACATTGTTCATACCTGTAAATCACAGTTGAGCACAAAGGCAACCTTTCTTTTTCTTCCTTTTAAAATAAAGTCATCTGTGAAGTTGTTGTCAAATCTGTCTCTAAGATCCTCTCTTGATAGGTGAATGCCAGAGCTTTGTGGAGGCAAACTCATTTCAGTCAAAACTGATTCAAACAATGCCAGCTAAGCTGAAGGCATGGTCAGGAAGTGTAACCTTAAATTCCTACTGTATTTTTTAGAGCATTTCCAAATATATGCACTGGGACTCAGAAATGGCAAAAACATTACACTGTAACATTTGAATGATCCAAATAATAATAATAATAATAATAATAATAATAATAATAATAATAATAATAATAATAATTTATTTGTACCCCGCCCATCTGGCTGGGTCTCCCCAGCCACTCTGGGCAGCTTCCAACAAATATTAAAATACATTAAAATCCAGAATCACTATTACTGTAAACGTGGGTTCCTTTGTTCAGGAATCAGACTGAACCAAAACTGAAAACTAAACCAAACCATTATGTGTTCATAAACAAAGATCTTAAGCATTACTGAAAATATTTTTGAAAACTTGAAGCTGAACTAATAATGTTACTTATTTCATTTTATCCTGATCTTCCTTTAATGAATTTACAGCCAACTATATGGTTCACCTCCTTTTTTATTCTCACAAACCTTCTATGAGAGTGCACTTGCTTGCCTACAGGTAAGTAGGAATACTAGTTTGACATTTTCTATGTCTAAGAAAACAGAAGGGTAAAAAAATGAGCTCCCCAGCCTCCTAGCTGCTACCATGGTGCCTGCGAAACACCCTTCTCATTCTTACAAGTCCTTAAGAAACATCCTTTGCACATGCATCACATCTCTTCTTAATATCATGTGAGATATTGACAAAATAAGAAAATATCAGATTCAACAATCCATAACCCAAGGGGTGTGGATTTTCTATTCAATGTCCATTGAAATCACCAGATGTGAGCACATGTTAAAAAACCAACCAAAACCCAGTGTGCATTTGAGCATCCTTAACCATCTCCAAAGTGCATAAACCAGCAAATATGAAGTGCCTGTATGCTGTAATACTTCATATTAGCTTGAATTTACAAGTTTCATGTGTAAAAAGTATACTGTTCACCCAATCAGAAGGAAGAACTGAGATAAAACAAACACGTTTTATTTATTTATTTTGCTGTGAATCTAAAACAGACGTTTCACCTCATTTACAATATTTATGAACTGAGCTGTCAATTTGCTTTTGCTATGCAAATATTGTTTACTTTTTGTCTTTCCTGCTCTGCAGTTCTCCGTATCACCACACACTAAATTTTAAAAATTAGCCTTTGAAGCTTTTGAACAAATGCTAACCATGTTTTCCATGCTAGAAACCCCAACACTCCTGGCTGCTAATTTTTTTTTGTTGCTAATGTGAGTTTTTTGAAGTGCGGTTGAAAGTCATCTCTGTGAATCAAACATCAAAACTGTAATATATATTATCTTTCTGCATCTTTGATCAAGCACTTGATTATACAAAGAAAACCAACTATCTATCAAGTAAATTCAATTTAGCAGCCATCTGTGTGATTGCAGCTACTTATTATCAGCTATGTTCCAAATATGGTTATTATAACAGAAAACAAGGGAGGAACCTTTGCAGGAGGATTACTCTAGTAATGATATATTAAATATGGGTCAGGATACAACCTGCACAAACAAATAATAAAATGAAAGGACAATAAAATGTCATGCTTTCTAGATTTGCTTTTTATGTACTGCAGCAAATGTTAACATTCTTACACTAAGCACAGAAGATTCTGAAGCTTAAACCTTGCAGAAAATAAAACGATTAGGCTACCGTTAAACTTTGTGCGCGAGCAGTTGCGTGTATCCATTAAGTTTATGGTGAAGGCTCCACTGTGAGCTTTGAGTAAAATGTCAATGTGTGTGCCCACACGTAAGGTGTGAATGGCTGAAGACCATGCATGCAGAACTCTGTATAATTCAAGATCAACATTGGGCATGCCAGAGAAGTGGTGTTTTTGTGCTGTTTCAGTGTGAATAAAAATCTACTCCATGCAGAAATCTATATGCACAACTGGCAGTCACAGGGCTTGGGCACTGGTAAGTGTGTGCAGTGCTTCTCATAATGCAGCTGACTTAGCTTTGATCAAGAAGAGTTCCATATGCAAAGAGGTTTCTCTCCTTAATTTACACACAGGGCTGGCCCAATAATATTGCTGCCTGAAGTGTAGCTGCAAATGATGTCCACCCATCCCTTCCACTCAAGGGCATAGTTCCTATGGATTGACAAATTTTGGCGCTGCACATACAACAATAATAAACTAAGACTTCGATCCTAACCTAACCTCCCTTACCTGGGAATAAGCCCCATTTCATTCAACATGACAACCTTTTGAGTATAACACGGTTAGGCTAACACTGCAAATTATTAAAAATTTACTGTCCTTACATGGCACCCATAATCAGCTACCTGAGGGAGTCGTCTCACTCTAACACATAAGTCTGTCCTGCTTCTTCAACATTTAGGAAAACTCTGCATGCGGTCCTATAGTGCACACATGGAGCTGCCCTAACACAGAAGTGAACAAACAGCAAGCCACTGCTAACACAGAGGTATGAACTGCCAACATTTGAGCCCTGGAGCTTTGTGCACAGGCCTTAGAATGGGTGCAATTAACCGCGGGTGAATCCTCTTGAAATCAGTGTGAATTCAGTGTCATACTAGGTATTACTTTTTGAACACCTGAATGTGTCTAATGCTTGATGTTTTCTGGACTGCGCTCTGTTCGCAGGAACAGGTCATACATTTTAAAATCTTCTACTTGGCACTTCTGGATGGAAGCAAGGGCACAATGGCAGACGTGGCTTCCTGGCAGTGAAATGCAAGAGCAGGGTGGGCGGAAAATGTGCTCAAATTGCTACCAGAAAGCAACACTTTTTAAGATGTTGGTGACATTTCGTGTTACTTCTTCCAGTTGGCAACAACAATGGGTTTCTCTGTTTGGAGGACTTTAATCTAGCATGAATGAATTGACCCACAAAACAGGCAACACAAAGTAGCTGTGAGGATACTCAGCTGAACAGCTTGACATATCTAGCATTTTGTTATGACAGGTATTCCAAACCTTCATTTTTTTTACAAGTCCCACTTACAGGAATGATTGATTCCTCTTGATCAATATCAGCATGAGAACCAGGATTAATATGTTAAAGGTGCACTTTTCAGCTCAGAGGCTAAACCAAACATTGTAACGAAAAAGCAAAAGAAGATGGGCAAGAGATCTTTGTGCAATGAATCATGGTCATTATGAAACTAAATTTCTTTGAGTTTGAGCTTCAGTAGGATGCAATTTTGCTGATCACTGTTTAACTTTGACTGATTCCATTTTGGAGAAATTATACAGCCTATAAGAGAGGGGGGAAATGCAGACCAAAAGACCTCAACTTGCAGAAATACAGCTGTAAATATATTCCGAAGAGTCCGTGATGCACCCTTTCATTGTATATCTCAGATTGCCATATGTCTCCAGTCTGTTTCTCACATTGCTTTCAAAAGGCACTGTGGCACATTTACAGGCACTATCTGTATTTGATACATGTCTCCAGAATCTTGCCATCCATGGACTTCATTCTTAGGGAATCATAGAATCATAGAGTTGGAAGAGACAACAAGGGCCATCCAGTCCAACCCCCTGCCAAGCAGGAAACACCATCAAAGCATTCCTGACAGATGGCTGTCAAGCCTCCACTTAAAGACCTCCAAAGAAGGAGACTCCACCACACTCCTTGGCAGCAAATTCCACTGTCAAACAGCTCTTACTGTCAGGAAGTTCTTCCTAATGTTTAGGTGGAATCTTCTTTCTTGTAGTTTGAATCCATTGCCCCGTGTCCGCTTCTCTGGAGCAGCAGAAAACTACCTTTCTCCCTCCTCTATATGACATCCTTTTATATATTTGAACATGGCTATCATATCACCCCTTAATATCCTCTTAATGGTGTAATGTTTTTTGTGATCTGGTTCAGGAATAATATGATTTCCTACCGATTTTGCAGTTGCCTTAGAAATGCCATACAACATCATAGCCAGAGGAAATTCAGTAAGTTCCTTGATCACACTGCATGTGTTTGGGAAGGAAGGAAGCAAGGAAGGACTGGGAACTGCACGTAGTTCCTCCCCTTTAAACCATTCCTTTTCAAGAAGCTGGAAAGTATCTTGTTGCTTTTTGCTGCTTTTTTCCAATAACGAAGTAGCAAGTGAAGCGTCAGACACATTGTAATTCTCACATGATTTCCCCATGTATATTTAGGCACAAGTTTTACTGTTATCCAACAGATTTATATGAGGTACATTAATCATAGCAATTGGTTATTTCCCAACAAAATCAAGCTATTCACTATAGTGACTGGCACTATAAGAAGCCATATACTATAGTGACTGGCACTATAAGAAGCCATATACATCTCTACTGCTTATACAAAAAGCAGTAGAGATGAAGAAACTAAAGCTAAAAAAAAAAAAAAACCCAGTTCTGACTACATTTTTAAAATAGGGGAAATTGCCAAATATATGAAATGTAAACCAATCATTCAAAGGGCTTCCAACTCTTAAAAACAAAACTCTTGCATCTGGGTAGGGCATGGGCAAAACTCAAATTGATTTTGAGTAGGGCAAGGAAGAGCTCAATGGGTTTGTGAATAGTCGGGGAGGGTAGAATGCGAAAACAGGAAGCGTTAACATGTATAGCTAAAACAGTGATCAAAAGCTGGAAAGTAAATGGCTTATCCTTTTCTCATTTGGCAGATAATGCAAAATAAAAAATAGTGTAATTTCCAGGTCATTTTTTAATGGTTGGCTGACACTCCTATACACTAATGGCAAATGACTTGCAATAGATTGTAGCGTTTCTGACTTTTGTGACTTTGAAATTCTTTTCTTTTCTATCTGTGCCTTCTAGAAACATTTACAATCAAATATGCCAGAAGAAGCAAACTGTCTTTTTAGAATGTACGAATTCAATCTGAATAATTTCCCCCAGTCATTGTTTTGCATTTATGCATTCCTTGCAGTTAAAAATGAATAATCGAGTGGGGGGAGAAGGTGTACCCACTCCTCAAATGATTACTTGCAGGCATATACTAGCCTTGCAAAGTCCAGCCCAGAAGGCTTCAGAAGCTGGGAGGCTTAAAAGGGTCATTGAGGAAACATTACAAGATATATAGCTTGCTGTAGTACAACCAGGTGCTCAGGCTGATTCATAAAGTGAAGAAAGCAATATTTTACTAAATAAATAAGCTGGGTGATTGAATCTTAATTGCTCAGTGCACTACATGTTCACCTTAGATAAGTCATTTTGCTTTACTTTATTAATATAAGCCAGAGAATCAATGGCTATTTGCACTACCATTAAAGACCACAGCAACTTATTAAAGGAATGAATTATATTAAGATGAGGCGACATCACCATTGCAAGTGGTTCTTAGGCTGCCACCTAATTACAATGCAGCTTACTGAATATGGTTCCTTTCTGCTTTTCAAACCACCCCTTTCTCCAAAAGTAATATCCATGGGTAATTAAATCTAGATTGCAGTTCCCTCATGGTGACTAGGTCAAAGGAGAATATTCCACCATTGTGGACCCAAATCACAGCTGAGCACATCAATGTAAGCTTTCTCAAAAAGTCCACATCTAGTTTGTAACTACTGTAGTGTAATTAGTACTCATGCAAAGCTAGTGAGCTGTTGATCACTCATAATGTTAACTTTGTGCTTCAAAAGGATTGGGCAAAAGGATTAGCAGCTCTACCTAAAATTTGGCAAGCTGCAAGACAAATTAATAATTTGTAAATAACATTGACCAATAAAAGGATATTGAAAGAGGTGAGTGAGAGAAGATAGTTTGCTACTGTCATAGAATCATAAATGTTAGAGTTGGGAGGGACCCTGGGAGTAATCTAGTCCAACCCCCTGAAGGAATCTCAACGAAAGCATCCATAACAGCTGGCCATCCAACCTCTCCTATAAAACCTCCAAGAAAGGAAAGTCCATCAAATCTCAAGGGAGCCAGTTCCACTGTCTAACACCTCTTACAATCCAAAAGTTCTTCCTGATATTTCGTTGGAATCTCCTTTCTTGTAACTTGATTCCATATCTACACTGCATCAAATGCCATCTTTAAATCAGGCAAACCTCTATTTGAAGGCATGTGATTGCATTGTAGCAGGGCTGGGAAACCTGTGGCTCTTCTGATGTTCTTGGGTCTGCAGCTCCCATCATCTTTGACCACTGGTCATGCTGGCTGGGGCTGATGGAATTTGGAGCCCAACAACATCGGGAAGATTGCATGTTAGTCACACCTACACTGGAGGTTTTTAAAGAAAATAATGCAAGAATCTGGATCAGACCAAAGGCTAATCTGGTCTGACATCCTGTACTCATAGTGGCCTCTTGGAAGCTGCCATAGAAGCTCAGAAGCCTACGAGAAGCTTGCAAGCAAGACATGTATACAGCAGCACTCTCTCCATTGGTGTGCCCCAGGAACTAGCATCTAATCATAAATCAGTGTTCTAGTAGTAGTACCCTGGCATTCACAGGAAGTTGGACTAGATCAGGGGTAGGCAACCTAATGCCCATGGGCTGGATGCGGCCCAATCGTCTTCTCAATCCGGCCCACGGACAGTCCAGGAATCAGCGTGTTTTTACATGAGTAGAATGTGTGCTTTTATTTAAAATGCATCTCTGGGTTATTTGTGGAGCATAGGAATTCCTTCATCCCCCCCCCCCCCCGCCAAATATATAGTCCAGCCCACCACAAGGTCTGAGGGATGGTGGACCAGCCCGTGGCTGAAAAAAGGTTGCTGACCTCTGGACTAGATGACCTTTGATCCCTCTTCTAAGTCTGTGTACTCACTGTAACAGGTGGCATATGCAATAGAGGTACCAGCATCTCTTAAAAGGTATTTGGCAAGACAATGGGCTACCCCCCCCAAAAAAACAGCATATGGAACAATATGGCTAATCTGACCCAACAACCCACCTCTCACCCATACAAACAAACCACACTGCAACCAACTGAATGCAACCAACCCGGCTCTGGGCCCTCTCATCTCTCGCAATGCCAATAAAAACAAATGTACAAATAAAGGACCTACTCACGTGATGCTGGCACAATACCCTACACAAACACTTCGCAAAAGAACAAAAAAAGGTTGCCCCCATCTCTCTTCTCTCCCTTCTCTTTCCCCACAACTGCACAATGTCTATGACAATAGTGTCTCATACAGAATGCAAACAAACTGTGAAAAGGACTATGAATCAAAAATGGAGATGCCATACGTACTTCTCCCTTTTCCTTTGTTTACTTTGTAACACAAGAAAATCTTTAATAAAAACTTTTTTTTACAGAGATATTTAGCTCCCAGCCTTAGTAAAGTAGGTGTTAAGTGTGCATATAGGTCTACAGAAGGAGAGCAAGGACATTCAGAAATATTACATTTCAAAGAAAAACCCAAAACAACATGGCATGTGCATACACACATGCACACACTCACAAAATAATTAAGACCAAGCTGAAGCTAAGGATTGCAACGGCTGCTCCAGGCAATTCTTAAATGTGCAAACTTTTACTAAAAATGGAATAGTGAAGACTGAAGAGTGAACTTTATGCAGAATTATAGCCTTGCAGTATATTAAAGAACCATGCAGAATTATAGCCATGTAGTAATATATTGAAAGACTCTGAAAGACAGAAGATGCTTTATTACCCATTGGTTGTATATGTATGCAGCACTATTTACTTGGGAGGTCCCTGCCTAGAGACCTTACAGTATAAGGGATAAAACTGAAGAAACTGGGGGGAAGTGGGGCTGGTTTACACTGGGGAAGAAAATACACATAATTTTAGACATACTTAGGTTTAGTTATAGCTGCGCATGAAGACTTGAAGATTATGCCAAAACTTACCTGGAAAAGGTAGATTCTGAAGGGGAAGATGGAGGAAGTAAGAGAACCACATCATGCAGGTACACTGCTTCCATCAACTATTTGAGGTAGAAGCCAGTCTAAAAGCCTTAGGCTATAGGAGAAAGCCTTCTTTGGGTATGTGAGGGAGCTAGAGAAGCTACTGAGGCTGCTTTCCTTCCCACTCACACCAGCTGTTGGGGATTGATCCCAGCTGTGCTGCTGATGGGTGGGGCTGGGAGAACCAAAGTAAGAAACAGCAGGAGAGTAGGATCCTTGTAGAAGATTTGGAGCATCATTAAAGAATTATAGGAAGGGATAACTTGTTCCCTTGTCTTTCCCTATGATGAGCTGCGACTCTTGGGTCCAGTAAGTAGGACCAAAAATGGTTCTAAGCCCTGCCCCTCTGATATAAGAGGTGACTGGGAATGCTCTGAGGGTGCTTGGGGAGTTCACCATAGGGCGAAATAGCTGAGAAACTAGATTCATTCTGCTTCCATTTCAGCTGATAGGGGTAACCGATTTATATAAAATGTGCATATGGCAACTTATACATTTGCATATAATTGAATTATAATTTATAAATATAATTGAATTATATGCACAGTTAGAAATGACTAATTAAATAAAAAAAAAAACAACTAGCCATATGCTGTGACCAGATGATCTGTGTGTCTTCTCTAGATACAAACTTGATGGACAACTTCAAGGCCCCTCACTTCTCTTCAGTCCTTCAAATAGAGTGTTGTTTCTCTACAGTAGGACAACTGGTTTTTGTAATCTCTCCCACATGCAGAGCCAATGATTGGGTAGCCCTTAGTGTATATAAAAACTGGCTGCATTCCGTTTCATCTTAAAAATAGAATAAAAGTAAAAATAGAGTATATTAATCCATTAATGTTTTAAAATGCGCATTTCACCACAATGCAGTTTGCTAACCTTCTCTACCCCCCATTTCTGACCTGAACTATTGGCATCAATAGGAGCTCCATCTACAGGGTAGGCAGTGGTAACATAACAGAAAATTACATTTACTTTGCAGTATTTTATCTGCCAATTTCCAAATGTGTTAGGAACATGCACACTGATTCTACAAACATGCACACACAAGAATGGCCACCAAGAAAAGCACCAGTGTACACTTGAAACACAGTACTAGGGCAAACACTCCCTCCTGTCTTCTAACAAGAATCAAAGACCAATTGCTTCCCCTCAGCCCACCTACCTGTGCAAGAAAGAGGACCTTTTGCCATTTGAGGCTCTTTTGCTTTTAGGTCAAAGCATCTAAAAGCAGCTTACCTGTTAACTTTTCAAGCACATTACAAGGAACAGAAACACAAGGTAAAATGGTATTTAAATGTTTTACCTGCAAGTTCATGTATGTGCTGGTGACTTGGAAACAAGAGTTACAGCTGACTGAATGACTCAAGCAACTTGTAATCTTATAAGTTTAAGTGGTGAATTTAAGTCTGGCTAAGGTCAGGAATATAAAAGCAGGAGGGCTCAATTAAGTAAAATGTTTTGTTGAGTTGTAAACCATATTGACATGGTTTGGAAAGAAAAAAAACATACCTACTGCATTAGGATCTAAATCTATTCTGAAGTAGAAAAGCTTTGGGCTTCCAAATGAAACTGCAAAAGCAAATTGCAAAAGCCCAACAGCATTGCTCACTTTCTGAAAAGAACCACAAACAGGTTCTATTAAATATTCAAGAAAAGTCAGAAGCCCAATGTAACTTCGTTTATTCCACAGCTCACTCCATATTAAAACAAGAACACACTCTGAAAGCCAACCCAAACTGCCAGTTGACAGTTGACAGTTGATAGACCTTGCCATTGGAACTTTCGTCCACCTACGCTCTGCGATTGGTTAGAATCATAACGTGTTAAACCCAATACATAACACTCCTCCCCCCAACTTCCTAACAAAAGGAACAAACATAGTCATCCAAGTGTGCTGGCCTTTTCCGCTCCTGCTGGGACCGTCGTGGTTCCTGTGCCTGAATGGGTGACCCAGGAGGTTCCTCCGGTACCTGCGGTCTAAGTGGGGAGGCCAGCTCTGAAGGGGTCATGGCCAATGGCACCATTGAGGACTCCGGCCTGAAGTCACCTTGCTGGGGTAACTCGGTCACCGGCAACCCATCTGGTTCCCACCCTGGCCTGGGCACAGATTCTCCCAAAGTACCCATTTCTCTGTACTCTGGTTCCGCTTGAAGTTCCCTGTTCGGAGGTGTCCTGGTTCTGATCTGGTCAAGGTGTCTCTTCCAAACCAGACCCCCCTCCAACCCTACCTCATAGGAGACCGGACCTGTACAGCGGGCAATGGTACCGGGGACCCAACCCTGTCCAGGCCCATAGTTCCGGACGTACACAGTGTCCCCCGGGAAGAACCCTCTAGGAGCCCCCCGCACCACAGTCGATGGCCGTTGCTCAAGAGCCCGGTCGGGGTGCATACGATCAAGGAGGGTAGTGAGCCTCCTTCCCATAAGCAACTCTGCTGGGCTCCGGCCGGTCACTGCGCTTGGAGTGGTGTGTTGGGCTAATAAGAACTCCGCTAACCGGAGAGTCCAGTCACCATGCACTATGCGCCTAAGTGCGTCTTTGGTAGTACGGACCATGCGTTCAGCTTGGCCATTAGTGGCTGGGTGAAAAGGAGCGGAACGAATGTGGCGGATTCCATTCTTTGTTACAAATTCTTTGAATTCCGCCGAAGTAAAAGCAGTCCCATTATCACTCACCAGTGTGTCTGGCAAGCCATGTGTTGCAAATAGCTTTCTAAGCGCGTTTATAGTTGCTCTCGTGGACACGGTTGAGGTCGGCACCACCTCTAGCCACTTGGACTGAGAGTCGACCACTATTAGGAAGAGTTGGCCCTGAAAAGGCCCCGCGAAGTCCACGTGCACCCGGGACCATGGGGACTGTGTGGACTCCCAGGACTGTACTGGAGCCTTGGGTGGATCCGGCCGGGAGACCTGGCAGGGCTCGCAACGTTTCACCCAACCCTCTATCTCCGCATCTATGCCTGGCCACCACACATAGCTACGGGCCAATGCCTTCATCCGGACAATTCCCGGGTGAGACACATGCAGCCCTTCTAAGACTTTTTTTCTTAACGGGGTGGGGACTATAACACGGCTACCCCATAACACGCATCCTCGGTGAGTAGACAGCTCGTCTTTGCGGGCTGTGTAACATGAAAATTCTGGACCCGGCTTCCCGGGCCACCCCCTCCCCACCCAGTCCGAGACACGGGCCAATAGTCTGTCCTTCGCGGTTGCAGCGGCAATGTCCTTCACATGCAGGGGCTGGTCAGGTAAGTCTTCCAGCCGCAGGATCTGGTGGGCAGGAGCAGGGTCAGGGCCGCTCTCCGGCAGTGGCAAGCGGCTGAGCGCGTCTGCATGACCCATGGCTTTCCCAGGTCGGTGCTGTAGTGAGTATTGGTACCCGGCCAGGAAAATGGACCAGCGCAATACTCGTGGCGAAAGCATCTGGGGTGTCTGGCGGTCGGGCGCAAAGAGTCCCAGGAGTGGCTTGTGGTCTGTAATGATTGTGAAAGGCCGACCATAAAGGAAGTCATGAAACTTTTTGACTCCTTTAACTATTGCCAAACCCTCCTTGTCGATCTGGGAGTAGTTGCGCTCTGCCGACGTGAGAGTTTGGGAGAAGTAAGCTACTGGAACTTCCCTCCCATCTGGGAGCTGGTGGCCCAGTACTGCGCCCACTCCATAAGGGGAAGCATCGCAAGCCAACACCACCGGAAGCTTTTCGTCGAAGTGTGCCAACACTGAGTTGGACACAAGCAAGTCTTTGACCCCTCGGAAAGCCTTGGCCTGTCGAGGGCCCCAGACCCATGGTGCTTTTTTGTCCAGGAGCCTGTGCAAAGGCTCAGCTACGGCTGCCTTGTGTGGCAGGAATGCATGATAAAAATTAAGAAGTCCCAAGAAGGCTTGTAACTCTGCCTTGTTCTTTGGGTCTGGGGCATCGCAAATGGCGCGCACTTTGTCCTCTGCTGGATGCAGGCCGTCTGCGTCAACCCGGAACCCCAGGAAATCCACACTGCTAACTCCCAACAGGCACTTTTTCTGCTTTACTTTAAGTCCTGCTGCCTGGAAGCGTTGGAGCACTGTCCGTAATCTGGCGGTAAAGTCCTCTTTTGATGATGCGGCAATCAGCACATCATCGAAAAACGGTGTGACTCCGGGAATGCCTTTAAGGAGACGATCCATTAGGCTCTGAAATAACCCTGGGGCCACGCAAACTCCAAACTGTAGGCGTTTGACCCTGAAAGCACCCCTGTGAGTCACGATTGTCTGGGCGTCTGCAGTGGCCTCATCAACGGGCAGCTGCTGATAAGCTTGCGCTAAATCTAACTTCCCAAAAATCTTGGCCCCAGCCAGGGTCGCTAACACGTGGTTCACTACTGGAACCGGGTATGCGTGATCCTGTAAGGCCCTGTTCAGGGTGCATTTGTAATCACCACAAATACGAACTGAGCCCTCTGGCTTAACCGGTGTGACAATTGGGGTTTCCCAGGTTCCCGAATCTACCGGCTCTAAGACCCCTTGTGCGACTAAGCGATCAAGCTCCTCATCGATCCTGGGTTTCAGCGCAAATGGGACTCTACGGGCCTTGACCCGGATGGGTTGCACTGTGGGGTTCAGCCGTAGGGAAATCGGGGGTCCGTTGTACAGGCCCAGGGTTCCATCGAAGACTGATGGAAACTCGTGGCAGATTGATTCAAATTCTGCCCCTGGGGAAATCTGATTAAGCCCTGAAATGCTTAAGCCTAATGGCCCGAACCATGCTAGGCCTAGAAGGCTAGTGAATGGGCCTTTAGTTATGATGAGGTTCAAATTCTTGGTGTACTTCTTAAACTGGACCTTGAAGGTGCCCATACCCTTTAGCTGTATTCTTTTCCTCTGGAAGTCCCGCAGAACTATGGGGGCTGTGCGAAGAGGAGGACCGCCGTCAGGACAAAGCTCTTTCAGAGTCTTAGCAGATATTATGGAGTAGGATGAGCCGGTATCCAATTCCATAGTACACGGGGATCCCTCTATCTTGAGTCGCACCCTAAGCTTATTGGGCCCCGGGGACGGAAGTTGCAGTACCCTGGCTGAAGAGGTGGACTGTAACTCCTCCTCTATGTAGGCCTCATGGACACGTTGCTTGGGTCGTGCTCCGAAGGTCTTGGAGCGGCAGACTCGACCAATGTGCCCAGTTTTCCCACAGCGGCGACATGTGGCATTCCGAAACCTGCATGTCCGCCGCTCGTGGTTTTCTCCGCAGCTGGCGCAGGTCCCTTGAGGTGCGTCAGATGATCGCTGGTTCGACAAAGTGCTTGTAGCTTGGGAGCTGTGGTGTCGGTCGGATCTGTCCGAAGCTCGGTGGACATCCCCATTGTGGGAATCTACTGAAGATGACCGGTCTCGCTGTATGCGGTGAGTTCTCACTTCGGCATGTAGGCTGTAGGCCGCCTCATGGGCGTTATCCTTCTCAAAGGATGTGGCCATATTTATTGCTTCCATCATTGTGATGTCATCTTTTGCCAGCAGCTTGCGGCGGAGACGGCTGTCTTGCACACCAGTGATGAATCTTTCGAGAAGTCGTTCCTCGATGTCAGTGAATTGGCAATACATCGCAATTGCCCGGAGCGCGGTGATGTATTCCCTCGCTGACTCTTGCGCTTGTTGCACTCTGTGCGCCAAGTCGTAGCGGCAGTGGTTCTTAGTTGGCTGAGGTGCGAGGTGTCTTGTCATAGCCTGTGTCAGCTCATCGAAAGTGCAGGCCTCTATGTCCCTGGGTGCCATCAGACCTTCCAGTAGAGTGATGGCGGAACTTCCCAGCACAGTGAGAAGTACATCTACTTTATCAATTTCCCTAGTAAACCCTTGAAGCCGAACATAGCTCTTTATTCGGCGGAGCCATTGTGGCCATTGCTCGGGGTGACTCAAGTCGAAGTCTGGTGGTGGCCTAGTCTGCCCAGCGGCCATTTTCGTACCTTGAGCTGTCGCTTGTGTTGTGCTGGTTGATTGCGAAGGCGCTGCTGGCCCTTCTTCACTACCGGAGTTCTCCGCAGAGTCCAGTGTGACTGGATGTCGCACTCACTATGAGTGGCAGGGCGGTGCTGCAGTGCCAACTCAGGCCTCAAATCCAGGAGGGCCAGTATCCCATCCTCGTCGCCAGTATTAAATATTCAAGAAAAGTCAGAAGCCCAATGTAACTTCGTTTATTCCACAGCTCACTCCATATTAAAACAAGAACACACTCTGAAAGCCAACCCAAACTGCCAGTTGACAGTTGACAGTTGATAGACCTTGCCATTGGAACTTTCGTCCACCTACGCTCTGCGATTGGTTAGAATCATAACGTGTTAAACCCAATACATAACAGGTTCAAAAGAGAAAATTAAGTTACAGAGACAAATCAGCAGGAAACTTTATGAAAACTTGCACCGTTTTGCAATGAGTTGTGATGCCAATGTGGAGAAGCATTTAGGATTATTAGCATTCTTAGTATGTTACTTTATCCTTGGGAGAGCAGCTAGCACAACTAGATCAGAAGCTGTTTTGTTTTTTTACAGTTGTGAGGGGTGCAAGTGTATGGGGGCAGGGGGAGTTCAGTATACAAAAATTCAACAGGGAGCTTTGTGAGTTCTACTTTTCTCCCTAGGCTACAGGCCTGTCCCAGCAGAAGGTTCTGATCTTCATGAGTGGTTGTGTATTGGGTGGTGGTGGGGTGGTTTGTGTTATGTTGTAAGAAGAAGAAGAGTTTGGATTTGATATCCCGCTTTTCACTACCCGAAGGAGTCTCAAAGCGGCTAAATGATCTTCATAAGTGGTATGCAACTATGGTTTGCTCAGAGTTGCTTCAACTCTCAAATGCAGCTTGCACGAGCCACAGATGACTTGGCCTGTTCCTTCAGAACTGCTGCCACTGTTGCCTTGTATAAACCCCTCCCATCTCACAGCTCCTTGTCTTCTTGCATCTGCTTTAATTCCTTTTGCCTTTGTCTTTATCCTGCCCCTTGGTATTTCCAAGGAGTTCCTCTCAGATGGATCCCTCCACAATGACACTACCTGTCACACGAGCTCCAGCTGAGTTCCCATAATTGAGTTTGACTCACTTGGACCATGTCTCCATTCTTTGCTCCTAGCATAAATGGCACACCTCCTAAACCATAACCATGCAAGCCAGACCTTGCCCCTCCACAGTTTCAGGTATCAGTTAAACACGTACAAAGCCCCTTCTCTTTGTGTGCATGTTTCCACCATTGTACATTCACACCTTGCATATTTTTTACACACACACACACACACACACCCCTCCTTCCCTTCCTCCTGATGGAGTTCGGGACAGCTTTCAGCAAAAAGAAGCAACGTGGAATTATCACTAAGAAATAATTGGTTTTGAATAGTGAAACACTGTACAACAGGGACTGTACTTTAAGGTAATAACATGATCACATTTTCAGCTGCCAAGGAAGAAAAAAGAAAGGACTATTCAAGACAGAGCCTTTGGGGTGTTTACACCTTCAGTATCACAATCAGTATATTACATGACTGCAATATTGGATTATTATTATTATTATTTAACTCAAGCATCATAATTAGCCGCTTCAAATATAACAGACTGAACTCCAGCAACAAGGAAAGAAAGAAAATCCACACTGCATGAGGGAGTATTTCCTTTTCCTGCTCAGTTCCTGTTTGCATTGGCTCAGCCTCCCCTGCATTGAACACACATGCTTAATCCTGCCCACATTTTATTAGATGCTAGGAATGGATCTGCTCTAAAGAAAGGAAAGGTGCAAAGAGCTGATGCAGGCACCTTTCCCCCTATTAATGGTTCTGTCATTTTTTTGTGGTTCTGTCAATTTCTCCTCTTTTAGATGTGGGAACTATTATACAATGCCCCGGCAACAGCCATTTTGTGTTATGGCTCAGGCACACAGCAGCCATTTTGTAATATGCTGGCACCCATTTCATGACTGGCAGCGCTCTCTCAAAATTCCAACTTTGCTCACTGGCTCAAGAAGGTTGGCAACCTCTGCTCTAATTGCTTCCTTTACTCATGAGCAGAAAATGTGCCATTTTATTGAATTGTCCCAGGCCACCATAAGCAAAGGGAGCTTTCAAGGAAAATGCTTACAGAAAAGGAACTTCATTTTTTTTACAAAGAAAACACGATGGCATTGCCATTCTGACTAAACATACTACCTTACATGTGGCATTTCAAATGTAACCTGGTAAATTCACTTTCAAAAGCCACTCTCTTCTCATCTAGAGCAGAAATAACTTTACATGGTTCTATCCAGATGTTGTTGGATTAAAATAATGGCAATCCTTGGCCATTGACAATGCAGGCTTAGGCTAATGGGAGATAAAAAACAGAACAAATCTGTGATGGGTTCGCTAACCATGCATTTAGCATCATATCCAGTTTGGCTCTAAGGGATATAGCATTCCATGTGTTGCTGGACTATAGCTCCCATCATTCCTGAGTACTGACCACACTGGTTAGGGCTGATGGGAGCAGCGGCGGAGGAAGCCACCCAAAGGTGTGGGGTGCACCACAGGGCCTCCGGAGTCAGCCTGCCTCCTCCCACTCTTCCGCCCTGCAGCTGGAGGGGGAGGCAGCCGGCAGACTGTTTGGGCTGCACGTGCCCAAACCACCGTGTCTCTCCCAGGAGAGATGCGTGGCTCGGCTGCACTGCAGGCCCCGCAGTGAGTGCCACCTGGCATTTTGTCACACACACCCCAGTGGTGACACCTGGGGCAGATCGCCCCTACCACACACCCCTTCCTCCATCCCTGGATTGGGGCAGGAGTGCAGTTCCCTGTCTTTGTCCTATGCCCTATGTCCTCATATCATTTAGGTTTTACTTCCAGTTATGAGAAATGAATGAAGAGATGTGGATTTGAACCGAATACATTTTCTACTGCAGAACATGTTGTACATGATGTAAAACAGAGGTGAGGGAGTAAAGTTCTCACCTGAAAATTTATGAATTACATAAATGGTTTAATTATACGCTCTAGAGATAGCAATGACTCAGTTGGTGGTCTGGTAACAATGGCTTCCAAAGCAGGAACAAACAACCAAGGAAGCTGAATCACTCCCCCCCCTCTCTCCACACAACACACACACACAGAGTGAGAGAGAGCAAAGAGAAAGCAGGGTGAGACATGGGCTTAGCCTTAGACCCCATTAGACCCCTTCTGTTGGAATTCATTTATTCAAGAAACACAAAATGTTGTGGAATAGATGAAATGTTGCGTATCTTTCCAAACAGAAATGCTGTTGCCTGCCTGAACACATTCTTCTTCTAATCCCTTTATTTTATTTTTTTGTTAATAGGCTCACAAAGTACATATTTTAAAACATAAATGCAAAAATTATCATATTTTAAATGCAAGAGAGAAAGAGAGAGAGAGAGAGAGAGAGAGAACAGAGTAACAATTATGTTGGTGATGAGACAGAAGGAGGCAGAAGAGAATATTTTTAAGCAAAGTTGTTCTAATTCAAATTAGATCAAGTGCAGATAATAAATACATTCTCAGTATTATCAAATTCTGTTAAGCTACTAAATTCTGTTAAATTGTTTGTCACCATAGTTAATATTTGCCACCAATCACACTGGTGACATAGGTTTGTGTTCAATGGTCGTGTTTCTTTAGTGGAAAGCACATCTGCTTCTGTAAGATGGACCAGCTAAATTTCACAGATCCTCGGGTTACTGAGAAGCTCATTTCTACTGGACCTCTGTATATGCCCTGGGTTGGGGTAGTCTATGTTTTGCCTTGTACTGAGTTACAATTCTGTACCACCACATACTAGAGTTTCAAGCTGGAAAGCTTCAGCAATTTTGTGCAAATAAATGTTTCAACATTAGTTTTAACATTGATTCTTGCTTCTTCCCCTAACCAAGCAAGATAATGCTGACATTTATTGGTTTTTGCTAGTCTTTTCAAAATAAGCAATAAAATACGGTTATTTGCGGACTAATCATGTCAATTGCAGTCATATTTTTGTTGCACAATCATCTCTAGTGAAGACCCCCAAAGCAGCAGTAGCCAACATTGGATAAAACCCCCACTGCTGTCATTTCAAGCCTAAAGAAGTGAGTTTTATTATTCTACATGCTGAAAGCCAATGGGTTTCACTTGAGACAAAATTCCAACAAAGTTATTGTCAGATGAAGGAAGGCATTAATTCACTTCCTCAGTAAGTTGGTTATCTTGCCTTTGATAGCTTGCATTGTTCTATCACATAATGCTGCAGGCAATAAAGTTTTTAAAAGAAGCGAGGGAGACGAGATATTTTCACAATTATAATATGTATAAGCAGCAGCATAGTGTTACAATGGTATTTTAAAAGGATGCCAAAGCTGATTTTTTGGAACCAGTCCTAGAACAAGTGGATTTTATTGAGGTTTCAAATTGCATTAATTTTTTTAATATAAAAATTGTGCTATTCAGTTTCAATGAATTTATTTAATATCAATTAAATGGAATTATTGGTAGAGGCTGTGGGCTGCTTCTGGCAAGCATTTGATAGTTTCTTTCTACAAAATAAATCAGCCTTGCTTTTTTTTTAAAAAAAAAAGTTACAGGTGACATTCGCACTATTTCCCCAATTAGCACATGATTAACATTCTGCCTATATTGCCTGAAATGTTGTCATCTTTATCCACTGCACAGACATCAAGGATTTGTAGCCCTTTTTACTAAATGACTTTAGTCATTGGGATATATGTCCTTTTTATTGCCTCCTCCAGTACTAAAAATACCAGAGTGTTGGGAATTGAATGATCCAACTGCAGATTTCAACAAATGAAGGCAGGGCACGGGCAAAGGAACATACACCATCTTTCCTGAAGAAAAACCTCTTTAAGAGGCTGTTTTATCTGAAATATTGTGTGATATATAAATCGTCGGCAAAAAATAACAAACAGTGAGCCAGAACAGAAATGAAACATTTGTGTGAAACTCTAAAAGCAACCTTTTCCAGTGATGACTAAATCACAACATGTCAACCCATGTGGAAGAGAGGGGGCAGTTAACAGTCCAATCCTAGGCAGATGTAGTCCAAAGTAAGTTCCATTGGTTTCTGAAAATTTCCTTGCATTCTTACATTATATACCCCACCTTTATTTTACCATGAAGCCCCAACCTGCACATGTGTGGTAACCACTGACCAGACACCAGACCTGTTTAGCTTCATCTAAGTGGTGGCTGCATGTGCTTTGAGATCATACCCTGGGTCAAGACACAGGTAAGTGTATGCAATTTCAATCTGAGTATAGCATTATGTTAAAATGTGAAGTCAGGAGGCCTTATGCATCAAAATACAAAGAAATGCAGACAAGCACTATAATTCCCTGCATTGGCCAGTATGGTGTAGTCAATGATGCCCAAGGCAGTCAGGGCCAGCCAGACCAAGCTGCAGCACTTCTGAAGGAACTTCCTTCCCTCATCAGTGCCCAACATGCAAGATGGTGGAGTCTCGGCTGTGCAAGTGGACGTAAGTGGTAGCCAGCATGGTGTAGTGGTTAAGAGCAGCAGACTCATAATCTGGTGAACCAGGTTCACGTCTCCGCTCCTCCACATGCAGCTGCTGGGTGACCTTGGGCTAGTCACACTTCTTTGAAGTCTCTCAGCCCCACTCACCTCACAGAGTGTTTGTTGTGGGGGAGGAAGGGAAAGGAGAATGTTAGCCGCTTTGAGACTCCTTCAGGTAGTGATAAAGCAGGATATCAAATCCAAACTCTTCTTCTTCTTCTTCTTCTTCTTCTTCTTCTTCTTCTTCTTCTTCTTCTTCTTCTTCTTCTTCTTCTTTTTTCTTCTTCTTCTTCTTTGGAGGGCCCAACTGGGCTATCTTGGCATTGTGAGAGGGAGGGAGGAGGGAAGGAGACCTTGGTCTCAATTAACTAGTTCATATGCATATGTCTAAAATCATTCTTTGTGAGAGAGCAAAGAAGGGGCATGCACTTAGTTAACTGATATTTCTCCCCTGGGGGGAAAAAGTCAGTATATTAGTTGCCATCAGGGACGTCTTAGCTACTGAGGCTACTGGCGCACAACCTGAGGAGGGTGCCTGTGCCCTCCAGCCCCGCCGGCAGCGCCACTCTCGCCCACCTCTTCTCGGGCTGCGGGCGCAGGGAGGCCGTCGGTGAGCCTCCCGTTGGAGCTGCAGCCAGGGCTCCCTGGACGGCAGTGCTGCGCCGCCGCTTCCGCCACCCGCCCCTCCGTGCCCTCTGGCTGCCCACTCCGCCTGTGCCCTACGGAGCGCGGGTTCGGTGTCCACGCCTGCCGCGCTGCACCCTCTGGCTGCCCACTATGCCTGGCCCTGCCCAGCGGAGTGCGAGGGGCGCCAGAGGGATCTTCGCGCCAGGGTGCCGGATTTACGTAAGACGGCCCTGGTTGCCATCCCACCACAAAAGATCATTTCTACTTGCACAGAATTATACACGCACAGGACAATTTGAAACATCTTGACCTTCCACCAGTTCCTTGCTATTTCTATGCTGCGAATTGCATATTTGTCTTTTCCCCCTACTATGTCATACAGTCATACAGTCAAGCACCAGATTGCATTTGAATCATTTTGGCCATTTTGTTCTGTTTTAACTGCTTTTTGGCTTACACCATGATTCAAATGATCATGCCTTAATACAGTGTCGCTTTATTTTAAGGCCAAGGGGGGTTAAACAACAACGACATGGTCTTCATACAGACTTCTCCGTGTATTCGCAAAAGCTGTAAAGGAGCTTTAAAGCAAGGCACTTGAATATACAGAACTCCACACTATCCCAAATCTCCTAAGCTTCTGTCCTAGGCACATTTCTCTGGGAATAAGTTTCGCTGGAATTTATGTAAACATGGGCAGAATCAGGCAGTCACTGCCATTTAATCTTATATCCTTAGGATTCATTAACTGCCTGAAAACAGAAGAAAACAAGACCCCACTAAAACTCAACAGAGGGGAATTTGCATACAAAACTTTTGCCATTCTTCTTAGATATTTGAAAGTGTAGCTTGTGTTATGAGACAGCAGAATTCAAATGGTGTGTTGTGAACGAACTATTTATGAAGGGGAAAAAATAAATGTAAGAATGTTATTACATTGCAGGGTTGCCAACTTGAATAAAGTATTGTGGGGGGCCCAGGTAAGCCCCACCCCACATAATTGATCACACGACGCAGTGCACACACACCATTTTAATGGAAAGCTCACAAAAAATATTATATTGTGGGGGCCAAAGCCCCTTTGAGTTGGCTCCTGTGTTACATTGTGAACACTGTTTGGATTGTAAATCATTATTTGTTTGACAGAAAAAACTGGTATTTTATTCTGAACTGAAACCAGAGAGATACATTGTATTGGGTTTCAATTGACAATCTGCTAGGCTGATATAAACAGCTAGGCTGCTACAATATTTAAAAGGTGTGTCTGCCTTGCAAGGTTTTCCATGTTCACAGTTGGAAGTAACAGTGGGTACTCTTAATTTATAGTGCAGAGCTTTCCAAACTGCACGTCATGACATGTCACATTAGCATGTCGGCTGCAGTGTGTAGCAGTGTCCCATGAACGATCCCCACTCTCCTCCCGGGGCTGGAAAGAGGTTAGTTAAACCTCTGGTTTGCCAGTAAAACTGAAATACTGTGTTGCGAAATGATGCATGTCTATACTGTATGTGGAAGGGATTCTGCATATGATAATATAAAGATGGAATCTTAGACCTAGAGAAATGTAAAACAATTGAAAAATAAAAGGGCAGCCTGGTGGTTCGGCAGTGAGAGACCACACCTTGTGGTGGTTCATGCAGAGACAGGGCACTCCACAATCCAGTGGGCGGTACTGTAGTGAGATAAGTAAACCACACCACAGCAACATGTGAGGTATCAGGAGACCTCTCTCTTTCAAACATAAACTCCCATCAAAGCATAACACTGTTACTTTTTGCAGGGATTAACCATAGTATCACTGAGCTATATTTCAAAAACAACTTTCTTTTAATTTTCTCCAGTCGTTTCCACTGAATAATGCATTCCTTCCTTCCTAAAAATAAGTGTTGTGATGTAGCAATACAGGGCAGATGAAACCCAGCATAAAATGCATAGATAGATATCTGTTCCCAGCAGAATTTTAGAGAGAGATAAAGTAAGGTTAAGGATTAAGAAATGCGAAACAGCTCTTAAGTGAATACTAACGTAACGTAACCCAAAGGCTTACATGCTCATATAAAAGATATCACTATGCCTGTATTTCTATAATCTATAATGGTAACGCAGCAACATCTTACACCGCATTTAAAGGATTAGATGAGCAACACCTAGCCAAGGTTGGAAATCATTTCCAAAACATAACTTTGCATTATGATAGCAAATTTCCACCATCAGCACCCATGCAGCTCAGTGGAATGAGAAACAAATGTTTTATATTGCTTTCCCAGCCTTAAATAGTTTACAATGTAAATACCCACAGATTTGTTTCTCTCTGTGTTAAATTTTCTGTGACTGAACACTTACATATCTAAATCTCTGAATATCATTCTCAATACCCTAAAAGCAGAAGCACAAAATCCCACACATAAAGGCCCACCTGACACCTTATCTTTGCTATTTCATTTCGAAACTTGTAACATGACACCTGCTTATGAGCATTTATACATTCAGGCTATTATATGCTTTTTAAAAGGAAACCGTAGAATTAATGTATATGCATTGCATGCATAAATGCCAATACTTTCACATTTACTCCCCCACCCACATGCCTATAGAACCCACTACTAATGCAAAATATGGCAGACATATTTCATTTATAAAAAAGGGCAATTTCTAGACGTCATGGTTGCAGAGATCTGCTTAGAAAGTTGCTATGAAACATCACAACTGATATATGTCAAAATTCTGTGAAAGAAACCGATGCAGCAGTGTGAGAATGAGTGATATTTGCACAATATCTCAACTGAACATAAATATATATTTAAAGCATACATTGTTTTAGATTGTTGGTTGAAACATGGTGAACCTTTACTTTTTTTGCAAGGCCCTAACGGAACAGCAATTGTCCAGCGACTGAATCAAGAATACTGTTTCAATAGCAGCTACCTGTGCAGATTTGAATGAAAAATGCCGTTTCTCCTTAGCACAAATTGGTGCTCTTACATATTCCGTATTGTGGCAAGGAGTCATTGATTGAGTTTTCTGAAACACCAGCAACCCGACAGTACTGTCATTTCTTCAAAAGAAGGATGTTATATACTTTTGTGTGAACAAATTACAACAAAGGACAGGCTGACACACATACAGATCAAAGCTGGAACTTTTTGCTCGGCTATATTTTAAAGTGCCTGGCATATTGCTGAGTCTATGCAATAAACAACAATAAGAATAAGCTAAGGGGGAAAGGTGTGTAAGCTGTGATTCCTTTAGACTGCGCTGAGATTGGGAGAGTATACATTATTAATAGGGCAACACATGGTGCTGAATCAATACAAGCCCTGCATTCACATCTAAAAAAAGATTTTTGATACCAATCTAGATCTGCCACAGTTATAAAACAAAAGACAGACGAGAGCTGGGTTCCTTCGGGCTCAGAGCAAGTCACAGTATATTAAAAAGAGATGGGCTCTCTGAACATCCTACAAATCTTGAAAAGCAAAAAGATGATAAGCACTGGTTTGATTCCAAAGAGGTCACCAACTCTTTCTCTATGTGCATGTAGAGATACAGACTTTAGACTGTATTGATATTGTATTATTATTATTATTGTTATGCTTCATGACCAAATAAGTAAAATTTATTGCCTTAAGATGGTATATGGGCTCCCTGCTCCAGCACCCAATGTAAATAAGGAAGATCCATGTTATGCACCTGTTGAAAAAGTTACTTTCAAATAAGCCATTTCTATTGTGCTTTTATTTTTAAATGATGTGTATAGGTAAAATGTAAGGTAAAGGTAAAGTCCAGTCAAACACGACTATGGGGTTGCGGTGCTCATCTCACTTTCAGGCTGAGGGAGCCAGTGTTTGTCCACAGACAGCTTTCCAGGTCATGTGGTCAGCATGACTAAACTGCTTCTGGCGCAATGGAACACCGTGATGTAAACCAGACCGCATGGAAATGCCATTTACCTTCCTGTCACAGCGGTACCTCTTTGTCTACTCACACTGGCGTGCTTTTGAACTGCTAGGTTGGCAGGAGCTGGGACAGAGCAAAGGGAGCTCACCCTGTCGCGGGGATTCAAACTGCCAACCTTCTGATTGGTAAGCCCAAGAGACTCAGTTTTTTAGACCACAGCGCCAGAACTGTTCCTAGGAAAAGTAAAGGTAAAGGGACCCCTGACCATTAGGTCCAGTTGTGTCTGACTCTGGGGTTGCGGCGCTCATCTTGCATTACTGGCCAAGGGAGCTGGCGTACAGCTTCCGGGTCATGTGGCCAGCATGACTAAGCCACTTCTGGTGAACCAGAGCAGCACACGAAAACGCCATTTACCTTCCCGCCGGAAGGTAATTTATCTACTTGCACTTGCACTTTGACATGCTTTCGAACTGCTAGGTGGGCAGGAGCAGGGACCAAGCAACGGGAGCTCACCCCACCGCCAACCTTCTGATCAGCAAGCCCTAGGCTCTGTGGTTTAACCCACAGCGCCACCCGAAAAGTAAAATACTGCAAAAAGTTTATGTTGAAGAGACTTTGAAGATGTTATGTGCAACCAATCTTGGGATTAGCCAGAAATAATTGTTGTGGGCAATATGTTCCAGTGGGCTTCTAATTTCTCAAGGAACCATAGCATAACACACCAAGGGATGCACACCCTCCTCCTGCAAACAAACCTTCAGAAATAAATACTTCCTGGATCTCTTATCACAAGTGTGGAGAAATCTGGACATATACCAAGTTGAAACAGTACTTAGCAAAGTCCGAGTAATTCTTCCCCTGCCCTCTCTGAAACAAACTTATTGCCAGAACAGAATTTTAAAAGCACAGTCAGTCATCATGGCAAATTGTGGCATGTACTGCTGGCGGTTCCACCTCAGACTCTTCATCAGTATTTGGGCTATTCATACATTTCCCAATTATCTAGATGAAGAGCCTATAAAACACATTATTAGAAGTATGACCAGAATGTTCACTGGGGAGATAAAACCATTAACTAAGTATGAGTTGGTTGAGGTATGCTGCTATTTTCCGTTTTGTTTGTTCTTACGAAAAAATAAACCTCAGCTTTCACAGTCTGCAGACCACAGTAGTCAGACTTAGAACTGCACACTCCTGAATCACCTGACTTCTGCTTAAACAATCCTCTCACAAATTCCTTTCTAGCCTCCTGTGCTTGATTATGGTGCTGAACAGACATTTAACTTTTATCAATCATGGTAGATGGCAATCTGCTGTATTTTCTTATTGGATCTCCAACAGATCTCAATGACGACCTCTTCCTTTACTGCGGAGACAAATCAAAGATCTGTCTGCTGATGCTTACAATGGCCTCTTATTAAGTGAGCTATAAATGTTGAAGAATGTGCTAGCACTTCATCTGCACTGCAGACGATGTAACCAGAAAAGAAAGAAAGATTTAGCTTGTGTCAATAAAGTGGAGTGACTTGGCTTAGTTGAAATAAATTACAGCAGTTTTCAGTTTGTAGAGCCAACTGAATTTTGAGAGGCAGATACTTCCTTTTATTTAAAGAAATCTGTACTACATTTTGCATCAAAAGCTTATTAACAGCATCAGTATGTCAATATATTTATAAGATACAGAACTTTTTATTATTATTATTATTATTATTATTATTATTATTATTATTATTATTAAAATTTATATACCGTCCTAGACTCAGAAGTCGTCTCAGGGCAGTTCACAGAATAAAATATCTATTTTCTATTAGCTATGAACATGGATGTTAGATCCAAGGCATGTCATTTGAGGTTTATGAAAATACTTTCATATCATATGCCTATTTGTGAAACTGGCCTTCCCAATGTGCAAATAACCCTGGAGCCAGTGTGTGTGTGTGTGTGTGTGTGTGTGTGTGTGTGGTATCATCATCCAGGTAAACTAAGTCTCTATAACTGGCAAACCATCTCTCAAGATTTGCATAAAACCTAGTGACTTGGTTCAGACATTCATTAATAAAATTTTCTAAGCGGTTTACACAGAAGCAATATGATTACAGCAACATTCATGCAATGGGCAGTTTGCACAAAAACATCCAGCAGAAAAAAACTGTAGACATTATCAAAGTGATAATAGTGGATAAGGGTGGTCAAAAAGAACCAATATGTATACCTAAGAGTTTGGTATGACCTAGCATTACAGTGGTACCTCAGTTTACAAACTTAATCCATTCCGGAAGTCCGTTCTTAAACCAAAACCGTTTTAAAACCGAGGCACGTTTTCCCTAATGAGGCCTCCCACCGCCGGTGCCATTCCACCGTTCGGATTCTGTTCTTACACTGAGGTAAAGTTCGCAAACCGGGACACTACTTCCGGTTTTGCAGAGTTCGTAAACTGAATCGTTCTTAAACAGGACTGTTCTTAAACCGAGGTAACACTGTATAGTAATTTTGAATAAAAACACTATTCACTGTTAACTATAAATAGATCTTAACAAATCCAAGCAGATTTGCAATGGTCTTTAGGACATCAAAAGATTACATGCCTAGATAAGATACCCAAAAATATATTACAAGGCTAAATTTAAAGGTATTAGTATCTCACCAAATATAATTTGTATTTCATTGTAAAATGCAAATGAGTATATAGAATTGATATAGAACTACAACCTATAAATATGATATAAAACTACAAGATATTTGTTTGCTGTTTTCTCTGCAGGGATTTCAATTACTGAGAAAAACCACACTTTAAACTGGTGTTTGTCTCGCACACAGTGGGCAGGATTGCCATGAAATAGCAGGCAAGTTTCCAGCTGTGCTGATGCATTCCATCCTGTTGAATCCAGCCATTTTGTCCATTCGGTGGTATTAAAGGGGTAATAGAGATACTGCAACTGGTATAATTCAACAAAGATTCTCATGACAATGCAATTGTGAAGGAGAAAATGCTTTACTCCCTGTTTTTGTTCCCCAAGTATACATGTATACATGTGAAATAGTAGCAATGAAAAGGATTGATTCCAAATATGGAAACCCTGCTTCTCAGGATTGCTCTTGATCATGTGCTGATGCTGTGATGGGCAAAGAGTTGTTCATTTAGTGCCATGTATACTGTAGAGGTCCCTGGAAAAGACCCTAATGTTGGGAAAGATGGAGGGCACAAGGAGAAGGGGATGACAGAGGATGAGATGGTTGGACAGTGTTCTTGAAGCGACTGGCATGAGTTTGGCCAAACTGCGGGAGGCAGTGGAGGATAGGGGTGCCTGGCGTGCTCTGGTCCATGGGGTCACGAAGAGTCGGACACGACTGAACGACTGAACAACAACAACAACATACTGTAGAGGCATGGTGTGTGTGTGTGTGTGTGTGTGTGTGTGTGTGTGTGTAAATGGTAGCAAATGAACCAATAAGATAAGGAATATACATAGCAATAAAGGTCATTGGATGGTGTTAATATTTCAGATAGTTAAATGCATGTACATATATTCTTGTTGCTTTGAAATTATTCAAATTTGCTAAGTATTAGGCTAGATCTACACAGCTATAAAAACATTCTGAAAACGATCTGTAACAAAAACAACAACTGTTGTAAAGCTCACAATTGAAAAATATCATTGAGTTGCGATTTCAGCTCCACAGAGCCATCTGGTGCATTTATAATGCTGTATTTTGACTAATGTAGCTGAGTCCTTAGCTTGAACATGGTTACAGAAGAAGTATAAAGGCCTTAACTGATATCAAAAGTATGTACTTTCTACACTTATCAAGACAGGTATGAAGGATCTGTCTGTTTAATTAGTTTAAATTAGTTTAATTAGTTTAAAGATTAACTTTATGGTGTAGTGGTTAAGAGCAGTAGACTCGTTATCTGGGGAACCGGGTTCGCGTCTCCGCTCCTCCACATGCAGCTGCTGGGTGACCTTGGGCTAGTCACACCTCTTTGAAGTCTCTCAGCCCCACTCACCTCACAGAGTGTTTGTTGTGGGGGAGGAAGGGAAAGGAGAATGTTAGCCGCTTTGAGACTCCTTCGGGTAGTGAAAAGCGGGATATCAAATCCAAACTCTTCTTCTTCTTCTTTGTTTACTGTTATTGTCCTGATCGAAGGTTAGTTTATTGTACTGGATAACTTGTACAGTTACTCTGACCAGACCGTGAAGATGTCCTGTCAAAGATAATGTGGAATTGACAACGTACAATTAATTAAGTAATTGGAAGGTATAAAAGCTGTGTGAAACCTGTGATCATCACAGTACCCATCACTTATGTGACTGTCCTTTTCTGCAACAAAGTTAATAAAAGGGTATAGTCTTGTTTGGATATTGGTTGCATTTTTCTTATTTAATTTCCTACCTGGGCAAACCTGAGGAGCGGTTTTGGCCACTCCCTTGACACAGTGAATTAGATAGGAAGACCTCCATTAAACACAAAATGTTTCCTTAAGGTCCAAACATAGCCATAGATGGTTCTGGGATTAAGCAAAGCATCAGACATTGAGTCTGGTTAATCGCTTCCCTGTTAGTCACTTGCCCAAAATTGCACCCACCTTACTCCAATGAAGGGATGAAATATATTTCTCCCCCACAAGGAGAAAAGCAGCTTAGGTTATGGGATATTTGGAGCATACAAATGTCTAACAGAAAAAGGTTGAATGCCCCCTACCCTGTTTTCTACTCAACCTCAAAATCACAGAAAGCTGTTTTGCATTAAAGAAAGAATAAGGGTTGGGGGGGGGGGCGCGGCGGCTGAGGACACAGACATGGAATTACTCAGAAAATGTAGTTTGGCCCCAAATGTACAGGCAATTCCCTCATTTCATCAGATCAGAATTAACTTTTCAGTTTATTCTGATATTGTTGATCAGCAACTCTGCTGGGCAGTGAGAGATAGAATCCACACCCCCTAGAGTTCAACTCATTCTATGTAATGTAATGTGCAATGAGATATCTGCCTGTGACATGAGAGTAAAACCTAGGCAATAGGAATACCACGGCAATGTTGGCGAAGCTGTGTAAAGCACACATTTAAGCAATTACATAATTAGTGAAGTGTAACTTCTGAAGTGGCCTTCAGTGGGCAGCAGAGGATCAAAATGTTTGCATCAGGCTCCATGAGATAATAAACAGCAGGGGGAAGGCAGAAGTGTGCCATTATGTGGCCAAAGGAATCTCAAAGGATTCTCTCTGCTTTCCCCCCACAGCTATGCATTTCAAGCGGCCTTCCCTAGAAGGCAATTGGATAAACAAAACTGCACTCACAAGCACCAATGTTTTGATGTGATGCTATGGCCGAACAGGGAAGTGATTTTGAGACATACTTTTTGCTGAGCTGTAGCCCTACTCTGCTAAGGGATGGGTGGATCATGTGTATTTTATTCCACAGTGACTGAAAGCAGACAGAAGAGCAGAATGGCAGGTAATGACGCTGGATACAATACTGGGGGAGTTGTGGTTGGTCTTATGCAACTTCGCAGGAGTATTTAGAGGTTGGGTGGGGGCAGCTCCAATGGTGGGTGGTTTTGTGGATAATATTGGGATAGTACTGTAGCTGGTTATCCTCACCAGCTTACCTGAGCATCTCAACAGGTTGGATGATTGACTCCCCTTCACAACTGATTTATTATCCAACAACAACAAACAACAACAACAACAACAACAACAACAACAACAACATTTATACCCAGCCCATTTAATAAAGTTGCTGTTTAAATTCCTTTGTATTTCACTTTGTCATGCTTTGCCACTACCCCAAAACAACAACCAACCAACCTACTTTGCAGGCATCTAGAGGTTTGAAGGTATAATTTTGTTCACATAAATGTTCTGGCATTCTCTAAATGGGATAGAGTGGGAAACAATGGTGCTAGGAGAGGGAGATTCAGCAGGAAAGTACATAAGAAAGAAGGAAACTGACAAAGAATGGAGAAGGGGGAAAGATGGAAAGCTGAGTCTTTGAGCAGATTGGAAGTGGGCTGAATGTGTGTGTATGCGATGAGAGCAAGACAGATCCACTGATGTGAGGGAAGTAAAAGGAAGGGGGGGGAACCCTCACATTTTTTTCCCTTGCTTTTTTTTTTTTTTAAAAAAAGGGGAGACAAACGAAGTATGCACTCTTTTGCTCCATGCCTGAGATGCAGTGGAATATCTATTTACTTTGTAGAGAAGAAATCACATATTCTGGAGACACTGACTGGCTAAAATAACCTCCCCCATCCCTGCAAGGGCTTATTCATACTCCTTCCACATTACTTAACATTGTCCTTCAGTTTTAAATGAAGCCTGGTAGCCAAATAAAAATAAAGTGACCTCTGGACCAGCCTCCCCTTGGTTAGTTTTGAAATATTCCATTTCAATGCATACTCCTGTCCCCTGCCCTTTTCTTCACAGAGCTGTTTCACTAAAAGATTTCTACAATTTATGTGATTATTTTTAGGCAGCCAAATGGACAAATGTATCCTTTATGCTAATATTTGAGGATGCAGAGAGCCATGCTGATGATGCCCTAACTGTATTTATTCTCATCCATTATACATACACACATTTATTACCATATATTAAAACTGCAGCAAGATTATGCCAGCGAATGTAATTACACTTAATTATTTGATCATTATATTCTTAAAATATAATGGGCCCCCAAACCCAGAGAAAGCTGGTTACATTTAAGTCCCATGGAAATCAATGGGAGAACTTAAACTGCAGCTAACTTGCATTTTGCTGATTTCAACAAGACATGCTTCCTATTCTTTGTATGGATTAATTATGATACTTCAAAAAACAAAACAAAACTGCAAATCGCTGTCTGGTTTCTTGGCATTATGTCTGCCAGAAAAAGGGGGAAAGAGAATATATGGAGGGAAATTATTTCAGTGAATGGGAAGAATGCAATCTGACAGGAAGAGATTTACCTTCTTAACCCTTTAATCTGACACACAATCACAACAAGATTAAAGATTCCTCAGAGGATGCAGGTCCACAATGCTTGCTAACCTAGCAGCAAATGGATGGAGATTATATATATATATATATATATATATATATATATATATATATAGTCAGGCCTGGAACCTTCTTGTGCACAGCACATCCAGGATAAGAGTCATCTGACCTTTCCATTCTGTGCTGGATCTTTACACAACTGTCATTTCTTTCTTTCTTTCTTTCTTTCTTTCTTTCTTTCTTTCTTTCTTTCTTTCTTTCTTTCTAGTTTCTGCCTTTATATATAAATACAGTAGTCTGTTCACATAGAGCTTGCTCAAAATGCAGAAGGAAGCCCAATAGGCTTTAATACAAATGCCACTGTCATATAATTCAGAAATGCTTTGACTTCCCCAGTTTTAGGTTTCAGTTATCTATGGACAACATAGATTAAAAGCATTTAGTCATTGAAAACCAAATCTACATAGGAAAAAACTTGAACAGATTTGTCGATTTAATTGAGATTCCTGCATTGCAGGGGGGTTGGATTAAATGACCCTAGGAATCCCTTCCAATTCTACAGTTTTATGATGCTCTGATCCCACAATGTTCAGTGCCTTTCCTTATAGCTTTTGGGTCCATTTTGGGGAGCGGGTCAAGTCTGTTGCACACCAGCACCAGACTGATTTTATTTTTGCAACCTAAATTTTCCAGCACACACTTGAATCCATCAAAAATAGCAAAAGCCTTAGAGCTCCCTGGGTTGCGGGATCTTGTTCTCAATGGCCAACCAGATATTTGTCATAAACCTGCAAACAAAACCTAAGGAGAAGAGCACTCTCTCCTCAAGACATAGAAGCCAACTCTAGGGGGGCATGGGTGCTTGGGCACCCATAATAATATAATTGTGGGGGCTGGGCACCCATAAAGTCAATAAGAGAGAAGCAGTTCAGCTCTGTGAGCAAGGCACCCTTTTCCAGGGGGTGGGGCTAAGATGTGGAGGCCTGGAAAGAAGGTGCATCGCGGGCTGCGGATAGGAGGAAGAGGAGTCACCACTGGCCGCTGCAATGTGGATGTGCAACATCACATGCACACACCTGCATGTCCGCGTTGTGGTGGTGGGCACCCACAATCCTGAGGACAAGATGGAGCCCCTGCCTCATGCGGTTTCAAGCAACTGGTATCCAGAAGCATTAATGCCTCTGACTGTGGTGGAGGAGTACAGCCATTGCGGTGAGTAGCCATTGCTAGCCTTAGCCTTCATGAATTTGTCTAATTCTCTTTTAAAGTAATCCAAGTTGGTAGCCATCACTGCCTCCTATAATGAGATTTCAAGTATGTCTGTAATATAGTTTGAAAATATGCAAGATATCCAGTAACAGAGAGGCCTATTTGACTATTTACTGTTTTGCATTCTGTTCTGAACCAACTACATAGCTACTCCTTTATGCTGCATGTGCTTTTTATGTGTACTCCTAGGATCCCCCCCAAATGCCATATCTAGAATTTGAAATATAAATGCAATAAACTTTTTTTTAAAAAACATACACAGGTATTCCTATTAAGGAGCCATAATAACTCCAATCCAGTCAAGGCTCCTGCCCAAGGTGAATTTTGCCTGTTTCCCCTGCAGGTCTGAGCACCAGCTCCCATGCTGTTCAGGAGAGTTGCCCCCCACCCCCAATTCTCTGAAAATGTGTGACGAAGGAAGAATTGGCTAAAATTGCCTTCCCCCTTCTTTAAGCAGAGCACTCGCTGCTCATAGAAACTCTAGACCCAGCCCTCTGTCAATCACAATCCAACCACCTACTTGTTCATGTCTTTAGTCTTCTCTGATTCTATCTTCATCATTTATTAGTTAATAATGCAAAGATTATATTATATTATAATCTTCCCCTTTATGGATATAATAAAATTACATTTTTTAAAATATAAAAAATACATTTAAAACCTCCTCCAAATGTTCATCAAGCAGTAAAAACCTACCAGGTTATTTTGTTATCAGAATTATTAATTGTGGTTTCCTAGCAACTGTTTGGGAGATGACACTTCTTTTTCACTGCTGCACTTCTCAAATGTCACATACAGAAACAAAAACAACAACAAAAACAACAAAAACAAAACTGAAGGTTTCATGTGATATATGCAGGGATGTACCAATCTCAGAAGCACATTTCTATTAAATTAATACATTTTTTCTTCATGCTTTTTCAGATTTCTGAACTTCACTGTGTTAAGATGATGGTGAAGAACAAAGTCTTTGCAATGCTCAGGAATATAAAACGCTGGCCATGGAAATGTCAAAAGCAATGTTTCTTACTGGATTGTGATTCATAGTAAAATAAAAGCTTGATTTTAATAAGCATCTCATCTGCCACTATTGTTTTGAAGGATGAAGTTTAAGTTATTTAAACACAGCTGCCTTTACAGCTTACATCTAAGGGATTACATTGTTGTAATGTTCTGTTCCACTAACTAAACCATCATCAAAGCACAATGAAAACCATACTCATATTGAGCTATTCAAATATATAGCGCTACCTCTCACACAAAAGGGTGGATTTAATATTGAATTGCTTGTTATTTCCTAGCGGAAAAAAAGTTGTTTTGTCATTTTTTAATTTTTGACCACCACAATTTGTCAACTGGAGTGTTGGAAGGGATCACAGGGGTCATCAAATATAACGCCTTGCAATGCTGGAATATCAACTAAAGCATCCATGACAGATGGTCACAACCTCCGCTTCAAAACCTCCAATGAAGGAGAGTCCATCACCTTCTGATGGAGTCTGTTCCATTGTCAAACAGTTCTTGCAGTCAGAAAGTTGTTCCTGATGTTTACTTGGAATATCCTTTATTGTACTTGAATCCATCGGTTCTTGTCCTACCCTCCAGAGTAGGAGAAAACAAGCTTGTTCCCTCTTCCATGTGACAGCCCTTAAGATATTTGAAGATGACTAGCATATCTCCTCTCAGTCTCCTCTTTACCAGGCTAAAGATACCCAACTCCCTCATAAGGCTGGGTTTCCAGACCTTTAATCTTGACCCCTGGTACTCCATGAAGGATTTATCTACAACAGCTACAATTTTTCTACAAATTCCAAAATGCATCTTGTTCCAGAATAGACGAAAATTCACCATTCTTAAAGTTTAAAATATTTATACTCCACCTCTGTTGTACAATCCAAAGTGACACACCACATTTCGAACCTTTAATTACTATCCCATAAAGCACTAATATCTAGCTAGTTTAACAGAGATTTAAAAAAACCCAGCCAGCAATGCATCAGCAGCTATAATAAGGAGATTAACATTAATATTGCTGACATGCAAAGGCATTCCAGGCTTTCTGAATACTTGGAACATTTGTGCTCTTACTAGGCTAACCTCCCTGCTCCCTCTCCCTCTTGGTTACAGTAGCCTCCATGTAGTGATGTCAAGGAAGCAGTGGTGCCCCCTCTGCTCTGCCAGCCTCTGGTGTCCCCAGGATGAATTGTTTTTCACACCAGGTTACCAGAGCCAATCAAGGTTTCACTATTAGTGTCACTGTTATATTTGAGATGGATATAGGTGGTAACTTAAGAACTGACCATAAAATTCGTCCTATGCAGTGCTTTTTCACCTAAAAAATGTTTAGGGGTACTCTCATTTTCCTACTCATATTGAAATACTGTCCCTCAATGAGGCCAAACTTAGATTCACAAAATGTTTAGGGGTATGCGTACCCCTGCACCCCCCCCCCCCGAAAAAAGGACTGGTCCTATGATAAGATGGAACAGATTGCAATTATTTTTAAATGTAGAATTTTCCAACAAAATTTCGCACTATCAATATAAAGAGTGGGGTTTTCTTTTAGTATAAAGACAATGGCAGATTGTAATTTAGTTATCATTAGTTCAGCCACAATATAGATATAAAATCTATATGTACGCTCAAATATCATTTACTATATATTTTTTTAAAAAGTAAGATTTAGCTGCTGCCTTGCAAGAATAAATTCCTAAATGCTTTTATGTCTATAAGCTGTCATGTCAAATTCATATTCACTTTTAAACTGATAGGTTCTCTTGGATGGTTTCACAACTACACAAAAGTGTAATATTGGGAAAGGCATACCAGGAAATGTTCATGGCTCACAAGTTATAAAAGTAAAATATTGCAGTTTCTGCTCTGGAGAATTATGGGGTAGCTTTCTCATTTAGATAGCAGTGTGTGTTGATGCATTTAGACAGCAGTGTATGTTGCTTTCTGCAAGAAAAGGAAAAGATAAGATTAAAATCAAAACAAAAGAGTGTCATTGCCAGACACCCAAATAAGAACTGCTTATGTTTTCTTTCTCTATGTTGAAAGTGCTTCTGTGAAATGTGAGAACTTCATGTAGATGATACTATGACTGTACAAACATACGTTTTATTAAAATAGAGGAGCATACTTAGAACCCTTTTTGATCAGGTGAAAGGTCTATCTAGCCTCACATTTTGCTTCCAAGATGGGCTAGCCTGATACCTCTTGAGAAGCCCATAACCCTCCCTTCTTTTTCCCTACCGCTGCATACACACAGGGTGAAAACACACTTAGCATTTATATACCAAGCCATTTCTAGCGGTGACTTCCCACTGTATGCCCCCCCAGACGAAATCATTTTCACAGGTTTCATCCCTACCCAAATAAGGAAGTGCTTTCCATGAAAAGAAAGTGTAATGTTAGAAATAGCAACCCTGCAAATATTGCCCTAAGTTTTAAAAGCTTAGAAATGTACTTATTACTGAGTTAAGCATCTTAAATGAAGAAGCTGTAAGAGGTTTGTTGAAAATATTTAGATAGTGGGGGGGGGGGGGAGAGAGAGAGAGAGAGAGAGAGAGAGAGAGAGAGAGATCTGCACACTACTCTGTCTCAAGCCAGAAAGAGATTTAAAGGAACTTCTTAGGCAAAACCATTCAGGAGTAGCCCAGTAGTGTCCGGAAATCTTACATCAAAGGGAACAGCTTGACCCATTTTGTTTGTTCTTTAGTAAATTCTTTTCTCCACCCCACACCCCCCATCACAAAGGCTTTTGGACATAAGGTTTTAGGATTTGTCTGATTCTAACTAAAGAAGTTGCAAGAGCAGCAGAAAGCGACTGAATGAGATAAGCGGTTCTCCCCCCGCGAGCACCTGTTTTGTTCAGCTGAACCAATGCCCTCCCCTAGCTTGGTATTGCTGTATCTTCCTGAACTGAACAACAGCTTGGCATCTCCCCCCTTTGTTCTTTTTCTTAATATGGTACTTCAATATTATCTTTTTTCACTGCAAGTGGTGCCCATGCATTGTGCACACATAGCTACAGAGGAAGCGGAAAGATATTCAACCTGGCGCAGCAGGCTGGCAAGCCGTGTGAGCTGCGAGCTGGCAAGTCCTTCAGTCCCCCATCTGCAATTTGGAAATGATAATAATAATACTCCTCATGGGCCACTATAAGAATTTCTGATCTGATTTATGCAGAGCACTTGGAATGCATGAAGTGTGCTATATATAAAGGCTAAGCATTATTACTGGTGTGCAGTTGTGGGAGGAGGAGAAGACAGAGGGTGAAGAAAGAGCTTTTCCATCCTTAGGACACCCAGGGAAACTTAACAAAGCTTCTATATTTGGTACAGGTATACAGGTGGAGAGTGCAACTTATTGGGTTACAGCTGTGAGCAGCACGAGAGATTAGGGTGATGTCCGCTGTTTCCAGGAACTCTTGTCACTGTGAGACATTTGTGGCCAAGCTGAGAGTTTGTTTGGAACCTGGGTGAAAACATGGAGGCTGTGAGGGAGGTTGCGTCAGAAGGAAAATGACTAGATATTGATTTTTATATGTTAACATTTTTATATGTAGCTATATTTTTTGTAATATTTTGTTTGTTTTTGTCTGCTGTTGCTTCAGTTTCCTGTATACTGCTTACTATATTAAGCAGTATAGAAATTAAATAATCAGTCAATCGGTTGCCTTGTGTTCATTGGTTAAGTGAAGGGAGAATTTCTGACTGAGGCAGCCACCTCCAGCCTCAGGATGCCCCTTTACATCACGACACAGTGTTATTCCAAGGAGGCATTCTGCCTCTTCCTATCCCCAAAACTTAATATGATCTCTGGAGGGTTTTCTTCCTGTTTCCCCCCTCAAATTTATGAAGATCACTGGACCACCATACATTTAAAGCACATTGTTTTCTCACAAAGACTTCTGATAACTGTAGTTTGTTTACGTTGTTGTGAACTTTAGCTCTGTGAGAAGTGAACTATCGTGCCCAGGATTTCTCTTTTCTGGGGTGGGACCATTTGCCTTAAGCAGCCAAAAGACTTGGGTCCACTACTAACAGCACACACAGATTAAAATTACAACATCTTTGTTCAAACTTTCAAGGATGACCTACTTATTTTGTGGATAATCCTGGCCATTTAAATGAGTTTTCCCTGAAAAAGAATCTTTCTGGCACACCTGGCCACTTCTTTCACTAATTGTTCTAGCCTCCATTAATTATTTTCTGTTCAAAGCCAGACTTTTCCACATCACAGCAGTAATCCTATAATAATATTATCAATTATGAATGTTCAACGTGTATAAATCACATTCTGTTTGCATATTTAAAGTAATCTAGAGGACAATGCCAATACTTTTCTAAAACTGTGTATTTATTTTGGACATTTTAAATCTTATTTTAATTATCCTGAAAAATAAACAGTAATGATACTAACAGTGATCCAGATATATAGTACCGTATATACTCGTGTATAAGCCGACTTTTCCAGCACATTTCTATGCTGAAAAAGCCTCCCTCGGCTTAAACTCGAGTGAGGGTTTGCTGCCACTGCTCATGCCACTGCTGCTCTACCAAGCGTGGCTCCTGTGCCTGCCCTTGCAAGTGGCAGAGGCTGTCGGCGGCGGTGGCAGAGGAACGAGCAGCCCGAAAGCAGCCCTTTTGGGCTGCTTGTTCTTCCTCCACCGCTGCCACCACCAGCCTCTGCCTCTTGTCAGCACCCTAGGTAGGCAGGGGATGGGAGGGGCTGAGGGGGAGAGAGAAGCCCCCTCTGCCGCGTGCGCATGGTAATTTTATTGGTATCTATTTTTATTTTTGAAATTTACCAGTAGCTGCTGCATTTCCCACCCTAGGCTTATACTTGAGTCAATAAGTTTCCCCAGTTTTTTGTGGTAGAATTAGGTGCCTCGGCTTATATTCGGGTCGGCTTATGCTCGAGTATACACAGTACCTCATTTTTGCATCTGTGGTCAACATCTTGCTGCAACAGCTGAATCATGAGCACTGGAAAATGAAATATTTTAAGGCAGGTTTTTGAGGGGAGGGCATTCTAGAACTGTGGTGTAAGCAGTAACAATGTCTTTCTAAATACGTATCACAACATGCTATAAACCCCTTTCAGGAATTTAACGTCCATGGAAAACGAACACGGGAAAGGTGTTTGATTCTTCCTTTAACATTTCTAATGTCTCTTAAATAGGTTTATTAACACTGCAATCTTTGCAACAAAGTACACAGTGAAGAGAGTCAGACTGATGTAGGAATGTACTTTTTGTTTAAATATTTGGTCAAACATAGTTTCCTTTCTTCTTAAAATATACAGTGGTACCCCGTGTTACACACGCGATCCGTTCCAGATCGCGCTGCGTAACACGAACGCCCCCCAAAAGAAAAAACCCAGAAGTAGCACGATTTGAGTGCTTCTGCGCATGTGCGAAGTGTGCAGAAGCATTCTGCGCATCTGAGGGTTGCACGTGGGTTGCGCACCCTCCGGAAATGCTTCCAGGTTGCGGGCGTTCTTAACTCGAACGTCCGCCACCCGGGGTGTGTGTAACCTGGGGTTCCACTGTAACTTGTTTTCTTATTGACAGGTTGTGTGATGGTTACATTGCAGCGCACCAGCCTCTCAGTATCTGAGATCTGACTCAAGTGACCACAAAACACTGGAAGGGGGGGGGTGTCTGGATACATGTGAGTGGAAGGTGTGTAATCAAGGAAAGAAAAAGACTGTGGCTTTGAATTGAACTTTATACAATTCCCCTCATATTGCATGATTTCCGTGTGTGTCACTTTCCTGTATCTGTTTCACCACATATTCTAAATTTGAGATACCCATGAAGAATTTCCTTCCAATGCAAATAGCAGCTTCTCAAAAGGTCTGCAGCAGGGGAGAAAGGAGTTAAATTCCCTCTGCATTCCTGTTGTGATAATCAAAATCACCAGCGGATGCTTCTTACTTCTCCTTTTCCTTCAACACCAGGTCTCTTTTGCCCCTCAAAAGACACATAAAAGGAGGCAGGCACATCACCATGGTGTACTTCATTAATTGGTAGAAAACTCCGCTAATTTCCACAGAACTTCAAGGTTAAATATGCTTAATTTGCAATCTTAACACATGACAACATAACCTGTAGCTACAGATTTATTTCTATATGCCATGAACTCACAAAATGGCAATATTTTCATATTCCTAACAACAAGGGTATAATACAGTACGAGTTTATTGCATCTCATCAAACCTACTCTAAAAGTCAATCCTTGTGGAAGAAAGGGAAGTCAAATAAACCTTCAATGCAATGTCTAATTATTTATTATTTTAGCCAGAGGGAACAATTTGGCATAATCTCCTAAACAAAGTCTTGGGGAAATCGCATTACACTCTCTACCTGCAAGTAAAATGATTGATGAGCTAAACCCAGAAACATTTAGAGTTCTTTGCTGCAATAAATGACAGTTCTAAAAAGGTGAAAACTACATAAATACCAACCTGGTGGATTGCACCATTTAACTCAAATGATCTTTAGATAGAAAAATCAATCTTCCAGCAAGCCTCTCCAGGCAGTCTTCTGAAAATTTTCTCTCTCCTCCAGACCAGAAAACAAGGAAGCCTTTATACTGAATGTAATATTGGATTGCAAGAATGAACAGAACTGTTTAGAGAGGTATTGTAATGGCCATCTGTCAATGAAATTTAACAATTGGGGGAGACATAACTTAATTCCATCAGCATATACCTTCCCAATAATTGTATAATTATGATGGGAAAGGGAAGAATATTCATGGAAAAGGGTTGTTTTGTAGGTCTTCACCTACAGAACAGGCCATGTTCCATAGGTAGAATTCTTTCCACTGTGTGCTTGAAACAACCAATGGATTTATATTTAAAGCTTTCAATTGTTTATCACAACTGTTTGCCACAAAAACTTCATGTGGGTATCCTACTTCACTCTCACCACAAACCACTGAGAGAGGCCAGGCAGTGAGGTTTTCATGGCTGAGAAGTGAAATGAATGACTTTGTTGGTTCAAGTCCAGAACTTTACTACATTGGCTCTTATTTGAAACAAATTATAACGTGCATAACTTGTTCCTGTCTAACATTCAAAACAGACAAATGTCTGTGCCATGCATTTCTCCATTATACTAATTACTACTTCACACTAGAACACATTTATGGATCTTCCTAACTTCTTATTGATTCCTGGTCTTTTGAAAGTATGTAGGGGTTTGTTTTTTAAGGAACAAAAGGAATATCATTTATACTGTTCATATTTCCAAGACTCTCCTCAAAACAATAATAAAATGTTTAAAAAATCACTGCTGCATAGTTAACTTGGATATATTCTTAACATCATTGCTGATTCTTCAGCCCAGAGATCTTCACTTGACACTTCTTTTGCTGAGTTCTTTTCTATTGTTTACATTATTATTATTTTTTAAAATGCTTCCATATAAAGTCATTTATACCAGAGTTAGGAAAGCTCAGATCTGGGGACTGAATCTGGCCCTTCAGCACTCATTCAGGCCAAAGGCGGATTTAGGGGAGCATGTTCTATTCACCTGCATTGGGTGCCACAACAATGACTTGGTGTGGCATGGGGGCTTCACCTACTTTTGCAGCTGGGCCCACACACCATGGCACACAGCCCTTGAAGTTGCCCATAGGAAATATGGCTCTCGGGCTGAACGAGTTCCCCTACCCAATTTAGACCACTATACTGCTGACAACAGAATGAAAATCAAGCTAAATATTGCATGTAGAAAGCAAAAAGTTAGTCAATTCCTTAGACAAGATGCTGACTTTGTTGCATGTAGACCATTCCGATGGTCTCCTTGAGCTCCCAAAAGAAACCCTAAACTGCAGTGCAATTAGAGAGCAGTTGTGATAAATCTTGTTTAATTCTTTATCTCCCTGGCATCCGATGGGAGGGCGTTCCACACGGAGGGCGCCACTGCTGAGAAGGCATTCTACCTGGCTCCCTGTATTGGTGGGAGTGCATTGGATTCAGGGTAAAGAGGAGTTTACTTTGTCTGGAGTAAGGAAGGGAGGAAAGGCAGATGGATATGGTTAAGAATGACTGGGAGGTTCTGAAAAGTGTGTGGCTTAGGAAACATGCAGTTTCTGGGAAGTACAAATGGTTATATTGAAGAAAGCAATCGTTCATGAAAATAGATCGATTCTCTTAATGAGAATGCTTGGGAGAAGCAGACCAAAATTTGCTTAAAGGGTTGGGGAGAATGGTGAGAAGGAGCAGCAGCATGAAGCAGGAGGCACAAGCAGATGGCACAGAAAGATTACATGGGGGGGGGGAGGCCCAGAGAGGGGGAACCCTTAACTATCTTATGAAAATCAACAATAGCCACCAATTCAAAATGGCATGAAAAGTGGAAAAATATGGGTTGATAATGACAAAGCTATCTACTTTATGCAAATTAAGGCAATTTCCATTTGCATCTAGACCAGTAAAATAAGTCACACAGCTCATTAAGCTTTCAATGGTCCAAAGTAGTCTTTATCATAGAAAGAGGAAATTTACTAAAGGTCCCTGAGAACTGGTAATTAAAAAAAGAAAGGTAAATCCTGCACAATAATCATAGTAATTTCTATTTGGAATTGTAAAAAAATGACTTCACGTAGTAGCTGGTATTGTTTTAGAACTCAGGATGAGGGCTGTGTGTGTGTGTGTGTGTGTGTGTTTAGAATAGGAACAAATAAAAAGAAGGCTGGACTGGAGGTGGGGCAGAGAAAGCACCTCTTTAATTTTGTCATTAATTTTGTAGGTGCTATTCTTGCACTCCTCCAGGTTCATTATGAACTAGTTTGGTTTAATTAGATATTAACATTTGCTGAAGCATTTGCAGTTCCTAATAATACTTAACAGTGGTGTTGCTCAGAGACTTTTATACACTGTGGATCAGACACTGGGAGCCCTTGGTTGTCTTGAAGTACCCCTAAGAATCTTTACTTAAATGTAACCGAACATTAGTAAGAGATGATTGACTGAATTTTATTAACTGCCCCAAAAGTATTTTTGGTTTTAATGAACATGGACTGTTTTGAACCTTACAGAAAGTGAAATGATCGAAATCATTTTTCATTCCAAAACCTACTGTTTTACCATCTGAATTTATACCTATGTATGTATTAATATGATACAGGATGAGCGCCGCAACCCCTTTACTGAAGCGAATTGGATGGGAAACTAACTCCCAGAGATATTACTGATGACAGCATGACTTTTTAGAAAAACAAACTATGCACAGAATCTGTTCGGGGTTGTCTAGTTTCAAACACAACGTATGCTACATAATAAAGTGGCATACAGACCACAAGGATTCAGCCATAAAATACAAAACCAGGGATGTTTCCCTTTGTGCTATTTGGCACTTGCATCGAGCAAGTTATTTCAGGGATCAAGAATGCAACAGGTCAATTACTCACCATCTGTGTCTTTCTTTATTTCAGCAGTACAAAAGTATAAAAACTTCCTCTCCTCATTTCCTGCCCCCAATAAAAACAATACAAGATCAAAACTAGGAATCAAGTATCAGTGTATGTTCCACAATGCATATGTAGGACGTGCTATTTGAAGGCTACAATTGCATGATATGCAACAATATTTTTTTTCAAAATAGCCACTCATTTTTGTCATCTGTGACAAGTAAGAATTATATCCAGGAAACCAACTAGGAAAAGTTTTATAAAGCAAAGAAATTGATTCTTCTTCATCCTTTCAGGCTAAATGAAGCACAAATCACAGGTCTGTTGTTTGTTTGTTTTTTTGCCCAGCTTTATGGACAGAGAATAAGGCGCATCCCTTCATAAATACACAAAGTTCCATCGGTGATGATTCATTGGGCAAAAGATTTTGGTCATAATATTATGCTAGAGGATTGGGAGAAACTGTGGAAAGAAGGAATGAAATTTACGGCATGTAATGCGTAATGTATGGAAGTGAGAGCTGGACCATAAAGAAGACTGATCGCCGAAGAATTGATGCTTTTGAATTATGGTGCTGGAGGAGACCCTTGAGAGTCCCATGGACTGCAAAAAGATCAAACTTATCCATCCTTAAAGAAATCAGCCCTGAGTGCTCACTGGAAGGACAGATCCTGAAGTTGAGCCACCAGTACTTTGGCCACCTCATGAGAAGAGAAGACTCCCTGGAAAAGACCCTGATGTTGGGAAAGATGGAGGGCACAAGGAGAAGGGGACAACAGAGGATGAGATGGTTGGATGGTGTTTTCGAAGCGACTAGCATGAGTTTGGCCAAACTGTGGGAGGCAGTGAAAGATAGGCGTGCCTGGCGTGCTCTGGTCCATGGGGTCACGAAGAGTCAGTGGAAAGTAATTTATGAGCCCTCCAGGTGGTGTCCTAACTGCCAAAAGGTGTCAAACTAACTTCCTGACAAATGTGCCATGAGTAATGGTTGGCTGGAAAAGACCACTTGCCAATCAAGACCCACCTGGGTCAGATGTGCTTTAAAAGATGACACGTATAATGCAGTCTTTGTTCTTCTTGAAACCCCACCACCCATCCAATGTGCACTTGATGCCTGAAGCTGCTTGCATGAGAGGTAACCACAGATAGTAAGTTCTGCCCATCACAGAGCTACAATACCCAGCACCCTTAACAAAATACAGTTCCCAGGATAATTTGGAGCAAGTCATATGCTTATAATGCAGTGTTTTTCAACCTTTTTTGGGCAAAGGCACACTTGTTTCATGAAAAAAATCACGAGGCACACCACCATTAGAAAATGTTAAAAAATTTAACTCTGTGCCTATATTGACTATATATAAAGTAATTCTCTTGAATTTTTCAATTTTTCCCACGGCACACCAGGCAACATCTCGCGGCACACTAGTGTGCCGCGGAACAGTGGTTGAAAAACACTGTTATAATGTATGGTGTGTATGCAGCTAAATGGATTCCTGTGCAAAATTCAAAGTGTAACATGATGCCCGCAAAACACATACAAGGGACTAATTCAGTTTACAATCAGACATTACAATTTTACAGATTAACTGGATTATAGTTGATTGTGTTTTCAGTCATGACATCTTTCATTCAAAAGTAGCCAGCTGAACTATGCAACTAATTCTATTACACCCATAGCCCACCAAATTTTATTCCTGTAACCTATAGTGATACAAATTATTTGGGTCTAGTAAAGGAACAAAACTGTTGGTTCAACCATCTTTCTCTACGTGATAGAATATATTATTACCCGGTAGCTGATCTAAGTTCTTCATGATCTACCAGGCAACTGAATATGAAAATTCATTGTTTGCCACATATAACCTCTACAAATGTGTAAAATAGGATGGGTAGCATTTAATGCTGTGTGTTTGCTGACAAACTCAACCTGTCATCAGAAGAGGGAAGTGAGGCAATTTTTGGTCATTCCCAGTTACTCTACACAGAATTCCTCCCCCCCCCCCATCACAATCTGCTTTGGAAGGCTGGAGCATGTTCCAGAGCAGATTTATGAATGAGGGTTTGGGAGGATATGGAAAGGAGTGGGAAATCACCAAAAACTGCACCCCTTTCTCTGTTCCACCAGTGGATTTCTTCCATTGATGGATAGACTCAGTTACCTACCACTCTGTATTTTTTAAATACTGTAGTAAAGCTTAGCATGTGAAATCAAGCAGTTTGACACACACATTTTAATAACTCCCACAGTACTTCTAAAAAGGTAGCACTGAGAGTACATTATAACTGCTCCATTCCTGTATTTTCCACACACATTACACTTGGAAGTAATTTAGTCTCTTTTGGTTGGTGCCTGTCCTTGCTTGAAGGAAGCACTTTACAACATTATTAAAATAAGCAAAAATTTTGCCCAAGGCATTGTGTTGATCCTGCATTCTGTATAAATATTAATACCAGCATTGCAAATGCATACTTCAAAACTTGATTTTTTTTCCAGGCTGGTTTTATCATCCCCCTGAAGATATGTTGGTCTGTAACATAATATTAGCAGCTCTCCTGTGTTTTCGTTATATTTCCTTACTTCTGCTGGAGGAATTTCTGTAATGCAATTCCACATTCTATGGCTCTGCTTACATCCAACGGATTTTCAGATACTGTTGTTCTCCAGGGAAAACTTCAGAACCAGGACTGAATTAGCCCATTTAGTTGTCATAACCATGTAAAATGAATGTGTGAAGGAGGAAGGGCACAAATGCTCTTGTTTGCCCCACCTCGGAACATTAATAAGAACTTCTGTGCAGAGCCTATTTATATAGAAGCCATACAAAGAATCCTTGATTGGGTGAGATCATCTGTGTGACTAATCGAGGAAGCATCACCCTCATTTTTGTTGGCTTTGTTTGTATGCTACTGTTGCTACATATACAAACATGACTGCTAAGTGGTATCCAATAGCTGGGATAGATCAGTTGTTGGAGCATGATATTCTTAGTCTCAGGGTTGTGTGTTCGAGCACCATGTTGGGCAAAAGATTCCTGTATTGCAGGGGGTTGGACTAGATGACCCTCGTGGTCCCTTCTAACTCTACAATTCTACATGAGGTGGAAGTGGCACCAATGCCTACCATTTCAAGAATCCAGCAGAAAGGGCTAGATTTCTCAGCTCAAGGTGGAGCAGGAGGCTGAAGTGGGGAAATGAAGGAGCAAATGGCTCAGTATAATATTAAGTTTGCTTGTATGCATAGATTCATGGAACTGTATGGGTCATCTAGTCCAACCCCCTGCAATGCAGGAATCTTTTGTCCAACATGAGACATGAACCCACTACCCTGAGGTTAAGTGTCTTAACAGTTTGGCTATGAAGGAAGGCTTGCAAGGTAGCTGAAGTATGCTCTGTGAGCTCTCCTTTAATATTATGTCCACAAAGGGTAGTTACACACAATTTGTTAAAATAGCCAAGTATGGCCCAAACATGAGACACATAACTATGATAGAATCATAGAGTTGACCCACAAGGGTCATCCAGTCCAACCACCTGCAATGCAGGAATCTTTTGCCCATCATGGGGCTCGAACCCACAACCCTTAGATTAAGAGTTTCATGCTGTACTGACTGAGCTATCGGAGCTACACAGGCCATGGAATTCTAGCTGTTGTTTTTTAAAAAGTGTAAATGATGCATGACTCACAGGAAGTCAGCCCGAACATATAATACAGAAATAAACCTGTACAGGGCATATACTCTGTTCAGACTGAAACTGTTTTTTAAATCCCTCAATCTCTTAAGAGGATGTCATTCTCTTAACAAGTCCATGTTCTGTAGAAGTTTGCATCTCAGCCTGCAAGCTCCTTGTTGTCTGCATCTCTCTGTGTCTTTTTCACTGAATCTTGAATCTTGCAAAGGGCACACTCAAGGACAAATGACATCTTCTGCTTCCTGTGTAGTGCGTAGCAATGTCTTCAATTTTTGCTAATTACATTATGGGGTGTGAGAAGAGTCTTACCTCTTACCTCCCCAGCACTGATCAGAATGAAAATTGCTCCTCCCATGTGGCTGGGGGGGGGGGGAAATTTCCCATTCTTGCTCTAAGAGGAAACAAACAGTCTCAAGAGGAAGGGAGAAATCTGAATCTGTTAAAATGATCCTCAAAAACCTATAAAAATTGAACTTAAAAAATATAGGATATGTGACAACCAGAATTACTGAATGTGTGTCGAAGATTGATAGTGATTAAAGATACAAAACAATCACAGTGTTATTATTCCAGATAATTTTCTAACCACAAGGTATTTTGTTCTGTAGTGAATATATCACAATGTATATTTTTTTATAAAAAAAATATAAATCTGTCTTACTGTTAACACTCTTAACTTTTCAGAAGGGCTGATTCAGAGATCATTAAAGTTAACAGGAAGTTTTTGATCATAGTCCATCTGAGCAGTCATTATGCACCTGATTAAACCTAGTCAGCATTAGTGTGAACAAAATCTGTATGCTAATCTTGTCCCTTTGTACATCATATATTAAGTTTTAATATGCTCCAGAGGTTGCTGCAGAACTACAATAATTATACCTAAAACTTACTTTGCATTTCCATTTTTAATGCATTATTAAATGCAGCACATTTATAATAATCTTTTCAGGAAACAAAAGTTGTTCATGTAAAAAAAACAACAACAGCAAGACAAAACTAGAAGTTAATAAATGCATTATTGTGGAACCATAAAGGGACCCCTGTTTTAAAAAGTGCTCAGCCTGAATAATAAGCATCAGTCATGTGAATGCCAGACTGTAAGCGGTTGGGTTGACAGTGACCCACTTCACATGCAGTGCCAACCCAAGATCACAGAAGCAGCACTTCCCGACTGATTTTGCTGTTGCCATGCTACCCAGGCCTAAGACATGGTCTGCCTTAGCCTTATTTGCAAACCATGAGCTGTGTCAATAACTGTTCTTTGAGAAGGAACTCCTCCCCCCCAAACTTAATATTATGTTTGTACCACCCTGAATTAAGTTTATGTTTCTACCAGCCAAAGAGCTTGGGCCAGCCTGTCTGTCTACCTACCTGTAAATCCAATACACTGGCCAAAGGGAAATTTGATTTTCTTAAAACAAAAAAAAAGAAAGACTTCCTCTTTTACTTTGATGTCCCCGCCCACAACCTAATAATTAGAAAACACTTCAATAACTGCACTCATAATAGGCTCATCAAAATAGGCTCACTAGGTGATCTTGGCCCAATCACTACCTCCTGGTCAGCAGCAGCAATGCAACTGCTTGGAGGTCAAGTGAGTGCCACCATGCCACCCGCCACTGGTTCAGGGTGCATGATAACCAAACCATATTTTAATACATTTGAATATAAAATCAGACTATTTCTCGTGTTATACTTTGAATCCATGCCAATCTATGATTAATTATACACTGATGAATTAACAGAACAATCCTATGGGTGTTGGGGTGGGGAGGGGAGAGTCTATTGCAGAGGTATTGTCACATCCTGAGGTCAGCTGCATTCATATCAATAATTACAGATTAAAGAACAAGCACATATGAGAGGAGCATCCTGTCTCATCGCAAGACAGAGCTGAAAGAAAAAGTGCAATAGTACCAGAGATGGAAGTCACACAGACAGGTTTCCTTTCTCATGGAACAGAAAGTAAACAATAGGATCAGATGATCCTTGCAATGGGAGAAGTGAAAGAGTAACAATCATATCAAGGTAGTGATGGAACGTGGCTTTATATAGCTTCTTCTGTCTTTATAGATATATTCCCTTCCCATTCTAGGGCTTCTCTAGGAGATGAATGAACTAGGATCTTCTGCTGAAATGCTCCCCAAATCCCCTTTTGCTTTCAACACCTATGGGGCACTGCTGGTGGGGCAGCCACAGTAGCAGAACCTGTTAGTATTTGTACCGTACCTGTCAGAAAATGTATTTTACAAAGAATAAATTGTACTAGGGAAAAGAAAACATGTAATGTAACAGCTGCAAAGTGGGTGACTCCAATCAAGGTCACAGAAATGCTGAACCATTGCCTCGTTAACTTGTTAACTGCCTTTAAAAGTGTGTGTGTCTAAGAACGAGGGTGGGAGTTGGGGGTTGGCTGATTGTCTCACTTTGTTGACTGTGAACATGGGCCTGTGAAGACCTCAAGCAGACTCCAGAAGAGTTTATGAAGACAGGCAAGCTATGGACTAATGGTTTATGCATTGCTACGAAAGTGTTGTGTTTTCGGAACAAGAAGAACAAGCCCTCTTCTGGGGTCAAGGGAGAGAAACAAATTGTATTGAATTCAATATATATAAATAATAGAGTTGTTCAATCATTGCCCACCTGACATGTAAAGAGTCATCTTCAAATCTTGTGTAAGTGGTCAACATTATCACTAAGATTTAAGAGTGAAACTGCTGAATGACTCAAAAAATAGATAACAGAACCTATTCATTACTACAGTGTTTTTCAACCTTTTTTGGGCAAAGGCACACTTGTTTCATGAAAAAAATCACGAGGCACACCACCATTAGAAAATGTTAAAAAAATTAACTCTGTGCCTATATTGACTATATATAAAGTAATTCTCTTGAATTTTTCAATTTTTCCCACGGCACACCAGGCAACATCTCGCGGCACACTAGTGTGCCACGGAACAGTGGTTGAAAAACACTGCATTACTAGACAATGGAGGCCCTCTGCAGCAGACATTTCTGTCTATAGGTGGACATCCTTCTCTGCCCAGGGAGTGGCCCTCAGTATCCTATGACTCATGGGATACCCTCCCAGAGACCACAGGAGCACACTCTCACATACTATTCCTGACCATTTCTATGCGAGAAATAGTGGGTTACATTTCTAGTAGATAGGATCCCAAAAATCAGCTTGTCTGGCTTCTCCTTAAGAATTGGAATGGCACCTTGCTGTAAGTCACCCCATTACCCACCTCATACTTGCATAAACCATAAATTATTAATATCTTGTACAAAATAATATATTCACAATTCTTGCCGTGTCCCCCAGTTCATGGAAAATCCTTTGTGATTCAAGTGACATTTTATAAAAGGTGAGAGTCTAAAGTTAGGTACTTTAATCTATATTTAAACACCAGGCTAGAGGTTTCTTAAACAGTTCTGCTAGACTCACAGACCCGAGCGAGATCAATGCATTTTGAGAATCTGAGCTCGAAGTTTGAAATGTGATTCCCAGTGGCACTTCGTATTCCAGATATAGCTCTGAAATGAAGGAGAACTTCGGGATGTGGAGATGTTATAAAACATAAAGCACTGCTTTATAATTAAAGTTGCATTAATAAACTAAGTTTGAGGTGGTGTTGGCAACAACACTTTGAAACTGCAACGGAGTCTGGCAACATTTTGCCACTCTTTTGACACGTGACAGATGCAAGCAGCAAAATATTAAGTGAGATAGGTTGTATTCAGTGCAGCACTAAGTAGAAATTTGTGTGAGTGGAATGACTTCCGTTTGTGCAATGAATTCCATTTGTGCAACAGGACTTTCCCCCTCCCAGTCCCACTCATGCCCACTAAATCTGTTCTGGGTCACCACCCCCAACTCTCCAGAGCAGATTTGGAGATGGTGTACAGTGCACGTGGGGGTTTGTCTGTGTGAATGTCCCATTGCAGAAGTGGAAGTTTTTCCGCTGTGCATTTATTCAGTTGAATAACACCCCATAGAGTATTTTGTTTTTTCTCAGGCTGTCTTGTAGGCTAACCAGAACTGCAGAGGAACCTAATTCTATCCCACGTGACATAAGAGATCGGTAGAGCAAAAGGCATCTTGGGAAGGAGAGGCAGGAAGTGTTTTTCACTGGGCCCTTGTAGAATTGGATACACTGACAACAAAACTACCGGTACCCAGTTTCAAACTACAGTGCCTTTGAAAGCTTCAAGCCTCATTTAGTTTGGAGGCTCGCAGTGCAGAGGAATACAATGCAAGTAGCAAAAGTGACAAAGAACCACAGCAACAAGAAAGGAAAGCAAGGAAACAGTAACAGAAAGAAAGATGCAAACAAGCTGGTTACTTTTTAAATATATTCCTGCAATTCAGATGCTTTCCCAAAATGGTTGCACTTCTGATATTCAACAGCACGTTTCTTGCTTTTTATTGTTATTAATAATTTAATCAGGATTTTCACATTTTATTTTAGCATTCTCTTCCATTTCCTCCTCCTTTCCTTCCTTACTTGTCTTCTGGAGGTAATATACCTATCCTTTCTAAATAACTAAACTAGCTGCAATAAAATAAAAACAACAACACAATTTAAACAGTAATTAACAGTACTTTTACTTCACTCCTACTGTCACATCTGAAAAATGATGTGGCATTTTCAGCACACAATAAACCGAGAGTTTCCTTTCCAGCAGAGGGACCTATGTTTCTGCACCAATGTTTTACATGGACGCTTAGCCGTTCCACATAGAGTGGATATTTTACATGTTGCATGAACTTGGGCCACTGTGAAGAGTTGTGCAACAGCCAATGTGAGAATAGCTCACCTATTGAAACCTCAGCCAGAAATATTGTTTGCTAATGCAAAGCTAGGAAAACTCATCTTTCAAACGGCCCAAGATCCAGTGCTAATGAGGAGGAGGTGGGACTTGGAGGGCCCTGCCACAGCCTTGCAACAGGCCTAATCCTGATCCTGTTGACTGCATTTGCTAGAAACAGTGGAATATGTAAAGAGATTAGGCAGGCAGGCAGACAAATGCAGGCGACAAAATATTACACTTCTCTATTCTTAAAAGTTTTGTGCCGCTGATGGAGATTCTTTCCTACAACACATATTGCAAATAATATTGAGCTGCTTTCTTGCCTTAGGCTACAAAAGGAAGCATGCTAAATAATGAAATCTAAATTGGTTAAATTAATTTCTAATGCCAAATGAGAATCTTTCATCATATTAATCCAGGAGGTAGAAGCTTACTTGTAAATATTGCCAAACCTCATTTAGCTAAGCGTAGCAGTTAAGTGTGTACGGTGGGGGGAGGCAGGGAAACGAGACCAAACAACTCCAGAGCTACATTTTCCTACAAAGAAATTAGGTTCTACTGACTTTCTGGACGAATTCCTTTAATAAGTTTAAATGGGTTACTATATTCTATTAGCTTGCTAGCCCAAGGGCCTTTTCAAAGTTTGACTTAATTTGATCTCTGTACATAGTTCTTTAATCTCACATATATGTATTAGCCACAAAGAATTTGTCCCTGATTAGAAGCTTGGAATTTTTGACGCACACACACACACACACACGCACACACACACACACGCACACACACACATCAATATACTCTAGCAGATCATGCAGTATTCTGAATGTTCAATGTTCTTAGTGGGAGGGGGATTTGTTTTGTAGGTGAGATTTTTCATTGTCATTGTGGATAATGTTTTTGCAGTTTTGTTCTTTCCCCATTCCTTCCAATTACTTTTGCTAATTCAACCAAGGTGGTTTAGTTAACACTGTCATTAAAGGACCAATTTAACACTCTCTGAAATCAATGAAAAGCATTCCCTTAGGTCCAATGGATTAATGTCAGTCTGATCAACTGGGAAACATCACAATACAAACCATTATCATACTATTTGTTGCAGCAAACTTCATACATTATGCAAATGTAATGAAGGACATTTACTTGAACCATATCACTCTTACAGTGATCACTATGTGGTGGCTGCTATTCCTTTCTAATTTATTGTTCTCCAGAAACATGCAACCAATCATAGTACCATTTGGTCCCTACTGTCAGCCACATTGATTGCTTCCTTAAATATTGTGGTCCTCCTCTGCCCATCAGTTTGGAAGTGAAATAGGGAAGTTTAAAAAATGAGGTAGTAGTTTCTGCCCATTTGTGAGATTACCCAGCTATGCAGAATTATACTTGTTTTTAAGTAAAAACAATTAATAACCAACAACCAAGCATCCAAACAGTGCAACATGGACATATGCTCAGTGACTTATTGTTGTTATGGAATGTTGAAAGCTGAGCCACATAATTTTGAGTGCATCTCTAGCAGGGGTGAGGGAAATGGTGGGGTGTGTGAAATTGGTGGGCTGGACCTCTAACAGCATATACTATACTAGAGGAGAATAAGAATGGGGAAGGGAAATGCATGCAATGGGCATTAAAACCTCTATTACCATTCTTTTTCTTTCTTCACCTCATAAAACATATCTCTTCCACCACCCTCACCACCTGTAAGTCATGAATAAGGCTCATGTTGCGTATAATGTGGCAGGATGGTGGTGGAACTCCTAGGCATCCTTATGCTGATCGCAGAGGCATGGTCATGGAGATGATCCATATAAAGCGTTGCAAGTGGTGAGATTAAAATTAAATCCTTGCTGGTACAGTAAATGATCCCCCTGCATTGTTGTTATGACCTGTTAATCTTTGCCCAGTTTTAGCTCTGTATAAATGCATCTGGTACTGTATATAGACCAGCAAGGTGATCCCCCAGAGTGACTTGCCATTGATCTCATTTGAGAAGAGGTGATTGGCCATGGTAACACCCTCTTTTGGAATGCCTTCTTTTAAGACACATACTGCAACAGAAGAAGTAGCCGGGATGTTTGATAAAACGAATGATAGCTCAATGATAAAGCAGTGTGAGGTGTATCCAATCTCAGCTAGGAGAATGTGATCTGTCAGGATTCTAGGAGATGTAAACAAGCAGGGATTGGTTCTAAGGTTTGAGTCTGGTGCTTTATTCATTAAAAAAATCAGTGAAAAACAAATGTACTTCTGTATAAGTAGGGAATCCCTCAAATGTGCACAAACCATTTCAGTATGTTATATGTTTGCAAGCATGGCCAGCTAAAGCTGTGGATCTGCATTCAATTTGATGCTCTGACTTTCAGGAAGTCATTACCCAGTGGTCCTGGGAGCTACATGAGCATTAACCACTTGACAGCCATCCAGTGTCTTGACAACCAGTGCATGCTTTGGGACTAGCTGCTGCCATAGATTCATCACAGAAGGGAAGCCTTCAGGTGATAAGCATTTGTCTGGAGAGAATGGTTTGTGCATCATTTCAGCCCCGTATTTAATTAGCACAATTCTTGGGTTTGTAGTTCCAATGATGCTTATGTCTGTGTTCCCCCTCTGGATTTAAACTGGAATGAATGCTTTCTTTTCTGGCTGTGAGGCATGTGGATAGCTAATAAATCTTACTAGCGATCCCAAAGGTTCATACGTCTTTTCCCCCTGTGAGGAACCAGGGATGTAGTTTGAAAGCCAGCCTGAAAAGCAGGATTATATGGTGGCCTTGTCCTTGCCAGAAGACTACACCTGAAGAGCCTGGGTTTGGAAATTAGAGGCTTAAACTAGATTATTTTTCAAACTGGAGTGGAATGCCTTACACCTGTGGTATTTAATAAAGCTTTTCCCGCCAGCTCCTTGTGCCCACATTGTCATCTCAATTGCCTCTGCAAGATCTTAGCTCACACCATTTGACATTATGTCATGCAGATAATTTCACAGTACAATGAATGAGTAGAATTCCCACAACTGAATCAAACCACAGAGTTCCTCTTACTGAGAAAGTTTCAGGGGTACATTTTCTCATATATTTGCACAAAAGTAAGTTTAAGTGGGACAACATAAAGGGGGGGGGATAACCCAGATTCATACTGATATAGAATGTGCCTGAAAGCATACTGTACTTACTTGGATTAACACTGAAAGAACAGTTTCCTAATCCTAGACAATATGCACACATGGATTTTAGTACTTTAGGAATAAGGCAGCAATAGCAAATGAGCAATGTCAGCTATATACTGAATTTTAAAATGACTGATGTTGCGCAGGAGGAAAAATAAACTTAATATATACTGGAATGATACAGTAGCACAAAAGAGTTAACAATGCACACCCTTCCTCATCCATAATCAGATTTGCATCCTTAATCAGATATCATTATATTTATTTTTTAAAAAGCATGAATAAATATATTCAATTGTTGTTCTACATCTTTAGAAGAGATAGAGGAAAAATCTGCTATTTGTTATAAACTGCTAGAAGCATATGCTTTTTCTAATTAGTTACATGCTGATATGTAGATCTGTATACGGTACTAACATGTTTTTATAGCATTCCCTCCATTGGGAAAATTTCACAGTCCACAGTGTGAATTTTTGCAAATGAAGGCATTTATCATTCCCAAGTGCAAATTGATACTTTAGCAGGTAGAAATAAATAAATAAATAAATAAATAAGTGCAGGACTATGGGATTAGTGCTCCACGCAGAGGGAAGATCAAAATGCATGAGGAAAAAACCCTACACAGTCATTACATAACAAGATTATAGCTTATGTTTCAGGAATCAGTGGAAGTATTTTATGTAAGAGAAAGCATATAGCCAGGAGAATATAGCCACATACTATATATATATATATATATATATATATATATATATATATATATATATATACACACACACACACACACACACACACACACACAGTATGTTGTGCGTAATCATGTTTTTTTCATGAACTGATCTTTCAAACTGCTGATAGTGAAGGTCACATAAGTTTGTTTATAGAAAGTTCTTGCTGATGTCTCCTGCAATTTAGCACTGGCACCTCAAGTCCAGATCCCTTTCCCTTCAAGTATTGTTGAGCTGTTGTCCAAACATGTCACTCCGCACAACAGAAATTAGAGAACTGATGTTCAGGCTGTTTTGGCACTTCTAAAATGAGATGACAATGTGCTAGCTTTGAAACGGGAATGACATTCTTAAGGAAGACAGAAATGGCCTTCCGGAGTGTAGCTCTCCCTCCCTCCCTTCTCTACACTAGTAAGAAAAATCAATATTGCCCTAATTATAAACATCTAAATGTTTTGCCTAGAGCTAAGCCAAAATTTAACAGAAGGCCTCCCCCCAAAAGAAACCTTCTGAGCTTTTCTTCCTCAGCTCCCCACCCCTAGAAAAAGAAGGCTGCTGCAGAATTTTCTCACATCTTCCTTACTTGCACACACACACGTCTTTGACCCCCACCCCCACCCACCCCACCACTTGCTTATCTTCAACACATTTCAGCTATTCACCAGGCTTTGGTAGAGACAGCACATGAACCAGGGTGATGCACAGTGAGCCGGGAAATCTGTCCCTCAGTGATTTAGTTTTTTTGTGGGTGGCAGCCACCTGTTCCCACACCCCATCCCACCGCTGCTCTTGTAACGCTCTGTAATAACATTAAGTCTGCAGCCTTTTGGAGGATGCATAATGATGGCTAGGTGGCCAATACAGTTGCTGCTGCAGCAAACTGCAATGGTCGTAGAGGTGGGACCTTTGAGGGAAAAGGAAGAGGCTGTACTACTGCCACTTGCTGGTTGCCTGTGACCACTCACTTGGCACATTCACTGCGAAACCTGAGAGTGATGACGTACATTTCTCCTAAGTAGAAGGCAAAGTGTCACTTTTTAATATTTAAAAGCCAGCTTAAATCACAATAAAGTTGATTCCCATGGACTTACACCAAATCTCCCTTAGCTGATTAATTTCATCAAGCTCGTAAACTGTAATCTTATTAATGTAACAGAGTGTTTATTTACTGTGCCACAGACTGTGACCGGTTGTCAGCAGCAGCAATCAATAAATGATAGCAGACAGCAATTCAAACAGGCCAGTGTAAATAACTGTGAAATCTTGTCAATGAAGACGGAGAAAAGTGATGGTAGTTACAATGAACCAGTAGCAACCTATGGCAAAACGTGCAGGCATATACTCATTGCCATCAGTAGAAACTCTCCCAACAAGGTTCTAGCATCCATGTACAATCATATTTCTGAACTTGTCACAGGGCATGTCAGCAGACACTTCTTGAGATAAACTCAGGGTCAAACTGCACACTGCATTTAATTTGTAGTCTGCAGATACACACTTCTTTTGTGTGAGTGCAAGGCTGATCTGGATGGGGTGTGTGAAGTTTTGTGTGGGGGGGGGGTAGGAGGGTACATCTGAGGAACTAGGAATCAAACCTCCCCTCCCTGGATGATGGAGTCCCAATCCAGACCAGGAGCTCCACAATTACTTTTCATCAGGGGTGGAGAAGCTTAACCTGAAGTATGCCTGGAGGTGCTTCACCAGTACTTTGTGGCCCTAGACATCCCTTATGTCCCCAGATATCAGTCAGGTTCAACCCTGAATACAGACCAGCTGATTGCCATTTCTTGGCAGGTGGTAGGGGTCAGTCACTTTACCAAGGCATCATCTATGGAGCCTTGACTTTGATTTAATTTATAGTGAACATACAGGTTTCTTTTTTTATGTGCAATTCATCAGATCTATCGTGGTCACAATGCAGGTTGACAATAGCATGCAAACTAAGCCTAAAGCTTGGCCCACCCAAATGAACACTTCCGTTCAAGCAGCCACACCAAAGGGACTCGCATGATGTTCAGACAATGCACAATTTCCCCCCTAACCTTTGGGGAAATGCGCAAGTAAACATGAAAATGTAATTGGTAACAAGTTATCAAATATCACAGAACTTGAGGTGAGATTTTGACATGATGTTCCCTTTTCTTAACTATCCTCTTCTCAAAATCATGAACATTTTAATACCCTTGTAAAACAAAGCCCGATTATTTAATAGCAGTAAATAATGAATAGCTTTACCAGTATAACTATACACATCAAGTATATGCTTATTAAAATTACATATAGTTCTGCCTAGAGTGCAAAAGAGCATAGCTAATGCATTATGGATATTATCATGCATTTTTGAAAACATTTATAAACTATGCAGATGTGCTAATATTGTGTTCAGCTCATATCAAATATTACACTACAACATTTTGCTAAAAATGTTTCAGTTTTATATGCTGCACAGAGCATTTGTAGAATTATTTCTTACTAAACACTCATATACCCAACTGATCACTTGTCAGGGACACGCCCAGCAGAGAGGAATCTCCAGAGGAGGAAGAATTGGCTGCACCTGAGTCGCCAAGAAGTAGGAGGAGGGGCGATTAGAGCAGAGGTGGGCCAGCAGGAGACAGGGAAGGACGTGGCGTATATCTGGCCTTGGGAGGGGTCAGAAGACAGTCGAGTCAACTGACTCCAACAGCAAAGGATGAGTTGTGGAAGCTTGGACTTCTGTAAGCCTGTTATTGAGAAATAAACCTCAGCTGCTTAAACTGCCAGGATTCCATGTCTTGTGTGGGAGAAGCGCTAAACCTGACATCACTGCACCTGAAGGATAGGGCCTCCTGCAAAATGTCCATTCCATACGATATGAAAATTGGTTCTTGAGCATGGTAGCACCTGTCCTCTGAAATTCCCTCCTAGTTAATATCAGATAGGTACCTTCTGTATTGTCTCCTCAGTCCCTACTGAAGACCTTGCTTTTTCAAGCGGAGGCATTTATTCCTATTTGCATCTCTATTAGACCTGGAGTTGTTTTCATTTTTTTTAAAATATATTATAGCGGTGCTTTTTTTCCCTTAAAAAATGTTTGGATGTACTCTCATTTTCCTACTCATATTGAAATTGTTGTTGTTTAGTCGTGTCCAACTGTTCAAGACCCCATGGACCAGAGCACGCCAGGCACTCCTGTCTTCCACTGCCTTCCGCAGTTTGGTCAGACTCATGTTGATAGCTTCAAGAACACTATCCAACCACCTTGTCCTCTGTCATCCCCTTCTTCTTGTGCCCTCAATCTTTCCCAACATCAGGGTCTTTTCTAGGGAGTCTTCTCTTCTCATGAGGTGGCCAAAGTATTGGAGCCTCAGCTTCAGGATCTGTCCTTCCAGTGAGCACTCAGGGTTGATTTCCTTAAGAATGGAAAGGTTTGAAATTCTTGCAGTCCATGGGACTCTCAAGAATCTCCTCCAGCACCATAATTCAAAAGCATCAATTCTTCGACGATCAGCCTTCTTTATGGTCTAAACATTTCATATTGAAATACTGCCCCTCAATGAGGCCAAACTTAGATTCACAAAATGTTTAGAGCTCTGCGTACCCTCCAGAAGAAAGCACTGCATAATAGCAGGTTCATTATCTGATTCATCCTGCAAATGTTACACACACACACACATAGAGTCAAAGGTCAATCCTTCATTGTTACGGAGCTATGCACAGTAGATGCATAAAAAAATACTTAAGGGACACAGAAAAGACAAGAGCAGAGCAGAGAAGCATAAATAAATATCATTACATCTGGGGTAAAAAGGATGGCAGCTGCTGCAGTTGTATTGCTTAGCGCTTCTCTGCTGACCACTGAGCAGGCAAACAACACAACTACAGTGGTACTTCAGGTTACAGATGCTTCAGGTTACAGATGCTTCAGGTTATAGACTCCGCTAACCCAGAAATAGTATATCGGGTTAAGAACTTTGCTTCAGGATGAGAACAGAAATCGCATGGCAGCAGAAGGAGGCCCCATTAGCTAAAGTGGTACCTCAGGTTAAGAACAGTTTCAGGTTAAGAACGGACCTCCAGAATGAATCAAGTTCTTAACCCGAGGTACCACTGTATTTTTTTTAAAAAAATGGATGTCAGAGTCAGCCCCTGTGGGCCCTCCAGAGCCCTTTTAGTCCCATTATCCTGCCCACCATGCTGGGCTCTATTAGTCTACTGCATATATAGCAGCAATGCTTCCAACTGGTACTTTTTTTTCATACTTGCAGAGTTCAGTGACTCTGGTGCTCTCAGATAGAAGCCAAAGAGAAGACCTGTTCAATGAATCATTCACATTTACCTTCAAAATATTAAATGTGCTAAGAAGCCAATTAAAACCATTCAATGTTTTCACAATAATTAACTAATTTGTTTCTGTAATTAGCAAAAGTATCAAGCCTATTGGTGGTTAAAGTTAATTTGGTTCTAATAACAAAAACTGATGAGCAGTGATAGAATGCTGTTCTGAGCAGTAATAAAAAATTATATCTATACTAATGCTTCAAAGATATCTGATCAATATTCGACTAATACTGACCTGTCAACTGACCAAACCTTTTTCTATGAAATGACATAGGAAATATTCTCAACCCTGAAGATGTTGACTAATAAAGAGGCAGAATCAAAACTGTAACTCCAGCTATTTCTGTTCCCCCACCAAATGGTTCACAAAACTGGGAGAAAAGCTTCTGGTTGAGTAACGTTCACATAGCTGGTTCTTCTGCATGCCCAGAGTTGAACTGCAGGAGAGTCTAAAAGGAGAGGCATCCAGGTACCATTTAGAATTCTCCTTCAATGTGATTGTGTCATGTTGCTGTGCTCTGTTAAACAGAGACTGTGTTCTAACTAGAAAGGTAGCTGAGTTTCAGTGGTGCATGAAATAATCCATCACTGCAGTTTGTAAAGCACTTAGAGCTCCTTTGGGATAGAAAGCACTTTAAAATGTAAGACATTGTTATTTCTTATGTGTTTAACTTGTCAAGCCATTTCACTTTCTCTGGATTCAAATAACTCCCTTAAAATAATTTCTTCAGTAAAGCCCATAACTGTTAATTCCTTTGAATGGAAATATTCCCCTCACCACCACCACCAGCACCAAACTAGTCACCTGCTCCCTCCTCACAAACCCAACTAAAATGTGCAGGGGATATTTTCTTCATGTAAATAAAGAAGCCCCAAAGCATTCTACACCTAGTAAAATTCTGACCTTCAAAAGGATTTTTAGTTTTCTTTTAATTTATCTGAATGAATGTGCAGTCAGAAAGAGAGGGGATGTTTCATTCTGCTCTTAATTTAATTGATACACCTTTTCCTCTTCCGATTCCCCAAACTATCTAAACAGATTGCATGATTATTTTGATGCCATTTTCACAATACCCTTGTAAGTGTATTCTTGGCACAGCTGAACTTTGGTGCCGACTTTGGTGCAAAGTCATCCGTGTATTACCTAAACCCTATCAGAGGAGGCTGTACCTGGGGGTCAGACTACATGAGATATGTGAGTTCCCCAAGTTCTGATGAGGTGTGTGTGTGTATAGCTTATTTGGTTAGAACGTGGTGCTGATAATGCCAAGGTTGCAGGTTTGGTCCCCATAATGGACAGCTGCATAGTCCTGCATTGCAGAGGGTTGGACAGGATGATCCGCAGGCTCCCTTCCAACTCTATAATTCAATGAAAACATACAAGCCCCAACGCAGCAGACCAAATGCCTATCTAGCACAGCATCCTACAATGACCAACCAGATGCCCCTGAGAAGCCCATAAGCAGGACATGAGAGTATCTGTTGATTTCCAGAAACTCTTATTCAGAGACATACTATCTGCAAACCTAGAGGTAGCATAAAGCTATCACGACTAGAAGCCATTGGTAGCCTTCTGCCATGGATTTATGATTTTTCCGTTATTGATAGCAACAACAAAATGACTTCTTCCAATTAAATGAGGCTGATGAAATGGGGAAAGCGATTCTGGACTGAGTTTTCTGTGTGGAAATATTTTTAAAAAAAACCAACAGAGAATGGTGAATGGTGAAAAAAGGAGAATGGTGGTGTTTTTACATGACAATATCATTCATTAGGTCAATATTAGAGGTTCTCTCAATGGCTGGTTTTTTTTCTTTTTCATTTCATTCATTCATTCATTCATTCATTCATTTTATTAGTATGCCGCCTTTCAGTTCTAGTGTTAAAAGCAAATTCCCAAGCTAAAAATGTGCTCAGGGCCACCATGCTCTTTAATTTAAGCTGTATCTCTTTTGTACCTGGCTGATCCAGAAGTAATAATCCCAGTACTCATTTTTAGCATGTTGGGGACTAGCATAAATGGCACTTATGTGACCTTTCTATGGATTAAGACCCACCATTTGGGAATTAGTTTTAGAATGGTAGCTTTCACGTTGGGTCTAGGAAAGAAACAGATTTTAGTTTGAGTTATAACTTCCATGCCAAAGCTGGCAATCACTAACAATATACAAAGCATCCATTCAGCGAAATGCAAACCTAGGAGTCATTTAAAAAGCATAAAATGAAAAAAATGCAGTTCCTTGTAAATTCAAGGCAGATGAAAAATGAACGAAGCTTTGTCTTATGAGGGTGTTTTTCTTCTCATTTTAGGTATAATGTTTCATAAAAATCAGGAGGAATAATTTAGCCATGTTATTTATTTGATCATTAGAAACCCAAGTTGCTGTTGCTGAAAAGCAAGGGGCATAACATGGTTTGTTGGTGAAGGCTACAAGCCCTCACAAGTGTTTGACTGGTATCAATGCCGCAGTCCCCATTTATCAAAAGATGAAGGCTTGCAGTCATTATTGATCAGCATACCAGAAGTCAATTATGTGTTTAAAAAAAGAAAAAAGGAGAATGGTGGTGTTTTTACATAGACAATATCATTCATTAGGTCAATATTAGAGGTTCTCCCAGTGGCTGTTTTATCTTTTTCATTCATTCATTCATTCATTCATTCATTCATTCATTTTATTTGTATGCCACCTTTCCATATTTAAAACAATGCTCAAGGCATCTTACAACATGACAAGATTTACATAATTTATATCTTTTAATGAATGCTCACAATTAATCATGACGAATATCACTTTTTTGCCACTCTTCCTTTCTTTTCATGGGGAAGTGCTCACCTGCAGCATCCAGAATCAGCAGTTGAATAAGTTAAAGCCAAGTGTTTTACTTTAACTCTATTGATGGATGTAAGCTAGATGCTTAATGTCACTTAAAGGTAGTTTTCCATAGTATAATTCTCTTTAAGTCTGTACATTTGCACTCCTTTGATACTTTATGAATTACTTATCTCCCATTAATAAGGCTTAACATGGAGTATTAACCTCCTATACATTCCTAATTAGTTTTTAATGAATTTTGGTTCCTTTGTAAGGAAAAAAAAGAAGCTAGCTAACTACCACAAATTTAATCTCCATTACTGAAGCATAAGACAATCACCCTTGGGGATGCATGTCCTTGAACTTTTCATGTTAAACTGGCAGTATTATAAAATGACTCAAACAAATGAAAATGCACCTATGCTTTTCCCATCAGCTTTGATTGTATAATGAGTTCTGAACTATATATACACATAGCTAATAATGTACTACCTCATCTTCAGTACAATAATGCAAAAGGTGATATTCACATGCTGTCAGAACAGAAGCTCCGAATCTGTCCAAAATTAGTCCCACTGAAAGCAATAAGACTTGTTATTCACAATGGGCTTGTTTCCTACATTTTAGTGAAATGGCTTACTGTACTTTAGCTGTAACAGTGCTAACAAGTTTTAGAAAGCCGGGTATGGTGTTAAGTGCATGTTTATCACTGCATATACAGACAGAGGAAGCATGTAGTGAGATCCAGTTCCCAATCGATGTGTGGCTAGCATTTAGTCCTAGTGAAATGAATGGGACTTGAGTTAGTTGCTAGTAACTTGTTCCGTTGCTTTCAATTCCTCCGGATTGAAGCAGTTATGCATAAAACATGCAAAACAGCCTTCACAGGACAGTTATGGGGTAAGAGGAATGACACCTTAATTGGTGAAATTCTATAGGCTTAACTGACTCATCTTAGCTGTCTCCCTGCCACGATCACAACATGCTCTAAAATATGTAAATAATATACTGTCATCTTTTTTAGATGTCTCTGATTATTATCATAATTAGAATGTGCACAATTAACTTACTTGCATGTTTAATACTGTGCTATGTATATTTTACCAGACGCAAACACTTCTAAAGCAAGTTAAAAGTACTAATTTGGCTCTAGGGCAGCTTGCTCCCAGGCTGCCCCCCATTACACAATACAGCTCAGTTAAGGAATCTCTTCATAATCCAGAAGTGAAATGTTATTTCCATTGCTTCATTATGTACCACTAAACACAAATGCCTTGTATGTTATTAAATCTATAGATAACAAACACATTGCCAATGTGCACAAGAAGTCCTTTAAACTATTCTCTTTTTATCCATTATAGTCGCAATAAGAGAAAACATCCCTCACTTACCTTAAAACTTTGCAATTCTCTGTTTGCTAAAAAAAAGGAACCAACACTGAGCACCACTGTTCTTCCCTGACCACCCCAAATCTAAGACATCACCTTTTGCAACCACTTTGAAATTAACATGTTTACGCATGGAAATAAATTGCAACCAATGGGGTGTAGGGGGAGCTCCATCTGCAAGTACTATGGGAAGATAGCATAGCATTAAATTAGCACTCAAGAACAGGCAACCTCCCATCCATCTGGCCTAGGGAACTGCCCACTAGCAGTGCCTCATTCTTTTTAGGATTGAGCTTCAGTTTATTGGCTCTCATCCAATTGATTACTGAAGCAAGCCATTGGTCCAACACATCCACTGCCACACCTGTAGATGTAAAGGAGAAGTAGAGCTGTGTGTCAACAGCATATTGCAGACAACATACTTCAAAACTCCAGGTGAACCCACTCAGTGGTTTCACGTAGATCTTAAATGTCATGTGCTCCAACACTAGAAACCAGTGTCCTGTGGACCACATTCTTCAGGCATTTCAGAAGCATTTGAGGTTATGACACATTCCATCTGCTGGAATTTCCTGGAGTGTGCAGTTAATAATAGCAATGACCTTTCTCATGGCCTTTGTGATTCCTGATAAACCACAAGAAATTCACATAATACTGGCAAGAATTTGGAACCCTGGAAACACTTCAAACAAAGCAAAATGATGTTGGCATCATAATGACTGGGGGGGGGGGGAGTTACAGAGAGCAACAACTGAAGACCATGAAAAGTATCAAACTCACAATTGATACCAGGAAGACTTTATTTAGCTTATGCTGAATTGTAGGCCACATAAAGTTTCTGAGAAAAGGTGAATTATTTTCCTATATAAAGAAAACACTGAATATTTAGAATGTTATTTTTTAAATATCATTAAAATGTATAAAAAGTGATTGGAATCAGTTTTGGACAAATCCAAATTTTGTGGCATAAAGCCTTTACTGATTCAATCCTTTTAACAGTTTTTAATGTTGATAATCAGTTTCTGTTACATCTTTGTCATGTATGCAACCCAGGATTTGAGGGAGGAAGCACTCTCAGTCATAGAGCACATTTACACATACCCTGTGAAAATATAGTTATCAAAGGCAGTTGACCTGTCTAACTTTAGATGACCAGTCTAGTAGCACAGATGAATGGTGAAGTGGGGTGATGATGGAAATTTCCTTGGATTGCTGCAGAGGTCTTTGCCCTCAAAATGGCTCTGTCATCAGGGTTCTTGCACTCTACTCAGTCTCTTATTATATGCTGAGAAGATTGACTTCATGATTGTAGACCTATCAGATTGGACACTCCTTTTCTTGTGATAGGCTGTTAATTGGGCTGTTTGGATTATTTGACATTTAGTGTGGGCAGGTAAAGAGGTTTAGATGGTGGCCAGCACCCTGACACATGTTGGGTGAAGGGCATTCTGTTAATCACCAGCTTTTGCCAACTGGTTCCAGGGGCTGCTTGGCGTTGTGCTTATATAGCTTAGCAAGTGCTGAGCAGACTCATTTTGCAAAATTCTATATGTGTGACTTCACCATCCTAGATAAATTCACTTGTAAAGTCCTTTTGATTTTCCTGGAATTTACTTTCTTGCAAACCTCTTAAGAGCACAACCTTAGTTAAATTTAAAGATGGCACTTCATTACAGTCTACTGCTTTGCTGTATGTATGGCTCAGAGTCTTTACAGCCACTTGCAGACATAAATTGATTAAATGAAAGGCAAGACTCCAGCTACTTACTTACTTAAATGTATAGCCTACCTTTGATAAATTTAAGGAAGCATGTGGATCATTCTAAAAAAGTAATACTATAAAACAAAATAGTATACTTTTTGTAACCAGGCTTTCTGCCAAAATTCATTAAATTTGAGATCAGATATGAAACAAGAAGGTCCAAAGGTTGATTGTGTGCAGATATAGGCATGCCAGGCACGCCTATCCTTCACTGCCTCTCGCAGTTTGGCCAAACTCATGTTAGTAGCTTCGAGAACACTGTCCAACCATCTCATCCTCTGTCGTCCCCTTCTCCTTGTGCCCTCCATCTTTCCCAACATCAGGGTCTTTTCTAGGGAGTCTTCTCTTCTCATGAGGTGGCCAAAGTACTGGAGCCTCAACTTCAGGATCTGTCCTTCTAGTGAGCACTCAGGGCTGATTTCTTTGAGAATGGATAGGTTTGATCTTCTTGCAGTCCATGGGACTCTCAAGAGTCTCCTCCAGCACCAGAATTCAAAAGCATCAATTCTTCGGCGATCAGCCTTCTTTATGGTCCAGCTCTCACTTCCGTACATTACTACTGGGAAAACCATAGCTTTAACTATACAGACCTTTGTCAGCAAGGTGATGTCTTTGCTTTTTAAGATGCTGTCTAGGTTTGTCATTGTTAAATACAGACTGCTATATATCAGATACTGACTGGTATTGCCAATCTTTTAATGTCAAATACTGATGCTGAAGATCAAACATATGCCAAATAGGCACACACTTGTTGACATTTGGAAACTATTCAGCATCAGAATTTGAAATAAATTTTGAAGAGCACTTGGGAAGGAGGGGGGTCCATTTGAGCTCTACAACATATCCTTTTCTTGTCATATACTAACGTGTTAAAGCTCTTCCACTTCAGGGAAACACATACTTTAGCTCTCATCACACTAAAAAGACCCCCAAAGGAACAGTGTCTTTCAGGCCCCATTCATTAGCTTTTACTTATCTCTGTGTATAATGTAGACTCCCTATAATACTCTAACCTGAATATTGTTTTACATTTGTTTTCTAGGAATCTGCTGATGAGAAAAAGATGCAGGAAGCTGTGTTATTCATCTTATCATCACCACTTTTGGAAAGTATACACTGAAATAAATTGTCAACAAAGAAAAGGAAGAGCAAGAATAATTGTGCTTTAACAAGATGTATAATTACTATACCAGTGCAATTAAGATGCTAGAAGCACAACTTAGATTCCCCATGGTGAGCACTTTCTCCTGCTAGTAGTGCCATGGGGACATTTGCACGTGTCACTGCTCATTAGAAGAAGGCATTGTGCATAGTTGAGCTACCAGCCATTAAGTGATATCTGAAATAAGTCTATGAACTCTGTAATTCTGCAGTCAGGCAGCTCTTTTATTGAGGCAAAATGTGTTGAATTACTGTTTGCTTTGATATTATATCCAACATGATTATTTTTTATTACTCACAACCCATAGTTCTATATGTAAGTTTTAATACATTTTTAATATTCTTGCACAATCCTCCATAGACACCACTGCAGAATCTTAACTACCCTATTTTTTCCCAAGCTTGCAGCAGCACTGAAATCATTATTTCTGCAAAAGATTATGCTAACTTACTGTGGTGATTAAAATGCAATGATTTATTATACTTTTTTAACTGCACTATTTCCTTCTGACTGTTGTAGCTATATTGGCCAAATTCACATTTACAAAACCATATCATGATGCAGCCATTTTAAACCACTTTCATTCAGCACTAAAGCATTTCACTAATATGGATATAACAGTGCCAATAAAATTTAAATACTGAGAACTGTTGCATTTTGCCAAGTGATAGAACAATGCCTGAACATAGTATGATGCCAGCAGATACCTTCACAGGCTACAACCCTTTTCAGATTTTTAGAGGGCATCATAAAACCCATTTTACACTTTATGGGGCTATTCAGTTCTAATCTTAAATGTATATACACTTACTACGATTTCAGTTTAAAGAAACTTTACTAATTAAAAATCTGTTTTTAGACTGCAGAGTAAACTTAGCAGTTGGTTTTAAAATACTGCAGCAAGAATGAATGGTGACCACACATTAATGGGTCTATTGATGAATTAGCCGTTTCGCGGGGGTGGGTGGGGGGTGGGGAAAGAGTCTAAAATGTCATGCCATTTATCCAGTCTAAGCACCTGCATCCTTATTTTTATTTTTAGATGCTCACTGTTAACTATTTAAAAAGCAAATCCCACATATCCATTGTTGAAACTATTTGCAAAAGGGGTACTTATCATGCACTATGCAAAACATTGGCCACTGATGTGCTCAGAGTGGTTACTTCCCATGGTAGCAGGTGAAGCATTTAGCAGGGCAAAACTGTTTGGTGGTAGAATTGAAAGGAGCGTTCCCACTTATGTTTTGAAGCTCAGCAATGATTGATGGGAGAGAGCGATATAGCCAGCACGGTGCTGTGTACTGTTGCTTACTGGATGATTATCCTGGCATGGGCACTAAAGATGTACAAATCAGTCTGTTTCTCATTTTTTCATGTGTTCACTCATAAGTCTGTCTATTCCATGGCTGATTTAATTTAGAGAAAGCAACACACACACATACACAAATCCAGATTCTCCAAGTATTCCTAGCGGCTGCAGGCTACTCACGTAATCAGGGATTACAATCTCCTCAGCAGTTGCATGGTGCGCTTCCATGGTGCTAGGAAAAGGTCATTAATCATGTATTGTTTGTGACTGAACACAACAACAACAACAGTGAATGCCGATTGTAGTTGCTAGATTGACTTCTACTGGTGGTGTTCAGGCAACCAAAAGGCTACAATGTGGGAACGGGGGAGAGGCAGGTTAACGGAAGTGCAGAAACCAAGTGACGATCCCTTGCCAACTTTGACCTAGCAAACTACGTCAGGAATGGAGGATAGAAACAGACTTCCTGCTGTTACAAAGGGTTGGAACTTCTTTCTGCTAGGACATCTCATGAAACTACAGTCTAATTAGCTCATGCCCTTAATTAAGGGCTCATCCACACTTAGCTTTTGTTCTTTGCTTTCTAGGTACGGGTCTGTGCATCGTATCTGAGCACTTCTTTATTTTTCTTTTGCCCGGGCACCTTCCCTGTGAATACCTGTTCTTTAATGCTGAATTGGAACAAATGACAATTTGGGTTTTCCACAGATAGTCGTTTGCTCCAATTCACCAGTAAAGAGCAGTTTTCCCTGGGGAAAGTGCCAGGGCAAAAAAATAAATAAAGCTGCTCAGACATGACCTGTGCCTAGAAACACAGCACAAAAGGAAGTCTGGATGAGCCCATATGTAGGTGTAACATTATAGCCAATGGAAAGTCACTACTGTAACTGAACCAGCATCATGATACGCAACACGTCAATCTTTTGGAGACATAATCCCTGGAATGCTACAATAGCTTCTTGGCAAACCACTCCAATCAAATAAACAGAATTAGAAGTTGCTTGAGTTGCATGTAACATTGTGTTCTTACAAGGATATCCCTGTAAGGGGAAGGACCTGTCATCTGCTTCTCACCACAGCAGCTCTGCTTGCTCACACCACCTCCAACCAATGTTCCCCCTGCACTTCCTACCTCACATCCTGGTACTTAATGAAGGATCCACTGAACCTCATTAGAGGTGGCGTGGTGGTGCAGGGGTGGTGGCTGTAATGGGGAGGGGGAAAACAGATACTTCTCCTTGCATGAAGATTTGGCTGCAGTCCATTCTTTCTAAGGAATTCCACTGTCAAAATATTCAGCCTACCAAGCTCATAACTTCACTATGGACTCCCACTCCAATTAAGGATTTCAGAATACTTTTAGTTGATATTCAGGAGTAAACAGAACTGTCAACCAAGCAGAACAGAGCTTATTTAAAATTCTTACTCAGTTAACTGATATTTCTTCAGCTAAGGAGAGACTCCTTCCTTTGTTAGCAACTTTACATTTAGAGAACATGGAATTATTCATGACCTACTCTCCAGCCTATTTTAAAATTTATTTGTATGATATCCTGTTAACTATATAAAACAGTGGTATCTATCTTTTTATCTGTTTTCTCAGGAGTCAGGGGTGAGGTTATTTGCAGCATGATCCACAGCCTAATGAAACCTTAGTAATTGTACTAAAATGGATTTAAACATTTTGATATCAATGATGCAGGTTATAAAGCCCTAATTCCAGTGTAACTATGCAGATTTAAGGCTAATTTACTAAGTGTAACTGAGCTGTGGACTGAACAGCCCTCAGATAGTTGCTACTGCTATATCATCATCATCATCATCATCATCATCATCATTCAAATGTTTCACATAAATTATTTCAATATTTATTACAGAAGCCCTGTAAATTAGGTCAATATTTTTGCCCTTACGTTTCAGAGCCGATAATGGTGGTTGGCATGAGGCAAGCTCATGAGTTAACTACTATGTTATGCCAGTTTCTTACTGTTTCAGTGTGAATGTGCCAACATAGGTGAGCTGTACATCGTGGTGTCTAGATCATGATCCACATATCTTTTAAGAGACAAATTTCCTGAGTTATAACCAAAACAAGTGTCTTGCTTACCAAAGTAAGGAAATATTTATTTCTTACATTTATATACCACCTTTATCTTCCAAGGATCTCAAGGTGGTCTACATGGTTCTCCTCCTCCCCATTTCATCCTCACAACAACCCTGTGGTGTAGGTTAGGCTAAGATACAGTGACTGGGCCAAGGTCACTCAGGGAGCTTCATGGCTGAGTGATTGGTTGGGTGCAGAGAAGTTGTGGGAGAAACTAGCTGGGGAACCCCCAAGGGAAGAAGGCTCAGAGCCTGCGGGTTGGTGGTAGGGTGGCAATGAGTGGTCAGAAGGAGAAGAAGGAGAAGAATGGGAGGAGGAGGTGTTGGAAGCCGAAGAGATAGCAAGGGTTGGTGAGAAAGGAGAGTTTGTGGCAGAGGGAAGTCCAGAATAAGAAACAGAAGCAGGAGAGCGGGACGAGGGAGGCCAAGAGGCAGAGATGAGTCCAACTGGTGAAGAAGCATGGGTTTCTCTCCCTCCAGCTGTAGCAAGCTCCCTTCCCTGCTGGTCTCAGGACCAGGAGTGGCATGAAGCAGGGGGAGCAAAGATGGGCACGTCTAAGATTGCTTGGGAAAGACTTGGGAGAGGAGGGGACATAGGCAGCTGTGGGAAGGTGGGGACCTTCAGACCTCTCACGGGAGTTTGTTCCACTGTCAGTCAAACAGGAAGTTTTTCCTGATGTTTTGTATGTTTATGGGTCTATTTATTTAGAGTTTAGTAGTCCTCTGTTTTAAATGTGTTTACTAACCCGATAAAGTAACCTCCCTCAGCTTCCAGATATTTTGGGCTACAATTTTCACCATCCTTGACCACTGGCCATAGAGGAGGGGGCTGATGGGAATTTATTTAAACTCCCATTCTGCTAAGCCTGGCAGGATTTAAGTAGGAGTTCATACTGGGCCACTCAAATTGAAAGATTTAACGATGACTTAGATTATTTTTGCATTTGCTGCATGTCTTCAATAATTATAATAGAATCAAATTGTTATGCCAGTTCACACATTAGAACAGATATGTTGCTGGTTGGTGGGATCTCACTCCTTTTGGCAATTGTGCAGTAAAATGCTTCACAAATTATAGCCTCCAGACAAACCGCAAGTGAAGCTTCATGCAAGCTATATTTCAGTAAGCCCTTATTGAATTATCAATGTATTTCTGTGTTATGAAGTGTGCATGCACAAGAAAGCTCATACCAATAACAAACTTAGTTGGTCTCTAAGGTGCTACTGGAAGGATTTTTTTTATTACTATCCCACATTTGGTCTCAAAAAGTGTGGGAAGGGAATTATTATTGTGAAGCATTTTCATGTTGCCTTGGGCCAAAGTCAAAACTAATTACGAAGGATCTATCTTTTGTGGTGTCTATATTTCCTAGAAATCTCTATGTGGGACAAGAAGCTACAGTTAGAACTGGATATGGAACAACTGATTGGTTCAAAATTGGGAAAGGAGTACGACAAGGCTGTATATTGTCTCCCTGCTTATTTAACTTATATGCAGAATTCATCATGCGAAAGGCTGGACTGGATGAATCCCAAACCGGAATTAAGATTGCCGGAAAAAATATCAACAACCTCAGATATGCTGATGATACTACCTTGATGGCAGAAAGTGAGGAAGAATTAAAGAACCTTTTAATGAGGGTGAAAGAAGAGAGCGCAAAATATGGTCTGAAGCTCAACATCAAAAAAACTAAGATCATGGCCACTGGTCCCATCACCTCCTGGCAAATAGAAGGGGAAGAAATGGAGGCAGTGAGAGATTTCACTTTCTTGGGTTCCATGATCACTGCAGATGGTGACAGCAGTCACGAAATTAGAAGACCCCTGCTTCTTGGGAGAAAAGCAATGACAAACCTAGACAGCATCTTAAAAAGCAAAGACATCACCTTGCCGACAAAGGTCCGCATAGTTAAAGCTATGGTTTTCCCAGTAGTAATGTACGGAAGTGAGAGCTGGACCATAAAGAAAGCTGATTGCCGTAGAATTGATGCTTTTGAATTATGGTGCTGGAGGAGACTCTTGAGAGTCCCATGGACTGCAAGAAGATCAAACCTATCCATTCTCAAAGAAATCAGCCCTGAGTGCTCACTAGAAGGACAGATCCTGAAGTTGAGGCTCCAGTACTTTGGCCACCTCATGAGAAGAGAAGACTCCCTAGAAAAGACCCTGATGTTGGGAAAGATGGAGGGGCCAAGGAGAAGGGAACGACAGAGGATGAGATGGTTGGACAGTGTTCTTGAAGCTACTAACATGAGTTTGGCCAAACTGCGAGAGGCAGTGAAGAGTAGGCGTGCCTGGCGTGCTCTGGTCCATGGGGTCACGAAGAGTCGGACACAACTGAATGACTGAACAACAACAACAACAATATTTCCTGATGCACCAACCAATGAATTGATTTCCCATAGATTTAGGGTTAACACCAGGGAGAGCAAAGAACTGTTCTGTGAGGTGGTGGTGAAGCAGAGCCCAGCACCACAAGCCTATAAACAGAGGTCTGACCAGAGGCAGAATTTCATTAAGTAGTCCCTTAAATATCTGAAACATCCTAGAAGCCAGAAAGCCCCTTCCGCCCTTAGAAAGGAGGGGGGGTTGCAGTTAGCAGGAGGAAGAGCCTGAGGCAGAAGATTATCAGTGTAGCATCTGTTCCTGGTTGTGAGTGGTTTTGCTAGGGTGAAGGTTAGGCAACTCTGGCCAGAGGGAAAAGCTATTGAGAGCTTATTTAGCTGGGGTTGACTCTCCTGAATCTTACAAATCATAATTAAGTATATTTAACCATGTGTAACTTACAACTGTACAGTTACACAGTCTTTTTCTACTGTCTTAAAAACAACAATTTAAATCCTTATATAAACAGTTCCCTTAATGAACATACCGAAACTATTGTGTTTGTAAAAAAGTATAAAATGTTTGCTTTTGTATTTCGCTTTATGATTAATGCTGCATTCCCTAGCTGAGAGGTCTATCGGAGAATTTTATAAGATACTGAGGCAGCTGAGGCACCTAAGTTGTTTTCATTGGGAGAGTGTTGCTCTTCCTCCCATATTTCTTGTTCTCTGTGTATGCTTCATGGGTGCTTCAGGGAAGCGATTAAGCTCACCAACGTAAAACAGTTTTTAGCAGAGTAGTTTTACTTGGCACACACAAAACACATACTCTATAGTTACACACTAAATACAGGTTCCATGAAGGTTTCTTTCTTTGACCCCAGAAAGGATTCTTTGCTTCAAAGTCCTTACTGTGTTAAAGTCCCCAGCCAAGTCTTAAGTTCAAAGTCCTGCAAAGGCTCTATCAGTCTCATAATATTCCTGTAATCAGATTCACTAAACCTTAGGGTTACATCCCTTCCAACTTTGCAGTTCTATGATTCTTCTGTCACTTTCTCTGCATGTACACAAAGTGTCAGTGGGTTAGATTAGGTGCTGCCACCTGATTTTTGCTGATTCCTCTCCCCACTGCAATGGCCCTGAGTGATATTGTTCTGGATCATCCTAACAGGATGTGTAAGGAATTGTTGTAGGAAGGCAGGTGTGGGAAAGCCCAGTTATTGCCACTCACACAACTCTGGATATACTTTGCCAACAGAAGTTCAGTGGAAGTTATTCCTGCTTTCTTTTAGACATCTTTTAAACACTGTATTGTTTAGACAGGCTCAGAAACAATTTTTTTTTTGCCAGCTATATTTTATTGATATTTTTTTTATAAATGTAATTTTATTATTGTTTTCATGTCGTACACTGTCTTGTTAAATTATCTATGAAAGTGTGGTTTATAAATATTTAAATTAAATAAATGCTTTTGCTTGAAAAAGTCACTTGGAGAAGTGTGGCATAGCCATCTACTATATACTTTGGAAAGTTGCTGGCTCGCTATGCACTAGAACACCTCTTAAGGCATTGTAATCAAATTTTGCTCCTGAGATCAAGGAGCAACTTTTCATCAATATTTGGATACAACTGAAGACAATTGAGACAGTGGATTGGACCTTTCAAAACTGCACAGATTTTGTTTCTTAGAATACGGAAGCAACATTGGTTACAAGGCTTTGAGTACAGTGGCACCTCAGGTTACAGACGCTTCAGATTACAGACTCCGCTAACCCAGAAATAACGCTTCAGGTTAAGTCAGAACTTTGCTTCAGGATAAGAACAGAAATCGTGCTCTGGAGGCACAGCGGCAGCGGGAGGTCCCATTAGCTAAAGTGGTGCTTCAGGTTAAGAACAGTTTCAGGTTAAGTACGGACCTCCGGAACGAATTAAGTTCTTAACCCGAGGTACCACTGTAGTATGTAGGTATATAAACCAATGAAAATAAATACATTTGACAAACAATTTCAGGAAAAAGCAGATTCATAAATGCCTATATCTAATTCAGGAAGGCCTTAGTCAACAAAAGTACATAATTTTATGTAGTAGTTAAGCAGCAACTAGGTGTAGAAATGACCTTCAGCTGACCTGGATTTGGACTAACACCCAGTTCTCAATCTGTAATCCATTTTCATTTGTTAGCCTATTTGAAGCTGAACAACTTTTCAAAAGGTTTATAATTTACTTTGGTTCAAAGCTAAAATATCAGCCTCATGAAATAATGGATTAGGAAGCAGACTTTAAGTGACCTATCTTGAAAATCCAATAAAGACTGGTTTGCAGTGAGTATTTTCTTTCTCGTACCTCTTTCTTCTCTTTAACACTGCTAAAAACCTCACAAGACATTCAGGCTTCTGGTGTATGATTACTCAGGTGTAAGTTCCATTGAAATCAATGTGCCTTGCTACCAGAAAAACCTGTTTTGTGGCCCATTCAAAATTAGAATTAGACACATAGCTGTGTCTACCAATTATATACCAGACATAAAATATGCAAAAATGGGGCATTATCTATGCTATGCTACTTATATAGTACAAGAATTTGTAAATCTGTGCTATGTTTTATTCTCTCTGAAGGAATTGAAGGACTCTGTTACAAAATCAACTCCAACATTATAATAACCAGCAGAACTGTCTGCATTCCCTTGGTGTTTCCCTGAAATCTTTCTTAGTGTGCAATCCCAACTAAGATCCAGGCTTCTTAATGGTGTCCAAGGAGTTGTGTAAAGCTTGAATGAATTTTCCAAACAATTTTAATCATCTATAAGACAATATTTCACATATTTTTCCTGTTGCCTTCTCCTTGCCATGTGTGTTGTTTTTCAAACCGCTCAATAATGAGAATTAAATAGAAAGTCATTTGTCATTCTCTCTGCCTTTTTTTTTTTTTTAGCAAAAGTGCTGAATGACAAAACACACACACACACACACACTGGATTATGGATCTAAACCAAGTTTAGCCTAGCCATTTGCATTATACTCCTAGAGAATTCTGACAAATTGTGTTCTACCTATGGCTTCCAGATTGCCTATTAGTCAAAACAGTATAAATTGCTCTGCATGTGGCTAATACACCACCTGCACTTCTGCAATTGTAACCCTAGCTGTGAAATAATTTATCACATTTTGTAAACATTGACTATGAGAGGCTACCTTTGAGGAAAATGCATGATGTTAAAGTAATAGCCTTTTACCAAGTGGAAAACATGGGATGATTCAGTTAAAGGTAAGCACTTTTAAGTCCCATTAATTTCAGTTTGAATTCTATCCCAACTGAAAGCCATGAGACTGCTGGTGCTTGAAATGGACTGGATTGTTCATTGCATTAAGCAAGAAACAATCCCCCACGCCACACACCTGTGCCTTGTTTAGATGTCACTGTTTCCTATTGTTGCTAGGGGACAGAAGTATATTTTAATAACATATACTTTTAATCATAGTTATAGCTGTGATTTAAAGGTGAATGCGACATTTGCTCCTGACGTAAGCTACGTCTTGGACTGGCTTAGCACTGCATCCAAAGCAGGACTCATGAGCTGTAGTTTTGTTCTGAGCCTATCACGAGTCCAGGAACAGTTATAATGCTAAGCCAAATTCTGTCCAGCAGCAGGAAGGCCAAAGCACCTGCAGTTTTAGCCCTGTGCACCAAAATGTTACATGTTCAGCTTTAAACCAGTGTTAAGATTTTTTTTTTAAGTTTAAACTAAGTTAGCATGGTGATGTAATTTGACATCTAATAAGTGTAAAATGTTGCAACAGTCATTAATGTCTGATAATACAAAATGTCACAAATGGTTGACATGAAATTGCCAAAGGAAAAGCATCAGCGTGCACAATTATTCAAAAGACACTTTGAGAATCAAGGAAAATTTGGTGCACAAGGAACGTTTGTAGCCTACTAACAGAAGCAGCTTGCTGGGTGGGGCGCAACCACATTATCTGCTCACCTGGGACTCCAGGTGGGCAGCCTGGCAGTGGTGTCATTGCCACTTACTAGGAAAGAGGAGGGTGGAAAAGGTGGCAGGCAGGTCAGTGCAGTGTGATAGACATTTACTTCCAAAGACCTGCAATAAACACCACTATGAGAGGAGGTGGAGTACACCCTATATGGGTGGAAACACAGCATATTCAGGAATAAAAAAAATTCTTACTCTGTATTCTCTATAAACATTTATAATGTATCATAAGATAGGTTATCATCAGTATGCAGTATTGTAATTCAAGTGTGTGTGTGGGGGGGGGGGGGATCAAAGTGACCAAAAGTAACAGTATTAGTTATTAACTAATGGATATGGCAGCAGTTCTAAACTATCTGCATATCACTTTGGAGACAATCACAGCAATAACATCTCATCTGCTCCTGGGCATTACAACTATTGTCTCAGTTAAATCAAGAGGTATTTTAATATACATGCAGTTAATGAGGCAAAAGGTTGAAAATGTCCAGGGCACTTAGCTTTTAAAGTTGAACAACTATATTTTAAATGAGCCACACTGTGAGCTAAATGAATTTTCATTCTGCCAACAGGCACTCCATGCCCAAATGATTTATAATCATTTCTGGACATCACAAGTTTATATAGGGAGCAACTAATGCAGATCAAAAGTTTCAGATCAAAGGTTTCCTTTCTCCTTTTTTTATTTCAGGTTGAATCAAACCAGAAATGGGGGGTGGGGGGGGAGGAATCCATGTTTGTTGGACAGTTTAAATGCCTATATACCATTTCAAAAGCTTCAGATCTCTTCTATATCAGTAGAAGTGTTAGTCTAATCTTCTATTTCCTAATTGGCCCTTAAAAACACCTGAGGGATGGATTAGCAAGTATGCTAATTACATTACAAAATAACCTCCTGTTTGAGTGCATCCCGCCACATCAATATGATTTCTCAAGAGATTGGAGGCTGCTTTATGATTTCTGAACATGAGAACATGACCACCACAAGGCTGTTTTTCTAATTATATATATATATAAAACATGAAACAGTAGTACACCTGAATAAGGATAATATCCATGATACTGCAGGGGTGGGATTTTTTTAATGGTGGATTAGGATATGGTGAACAAAAGTGAAGAATGTTGCCCTCCATAAAGGAGTTCTCACAGAAGAATAATAGTGTGAGTTGTAAGTCAGAGGCATAACCAGTATTGATATCCTAATTTCATTCAATGTAAGATTTATATGTCATTTAATCTACTCCTGTGTAGGTACATCCTTGATGCATTTTAGACAGAAGAACTCTGATTTCAAACAATGTTTCTCTCTCTGTTTGCATCCAGAGAAAATCTTGAAAGACCATCTTGTACAGTCCAATAGATGCACTTGTAACATCACTAATTTAACATTAACGTGATGCAGGTTGTATGCTTCATGGAGCATGAATATACATGTGTATACATTTATTTGACTGTTGGGAGGAGCACGGAGAGAAGAAATGCCATGGTACATCTGCCTTCATTTGCCCCACCTGCAATAAAACATATCTCTCCCATATTGGTCTTTACAACCACAGCAGGCGATGAAACTCTCCAAAGCACCTCCTTCCGTGAACAGATTTTATGCTTGGATTAATATATTCCTGTCTTCTCTGTATGCCCAGAACTCTCCAACTATTTTACTTTAACCCTGATGGCATACTCTTCCATTGTTCTATGGAGACAGAAGGATGCCAACAATAACAAAGCATTTATTTGACTTGATTACTTAATTTCTATACTGTTTAATCTATTAATATATACATCTAAGTTGTATACAGAAAATTGAAGCAACAAAAGTCTCATGATGAGAAGAGTTCCTGGAAACAGTGGGCATAGCCCTATCCTCTTACTTTAGACTTGCTTTTTATGGGCAATCCCAAGGTGGATTTACCAGTCTGGAGTACTGGTCTTCCACTGGTGGGTTGGGACCTATTTCTGGCTTGCAGCCCTATCTGAAGTGGATGGCAGCAGAACTAGTACCATAGAGATATATGGTAATATATCTATATCTATATCTATATCTATATCTATATCTATATCTATATCTATATCTATATCTATATCATAATGATGAAGTTGGACCCAAAATGCATGTTGGAAAAGTTGTCATTCTGCTGCCTGAAGTAGAACACAAGTGACAGCAAGAGAAAGGTATATTGATTGATTTCACTTATTAACTGCTTTTCTACTAAAACAACTCTCACACATGTACTTGTACATTTATACACACACACACACACACACACACACACACGATTTAAAGCATGGATAGGCAAACTAAGGCCCAGGGGCTGGATCTGGCCCAATCGCCTTCTAAATCCGGCCTGCGGACAGAATCAGCATGTTTTTACATGAGTAGAATGTGTCCTTCTATTTAAAACTCATCTCTGGGTTATTTGTGGGACATAGGAATTCATTCTTTTTCACCCCCAAAATATAGTCCGGCCCCCCACAAGGTCTGAGGGACGGTGGACTGGCCCCCTGCTGAAAAAGTTTGCTGACCCCTGATTTAAAGTGTACATTTAAAAAAACAACAGATTTGGAAAAAAATGGTATAAAAACTATTACCATGTAATTGCAGTGCTTCCAAATGGGGGCTTCTAATTGGGGAATTCATACTGTAAAGGGGTCATTAAGATGTTCCAAGTGGGATGCAAGTATCAGGCTTTAAAAACAACAACAACAACAACAACAACAACAACAACAACAACAACAACAACAACAACAACACCTTATCTGATTACCCCAGAAAAGGCAAATCCCTGTTAAATTTGTGGGAAGTGTGGAGAGACATTTTGATGATAATGTGTGGACACTGCAAAAAAGGGGGGGTATGCACCAGTCCAACAATAAACATCCACCCATCTGTAAGTACTCTACATCGCCAAGCAATTCAGAGTGGTAACTCATAGGGACCCGGCGTTTTGTAACAAAAATGAGTCAGAAACATAAGTTAGGTAGAGTTTAAAAACAAGCAGTCTTCCTTGTTCGTTATTTTAAAGTTTAACATAGAGCTTTACATAATTCTTCCTCATTTGGCTCTTTAATGAGTTAGGCCTTCTCCCCACACTGTCACCAACATTCCCTTTCCTGCTTATGGCTTTCTTTACTTCGTTAACTCTGATGGGCTGCTTCTCTCTGATAGGGTAAGAAGGCAGAACACAACAGACTGAGCGTGGGAAGCAACTGATTTGCCTGAGTTCTCTTCCGGATGCTTCCAAGACTCCCCCTCACAGCACTGCTTTTGCCTTTGTTTTTCACTTCATTTAATAAGCCCAAAATCTCCTGTCTGCATAGATAGGCTGTGGGTGTTTTTGTACTGGCTGCGTTCATGAGATGCTTTTATTTATTTATTTAAAAATTACACTGATGTGTGTGTGTGTGTGTGTGTGTGTGTGTCTAAATAATATATTATTAATTCAAATCCAGTTTGTGAAGCTCACTAAAACTATATGTGTTAGTTTGCAGTGGGCTTTCCTTCTTCTGTGCTGCAGGTCTGGATTTAATTCACAGGTGACTCTATGAACCAGTCCTTAGAAGTCAAGAGAATGAAAATACATTAAAACAAAAAACAAAAAACTGTGTAGTGGGTGCCTACTTGACCTCCTGGCAGTTGTGTTGTTGCTGCTTACTGGGAGGTGGCAGGGAAGTTGGCATGTTGCAAATGCACCTGCAGGAGCATCAGATTGGACTGGCCTTCCAGTAAGGAGCAGTGGCTCAGCTGTTGGGTGGTCAGGTAAGCACCTTCACCCCGCCTCCCTAATGTCATGCATAATAGTAACAAGGCAGGTTCATATAATGAGACTTAAGCATTTCCCTAGGTCATCTGAGAAACTAACCAAGCAAGGCGTATATCAGGCATAGGCAAACTCGGCCCTCCAGATGTTTTGGGACTACAACTCCCATCATCCCTAGCTAACTGGACCAGTGGTCAGGGATGATGGAAGTTGTAGTCCCAAAATATCTGGAGGGCCGAGTTTGCCTATGCCTGGCAAATATCAACAAGAAGAAAAATAATAATTGCATTTTTAAAATATGCTTATGATATATTGAATTCATGAACCTATCATAACAAGTAATGCTGCCAAGTCGAATGCACTTTTCATCAGCTGAATTAGCACTTATGCACTGAGGTCTTAGGACAACATAGTTAAAGGAGAAGAGGAAGGATTATTGAAGCTTAAGGCCCCATATGAGCCCTTTTAACATAATGCTCTGTGTACTAACCCATACCAAGTGCGGTGAAGGAGCAAGGTCTTATTGTTGCTGACAAAGTCCTTTTTCTTTGGGTCTGCCTTCCTAGTGAAGCTTATCAATACTCACTCCTGAGGTTTTTTCCGCTGCTGCCCAGGAGGGTGGGAGGGAGGGTGGTGCAGTGCTAATGCATTGGCTGTGCCAATCTGGCACTCCTGCCAGCATGACAACACCTCCCTGTCACCTTATTCCTCCCAGTAAGCAGCAGCTAGTCAGGGTTGACTAAAATATTCATATTCCTATTTTAACATGTGGGATTTAATTTGCTTCTCCTTTTGATGCTATCTTATTTTTAAACCTATGGTTATTGATGCTTTTGAGTGCATCAGAAGACATTCTAATTTGAAGAAGGATGAGATATTAGAATTTGAAACAAGCACACATGTATTCATCGGAAGCTATGACTTTACTTGCTTTTGGGACAATCTGCTTTTACATGGCCACCAAAACAAATGAGATTCACATATGAGAACATTTGCAGTGCCTCTCATTTTTATTATTTCTGAAGGCAACCCAAAGCTTTTTTCCCCAGGAGGCCAACCAATAGAGACATGATCAAAATTAATCACACTGGATGCAAGGTAATGAAGATAAGTGTCCAGTCGTAAGGACAGTTACCAAAACCAAAGCTGTCCCTTTCTCCAGTGCATGCAAAACCACAGAAGTCTAATCAGGGAAGGCAAGACTATTCTGCCTTCAGAATGACACGCACTGTTTCTTGTGTGGCATCAGAGCAGCAATAGCAAAACCAAATCTCCCAAAAATGAGCCTATGATTTTTCTGACATTTCAAGAAAAATCGTTTTGCCTAATTCAGTGATTCCCAAGACAAAACACCCTGAAGCCTTTTGTAGAGCATGACCTTGCCTCGCTTGTTCACATTCTCTTTTCCATCCCCTCTTCCTGCATGGAGGTTCTGCTGCCTAAGGATTTATGCACTCAAATTTACTTTAAAAAAACAACAACCCAACATACACCACTTTTACCATCTTGGCATTACACAGCAGCCTTGTCTAAAACTGCACAATGACAATATTTCTGTATGCATATGCAAGAAAATTGGAAGGCTGAAAACAGGCCACACATCCAGGTACGAAAGTTTAAACATTCATGCATGCATGAAATTGCTTGGATGGAAAAAAGTAAAGGTGCTACCACCACAGAAAAAAGAGTATGTGACAGAAACAAGGCTCTGGTGACCCCTCTCTGAGATGCATCCATCCAAGTCATGAAAGGTAACACTTTGCTATTTGGCTGCATAAATTTGTCTCTAGTATCATTTTATGTTATCATAGCATGTCCAATATATACACTCGACTTTGTGCTTTACCCACTGTATTTTTTTTAAAAAAAATCCATTTGGGCATACCCAGCTTCCTAAGCCTGGCATGCCCAAATGTCCCTGACCAAATGTATGGGATCAGATCATACCCAGCTTCAATGTGCTTGTCCCTACCTTCGTCTTCCAAACAAACTCATCTAGGCTGGGAAGCATCCACTCTTTATCCTTTCCCTGCTTCAAGCCTGAAACCTGTTATGCACATCATTCAGGAGTAGAGGCATTAATAGTAAGCTTATTCTCATCCTCATGAAACCTGGCTGGAAAATAAGCCAAGACATTTCTGTCCTTACTGTTTCTTCCCCTAGTGGGGCAGCATAAAAAATGGGCCATTTACTATTTATGGCCCTATACACCAGTTGGCTGTATGGACTCAATATTATATCTATCTATCTATCTGCAAACACTATACATAGGTTATTATTAAAGAGGGTTATCTGTAAAAGGTTTACTAGTGTTGTCCATATTTTATTTGTGTATTTCTTTGATGTTCTTAGCTGTATTAATTTTGTACTGAGAAATGTTTTTTTCTTCTTCTATCGGTCGAATAAAGGATATGTATGTATGTTATTATTAAAGGAGGCCTCTCAAAAGATAGCATAAGCTTGAATCTGAATATAGTGATAGGAGCACTTCTCCTTACAAATATGTGCAAATGTTCACTTGCTCTGGATGTAACATAGTAAAACTTACTGCACTGCAATGGTGTCCAACCATGAATGTGTGCTTACACGTGATGTGTGCAATGCATGCCACACACACCACTGGAGGCAGCAAAGGTCCTAATTCTCTCTCTCTCTCTCTCTCTCTCTCTCTCTCTCTCTCTCTCTCTGCCTCTCTCTCTCTCTGCCTCTCTTGATGTAATTTCCCCAAAGGCTCTTCCCCATTTCTCTACCACTTCGTCTTCTGTTTCTTTCCTCCTCTCTTGGCCAAGCCTTCACTTCGCCTGAAGGGAAAATCTCCAAGAACATTTTATTTCTTTCTGGCCAAGTCTGAATTTTGCCCTAATTCATTCAATTTATTCAATAGGTAGTAGGAAAATGAGAGCAGCTGGGTAAAAAAAAATGCTTAAGTCAGATGTCAGAAAAATAAACATAATAATCGTTCCACATATACATATTTATAGGTGCTTTGCTGATGGCTGGCTGTGGCTGAGGAAATGGATTCAGGTGAGCTAAATCTAGTTAAAGCTGGAAGTACTGAGGCTCAGAAATTCTTATGAGTTGGAACTGCAATTGGGGTGCATCTTCCCTCATTTTCTCTCATACCAATGAAACATGAATTATTTTTGCTTGATCTCTCATATCTGTAACTATTAAGTGTTCCTAGTTTAATGGTTCCAGGTTCAGTTCACTTCCAGTTATGGTTTCTGTAGTAATAAGATGTGTCGTCCCTCATTCCCAATCCCGTACAGCATGAAGACAGCCAGTTTTATGGTATGTTTGTATCTAGCAATCGTAATTTTTAACCTTTGAAACATCAAGGCTGCACTGTTATAATATGCAGCACTTTGAGCAACTTAAACTTTTAAGGCAGGGTTCAACCAATCGGTCCTGTCAATGTGTAAGGACTTCCACTTGTACAATGGGGTGTTTTCCTGCTCCTGCAACCCTCACCCCACCTCAAACTGGGCTGGGGGTGGAGCCCCCAAAACAATGCATGGGGGAAAGGGGATCATTTCATCTGGCAAACTGAACTGCTTGCCCTGACTTTATGATTGCATACATAATGTGTGTGTTGGTCCTAAAACAAGCATGGATTGGATACCACAATGGATGAAAAGAACCGAACAGCGTTGCATCGATAAGCACTGCTTATTTTGCACTATTTACTCCGAAGTGTGAAAGCTTATGTGAAAGCATAATGCTTGCAACATGAGAGGAAAGGGTTGCAAGCGCACCAGCCAAGCCAAACCTTACTACTTCTTCTCGCTACTGCCACCATGGCTTCCTGGCTGCCTCCACTAAACAACCCTTTAACTTTTTCAGCAGGGGGCCAGTCCACTATCCCTCAGACCTTGTGGGGGGCTGGACTATATTTTGGAAAAATAATAATGAACCAATTCCCATGCCCCACAAATAACCCAGAGATGCATTTTAAATAAAAGGGCACATTCTACTCATGTAAAAACACCAGGCAGGCCGCACAAATAACCCAGAGATGCATTTTAAATCAAAGGGCACACACTACTCATGTAAAAACACGCTGATTCCCAGACCGTTCGTGGGCCAGATTTAGAAGGCAGTTGGGCTGGATCCAGCCCCTGGGCCTTAGCTTGCTTACCCATGCTTTAACCTTTTAGAATGGAGCTGTCCAACCTGCAGAATAGTATGGCATTGAGGCATTAGATGAATAACAAGACCTCAGACCAACTTCTTCCAAGAAACAAACGGCTCCCTGAGCTTTAACTTACAGTTTTATTAAGGCAACAAGTCACTACTTATACAGTTTTAGTAGTTACCCATAAGAGAAAATTTAAAAACAACAACAACCAGAGATTAATTTTTACAGCTCTACCTATTCGAATCTGTTTCCCTACCAATCCAATACCTAGCAATTTTGATCCCTAAATTCAGCTTCTGTACCCCTTTGTGGTCCTCTCCTGGCTTCTTGCTGCAGGAGTACTTCCCTAAGCTCTTTAACCCTTTCCAGAGCTGCAGCTATCTTAGAGTTTCACACCTTTCTCTTTCTTGCAGCTCTTCAATTCTTTATCTCCTAAAGTGTCTATGTCTATAAGTTTTCTTATATTCAATTACCGTATTTTTCTGTGTATAAGACACCCCCATGTATAAGACACCCTCTATTTTGGGGGACTCCAAATTGAGAAAACACCCCCTCAGCACTACCCATGTATAAGACGAGCCCCAATTTTAAATCTTTTTTTTTTTTTGTAAAAAAAACCTCCTAGTCTTATACACGGAAAAATACGGTAACTATTCCGAACAATATTTTCACTTCTCCTCCTAAACTTTTAGCCAATCTGAACAGAGTAGAGCGTTGGTTAAGATTCAGTTTCTCCTTAATTGCTAAGAGCAAAACATTGCCTTGTAAACTTTCAACCTTCCAGTTCAGAACTTCCTGCTGGGTATCTTTAACCTTCATATGAACTTTTGCAGAAGAACCTATAAACCCAAAAGGAACCATTTTATAGCAACCAAAAAGAACATAAAATGACTGAATGCCCTATTCCTTTACAGCTTATATTATCCTAAACAAAAATGGCAGTCCACTATTCATTATACATTTTCAGTATCAGCTGTCAATACTATTATTTATTTATTTCATAAATAAAAATAATTTCATTTGAGGCATCTCAAAATGATTTCTCAATACAATAAAAGCATGCATTAATATATCTTTTTATATACAAAATCAATTGCATGCATTCAAAAAGACAATTAAAATAAGGTCCCAGTATCATGCAGAACAGTGAGATAACATATGTGATTTGATGGTAGCTGCAGAATGCCCTTTCTTGCAGTGTGCTGTGATGAGTTAGCTATATAATGGATGAGACAATGTTTTAGGTATCCTAATCCCAAGCTGTATATGACTTTGTACACCAGTATCAGCACCTTGAACTTCTAGTGACAGTGATGGATCCAAGGCCATCTCCACACTGTGGACATACCCTTTCAGTGGGGTATGACCCTGTCCAGTTGGTAGGTCCTCATCCAGTCAACCACCAAGCTTAGGCACTGTCCGGAGTTTGCATGGCTGCTCCAGATTCAGATGTTACAGAGAACTAGAACTGAGTATCATTAGCATACTTATGTTGTTGTTGTTGTTGTTGTTGTTGTTGTTGTTGTTGTTGTTGTTGTTCAGTCGTTCAGTCATGTCTGACTCTTCGTGACCCCATGGACCAGAGCACGCCAGGCACCCCTATCCTCCACTGCCTCCCCAAATCTTCTTTTCCCCTTATGGTTGATTAGTTTTCACATAATGATAGTGCCCCAAATTCTAAAAATAAATAAATTCCTACATAGATTTGTGGTATTCTTCTTCTAGTGGTAATCTGTAGTTATGTTTCCAGCAGAAACAGACACAACATAAATTGCAAATCAACTTATTTAACAATACTGCTTGGAGAACTTTAGTATTAGCCTTAATATTGAATTATATTAGAGTGTGTGGGCAGAATCCAATGTTGCACAAACATACAGCCACTTGTGCAATGGGACTATCACCTCCTCCTACCCCCAGCACACCCCACATGCCCCAAAACTCTGCTCTGGAAGTTCCCCCAGCTTTCCAAATAAGATGTTGAGGGCACTCGGAGGGGCTGCAAGGAAAGTCAGGGAAGGGGAAGTCAGTCCTGTTGTGCAAATGGGTAGTATTTCATGCATTACAGCTTTATATTTCTACACTTCAGCATGAAAACTTACAAAATGTATGAGCGTGAACAGAGGTTTAAGAAGAGAAGAAATCGTTCCAACTGAAAAATTTAATAGATATTGGATATAAGGATGGGATTAAATGGATTAGGCTGGAGAATGAAATAAATGAAGGAATAGGAAGAGAGGGGATATTCAATAGAGATATTAATAAGGCTTGTAAGAAGACAATAGGACCAAGGAAAACTGTGCTAGGAATCTGAAAGAACTGGAATATGAAATGGATGCCAACATACTCAAGGTGGATGCCTTTAAAATATAGGCAGGAGGGTCAAAGAGAACCTGGTTGGTGGAAGAAATTAGAAGATCAGGGATTTTATAAATTAAAAGACATGTTCGACGAAGAAGGGAATTTAATTACAAAAAAGGTTTTTTTGAGAAAATAGGAAAACAATATTGGCTGAAAGTGCAAGGACTTTATGACTTAATAAAAACGGAAAGAGCAGAGGAGACAATGAGGACAGAAATGAAAATAGATACTGTGCTGAACAAAAGACAAATAACGGAGAAAGGAATAGCAGGGATGTTATATAAATTGATGATAAGTGACAAAGAAAGAATGATAAGGATAATCCAGATTAAATGGGAACAGGAAGGTATGATCCATCAAAATACAGTCCAAGAACTGATGAAGAATATAAACAATATTAAAATAGAAAATATAAAGAATTAAGTAGATTTTTTAAATTAAAATGGTATAGAAGTGTGGCACAAATGGCGTATATAGTGAAAGGGTTTAGTCCCAAATGCTGTCATTGTGGTCAGAAAAAAGGATTATATGCCCACATGTGGTGGGAATGTAATATGGTTAAAGAATATTGGCAAAAGATTATAAAGGCAATTTCTGGATTATTTCAAATAAACATAGAAGTTAATAGGGATTTGCTCTTTTCCGGAATATTGGGAAATAGTAAAGTAAAAAGTAATATGCAAGAGTTGTATAAGATTATGATTCTAGCCGGAATGGCGGTTATTGCACTGGGATGGAAAGAAAATGCTAAATGGAAAAATGGAATGATTATGTTTTTGAATAAGTACAATCAGAAATATTTGCACAGATAGTGGCAGAGGATAGATGGGAAAATAAATGCCAAATAATCTCAAATAAATGGGCATTTTACAGGAATTGGATAGAAGGGGGGGGGGGGAAGCCAACCCAAGCATACAAGCTCGAATGAACAGACTGTGTACATTGTAAGGTACTTTGCATTGATTTTGTTATGTAAGTCTTTTCGGAAACCATATATATTAATGTTATGTTGTTATGCACTGTAGTATGAACTAAGTGTGTTATGTATTCCTCTTTTCATAGAATAAATATAATAAAAAAGAAGAGAAGAAACGAGGGGCAGTAAGAATTGTAAATGAGTCCAAATTGAGATGGGAAAATTGCTTACATCATAATGTAGATATTTTCAAATCAGCAGTTTTAAAATGCATTTGAATGCACTTTTTTAAAGGGAAAAAATGATGTGTGTATTATAAGATATAGCAAGCCTGCAGGCAGTTTTAGCTTGCATGATTGGTTCTTACACAGCAGATCATTCTGGGTCTTGTTGACCTTGGCAGCTTTATGGGGGTCATATTAGTACACAGATGAAATGTTCTTGAGCAATTTCAGCAATGTAAAGCTAAAGGGAAAAAAAAACCTTCAGCATTCTGCATGCATGTCAATTCCCCCCCCCTCAATATGCATATTTTAGGTGCATTAAGAAAATACCTAGCCCTCTCTGAGCTTTGCGTCCAACTACACTCTCAGCACAGCGTTGAGATGGCATATAATCCATTTTCTGCAATGTTTGGTTTCAGACGTTTCATCTTCCAATGTGCCGAGGTTACACATCCTGCCGTTTCCTAACATAAGCTTTACTTCTGGTGAGGTTTAGATTAATTATCCTCATCTTGGCATGTGATCATCCGTTGCATGCCCCTTTCCTTCTCACCTGAGGGATACCAGCAGCAGATAGCATAGAGGTAATAGACTTCAGCAGGAAAAAAAGTGTGGCAACACCATTAGACGAGACCTATTTCCCAATTAATTCAAACAGTTTCTGTTCACTACCCACTGATTAAATCTGTTGCTTTTTGGCTGAGTACCATTTAAATTGAATATTTCTACCATCCATGCTGTTCTTCAAGATGAGCAAGCAAAAAAACCCAAAACACCCCCGAAACCTAATTTCCTGCAGGAAAGCAATTGTGCCAGTAATCAAACATGATTTTCAGAATGCTGACAGTCATGTGCCTAACAGACAGGGTTTAAGCACACATGAGTTACCATACAGGAGTTCATATCAAGAGAAACAGCTGTTTTGCAAATGAGATGGAGCTCCTGGCTAGATAACAACTGATCTCCAACACAAAAAGGAGAAGGAAAATGTAGATGCGGCTTGTCATGTTACACGGCTTCCAGGGCAAAAAGGGCAAAAACCCAGCATCTGCCAAAAGCCTTTTTTCTATACAACTGTTAAACGTACATGAGTCCCATCCTTTACCGCATTTCATCACCTCAAAGGAAAGGGTGTTTCTTAATTTCATTAGCTGCATTAAGCAACTATAACTTATGGACCTGACTGTGTCACCAATAAATTAATAAATGCATTATAGCGGTTAGAGTGGTGGAATAGGACAGGGGAGACCCAGGTTCAGTCATGTCTGAGTTGTTGTCAGGATAAAGTGGGAGGTAGATAGAGAACCATGAGATGCTCCAAGGAAAAGGTGGGCTCTAAGTGAAATAAGCAGAATGTTCACTCGCAAAAGTGAGTTGAGGCTCACGTTACTAAAAACATAAAGACCAACAAAAAATAATAAATGCATTAGTAGCAGGAGACCAGCAATGGGCGTAATTTGACACTTGAATGATAAGGGAGCCAAAGGAATGCTAAAGGAGGAAAAGGAGACTGCATAGACACTACAATGGTACCCCATGTTACGTATGTGATCCGTTCCGGGTCGCGCCACATAACCCAGGCGTACGTAACGCAAATGAACAAAAAAACAAACAAACCCGGTTCGCGAATTTTTGTGCTTTTCTGTACATGTGCGAAGTGCGCAGAACACGTCTGCGCACCCACGCAAACCCGTGTGTCGCGCGCGCTCCGTGGAGGACTTCCAGGTTGCGGAGGTCCGTAACTCAAACGTATGCAACACGGAGCATACGCAACACGAGGTATGACTGTAAATGAGTTATTTACATTTGTTTCCACATTGAAAGATGGGCAGATCCTTGTGCCTGAACTAACTTTTGCAGGAACTTTGCTGTAAGTCTTACTGTGTTTGCTTTGTTCATGAAAAGTATTCCCATTGTACAATGGGCAGCTTAAATCAAAGTTCTATATCGCTGAGTTCTCACTTGCATGCTCATTCCTCTATGCATATATGAAGAAGAAGAAGAAGAAGAGTTTGGATTTGATATCCTGCTTTATCACTACCTGAAGGAGTCTCAAAATGGCTAACATTCTCCTTTCCCTTCCTCCCCCACAACAAACACTCTGTGAGGTGAGTGGGGCTGAGAGACTTCAGAGAAGTGTGACTAGTCCAAGGTCACCCAGCAGCTGCATGTGGAGGAGCGGGGACGCGAACCTGGTTCACCGGATTACGAGTCTGCAGCTCTTAACCACTACACCACACTGGCTCTCTATGAGTGACATAGTTTTCTGTGGTATGCCTTGATATATGAGTGAAATACAGGTTCTACTAAAGCCATTGCTGCTAGGAACAGGTCAGTTTGTTGAGAGAAGCCCTACTCCCTTGACTTCCATTTAGCCTAAGCAAAGCAGGCATGTACATCACCCACAGGTTAGGTTTTGTCTGGTAAGTAGGCCTGAAAATGCTGGTGGTGATTTCCGTCCGTAGTATCCCTCTTCCCCTGCCCACAAGGACTGTCTGCCATCACTGCAACTCTTGGCAAAGTGTCATACAGATCACTTGGCAAATGTGATTGGCTGAAAGAGTACCAGCTATCACTCAACCCAACATGGGTAGGAAGCCCTTTAAAAAGATACTGTCAAAACAGTCCCTTTGTCCATCACACAAGGGCCCATTGTCCGTCATCGGCCATTAGGAAACCAGCAACTGACTAGCTACATTGCATTACTCATGAGGAGACCAGGCGCCTGCTTGTTAGGCTTGAGCTTACATTGCTCCTTTTATTTTTCAGTATTCTGTACCTTTGTGTTTTCCCTTGTCAGTACGAATAAATGTTATATAATTTGACATGTTGCATCTTGCTGCACTGCTGCCAGTTTGCAAAATGGGTGAAAATCCCCCACAAGCCTAAGCCAGTTGGCCCATGCTATAAAGATATAGCATTAGTGTTGACAGAGAAAATCAGGTAGAGATAGGGAGCTGGGTGCAGGCTCTACTCCCCTAAGAAACTGAGAGCGATCGAGCTGAGAAGTGCAGGGTATGCTGTCTCAAGGCCCCTTTGGAAGCAATTGCTTCGACTTACCAGACTTTACACTCCTTAGGGGTTCTAAAGGTTAAGAGGGTGTGTGGTTGGAGCAATTACTGTGTAATTTGGGGGGATGCATGTGACCTATCTGGCCAGGCCATTCTGAAAGGAAGAGAGTAAGCAGGTTCCCCAAGGATCCCTCTTCTATTACAATGAGCAGTGATATGGGTTACCATTTATGCATTTTATATAAGACACTAAAGCTGCAATCCTGCACATACAGCTACACTACAGAAGTCCTGTTGAAATTTGATGGGATTTAAGATGCCTGTACAGTATCGTAGCCTTGAATATTCCCCGCTTTCTGATTTTATACAGCACACCACAGACACAGAGCTTTGAAAACCCTGAATTCTGAAACACTTGGGCCTCAGCAAATTTTTGTTGTTGTTCAGTTTGGGAACACTCCAGTTGCAACAATCATTTTCCTTAGTCTGACCTCTGGATTGGATCTTCTCTGCTTCAGTTCTCCAGCCCCTGATGTCACATAGGCATCATGAGCCTCTGAATTAATCCCAAAATTGTTTACCCTTCCAGCTCTGCTGTCAGAGATATTTCTTCAAGTCTTTTACTCTAGATTAGCATGTCTAATATGTGTATAATTAATTAGGGCCTCTTTCACTCACATTAGGCCATCACCTCAAAGCAGTAGTTCTGTTCCCAGATGAAGTGACAGGAAGGAGATTTATGGCTTGCTATTTCTTAGTCCTGATTCCAGAGGTATTGTTTATATTTATTTATTAAATTGAAGTATTAAACGGATACATTTTTAAAAACAACATTTTAAAATCTCTGTGTGAATTAGTGCCGTGATGCAATTACTTCAGGGCTAAACATGACATGAATTCTTACATGATAGTTGTATTTGCATACCAATTACCCCCTCCAGTTTGAACAACTAAGTTTTTTTCCATGAATACTTGAATTTATTTATAGAACATCATTGGGCTTCCCCCTCCCCATCCAGAACTCGCCAGAATGCAGTTCCGGCGCCTCTCACATGGGCACCATTGCCATTTTAAGAGAACAAGGGAGGCATTAGCACTGAACATCACACACACACACACTTTGCATATTATCACTCTGAGTAGATAATAAAAATTACTAATTCTCACTACAGGTGGGTAGCCGTGTTGGTCTGCCATAGTCAAAACAAAATCGAAAATTCTTTCTAGTAGCACCTTAGAGACCAACTGAGTTTGTTCCTGGTATGAGCTTTCTCACTGTTATCAATGTCATGTTAACTATTTCATAGTAGCAGGAATGTGCAATAGCCTTACTGCAATGTGATGCTTAATCTAAAGCAGACAATGGAACTTTTAAGCTACTAGTGCTAAGTTAGCCATGTCTATTAATGTCAGTGTCTACTAATTTCAAAGTATGGCTCACATTGGGTACAAACCTCTATGTATGTCCAGGAGCTTCCGTCGCTTGTACCATCAGGCAACTTCAAGACTGCAGATCTCTTTTGGTAAAGCACTCTGAGTATGTTCAGAGGCTGCCTGCTCTGGGGCCACACACAGCTAATTGCTGACTGTGGTCCTTTTTTTAATGCAAGGCATTTGTGCTATGGTATCCTCAGAGTCTGCCTGCCCTGGCACCAGGCACGCACAGAACATCACACAGTTTCTTTTATGGGCTGATAAATGGGGGCGGCGGGGGGGGGGGGAGAAGAAGAAGAAGCACTTCAGGATTTTGGTATACCTGCTCCCTGTTATTCCAGTTAATTTCATAGGCGTCATTGTGGGACAAAATGGACACACCTCAAATCTGTAGAACAGCCACCATAAGCAGTCAGATAATACTGGTTCTTGGGAGAATAAGTGTGCAGGGATTGCAACATGTTGATCAAAGCATCAAGATTTTGATAAATTAGAAAGGATTATGTTAAAAATAATAAATGTTATGGTTGAAGCTAGCCTCTTTTTCACCTGTGTTTGAGTACAGATGAGAAAGAGTGAGCAGTGGCAGTTTCTACCCTTCCTTTTAAACAGCACAAAAAAACTTAATAGTGGCTTTTTACATGCGTCATTTTAAAGAGCAAAACATTAGTCTGGCAGTTCTCCAAAGACTGAATTATCAATATACTTATATACATGGGGAAAATTAGTAAAACAAACATACATACATACATACACCTCATAACTTGATTATTTGCAGTGTAATGGATGGCCACTGACAATAAGATCAACTGCAGGAGAAATGGGAAGCAGATGCTAGACAAAAGCAAGAATCAGTCCAGGAAAGGAAAAATCAATGAAAGTAGGTAAAGGTAAAAGGTAAAAGACCCCTGGACGGTTAAGTCCAGTCAAAGGCGATAATGGGGTGCGGTGGTCATCTTGCTTCAGGATGAGGGAGCCAGCGTTTGTCTGCAGACAGCTTTCCGGAACACCGTGACAGAAGCCAAGTGCACGGAAACACCGCTTACCTTCCTGTCACAGTGGTACCTATTTATCTGCTTGCACTGGCATGCTTTCGAACATCTAGGTTGTCAGACGCTGGGATAGAGCAACGGGAGCTCACCCCGTTGCACGGATTCGAACTGCTGACCTTCTGATCGGCAAGCCCAAGAGGCTCAGTGGTTTAGACCACAGCTCCACCCGCTCCCCTTCAGTGAAAGTAACACTTTATCCATGCACAGGTCACCCATTCTAAAGTGTATCATGGTCTTGTTTGTAAATGACACGAAGTAAATTGACTGGAATGGAATTGGTAAAACCTGCTCCACTCATATATGCGCATGTAAATTAATCATCATTCCTAAATTTGGTTCTTTATGAAGGAGTGCAGACAGGCTGAATAGCTCTGTTATCACCTTGGCAACAATAAATCACTGACAGAATTCCACAAGATAGTCGCTTATTCTGAAAATAAAATTCATCTGCAAGTGTGGCTTCCTTCTATGTTCATGACAATGCCACGATTTGGTTTGTCATTTTGTTTTGCTAGTCAACATTTTGTGTCAAGATCTGGATGATTAATATTCCCCTCCCCCAATTAGAATATATCTGACATTCAGCCGTGGCCATGACTCCTTGAACACACCCAGTTTGTTCTTGGAAGTGAAGCATGGTCGGGTCTGGTTAGCAATTGTTGATACTTTCTTCCTTGCTATTGCCTGCAAACATACCATTACAACATAGTGAGTGCTTGAAGTGGGGGTGGGAATGGGATACCATCCTACTTTCTTCTAATGGATGTAAAATCTTCTTAGGGATACTGGCTTCATTGACAACTAATTATTTCATAGTGTGAAACTACCAATTCAGGCTTGTTAGCAAATACTTTAGTTTATGTGCTTATAAGGTTGGTAATGGACCACAGGCTAAACCGAATCTGGCTTAATCTGAAATGAAACCATAGCTCTTTAACCAACTCAGTCAATGATAGGCAGACTTATACCAGACAACTACAGCTTCAAGTACCTACAGAAGTCATTGTCAACATCACAAACCCTTCTAAAGGGTTTTGATTTCCAAAACTATAGAAAATATAAAGCATAACAAACATCATGCAACAGGTGTAACAGGGTTCTTGCCTACAAAACCTCATGCTGAAACAAATGTGTTACATCTTTAAGCTGCTGGAGGTTCTTCCTTTTTTAAAAACAGGCTAACTATGATACTCTTCTGGAAAAAAGCTTAATGAAAATGTGCCCTGCTTCTAATCCTGCTAAATGTTAACCATTATTACATTCTTGTTGCCTACGCAGCGTGCATCTCTGAAATATACAGTAGATGTCTCTGTTGACATTTTGAAATGATGTTATCCTCTAATGACTGACAGCATTACATCTTGGTATGACCTTGCTACCACTTTGCTAATGAAGTTACCTACCTGAAAGAGATATTGAGGTATGGGTGCTGCATTGCTTCTGTTGTAAGGACACAAGTGCGCTTAGAAACATTGGCCCAGATTGGCACATGCTTGCATAGCTAGTCCCAAGGACAAAAGGGAAATTTGTCCTTGGAGTTTGGGAATAAAATATGTTTTATTTCAGTGGTCTTCAACTGGTCCAAGCCCAAGACTCACATCCCACTCCCAATTTGCAACATGGGATCCCATTTTACATATCGACCCGTAAATTGATTCCGTGCTCTGTGCAGCAATGAACTATTCCCCTGATCCAGTCCTATTTCAAGCTGCAAGAAGTGGGATGAAGATAATTTAGCATCCCTGCTCCCTCCAGTCATTCTCACCTCCTGCAGTCACCAGACTCCTGATATGACTTCCTGTGCCCATGGCAACCAAGCTAGTCCCCCAAAAAGACCATTTTGGAAGAAGTCTAGGAAGCTGTTGAAATAGACTAGAAAGCGAACAGAATGCCCCTGCTCCATAGAGAGCTGCCTCACTACAGACATAGCTTTTGGAAAGTGGGGCATATGATATATCAGAAAGATGTATCTTATTGAAGAAGGCTTGTGCCTTTCTCCTGCCACACTGCAGTACTCATGGAAATTGATAAAAGGAGTGTCTCACCAGAAGAATGTGTCCTAGGACAGACAAGACATATAATGCTCCTTTGGTCTTGTTAGCCTTAGCTACAGACCTTTCAACCTGCCTGTGGGTCCTGGCCCACTGGCTGAAGACCTATATTTTATCCAATGAGATGGTGGGACTTTGCCTGGGCAGTGAATTGGGTACATATGGTAGGATGCTGAAATAACTGGAGATATGTTTTGAAAGTAACACATGACTATTTCTCTGAAAATGTGAGGCCTTTGAATAACATCTTCCATGTTCAAAACCTCAAATCCCTGAATTTGATTCAGAAAAGCTCAGGATTAAAAACTACAGTACCTCAATGCTGGTGGTTCCAAACAACTCTAGATTAAAAAAAGCAACAACCACAAACCTGACCAAGGACACAAGCCCTAATAAACTGCAGTGTCTTCCTTACAAACTTCATAGCAATAAAACACTGGTGAATGAGACATACAGTATAAGCAAGCTGAAATATTTCACATATAATTAGTATATCCAACAAATGAACTTTATCAGTGAGATATATGTAAAATATATTAGGGCTGTTGTTACATTTTAATTGGTAAAAAAAAAAACCATTTGTAGTACAAAAAAAGCTCTTAAATCCTCATCTACCATATTTTTTGTCCAGCAGAGTTTGCATCTGATTAACAATACAGTACCTGGCTTAAGAAGCAGCTTTTTAATTAATATTTGCATCAGTTACATTGCTGTAACACAATGGTAGAAGCTTACTGGTTAAAAAAATATGCCCTTTACATTAGCAACTTTTCAAGCAAAAGCAAAAAATTATTGGATTAATGAATCATATCATGGCCCATCAGAAACCTAATTTCTCTGTAGAGAAAAAACTCCAGGGGAAAAGAAAACCTTATACACATTATACTGGCAAATCTTTTCTGTGAGTTTTATTAATATCATAATGAATAAAATATCCTGGGGGTATCAGTTAAACAGTTTTTAAGTCACACAGTGAAACTATCACTCATTTGCAACCTACATAAGCTTGCACCAAAGTAAATGAGAGCATGCTTAAGTAACAGTTTTACTCTTTGTTGAATCCTTAAAAAAAATGAAACAGTGAGTTAAATGTCTGACACTTCCACACATCTTAAAGGTAGCAAGCAGAAGTAGTTTTAAATGGGGTATATCTCTTATAAGTTGGTCTATTAGTTTTCAACAAAGTCAGTTTGTTTCTGAACACACTTCCTGCAATTCGAATGTTTTTGTTTTTTGCTGTCTGCCACCAGTAGGCTCCCTCGGAATAAAGGCAGACATAAATTGAATGAATGAATAAATGAATAAATAAATACTTTACCCCACTCCGGCCATGATTCTCTGCTGCCAATTTTTTTTAATACCCTCTCCCCCATGTGTATCCTTTAAAAAAGAAAGAAAGAATTGCCTATGCCCACTTTTACATTTTGGCCATGGGTACTTTAACCCTTGGCCCCAAGATAGGTCAATATGTCCCAGGTCCTCCCCCCCCCCAAATGCAAGCCACCCCGAGGGCCAGATTACTAAATAGGGGCCCATGACAACGGATCAAAATAATATTGATTTGTTCTTGAAAGAAAACTGGCATCAAGCTTTCTTAGTTCAATGTAGGCAGGGGGAAGTTTAGACTGCCTAGGGGCCTCCGCAGGGTTTGATCGAGCACTGGCCACCCCTGATGTATTTGCAAGCACTGGAAGAGATCACTTATGAATCTGGAGTGATGTCACCCATCTGCTGATGGCACTAACCTCTAATTTTCATTTTCTTCAAACACAGGAATTATGGCATTTTTCTTGGTTATGGTTACAGGCTGGATGAGTATTAACAAATCAAAATATCAACCAGACAAGTCAGAAGTTATGGTGGTGGGCCAATCTAGGGCTAGAAGGTTTTTACCTATTTTGGGTAGGATTATATTCCCTCTTAGGCACAAGGTTTGTAGCTTGGGGCTACTCAACCCTCCGTGCCTCTGGGTGATGAGGTGGCAAAAATGGCCAGGGGTTAGATGTCAGTCATCCATGCTTTTTCCTTCATATCAGCTACTGCCGTGTCAGCTATATGGGAATGTCTTTGGAAATAGTTTGGAAACCTCAGCTAATGCACACCACAGCTCAATCCTTTGCAGAGACAAACCACAGGCTGAATGTGGCAACTATACTGGTTCTACTATATTGATCTGCTTTTTTCAGTACTGGGCTCAGTTCCAAATGCTCATGTACATCGACTGGTGCCTGGAGAGCCTCCTCCCATGCATACATGAGAGCCAGTGTGGTGTAGTGGTTAAGAGCGGTAGACTCGTAATCTGGTGAACCAGGTTTGTGTCTCCGCTCCTCCACATGCAGCTGCTGGGTGACCTTGGGCTAGTCACACTTCTTTGAAGTCTCTCAGTCCCACTCACGTCACAGAGTGTTTGTTGTGGGGGAGGAAGGGAAAGGAGAATGTTAGCCGCTTTGAGACTCCTTCAGGTAGTGATAAAGCGGGGTATCAAATCCAAACTCTTCTTCTTCTTCTTCTTCTTCTTCTTCTTCTTCTTCTTCTTCTTCTTCTACAATCTGCTCCCTCTGACCACTGGGAGAGGCACTGCTTCATGTAAACGCATGAAGTCACACCTACTCTATGGTGACTTCTGCTTTGACTCTTGAGACACATAGTGCCACTTCTCATATTCCTGTATTTTCTTTTTCTTAGTTGAAAAAGAAGTTGGCATATACAGTTTTTATACATAGATTCTCTCAGCAAAGTTAACTCAAAGTAAACTTTGATTTTGTATAACTTCCACCTAAAACTCAAGTGGGGAGGAAATAATGAAAAACACCGAGAAAAGAAGATGGACAGGCAGAGAGAAAATTGCACATCTATTTCAACTTTCCCTTCTACTATTTTTTTTTAATGGAGGAAGTGAATTCAAATAAAAATTAAGGTTTACAGCCAGAAAAGAGAAAAGATTAAATGATTAAGAAAGCTTCATCTTCTTAAGTTTATACTAGGATATAAGGTTATTTGAACCCAGCATTACTTTCTAATGTCTTGTCATGGCTTTTTCAGAAAGTATTTTTTGAAGGCTAATGGTAGCTGGAGTTGGTTTCTTTCTGCTGAATTTTTTACTGACATGGTTTGCCTTTTTAAAAAGCAGTTTCTAGTTTAAAATGGTGTTGTGTTGTGCTTTATTATTTGTATTTGTTTTAATGTGACTGTACACTGCTTTGAGCACCATCCATTTGGCAGAGGGCATGGCATATAAGCTTGAAATAATAAAAAAGGAATGACCTGCTAACCTGCTTATGGCTCAGCCTCCAGTGAGTAATAAACGCACCAAGAACCTTTGCAGAGGCAACTATATTTTCTCCAAACTTATGGTAGTGTGGATTTAGTCACCTACAACACATTCAAGGATCTACCTTTGAAAAGGCTAGCAGATAAATGGTGAAATGCTGCTACTGCAATGTAGTATAAAACAAACAGCCTTTGTTACACTCCTTATGAGGTTTCTCCATTCAATCACTAAGAGCTTTTTCTGAGATGGAAGCCAGCCAGCCCTTTTGTCTTCCCTAAATAGTTTTGCTAAATTCCAAACCAGTTCCCTTTAAAATATTAATTCCAGTTTAAATTTCATTTATGGATGAAAGCCAACTTTGCTTGTTTGCAGACCATATAAACAAGTCAACTTAACTGTCAAGTCAAAGGCAAAGTTAACAGAACTACATAAAGAAAAAAAATAGTTCTGTACTGGCTCAGCACAAGAATATTGCTTTTTTTTTTAATGGTTTCAATGGTAGACCACATACTTTGAATGTGGAAGATCACTCATCCAGTCCCCAGCATCTCCCATTAAAGGCTCTCTGAAAGCAGGGTCAGGAGAAACCTCAGCACCTTGGAGAGCTACTGCTGGCCAGAGAAGACAATAACAGCTTAGATGGCTAGATAAAAGGCACCTCCTTGTATATGATTTGCCTTAAAATGACAGATACAAGAATATATTACAGTATTAGGAAAAGTCAAGCTGAACATGTTATGGGAGACCCAACACCTTTTTCTTTGGTTAAAAATAACCCTAGGGAAATGATTTCATTTGAAATCATGGTGCCAGAGGGACCGGGGGAAGTAACCCTTTTTCCTCACCCCTGATATAATTATCAATTCCAAAGCTGTTATTAGCTACTGTATTGGTACAACTTCCACAGCTTCACGGAAAAGGGATTTAAATTGGAGAAACACTGGGAAACAACCCGTCCTGTGGAACGCCCTCCCATCAGATGTCAAGGAAATAAACAACTATCTGACTTTTAGAAGACAACCGAAGGCACCCCTGTTTAGGGAAGTTTCCAATGTTTGATGTTTTGTCGTGTTTTTAATATTCTGTTGGGAGTCGCCCAGAGTGACTGGGGAATAAATATTACATTATTATTATTATTATTATTATTATTATTATTATTATTATTATTATATATGACCTATGAAACAACTTTATACTGTTGGATTAGGTTCAAATCCTATCATGAACATCATTGGGTGACCTTTCAGCCCAACCTACCTCACAGGGTTGTTGTGAATATAAAATGGAGTTGGGAGTTATGTACGCCGCCTTGAACTCCTTGAATCAAACAATTGTTCCATCTAGCTCAGTATTGTCTATTTTGTCAGTGGCTTTCTGGGGTTTCCAGATATGGTCTTCCATCACTTATTTATTTCTTCGAAATATTTATATGTTGCCTGATTATGACTACTACTACTACTTATTATTAGTACTTACAACAAAGGGTTCAGATGAAGAGCAAATTGTCTAGGTAAGTCCATATTGCAGTGGTGCACCAAGAAATACTGGGGTCCTCAGCCATATCAGAGTAGCTTACAACAAACGTAAATTAAAGACATTAATCATAATTTGGGCTTGCAACAAAATGTTGCAGCATGGAACGTTCCTGTTCAGTTTGCAAATTGTAGGGTCCCCCGAAGCCTGCTGATACCTCCATCTTGTGAATGGATAGTGATTCTTTGGCCTACTTAAACATCCACACACTCACCTCTGAACTTCTAAAATAGAAAGGATAATAAATCAACAAAATATACAACAACAACAAAAACCTGTAACCCAATTACAGCAATTTTAAAGCATTATTTATTTACTGGGTCATTTAACTGGAGATACCAGGGACTGAACATGGGACTATTTACATGTAAAGCGTATAATTAGCCCCCTTTGTCACAGCAACCCGGCCCCAATCCAAATAACACTCCTCCCCAAGCTGCTTTTAACCAAAGGAGGGAGAGAGAGAGAGAGAGAGAGAGAGAGAGAGAGAGAGAGAGAGAGAGATCACGGCTCTTTCACATAATACCTAGTTTGGTCCTATAAGTTTCATAAAATCAGTTTATCCAAAATATTATTTGAACTAAAACTTCTCTATGAGCTAATGCATTTGGCTATGTAGGGTAGACTATTGCATCAAAAGCTCATGAGATAACGAGCCTGATAGTATCTGAGTTGCTACAGCATTCTTTGTTGCTATGAAATTTTAAGCAGGATCACTCATTCACTTTTTGAGCCATTTTTGTCATGGCTGCAGACCAGGAATCCCCAGAGGCAGAATTCCATAATGATGTCAGTCCCAAGGAGGAGGCTGAACTACTCCCTTGTCCCTCTCATGTGGAGCCACAGTCACTGGAGCCAGCATCTCCACCCCTGGATCCAAAAGAGACACCTCTGCAGCCAAGCTCAGCTGATTGGTCCACAGATTCCTTGGAGGCTCAGGAGACCGCTGAGAAGAAATCCCCACAGCTTCAAACCTCAGGGCCTATAAATAGCCAGTGAAACTATCCCTTTAGCTGACCAGATGCAACATACATGGGGTGAAGCTTCTAGCCATCAAATACTTAGCCTGGCCTATAAAACTATGTCAGTTGCTCCACTACAGTGCTTGCACATTCTGTTTCAGCTTCAGGGTCACTAATGGTAGTCCTGAAACCCACATCAATGTCCCTCTCCAAGGTACTGATCCTCCCTTGCTTTGCTTTGCCTCAGCCTTTGGGACAATTATCCTCCCTTCTCCTTGTGCCATTACCTACCTATGGTTGTGGGCATTCCTATGAATCAAAACATTTATTATGCGCCTGTATCTTGCTTTCAAGCATGCTGTGGTGTATGTTGTTGTGAAGCAGGATATCACAGCATCCTTTAGTGTACTGACACACTGAATTCATTCACATTTGCTCACCTTTTTTTTTTTTTTTTACTCTTATCTCTTGAAAACAGGGAAAAGACCCAAGACCCTGGTTAAAATTAAGTTTTAGGCAGAAGATCAGTCAGCCATGTTTTCTTGGTCAGAAGATCTAGACAGATCATTTATGTAATGGGTAAACAGTTTAAAAGAATTAGTGTTAGTGTTCAAAGAATTCCACAACAGGGTAATGAAGACAAATTCATCTAAGTATTTATTAAACACCGAGCAAGCTACCATTGATCACAATTCAAGCCACAGCTCCTTTAAGCAGGTAGTACGGTTAATTAAAAATAAGCCTAAAGCTAAAGCTTAAAAATCAATTTTATTTACATTTTTAAATGAAATATACTGCTTGAATCTAATGGAATGGAACAGCCCATTGCTGCAAAATATTATTGATTCTTGCAGCTTTTATAACCTAAACAGTAACAGCAACCTACCGGTAGTTTTAGTTTAATATTTTTTAAGGAAATATGTGAAACAAAGCTTATTTTTACGAAGCTTAGTTAATCACGTTAAAAAATAGAGAATCTAAAGGGGGGGCTATTTCTAACTAAGGGAAGAAAAGGTTGGTGGTGTGGACCAAACACTGGCTAGCCCATTCTATTGTGAGGCCAGTGTAGGATTAGTGATCAGTGCGTCTCCCCTCCTGGAAGTGAAACTGCAACCTTGGCATGAAGGACATTGTGGCCCATGGTTGTATTTTATATACCTTTGCAGAGAGTGTTTACTTCTATAAGGTGGGCTACCCAATTTTCATTTATTCCCCACCATCCACTTAAGGGAGAACCAGTGTAGTGTAGTGGTTAAGAGTGGTAGACTTGTAATCTGGTGAACCTGGTCCATGTCCCCACTCCTCCACATGCAGCTGCTGGGTGACCTTGGGCTAGTCACATTCTTTGAAGTTTCTCAGCCCCATTCACCTCACAGAGTGTTTGTTGTGGGGGAGGAAGGGAAAGGAGATTGTTAGCTGCTTTGAGACTACTCCTTAGGGTAGTGATAAAGCGGGATATCAAATCCAAACTCTTCTCTTCCATGGCCTCTATCCCTTCTGAAAATCTGATCTTGAGGGTTGGGAGACTCTATGAAATACAATGGTATATGGAATGAGTGGCTTCATTGGGCAGGGGAGACTGGTTAAAATTGGGTGTCTGGACTTGTGCAATCAAGTGGAAATGCTTTCTGTTATGTCAAAGGCACCACTGGATACAACCAGTGAATGATAACAAAAATAACAGCAATCACTTCTGGACATAGCAGTTCAAATGTGTGGCTCCTATGCAGTTTTGTGCCCATAATTATTCCCTCATTTTCTTCAGTGGAAGTGATCCCTTTCAAAGAAATGACACTTTCAGACAGAAGGAAAACACCTATGGTTATGCCCTTAAATATCCTAGAACTCCACGTGTGTATCACAGTACAATGGAACAGGAGAAAATTGTGTGTTTGTGTGTGTTGATACATGATCAGTTGATGTTCACAAGCTGAAAGAAGACTGAACAGCAAGTTGAAAAATCTGTGATGTGCAATTAGAAAGGCCTTGGAGAACACATATTTCTAAAAATCACATAGCACAAAAGTATCTATCTGATAATGTTTTTTATGTTGCAAGTATAACAATGATGTTTTTTTTGGGGGGGGGGCACCATTTGCATGCTGACTGTCTTCATGAATAGGTATAATGAAACTGTCTTTTAGGAAAATTACCAGTAACTCAACGGATCCTGCTAAAGAAGCAGATGGCACTACTGATTCAGTGTTTGTATCTTATATTGTTCTCATAGAATATAAGTGAAATATGACTTTTCTGAGAACTAGAGAGCTCATCAGTGAGCTACTGTGACACATACTGCATTCTAGCTGATTTTAACTTTATTCCCAAAAATGCAACTGCTGAGATACAGATAGCAAAAGTTTAACATTTAAGAAAGACTGATAATCATGCATCCCCATGCATTCCCCTCATGCATTTCCTAATCCCCCGATTTTATCATAATGTAAAAAAAAATGTGATTTTTCCCCATACACACAAATTTCATGAAACATAAATGAGCTTTCACATCTTCTTATAAACATCCAAGGGTATCTTGCTGGAAATTAAGCTTGGATTTATTTGCAGAAAATGTATGCAGTGTGATGCAACTCCCAGCCCTCAGTCGCCTTCTTTGATTTGAAATAATTTGCTCCTTGGACAGTCTTTCCTGCTACCAGCATTGACCTCATAGTCTTCTTCAGAGAGAGGAAGCAGCAAGATAAGACATGATCTCCAACTTCTCATCCCTCTGCATTTTCTTCTTGTCATAGAAACACACATTTCTCATCTTCTTTGTCATTCAAGCTCCATTACATTCCCTGGCAACCTTCTCCCTTCCCCATCATTCTGTCTCAGAATGCCCTTTCTCTTTGCTTTATTTCTTTCCTTATTTTATATAAAAAGCTTCACTTTGCCCTGCCTGCTTCCCATGAGAATAATCTTCTGTGCTGCACGATCCATACCTCTGGTTGGCAGTAGTGGGGTTTAACAAAGTGGTGGAGCCAACACCATGTCCACAGCCCCACAACTCAACACTGCCCAGGGCAGAAGGTATGGAGGAGCAGGAAAAGAAATGACAGCTCACTATGCCTGTTTGCTGGTGCAGCGCAAAGACCTGGGTCAGGCCTGACACCATGGCATCATGTATGCAGGGCTGGTTCCAGGAAAGAAGTTTCAGTATTACTCCAGCTATCCAGCAAGCTATCCAACCACTGGTAGTTAGGAAGTATTTCCAGCTATCCTGCAGTGTGTGGTTTTTTTATTTGGTAAATTTTTGAATGTCTTTATTCTTGGCTTTCCCTGAAAGGTACTTTTGGAATACTATATTTTATGGCTTTATTTTAAATGCTTCAAAACAATTGCCATTTTATCATACACAGCCTCACATATCATTTTCTTTTCTTTTCTCTGTACTAAACCGAATTGGATTGCTGCACTCTGAGCTGTGTTGATCCAGTTACAGAAATCATGATTTTGTAATGTACTTGTACTCCACTCCAAAAAGTAGTATGCTTTAAAATTAAGACTAACGAACCCAGGAAAAGGGTGAACTTAAAGGGTGAATGAATTTTCTCCTCTTGCACCTGTGCTTAACCATACTCCCTAGTATATCAAACAGAAAACACTTAGTTTTAAAAGCTTTCATAGCATTTCCAGCCCCCTCCATAAAACACAAACTTCACATATGCTGGGAAGCTTCATGAAGCTCACCTGACAAGTTAAAATCAATTTAACTTTTCCTCATTTAATAGTTTGTGATAGGTGTCTCATAATTATAAGTAGTATAAAATGAATATGCTACTCTGTTCAAAAATAAAGATAATGTCTGTCGAGTCCTCATGGTCATAACAAAATGAGCTTTCACAATAGCCTTTGCTGGTGAATGACAACCAGTTTTGTTTAGCACCAAAGGATTTTACTTAGCCATTTACTCCCTATCAGTTCAGAACCCTGTAGCACAGTAGTGCAGAAAAAATTAATTGGGTTGAGATTGCCTAAAACATAAATACAGCTCAATCTGCATCAGGAATAGGAAACATTGATCATATACACAAGTCAAATTGGTAGAGCTCATAAGATTTCACTGCAAGAGATCTGATGTATACATTGTGTATAGATGACCACCATATACTTGTGAAATGGGCTTTCAAGGCTAGCAGTGTAAAGCTACGCATGTAAGGCATATTGAACTCAGTGGGAATTCCTCCCAGGTGAACTTCAATTCTGTAAACTACAGTCAAATCAAAACTGGTGAAGAGCAACATATAAATATTTTAAATAAACAATACCAACCTACAGTACCTTAGGCAATCTGTTATTTCATCCCCTTGCAGACTGACAAAGCAAACAAACAACCAGCCAGCCTTGGGTTATCTAGTTGAATGTACTAACCTATAATTTCTACACATGAAATTAACTGACCTGCACTGCCAGCGAATAGTTTAACAAATGTTCCCCAGTTAGGTTCCTAGCAGTCTTTTCACAGGGAATCCCATGTGTTGGATTCAGTTCTTCCTGCCAGTTAAACAAGTGTCAGAATTGTGACAGCCTCTCTTGCAAGTGCCAAATAATTAAATTTGGACTAGAAATATTAAAATGTGCTTGATGGCATAGAACATTGTCCTTTTATAAGCAAGATGATATATCCTGCAATTATTTAAACCCAGTGATGCAACTGTGATTAATAGGGATAATAATCTATTCAATGGAGACACCTTTTAAGTGATTTACAGACCAATCCTATGCATCAAAAATAACTCCCCCATGTTCAGGGGGGCATATGTTCAAGTAATTGCGCACAGGATTACACCCTCAATGTTGCTTTGGTTTTCTTTATGCTAATTTTGTTATTTTGCTTCTCAGTGAACAGCTTCCATTGCTGCAGAATGAGCAGGAAGCAGAATTAATTATTTCAACTCTTGTCTGTATGGGTCAGTTTGCTTTTACCAAATGAACAGCTGCAATGTGAGAAAGCTTACAGCAGTCCCCACTTCAGGCACCTCCATCTACATGCCAAACACATTTACATGAAAGCATAAACTGCCCACTTCAATACAACCCCCCCCCCCCAAATAAGAATGTTTAAGGACCGTAGAAGTTGTGTTTGTAGGAAAAAAAACCTACCAAAATTATGCAAATTTTCATGGGCCATTCCATTTATATCGATTTCACTGCATGTAAATGTGCTCAGAGGTCTTTCCAGCATGTAAATGCTACATTTAAGCCCAGCAAAACAGACATGCTATTATCTATTCTTGATTTTCATGCTTTTTCCTACATTGAAATCAGGTAATGTTTGAAGCAGCTCTAAGATCCTAGTAATTTCTCCAAGATCAGGAAACCTGAATACTATGCCATTCTTTGTACAGCAATACTGGGTAATAATGCATTATCTTATGTTAATCTACAATTCCTATTACAAGGACAAAAGGTGCCCCAATTAAACAGAGCTTCCCAATTAACGACAACACTGATAATCTGACAAAGAGGAAGCAGAGAGCTGTAGTATGAAGCTCTGGGGATTTTCCTGAAAAAGTCTTAGTGGCTGATGACAGCAAGGGCAAATGTAATAGGAAGCTAAAGCTGATTCAGCCCTGGACACTTTATGTATCAGCAGTCAATTGGCCCACCCTTCAACACTCATGCTATGAACATGAGTTTACAGACAGCATTACTGAGATGTGAATCTGTGAAGAAGCTTTGAGGCAAGTGAACCAAGGATCAAAAATTTGGGGGTGATGGATACCTTTCTCTATTTTCTATGCTCTCCACAATTCAGTTAGCAGGTTGAGGTAGGGCTGGGTCTAAAATAAGGCTGCACAAGCGGTTGCCTGAGGTGTCTAATCATGCAGGTGCAACTGCAATAGTTGCTGGATTTTAATTTAGTCACATTCCCTAGATACATAATATCTAGAGTAACATGTACCACCTACCTGGTTTTATTTGAGATTTCCATTGAGCCCAAAGCATTTGTATTCCACTGAATACTACTTGGTATAGGAATGGAGGGTGCAAGAAAGCTGACATTTTAACCATGTTTACTTTTTCTGCAACCTCAGGTATGTTTTGTGTAGAATTATTTTTTTGTGGGAAACCTAGAAATCCACCAACGTAAATCAGTGCACATGGCTAAAATTCATACATACAAAAATCTTCCACTATTTTTACCTGGGTCATGTATAATCCTTTTATCTGCTGAAATGATTTTCGTGTGTGTGTGTGTGTGTGTGTGTGTGCAAAATTCATTGACTCTGTGATTTTGCTATTGACTTGCATGCTTTTAGAGGAAATTAAAGTGCACTGAAGCCTCTCTGCCATGCTGTTTTCATTCTGACTAGTCTATAATTTATAAAGATTATTGGAATACTATTTTATCTGCTATTTCTTTTCTTTTTCTTTTTGGTTCGCATCACATACACAGAATTAATAGATTTCTAAAACACATTATAAAAAGAATGAGAAGAGTGAGTGAGTGAAATATCATTTCTTGTATATAACATCTAGCTGTGTGTGCCTAGAGGAGCAATTCTAAAATGCATGATCTGTAATCATATCTCTGGGACATATCCCTGCCTTCTGACATGCACATTTGGCTCCCAAAGAAATGAGCAGCACCCATCAGCAACTGTGGAAGACTTCTCTGATGTTTGTTTAATACAAGTAACATTTGTAGAGACATCAAGGGCAATAGGAAATAATTTTGGGCCATTTTTAAAAACAAAAACAAAAACAAAACGAAAAATAACTCTTTTCTTTCTTACACACAATGTTGCATCCCCAAGAAAGGAAGAGGATGTTTTCATTTAGGGCAGATTGGTACATCATTATTTTGGAGTAAGACCGCTGGCAAAATCTTCACAGCGTGGTGTTCAAAACAGTTTTGACTGATGAAAACCTAGCAGCACAATGCTATGAACTAGAAAATAATTTAGAAATGAGGCACAATTATTGCTCTGCCACAACATTCCAATGCAGACTGAGAAATCAATGGGTTCAACCATGCCTAGTGGAGCAATACAATGGCTGGTCTGAAAATGCTGCATTGGCGCAGTAATAAGGGTCCGTGCACTGTGCACCAGATGCAGCATAGCATCATCCCAAGTTGCTGTGTGGGACAAAACTGTAAGGGCAGCACTGCTTGATCATCTAAACTGAGATGTGCCAAAGCTCCAGTGGCAGCCATATAGGGAATGTGTGGCGTTAAGATGCAAACTCAGAAAGCTTATTAAATTATCATGCACTGCAATTTTCCAATCATTTTTGGGGGTTGGGGTTTTTTTTTTGGGGGGGGGTCTAAAGCTCACCTGCCAGTACCAATGAGAATTTCCCAGTATGCATGTCTTATGCCTTCTGACTTTCTGCCAATATAGTCTAATATAATTTTGTCATATTATTACATATAAATATGCATACAGTGGTACCTCTAGTTACGAACTTAATTCATTCTTGAGGTCCATTCTTAACCTGAAACTGTTCTTAATTAATAAATTCCATTCCCATCCTGGGGCTAAGTTCTCAACTTGAGGTAACTCTTCCAGGTTAGCAGAGTTTGTAACCTGAAGCGTTTGTAACTCGAGGTACCACTGTACATAATTTATTTACACTTTGAAGATCTGCACTTCATATTTAAATACACTTCTGCTTCCCATAATAATTTTTCATCTCCTGTAAGAAGGAATGTAACTGGATATGAAACTAAATTGAAAGAGGCGCATTTTGGGGAATGAGATGCCTGATCAGATGGTTAGGAAGCCTTTGGGACAGAGGGACATTGATCTTGTGGTGCCACTGCCCTTTCCGGAAGTTAAAAGCGGGTTTAAACAGTCTCCGTTAAGTGAAAAGCAGTGAGAGGTGGGTTCTATGAGTAGAAGGGTATTGTACTTTGGCCCACCATTGGGTTTTTATTTTTGTATTTTCAAACTGAAAAGTAACAGAGACAAATTTATCTGTTCAGAGTTCTGATGGAGTATTGTGCTCTTCGGAGATGAGATGATCAATTCTGAATGTTGTGAGGTTTGTTGGGTGGAGGAAATAGTTGTTCATGTTCTATGTGGTTGTTTAGGGTATACAGAGGGCCTCTTTTCATAGGTTTAGTGCTTTGGGTGTTACAAATTTGTCTGAGGGTATTTTTGGTAGTTTGGAAGGATACAAGGGTGAAATTTTAGAGAACCACTGGTTGCTGCTAAATAAAATAAAGTAGTGGCTGATATTTTATTGCATTTATTATATTGTTGTGCCTGTAAAGCATTCAAAGCTGTATCATATTATTTGACCAAGCTGTTCTCTTGAATGATTTGCCTTCTTTAGTGGAAAAAATACACTGTTCTATTATAATGCATAATCAGAAAATAGGTTAGTGAAGCTTCTGAACAGACGGGTTAAGGATATTCCTACTTATCTGACCTGGCTACTTCATCCCCTACTGGCTCTAGCTAGCTGCTCTCTGATGCCACAAACCAGAAAAAAACACAAAAAGGCAAATTTCTTGAAAACCTTGGAGGCAGAACTATGCAAGGTAAATATTAATTCAATTTGTATAATTTATTATTTATGCAATTACTTGTTTCCCTTGCTGCAAAATGTGTACTTTATTGGATCATATAAACAACTTGTATTGCAGACATTGTTTTACGATAAGACATTAAGGCTTTTGCTTTACATATTTTACCCACTTTATAACCTATGCTTAAACAATAAATTATTATTGAGTTCTGCATACTACAATGTAGCACCATTACAATTTTATACATGGTCATTAAATCAATCATGTTTCATGTCAAAGCTACTTTTTTCTTGCTTGCCAAGTTATGATCAATAGCCTTTTCTCTTTGGAGGTAGCATTTCATTGAATGATGGGCAACACGTTTTTCTGTATACCTTTATGCTTCACTTCCCAACTTCTTCCCACATTCCTATTCCACAATTGTTTCTGTTACATACAACAGTGTGCCTCTAAAATTAGAGTGAACGGAAAAGCTTTGGTTGTAGTAAATGTGCAGAGTGAGATTAATCTTGTGCATGATTGCCAAATTAATCAATTTTTCAGGTGACATATTATGCCCATCTTTGAATCATGTAGAAATAAGCACCTCTTTTCTAATCCTCTACAGGTGAATTTATCAGTTCTTCAAGCATGCTTCATGGATAAAGAAAACTGGAAGGAGGAGTTGGGAAATGCCAGCAAAAGCAGCAACTTACAAGCGCTTATCATAGGAAAATGTAGTTTCATGATTGACTGCATCTGCATACACTGCATCTCCATAATTTCAGGTCTAATGTGCTCTAATTGGAACGATTCCAAGAGCAAACACAGTTTTCCTTAATAAAGTATCTAAATATTGCAGAAGGCATGAGGCATATTACACAAATGCACACAAATGCATGCACACAAATGTATACATGCACCTGACCAACATGTTTGGGTTTTTTTTAGCCAAGATTCATGAGGGTGAATCCAATTACTTGGTGTTCTTGACTAACAAGGCCATTGATTTCAGTGAGTCTACTCTGAATATCTCTTAGTTGGATTCAACCCACGGTATGCCATGGAACAAATCATGGGCAATTAACAATCAAACAGTTAGGCAGAGCTTATTACCTGAATGCAGACCTTAGGGTAAAACGGCATGCCGTTTATTACAAAAACTGGACCAGTAATTATTTGGTTAAAGCTAAGAGATGGTAGGGGACCAAATAGCAAATAAGAAGCAAGATGAAACAGATGCTAGATAGACATATTGGGGCCATGAGGCACTTAGGCTAGATATGGAATGTTCTTGAAGCTCACCTGCCACACCTGCCCAGAGGGGGGGAGCATGGGAGGGGCAGGAAGGCCTTCCCTACTCACCTAGGCATTGGGACTATGCCTTGTTACATCCCTTAGAATAGGCAGGGTTCAGCTCACCCAAGGCTGAAGTTAAGTTAGCACTGTACTCTTGTTGACACCACTGATTTCAACAAACCTAATCAGATGCTTAGATATTTGTAGCAATTCTAATCTGTTTTAGTATTTTAACTTTTGCATGTTTTATAGTATCGCCGTGATTTCCCCCCCCCTGGATTTTACTGTTTTATCTTTTGTAAACTGCTTTGAGATGGTTTTTTTAAACAAAACAAAACAGTCAAGTGGTGTACAAAATTTCTTAAATAAATAAATGTTCAGCAACACCTGTCATGTCATGTTTGCTCTATAACAAACAGCAATACATTGGTGGCTTCTGTTACTCCACGAAACAAGACAAATTAAGATTTGCTATGAAAAAATGTTTCTGCTCACCAGCTGAAACAATCAAGATTTACCTCTCCTAACATACCAAGCAAAAAAATCTGAAGAACAGCAGCAACATCTAAACCTTTCCACAGCCCTCTTCTGGGTCATTAGTCTTTTCGTGATTCTTTTTTTTTTTTTAATCAACAGACAGAGTTCAGAGTTTTCTTCTTCAGTACAGCTGTTCCTACATAGGCCTTCCCTACACAGCCTTGCAAAATTAAGGGGGAAAACATGTAGAACAGCAATTATCCATGTGCAGTATCTTTTATAAAATGGAGCATTGGGTGGAATCCCAATGGATGCCCTTGCACTCACTGCTAACAGAAGAAGACAACAAATGGGGTTTGCCAATTTCCCCTCACCCTGCAGCCTACCCTGCTGCTTCCATCCTGTTTTGTAGCATCTCCCAACTCTCTGGAGCTCATAGGTGAGGGAGGGGACTGCAAGAGAGAGAGGAAAACGTACCTCCTTTTGTCTTCCATGACTGATGTTTCATTGAATCAATAACCCTTCTGTGAATAGAAGGGCACTAACTGGATTCCACCCACTCTTCCCTTAAAACCGATCACATCTTCATCTGTTGTTTCATTTAAGATGACATTTTATCTTTACATGTTATATCTTGATCATTTTTAGCAAAAGAAAACATTTTCAATAACAGATTGCAATGTGCTTTGGCAAATCTTATTTCCTGTAAAGATAACTTTTCTGTCAAAGTATATACAGATTTTTCCACCAATGGTCCACCAATATTCTACTTATCAGACAACTGTCAAGAGTTCCTGTCAATTTATACCTCGACACACATGCTTTTTGAGTCATGTGATCACTGAATACTTTAGATATTCTACTTTATGATGCTGTCTGCCATATGGTGATCTGCCATTTTTTCAGTTTTTCCCCCCTTTGCCATTGCTCTATTTTTTTCCTTAGTCTCTCTTTTAAACCACAATTAATTCATCTATTTTCCTCTCACACAGTTGTTCCTCTCTGCTCCATATTTTAATATGAAAGCCTTTATTATTATCTTAACCCCTTAGGCTAGCATAAAACCCTCCCCACTCTTTCACTGCCTTATCTTTTTCCTGCAAGCTTTAACTGATTCTGAATATTTTTGTTTGTCTGCTTTGAATTTCCAGAGCAGGATTCAGCAGTGATTTCTTATCATGTCTCTCAATGCCAGAAGCTATTGGGAGGCATGGAACAGCCAGGGTTCCACAGTAAGAAGCAGGCATGCAGCATGACTTTTGCCTCATTTTGGCTTATGACAGATGGTTTTATGTAAAAAGGATTACATTTATTTCCTCTGACTAGGTTTCATAGAAAGAATGTTTAGAATAGCATAAATCTGTAATATAAAACTGCCTAAAGTTTTCTAGCAGTCACTTTGCACAAAAGCAAAACACATGGTGTTAGGATGTAAACAAACCTAATTACCCATATGGTCACTACTGAACAATGCCAACATCCACTAGGGAGTTCTTTTGTACAACATTATTATTTAGGGAAAACAGAACTTTTTTTTTAAAGGATAAATATCCCATAACTCTAGATTTTTCTGAAGCAGGCTCTTGAATTCAGGGCAGGCCCAAGATACTTTGACACATGATGTAGAAACAGGTGATCTAATCATAGACCTCCACTGTCTTTAGTTATTTATTATTTGTCACTCATAAGGGTCCTGAGGCTGTCTCCATCACTCTAATTCTAACAGCCTCTACACATATTTTTGTATTCTCTTGGTGAGCCTCTCACTAAATTGGTTAGTCTTTATGGTGCCACACATCTCTTTGTTGTTTAAGCACTATTGTAAAACACTCCGTGCATTGATCACACAATACAATGAGAAATCTATAAATAATTTAGAATGAAATCAACTGCACACCAATTCAACAGCTGCAAATCTTTTCCCTCACATAGAAAGCTGCCTTGTACCAAGTCAGGCCTATGGTCTATCTTGCTCAGTACTGCCTACACTGATTGGTAGTGGCTCTCCAGGGTTTCAAGCAGTGGTTTCTCCAAGCCCTACTGCTTAATGGTGGGGACTGAATCAATGACCTTCTGCAAACAGAGCAGATGCTCTACCCCCTCTGCTGTGCTAACCTGGACTAATTACAGAATATGCAGAAAACTTTCCAACTGTATCCCAAAAATATCTGGTAATATGATCCCCCAACTGAGTCATAATAAAATGCAACAAGGGATACTTGCAACAAGGGGCATTCTGCGAAAGCTTCCTACTATATACCTAAGGGTGTGGGCACACAAATTTCTTATAGAATCTTTGAATACTTAAGGAGGCAACAGAATCTTTACACTGCAATCCTATACTTTCCCACTCCAAAATAAGTCCAATTAGATTCAGTGGGGTTTACTCCCAGATAGGGGAGCATAGGGGTTGCTTCCCAAAGCCCATACGCAGTTGTGGTTCTGTGACATGTATGTAAGAACTATAAGATAAGCCTGCTGATCAGACCAATGGTCCATCTCTTCCATCTCACATTAACTGTCCAGGTTCCTGTGAGAAGCCTGCATGCTAGACATGAGCACAATGGCACTCTGCCCACCTGTGATTCCCAGCAACTGGTATTTAGATGCAAGCTGTGTCCAACACTGGAGGTGGTACATAGCCATCATGGCTTGTAGAGATCAATAACCTTTTGCTCCATGAATACATTTAATCCTCTTTGAAAGCCATTCAAATAGGTGGCAATCACTGCCTCCTGTGGGAGCAAATTCCATAGTTTAACTATGCACTGTGTGAACAAGTACTTTCTTTTATCTATACTTAAACTTCCAGCATTCAGAACTTTCTCAATGGCATGCATAGTTTTATGAAATTCTATCATGTCACTTCTTGCTTGCCTTTTCTCTAAACGTTTCCAAGCATTACAACCTTTCCTCACCAGGTAGTCACTCCTGGATCATTTTTTATTATGATATTGGCAGTTTTATTTTCAGTTCCTTTCATAATGATCCCTAGCATGGCCTCCACTGTATACACCTCTCCATTCAGAGAACTGCCCATTTATTCTTACTATCTGCTTCTTGCTACTTAACCGATTCCTGGTCCACAAGATGACTACTAAACTTACTCAGGAGTCTTTTGGTGAGGTAACTTGTCAAAAGCGTTTGGAAAATCCATTACGTACATTATGTCAACCAGATCACCTCTGTTTATATGACACTCTAAAAAACAACAACACCCCTAATAGGTTTGCGAGACAGGACTTGCCTTTGCAGAAGCCATATTGGCTCTGCTTCACAAAGCCTTGTTCTGCTTGGTTACTTTATCTTTAACAATACTTTCCCATCAGTTTTCCCCAGGACAGATGTTAAGCTAACTTGCCTGCAGTGCTGTCAAGTATCCCGTTTCCCCCGGGATTCTCCCTTATTTCAAGCAGTTTCCTGCTGCTCTCCCTTATTTTTTATTTCCCTTAAATTTCCCATTTTTAATTGAAGCAGCTCCTCCCCTGCTGGCCAGGGACTGGGTGGGAAGACCTCGCCTACTTGGAGAGAAAAGCCTCAGCCCTCAAAGCAAGTGGGAGCCGTTTCCCGTGCTTACAGGGGGATGTATTCTTCCCTCTGCATCAGCCCCTATCTGTTGCCGCCGAGCCCCTCAGCCGGCCAATAGGGTTAGCTGACGGGCGGAGCCTGGCTGCCTTTGAGCAGCTGCTGCTTCCTGTCCTGTTTTGACGGGATCAGACAAGAAGATGATGGGGCTCCATCGCGCGGAGCACATGGCTGCCCTCCTCTTTGCTCCGCTTCAAGCCTGCTTGGAGTTTACATTGCTGCTCCGCCCACTTTTGCTTCTGGCTCCGCCCACCACTGACATGTGACTGTCCCCGGGAAAGGTGAGACTGCTGATCCCTTATTTTCAAATCCGAAACTTGACAGCTATGCTTGCCTGTAATTTCCAGGATCACACCCAGAACCATTTTCATTTTTTACTTTAAAATAGGTGTTTCATTGGCTACTTTAAAGTCCTCATGTATGCAGGACCGGCTGATTTGGGACGAGTTACATATTTTTGTTAGAAAATCAGCAATCCCACATTTGAGCTGCAAATTGTTAGGTGGATGCCATCTGAGCCTGGAGATATGTCAACTGACTCTCTCCCTCAGTGCCTCCTTTCTGCAAACATTTGTTCAGGCACTGAGATCTGCATTATATCTTCCACTGTGAAGACAGATGCAAATAATTCATTCAGCTTCTCCACAACCTCTTTATTCTCCTTTTGCACACCTTTGACTCCCTTGTCATCCAAGGGTCCAGTCACTTCCCTAGATAGTTTCCTGCTACTAATGTGTTCAAATAACTTTTTGTTTGTCTTACTATTTTTTCACATATTTTTTTTTAGCAAACTATCTGAAGAAGTGTGCATGCACACGAAAGCTCATACCAAGAACAAACTTAGTTGGTCTCCAAGGTGCTACTGGAAGGAATTTATTATTATTATTATTATTTATTTATTTTAGCAATGTTCCCCTCAAATTCTTTTTTAGCATTCTGTCTGCTTGCACTTTTTGTGTGCGCCAGAGTTAGTGCTCCATTTTGCTCTCTTCATTTGTGCAAGACTTACAACAACAAAAAGAATAAATTGAAAAAATGTATTTATACACCATGCAAATATGATTATACTTCTCATCAAAATCTTTCATTGAGAACAAAAAAGCATAACCAAAAACTTTAATTGCTAGTATATTCATAAGTCACAGATACATCATTTGTACAGTTGCACTTTCTCTCTTGTACAAAGACTTTCTCCACCTTGTTTTATATTTCCTGTTAGCAGTAAATACAAATAATGCCCAGTGGAATACTAATGTGACCTTTAGTTTATTGTAAGTAATGTAGATTTACAGAGGAACAGCTAAACTTCAGTTTGAGATATAAAGAGCCACAACAACTTTGAATGTGGATGCTTTGATAGAGCCCACGGAGTATGACTGAATAAGCTTAATAAAGATTAATTCCCTTGGAAGAAAGAACTCTTCTCTGAATAAATTACTTTCTCTATATTGAAATGTTAAACAGATCATTCTAGTACAAATTAAAACTGAACACTGCATTGCTGATATTTCTAGATGATAATATTAAAAATAACTTGGCAGAATAGAAAAGTAATTCAAAAACTTAATACAAAAGGGAAAAATACTTTTTTTATAGATTACTGTGCTGTCATTCAATATGTGCAATTGTCCCAGGAATTTAGTGGCAGTTCTGTGTGTGTGTGTGTTATAAAACCCTTATGTGTGAACTGGGAACGGAATGAAACCACCATTTTCTTGTTTAGTCTTCCCAAGGCTTTTGCATTCTCTAAAAGGAGTCAACTGCAACCTCCCCCAGCCTACCTAAATACAATGCAACTAAGCACACTCTACAGTTGATGTCACTACTAACCCAAAGGAGTCATGCAGCAACTGTTAGCATGCTCAAGTCATAGGAATAACACAACTAAAGATAGAAAAGTGACTGTTATTAGATAGCAGAATGGGAACAGGAAGGTGGTTATTTTCTCAAGATACAACACCAAACAGGTATGTATAAATGGAGTACATTACTTCTTCCTAAATATCTAATGACTATCTCTAGCTGTAATGCAAAGTTTCCAGCACATGATCCAAAGCATGCTTTCATTTGTACAATAGACAGAATAAAAACAGTACAACCATGTTATTAAATCTGACAATCCTTTCCAAATGGATACAAAAATGCAATTACAAATATTCATCAGTTACATTCTTGGCAGTATATTAATAAATTTATGTAATATTTTTCAGCATACTGTTGTCTACATTTTAACAGTTCCATTCCAACATTTATGTTTATGGCAAAATAAACTGAAGATTCATTCTCTTTTTTATTCTCAGTAAAACCATGTAGAATTAATGGCAATTAAACTTATTCCATATATCATCTGAATTTGTCTGGTCAGCACAAAGAAATGCTCATTCAAATTTTGACACTGTACTATTGAAATAATATTGACAATAGTAGGCAGTTGCAAATATTCCAATGCTTTAGAACAGGGGTCCCCAAACTAAGGCCCAGGGGCCGGATGCAGCCCAATCGCCTTCTCAATCCGGCCCACGGACGGTCCAGGAATCAGCATGTTTTTACATGAGTAGAATGTGTGCTTTTATTTAAAATGCATCTCTGGGTTATTTGTGGGGCATAGGAATTCGTCCATATTTTTTTCCAAAATATAGTCCGGCCCCCACAAGGTCAGAGGGACAGTGGATCAGCCCCCTGCTGAAAAGGTTTGGTGACCCCTGCTTTAGAAGAAGCTTTTCACTCCTTACATATCCTGGAAAAGAGACACGAGACACGCAGACTAGGATCTATGGCTGGCAAAGATTACTCCAGTTAGGATGAAACAGAGGGGCAGGGAAAATGTCACTGAAACAGCATGGGAAGGGCAGTGGCTGCAAGGCTGCAAATGACTGATAGATTAAGGATCTGAAGAAGTGTGCATGCACACGAAAGCTCATACCAGGAACAAACTCAGTTGGTCTCTAAGGTGCTACTAGAAAGAATTTTCGATTTTGTTTTGATAGATTAAGGAGTTATCCAGAGTGGACTGTGAGCCTGGCTGGAATTGCTACTTTTAAGTGGAAAAGAGAATCGGAAGATCTTTGGCTTAGCCCTTGTTGTAACCTGCACAGTGAAAAACTATCATATTAAAATCAAACTTGCAAAACAGAATTACTCCTCATAGCAACTGTGAAAACAACAACTACAGTGGTACCTCTGGTTACATACTTAATTAGTTCTGGAGGTCCGCTCTTAACCTGAAACCGTTCCTAACCTGAGGTACCACTTTAGCTAATGGGGCTTTCCACTGCTGCCGCGCCGCTGGTGCATGATTTCTGTTCTCATCCTGAGGTAAAGTTCTTAACCCGAGGTACTACTTCTGGGTTAGCGGAGTCTGTAACCCAAAGTGTTTGTAACTCAAGGTGTTTGTAACCCAAGGTTCCACTGTAATGGTATTTCAGTTTAATACCAGTGGGCTAGCCATGTTAGGCTGTGTACAAATGTATGTAATTTCAGTAGTGAGGCTGCTGTGGAACACAGTCAGACACAACATTCTCTTCTGAACTGAGCCAACAGGGAAACCTGTTCTGCTAGGATGCAACAGAATTGGCTCTACATAGTACTGATTGACTTGCTTCTGTGATGTCACAAATTACTTACAGTGGTATCTTGGTTTACGAACTTAATCCATTCCGGAAGTCCATTCTTAAACCAAAGTGTTCTTAAACCAAGGCGTGCTTTCCCATAGCAGCGAGGGACTCAATTTACAAATGGAATATACTCAACATGTTCTGTTTCCAAGGCAAAGTTCACAAACCAAAACACCCACTTCTGGGTTTTCAGCATTCTTAATCCAAGTTGTTCATAAACTAAGCTTTTCTTAAACCAAGGTACCACTGTATTTCTTTTTTGCTTTAAAAACAGTGGGTGGAACCTAATTGGTGTCACTCTGTTGACAAAACACATCTGTCATCAGAAGAGGGAGGCAGGAAACTTCCAGTGATTCCTCTTCATCTCTGCAGACCTCTCCCATTTACTCCACAGCCTTGGAAACCCTATAGAGCAGCTGGGAGATATCCTGTGAGCTGCAGGAAAGAAGGAAGTGCCTAATATTGCCCCTCACCTTCTAATTATATACCGTTATGTCTTCTGGCAGCAAAACACCGCCAATGGGATCTTTCTTTCTTTCTTTCTTTCTTTCTTTCTTTCTTTCTTTCTTTCTTTCTTTCTTTCTCTCTCTCTCTTTCTCTTTCTTTCTTTCCACTAAATTAACTTTGAAATTGATAAGGATATAAATGACATTTTAAACAATACAAGAGATATCCCATCTGAAGCTTTGGAGGAAGGGGGTGATGAATGCTAAACAAGCATTTGATTCAGAGTCAAGTACATCTGTTGCTTATGTAAACGCAGCAGAAACAACACTCAACACATGGGGAAAAAAACACATCCAGTCCAGCTTCAAAGTACATTCATATGCAGTGATGAACACAGAGCCCTAACATACTTTAAAGGAGGCATGGGGAACTTGTTGTTCTTGGACTGCAGCTCCCATAATCCCTGAACATTGACTTTGCTCGCTGGGGCTGATGGGAATTGGAGTCCAACAGAGCTTTTCCTGCAAAAAGCTCGGGGCACAGAGACAGAGCTTCTAAGCACAGGCTGGTGCCTGGAAAGAGCAGAGCAATGGGTAAATGTGGATAAGCCCTCAGAGAATGAGCTAGTCTTTCATTTCCCACTTCTGCATGTGTTGTTTCATATGCAATATTCCCCTACTGCCAACTCCTTCCCCATGACTGCCCTTCTCTTACTTATGGAGAGCTGTGCTCAGAGTAGGCCTGTGAAACGTATGCACAAAACACAGACTGAATGATGCCTTAACAAGTTTATTGTGGCATGAGATTTTGTGAGCTAAAGTCCACTTCTTTAAATTCACTTGGTTGCTCTGTAAAGGTGAAGTACTGAAGGGGATTAGAGGATTTCATTGAATAAATGAAACACATGGCATAGAGCTAGACCTTACTCATGACCCAAGAGAATTTGCTTTTGGGGGGTTGGTTTGCACACACCTTGAATGTGACGTTTATCTTACAATATCTACAGTTTTGTTCTGACCCTGATGCTAACCATGAAAAAAAAGACTCAGTGAATGTGCCTCAGTTACTGTGTGTGTCAACTATTAAAGTTAATGTACAGTACTGGCATTGTCTCTTAGGGTAATACAATGCAGCTCCAATCTAGCAAAGCTGTGATGGTGTTCAGCCAGTAGCATGAGCCAAAACAGGGCATGTCCAGTGGCAGCATTCAAAACTTTGTTCCCTTAAGCCCTCCCTCGAAAAGTACCACAAGCTATGAGATCCCTGGGGATGGCGTAGTAATTTTCCTCCCATTGGAGTCAGCGGGAGAGAAGGGGAGGAATGTATAAGGGAAGAAGAAAGTGACCCCCCCACGCACACACAACTTCCTGCCATAGCTTAGGCCTTAGGGAGTAGTGCTAACTCCACCATAGGATCTCCCTCCCCTTCCCCCAACATAATTTGCGTTAAAGCACAAATAATTAACATATTTTTTCCAATATGGAGTTACTCTTCAGGGAAGAGAATCCAGCTGTTTATATAGAACTAACTATGTTTGTTTCAGTCATGCTTTTTAACCCAATCCTTATGAGGGAAACTATCTCACAATTAATGCCAGACAGTTGACTCTGCATGCATGCCCAAGGGCTTCAAAGTATCAAACCCTCAGGGTTATTAGTTATGTCCTGGAATACACAAGATGTTACAGAATTGCAAGAGTAATGGGAGAACTTTAGGCATCAACTTGGCTAGCTGTATTGGGTGGTGCAATGTATTTTGCAAACCAATTTGAGGTTTGTTTGCTTTTACAATAAGTATATAAATTTTGTGAAGTAAATAAAATAAGTTGAAACTGCTGTTAATTTATTGTTTTTACTGATGCTTTAGTGATGTTGTCATGTGTGGTTTCTATATTTATCATTATTGTTTCTGTTTTATTGCATTTGTGGTTGCCCTGAGAACATTTGTTGAAATGTTCAACAAAATCCAACAAATAATAAACAGATAAACTATAATGTCATTATCAACCAAATAATAAGATAAACACAGAACATAAATTACAATAGTGCATCATTGAGCATAATACTCTTAAATATTGCCAGCATCAGGCCTTCCAGTTGGAATGTATTCATCAAAGCTGAAAATAAAACAATTTTTAACTATTCAAGTTCCCTCCTTTAAACTACTTTTTCACAGTAGCAAATGGATCTCTTTGTTTGAACAAGTATCCATTTGCTGTGTACCCTAAGTCAATTGAAATGTGTTCAAAGCAGCTATCATTTAAAAAACAGAGCTCCTTTTATGTTGGTGATAATAAACAACTTTAACAGAGTAAAGCCAGAATTGGACTTGTTTACATAATGACGCTGTAGTCAGCATCAAATTTTAAAATAGAAGCTAATATAAAATTAGCCCTATAGGGTGCCTAAGAGTCGCTGCCCAGCAGTCGCCACACTGCAAAGGTTTCCTGGCCTTTGCAAAACCTACCATATTTTTTCTGTGGATAAGATAAGATAATCTTTTTTCCTTAGAAATAGTATGCAAAAATTCTGGGTCATCTTATACATGGATAGCAGAGGTAGGACAGGTGATTGGTGGCAGCAGGCAACAGGCAGCAGGAGATTGGCAGCGGCGATTGGGCGTGTGATTGGTTGCTGTGGCAAGGCCTGCTGATGATTGGCTGCGGCTGCGGCAATTGGAGGTTGATTTACAGCAGCAGCGAGGCATGCATGCAATCGGCTGTGGTTGCATCAAGTGTGCAGTGCAGGTGGGCTTTTGGTGGCAAGTGTGCAGATGATTGGTAGACGCGGTGATGCATGCAATTTGCACTGGCAGGCAGGCTGTAGAGCGATTGGCGGTGGTGACCCCCGCCCAAAGTTCAATAACTCTGGGCAATCTCCCCCCCCAATTTCCCCAAAATTTTAGTTGCGGTCCCCCAAAATAGGGGTTGTCTTATACTTGGGAGCGTGTTATACTCGGAAAAATATGGTATATACTATCTACAAATCCAGGAAAGAACATGGCATGGCGTCAAACACCAGATCTGAAGTGTATTGGGTCTATGAATGAAACTTCAGCTTCTATTTCTACCAGCCATGAATAACCAATTCTACTATCTTCAATAGAAATAACTAGTATAATAATAATAATAATAATAATAATAATAATAATAATAATAATAATAATAATAATAATAATAATAATAATTGTACCCCGCCCATCTGGCTGGATTTCCCCAGCCACTCTGGCCGGCTTCCAACAAAAATCAACTACATTAAAATATCACACATTAAAAGCTTCCCTAAACAGGGCTGCCTGTTTAGGGAAGCTTTTAATGCTTAATATTGCATCTGTAAGGCATGTTTGTTCAACAGTGGGCTCTCAAATTTCAGCAGCGCCCCGTGTAACACCAAAAATTGGCGCCCCATGTCTCTTGTTTTCCATCTACTGCATAGTTGCGGCGCCCTGAGGTTCCACGCCCTATGTGACCAAACTGGTCTCGCTCCCCTAAATCCGTCTCTGTGTCCAACGTGCTGAATTACAATCTGGATTCTTATCACAAACACATAATAGAAACAAACCTGAAACATGTTCAGGTATGTTCTTACATAGAAAAATTTGCAGCTTTCAAACTACTTTTTTTGGGGGGGGGGGGCGGCGAACCATATACTAGAGAGTCAGAATTTTACTAATATATGGTATTTATGTGCTGCAGGAATTCATTAAACATATTGTCAATTTACTAAACTGAAATGTAAATTGGTTCTTAAAAAGAGAGAGAGATTAATTATGTCCTCAGTTGGCATATCAACTGAACCAAACCATAGTTTAGAGTGTTTGGGCTCCTGGAGAGTAAAGTAGATGTTGGCCACTTTGCTCCTCCCTAGTCATTTTGCTGCTGAGCTGCACCAAACTGTGCTTTGGCTTAGCATGTCGTCTGAACCCTGATTCAAGGTTCTCTTCGGACAAATCACAAGCTGCAACCATGGTTTTGCCTTTGGACAACACACTAGGCCAAACCCCAGTTTAGTGCATTGCAGCAGGAAAACAACCATGGAGGACCAAAATGACCACAACCTCTGATCTGGGAGCTCACACATTTGCTTGTTCATGCTAAGCCATTGTTTGGCTTAACATTACATGCAAATGAGAGCTATGTGTGTTTATTTCTGCTTTTATTACTGTTTCTTACCTGCTTTTAATCTCGTTGAAGAAACAGATGTGACATAATTTTGGAAAACAAACTAAACTAACCACACACACACACACACACACGTAGAGTTAACCTTAAGGCAATGATTTTACTTCTTTGAACTGTTTATTCTCTATTGTAGAGTTCTCAAATCCATTTGAACTCTTAAAAACAGTACTGAGCTAGACACCTTTTTCACAAGAAGTTGAATTTGATAGTTGATAAAATACAGTCGGCTTTAATGTATTAAAGTTTCACTGTTAACATTCAAGAACACAGAATTATGAAAATGTATTTCTCATCAAGATCTAACACCATATAAAAAGAAAACCTATTCCCTACAGTGAAAAAGATAGAAATATTTTATGTTCTAGAAAAGAACATGAAAGCTTTATTTTTATGTTAATATTATATGTTTGCTAATGCCATGAGAATATTATTAATGACAAATAGGAGTCAGTGCAAATAAAATATAATTGAAATTTAAAGTGAAATACATTCTCTGCATGGTCCATGACTTTCATGTTTTAAAACACGCTAATAAAATTCAATTTTCACTTACTGTCCCTATCTATTCTGCTTGGTACATTACCACAAGCACTGAGTCACAATTTCCGCCTACAGGTTTTTTTGTTTTTTTTTAAAGGTAGAAACATGTATTTGGCAAATATAATTATCACCCACACATGTCTTCATTTCCTAAGTATCCCGTGGCTTAACTGGAATGGATGTTGAGAGAAGCACGTACAACAAGAGGAATGGCATCTCTTTTGCAATTAAAATTTAATTGCTCCCCAAATACAGCAGCTGAGAAACGACACTATAAATGCTCTTTGCTGCATGGCCTCTGCATTCAATGAATAACTGCTCCATCCAAATCTCTGTGGGAATCATAAGCCCCAATTTACCAAAGTGTGCTAGCTGTCAGACTGGTGCTAGAACACTTTTGAAAGAACATTCAGGTCTGACTTCCTCTGGTATATGAGCATCTAGGTTGCCAGATGCTCCACTTTGAAGGAAGCTCCCCTTTGCCTTGCTCCTAAATATGACAGCTTGATAGATTATCATGGGTGCACATACTGTGTCCCAAAGGATAGATATCAGAAACATCATGTTTAACTGTGGAATTCTTAGCAATAAAACACAAGGAGGTGAGAAAGCAATAATCTATACTTAGCAGCCTCTTCTACACTATGGAATTCCAAACAGTACTGCACCCCAGTATTTGTGCCTTTTTGGGGGGAGGGAACCACTAAGACCAGCATTTGTGAGAACTTCTATAGTGTGCTAACAAAGGATCTGGGCAGATGCATTAGTCACACTCTCCCATCAGTCCCAGGACTATCTTGATGCATCCATCACAAACACAACCAGCGAGCTCTGTAAATCCATCCACCTACCCTCCTCCAATTGTGTTAAGAGCAAACTGCCCCACAGCTGCTGCTCTTCTATAAAGCTGGCCATTGGGGACTTGGGCAGGTGGAAGGAGGGAATGCTTGCCTGGCCACCCCCACCCCCTTGCCATCAGGAATGGGTTAAAGACCGCAACAGCTCCCAATAACAATTACAGCCTTCAGATGCTAATGGGTTCCCATGTTTCTCAGACACTTTCTTTGGTTTAATTGTCTTAATAGTCAGCTTCAAGCATCACTATTTTTGTGTGTGTGTGTGGGGGGGGGTTCTTATTCTAAGGGACATTAATTAGTTTTAAATGATGTTAAATACCATCCCTGCCGTTACAAGGGCTTCTATGGGATCTTTACAAGAAACGAGCAGTTGAGTAATTTAAAATCACTTTGTCTTTATCCCCAGCTGCAGACTGAATATGGAGAAACACTGACCTGAAGGAAATCAAAGGCAAGCCTTGCTCCCTTACTACTTTACCCTGCCACCCCTTACCCAGATCTCCTCCCTGCAACCTTCATCCTCCTTTAGCTTAAAGGGAGTTGAGCTGCTCTCCCCCTGCCCCCATCCCTTAGGAGTATCCTTGGCAGCTCAGCAGTTTGAGCAGCTTCAGCTTTTCTTCTCCCACACCACTCAGCCTTGGCTGCCCTTAAAGAAAATCCTCACAGAACAACGTGTCAATTTTGCATTCCTTCACAAAGGCAACTTCTATTAGGGAGACTGGGAGCTTGGCTCTGCCTCCCCATAGACAGAGAGCTTTGTGACCATGTAGGAACCAGGGAGAGAGAAAAACATTTCCTGCATTAAAATGCAACCTTCTCCAACACAGGGACTACGTTAGGGAATGTCAGCCTATCTACAAGATCATTTTGAATTTTAATCACACATCAAGTGTTTTCTGTATTTATAGCTTAGTTCAATGAGGTTTCTACATCTGACCCTGGTGCTTGTTTCCTTAAGATTTTACTACATCCACGTTCTCTCCTCCCCCCGCCCTTTCTTTTGCACCTGTCCATGATCAGCCATGGTACAAAGGGATGCAGAAAGAAAATTTTGACAGCACAATTCTATACTCAAAAGTTAAGTCCCATTGAGTTCAATGGGGCTTACTCCTGTGTGAGTGCATAAACAATTGTTGCCTGATGAATTTCTAAGTGGCTCTTAGAAATGTATTGATAATAGTCTCAAGATCTTTCATAGGTTAGCCAGCTATTTCTTTAAATAATTTCTTCTTAACATAGCTTGCTGCTTAGTTATTTAATTAAAATGCAGTCTCCAAATCATTCATATTTCTTTTTGAGACTATGGCTTTTTCTGGAACGTCTCTTGCCTAGAGGTTTGTTTGTTTTTTTAAAGTAGCAGCCGGCCTCCTTGTGGACTTCTCTAAATACCAGGAAGAGAACATGGTGGATGTCTCCAGTTTGTGTGCTTCCTAAAGTCTGATCTTACAAATCATTATTGAAGCTCCATAATGGATGCTCCCTTCTTTCAGAATACCTTGAAACAGATCTCACAAGGTGCCTTATGATTATCCTTGGCCTCTGGGATTCTGGCCAACCTGGATCTTTGGAACTCTGTTCAGGTTACCCATATGCCTTTGGAAATATTTTCCTTGCAAAGCCAAAGCAACAGGATCACAGGTGAATAAGCATATGGTAGCTGGGTGGTTGCAGTGAGAAGAAAGATAATAACTTGGCTTCCACCTGTCAGAATTATTCTTAGCAGGTCTAAAAACAAAACTAGAAGTCCTCAGTAAAATATGAGGGCTCTTTAAGGGAAATAATAAAAAACCCCACACTTTTCTATCAGATTAAATGAGAAAAATTAAATCCTCCCTCTTGGAAGGAATCCAGAGGATGACTGTCTGTGGACCTTCAGATATCCTTTCATGCAGGCAGCTGGTGTGGAGTGCAACTCTGACAGACTTACATATATATATATATCAGTTGAATCAAAAACAAGAAAGGGCTGTAGGACAGCTGAGCCTTCTTGAAGAGCACCTACCTTCCTTCGGTGGTCGCTTGGCTTCCCTGGTGAGATTGCAGACCTGGGTGGTTTGCAGCTCCTGTGTGAGGCAGCCTTCCGTCTGCTCATTAAGGGGCAGCACTACATTATTGAGCAGCACCAGGGAGTGGTCATCTCCCCCCCATTCTCCCAAGTGCTGAGGGCAGGTGCATTTTGTATACATGATCCCACAGGACTCTGTTCTCCCATTCTCAGATTTCAAGCAGCTCTCCAGCCAAGTGCATAATACGTGACAACCAAACTGGCTTGGGCTCACCTTGTTCAACACCAAAAATTCAAAGAAAGACTTTTGATCATCTTCCTTTTTGTATAATCCTATGAAATCGAAGGGGTAGACCCGGCGAATCTGAATGAAATTCTTATCGTACTGCAGAAATACAAAAGCATTCTTGGAATCACAGAGTTGCATTATAGAATGGTTATTCTTTAAGAGATCCTTAATTTTCTCATGGGAAAAATGATCGAACTGATAAGCCAACAGTGAAAAGTTAGAGCAGCTGAAGTCCTTTTTGGAAAATTTCAGGTAAATACTATATTTGGTTGGATCTGGGTTTTCCAGCGTCCAAGTGCAGTTTGTAAAGTTTTTGGGAAACATTTCGCTTACAGAATACGATCCATAAATGACCCCCTTCACCAGCGTTGAACACCAGAAGTCTTGGGCAGCATTAAATCCAAACATAACCAGTAGATAGGTGGAAAATATATAAATCAGCAAATTACGAACAGCCTTCATCCTATGTCATTTGGCCTGTAGGAAAGGAGAGGAAAGAAAAATGCAGATCGAATGCTTCATGCAATGAAAATTAAACTCCTTCCAAAATTTCAGCCAGCTGTTTTCAACATTTCAGTTAGAATGTGCGTATATTTTTCCTCTAAAGGAGGACTTCTTCACCTTTTTTATTTTTCTTTTAAAAAAGAGAATTATAATACAAGGAAATTTTGGATGCTGTGTGAACAGTGCCACCATGTGGCCAGTTTAGCTGTCAAATTCTCCATATCCAAATTTTCAAAAATAACATTTGCTACATTATTAATTGGAATGCTTCCTCCTGCTTAACACATATACAGTTTGGCAACACATGACTCTCAACCCCAAATTAGGGTTCAGTGGCCTTTGTCTGATAGATCACAAGAGGAACAGTAATTGACTTTTAAGCTAAGGAGCCTTTCTATATAACATTTTCATATACTGCCGGAGGAGGGGGATTGGGAGCAGCTGTTGTTACACAATGTATTTTCTATTATGTTTTAGGAATAATTGTGGTGAAGTAGAGTTTATTATTTTTAAGATGCACAAATTATTATTTGCTACAGTTGGGGTACTATCTCCCATATGGCTGCATGTCATTGTAGTAGCATCCTGGTTATATTAAGATTTCATTTAAAAAGGAAACTCGGGAGGGAGGACATATCAAGATTGAGAAACACTGAAATATTGGAAGGGTTATCTTCAGAGGGAATATAGCTGGTTAGACAGCAATAACTTTTTGCTAGCTATCAGCAGAACTAAAATTTAGAATTCTGAATGCTCTCGGGATACACAGTCCATCACCCAAGATGGAGCTAGGCAGCATTTCTGTGCTAGAACTTCCCTCTGAAGCAGACCTGGATTATATGTCCTGGTTGTTCCTTGCCCTCTGTTGCTAATAGTTGTGTTTTCAGAATGTGTTGGTTAATGAAATCTACTGTCATCTCTTCTCTTTACCAGCACCCCTTTCCAAATATAGTAGTTATATTAGTCCTCTACCTGCAATCTTTACTTGCTCTTCTCTAATACAGGTGTAACTAAAGGAAGTGAGCCTTGAGTACATTTACCCACCTACGGAATAAATGCCATATAGCCCATTTTCAGCATTAATATTTATGAAGTTGTTTAGCCCTTAACAATTCTAGTTCTCTTTGTATCAGTGGTAGCTGATAAAAGTGACATTGAGGTAATATTTTTTAGTTGGCAACACTAACCTCTTCCATTGTTTGTCTGGAGGCAAACAAAGAGTTACTGAGTTTTTGACACAGTCTCCCCTCACTCTCTCTAGCTTTTTCATCTTCTCTCCGAATGACCAGGCATCTCCCACCCCCAATTGCGTAATGCTGAACAAATCGGAGGATTCAGTTCCCTCAAAGAGATTTTGTGCTTCCCAGATTATAAATTGCAGGCTCTGAACACTGAGAAGAGAAAAACAGCAGTGACTCTCTTTAAATGTGTAGTTTTAAAGGGAGAGAGGTTTTGGGAGGGGTAGAGGTATAGTTGTGGGAATTACCGCCTGCCCCCCCATTACCCAAACCATTAGATTTTTCTCTTTGCTGAACATCACAAGCAAATGGCTTCTTTGCAACACACACAAACACAAACCACAGATGTGATAGGCCATTTCAAGGCTACGATGTGAACTTGCTATGGGTAAACACTGCAAATAATCATCTACTCTTTACAAATGTTGCTGGAGCACTTTACAGGCATTGCAGTTGTGCGCAGCATTGTTCACAGGGGGGTCTAGGCACTGAAAGACAATTTAGCAGTAGAGCACTAAATTAGGAATTCCATCGGTGTGAGGAGAACTGCCTCAAAATCTGAAGGGAATGTTTAAGACAATAAATGCCTGAGGAGGGCATGTGTGTGTGTGTGGGGGGGGCAGCCAGGTAAGATTTTAAAAATACTATGGTCTGCAGTGCTAGGCTGCTTCCTATAAAGAAAAGACAGCATTTTGGCTTTCACCCTCCTTTCTTTTCTTCTGAACAGGAAAGAGGCAATCCTCTGTCAACTACACAGGGCTTTCTTTTGAGTACACTGGAGAGGAGAGGATTTTGGGTGAGGATGCAGCAAATGCCAACGACGAGAACTTCATTTTATAAGCAGGAGGCTTCGATGGAGGTTTTTTGGAGGTGAAGGGTAATATCTACTTGGGGGGACGGGGACAAAACTGTTCCCAAAAGATCTAAGACTGCTCGTCGAAATCTTTTCCACCGAAAAGCATCCTCGTCTTTTCCCACCCTCCTCGGTGACACTGTAGTTTAATCGAACCTAGACGGCGCCATCACTCCACGGATCTGCTCCGCCACGGAAGACCCACACACAGACTTCCCTTAAACTTCCTATTAACCTCAGGATCCCCCGCTTCCCTCTCCTTGCGAGAAAATCACCCCGATCGTGCGCTAGACCTCCCTGTGTCGAGCGGTAGGGCAGCCAATGCCTTGCCCAGTCGCCGAGGAGACTTCGCCAACTTTTTCCAGGGGCGAGGAGGGAGCACTTGCGCGGAGGGGTCCCGCCAGGTGGTGCGTCCCACCCCCACCCACCCCCACCCCACCCTGTCTCTCCTTCAGCCCCGAGCTCCCTCTCATCCCCTCTCCCGCCCCAGCCTTACCTTCCACTCCGAAAGCAGGCAGGCTATTTCTCTAAGAAGACCCCACCGCCACAGGCACACGTCCCAAAAGCAGGCATGGAGAGGTTCCCCTTCGGGCGGAAGCGCTGTTGCCCATTTTCCTCAGCGCGCATTCAAAAAAACCAAAAGAAGAAGAAGAAGAGGGCTGCTGAGGGGGAGGGAGAGAAGGGGAAGGGAAGGGAGAGAGAAAAAAAACCCGCAGCAGAGAGAGGGGGAGGGAGGCTCAGCACGGCCAAAGGATGGCTTCCCTCAGATCCACCAAATCCAACCACATATAAAAAGAAAGGGGAGGGCAGCCAAAGCCCCCGAACAGAGACTGCAGGAAAGAAGGGGGCGGGCGGGTTGCAATGGACTTGGCTGGAAAGCAGGGGTTTTCTTGTGTTGTTTCACTTGGGAATAAAGTGTCTCAACCCAACAGCGGAGACCCGGCGAAGGAGATGAGCCCAGAAAGCAAACTCAAAGAGATCCGGCTGCCCTATTGCAGATTTGTTGGCGGGCTTTGGCTCTTGGCGGTTGTTGTCAGTCGGCTTGGTCTCGTTCTCTTTTCGCCGCCTTCTTCTTCTTCCTCTTCCTCCTCCTCCTCTCCCGCCCTCTGGCTCTCAAGTACCTGAGGGAAGGACAGCGGTTGAGGTGGAGAGGTGGAGGGGGATGGCTGTACAATCTCTCCCTCGCAAGCTATAGCCTCGGCCGAGGATGTCGAAGAGCTTCTTCGAGCGCGGAGGGGAGAGGAAGGAGTCCGCGAGAGAGCGAAGGGAAGGCGGCGATGCTCGGCGGGAGTGCGGGAAGAGCGAGCCACGGTGAGTGTGGGTTGTGTGTGTGTGCGCGTGGCGTGTGTGTGCGCGCGCCCCTCTCTCTGTGAAGGAAAGAGAATGGAGATGTGTGTGAGCTCCAGTGCGCGCGTGTGCGCTTTCCCCCCTCTCCTGTGTGTGTGTGTGTGTGTGAGGGAGGAAATGAGCGCGCGCGCGCTACTCCCTCGCTCTGTCTCCCGTAGCAAGTGCGCTCCGCGCTCGGCTGTCCGCGCGCGCGTTTGTGGCTCCACCACCTCGCTCCTTTTCCTCGCTCCCTCCCTCCCTCCCTTCGCCGACCGACAGTTCAGGCTCTGGGAGCGCAAGCACCGCGCGCTCCGCTCGACATCCTCTCCGCGCCTTTCTCCGCCGTGTGCGCGCGCGCGCGCGAGGCAGGCTTCCCTCTCGGCTCCGGCAAGTGGGCCCGGCGCGGCGGTGTGATTTCGCACGTCACAGCTACTAAACCCCAAGCACGTCTCTCCCTCCCCACAACAAGCCGGTCTTTTTCTGCGTCTGGGAGGTTTTTCCAGCTTCAGTTCCCACACGGCTGTGGCTGGCTGCGAGCGAAACTCGGAGGCTGGGGAAGAGAAGGGGGCGCGCGCGGGAGAGAAGAGCAAGAGCGCAGCCTTTGATTTCTCTCTCTCTCTCTTTCTCTCTCTCTCTCTCCCTCCGTCCTCTCACCCCCCCACACCCGCCGCCTCCCTCCTTTCGGTCTTTGCTCCTAAAGCTTAAAGCCCTCTGTCGCAGCCCCAAGACCTGTCAGTTCGCCACCGCGATGCAGATTTAAATGATCTGGCGCTCCGAGGGAAAACATCGCAGCTCTCAAAGTGCCGCCTTCCACTGTTGGGAACAATAGCAATTTCTTCCGCGAGGCTGCAATTAACACCTTGTTTGTTCTTTGCCCAAAATCTAGGGGGCTCTTGCTTAGGATTGTGGCAGAATTTTCATGGCTGGAGAGAGAGAGACAGAGAGAGAGAGACTCAATCAGTCTGCAAATAGTGACTCCGGAAGCCTGTGATTTCTGCTTCTTTCCCCCACTCTCTTTTTTTACCTAAGTTATCGTCTGTGGGAAGGGCGGGTGGATTTGAAGAGAGGGAATTGTTCCACTGATTTCTTACCTGTCTTGTTCGCGGCGACAGGAATTCGCCTGCTTTAATTTCTTTGTCACGATAGGGGGACGCCTGATGGCGTAAATGTGTGATCAGTTGTTGTTGTTGTTCTTGTTGCTGCTGTATTTTTTAACATCTCTTTTTTTTGCGCTGGGACATGTTTAAGACTGATGGCAGAAAACTGAATGGCCATGGAAAGTAAGATTAGCCCGTCCGGAATAATTTCTGAAAAGGAACGCAACTGAATGACAATAGGCATGAATGGGTTTTTTAAAAACAAAAACAAAAAACCCCCCCAATGCATCAGAACTGCACTGCAGAAGAAAGGAAAGGCAGGTCAGCTGGTGTAACTGAGCCCTGGGGTTTGTCAGTAGGGCTCAAGGAACCATAGCTGTCAACTTTTCCCTTTTTTAAAAGGGAAATTCCCTTATTCCGAATAGGATTCCTCACAAGAAAAGGGAAAAGTTGACAGCTATGCAAGGAACCCAGAAGAATGCCACAAATATGTGCATGTTGTGGGGGTGTCTGTGGAACAGAGGAAAGAAGGAAAACTGCAATGAGTGGAGTTGCAAGGCACAAATATGAAGGACTGGTCTAATAGGAATGTGCATCAAGATGCAGTGTTGGTCTCCAGAGTCCAATGGCAGTCCAAGCCTGAATTATAGCCTCTGAAATGGAAACAATTTGAAAAGCAAAATGACAGCAGAATCACAGCGTCCAGAAAAAGGGTGGCTTGTGGGATGATATTGTCTAGGTGAGAATGATGGCATGGAATGATACTGTCCAGATTAAAGTGTCAGCATAATGGCAGAGCAGATTGGTAGTGGAATGGCATGGAGAGCAAGCTGACAGTAAAATGACAGTGTCCAGAGCACAGAGGTATGGCAGTGCCCAGCGTGACACAGCAAAATGGGTATTCCCAAAGTGAAATGACGTTAGGCAGGCTTGGGCACCAGTATGGCCGGGACTGGGCAGTTCTCAAAATGGAATGACATTGGAACAGGAGAGGATTAGTGAAGCTAATGGAGGCAGAGTACAGCTGTTGAATAGAGAATGTTGAGGGGGATAATCCGGAATAATAAGCAGCTTTTGTGGAGTCAGTGCAGTCGCTCAGAAGCAGCTTTGGGAAATGGGTGAACAGTGGGAAGGAGGACGTTGTGGTGAGTTGAATAAGAAAGTGGACATCACTGGCAGTACTGTAGGTGGGTTGAGTGGCAAAAGGGAGAATGCGAAGAATAAGATGAATGCCAAGGGACCAGATGGAAATGAAATTAGGATGTTGAATTGAAATCAGGATGCTGAGCAATGGCAGAATTGTACCGGGCAGGTGGAAGGCATGCGGGAAGGAGTCTAAAGTCAGAGCAAACATCACACAGGATGGCATCAGGACATTGAGGAGGACTCTAGGAATGGAAAAGATAGTCTGCATTGGGGTGGTAAGAATGGCAACGAGGAGGCAAAGAGTGTATTGGGAATGAATTGTAGACAATGTGGTGGCTATGTAGAAACATTTTGATGGTTAGTTTGGACTAGGGAAGAAATGCATGAACTCAGTCATGGACAACTTTGATGGGAAATGATTGAACGACAAAGTATGTGGGATGGAATGATAAAACAGTGAGGAATTGCTGTACAGACCCATGATGGAATAATAGAAGTGTGATGGTACAAGTAGATTGATAAGGTTGAGTATCTGAAGGAGAAGACAAAGTATACAGGTGAAACTCGAAAAATTAGAATATTGTGGAAAAGTCCATTTATGTAAGCAATTGTTTTCATTAGCTACCGGAGTTGAATATATGAGATAGAGTCATGACATGCAAAACGAGATATGTCAAGCCTTTGTTTGTTATAATTGTGATGATTATGGTGTACAGCTGATGAAAACCCCAAAGTTGAAATTGTTAATTTGAGGTTCTCATCAGCTGTACGCCATAATCATCACAATTATAACAAATAAAGGCTTAACATATCTTGCTTTGCATGACATGAGTCTATCTCATATATTAGTTTCACCTTTTAAGTTGAATTACTGAAAAAATGAACCTTTCCACGATATTCTAATTTTTCAAGTTTCACCTGTAAATTATTAGTTTGGCTACTGGTTGTGTAGCTCAAGTAACTTGATTTTATTGGACAAAGTGAAGGACAAGTTCATGGAAGAATGGGTGTGTGTATAAATGTGGGTGGGTTTATGCACACCTGCTCAAGAATGAGGCAGAGTTGGTAGATATCCTTCACAGAATGAAGTTACAAGCAGACATACCGGTAGATATACAATAAATGGAAATTGTGACAGGCAGTTGTGGAAAAACCGTAACAATGACTATTGAGTCTTTCACAGGAAAGCAGGCCCTGTGGAGCACATAAGAAATACATCCTGAGAGAATTACTGTGCCCATCCTTCTGTGAGTAAATGTGTGATGCACGAAAGCAATATATGGTGCGAATTCTGCCAAGAACAACACATTCTGTTATCACTTCAGTCAAAGCTGCAGAACACTGACAGACCAAAACAAAGCACATAAGTAAGAACAAATTCTAAATGGAATTCATTAATTCTATTAGTTATATTTTTATCCTTCCCTTGCTCCAGGGATCTTGGGATCTTCTTCTTCTCTGGCGACCACTCGTAGCCGAGTAAGATTGTCTTCCATAAGCATGGTTTTAACAATGAGTTTGTAAGTGACTGTGGAGGCCAATTCTCAATCCACACATCCTTCCACAGTGGGTACATTGGTTTCCAGCTGGGAGTTGATCACAGTGTGGATTTGCCAAGCGTGCCTTCCTCTTAGCACATTTCTCCCTTGCGTCCTGAGTTCGAGTGTCTTCAAAGCCTATGGCACATTTGGTAAAGGCTGTTCTCCAATTGGAGTACTCGCAGGCAAGTGTTTCCCAATTGTTGGTGTTTATACTACATTTTTTTTAAAAAAAATTGCCTTGAGACAGTCTTTAAACCTCTTTTGTTGACCACCAGCATTACGCTTTCCATTTTTAAGTTGGGAATAGAGTAGTTGCTTTGGAAGACGATAATCAGGCATCCGCACAACATGACCAGTCCAACAAAGTTGATGTTGAAGAATCATTGCTTCAACACTGGTGATCTTGGATCTCGGGATAGAGCATCTGTGGTCTCCCCACATTTTAACCTTCCAACAATCCTGCGAGGTAGGTGAGGTTGAGGGCATCTAGTGAGCTTCATGGCTGAATAAAAGCTTGAGCCCAATCTCCTTGGTTAGTGCTCAACATTATTTCCATACTCTGATCCCAGAGTATGGTCTGAAGGCACATGTCATTGGGCCAGCACCTTGCTGGAGTTTTTCTGAAGCTCTGGATCTGATCCACGTGTGTATAAGAAACCACCTGGGTAACACATGTATGCCACCTTGGGTTCCATGGTAGCAGAAAGGCAGGATATCAGTGTGTAAGAAAAACAAAAACAACATTACTTAACCACAGCAGAAGACCTAATGCAAACTCACATGAAGTGAGAGGATCCTTCTGAGGCCTGCTCATAACTATTGCATTAGGAACAGTAGGGCGATACCACAAAAAAGTAGTCTCGATATTCCACAATTATTATGTGCTGGACATTATACTTCTCCTTTAGGAGTTGGCATTGCACTGTGGTTTCTGCCATTATATCATGGACATTTCACTTGCCATCCCCTTCATTGGCCACGTCCAACCTTTCTTTCTCCTTCAGCCCTTTAACTTCCACTCCCCCATGTTTCTCCTTCCCATTTCTACTTTGAATAGCTCCCTAGGTCTACTGTTGCTCTCTTAAAGTTATTTCCCTTTTCTCTGCATCACTTTTGAAGCATGTATTTTAAAAACCAGTTCACACTTGTCATTTGCTTTCTATTTCTTATTTGCTTTCAATGATCATGCAGATGTATCCATTACTAGAAATGGGCATTCGGCCATCTGTAATTTGTTTAGAATCTCCCTGTTTACATCCTTGCATTCAGTTCATTTCAGGCTGGATATTGTTAGGCAAGCAATGAAGCGAAGTTTGGGTAGGAGGGCAGGATTGGGGGGGGGAACAGTGTGTAAATCTCTTGAAATTTAACAGATTTTTGTTGAAGTTCAACAAATATTTTCCCCACTCTCCTGCTCTCTGTTGTTGCTCTCTGGCTGAATTTCTCTCTCTCTCTCTCTCTCTCTCTCTCTCTCTCTCTCTCTCTCTCCCACCCCCCACCCCCTGTGTGTGTGTGTTGAGCTATTCGCCAGCCAGTGTTCTTAGATGCTGGAGGGGGAAAGTGCATTGTAATTAAAGGGGGAGAAGTACATTGCTTTCTAACAAACACCACTCACTTAGCATGGGAATTGTTTTGTGGCACACACACACACACACCTCTGCTAAATTCTGCAAAGGGAAGAGAACATTTAGAGAGGGCTTTGCTAAATCTGGCAATGTCACTCACTTCAAAGTTCATTTGGTTAGCTGCAGGATGCATTTTTTGCTGATTGAAATTATGTCGGGGAAGTATGCATTAACATTCCAGAGAGCGTGCAAGCCAATTATTTTTGTAATCATAAAGGTTTGGATTTTTAAAAAGGAGATTTTATTGTTGCAATTACACACTGCGTGAATTCTGATCTGTAGTGTTACTGATCATAACCAATTTTTGACCCAAGGAACTAAATATGAGAACATTTATCATGTTTCCTCACTAGATATTATTTTGGGGTTACAAAAGTTGTAGGAGTCCAGCTATATTGTTGCCCAGAAGAAGCAATCAATCGATCAATCAATCAATAAAATTTTTAAAAAAAACCAACAACAGAACATCAGCAAAGCCTACACCGCTGCTAGCACACTGCCAAGCATTCCTCTGCTTCTTCCCATATTTAAAAGAGAGGGCGATATAACCCCTCTCAGAAAAGGAGGGATCTCAGGATTGTTCCTTGTACTGTTTTCAGGACAAAAGTGGTACAAAGTGTTTTGCAACCACACAGGGAAATTGAGAGGCAAGACACAAAGGCTGGGTGAACAGACATATATATTTATTCAACTCCAAATAGATCTTATAGGGCATATAGGGGAACCAAGGTGTGGGATCTATTAACCAAACTTGGTGAGCCAGCAGTGCCAAGGCCCCTTCCTCTATCCCCCTCCTTTTAGGTCAGTAGGAAGGCCTTTCTGCTTCACCGCCTCCTGGGACCCCGCAACTCCAGACAGGTATCACAGGTTGGCCCCTAAGGTGCTCCTTCACCTTGTCACTGAGGCCCACAGCCCTGAAAACAGGGCTCAGGACTACACCTTTCCATTCTAAGGGCGCTAACCAAACTTTAACTAACTCATTACTTCCCACACCTACCTGCCAATACAGTGTTACCTCAGGTTAAGAACTTAATTCGTTCTGGAGGTCCATTCTTAACCTGAAACTGTTCTTAACCTGAGGTACCACTTTAGCTACTGGGGCCTCCTGCTGCAGCCGTACCGCCATCGCACGATATCTGTTCTCATCCTGAAGCAAAGTTCTTAACCCGAGGTACTATTTCTGGGTTAGCGGAGTCTGTAACCTGAAGTGTCTGTAAACCGAGGTACCACTGTATGGCTAATTAATCTATTTAGTGACTACCTGCCACTAAGTGCACCCACCACCACATCAGAGTAGGCAAAACAACCCTGTCAGCAAGACCAATCAGCTGACAAGCAAAAAATTCCTATTCGGCCCCTCAGAAGGCAATGAGCCCCTGTTTGCAGCGCCTCTAGGGTGGGCAGATGAGTAGCCCACCAAATGAAGAGGCAAAGAGAGAGGCAGGTGTAAATAGCCCCCCCCCCACACTCCCCAGTGACAGCACAACATGCACCTACATGCTAAAGCCACTTGCCAGGGCCCTCCATTCCCTGAGTGGTCACAAAAGCTGCTCACTACCGCAGGTGTGAAAGGTGTGAGATGCCCTGAAAAGAAACAAAACCCGTATTGTGTTTGTTTCTGTTGTTTTCCCAATTTGTTGCTGCTGCTTCTGCTGCTTCTGTGTCATTTTGAAAACAGAAGAAACCACTGGGCATTCTCCCTTGGAGTAGTCTTCCCAGCCAATTAGAGATTACATTGTGAATTTGATGATGTCACAAGAATACATAGCTGATTAGATTGCACTGCATGATGACATCACAAGGCCTTTGAGAGTGAGGGTACAGCTTTCTGGATCAGCATTGCTGTCACTCTGAGCAGGTAGACATTTTCTCCACCTTTTGGGCAATTTCCGAGAAACATATGGGGGGGGGGATTGGCCCACCTTGAGATATAGGTGGGAAAGAATGAGATTCTGGTGGAAAAAAATTCTGACCAAGAATGGTTTTGGGAATAAGTAGTAGCTGATATACTGATGGTGTAGTTATCAGCATAAGTAATGAACAATTGGGTAACTTGATGTGATACTAAAACTGTGGCAGAGATGAAATACATCTAAAATGGTCTTTCACCTGAACATAGTCAAAATGGGGGAACAAGTTATTGACACTTGTAAAGGACTTCTGCAAATTGGGCATCACTATGGAATATTCCTTATGTCATTGCTGAAAGGTTCCAGAAAAGGCACCCCATGTTTGACTCAGTTTTAATTTCTTACACTTCATGATGCTAAAAGCCTCACATATCCTTTCTCTATTTTTAGGAATAGCAAACTGTCAACTTAGCTGTCCTGTATAATATTTGAATCTGCCACCAGACCTCTAGGACTTCCCTTGGCGTAGAGCACTTCACTACTGCCATAATTCAGGAGACAGGTGAAGACCTCTTATATTTGAAGTGTTGGCAATCTCATTATTTTGACAATCTTTAGAATGGATTGGTTTGTGGCATGTTGATTTGGCATCATGGCAAATTAATATTTGCAATGCAAGAAATAATAATGATTCAAGATGAATTTATATCCGTCCAATGACACGATGGGCCAGAAACATCCTAAGCTTCTTTTAATGATCTATTTAATTCAAGACACTAACCAGTGACAGGCTGGTATGACCTTTGCAAACCGCAGCAGCTGGCATGATTGCAAACATGGTGAGGTGTGCTTTAGCAAAACATATAAGATATGACTATGCTAATGATGAGATATTGTCAGTTGCAAACCTCCAGATAACACAGCCGTGTAATTAACTTCTATAAAGAGGTCAGATCTGGAGGCCTCTCGGTGAATTTCTGGGAGACTCTTCAGTGGAAATCAATTCATGAAGATTAGGAACAAATGGCACAGAGAAGGAAAAGAAAAATAAGAGTCATCTGCACTGTCAAGAAATGGTGTTGAGCAGAAATAACACCGGGGTTAGGTACAGACCCTGAAGGGCATATGAACAAGGGCCAGTTCATGACAAAACAGATTCCATGCAGATTTGGAAAATGAGCAGACATGGTTAGGCTCAACAAAGTAATTTAGATACTAAATGGATAGCTCAGTTGGTTAGAGTGTGGTGTTGATAATGCCAAGGCTGCAGGTTCAATCCAGCTGCATATTCCTGCATTAGTTGGGCTAGATGATCCTCAGGGTCCCTTCCAACTCTATGAATTTAATACAGTTTGCAAATTGTGCTCTTTATAACTTTCTCAAGTTCCTAATATTGAATCACAAGGTGACTGGCAACTAAATGCTGCAGTGTATTCTGACTCCCTAGCAGAAATGCTACTCTCCAATATTACTGTCTTATGTTGGTTCCAGTCATACCATCACCAGAGTTCACTATTCAGAAAGGCTCTGTTAGGGCTCATCTAGACTTCTGATTGTCCACCACTTACTCATTCTTTGCCACTGAATCAGAGCAAAGGTCAACCAGGTTTTCTGTGGATTGATGTTTGTTCTGATTCAGCACTAAAGAGTTCCCCAGGGCAAATGGAAAACTGCTTGGGCCTATGCCGAGAAAGCACAAGCAAGTGGGAAACTGCTCAGGCCCATGCTTTCCAGGTACAGAACAAGTGGAAGTGTGGATGAGCCTTTATTACTGTTGGGATAACAAATACAAACACAATTATCAGACCAGTCACCCACAAGGCACAGTCTGGACAAAGTAAAGCACTTTTTAGTACTCTTGATTTCAGTGGTGTTCTTAGCAGGTATCCTTCCATTGAAATGGTCAGGACTTAAAAGTCTTTTAATTTTGGCTGGATTCTGTTGAAAACTTTCAATAATGATGATGATGAAGATAATTCTATTATTTATACTCCACCCATCTGGCTGAGTTTCCTCAGCCACTCTGGGCAGCTTACAACACATAAATAATTGTAAAACATTAGACATTAAAAATTTCCCAATACAGGGTTGCCTTCAGATGTTTTCTTAAAGTCAGATAGTTGTTTATTTCCTTGATTTCTGATGGGAGGGTGTTCCACAGGGCAAATATATATTTTTTAATCCACTCCCACATCATTTATACTTGAATTACCAAAACTTGCCAGTTTGAGATACATTATTTCCATATGGAAATGAATTAGGTTGCCCACATTGTATGGAAATGGTCTTTATGTACTGGGGAAAGCCTTGTTTTGTATGCAGAAATAAGGTGGTCAATTTCCCCCCGAGCTTTTTTTTTTTATAAAAAAAACACCAATCAGGATATTTTTCTTCATGGCAACTTCTGCTCTTCTGTACAAACAGAGTCATCTCATTAAGCAGCCACACATTGCTCTACTGTTACAGTATTTAGGTTGGCACCTCCAGAGAAGTGTGACTCTAAGCCATTGCTAAATACAGAAGATACAAAATGCAGAACTAAGAAGATGCATCTCACCACCATTCATTTGCATGTCATCAGGAACAAAACAATGAGCACAATCCAATAAAAGTCCCATATATTTCAGTTGGAGAATGTTCAGCATATGCTTAGCTCAGACATTAAAATGCATAGGAATTAGGCTACATATGTTACCGGAGAGTAAACCTCAAGGATCCAGTGAAACCTAGGGTGCTTTCACATGACTGTTTATTACAGACTTGGTGCTGCTCATACAGGCAACTTGCTTTGCGGTGTCATTCTCATAAAAATGCCACCCCACATTTTATTGCCCTATTTAATTTAGACTCATAATTTCTGCAGAATTCCCCCCCTTCCCCTTATTGCAATTTCTGGAAATCTGGATTAAATGGAAAAATAACATGTTGACGATGACGTAATGTGGATGCTGCAAAAATACTTGCATGCACGAGCAGCACTGGATCCACAATGTATATGTAATATAGAAGTCCCTTACAACTGTGTAGAGACTCGTAGGATCCAATAGGCTCGGTAGTGGCCAGCAGAATGGCACAAGGGAAGCTGCATCACTCTCCTGGCTTCCAAACACTGTGGGAGGGGCCAGGCAGTGGGAGGATCTCTGCAGATGCAGGTGCAGCAGGACCATCCTATTGGCTCCATCACTGCATGCCAAGCTTCTTGCTGCCTTGTCCATCTCCCAGTAAGCAAGAGCAATGCATGGTGTTCAGAAGACAGGACAACAGCACAGCCCCACCTTCGCTGCCCTGACAACTGCTAATGCATAGGGTGTAGTGGATATAGTTTTTGAGGTAGGTACAACCCTCCTTGAACTTGCCCTTACTTGTTTGGGATTTTCATACCCTACTGCGGTAGTTCCCAGTGAGTTTTCCTTCACTAAGTTGCAGCATGTAAAAATATGTGTCTGCCATGTATACATTGATGTTTGCCACTGTGAATTATTAGGGGAAGCATGCATCTGTATTATAGATTCTATCAACATAAACATGCTATGGACACTTGTCTTGAAGCCAAACACAAACATGTCTTTTTGGCACATGTGCCTCCATGTCTCTCTTTTAAGATAAGTCACTCATTATGATAGTCACTGGGTAAAGGTAAAGGGGCCCCTGACCATCAGGTCCAGTCATGTCCGACTCTGGGGTTGCGGTGCTCATCTCGCTCTATAGGCCGAGGGAGCCAGCGTTTGTCCGCAGACAGCTTCCGGGTCATGTGGCCAGCATGACAAAGCCGCTTCTGGCAAACCAGAGCAGCGCATGGAAACGCTGTTTACCTTCCTGCTGGAGCGGTCCCTAGTTATCTACATGCACTTTGACATGCTTTCAAACTGCTAGGTGGGCAGGAGCTGGGACCGAGCAACGGGAGCTCACCCCGTGGCAGGGATTCGAACCGCCAACCTTCTGATCAGCAAGCCCTAGACTCTGTGGTTTAACCCACAGCACCACCTGGGTCCCTTATGATAGTCACTAAACCAACACAAATTAAGGTAGACCAAACAGGCAGAGGGATAGTACAAAACATTTCGTTGGCTAGTTATTTCCTAGCCAATCAAAGAAGGCTCTCCACGTTTCTCACAAACTCTTTTCAAAGCTTTTTTTTTTTTAATCAGCAAGGAAATTTATTTTCATCTTCCTTTAAATAGCTTTTTAAATTATTGATCACAAGTAGTTGAACATATACAAGTGGAATACACCAAGTGGGTTCTCTATTCCCTCTTTTTTAAATGACTTTTGGTTTCTTTGGACACCGGGGCTCTGCTGTTGAACATGCTGCTTTCTAGTTCATCCAAAGGTTGTTGAGCTAGATGAACTAATCAATGAATGAAAGGCAATTATATCCTGTGTTCTACAAGCAATTATTTCTAGCACTCAAAGCAGAATTTGAGACTAGCCCCTTGGGGCTTGCGATATCTGTGTTTCAGTGTTTCACCTCCTTGCTATTGACTGTTTGAGCTAGTGTTATCAAGGTGCCATGAAATAAATTCGCCACCCATTCATTACAGCACACTCTATAGGCTTCCCTTGGCCACAGTGCAGTTTGAAGTTAGAGATGAATGGTTTGCAGCCAGTAGATGGATGTCAAGGGCTTAATTCTTACTGTATTGACTAGCAAACAGTTATGCAGAGGTGGATAATATAAAATGGAGCCCCTGTTTTCCCGTTAATTATCTAAATGCATCCAAATCCTCTTTATACTAAGAAGAAGACTAATTTTTTAAAAATGCCCCTTCATCTGTGATATTATTAATCTTCTCTAAAATGTTGCCTGGTCATTAATCAAGCTGAAGTATAATAAATATAAATGCACGCTTACACACACACACACACACACACACACACACACACAGCCTCTGTGCTTTTGGCTCTCTTCAGAACCTGAGAAATCCATCATTAATGCTGAATTGTTGTCCTTTGCTCTTATACTTTCTTTTTGGTTATACACTGTACAAGCTTGCACAGCGAATGACACGCATCTGCTGTGTGTTGGTAAAATCTGAGGTTATGCAGTTAAATACAAGAGGCAGAGGCTGTTTAAAAAACGAAAACAAAACTCATAACCTATCATGAAGAGCCTAGGTAAACTTACATTCAAATGTTCTCAAACTATAACGCAGATGTGAGCCCAGAAGTCTCAATTGCCACAAGCACAATATAACCCCAGTGTAGCACCGATCATTCACATTGGTCCATTTCAGTTGTGCCATACATCCTGGCTTGCTAAGCCATCATTAGAATTCCTTCTCCTCCTTCCTCACTTCCAAGTGCAAACCTGAATAAAATATTTTTTGGGGGGGGGCATGTAAGCCTGCCCTGCATAGTTGATCACAAGATGCAGTGCACAAGTACCATTTGAATGACAATGCCCATCAACTTGCGGGGGCCCCCAAATATTTTATTGTGGGGGGCAAAGGGACCTCAACCCCTAGGAATTGACTCCTATGCTCACTTCACATCCTGGCTTTGGTGTGCCAATCCTGGTTATCTTATACATCCATCTATACAATTTTAAAACATATACAAATAAACAGCCATGTAAAATATGTAATAATGAGGATTTTCATTGGAGTTTCTTCCCGCTAAAGCTCCCCATTGTGTTTGAAACATGAAGGGTAGTTCAATGCCAGTTTACAAAACAGGATCTGAAGCTAATAAGGCTTGGTATAGCAATGAAGGGAGAAGAGGAGGAAAAGGGATTAGGGGGAAATGCATGATCATTCATGGCTCATAAAATGTGGTTTAATGAGCTGGAAAATATACGTATGAACTGGACCTATGTGCCCCCCTATAGTTTAATAATGTTGGTGCTCCTTAAAATCCTCTACAGACATCTTTTAATTGAATGTTTGTGATTGTTTGTGCTCATGTTGCTATTGGGGTGGTCACACATGATGCTGCTTTCAGTAGTGTTTGCGCCTGCATAAACTTTGTGGGGTGGTCACACTGCTTCATTTACAATCAGTGTGCATTCTGTAACTGCCTGCTGAAACCCCATAACTTTGCAGAAGCATCATAAATTGAAGAAGTAGAATAAATCCACTACTAATGCAAAACATGTTGCAGAATATACCTGTAATAAAACACAAATCTGGGTGGACCTTAATTATTAGAAAATGGATATGTGGAGGTCATTCTACTGGGTATGGAGTGGCTTTTAAGCAGGATGAAATGACCCAACTTTCATGTCACATTTTAGGGTACCAAAAGAAGGCAGCAATAAATTGGCATGCATGATGTTCTCCTTCAAAATGGGTGGTGTCCATTGTCATATGAGTTGACTTCCACAATTACATTTCCATTTATCTCCACCTTCTCTACAGCCCCTCACAGGCCTTAAATTTGCTTCCGAGGCCACCTAATACTTTGGAACAAATTTTAGGGGTGGGGGTGGTATAAGGTAGAAGAAAGGAAGTCCTGTTATATGATTGGAAGTAAGCTTTGATGGTGGGAAGACACAGTGGCGTGTTAACAACCATATTGGGCCATCTCTGCAATCTACGAGCATATAAATCTAATGAGTCCCTCCATGTTTTTTTCCACTTTCGAGGTATAAACATCTTTCATGACTTTTGGGGACACTTAATATGGGATGTGCCTTCACTAGTAATTTCTCTGAAAACTTGTTACTCCATGGACACAATTATTTCAGCATTGCACCTGTCAGAGCTGTTTAAACAGACTGATTCTTTAAAAGTTGGCATCACTTGCTCATGCAAATGGAATCACGCTGAATTTAAATAGGATCACTATAATGATGCACTTTGTTCTCTCCATTTTTGTCTTTTGGAATGTGCCTTTTAAATTTGCCATTTCATTTCAGTAATGCTGTACAATTCAGAGGCATGCATTGCAGACGTATGTAGGAAGCACCCTCAGGTTCATGTTCACTTCTGGCTTCCTTGATTTCTGTCGAAATTCAAGGTCCCCAGTTATTTCTGCAGGATTCACTTGAATATAGTTAGGAGGAAATGCTTACTGGGTATAAATTGAATTACCATGATGAAGTGGATGGAATAAAGCTGATTTACATCAATCTAACAGGAACTTGTATCCCTAGAATAGGGACAGACAATTTTCATATTCACAGAAGCTGTTCTTTTCTCCATACCTCTCTTGATCTTTTGTTCATCAAGCCTTTTTCTTTATCCCCCCAGTTCTTCTTCATCAATCTGCTGCTTATTCTGTCCTCTTCTTCAGCCACCTTTCCTCTCAGCTCTCTGACTCTTAGCTTTTCTGTCTCCTAGTACCAATCCCACTAGGTTTTCTAGTCCTGATTTTTTAAACACTTTTCCCATACAGCCCTTTCTGAGGTTTTTTTTTTCTAAACTAAACTTACTTTTCACTTCAAGTTTCATGAAGTGGACTGATGTGAACATTCTGTTTTTGGTGACTTCTTACTGCTTGTGGGCTTCCTGGAGGCATTTGGGTTACCACAGTGAGAAACAGAATATTAGAGTAGATGGGTCTTTGCTCTGGCCCTGCAACATTTTTCTTTTGTTCTTATATCAGCCCAAAAGGATAGCATGTGACAACAGCTGAATGTGGTGATCAAAATCTACTATATATATATATATATTGCAAGTTGTTCTCCTGTCTCTCTGTCTGCTCTCTGTGCATTCAGACACCTCTTAAAGTAGCATAACCAAATTTGGCATGGTGGTTCCTGAGACTGAGGAGCAGCTTTTTGTCTCTGTTTGAATACCATTGTATGCCATTTTGAATCAAGACAGAAGACTGAACTTTTCAAAGCTGCACTGATTTGAACATGTCTTGCCATGATGGTTCATGAGTTCAAGGGACAGTATTTGGTCTATATGTTCGGCTACAAATGAATACCATTTTGAATCAAGACAGTGGACTGAACCTTTCAGAACTGCACTGATTCTAACACCTCTTAAAATATCGTAACTGTTGTGCTCTCACTGGAAGAATTCTTTTCAAAGGAGGAACTGAATACTCCCCAAAAGAAATAAAGAAGCCAAAAGAAGGTTTATTTGAAGCTTGATTGTGATACAAGGGGGGGGGGGCACAATTATAACTCCCCATAAAAAGGTAAAGGACCCCTGACAGTTAAGTCCAGCCATGAACGACTCTGGGGTTGCGGCACTCATCTCGCTTTACTGGCCGAGGGAGCCGGCGTTTGTCCGCAGACAGTTTTTCTGGGTCATGTGGCCAGCATGACTAAGCTGCTTCTGGCGAACCAGTGCAGTGCATAGAAATGCTGTTTACCTTCCCGCCGGAGCGGCACCTATTTATCTGCTTGCACTTTGAGATGCTTTCGAACTGCTACGTTGGCAGGAACTGGGACTGAGCAACGGGAGCTCACCTGGTCGTGGGGATTCGAACTACCAACCTTCTTGATCGGCAAGCCCTAGGCTCAGTGGTTTAGACCATAGCGCCACCCATGTCCCATAACTCCCCATAATCACCCATAATCACAATTAGGCTTGACAAAAGCCTATTGCCTACAATAGAACACTTCTTTAAAGTCTCACTTAAGCTGGAGAGAGTGGAAGAGAGAATATGCCAGGGAAGTCCTCTGAGGGGGTATGTGCACCTGTGGGCATTGCAGTGGCAACCCACTAATTTTATAATACCAATAATGAACTGCATAGGATGGAATAAAGCATAAGTTTGGCAACCCATGATATAATGCCATTAATGAACTGTTTAAGATGGAATAATGTGTAAGGGCATTTCTTTAAAAAAAAAGGGGGGGGGGTTGTAAGTGATGGAACTTGTTCCAATAGAAGTGTGTTGTCATAACTTTGGAAGCGCATCCTTCTGGCATGACCCAGCTGAACCGGTCCATTTCCATGAAATGTTCAAATAAAGCTGATTGTTCATACTGTAACATTCACCTTTCATTTACATCAATTTGCTTATGATTCCTATTTAAGAGGTTAGCAAGCAGTAAAATTAAAGAACAAAATCTAAGACGTGCTCTGAGTTTTTGATGGTAAAAAAAAAAAACATTAAATCTACACACTTGCCAACTTGCTTAAAACAAATGACAAGGGCGGTTCAGGACACAGTGGGAAGATAGGACTTGGGGAGTTTGGTCACCAAAGCAAAACATTTTTGAGACCTAATATATTGGCTACAATCAAATTGTAGGCTGAGGGTGGGTCTGCATGGACCCGCCTTATTTCTATGATTGTTGGTTGTTTTAAACTGTTTTTAATATGGTGTTTTGAAGCTGTGACCTACCCTGTGACCTTTGGGTGAAGGGCAGGTAAATAAATAAATAAATAAATAAATAAATAAATAAAGTAGTAGTATTAGTAAGAATAAGAATATTGCTATAGTTGGATCATAGAGGACAACGTTTATCATCATTGGGGCGGAAGAAGAGAAGGAAGGACTGAATCCAGCCCCCAACTCTTCCCCCAAGTGGGTTATAAGTTTGACTGCTGATGTTCTTACAGGGTCTATGATAGTGTTGGCTTCTGGATCTGAGCAGGAAGTGGGTGCACAACACCACTTTCGTGCACAGTTTCTTATCCAGCTAGAAATACGTAATAGGGGAGAAAGTTTAAGAGAAGAATGCCATGGGTCCAGTGTACATCAAGAAAGCACCGTCCAATAAAGTGGGGGAGAAATTACCAGGAATTTCCTGCTGTCCTGCTGGGTCCTGGAAGTATGCTTGCAATCAAAAATGTAAAACAGCCCATCTTAGGCACTCTAGTGAATTAGCGAGCTATTGTACTTCATTTGATTTGCCGCCTGCTGTGTCACTAAGGTACAGCAATAGAAAATAATACGTTGGCAGCCATTTGCATTTGAGGACTCCCAAAGGATAGATTCTGCAATGGTGCAGAATCAATAGTGAAGTATATTTCTGCGCCGTTCTTTCCAGAAGACCACTTTTATTGTCCAACAAAATGGCCTTTAAAATCAGCTATATTGCCATTCCTGTGAAAGTCATTGCTCTTACAATGGATGCATTGGAACAAGCTGGCTGAGACTGGTGTGAGAAATGGATGGCATAGGAAGCAGGCATAATCATGGTCATGTATGGAAAATGGGCACTAGTTTAAGCAGATTCTTTTCACTAGGAATTGTAACAGGGCACGGATGCATTTCCCCCCTAGCATACAATTTGAGATAAATTCCTTCCAAGCACTCATGTTCTCAAAGAGCTTATTCCCTAATCATGAAAAACTGTGTTATCTCTCTTTGGAAATAATAGAGAATCAGCTACCCTGTGTTTTAAATATTGTAATTTATTATTTTATCTACTCTTGTTTTATTAATGGAATGATTGTTCAAAAGTATTATTGTATCCTGCCCTGAGATCAATTTGATATAGGCTAGGTTATAAATAGGTTTGCAGATGCGGTCTGAGCAAGCATGGGAATGAGGTGATGCTTTCCCAACATAGAGTTAATGGCCATGGAGAAAGTTACAGCTGTTGAATTTCTGCCTATCACACATCTGTTAAGGACACAGAGATAGTTCCAAGAAAATCTTACTCATTATACCATTTAACTCGAACTCTGGTGTGTGTGTGTGTGTGTGTGTGTGTGTGTATTTGACCTTTATTATTTGGCGGTCAACATGTCATCTGATGCTGTTAATTTGCACTGTGGGAATCAAATGAGAATCAGTCAAAATCTTAAGACCAGGCATTCATATATAGCATGACAATTATTGCAGTAAAACAAACAACATGTAGTTTGTTATGAGCACCGAAGCTTTAAAAATAAAACATTACATAGATTGAGTTTGTTCTTTGTATGTTATAGTGTGCTGTTGATATAGCAAAACTACAGTGGTACCTCGGGTTAAGTACTTAATTCGTTCTGGAAGTTCGTTCTTAACCTGAAACTGTTCTTAACCTGAAGCACCACTTTAGCTAATGGGGCCTCCCGCTGCCGCTGCGCAGCCAGAGCACAATTTCTGTTCTTATCCTGAAGCAAAGTTCTTAACCTGAAGCATTATTTCTGGGTTAGCAGAATATGTAACCTAAAGCGTATGTAACCTGAGGTACCACTGTACTTACATCGCATTGCTTGTAACATGATTAACTTTCAATATTTTTTAAAACAAATGTTTATTGGTATTTAATACAAAGACCATTAAACACTTATCCAGCCGTACATCTAATGGTGTTTGTTCTATCTTTTAGACATAAGCTTATACCTGTACACTGAATGTTCAAACCTATTGCTTAATATAACCTCTCCACTGAGAAGATTGTTATACCAACCACTCAGGGTCTTCATTTGGGTCATCAACATAGTTAAAGAAAAGTCTCCCCATTTCTTGGAGAGGTGTCTCTTTTCATTATGCCTTTAATTGCCCTCCTGTGTCTGGTGGGATGCTCAGACAATGGTGTATCCCAGATGAGCAGGTACAGTATCTTTATCTGGAGCTTCAAGGGCCCTATTGTCACCATACCTGGAGCAACATGGTTATTACTGAACCATGGTTGGTCCCACACCACTCCTGATAACATTTAAAACTTTCTCTTGTGTGGTTAAAGGTGGAATGTGGGTCCCCTAGTGTGATGGGTCTGGAAGCCCTCTACAAGAAATACCTCTGCTCACTCAGATATATATTTACAGTCTTTTATTATATACATATATACGAGTTACAGGACATTGTTTCATGCGTCTGAATCCTCGGTCGCAGATCCAGGAAGTGGGGGTCTGCGACTCCGCCTCCACCATAAGAGCCTGGAAAGTCCCAACCGCCTCCTCTGATCCCAGTGTTTTAACCCCCTCCTCTCCTGTGCTGAAGGGATGGCATTGCCTCTCCATCGGTCCCTGAACTGGTCGAGCGGTGTTGATGCTCTCTGCTAGCATCTGAGAGCCTCCTCGCCTCTTCACTCCCTCCCGCTCGCTCCCCCTCTCCCTCAGCTGTCACTTCCTGCCGTTCTCCTTCTAAAGGCTCCTGCTCACTCTGCTCTTTCCCCTCCCTCGGCCCCTGGGAGTTCCCTGGCAGTCCTGTGACACCTAGCCATGGATGGCACTGAAAATGGCATGGAAGCTGCCATGAGAGAGCAATTACCTGCCTTCCTGGTATAGTACAAGTTGGTGCCAAAGTTTCATGTTGGTTTCCCACACCCCACCCCTAAAAGGAGGAACTAGTGCAGAATGTCCTCCTTGATTTAGGATCAGTGGCTGATGGTGGTCCAGAATTCTGGTGGGTCACAGCAGCTCCACCCACCAGCCCTGTATCTTTCTCCTGGTAAAACCTCTTATAAGCAATACTAAGGCTTCTTGTAGATGAGAAACCATTAATATGAGAGAAAGAATATGCTTCCATTGTGCCTTGTCTCAAGTGGGATTGCTCCGTAACGCATAGGCATTTTATTATTCATTACTATTTTATTCATTAGCAGTAGTTCAAGACCACCCACTAATCAGGTTTTCTGTGGACAAATAACAAAAGATAAATTCCATGACTGAAATTGAGATTTTATTTTATTTTTGTACTATCATTTTGAAATGACTTAGTGTATGCTAATCATAAGGCTGCATTGATTTGTTCTGTTGTGATGCGCTTTGAGCATATTTATGGAAAAGGGGCATACAAATGTAATTATTAAATAATAAATAAAAGACCATTATATGCCATAACAAGTATATATAATGCAGCAGTTCAAAGATAACGGCAGTAGCAGGGAATAAAAACAACCATCTCAAATTCTCATGTAAGACCAGCAATATTTTAAGCCAATTTTAAATGGCCTTGGGAAAGAAAATAAGGCACCCAGCATCTGGGAAGACCATTCTGCAGCCAGGGAGCCACCAGTGAACAGTATCTTTCCCCAGTAACCACCCATTGCACCTCACTTGGAGACTCATGGGAAAGGGCAAACAAGGAAGACCTCAAAGCCTGGGTTGGTGGATGATGGAAGAAGCAACTGTTCAGGTAACCTGGTCTCAATCAGCATGTGGAGATTTTTCCTGCCACTGAGTGTTTATGCTGAGAAAAATTGTTGCATGCACTGGAGCCTCACCAGAAAAAAATAAGTTGGTAACGCCATGAGGGATACTTTATATGTGAAATATTTTGCATCAAAACAGTACATTGGATTGAATAACCCTCTGATGCAATTATTTCAGTACAAACTATTTTTAGGGTAATGGAATTAACGCAGATGAATATACCTTTGAAATGATGTGATACAGAAATGGTTTCCGATGTACAGTTTTAAGAGAACACCATCTGTTAAGTGGCTATTATAAAAAGTACAGAAAATGGCGATATTTAAATGGAATTGAATAAATCCAAAAGTCTGAGTTAATGAATCACTAAAAGATGAATCACAATCATTACTTTCAGAAATAGTTGTCTGTTACCATTACAGTTATTAATGCAATGGTAAATGGAATACAGTGGGGAAGGCTGCGGAAGTCAGGACAGGAAATATATTTGTAGAGCTAGGTTTGCTGGTCACTTGCTAATTCATTTAAAGTATGCAATTTTGGGAAATGTTGCATTGTACGGACTTCCGGCGGCTGACGCCATTACGGGTGGTCGTGGGATGCTTCGGCTGGCGAAGCACCCAGTCCATCCCGGGGGTTAGGAGCCCTGCAGCCACATAGCGGGGCTCCGGTTGGGAGTGCGGGAAGAGCGTCCCGCGCCCTGGGCTCCCCGGCTGTGCCCGTTGTGGCTCCGAACCCTTCCCCGCTCCCCCTGTAAAGGGGGAGTGGGGGTGAAGGGACGACGGAGCCGGGCTATAGGGGACATGCCCCAACCGGGATGTAAATGCGGCGACAAAGCCTGGTGATGAGCGTCTAGTTCTACCTGTCTTCAAGGAGCTGATAAGAACCCAGAGGCTGTGAGTAATTGATTGACTCTTTGTAATTCCTGGAAGGATCTGGGGGAAAGAAGAAAGGCAGCCCGCCTCCCTCCCTTCGGGTGGTGAAGAATTAACTCTTTAAGTGACTGCTGCTACAACAATTGTAGAAAAGTATTTGGAATTTAAAAACTGAGACTGTTGAGATTTCCCCTCGGGGTTAACGGGGTGAAAAAATATCTCCATTTGAGTTTTGGTCTTTATACTCCGCTTCGGAGAAAATGGCGACGACCTGGTTTGCGTGGGAAAAAACTGAAACAAGGAAGGAAGAGACAGGAACTGAAATCTGATACTCACCCTCTCTCCTAAATGCTGGACTTTGTGCTCGCACTGGTATCGAACTCTGGTTTAAAGGAGGAGGAAATGCTCCATGTCTTGCAGCTGGAACTGCTTAATTCGAAAACTACAAGTTAGGAGTGGAATTATAATAAAAAGGACTTATTTCCACAGAGGAGGCTTTTCAAAAGTTTTACACAATGGAATCAAACCTTGGCAAAGAGCTGGGAGGGGCGCTGGAGAATGGTTTTGAAATGGCTGGGCAACTCCGAAAGGAGGAGGAGCCGATTTCTGGGGGTGGCCAGCCCTGGGAACGGGAAATTTACCATATCCAGACTCCGAGGTGCAGCTCGGGGGCAAGGGACATGGAATTGAGATTTCTACAAGAAGAAAAGAAGAAAAAGAAACGGAGGAGCCCATGGAAGTGATGAAGACCCTGAGGCTTGATGCGGGGTTTGTTGTGGATGTTGCCTGGACCTGTGGACACTCAGAGGAAGACAATTGGAGATTTGGTTCCGGTGAAAGACAGAAAAAGACAATGGACAGAGGGGGAGTCGGTTGAAGTACTAAATGTATAATCCAAATGGTCTGCCATGGTATCTGAAATTGGAGTGTGAAGTCTGTTAATTATAAGTTTATTTTAAATAAGTAGGAGATATTGAATTTTGTTCAGCATGATAAAGGATAGAAGATAAGTTTAGCTATAAGAATATTTGGTTATGATTTAGGTTATAATGCAAAGGTTAAGAAAGTATGTTATCTTTTTTTTAAGTAAAGTTAAAATTTTTATAGAGAAAAGTTGTTAAGGAAATAGTATATTGATTTAAAACCGAAGGTGAATAGGCGGGGAAGTCAAACGTCAAGATTTAGAACTAGATTTTTTTTTTTGTAAGGTATATAAATAAGAAAGAATCCTGACATTATGTGTATTTGTATTTGTTTTTGTATCTGTAGGTGTGGGGTTGGGTTTGTGTTATATTATGAAAATGCTAATAAATTCTGTTTTTTTTTAAAAAAAATGTTGCATAGTACAGCGTACCTCGGTTTTCGAACGCAATCCATTCCGGAAGACTGTTTGACTTCCAAAAGGTTCGAAAACCGAAACTCAATAGCCGACAGCTAGACTTCAGGATCTTGCACTCAAAGGAAACCACACTTCCTGTTTGACCTCCAAGGCATGTTCGAAAACCAAAGCAGTTACTTCCAGGTTTTCGGCGTTCAAAAACTGAAACGTTCGACTTCCGAGATGTTCGAAAACCGAGGTACCACTGTACTACAAATGTAACTAGACTATGAAGTAAAGGGAAGTGCCATAGTAGGTTGTGAGTCAGAAATCCTTGCTGATCTACTGCAACTCACCAGGAGACCTACAAATAGATCCCAACTACTTTCTCCCAACCTCTTGCTTGTATCACCTAGATCTCTTTAACGGGTTTGAAAAGGTGGCTTTATATTACTCATCTGGCAAATATAACCTATGAAAAAAGCAAATAATGTTGAGTAGGTATCCAGCAATGAACCTCCAATATATACTTTCAGGAAGCTAGGTGTTAGGAAGCAGAATATCCATCCCTTTGAAGGAGAATGTGAAACTTATGTGGTGTTTTTCCTTCATGGCTGAAGTTTGGATCGACAGACATTCCCCATTTCCACATATAGCTGAGAACATGGCTACCCTGCCAGCTATTATCAATGGTCCACATAATCCAGACTCCTCCCCACCCCCCAGTGCCTTTGGGAAGATCACAAGCAGGTCCTGGAGGCAGTGAGGCCTCTCCCACTGCTGCTTGCAGTGTCTGGCTATAGTCCTATTAATTTCCCAACTTTAATTGGAGCAAAGCAAATATGAAAATTAGAACTGCTAGGTTTAATTGATTCTGTTAAAAGTAGCTGATTTTTAAAAACCCTTTTATTCAAAGTAGAAAAACTGGCCTTTATTAAATTGGGAAGATTTTTTAAAATTAGTATAATACAAGTGCTTATCAAAACTGTAGGTGAAAAACACAATCTTTCCAGAGTCTTTTGCCCTTCTCTCTCTCGTTGGATGGATTCCCTCTTCTTAGATGGCACAACACATGTGTGCATGTAAAAACAAATAAAATATGCTTCCTGCTTGAGAAATATTTTTACTCATATGCAAAGGCATGTAAATTTAATCAATAGATTACTTGATCAAGTAAAGGTCATTCATTGATTAAAATTCATTTAATCAGGCTGCAGCCCTAATTAAAAATGTTTACTGTGTTTCAGTGTGAAAATTGTAGTAATCCAATGGTTTATTATTCAGAAGGCTCTCTTAGATAATTACAAACTAGTAAATGAACAGATTATTAGCTGCTATAATATATATTTGAATATATGAAAGAAGTGATAAAACAAGTTATTCCCATATTCCCAATATGAGGTGAACTGACATGAACTTCAGACTTCACCTACCTACTCACTGATAGACCAATTAGTAATTATGGTAATAATTATTACTATTCACAACCTAGCCTATCAGGGTGATATCCTGGAGCTTAGCAGAAGAACCAAAGCAATGAGACATCAGAAGGCTGTCAGAGACTGTAACAGCAGGAAGGAAGGTTTTCAAGCTTCAAATCTGAGTTGGTTGGCATCCTTCTATCTCAGGAGACAATGGAGGATGTGCCTTTGGGAGTGAAGTCAAACTGCTGGAAGGTTACAGTACCTGCTGTGGCTGTAGTGACCAATATGGGCAAGACATGTTTTGTTGCAGCTGTGGCACATGAAGACCTCCAGTTGTGCTGCTGCAGATGCACCATGGCATTTCTTCTCTCTGTGCTCTATTTATCACATATATTTATCTGTTTATCTAATTTTGCCACCTATATCTTAAGGCTACAATATTGTACGCTATAATACTATACCTACTTACCTGTGAATAAGCCCCACTGAACCCAGTGGAACTTACTTCTGTGTAGACAAGGGATGGGGAACCTGCAGTCCTCCAGATGTTGTTAGACTTTGATTCCCATCAGCCCCAGCCAGCATGGTCAGTGGTCAGGCATTATGGAAACTGGAGCTTCACACTCCTCTTGCAGATGTTTCTAGGACTGTACTACCAAGCTCATGAAGAAGTGCTTTTCAAGAGACTTAGTGAAAAGACCACTACAGAATGTCTGTGTATTTTTAAACTCCTTCAAATGCCCCCTTTACTGATGTGGATTAGTTTTGGGATAAATGAAAAACTGATCTGAATGTGACTCATTTGGCTAAAATCCACAATTTGTTTGCAAAATGAATACAGTGGTACCTCAGTTTTCGAACGTAATTCGTTCCGGAAGACCGTTCGACTTCCAAAATGTTCGAAAACTGAGGCACAAAGGTGGTCTGCAATTTTAATTGAGAAAATTGAGAAACATGTTCGAAAACCAAGGCTCAAAGGGTGATCTGCAAATTTAATTGAGAAATTGAGAAACACTCAGCGGAAGCCATTTGACTTCCGAGGGATGTTCGAAAATGGAAGCATTTACTGCTGGGTGTTCAAAAACCAAAACGTTCGATTTCCAAGAAGTTCGAAAACCAAGGTACCACTGTACACAGATGTAGAAATGGGACAGTTCTTTGACACTTGGATGTCAACCATTTGGGGAGGGCTTACCTGTCTCCAAAAGCAGAAGTGCCAAAAGATCTCACTCTGGTGGCCAATACCTTCCACCCCAGGAATACATTGTTCTGTAGCTTGCTTGCAAAAAATGTCTGCCACCTCATAAAAGGTTTGCAGCCAGTGCCCAAATCTGTGTGGTACATTCAGATTCTTCCACTTCTTCTTTATTATATTTAATAACACCTTTCAACTTAAACTCACAGGACAGTTTACAGTATAAAAACGCAAAAATATATACCATAATAACGAACAAAACAATACCCCTTACAGTATTATTTATTATAATAGGAAGTGACTGGGGAAAGATGAACACGAGAAATGAATGTAATTTTGACAAAGAAATAATGGAACAAATGAAAGAGCACAATGGATGCAATATTTAATAACCAAATGGCATCACACAACAATATTACACAAACACCATATGCACACCAGCTACTCTCTACAATGCAGAATCAACATCCTAGTCAGCTTCCTATGGTTCCATGGAGCCAGTTCACAGATTTGCCTTCCGACAAGATATGACATAACTGGAATCTTTCACCTGCCAATAAGGTTACTGATTCAGGGTATATAGCGCTGAAGCACCTCCATCATTCAACACTTGCATGCTTTTTCATGCTCTTCTCTTGCAAGGGCAAAGTGGCCTCCACAAATGCGACTACAGCAGCTAGATCACTCTGCTAGCATATGTTTTCACCAGGAAATTTAACATGAATAAAGTTGCTTTTGGTTTTGAGCTCCGTTTTCAGGCTGTCACAGTCATATAACTCAGGGATATCATTTTACCTGAACACTCTGTGCTGCAATACCTTCTGAGATTTCCTTTTTTTCCATTAAAAAAAGCATGTTGTGTTCATTCTCACTTTTCTTCTTCTTTCAGAAAATGAAGTCCCTGGGTTCTTTTTTTATACAGTAATGAAGAAGTCAAATTACATCAGAGTTATGTATTAAATGAAGTTGGTAAAATAGAATAAGTAGGATATCCATGTTGTATCTTTCACAAATGAGCAAATTATATTCATGGTTCAGTGTCATTCATTCACAGGTTTATGGATCGCAAAGTCCTTCAGGCAGTGTGACAAATCCACATAAAGTCCCTGAGTGATAGATTTTGCATTCTGTAGATGTGTTTTTTAAAAAAATATTCCCCATGTAGCTCCCTGTGGCTAGACATCTGAGAAATCTCAGGAGCATAATGTTATTTCAGCTAAAGTTGGCAGTAATTTGCACTCAATGAATTGGTTCCACTCTTGTCTGTTTCAAATTATTTGGATAAAAACAAGGCTTTGTGCTGAGTGCATACCTTTGGTCAATTGGTGCTTTGTACAGGAGATTGCCATCACAAATGAAGATTATGTGTAAATAACCTGAGCAACCTCATTACTATTTCCTCCCTACCCACATCATGTATTGCTTACAAGTAGTGGTAGCTTAACTCCATACTGGGAAGTCTTTCGGCTGTTCACCTGCGACTTACACAGTATAATGCAACACTGGAAAATGGAAAACACAATTTCCACCCTCAATCTACTGACATGTGCCCACAACACTGTTAGGATTCAATAAGCCAATAAGATAAGGAATATGCACAGCAATAAAGGTCATTGAAGGTTGTTAGTATTTCAGATAACTCAATGTATGTACATATATTCTTGTTGCTTTGAAACACATGTATACTTATTTGCTAAATATCCGTTAGCTTGAACATAATTTTAGAAGTATAAAGGCCTTTACAGATATCAGGAGTATGCTCTTTCTATACATCTCAGAGACAGGGATGATGAAAGATCTAAGTTAAAGATTAACCTTTTATGTAATCTGTTTTGTTTATTACAGGTAGGTAGCTGTGTTGGTCTGCCATAGTCAAAACAAAATAAAAAATAAAAAAATCATTCCAGTAGCACCTTAGAGACCAACTAAATTTGTTCTTGGTATGAGCTTTTGTGTGCACGCACACTTCTTCAGATACCATTTTCAGATGTTTTGTTTATTGTTACTGTCCTGATTGAAGGTTAGCTTACTGTACAGGATAATTTGTAGAGTTACTCTGACCTGACTGTGAAGATGTCATGTCATAGCTTACATGGAATGTATAATGTGGAAATAGTTATGCAATTAATAAGATATATGCTGTTTGTGAGAGAGTATAAAAGATGTGTGAAACTTGTGATCATTATAGTACCCATCACTTACGGGACTGTCTTTTACTGTTAATAAAAGTGTAACGTTTTGCTTGAATATTGTACCTGTTTTCTTATTTAATTCCCTACCTGGGTGAACCTGAGGAGTGGTTTTGTCCATTCCCTTCACACACTCATAGAAATCACCCCAGCATCCAGGAAAAGCTAAATACCTGCTCCTTCAGGGGAGTGCCACTTCAACCACAAAAGGTTGAACCGCCTCACCTAGACCACCAGTATTTTTGGCTAACAGCACTGCAGTCTTGTCTGGATTAGGTTTTAGCTTGTTAAGTCATAGTGCCAGTGCACAGGCTTTGCATTCGGAAGGTTGCAGATTCAGTTTTCAGCAGCCCCAATTAAGAAAATACTTGCCTTAGACACTAAATAGCTACTGGCAGTGAGGACAAAAAAAAATAGGGCTGGATGGACCAATTATTTGACTTAGTAGAAGGCACGTGACATCACAGAGACCCAGCAACTCTCTAATCTATTCATAACCAAGAGCACTAATAAAGGGAATAAGCTGTCTTTGTCCAGCTGGAGTCAAACAAATGTAGTAAAAGCACCAGGCGTAAACCACTGACCACATGCACCAATCCATGGGTGAAATTCAGCTGGTGCCCTGTTGCTCACAGAAGGGCTTTTGATCCAGCGGAGGTGTCTGATAATGAAGAGGAGGTGGGGCGATATTTTGCTGATTTCCCCTGCAGCCCCTAAATGCCACCTTCTACTGTGTTCAGGAGGATGCTCCAAAATATCTGGAGCTGTCTTATTTATGTGGTGGTAGTGCTGCACAGGGTAGAGAAACTGTCAACAATCACTTCCTCTCCCCTTCTGCATGGGGCTCAACTGCTGATCCATGAGGTCAAGGGCATCAACTGGATTCTACCCCATAATTCAGCAATATGAGAATTTCACCTGACCCCCCCCCCCCCAGCTTGGGTATTTGAGACCTTGAATGGAAATATAGGGTTGTATCCAACTAAGTTGTCCTGTTTGCGCAAGGGCTTATTCCTGTGCAGTGGAAATTTCCTTCCCTCTCCTTCCCCCATGCACCCCGCTAAATCTGTTCTGGAGCTTCCCCTAACTTTATGGAGCCAGTTGGGGAAGCACAGGAAGAAGAGAGGAAGGGGAAGTCCCATTGTACAAGCAGAAGTACTTGCATGCACAGGACAACTTGTTTGGATACAACTTATCGTTCACAATGATGAGTCTGCACTATCTGCATGCCCCACAATTCTGGAATGACTCTACATTATGGTGTAAGGGAAAAGCTGCAGCCACTACCACTTTCTGTTACGTCTCCACAACTTGCATAGAAACTCCCCTATCATTTGTAAGGGGGTTTCCCTTTTGACCCTCTGCTACCCTGAAATTCAAGCCAAAGGTTGTACTGAAACAACTGTAAATACAATTCTAGTTAATATACTACCTAAAATGCTTCATGTTTCCAAATTCCATTATCTTTTTCACAGTGCCTTATCTGTTTGGAAGGCTAATTGTTATGGTTGTACTCTGTAGCAGGTTTGCTAGTCAAATTACTCAATACATACAACTCATTTATAATATATACCTACAAGGTCTCACAAGTTAATGGTATGAAGGACTTGTGAGATATGGAAACACTTGTGACATGTCATAATATATCACTGAAAAGCAACTCTTTTTAAAAACAAAATTAAGGGGAGAAATGAGTATGGTATAAAAGTGGTATACTCTGACTTGCTTCAGACTTCCTGAATATATATTTTGCCTGTTGCAGAATTATTCCTATTTTTTTTTATAAAAAACATTTTTCTTCAAATGTTTTGATGGTTCTAAAGGCATGATTTACATAAATTCAAGCATCCTCGAGTTGCAATGTGTATGACCTATTTTGCTAGGGTATTATGTCTGTGTTGTATATTTTACCATTAATATGCACAATTATAATTGGAAGTTTGGGTTACATTAAAGGGGGGGAAATTAATGTTGAAAACTAGCTCAAATCAGAAATAAACCTTTGAGGCTTAAAGTATTTATAGTAAAAATAGTCACAATTATAAGAAGCATACAGAACCATGGAAAAGTGCATATTTCTGTAACAGTTGCTTAAGCCTCAAACTGACCTGTATATGAATTTTCTGTTCTGTCACCTTTCTTGTTTTCTCGACTTACAGTGCAATCTCATACATGATTACTCAGAAGTAAGCCTCAATGATTTCCGCGAAGCTTATTTCTGTGTACTATAAATGGATATAGAATGGCAGCCTCACACAGTTAAGTTCTTAAGGCAATCATTCCTTCTGATAACGACACTGTATCATGACCAAGGAGAAGGGTCAATATAGAGCATATGTTTTACCTTCAATGGTTCCAGGTTCAATCATAGGGCTGAAAGGATCTAGTCCTCGTCACAGAATGCTGGATGCAGTTGGATGATCCTTTACAGATGGCCACCCAACAGTTCCCTTCCTTGTTGAACTTCAGGCATCTGCTGAAGTTCTTTTTTAAAATCCCAGCAGGATTTTTAATGGAATTCTGATTTTACCGCATCAGCTCTTTTTAGTTCTATTTAACTGAGTTTTCTGAAAACCCTTTAAAGACTGTAAATTAAGCAGTATAAATTGTCAAAATATACATATCCTACAGAACTGATAAGACTGTACCTGCAGAAGGCCCTCTGCAGCAGAACACAGTGATCAGTTAAGGAGTATCTTTAGGTATCTGAGCATAAGTGATAGTAACCAGTTAATTATTTCATATAACAGTATACTCTCTGGGAAATGATGTTTTACTAATAAACTACTATTCCTTCAGAGAACCAGGAGTTTAAAAATAGACATGCTTAGGGTGACTTGGGTTTGTTTTGTTCTGTTTTTTGTTTTGTGCAAATGTCTCATATCAAATTTGTAGGCATAATATTTACAGCACAGCAAAGCTTTCAGCCCACTGCTGTCTTAATTCCTTTTCACAATTATCCATATCCCTTATGCTAAATGAAATAGTCTGATAAAGAATCAAAGGTGGTAAACAAAAACAAAAAAGAACACAAAATAGGCAATACTTAAAATGTCTCTCTTTTTAAATGCTAATGGCACAAAACATTTTTTTAAAAATGTAAGTTACTTGCTAACCATGAATGATAATCCATTTTATTTCTTAGGGTGTATAGCCAGAAACTCACTATGAGTCACCTCTCATCTGTGATAGAGAAAGCATATGGGGTTGCAAATGCTGGGAGATCCAGAGCTGAAATGTAATATCTATTTTTCAAGCACGGTTTAGAACAGTTTCACACCATTACTTTCAAGGGTTATGAGTCTATTACATGTCCATTAGGGCACTTACCAAAGACAAATCAAAGAATTATATCTGCAATTCATGCCTGTAATGGGCGAGGACTCAACAAGAAGTTCCAGATGGCAAATGAATGAAAAACCTGTTGGGGGGGGGGGGAAGAGACAACAAACTTTGGATTTTGAACATATGTGAACATTCAATGTATCTGTCTTCTCAGCGACAGTGTGGAGATCATTTGACATTATATAATCACATCTTCCTGTAACAGCACAAGCAGGCAAATCGCAGAAGCTCAGCCGCTGAGATGTAGCATAGCTCTAGGTCTAAATACTCAGCCCAGTGATGCATCACTAAAATTAAGTGCATTCTAGATCACATCCATTCACCATAGTTATATATCTGAATGCAGATGTCTTCATATGAAGGACTCTGCAAATTGTGTCCTTAGCTAACCAGTAATACAGAAAATTCCATGAATATTTCCACCATGTGACTAAAAGCAAAGGCTGCCTGATTTGTGAACAGGGACTTCTGAACATTCATGCATTTTACTCAGAGAGAGAAGAGGAGAAGGAGAGAAATATTCACATTTACTTATTTGTATCTAGGCATCAGACCATCACAAACAAAGGGAACTACATTCCTGTATAAAAGCAACACGAGTTAACAATAAATAAAAATTGCAGAAACCCAAATAAGAAAATAAACAAACATAAAAATGCTGACAAGACATATCATTTTCCATTAAAAAATTCAATTGAAAATCTCAAGCTGAGAAATGAAATAAAGATGTACAGTAGTAACCATTTTTAGAGGGCTAGCGGCATCAGGCTGTTGAAGCAAAATCAACAAAGAGCCTTGTGGCACCTTAAAACTAATATCGTACATTTCTTATGGCATAAGCTTTCCTGAACTAGTGTCCACTTCATCAAATACATAGAGTATTCTAAGTTGTAGGTATATATTTTTGGTCTCCCTCTCTCTCCCTCCCTCTCTCTTTCCCCATCTTCTCCCCTCCCTCCTCCATACACATGCATTCACACCCATACACTTGTATGCATGCACACAGTTTTTGAGGATGAGGAATTATCTTTCCTTCAACTTGCAAAATGCTGGAATGAGGAACTGCTCTTGAGACAATAGCCACAGGCTTCCAGCATAATGTCTGGCCACTTTTCCTCTTCACAACTGTGCATTCAGTTGTCAGTCTTAAGCAGTCTAGAGTCACTCATGGATACTTGCTGAGAATGTATGTGTACATAACCAATTAAAGAATTCATTGTTGATTCGCCATCTAACTTCTGACCGGTTAATCAACTCCATTTAAATACAGCACAGTACCAAAGCTTCAATAAAGATGTTTTTGGGATATTGGGTTGGCTGCAAAGAATTGCAAGGGGAATGAAAACAGATACAAGTGTTGTCCCACAAACATGCCTGAACACATCTGAAGAAGTGTTTACACATGTTCCACAGTGGTTCATTTGTGCAAGTGGTTGTGGAAACTCTTGAACAAGAGAAGGAACATTGCTGGAAATCCTGTTTGCAGCTGCCTCAAATATGAACCTATCACCCTGGGTAATGGCGTATTCTCAAGTTTTGGACTGGCTCGTATTACCCAAGCTAACCACTGGATCCTACTGAACAGGAAGGTGTATAAAGCACTTCCTGTCTGGGCTGAGAGAGTGACTTCCTGGTTTGGGTGTGTTTGTTGGCTCTGGCTTGCTCCCTTAGTCCTGACTCCCTGGCACAACCTCTTCACTCCCTCTGACTGCTAATAATGATGATGATGATGATGATAATCATATGAGGTACACCTAGTTGCTCAGCACATTTGAAAATAGGGCCTTCCCATTATTATACCACAAAAAAAGAACTTTCAAAAATCTGGTCCATGTTGGATTTTTGAAGATCATCCATGTAGTTCTATACTGAGAGAAAATAAACCACAGTTGGGAAATGCACTTTCCCTCACTTCCTTTTCAGTTTATTAATGCCTGAAAAGATAAACCATCTCTGCTTTAGTGTCTCTTGACTTTTTTTGGAAGTTCAAGGTTAGCTTTAATATTTTCAACATAATTTCTAATGCGGCAATTAAAACTCTTAAAGCTCTTAAGAGAAGTAGCATAGGCCAACCGGTTTCATTTTCTTTCGTTTTCTTTTTAAATGAATGGTCTTTAATTCATGTTAGAATTACAACAATCTAGTGGAGAAAAGTGCCTTGTTTTTTATCATTTGAATGTTAGTAGGCTTGCTTCTACAAAACGAAAGGCAAGAAAAACTGTCACGAGGAAGCAAAACTTGAACTGGAATAATACGTTTTCTGGACTCCTTTGCCAGATGCCTTGATTAGAGCCCACTTGAAGCAAACTTTTACACAACAGCGTTTCCCTTCTCCATGTGCATATGACATGGAACACTAAAACAGTGAGTAGATCTACAGTACACACTATGGCAGAGATAGAGGCTATAATGAAGAGCTCATTTGAAACAATCTCCCTGAGTTCAAGGGGGAAAGTGCACAGGCACTATTTTAAATAATCCAGTTGAGAGTACTATTCAAATAAGCTTCATTCTGAGTAGACCCTTTGAAATTAAGTGTCATAAATTAGGCTTTCTCCAATAGAAGATTTCCAATCCCTTTGCTCATATTTCAGTTGCCTAAAGCTGCAATCCTTTGTAAGAGTAAGTCCCACTGAACACAATGGTGCTTGCTTTTGAGTATTTAAGGTTGTCTTAAATATTTCTTTGGCAACATTTGCTCATGACTAAACAGCCATTGTACTCAGTGAGATATTGTATTCAGTGAGCAATTCCACCACTCATTTAAAGTAGTATATATCACTTTACATGCACATAATTTCTCCCAAAGAATCCTGGGAATTATACTTTGTTAAGGGTGCTGAAAGTTGTTAGGAGACCTTTATTCCCCTCAAAGAGCTACAGTTCTCAGAGTTGCTTAACTGTCAATCCAACTTCCCATGAAACTCTGATAATTGTAGCTCTGTAAGGGGAATAGAGGTCCCCTAACAACTTTCAGCACCCTTAACAGACAACAGTTCCCACAGTCCTTGGGGGGAGAACCATGACTGTGGTATGATGCTGCTTTAAATAATTGCGCAGATGGAGCCTTAGTCTAATCACAGGGGGACTGTCAAGCACAAGGCAGACCCAAGGAATTGGCAGGTTTCACTGAAAGTGGCTTGCAAGCTATGTTTAAGCTTCATCTAATTAGATATGTAAGGCCTTCCGTGTTTCTCAGTTTTGGGGGCCATAATAATAACAACTTCAGATTTATTTCTGTATTAGTTGCAGCATATCACAGAAATGAAGGATGCAGTGCCTAGGCATGATTATTAATAAACAGACAGACAGACAAACAACAAACAAACAAAGTATTATCTTACAAATTATCACAGTGGACAGAAAGTAGGCCAACCAAAATTAATTGCCACTGCAGTGATCATGATAGTACAGAAAAATCAAAGGAATCAGGCTGGTCTATTAGAGGTGGTGGTGGTGGGGTTCTTTTGAGTTCTCCAGAACTCTTCATCAGGCTGGATAATAAGCAAAGCGGGGGTAGGGGGGAAATGGCTTGATAATGTAGCTTAAGGATCTAACTAGGTACCTTATAATGCCCAACAAAATCCATCTAGTTCAGTTTTATATACCATGATGGGCATTAGCTTCCTAAGGTCTCAGGCAGACATCCTTTCCAACTCTATAATTAAAGGTTCATTCACCAGAGATGTTGTGTGTGTGTGTGTGTGTGTGTGTGGTGTGTGGATATAGGCTCATCCACTCATTGCTCAGAAGAGTGCATGAGAGAGTGGTGGGTTTTTTTTTGTTCTTTGGGGCCAATGGAAATCAGCATGCTCAAAGCCACACCATCCACCAGTTTGGGCTGAAATGTTCCAGTGTGGGACCCTGATCATGCAGAACTGGCGACAACATCACTAAGGCAAACATATCATAAAGGATTCAGAAGTGAACTATACCAGCAAGAAATAATATAGGTCATATTAAGAACTGCTGAAGAAACGGGGACTGTTTAAAGGGGGAAAGCAAAAATATGGTGGCAACTTTAGAATACTGTACTTAAAATGTTATCAAAAAAAAAATGAATCCAACTTTCCCTGCCCTCTCCCCTGAGAACAGAATCTGAAGAACTGAGTTTCAGCATGCTGAAAGACGTAACTCTCACTAATTTCAGTGGTTACAGGTGGGTAGCCGTGTTGGTCTATTTTTTTAGTCAAAACAAAATAACAATTTCTTTCCAGTAGCACCTTAGAGACCAACTAAGTTTGTTCTTGGTATGAGCTTTCGTGTGCATGCACACTTCTTCAGATACACTTTCTTCAGTGGGACTTTCTTCCTAGTAAGCATGGTTGGGATTATTTCCTTAAAATAAAACTATACGAGCCACTTAGCTGCAGAATATGCTGAAAAGGGAGGTTCTAGAATCTGGTTCTTGAGGGCTTTCAAAGAAAGATTGGCTGGGCATCTGTACCTACAGCATCTGCTTCCTCAGATGACTCACTGCATTATTTCCTACTTCACAATTCTACTTAAATGCCTGTCTTTAACTATTCCATACAATTTAGTTTTAACTATTCCACACAATTTTTAGTTTTAAAAATAAGGCTGATGATAAGATAAGGAGGTTTTTTTCAATGAAACAAAATCTACTGCCTGCTGTTATAGACTAATTGCTCACAATCAATGAGCTCTTATCCCTTTCATTGTGAAATTATTAGCATTACTTAGGTTATTAAGGCTACTTAAGATTAGGGTTCCCCCCTCTAACGTTCTCTAATTTTAAATTAAGCACCACGATAGAAGACTCCAGTGTGAATAAAAGTTTAATTATGTTGATAGTGAATAAGCATTTAAAGATTCTCATAATCAATATTCTCACACAATATAGCAAAAGACCTTACAAGGGTAATTTATGGGCAAATGCAAAGAAAACAAGAACGATCATGAGCTCTGTGGGAGAGCTTTCAAAACACCTGCCCTGTCAATAGCTTCTTAAGACAATATGTTTCCCTACTGATATTTGGAAAGAGGTGTTCCAGACAGGAGATTGCAGGGAAATATCATCAACAGCAAACTAAGTCTGGAATATACCCATGCATACTTAGGAAGAAGCTCCATTGAACTCAATGGGACTTACTTTTGACCAGATATGCATAACATTTTGCTGCACTGGTATGAATCAGCAGAGTCAAACAGGAGAGTCAAAGTACCATAAAAACCACTACAGTGGAGCTGGATTTTTCCTAAATCAGTCCTGTACAGATTACTGAAGTGACACACCTTGCCTTTCAGTGTGCATGGATCCCGAAACCTGGAGAAGAGATCATTCCAAACTTCAGTCAGGATTAGAACTAGCTCTTTGACCTCTGCAAGAATGTGTTTTCCTGACTCTTTTTCCTAGCTTTGTTGACCTCCTTTCAAGACACCAGCCTTGTAAATTAGATATTTTATTAACTGTTGTCCTAGGAAACTAGAAAGACGATAAAAGCAGGAACGAAGGAAAAGAATACATTATACAGTTTTTTCCCCCACAGAATAAACATACAACGTTCTCTCTTCTCTGAAGTCCACATGTACACATCTTGGAAACATACCTGCAACTTTCTGCAGATGATAAAGTTAAGAGGGCAGTGGCAAAGCCTATGACAGAGAGAAAGAGAGGGGGGGGGTTGATTTAGAGGTCCTGATTCTCCATAGCATGAAATCACATAACAGGAGCAGGCATTCTTTTCTCTCGCTTGCCTGAATTGGGCTGTCAGCTTGCAAGCACTAAGGGCAGAACTAGATGCGATGCTAAATACATCATTTCAAGTATCCCAGGTGTAAATGCCCACCCCCAAGAGGAGGGGAATGCTGATTTCCCTTGGGACCTTGGTGTACGGGAAAGGAGGTTAATTCTTACCACCACCACCCCAGGAGTCCCAATGGAAACTACCTCCCTCCTGAAGCTATTATTTCCTGTGGGAGGCAATCCCAGGGAGGCTTCCCTTCCACAGAGAATTTTCATTAGGCTGCAGGCAGGGAGGAAAGGGTCATCCCACTGTTCTTGACCATGGTTTCAAGGAAATTGGCAGCTATTTCATATCGTCACAACCCTCATGGCTGTTTAGCATCCTGTCTTGTTGTTATGGTGGAATGATAATTGCTTTGAGGTGACTGGCATTTTCCCTGCCCCTTTTGTCTAGGAAGCAGTGCGTCTGTGGGCATACTTTACCACTTGTTGTATGCATACAGTAACAGCAAGTGAGAGGGACCTCAGGTATGGGTTCCAAAAGTGGACCTCCAGGCCTTGCAGTCTGGCCTTTGGGACATCACCCCTTCTGAACCACCCCCTTGCCCCAGGCCACACCCCTCACCAGCCCCACTTCACACACCCCTTAATGCCCCGCTTTCCCCACTTGAATCCTTAGTTGCCCTGATGGAGGGTAGCGAGAGAGGAGCGTGAGTATGTTTAAGTACTAGACTACTGTACAAAAGTGAAATCTAAATTTCTTGCTTTGCGCACTTTCCCCTGTAGTCTAACCCACTGTGGCCCCTGGGAAGTTGCCCAGATGGGAAAGCAGCCTTTGGCTGAAAAAGTTTCCCCATCAATGTGCAAACAGTAGTGACTGAGAAAGGCAGGGGGCAGTTGTTCATACTGGTCTGCACACCAAAGAAGAAAGGAGAGCAGGCAGTAACTGAGCGTTATCAGGACCAAATCACTGGAGTCTGGCAACCGGCATCTCTCAGCTACTCAGGTCCTTCCTGCAGGCTTCCCACAGGCATGCAACTGGTCATTGTGCAAACAGGATGCTGGACTAGACAGGCCTTTGGTTTGATCCAGCTGAGCTCTCCTCCCCCTTACTGTTTCCTGTGGTTAGCATTTGATATGGGGAAATGAGAAGTTCTGATACTGCCTCAAGGTTTCTTTTAACATTCTGCTGGATAGCTACGTCCAATTTTACAGAATGCGATAGCTCCTACAATGTTTGCAATCTCCTATTTTCCATGCGGAAGATTATAGTCAAGCTGCAGGTGAGAGGCAGCAGAACACACACAATGTACACAAATTCCAAATCACTTGCTTCACCCCTGCCACTTAATATGTTTTCCTTACACTAAGACATCTTTCACAGCGGAAACACATCACTCTTTTCCCACTGCTCATTGGTTTCCACTGACCCATTCAGGATTGAAAACCCAAGTGACTCAGCAATCTTTTTGAGTAAAATGCACTAAGAAAACAAACAGAAGTCTTTCAAGTTTTGCACTTATTTAATAAACTCTGGAACCCTAGTTCTTTTTAAAAATAATAACAACAATAATCTGCATTTTATAAATCAAGACTATTCTTAAGGGATACAAGTAGTATAGCATATATAGCTCCTGTCAAAGTCAGAAGTGACAGGTGCCCCATGCATGTTGAGATTTTAGCCCCACCAGCTCTTTCCCACACCTCCACCCTTAAGATCCCTCTACCTCTTTTTATTGGGCCCCTTATTTTTAATTCCTCATTTTTATTGTTCCCACTCTTTTATTTCAACACCCCTGTTTTTATTGATCTCTTCTTTTTAATTTTGTCCCCTGCCATGTAAAGTTTCAAAAGGGATTGGGTGCCTGTCAGATTTGACTAGGACGAGACCTACACATAGTATACTACTACTAATATTCTTAACCATATGGAAAAACACTATCTGAGCCAGACCTGTTTTGATTGTTCAAGTGTGTGTTCAACACAAGACTGATGCTTTGTACAGACAAGAAGAACTAATGAAAATACATTCCCTATCTAACACCAAAGAAAAAAAAACCACCACCAGAACATTTGCAAATTGTGACTATTGTCACTTTGCAATGATAAAGGATGAAGCCCTGCTACAAAACAGGCCTAGCCAATTAAACAGATATATAAATAAGCAAAGAAATCAATTAAGCAAATAACAAAAGAGAACATTTTCTCTTGCATGGAAGTGACAAATTGTAATTATTGTTTACATGGTTTCTGATTCCCCCGCCCTTTATGAGTGATTGTTTTCTGTTACATTTAAATGGTGTGAGTGATACCACGATTCCACTGAAACAGTTTTTAGCCTGAAGGAATGTAGTGCCACATAAGGAGAGAAGGCAAACAACAAATAAAGGGAAATGATGAGACTGTTGGTATTTTGTTTTGAAACAGGGAAGGAAGGGTGATTTCAAGAATTTACGGCATCCTGTTGATACTCATTTTGTTGTTGCTAGTCAGATCAAACTTGGTGGCTTGCAAAGGATGCTACTTCCCACTTGAGAATTGCTGCATACCATCACGGGGTGCAGTTTTCACTCGCTTTAGACCACTAAGAAATAAAGCCGAAAGAGATGACACATTTTGGCTATCATTTCTGTTCTCTGCCCCCTACAATTGCATTGAGGGCCAAAAAAAGGGGGGGGAATGTGAGAACCTGAAGCTGCTGCAGCTTCTTCTCCTTCTCCTTCTCCTTCTTCTTCTTCTTCTTCTTCTTCTTCTTTTTCTTCTTCTTTTCTTCTTCTTCTTCTTCTTCTTCGTCTTTTCTTCTTTTCTTTTTCTCTTCTTCTTCTTTCTTTTCTTCTTCTCTTCTTTGTCTTTCCTTTTCTCTCTTTTCTTTTCTTCTTCTTCTTTCTTCTTCTTCTTTCTTTTCTTCTTTTTTTTCTTTTTCTTCTTCTTTTCTTCTTCTTCTTCTTCTTCTTTTTCTTCTTCTTTATCGGATATATATACCGCCCTGTACCCAGAGGTCTCAGGGTGGTTCACATTCAGGGGATGGAACCTCAAGTGAACGACAATGTAAAAACTTCACATTATAGTAATTGCCAATCCCCGCATATACCATGGGGAGAGGGGGAGGTTAGCCTTACAATGGACAAAGCTTTGTTGGTACCACTCTTTCATAGAAGAATGTTTGGAGGGTGGAATAGGACATACCTCTTTTGATAGGATAATTTGGAGGGTAAGCATCATTCAGTTTATCTGGGAGGAACTGAGGTTCTAGTTCATCTGTCATGGATCATGCTCCAGCGCCTCATGGTGCAACCAAACAAAACAGATGCCTACCACAAAGAAATGGCCTGAATGCTCATCCTGTGCTCAGAAGCTAGTGTGGTGGTAACCATGTCCAGGGCCATGCAGAGTAACGTCTGCAGGATTAGCAGAGGAAAAACCATGATGGAACAACAACAACAACAAAGTCCGGTAGTAGTAGTTTCCTCTTTCACCTTGAGATTCAGAGTATAAAGGACAGAAGCAAGAAGTTGATGTAGTGTGGGCTCCCTTGCCTTTCCTGCTGAGTATGTCAGACGTCCTTTCCTTTAGAAGCCTGCCCTGAGGAAAGGATGATAGCTGGCTGTCTCCTCTGGAGCAGTGATCAAGTGAGTAGTGTTAACACTTCCCCTGGCAACTTCCTGCCTGGTCCTCTCCTCTTGGGAACTAACTGTGGATACTGTACTTCCCCTCTGCCCTCTACTCTCATTCCATGAGAGGATGGAAGTGTTTATTCATGGTGCTGCCCATGTCATGTTAGGCACAAGCTGTGAAGTGGTGCAGCCCTCATGGGCACCAAGAAAGCTGAGTACTGACAGGCAGAAGAACAACTGAACTATGGCATTTAGAGGGTGCTCTCCCACTTGGAGCTGAAGCCAGCGGCTGGCCATTGCAGTCCAGAAAAGGATCGGCCCTTTCAGGGTCATTTGGGTACAAACAGCTCTCTTTGACTGTATGCCTAATCCAAGCCTCACATGCTCCTTAGAACTCATGCTGAATATTAGCCACAAGGATTTCCCCATTCCCTCCAATGAAATATATGCCATGCAGTTGAGAAACCATTTTTGTTTATACCTCAAAGGATGGTTCGATATGAATGATCAGGAAAATACACAAGATTTGGAGTTCCATTTCAGTGCTCTTGTATTAATCCATAACTACATTGCCACAATTCCTCTCTGTAGCCAAACCCATTTTGGTCGATGTGTATTTTTAGACAAAAACCTTTGTTTGAAGGGTATGGTTTTGCATAGCCTGCTCACGCTGATCAATTAACTTCACTACAGATTTTTTTTTTTAAAAAAAATATATTCAAACAGCTTTTCAGAGTTTGAGAAGAAAGGGAAGCCACCAATTGAGCTATTAGGTTATTGAGTGCTTTTGTCATAAAATAGAAAGGCACACAAAATTAGCAGGGACACACAGAATGACATTGATAACAGCAGCATGATTTATTTGGAGGTTTGGTTTCACTTCTAAAGCTGGGAGTGTGTGTGTGTGTGTGTGTGTGTGTGTGTGGACGGACAGACGGACAGGACACCCTTACCAGGCCTCGTATGTGACATGGAATTCTGTTATCATCCCAGAAATAACCATTGTTTAAGGAAATGGGTGATGATAGTTGTACTCTGTGCTCTCTGATTCAGTCATGCAAGACTAATTTCCTGGCTGTGTCTGAATGTCATATAAAGCTGCTCTGTAACTGCTGCTGACAATGAACTAGTGACTGGAAAAAGGAATCTTAAATACAGTCACATCTCCTGACTGTTAAAATCCTTTTCACAATGCATGGTGGTCTAATGAACACACTGTGTGTGTGTGTAAGATGCGCACGCACACACACCATACACACACCACATTTCAGAAGTGCCAGCGGCAAAAAAAGAGAAAAAGGAAAAGGAAAAGTTTGGATATCCGTTACCTTCTACAGCAGTTGCTAGGTAACCAAATGCTCTTTAAATAGAACTTCTTTACCAACCTTGCATTATTGACTCCCCCCGCACACTCCCCCCACGCCTTTATTTTTCTCTTAAATAATTGCTGTATGTTTCAAATTTTAAAGTACACAATTTTGAAGCCCGTAATTTAGGAAATACTTCCCCCTCCCCAGTAAAAAAAATAATGATGTGGATATCTGAACATGCAATAGTTGTCTATGACCATGGTTGTATTTAATATGAAGCTTCTAGGAAGTTTGGGTTAACAGTAAAACCAACTCCCCCCCCCCCCGCTTTGCTTGTGTATCAAATAACAAACTGTCTTCCTTAGCATCCTCCTTATCTGTCTTCTTAACCTACTCTGTACCAGAATGCTAAGAACCTCATGAAGTGTATGAAACTTAAATACGACCATTTACACCCCCTATCCCGAGGAAGCAGTTATTTTGTTCTTTGCTGGTATAGTGGCCCCTCACAATATTAAAGCAAGCAAGAGTGGTAAGAATAACCAAATGCATTTTACTGCACAACTTTAGAGCTATTCATAGATTAGTTTGGTCATTTATGAATGTTGTCATCTACGAGAAGCAGCAAGGCCCTAAATTCATTGAGCTCTAAGTTTATTGCTGGGATAAAAAAAATGCAATGCTACAGGGAAGGAAGATAATCTGCAACTGGGCACAGCTATGCCATACTGTGCTTCACACCAAGATGCAAATGAAGCTTTGGACGCTGTGAATCAGTGAAGCAGATGGTTTTACTGGCTCTTAGGAAACATTTCTTCCCCTTCTATTTCTTTTTCTTTCCCCCTTCTATTTGCCAGGAGGTGATGGGACCAGTGGCCATGATCTTAGTTTTTTTGATGTTGAGCTTCAGACCATATTTTGCGCTCTCCTCTTTCACCCTCATTAAAAGGCTCTTTAATTCTTCCTCACTTTCTGCCATCAAGGTTGTATCATCAGCATATCTGAGGTTGTTGATATTTTTTCCCGGCAATCTTAATTCCGGTTGGGGATTCATCCAGTCCAGCCTTTCGCATGATGTATTCTGCATATAAGTTAAATAAGCAGGGAGACAATATACAGCCTTGTCGTACTCCTTTCCCAATTTTGAACCAATCAGTTGTTCCATATCCAGTTCTAACTGTAGCTTCTGTCCCACATAGAGATTTCTCAGGAGGCAAATGAGGTGATCCGGCACTCCCATTTCTCAGGAGGCAAATGAGGTGATCCGGCAAATGAGGTGATCCGCACTCCCATTTCTTTAAGAACTTGCCATAGTTTGCTGTGGTCGACACAGTCAAATGCTTTTGCATAATCAATGAAGCAGAAGTAGATGTTTTTCTGGAACTCTCTGGCTTTCTCCATAATCCAGCGCATGTTTGCAATTTGGTCTCTGGTTCCTCTGCCCCTTCGAAATCCAGCTTGCACTTCTGGGAGTTCTCGGTCCACATACTGCTTAAGCCTGCCTTGTAGAATTTTAAGCATAACCTTGCTAGCGTGTGAAATGAGTGCAATTGTGCGGTAGTTGGAGCATTCTTTGGCACTGCCCTTCTTTGGGATTGGGATGTAGAGGCAGTGAGAGATTTCACTTTCTTGGGTTCCATGATCACTGCAGATGGTGACAGCAGTCACGAAATCAGAAGACGCCTGCTTCTTGGGAGAAAAGCAATGACAAACCTAGACAGCATCTTAAAAAGCAAAGACATCACCTTGCCGACAAAGGTCCGTATAGTTAAAGCTATGGTTTTCCCAGTAGTAATGTACGGAAGTGAGAGCTGGACCACAAAGAAGGCTGATCGCCGTAGAATTGATGCTTTTGAATTATGGTGCTGGAGGAGACTCTTGAGAGTCCCGTGGACTGCAAGAAGATCAAACCTATCCATTCTCAAAGAAATCAGCCCTGAGTACTCACTAGAAGGACAGATTCTGAAGTTGAGGCTCCAGTACTTTGGCCACCTCATGAGAAGAGAAGACTCCCTAGAAAAGACCCTGATGTTGGGAAAGATGGAGGGCACAAGGAGAAGGGACGACAGAGGATGAGATGGTTGGACAGTGTTCTTGAAGCTACTAACATGAGTTTGGCCAAACTGCGAGAGGCAGTGAAGGATAGGCGTGCCTGGCGTACTCTGGTCCATGGGGTCACGAAGAGTCGGACACGACTGAACGACTGAACAACAACAGGAAACAGTGATCTTTGAAAAGGCAAACAGGCAGGCAGGCAGGTAGGGAGAGCACAAACAGGTCACTGGGTTGATGGCTTTCTCTGTCTCCTCCCAACCCCTTCACAAAGTTGCAATGGTGGATAGTCCATTAGAATAAATAGGGCACTGCCCCACCAGCCTCAATCTATCCTCAGCCAGTCCCTACCTGCATCCTTTAGGGTTGCCATATTTCAAAAAAGTAAAAACCAGGACACCACGAAAGTTGTTGAGCTCTTTTTTCTGACAAACCCCAAAGGGTTGTGTTTGTTTGTTTGTTTGTTTATTACAAAAACGCCCCCCAAAATCAAAACAAAAAAAAATCCTCCCAGTAGCACCTTAGAGACCAACTAAGTTTGTTCTTGGTATGAGCTTCCATGTGTGCATGCACACTTCTTCAGATAGGTATTCTTCCGTATCTGAAGAAATGTGCATGCACACGAAAGCTCATACCAAGAACAAACTTAGTTGGTCTCTAAGGTGCTACTGGAAGGAATTTCTTTAATTTTTAATTTTTTTTGACTATGGCAGACCAACATGGCTGCCTACCTGTAACTAGCCCCCCAAAATGTAATTTTTCGATTGACTTGCCTAAGATCCAGGACAAAGCACTGCCTTTCGGGAATTCCCCTGGATGTCAATTCTGCCTTTGAAATCCTGGTAATGTCTGGGAAAATCCGGAAGTATGGCAGCCCTACATCCTTACTTGCAACCAGTTCATGGTGTGAGATTAGCTGTCAGTCTTGACTAGCTTGGGCCCATTATTTTCAATGGTTCTACTTTGAGTAAAAATGAAAATTAGCATTATGTTTTTAAACCAAAGATCAAAGAAATCCTAGCCAGACCTTTATTAGACATTGTGTACATTTTTGTAATGGTATAGAGCTGAATGGCTTACTCCTTAGAAGTCACCATGCCTTATTCACCCTGTTATTTTCCGCCCACAAAGTCTTTTTGAATCAGCAGCAGAAATCAAAATGACCAAATCAGTGGAGCTGTGAACATTTCAAGATGCATACAGCGACAATCATAAGATGCATGAATGCTTGGTGAACATTAGGAAATCTGTCACTAAATAGCAATCAGAAGTGACACATCTAAACAGAATAGAAATTCAGATGTTAGCTTCCTTTCAAGCATGAAACTTAAAAAAAAACCACTTTGATCCAATTTCTTTCCACAGGATTAAATGGATTAAAAGAAAGCAAACCTTAAAAAAGGAACCCTTTCTTGATAAAGGCACAAGACAGTGGTCCCAAACACTTTAAAAATAGTACCATTGTTTTCCCAGTCAAAATTTTAGCAATTAAAAAAAAACGCCTATGGCTGAGCTGAAAGGAGGGAAGTCTCGTGTACATTTTCACACTGCCCCAAAAGCATTTTCCCTTTGGGTTAACTGAAGGGTTGAAAGGGGCATGGTGCATCTCCTTTGCCAAGCTGAATGGACCAATGCCCCTTGGTCATAAAATGCTCTTGTAAAGATAAAAATAAGTGAGTAGTGGTGCAGATGAAAGGTAAGCTGGAGTAATAAAAACAACACTGTGTTCTTCACCATGTTGAAGTTTGAAATCCCTTGCCCCAAACCTCCTCTAACTGTGCATAATTACAGATGACTAGTTGCCTCAAAATATGGATGAGCATAAACATTGGTATGTGCATCCCATGGGTAATTCACATCAGGATGCACATCTGGGATGCTCCAAGTATTTCCATGCTGTCATGAAACTGACACACAGCAAGACATGCAGGTCACTCCTGGATGGTCTGTTTATTGAGCATTCATGGCAAAACAATACATTGCTGTGGGGTTAGAGTAGGTTGCATCCCCCCAAACCCTGCTTTCATCTGAAAAACAATCATGAGTGAAATTTGGTGCAGCTCTTACAAACAAACTACACACACACCACATTATTATTATTATTATTATTTATTATTATATTATTATTATTAGCAGGGGGAAAGTTCACAAGGCAGTTCCTACAACAGGGGTTGGGAACCCATTTCAGCCTGAGGGCTACAAGACTGACCTTCAGGCAGAGGCAAAGTGCCAAAGTTGGCAGAGCTATGGCTGTAACTCTTATGCTTGTACAGTAGGCTGTATACTAGGGTTGCCATACGTCTAGAACAGGGTGGCCAACTCCCAAGAGACTGACATCTACTCACAGAGTTAAAAACTGGCAGTGATCTACCCCCTTTTTGGGGTTCGGGTCAAAGTTGTTGAGTTTTTTTCAGGGAGGAGGTAAAACGTTGAGGGGATTTTTAGGGGAGCCATAGTTGTTCAGCTTCTTTGGGGGGAGCCAATGACCTACCAGTGATCTACCGCAGATTTCCAGTGATCTACCAGTAGATCACGATCTACCTCTTGGACATGCCTGGTCTAGAATTTCCCAGACATAACCGGGATTCAGCTGTTGTAAGCAGTGTCTGGGCAGAATTTGTTGAAATGCCCTGGAAAATCCCATGTTGGAAGTGTGAATTTTTTTTGGAGGGGGGGGGGAATTGAAAAAAAAAAAGCTTAAGAAATTTTGTGTCCAGATTTTCACTTTTTGAAATATGGCAACCCTACTTCAGCTATGAAAAAGCCGGGGTTTCTACATCTCCATCGATCCATCCAGGCAAGCAAATGGCAATATCGCGGTTCAGAGACCTTATTCCAGCCCGGCCAAAGCACTCAAGGAGGGGGTGGCCTGTGACAGGGGTGGCCTGGGCAGTGTCTCAAGGGTCAAACAGATGGGTCTGGATCTAAAAAGATTCCACAAAAGGCAAACAGATTGGGAGGGAAGGAACTAAACCAATGCAAGTTCAAGTTCTTTGTTACAAGTTCTTCTGATGACCAGAAGGGGTTGAAACATTCTTCCTAGAAAACTATCCTTCTCGCCACGCCATCGGAATGGACTACGTTCCTTCTCTTCCCTAATTATGATGTCATTAAACTGTAATGAAGGTACCCGTATAACCAAACACTATGAAAAAGCCCTTCTTCAGAGTTTCACAGACAATACACCAGTGGCGTGTGGTGAATTTTTTGGTATGGGAACAGTTAGGGCCATAGGCGCAAGCTTGTGAGAGTGATGGGGCGGGCGGGTTGGCAATGTTGTACATGAGACGTTGTGACGTCTGCACATCACATGTGTGAGCATCATGCCTCCCTCCCTAAGCCGGCCAGAAGCTTCCCAGGCTTTGGGAAGGAGGCACCAGGGAAACATTTAGGGGACTTGCCTAGTTCCCCTAGTCCACTGACCGTGCATTCCAGTATAAATCCACTCAGACAAATTTTCTTTGTCAAAACAAAAAAAAATAAAATAAAAAATTCCTTCCAGTATTTTCTTTGGATTCCAGTATTTTCTTTGGGTGAATAAAATAAATAAAAAAATCATTCCAAATTTTCTTTGGATTACTCCCACTAACAGGGGAAAATATTTCAAATTTGTACCTGGCTTCTAATTAGAATGTTGGCAAATTTAATCAATAGGGTATAATTTTTCTCCATCCATTTCTAGGACAAGAATATCAACAGAGACCAACAATGCAGAAACTAAGGTCCATGTAGCTTGTAGAGAGTAATTGTTTTGAGGAATTGGGGATATATATATATATATATATATATATATATATACACACACACACACACACACACACACACACACAGTATATGATTGTTCGACCCTTTGGTTGTTCTACAGAGGGAGAACACACACAGTAGACAAAACCTAACCAAATTTTAAAGCACCAGCGAGTTTTAAAAATCCCCATGTCTTTTATGACATATTGTAAAAGTATTTCCTTCCTGTTGGTTTTAGACATGATTTTTAAAAAGCCTCTCATGTAGTGTCGTGTGGCTTCCTTGCGTTACTCACATCTGCTTTGGAACATTAAATGCAACCAAACAGCTCATGAAAGCACTTCTTAATATTTAAATGAGACAGAAAGGGAAACCTCTTGGAGCTAGGAAGGGAAGATGCTGTCCAAGTAAGCGTAGACTTGGTGCTCTGCTTTTAAAAATGGTAGCTATTAAGATGGCAGTGGGTTGGTGGGACAAATAAATGTCAGAAGGTGAGACATTTAGATGGACCCTGGAGGATACTCTTTTGATTATTTCTGCTTTGTTCAAATTATGTTTACTTGTCAGGAATCGTATATCCCTTGTCATCCAGAGTCCTCTTGGTACCTTGGAACCGAAGGCAGATTTTAGTAGTCTTGGGCAGTGCAATCTTACGCCTGTCTACCCAGAAGAAAACCTCATGATTTTGCAGATGAAAGCCATGGTTCACCTCCACAAAGCAACGTTTGAGTGTTAGCTTGATCGTGGCACCTCATGCTCAACATGGGGCTCACCAGAGAGAGAGACAGCTGTTCCTAAGCACAACTCGGCCACCACATTGTAGCATCTGGTCCCATAACAGTCATATGTTTTGGGTTGTGATTTTGCATAGCCTCAGGTTATTAAAACAAATACTACAGCACAGTGACCAGTCAACATTCCAGTGGGGAAAAAAACATTTATTTTTAGAATATTAACTACAGAACAGAAGGCATTTCAAATGCCACATGTAACAGATTACTTGCATTAAATTGTCAATTTTAATAACTCTTTTCAGTACTTTACTTCACCCTGTAGCTTGCAAAAGCAGTTTATAATCCCCTTAAGAGAGAGGCAAGGGAGTACTTAACACCTAAATATTGCAGAAAATAAGTTCTGTTACTTGAGGCAGGTAAAACAGACTCTCATTTTTCAAAAGAGCTTTGGCTTTTTAATTAAGGCACTTTACTTAGTTTGTTCTTTCTTTTTTTAAAGTGTCATGCATTTTCTGATCACTGTAAAAAGGTCAATGTACATATTGCTCAAGACAGACATTGCTTACAGATATCACTATTTCATGTCCAAATCTTGATTTTAATAGTGATGTTGCATAGGTTCTCTGGCAATTAGATGGCTTTAAAAGAGGACGTCTATCAACCGCTAACAAGAACAGTGTTTAATCTATCAGATTTATTGAAACCAAATACTTTTACAAGTTCCATCATAAATCTAGGTCAAGTCATGAGAGCCCTACCTTATTTCCCATAAACTAGTCATTTTATTGCAGGCAAAATGGCAGATTGAACAAGAACTCCATCTCATCAGCTCTCTACATACAAATGAAACTGAAAAAAAATTATACAGAATCTGATTTCGTATATGGATATTATATCTATGGAATGCTTCACCATAAATCAAAATCTCCTGAAATATGGCTGGCAATAGAGTTGTCTGCCTTTCAGCACCAGCTAAAATTTCACCCCATCCACTAAGCCTTGGATGGGGTGAGAGATCATTCAGCTGCCGATAAGGCCAAGGAGTTTGATACCTTATTGATATGTTGCGGGTTTTAGGACACATCATCCTCAACAAGAATTACACTCTGCCTACAACTGCCTCTACCTTTCCCCGTACTGGAATAAGATTCTTGGCTTTAGGTTGTGGGTTGTTCCCTCTGAATCAAGCAAGCACATTCCTGTTCACCCCAGTTTATGATCAGGGTTGTTCTGCTCTTGATTCTGCTCACAAGCATCTAAATAGGAGTGGTAACCTATATGAACATCCCCTTTATAGAATCGTTGAATTGTAGAGTTGGAAAAGACCCCCAGGTCCAACCTCCTGCAATGCAGGAATCTCACATGGAAACAGAATTGTAGAGTTGGAACAGGACTATCTATTCTTAATAAACAAGGAAGGGATGCATTGCCTGGAACCCATCACCTCTCACTAAATTCAGGGTTTCTCACCACAAAACAGGTTTTCAGTGCATGTTAATTTCCATTTCCACATTTCCAGAACACTTTCTACCTCCTCCTCCTCCTCCAAGTCTGCAAATGAGGAAAGGTGAACCAATTGGACATTTTTAGGGTGTCGATATATTAACCCACACATGGGTGGCACTGTGGGTTAAACCACAGAGCCTAAATGGGGTGAGCTCCCGTTGCTGGGTCCCAGCTCCTGCCCACCTAGCAGTTTGAAAGCACATCAAAGTGCAAGTAGATAAATACCTTCCCACTCCAGCAGGAAGGTAAACAGTGTTTCCGTGCACTGCTCTGGTTCACCAGAAGCGGCTGGCCACATGACCCGGAAGCTGTACGCCGGCTCCCTCAGCCAGTAACGCGAGATGAGCGCCGCAACCCCAGAGTCGGACACAACTGGACCTAATGTTCAGTGGTCCCTTTACCTTTACCTTTATATTAATATCCAGCTTTCTGTTTAGTGCAGATGATATTAAATTCAGCTATTGTTAGCTATTAAGAAATGCATGGCAATACTCTGTGCCTAATGGCTCAATTGAATTGCTTTCAATTAAACCCTAGAGCTAATAATTATCATTTTCTAAAAGCTACACACACAAAAAGGTGCTCCGATATGTCAGATCTCTATTTGAGGTCTCTCTTCCCAAAGCATTTCTGTGAATTTTGACCAGGTTGGGCCACATATTGAATACAGATCTTAGCAAGATGTGAACTGTGAAGGGTAAATTGGGCTGAGGGTTAGATGGTCCTTACTTATCACTGAGATCAGCTGGGTCTTCCCCCCCCCTTATACACTACACTGTGAAGACTGACCTTCCCCAACCTGGTGCTCCAGATGTTTTGGAGTACAACTCCCTTCAGTATGAGCCAACAGAGTAGTTGATTGGCTGGTAGCTTTTTTTAGTCAAAAACATCTGGAGTCACCAAGCTGGAGAAACTGTGTGTGTGTGTGTGTGTGGAGAAAGAGGGGGGCATATTCTGTCACTCTTCTTGATTCAGCACTTCCAGCATGCTGGAAAAAGAATTATTATTTACTTAACATTGGACCTTGTTAGCTGGCTTTATTATGAATACAGCACTTCCATTAAGAGAAAAAGATTATTCACACATTGTTTTCTGTCCGAGTGCCATCTCAGATACGGCTTCTACCATGAACATTAGCAGCTTGGATGCCAAGATATAGTTCCAACAGAGCGAAGGAAAGTGTTTCCCACCAGCTCCTTCCATTGGCACTTGCCACAACACCCCCAAACTGTTACCAAGGGTATTCCAATTTTCAGGTCTGCATGAGGTTTCAGGGGGAATGAGAGGAGTTATGTTCCATTTACAGAATGGAACTTAGGAGCTGAAGCCAATAATAATATCACTTTGCAGAAGAATGCAAATGGGTGTTTTTTCTTCTCCCATATTATATGGGAAACAGCAAATTTTGAAATATCCATTTGGTGCCTCCTCACCTTATTCTGTTTTTGTATCTTTTAAAATTCTATTATGGTTTAATTACTTTTTAGCTATTATCTTATATTTGTTTTTAGCCTTCCATATTTTATCTGTGTTGTTTTAATTTATGTAAGCCACCTTGAGTCCTGGTCTGGGGAAAAAGAGGGATATAATGATGACGATGATGATGATGATTACTATTATTACCTGCTGCAATATAAATACTGATATCCCTGGCAGACATACATACACAAGGGCTGCGCTTCAAAACACTTTAGTGAGACATGAACAAAAGTGCCTGCAACAATGCCAGTTCTGGCTGTTATCAGCAGATACAGCCAGCAATTAGAATTGGATCAGAAGGAACTCTTTTGAACTATTACTAAAATAGTCATGATTTGCTTATACGTGAGTGCCCGAAGCTTCGGTTGCAATGGGACTGAATTAGCTTGCTAGAGGATAGTTTGCTCATTAAGTTTGTTTTAAAAGACTTCTGTAACATCACCCTGACCTCTGCATTGTTAACTGAGTGGGTAGAAAATCCACACGAGACGTGGCTGAACTTATTAACTCTGTGATAGTCTGGGTTTTTCCCTTACTGAATGAGAACAAATGAGGGCAATCTTAGCTTGAATGGATGGGGGATAGAGAGGTGGATTGAAGAATGCTAAGCATGTTTATGAAATTCTCCCTATTTTAATTTCTCCCCAGATTTTGGAGCTCCTGAGTTTAGCTCATGTTGCTTGTGGATCAGCACAATGAGTTACGAGCTACCCACTATAGTTCTGGGGTTCTTTAATTACTTGCAAAAGGTTTTGTTCAGTTTAGTTATTTTCCACTTCACAATGCACAGGAGCATTATATTCAACAGCACTTGGGCAGAAGGTCAGGACTGCACTGCAAATCAGCGTGTAAAGAGGAACGTTGGTGTGACTACGCCATTGCATGCTTTTTTGCACTCACTTTTAGTCAGAGCATGTTTATAATGTGTCATTTTCATCTGACTAAGGGGATCGTGGGAGCTGTGATGTGTTTGAGAACAGCTAAATCTAAATCTAGGTGAAACAGAGAAATTGACAGAAATAATGTGTAGATGAAATGAAGAGGATTACATGCACCTTTCCATTTGACAGTGAAACAAAATGCAACTATGAGTTATTGGAATACATACTGAGGAACTATAAAGCCGGAAAACGTATTTTTATTAGTTCTTATTGTTATTGTGATGTGTTATATGTACAGTTACTTTCCCCCTGGAAATAAAGTTGTTCTTGGCTCAGTCACTTGGTGAAACATATTTCCATCATTTCTTTTATTTTGTTTAATCGCTTAAAATAAAGCTTTAATTCAGGCCTGCGCAACTTGTTGCTCTCCATTTCACATATTAGGTACTTCTCTCTCTCTGACTTTCTCACTCTCTCTCTCTCTTCTGTAGTCTTCTGCAAGCAGCAAACAACAACAACAACAAAACAACCACGAAAGCTTAGGAAGCTACCAGAGCATGGCTGCTAAACTATATTTAGTTTGGTAGATCATAAATTGTACAGGCTGCCTAACCTGTAACATACTTTCTATTATCAAAATGTACAACAATTGGTGCGGCTGCTTTGTCTGGCTGCACCAACATTTGTTGCAACATTTCCTTGCTAAAAGATGCAAAGCCTACTTCCTGGCGAGAGGCTACTGTGACTTTTCCGTTGGGTCACAAATAGCAATGGTAGCAGGGCCGGTGCATCCCGTTTCACCGCTTGAGGTGAAATAGGAAGTGCCTCCCCACACAGCCACCATTGCCTCTGCGCTACCCTGCTCTGCCATCTGCATTGATTTCTGGTGAGATTTTGGCAAGATCTCACTGGAAATCAATGCTGATGCCAACATCGCTTCTCCAGTGGTGGTGGTGGTGGGCCAGGTCAGGATATCTTGGGGATTTCTGCCACCTGAAATGGCTTCCTTATTCTGCCTCATCGGTGGGCCAGGCCTGAATGGTAGTAGTTTGTGGTATCTGAACTACTGACATACCAAAGCTTTTGCCAGGTTCCACCTAGAGCAGATCACATTATGGCAAAGTTTGTGGATTGGTTGATAATGAGCCATCTAAAATGAGGTATCCAGCTCTTTTGAAAAAGCTGCACAAGCTGTGAATTTGCACCTCCACAAATCCCACAGCCCAGCAGCGGAGAACCTGTGGTCCTTCATATATTGTTGGCCTTGAACAGTCCCACTCAGCATGGCCAGTGGTCAGGGATGATCAACAACATCTGGAAGGCCATCCATTGCCATCACCAAACCAAGATTTGTTAATATTGTTTTTGCCATTGTTAGAACCTAATTTAAAATTCCACTGATAAAATTAACCAAGATTAACTCCAGAATATTTACATTTCAACCTTAAACTTGGTAGTTCAGTCCCCTATGGTCTGTTAGCAGTACAGTCATACCTCTCGTGTTATGGCTGCTGCGGGTTATGTCTTTTCAGGTTGCGCTCCGCGCCAGAAGTACCAGAACGGGTTATTTCTGGGTTTCGGCACTCGTGCATGTGCAGAAGTGCTAAATCGCGCTTTGCGCATGCACACGCACAGAAGTGCCGAATTGTGTCACGCGCGTGTGCGCAGACGCGGTGCTGTGGGATATGAACGCTACGGGTTGTGGACGTGCCTCCATCATGGATTACGTCCATAACCCGAGCATCCACTGTAGTGATATAGTTAAAAACTAATTAAATCTAGAAAGACCGAAAGCATTGCAAAACTTTCAGACAGGTGGAGGGGAAGTACCTGAGGAGAAGTACAGAAGTGACAACGTGAAGAAGTAATGGTTGACCTCAGAATAATGAGCTGAGAGATCATTAAACACACTTGAAGCCTACTATGAAATTAAATAAATGATATTTAATTGCTTTTTTAAAAAATTAACTTTTAATAATTTTAATGCATCAGTTGAACAAAAATAAAGGGGCGGCGGTGCAGAAGCATATGGTTATATTGGACTTAACAGTTTCTATATCTCCTCATGTTTTTTTTTCTAAAATGAAGAGACATTTAGAGGAGAAAAAGTGACCTGTTTAAGTGCTGTAAAACTGCACATTTAATTAGATAGCTTGTTTTGACGTAGAAGGAGGATCACCAGATAACAGGGTTATTCTGTTAAGGATGTGTGTGTGTTTAGAAGAGTACTTTTCTACATACTCCCCTTAACTCTATATTAAAAGATTGCTTGTTTTCAGACAGGAAGCTTTAATCCCATAGATATTCTTGCAGTGTAAGCCTCTGTGATTTCACACAGAGTGAAATATCAGGTTTTTGTTATATCAGTAACTCACATGCTGTTAGGCAAAGTTACAAAGCTGAACTATTGTGCACATTCTATCTAGCATACCCTGATTATTCGAAAAGCTGGAAAACAAAACATTGTATTTACATTTGCACCTCTTTCCTGGAATTCCCAACATAATCTGCCTCATTCTATCTTAATCTTCAAATCACATAGAGGTGTGAGTCCTCCCACATGCCTCTTTTAACACCAGGAATACAAAACAAATTATGCCCTTTGACATTCACTGTGGCATTCATGCTTGTTTCGTTTGACCTTTATCTAGATATAACTTCTGAACTGTACATATACGCTGTGAGTGGCACATCCAATGATATCTGCTTGTTCTGTATTATGAATATACCCTTCTATTACCTCAAAATACCAAGCTAATCCATTTTTTTAAAAAAAATGCTTGCATTCATTTGATTCTGTATTGGCCATTTGTTCTGTATTATTTTAGGACTTTGCAATGATTTATTGTATTTTTAATGAGTGTGTGGTTTGTAAGTATTCTTATAAATAAATAAAACCAAATAACATAACCTACCTTCTTAGAAGGTTCTAAACGTTATTCTGCTTTTATCCATCACAAAACTTCTAATTATCATTTGCCACTGTTTCATTTTTAGTTGTGTCATGTCATAAGAATACACATCCCAATAAAAAGTTTATCTTTGGAAGGACATTCATTTTTATTGTAACAATTCTCCCTGAGAAAGATAATTTAACACAATTCCATCCTTCTATTTCTGTCTTTATCTTATTTTTCCAAAACATTTTAATTTAGCACCTGCAACTGTTCATTTACTCCCAAGAAAACAATACCTAAGCATCTCACTGATTCACTATGAAGCTGGATTTTTTTATCTTATATCCAATAACTTTTCATTATTGGTCTGTAAGATAAAAAGTTAACAGCTCTGTTCTGTCTGTGCTGAGCTTATAGCTTGTAATTTTATTAAAACCCTTCTGCAACTTTTAGACATTCAAATAGAGATCCATCTGATTCTGTGAACGGGGCAACGTTGTCTGCATACATGGAAACCTTAATTTCCTGTTCACCTATCTTTTGTCCTTTTATTTTAAAATTGTGCCATACAGCCACAGAAAAGGTTCCAAATATAAATTAAATCCATTATGGAGACAAAGGACAGCCTTATCTGGTTCCTCTTGACAAGTGAAATTGAGAAGATCATAATTCATTGACCAATACTTGTGCCTATGGATAACTATAACTCCTACTTACTTGTTTTTGAAACCTTGTGCCCATTCCATAAAATTCTATGGCTTGTAATGGATACGGCCATTCCGCCTTAACTCTGAATTTTATTTGCATGATCCTCTGAGTGACTTCAAAGGTTTTGATTTCACATTCGTTTTCAGAATGAAAATGGAATTTCTTTCCTAAGCATTCACATAACAGAGGCACCACAATCTCTTATGTAAGCTAACACAACATAATTTATTTATAAAAATCAGAAGCTTGTGGCTATGAGCTGGGATCTAAGCAAGTGTGCTACGAGCAAACTGAGTCCAAAGGTTAAGGCTATTTCTTTGGAGTGGTTTCTTTTCAGACATTAGCCTCACACGCCAATTGCTTTTACAAGCTGCCGAGTTTCAAAAAACATTTTAGGATACGGCATTGAATCTGCTGCTCCAGGACAAAGGTATTTCATTTTATTTTAAAACTGAATTAGTGCAACCCTCTTGCATAAGCTTAAGCAGTTCTTTGGATCCTGGGCACAGTTTCCTAGTAACTGGAATACATCCACTTGTGAGCCAGTGTGGTGTAGTGGTTAAGAGTGGTAGACTCGTAATCTGGGGAACCGGGTTCGTGTCTCCACTCCTCCACATGCAGCTGCTGGGTGACCTTGGGCTAGTCACACTTCTCTGAAGTCTCTCAGCCCCACTCACCTCACAGAGTGTTTGTTGTGCGGGAGGAAGGGAAAGGAGAATGTTAGCCGCTTTGAGACTCCTTCGGGTAGTGAAAAGCGGGATATCAAATCCAAACTCTTCTTCTTTTTTTAAAAAGTGTGTCCTTTTTTGATAAAAACATTAAGAGCCTGCTGGATCAGGCCAATAGCCCTCTTATCAGAGCCATAGCTAGGTGATCTTGCACCCCTGGCAGAACCGTCCAGATTGTGCCCCCTAGCCACAGACAAATTAGCTCTTCTTTCCGCCTCTCCTCCAACAACCCCCCTCCACACATTCAATTTACCCTCTATTTAAAACCATTTCTTTTGAGTCACAATCGATTGGGGGTTGGACTGGATGGCCCTTGTGGTCTCTTCCAACTCTATGATTTTATGATATTTATATTTATGGACATATTTTAGCTGATTTTGCGCCCCTCCTCAATTGCCTGCACCCCTGGTGGGGGCCCTTCTCGCCATCCCCTAGCTACGGCCCTGCCTCTTAGTCCAGAATCCTGTTTTCACAATGGCCAAGAATATGCCTATAGGAAACCAGCAAGCAGGACCTGAGCACAAGAGCCCTCTGCAATATCTAGCAACTGGTATTGAGAAGCATTGCTGCCTCCAAACAAGGAGCCAAAGCAGAGCCATCACGGGTGGTAGCCACTGATAACAAACCACCCAGTCTTACAGATGTCTACTCGAGAAATAGGTTTTAATTGTATTCAGTGGGAATCTACTTCCAGGAAAATGTGCATTGAATTGCAGGCTAAATAGCTCTAATATTATATGCATAAATGTGTTACTTCAGTTATTACCCAAAACTATTTTAAGAAGATAAAAGATTGAGGTTGTTAATTGGATGAAGTATACACTATGGAGAACTACATGGAGCAGATATGCTTGAGTTCAAGCCAGAACATAAGGAAACAGTATTTTGTGTTGTTTTTCTTTCTTTTTTCCCTTTAAACAATTTTAAAAATGCTGTTTCAGTGTATCTGAAGAAGTGTGCATGCACACAAAAGCTCATACCAAGAACAAACTTTTAATGGTCTCTAAGGTGCTACTGGAAAGAATTTTTATTTTATTTAGTTTTAAAAATGCTGTTTATAACAAGAGGAGGGAACCTTTTTAAAAACACATTGGCAGCCATATTCCTTTGTGGGTGCTTTGGGCTGTATAGTGATGGTGGATGAGGCAAGAGCTAGCATTTGACAAGGCCATTGCTGATAGTGGACAGATCCAGGGGCAAAATTCTGTGTCTCTCTCTCTCAGCTCCCTGATAATGGCAAGCAGGTTACCAACGTGATACGGCAGAGAGATTATGAACCTTGAAACGTGACAAGGAAGGCCTTAAAAAGGTGTAGTTATTTGTTTAGTGCCATTGTAAAAATAAATAAATAAGGAGGCTATTGAAGGAGCCTCCTTTTTGGCTTGGAGTTAGCGCAGAAAAAAGTGGGAGAGGCTACCAGGCCCAGGAGAATCAGGGCTGAGTTGTGACAGGAGGTGTGTGTTGTGGGGCCAAACAGTGGCACCAGCCTCCTGGCAGCATCATCATCACAGCTTACCTTGTTGGGCTTCTGAGCTCATGGAACCACTAGTAGTGCTGGTGTGGTGAGGCAGAGCCAACCTCCTGTCACTGGAGTTGCTGCAAGATACCTGGATGGAGCTAGGGCAGGGCTGTGTCATAGTGAGTTGGGGTCTGTATAGACACACCAGCAGAGCCAGTCTGGTACTCCATTAGGTATACACAACCCCAATCTGGATGTCTCCTAGTCCTGTCTGCGTAATGTATAATGATCCTGGTGTTGGGAGAGCGGCTTTGTGGTTCTGGCCAACAACACCAGCTGCTACTAGGTGTTACTGTTTCATCTAGAATGCCAAATGTATAAAGCTGGTCCGACCTTGATGTTGCTGAGGTTTTGCCGTGCAGCAGCTCTCTGATGTTTCCGAGGAGACTGGGATGTAGGCAAGTAAGTGGAGCATGGTGGCTAGAGTGCATTTCCAAAGGATGCCACACTACTCTAGCTGCTTTGCTACTTGGTGGCTACTTTGGGCTATATGTTACCTGCCTGTCTGCCTCCTGCTTCTTTCTTGCCTCTCTCTGGCAATACCCTCAGACGAGAGGGAGAAAGTAGCTTGCTCACTTTGGAAGGTGAGTAATTGGCTAGAGCTCAGGATGGGAGCGAGCACTTATAGGAGAGAGGCCATGCGCCCCAACTGAAAGGCACCATAGGCTGAGTGTGCTCTGGGAGTCAGCCTTTCCCCATCTGTGATTTATCATATCTGATGATGAGAAGTCTGCCTTCATTCTACCTTTGATTTATAAGTCTTTAAAGCTTAGACCTATCATTAAGTAATTGCCCTCCTTCAGCTGTGAAAACACTCGCAATTTGTGCCAGGTCAGGAAGCTTTAGTAGATCCAAATAGTGATGAATAATTTAATGCTGCCTTTTTATGATGTCTAAGAATTATGGAATTATATACATATATATAATCTGACCTGCATTTTACTGTATTTTTTATTTCTATTGATGTGGACTGTTCTGGGTCCTTATTGGCAAAGGGTGGCTTGTTTGTTTATTTGTTTAAGATATTTTTACCTGTCCTTCACTATAAGGTCCCAGGGTGGGTTATAACCATATAATCATATCATATAAGCCAAATAAATAAATGTTTTCATGTTGAATATCTCCTGCTAGTGAGTAAATGAAAGCAGAATATTGTAAAAAAAATATAAACACACACAAACCCATTAGAGTAATTCACATATTTTAAAGAGTACTTTATATTCTACAGACGTGTGCAGTTTTGGGTGAGAAATGAAAAGGCATAGTTAGGATACTCAGCATGACAAAGCTGGTTATGAGAAATTGAGGAAAAAAAAAACCCACCAGCTACACGTATGCTATATAATATATTTCGAAAAGAGATGGTATGGTATGGTCTAGATATAATAACTTCTCTAAGCAGTAAAGTAAGACTCACAGACCTAATTGCTTTATAGAACACTTCCATTGCTGTAGTTAATGTGAGGTCTGGATGCATAAATTCTGCTACTAACATACTATGCAGAGAGAGAGAGATGTGCCCCCAAAGACCCCTAATATGGTGAGCCAATCACAGCTGCTCTGATGAAGTCTCAAAAGATCTTGTTCAAACCTTTCCTAAAAGCATCTCTTCACAGGATACTCTCTTCTGTTTTGTGTTGCCAATAAACTTGGGTTTTGACAAATATTTCAAAATGTTTTGAAACAAAGGAATTTTGGTATTGGGGGGGAAATGCTGGCTCAGTTAGCAATAACAGCTGGGAAAGTAAAGCCTGCTATGCTCCAGATAAGACTGGAGGATAATGAGCCATGTGCCCAATGCACAACAACAACAACAACAACAACAACAACAACAACAACAGTAAAATGCCTTTAACATGCTAGCTATTGCTTATTGCCAAGGATGCATTGTTACCACTGGGACTCGTAATGAATATTTTTGTGCAAAGTGCACAGCCAAAGTGAGAACTCTACTCAAATTGGAGAACATTGTTCTATACTCATCTATTTATACAATGCATATATTTTTGGCATGTTTCATTATGCATACAGTATGGAGGGAAATGTTGTACATAACAGTGCAACCCCCCCCCCCATTTATTCAATGGAGTAACAACACCAATTTATTTCATTGATTCTCTTTGTTGCTAAACCGCTCTCCCAAGGCAATCAAATCCAGACCTGCACAGCTTCTAAACCTGAAAGCTGGTCACAGTGCAGTGCGGGCTTGATAAACCTCCTGATTTTGTTGCCAGCCTGGGAATGAAAAAAACAAAGGGTTTGTCAAGCACCTGGCCAGCCAAAATACCTGACTGGTAGGCTGCTTTTGGCTTGGTAGGTAGCAAGTTGCATAGGCTTGCATTGAAGTAGCTCAACTCCCCCCCCACCCCCAAAAAGAATAAAGCTTTGAATGGAGTCTGTTATTGTCTGCATTAGCAATACTTTGTAGACTGAGAAGGATGGCATGGATGCAGTGAAAACAGTACTGGTGTTTTGGCTTCAAAAATGTGCCTTGTGTTCCATCAGTATTGTTTTCATTGGCTTCAAAATGTGTGTGAATGAACATGTGAGGTCATAATGGGTTCTCTGTAGACAGAGTCTGAAACATGTTTGTTATCTCACTTGTCGAATACATCTTTATTCAATTGCTCTCGGTCAAAAGATGAAGATGTGAGAGGTTTTCTCCCTTCTGGTTTATGTTTTCACACACACACACACACACACACACACACACACACACACACAGTGGATTGCTACAAATTTCTCTTCCCCTGAATGTGCAACTAAGGTTGTGGGAATCTATCACCAAGTAAAAACTTGCTAATTTTTTCTGGTCCTTCAGAAGAAATTAATTTTACAGTACAAGGTTCTAGGTTTCTATTCTGTGCTGTCTGATGAAAAGTTGTTTTTATTATGTGTATTTTAAGCATGTGTATTTTAAAATGGTTTTTATATGTTGGAATCCACCTTTGATCACTATGAATGATAAATAGTGGTCTAGAAATGTAGCAAATAATATGCACACATAATAAGAATCTAGAAATCATTGATGCAATGCTTCTGAGTATTCAGTCTCTATAATGTCTCAGTAATAATACCAACAACATTGGAAGGTATGTCAGGATTATTTTCTCTGTATTACATTGATGCTGAGAGACAGTTGCTTTTCTGAGGCTACTTGGTGAGTTGCTGAGGTGCAACATAAACTGGGCGGGAGGGTGTTCCTGCCTTATGAATCATATTCTGAGCAACTGTACTAATGCTATCACACTGGTGCAGTACACAGCATTTCTGTATAACTGCAGAGTTTGCATACTCATGTAACTCTGGTACTTTTGCAACAGAAGCAGACTGAGTAAACGAATTAACATGATCTAAAGGCATTTCAGGATTGTCACTATTTTGGGATGGGATTCCACCAGTTACCAGCAAATTCAGGTAGTCCATTTAAACTTGGTTTGGTGCTCTTGTAGAACAAAGCCACCACCATCAGAATTTTTGCAATAAGGAAAGTGACAGACAAAATCGAAAGCATGGGATGACAATTCATTGATGCAAAGACCTCCCTGCAAACAAACCAGAATGGATGTACAATGGTCTAAAGTACCTTCAAGCTTTGTCAAATTAATCAAGATGAATGCTCAATAAACCAGTTGCCTGGTAGAAACCTAAGGTGCATCTCTTAAAAATGTAGGTCAGGGTTAGATGCATGAGCCATGCAGGTTAGTGAAAAAGTCAACTAGTAATACTCAACTAAAATCATACTGTTTCTAATTTAGTCTACCATATTTGTACCTTTGTGTGTTAGCATTGGTTACTATGATGTACCAATAAAGATAGGTGGAAGTCCTGGAGGCTAACAGAGAGATGTAAAGAAGGAGGAGAAGGAGACAAGCAGGGTTAAACTGGAGAAAAGTATTGGGAGTTTGGGATGTTGAGTCAGGAACAGCAAAAGAGTTTGGATGATGTTGAGACAGGTTATGTGGAAGTGCAACTTGAAAACACAAGCAGAGGTGCGGGCATTATTTCAACCTTGCATTAAGAACCTCATAATTCTATTTTGCTCCAAGTATTCTCATGGACCTGTGGGAAAAATATATAGCATAGAATGGATTTATTAATTGAACATATGATATATATCCAAGGTTTACTCATTTCAGACATCCATCTTTTAAAGAAAGTTCTCACTAGTTGTGCCAAAATTGTAGGAAGGTGACAAATTCTCTCTCATTAGAATTAGAACCTTAAGTGTATGTTGCTCAGGAAGTCATTTGAAACAGAAGAATACTTATGACCCAAGAGATTATTTAATTTTAAAATATTGATGTTCTCTGCTTAAACAAGTGACATTTTTCTAGGAAAGAACATTAAGAGCCTTATTCATCAATAATTTGACTCAACAGCCTGCATTTCTATTTCTATGAGCACTCGATATGGATGGATAGGTGAGTTAGCAGTAATGCAAAATGGTACTTGAAATGCCAGGCAGTTTACTGGAATCTGGAATGGGAGCGGGAAGCTGAAATGACTGTTTTCGTTTCATAGTGAAAGTCAAGTCAGATGCCCACCAAATGGTGAGAATGGGTCTTGAAACACTGACATAAAAATGTCCTGTGGTTAGTGTGACTAAGATTCACACTATTCCCCCAAAGAGCCACATGAACCTTAGCCCACAGCTGTGGGGATGCTCCAGGCAGTGTAGATTCACAATTGAGAGCTAACTGTGGCCAGAAGAAGTGGGAGGCTTCCACGGACTAGGGCAAAATGGCCACCCTGCACAGGTAAGGCTATGAGTAAAGTAGATGGGCAGCCCTCTGATCTCTCCTTAGTATGCTAACCTTTCCTTCTCTGGGCAGCATGTAGCATGTGAAAATGGATCAAAACATGGCAGTAATGATGCCTTGTAGTTCTGAGAATACTCAGGCCCAACTTCTCTTCATTGTTCCCACCTGGCTTTGCTGCAACATGGCCATGAAAATGACAGGTCCTTCCATCCCTGTTCCCAAACATAATGACATATCTTTGCGTACGTCTAAAAGGAGCCTTGGACAGGAATAGCTTGAAACTAATACCTGGTGCCAGAATGGAGTCACCCATATAAGGTAGATAGCAGAGCCAGTCTCTGCTAGGTCTCACCAGAAGGGTTGGCAACGTATGCTGAAGGGTGGAGGAAAGTGATCCTGAATTGCAAATGCCACTGCAAATCCTTTAAATTGATTCTAACAGAGCTGAGATTTTTTAGTTGAAATCCATCTCTGTGTCTCAAGTCTTCATCCTGGGGTGTAAATGCAAACTATGGTTGCAATTCTTTTCTTTAAAACCAATACAAAGATTTGCATGAAAATAATTGGGATGGATCTAAAAGTTCCCTTACTCCGAGAGAAAGAGCATGAACTTTCAAAATGACTCCTTCCATTCCAGTAGGGGAATCTTGGTATCCATTATGTTTCCATATCTCAGAAAAATAGGTGCAAATCAGGGCTTCCCATCTAACTTTAACCTTACTACTCAACTCATCTAAACATCACTCATTTAATTTTGACAGACATTCATTTGAGTTATACTCCAGCCTACACATGCATTTATATTTAGTAAGGGCAGCATATTTTAATACATTCTAACTGCATATTTAGGACACGGGTGGTGCTGTGGTCTAAACTGATTGGAAGGTCGGCAGTTCGAATTCACGCAACAGGGTGAGCTCCCATTGCTTGGTCCCTGCTTCTGCCAACCTAGCAGTTCGAAAGCACGTCAAAGTGCAAGTAGATAAATAGGTACTGCTCCAGCGAGAATGTAAACGGCATTTACATGTGCTGCTCTGGTTCGCCAGAAGCGGCTTAGTCATGCTGGCCACATGACCCAGAAGCTGTATGCCGGCTCCCTCAGCCAATAAAGCAAGAGCGCTGCAACCCCAAAGTCATCCGCGACTGGACCTAATGGTCAGGAGTCCCTTTACCTTTACCTTTAACTGCATATTTAGGATATTTTTAATCTCTTTTATGATCTTATGTCATATTTGGAAAGAAAACCAAAAATACGTCACCTCCTTAGAAAAAATGACACAACTCTTGCCATGGTATTACCCCTTTCCCTTTCAAACAATTCATTGTTTCTCATCATGTCCCGGATTTATATTCCAGTCCTCAGCATGTTACTGGGGAGCAAATAGTCCTGAAATCAGTGGGAAAGGCATTTAAATAATATAATCAGGATTGGTGTGTTAAATTCCCTGTGACAACTTATACATTTCATCCAAAGCATGTAACAGAGACATGATAATGGTCTCTTTGACCAACACAGCATGACGTTCTTAAAGTCTAATACATGGGGTGAAAATTTTGTGATGGTAAGTAAGATAAACATAAACACACTTCATGTGATATTTTTCATCTAAATCACACACTTAATAAATCCATATACTACAAAAGGTCTTTACAGTGAAAGCTGAAACAGCAAAATGGTGGTTTGGGGATTTACAGAATAACACAGTTGCTTTTCAGTTGTGCTTACTTTCTGCATTTAAACAAAAGCAGTTGAAAATGTGATCAGGTATTGACATTGCAGTATTAAAAATGACACATTTCAAAATGTCAAGTGAACAAGTTTGTAAATAATATATACAAATGCATATTTGGCCTAGATTATTCTTATTCAATTTTTATTGTTTCTCATAACAAAACACAGGATTAAAATAATATCCACCCTTAACCAGAGTTGAAATTTAGGTACATCTATTGTTTCTTTAGTTTCTCAAGATCTACAGTGTTACTATATATAATTCTGCCTAATATAAAAAGTAGCTTTTTATATTGTACCTTGTACTGCCATGAATATAGCAGTGCCAGCATAAGGAATTGGCCCTTTAGAGAAAGTCAATACCTCACTGAGGCTGAAAGTCCTAAACACAGTTATGAAGAGGTACTGCTGAAAAGAACAGGTCTAGTGTTGTGCTGTAGGAGCAACACTCTTTGCTGCCTTGATATTTTGAGTAACCCTTGAATATCTAACACATTTTTATCCTCAGTGACAGTAGACTCACACTGATGTATTTTCCTGAAGCGGATTTGGACCAATGGCATCTATTCCCCCCACCCAAAGGTTTGCTAACATTTGTTATAACAAACGAACCCTGATGGTCATACCATGGGCCTTGGTATCATGACCATGAAATCCAACAGCAACACAGACACAGAGAGCAAAGAAGCCACGATGCTGATTCAGGAGGCACTACTCCTGAGTATTGTTACTGTGACAGGAACTCCCAAGTTCAGTTCGCCTGAGCCTGGACCCTGGAGACAGCAGGCCCTGAGCCTAGCTCCACTGAAGGGCTAGCATACATGTCTGCAAGTGCTGCACACTCCTCCGGGCTGGTGCACCAGTGCAGAAAGCATGGCCTGCCTTAGCCCATGGAGACAAGATATGCCAGAGTGCTAGGCTTCAGGCTGAAGGGCTACCCCTTTAAGTCTCTGAACTTCTAGCTAAGGGAACTTAAAGGGTTCCATTGAATCAGGGCTGTCTTCTGAAGAAATAGGCTGCTCCCTGGGGTCTAAGGTCCTGAAAGTCCTGCCACTAACTTTCCTCATGCCCATCTCTCCTTCTGGCCCAGACTGCTTCTGGGGATTGTACTGTCCTGGTTCACCTGTGGGCTTTGCTTTATCAGGACAGGATACTTATCAGTACTTTCACACAATTTTGGAATGAGCTTTGAGAACACTGAAAAGTAATATCTAGAAATAATAGCCCTCGCAGCAATTCTAAGCTATATATCTGATATGTAGGTCCTTGAAAGAGATTAGGCATGCCTCATTGGTTCCAAACAGAACAATTTTGTAGAACTGAAAATCCGAGGAACCACCTGGAATAGGACAGTGGGAACTGGAGCTATCTGCTTCACAATTGGAAAGAAACTATGTATAGAAAAAGTTTAAATGGATACTTAATTTTGAATGTGAACAGTATATATCCAGACATGGAATAAAATATGAACAAATTTGAATAATTTCACTGAGAATGACTAGAACGAACTAAAGGATGTGAGTAGCAAGCAATTTGAATATTGTACATTCAGTAACACTTGGAAATAACTTGCAAATCCTCCTACCATTTCATCTTTTAAAAAGTTTCCATTGCATCTTTGTTCCTCAAAATATTTCCCAATATTGCTTTTCCTCAGCAATATATTATTAATCCCTTTATTCAAATTAAAATAAGAGGAATGTGAATGTCTCAGCTGAGAAGATAAAGTGGGAATAGGAAAATGCAAAGCAAATCTTTAAAATAGTGTAAGTATTGCTTTCAGTGTCTCTTATGAAGGTTTGTTTACTAATTACAGAATAAAGCAACTTCAAATGGGAAGAAAGAGGTGATGGTTTTGCTTTGAGTTACACAGATTCACTTGCAAATAACAACCACAGCTTACACCCCTCTTTCTTCCTTCTAAACTTGTTATACAAACATACATGTGATGTCTTTAAATCCCCCCATATAACATGGATGTACAGGTGGAGGGGCCAGTCCAACTCACCCCATTCAAGAGTGTAGTAGTTCTCCTGTTGAGCTCACCAGGTGTTAGAATGACCACATCAGGAAGAAATTACATATCATTCAACAGCTTACAATAGGGCAGGAAAATTTAATGAGGGAGCCATTGAGAATAATACATGGGAAGAATGTAGTTATAATGGCACTGCCACACGTGTAAATATTACAAGAATGAGCCCACAGGGATATTGTTAAAATTTTAAAATGTATAAAATACAGATTCTGATTTATTACTTTTAATAGATCTCTAAGGTAAACTAACTGGTAAAAATCACTTATGTTGCTGCATTTCACAAGTCTTTACAAGAGGGAGTATACACGTGCTTAAAACAATCACATTTTATTACACATGCCCAGCAGCTGCATGAGTCTGCAGTCTAATCAGTCACTACAGGAAGACTCAGTGATAAATACTGAAGGTAATGCTACAATAAATCTCAGTGGGTAGAGGTTTGATTCAGTTTGAGTGATACTTAATTTTTGCCCTGCAAAATCAATCACCATCATGATTGTATTTGATCAGCATATTTTCTTTGAGGATAACTTTCCTTTGTAGCGTGGCCATCAGATGTGTCAATTAAATTTATAAATACAAGTCCGTAATTCCCATGGCGCAACAGAGTAGACATATTTTTAAGAGTTGTAGTGACATTTTATTTTGATGAAGCAGGTTTTAGTTTTGTCCGAGGTATGAAAATGGAGACAATTATTTGGAAGAGATTCATATTAATGAATCATTTGTTTGTTATTTCAGAGAGATTACTAACTTTCTTACTCATCAGTAATTTCAGAAAGAATAAAATAAAAAATAATAATAAATTCCTTCCAGTAGCACCTTAGAGACCAACTAAGTTTGTTCTTGGTATGAGCTTTCGTGTGCATGCACACTTCTTCAGATACACTGAAACAGAAGTCACCAGACCCTTCTATATAGTGAGAGAGTGGGGAGGGGTATTACTCAGAAGGTTGGTGGGAATGGGTGATTGGCTGATAGGTGTGGAAACCTGTTGAAGACTGTTAACGACTGCAATTGATCTTACAGGAAAAAGCAAGGGATGTGATGGCTAAAGATAGCTTTGTCATGTATAATGAAATATGAATCCAATGTCTTTGTTCAGACCAGGTCTCTCCATGGTTTTAAGTTTGGTAATTGGTTGCAATTCAGCAACTTCTCTTTCCAGTCTATTTCTGAAATTCCTTTGTAGTAAGACAGCTACTTTGAGATCTTGTATAGAATGTCCCGGGAGACTGAAATGTTCTCCTACTGGTTTCTCTGTCTTGTGATTCCTAATATCAGATTTATGTCCATTTATCCTTTGGCGCAGGATTGGCCTGTTTGTCCAATATAGAGAGCAGAAGGGCACTGTTGGCATTTGATGGCATACACAATGTTAGAAGATGAACAATTAAATAGTCCTGAGATGGTATGTTTGATGTTGTTGGGGCCATGAATGGTGTTGTGTGGGTGTATGTGGCAGCAAAGTTGGCATATGGGTTTATTGCAGGCTCTGGTACCAGTGTCCATGTTAAGTCCTGTTGTTGTATTATTGTGGGCGAGGAGTCATTTAAAATTCAGAATGACATTTCTACACTAGTTATACACCAAGTCAGATTGTCTTGGTAACCGTCTACATTTTAGATAAGAACTTTGTTGTTGTTCAGTCGTTCAATCGTTCAGTCATGTCTGACTCTTCGTGACCCCATGGACCAGAGCACACCAGGCATGCCTATCTTTCACTGCCTCCTGCAGTTTGGCCAAACTCATGCTAGTCGCTTCGAGAACACTGTCCAACCATCTCATCCTCTGTCATCCCCTTCTCCTTGTGCCCTCCATCTTTCCCAACATCAGGGTCTTTTCTAGGGAGTCTTCTCATGAGGTGGCCAAAGTACTGGAGCATCAACTTCAGGATCTTTCCTTCCAGTGAGCACTCGGGGCTGATTTCTTTAAGGATGGATAAGTTTGATCTTTTTGCAGTCCATGGGACTCTCAAGAGTCTCCTCCAGTACCATAATTCAAAAGCATCAATTCTTCAGCGATCAGCCTTCTTTATGGTCCAGCTCTCACTTCCGTACATTACTACTGGGAAAACCATAGCTTTAACTATATGGACCTTTGTTGGCAAGGTGATATCTCTGCTTTTTAAGATGCTGTCTAAGTTTGTCATTGCTTTCCTCCCAAGAAGCAGGCGTCTTTTAATTTTGTGACTGCTGTCACCATCTGCAGTGATCATGGAGCCCAAGAAAGTAAAATCGCTCACTGCCTCCATTTCTTCCCCTTCTATTTGCCAGGAGATGATGGGACCAGTGGCCATGATCTTAGTTTTTTTTAATAAGAACTACATGATGGAATAGACAGCTGGATGATAATGCACATCTGTCTATAAGAATGAGAACTGTGTTGGTTAATCTTGGAATTTAGCATTCAGCCACCAGGAGAGACTACATGGTATTTAAGAACATCATTTTGAAGTGATCCACAAAGAGAACAACATCTTTCAAGGATGCCTTGCCCTGCTCTGACTTTCGTTGGGAAAGTTTTTTCTGATATACCTGTCAATATTTAATTATCTTCTGAGGTTTTTCTATTGGAAGGATAACACAGGAAGGACTAATGTCAGCACAGTAGGACCTACATGTGTGAAGGAACTTTTGAATAGTATGTGCTCAACTAAAGGTATGAACTAAAGGTATGAATATATAAGGGACACCATATTTATCTGAAGAAGAACATCCTTTGAAATGGGGAACCCTCACTACATGAATGGATAAAGTGCGGATAGTAAATTAAATTATGTACCAGTATACCTTTCTTTTTGTGATAACTTGCTTTACCAGCCATAAAGGTAAGCTGTCCAAGCAAATCCAGTGGTTCCCTCCCTCTGACAAAAGAAGACTTTCACAGATGGAATAATTTCTTCTAACTAAGATCCATGCCAATCAATGTTCCAACCTAGTAGGTCTTAACAAAATTGTAAATAAGGATCCCTGATGGAATAAGAACTGCCACATATTTCTAGATCTGCTTTCCTCTGTGTCCTTCTCCCATGTAGACAAATGCTTTCTTTTCCAAAGAATTTGCTTTCTAAATTATAATGGGCTGGATCCATAGTTCACTTGCATTAGCGACACATCCACTGAAGACTGTGATGGGAGAGGGGAATTGACAATAGTTGCCTCCCTTCTGCACCACCAGCAAGATCCCTCCACTGGAAGAGAAGCCTTCCAGGGTGTGAAAGGAGCCTTTCTGTCTACAGAAGGCAAAGCCTTGATCCAACCCAGTGTTGTTGTATGATACTTTTCTGAGTCACCTTGGTAGATTTGTTTTTTTTTTTTAAATCCTTGAAGATGGACTATAAATAAAGTAAAGGACAACTGACCATGAGGGGAATCAAACATGCACATGAAGATGTGAAACCTCAATGGTTAGGACATCATCCCTACCACTGAGATTTTCCTTAATGGGTAGAAGCAAACCAGCATGTCACCCTACCTGTGATGTAATATGAGCAGGACATTAATGACAGAGCTTCAGTCCAGTTCAACAAGCCTTGCTAACAGCACTCTCAACATTTCTTTATATTTTTCAAGTGCTATTCAAGTGTTGTTCAATTATAACTTATTTTGCTGTGTGATTAAAATGTTGAGTATTCAAACTGGCATCAGTTCAAACATCACAGTTCATTAAATTACTCTGGAGACTCTTGGGCTGCAGTCGGAGAGGCCCATGCGGTAAAATGAAATGTTCTATTCATCAAACTGTACCCTGCTGTGCTATTCATTTGGTAATAAAAACTTTATTTTCTCCACTTGTGTCCTCTCTTATTAATGAGATAAAAAGCATAGTCAGGTAACTGATTTGTATGAGTACATGAATAATCAATCATTGACACGTAATATATAGGTACTACAGCCAAGCAAGCGGGGGGGGGGGTTTGGCGGCGGAGATCAGCATTTAATTTCACATGGCTGAGTAGCTGTCAGTATATGTTTTGTATTGCTATTCCTTCTCCAGACTAATACCCCGCCCCTTTTCATATACACAGAATAAATACATTGGTTCATATCCAACTATGTTCTGTTCAGACCCATTGAATCCAGTGGTCCTAAGTTAATTGTGTGTCCTTTAGTTTCAACAGGTATACTCTGAGTATGAATAGCATTGTATACAATGCATTGATATTACAACTGGGGGGAGGGGATATGATGGCAGTAGATAGGTGTTTTAATGCAGTGACTTTGGTGTGCTTTGTCTGGGAACTGGGAAGTAACAGGGGTCAATAGTCAGAAATCCCAAGCAAGTGCATGGACAATTAGGGCCTTCTTATTTTAACAATAGTCTGTCTACTTAAAAATTTGCAAGCTGACTTGACTGATGAAGGTAGATTTACACACATTCATTTTTGGTAGTTTAGTGTTTTGCTTTTGTTTCGTGCAACATCCCCCACCACACAGACATCAGCAAAGTGTGATAACAAGTCTATTTCTGACATTGCAGTACTGGGTATAAAACAAGGATAGAGTGGTGTCTGTTTGTGTGCACACCCATGTGTGTATTTTATATTTATATAACAAACACGTGAAGATACTTTGATTCATGCACTGATTATATCAGCTATCACATAGATATCACATATACTAGGCCAAGCTCTAAGAGCTCCTTTAAATGAACAAAGCTGAATCACATGGAAATTCAGTAGGCCTGCATGGTCGATGCATATACATCCTGCATATAGCATAGTCTGATTAAAGAAATATTAAAATAGGAATAAAATAGGAAATTACATTTGAAATAGCCAGCACACTGGCAATGGTGCTTGTTTCGAAATCTCAGAAAAGTACAGAAACCAAGAACGAAAAATGAACCTTCCCAAAATCTGATCATAAATATAAACCTTTTCCATAGAGGAAGGAATCTGTAATGATGAGGATGTAAAGAACAGCATATTGCAAAAGAAGGGAAGAGAATTGCAAACAGTTTGGATTGTATCAAGTAAAGAAGATCTGAGAAACAGTACACTGCAAAAGAAGAGAAGAGAACGGCAAGCAGCATGGACTGACTGTCGGGCTCGGGAACTTGTGAGGGTTGGAGTGGGATAAAAAGGATATACTTTGGTTGTTTCCCCCTCTATAAGTGGTTAATACGGTTGGATCTGGATTCTGGCATTAATGGAGATGTGTTAAAAAATTAGGAGGATAGAGATGGGAAAAATAGCTTTAAAATTTGAGACTGTAGGAAGGGAAGGGTGTAAAAAGAAGAAATTCAGGAGTATAAAATAAGGTTGGAGTAAGGGAAATTGATAAGGACTTAGGAAAGTTTCAGAAGAAGTTAGGAGCCGAGATATAAAAAATAAAAGGAGTTAGTTTAAGTAGAAATAGGATTGGTAAAATAAGAAGGAAAATGATTTTAGTGTTATATGATTTTGTTTTAAAAGGTAAGGAAATGGAAAGAAAAATGTAATATTGGGGTAAAAATAGATATGTCTATGAATTTGGAAAACTGATAAAGAGGATAGATAATGAATTCACTGGGGGGGGGGGACAGGACCTGAGGAAGTCAATGGGAAAATGAACTTGAGGAAAGGAAGAATATCTGGCCTACAGAATTGGGCCAGGCCTAAGCAATGATATTGAATATGTCAATTATTGTTAAATGTGAAATGTTTATTGTCTTTCCCGGTGAGAGAGGGGAGTGAATCTGCTTCCCCCAGTGAGGGGGGGGGGAGGATGAAAATGTAACAATATTGTAAAGTGCTTAAAATTGTTAAAATCAATTAAAAAAATTGAAGAAAAAATAAATAAACCTTTTCTGTTACAGGGGTGCAGAGGGCTGAAACAAATGGCAACGGAAGAAGACTTTCTGTGCAATCTTGTAACATTGCAGTAAGCAGGCAGAATTCTCAAACCGCAGCAGGATACTTTTTAAAAAACCAATATCAGTTGAGCTGAATTTATTCAATGGACCAAAACATCTTATTTCCTAAAGCTGGATATTTCATAGGAGAAAAAAAAGTATCACTTACCCTAACACCATGACCCTATAACCCATCTACCATGAGCCAGAGATTCAGGCACCATCTATTATATCCATGAGGTTCTTGCACGTGCAAGTTGACATTACATGCCAATAAAGGCGGCGGCATGAATGGAAAGGGACACATGCATGGAGATGCCCCTTGAATCATGCAAGCATTTTGGTGGGTGTCTGTGTATGGGTGCAATAGCTACAGCATCTGTGATGCTGTCACAAACAGCACATACAGCTGGACTGGGCTAATGGGATCTGTGCACATTTGAAATGATTTTCCAATGAGTGGCAGTAGGGATTGTGTTTGCCTTCCACCCTGCTTCAGGAATAAAGAGAAGTGGAGGTATTCCCACATTGTTAGTGCTCAGCCCTCAGCTGCAAAAGCAGGCAGGGGTCCAGTTTGCACATACCTTTGTACAGCAGTGGCACCCAGTTCAGCCTCTTCAACTCTGCTGTATTAATCCTTCCATGTTCCCTGGTACGGCATTAGCCTGTCAACCTGTAGGATTTTTTTGTGTATGGCTTCTATAATTGCTCCCTACCTCCACCCCTGCACTATACTGTCCAGATGGATTAATTTGATTATTTGGCTTTCCCCCCTTGATCACAACAAACAGGTAGTGCCGGCAACTAACAATACAACTATGTCTACTTAGAAGTAAGTCCCACTGAATTAAATGAGGCTCACTCCCCGGAAGGTGGGGTTAGGGTTGCAGCCTTAGTTGGTAAGTTAGGCTACACTGAAGAATGAAGGAATCAATTTATTTCGGTCACTGTTCAGAGTGCAACATATACAACAACCACGAGCATACAAACATAAATAGATTAAAACCAAGCTCTATGAGCTAATACACGATAAATATTTCAGATGTAAAACAGCTAAAATATGTAAGTTAAAACCTTAATTGCTAATTCAAAACATATTAAGATATTGGCCATTAGATTCGTTCAAAGCTTGTTTCCTTAATTTTATAACAGGTACACTGATGAGCACCCAGGGTGGGGGGTTTTCCATGGGGAGGACAGTTGAGAATCCTTCCTCAAGGAAGCCAGCACCACCATTAAACAAGATGAATTAGTGAAGACCGCAGATCCTGTTAAATAATAAAGCTGAGGCACTTAGAAGCTTATGTTTTCATTCAGGTGGGGGCCAAACCATGGTGTGCATTTTTAACGTTGTTTCACAAAGCGGTCTCTCAGCATTCATGCCAAAAAACCACAGCTGGAATTCCCTGCAGTTTTAAAGGCAGTTCTCAATATGGCTGGAGAACGGTTATTTGGAAGGGGGGGAAGGAAGCAATACTTCAGGAGCATAAGTAGGCACATACCAGAAGTTTAATGAACCACAACCTTTACTGGAAGCAAATCCCACGAACCTCTCTGATGCTTAATTTTAAAAAAACAGCCCAACTGACGAAGGCAGCAATCCTACCTGCAAGTAAGTCTCCTTGAACTCAGTAGGGCTTACATCTGAATAGGCATGGAGAGGATTGCCCTGTTAAGCTAATTCCAGTGCTGGAAAACTCTAAGTGCTGACGGCTTGAAAGAATTTTGCTTTTTCTTTTAAAAAAGAAAATCTTGAGGTGTGCTAATTTAACTGGATGCCTTCTAGCCTGGGCTTTTCGTGAAACTGCAACAAAACTGAGACAGATTTCCTGTTGCATGTCATCCTGTATTCTTTTGCCAGAGATAGAAGGTTTTAACTTTTGATCCCAGAAAAGGAGACAATCCTCAAACTTTCTGCCAGGGTAAGGTCTTTTAAAATCTCAGAAGCTTAAATTCTTCCCCAAAGATTTGATTAATACAATTTCCTGCTTAATATTTCAGTATTTAATATTGACCAGCGGCACATAGCTATTGTCGAACACAAAACGCATCTTATGCTTCTTAAGCCAATACTTGAGAAAGCGATGCAATTGCCCAGCCGTCTTCTAAAATATCGTTGCAATCAAATTACTACCTTGGATGCTTCGCTTCCCCTTCCCCAGTTCAGACCATTACTTTGCTACACTTCTCTTAACAACCTGAAATAATATTTCCCATTGGGAAGTGCACCGCCAAAAGAGCAGGGAACAGGTGGTTGCAGGCACGCCTAGCTTGAGTGCTAGAGCCCAGTGAGTTGACCAGGGTTGCTAAGGGGGATATTAAGCAGCCAAATCCAGAAGGCTGTTACATTTATGTGAGCAAACCTCAACAGAAAAGACAGGTACCTGACTGGCAATGCACAGAATAATGTTCCAAAAATGTGGCACACATCAGCATTCAAGAACAGGATCAAAGTGTTAATACTTTCTCTGCCAAATTAACTGCTTGACTTCAGGGTGCACTTTTTGTTTAGACAGCCCATATTTGAGACAGAGAGAGAGACAGAGAGAGACAGAGACAGACAGGCTGCCTTTTAAAGCAGGATATTTGCAATTGGCAGTACTAATACACTCAAGGCTGGTTTTTCATCACACAATGAAGGACTTCCTTTTAGCTCGTTGATTTGGGAATTAGTTTGGAAATTTCTCCAGAAAGCAACAGTAGGTATTCAATTAATTCCCTGCACAGTGGAATGAAGAAATTTACCCAACCTCTATTTTTTCAGATTCCCACACAGGGATTTAGTTAATGATTCTTATTAGTCCACTCAGTCTTTTGCTACCTGGTGCAAAATGTGTCTCAGAATGAATATCAATAAGAAGACATGAGGCTAGATATCCAAATGGGCTTTGAGCATTTGCACCTATGATGCCAACTCATTGAATTAGTATCAATTTGTTCCAATAACACAGAGCTGTCTAATTTAACCCTTTCCTTTGCAACATGTATTGCTTAAAGGTAAAGGTAAAGGACCCCTGACAGTTAAGTCCAGTCGCGAACGAATCTGGGGTTGCGGCGCTCATCTCGCTTTACTGGCCGAGGGAGCTGACGTTTGTCTGCAGGCAGTTTTCCCAGGTCATGTGGCCAGCATGACTAAGCCACTTCTGGCGAACCAGAGCAGCACACGGAAACGCCATTTACCTTATTCCTGGAGCGGTTCCTATTTATCTACTTGCACTTTGATGTGCTTTCGAACTGCTAGGTTGGCAGGAGCTGGGATGGAGCAACAGGAGCTCACCCCGTCATGGGGATTCGAACTGCCGACCTTCTGATCGGCAAGCCCAAGGCTCAGTGGTTTAGATCACAGTGCCACCCATGTGTATTGCTTACTAATTCTTAAATGGTTAGAACTGAAGTTTCTTAACTACCAGGGCTTTTTTTCAGCCAGAACTTGCTGGAACTCACTTCTGGCAGCTCTCAGGTGGTCACCATTGCCATTATAAGAGAACATGGGAGGTATTCATAGTGAGTTCCAGCATCTCTTTTTCTAGGAAAATAGCCCAGCATAAATGTATATGTTGGGAAGTCCAAAAAGAGTTATATTTTAAGAGATATCATTTTCACCTGTTGCAAATGACATAACATATAGAAATCCTGTAGGGAATTTTTGATCCACCAAGCCTAATGCATGTCACTAAACCCTTGAGTTAAGTGACTAGATATGCAAAATTACAAAGAGGGTTTGTGGAGCTGCAGTCAGCCTTCCTTGCTAATAGGGGAAGCCCATTTTTAAGTGAGACTGGTCACTTCCAGATGACTTGTTTATTGAGCATTCATCCTGATTTGTTGGCACAAAGCTTGTGTGGAGGTTATACAATGCCCACTGTTTATAAAGCATGCACCCTGATTTATTTGTGTAGAGGTTATACAATTTCCCATAAATTGTCTTCACATTTCTTATTGCAATAAATCCTTTTTTAAACAAAGTGGTTTCTTGAGCCAGAGCATTTTTAAGCCACTTTTAATTGTGCAAACCTGAATTCGTCGGTATGTGATTGAATCCCTCTCACAAAATAGTGACAGTCTGGAAGCAACCACATTATCCATATATGCTTCAGTGCCTATGAATTGTTAGCCAACTAAAACAAAGAAGAAGGTCACCAAGTGTATGAAAACAGGCAAGGTCATGGGAACCCCCCAAAACAATAAAATTGGTATAAAATGTGATTTATGAATGAAAAAAGCAAGGCGGTGTAAAAGAAACACACACACACACCAAGTAATAGCCACTATTGTGTGACCACTACAATTTCTCCTAACACCTCAAATTGTTAGCTGAGATCTCCTGGATTGCATCCCATTACATACTTCATCAGAAAAAAACATGGAGAATGTCTCACAGATGGCAGCTGTCGATCCCATTATAGCCTCTTGTTTGGTTTTTCAAAACTATGTTAATCTTGCTCATCTTTTTAAAAAAAGCAATATAATAGATGTCACCCATTTGAACAGAATCCAAAACTTAAAAATTAAAGATCATTATAAACTGAACACCTGGTATAGTTCTTCCACAAAAGCTTAATCAATGGAGCTATAACGCAAGGGGGTTGTTGTTCTCAAAGACTGCATTGTAGAAGGATAGCTTGTTTGTGATGAATCCCTCTAGCATAGCACATATATTAGATGGTGTAATGTAAAAGTACAAACCTACAAGGTTAGCAAAGTCTGGTGAAAAACAAACAAAATAGCTTACAGTACATTATAACTTGGAAATGAAAAAACTATACAAAGCTGCAACTTTTGATGCCAGCATTAAAATAAAATAAAATACAACCATAAATGACAAATTTATTTTATTTAATAGATTTTCACCTCACTTTTTAGGAGAATCTCCCCAGAAGGCAGCAAATATATGATAAAAATTCAAAACTTTAAATTATGTTGCGCACCAATAATGATAATAATAATAATAAGTAAATATTATTATTATGTAGTGCTTTTATATAGCATCATGACTTCTTCTGCCAGCACAGCCAGGAGCTAGGAAAGCTCTGCAGAAGCCCTGTGGTATATAGATTGGGATTGTTTCAAGTTTGACTGCAGGACCAAGCCAGCTCATGGACCTCTAATGAAGCAGAATGTTGGAAGATTCAGCACAGCTACAAATGCCAAGGTTGCTGAAGAGGCCAGAGGCCATCATGGCTGTGAGTCCTGGAAGACCTGCTCCTTGCCTTGCAGGCATTTGCCCACCTGACTTGGGAGGGCAGGACCCTGAATGACTACAGCTACAAAAGCCAAGATTGCTGAAGAGATTAGAGACCATCTACAAAATCTGAGGTTGCTGTAGAGGCTAGCAGAGACCTTCTTGGCTGCCTCTCAGTGTGGATCCAGGTCATCGAGGCTGAGTTTCCACACTGGCAGGATTGGCAGCAACTGCAGCAAATATGTTTTGTGTGTGGGGGAATGTTCTGGGAGGCAGGAGAGGCTATATTGTTAATAATATCCTTCCTAACTTGCGTTAGCAAGTTCTATAACTTAGACAAATATTGTGACATTTAGCAAATTTAAAGAAATTCCAGAAACTACATTCTGAGTTTGTATATACTGTATGAGCCACAACAGATGCATATTAAATTGGATTCCTTCAAATGAGTTATGCATGCATTCTATTTTTTTTCTCTGCATAGCAGATGCATTACTCTTCAGAAACGAGCCATACATGCTTTTCAGAAGACAACCCAGGCCTGCTGGCATCATTTCATATCCATTTCTGCCAAGCCAGTAGGTGTGCAAAAAGAAAAACTGGCCTTGCTTTCCAAAATCTTTTATTTGAGAGCTGATCAGCAAAAATAAATAAAAGTAAAATAAAACAAAACATCAGTCAGAGGAACAAAAGGGCAAGAATGACCACTTTGCTGCTGGAATGCTTTGAAGTGGAAATAGTCCGCTAATTGAACAAAAAAACAAGTTGACAAAATTTTACACTTGAGTAACCAAAAATAGACCCTTGTTGCATGTCACTGGGCTGCCTACAAGTTTCTGACACTGATAATTGCTGACAGTCTGATGACATATAAATTAATGTTATAAAGGCAAAGAAGCAATAAAATCAAACTGACTAGAGATGATTAATATTAATATTTCTCTGATACCCTGTTATTCTGCATTGGCTTTCCTATCACTTGCATTAAGCCGAGTACTCTTGTGGAACTGATTTCATGACTTTTCTGCTGATCCTTGCAAGGTTATTTCTCAGATTTTGTGGAAGTTTTTAAGGTTCACTAAATAGTATTCTCTGGGCACAAGACAACCTCCAGAAGTCACTTTAACCTTTGAAAAGGGAATCTGTCCCACACTCAGGCAATGCCCACTCCCTTCCCATGCAGGAACTTCCCTCTCCCTGCCCTACATCACAAATGCATACTTTTGATAGCCTCTGGCATTAGACGGTCTCTGCCGTGTCTACCTTATAGAAGACGAGTACTTTAAACACTCTGGTTGTGTTGCTTATAGCATACTAGACTAGCTTTTCATGGTTTATATACAGTGCGGTGACTCATAATGTGTTTGGAGACTATAGTATGAACTGGAGTTTCTTACAGCACAAATGGATGAGGGAACTTTGCTAGGATGGGTACAGACTGGGCACAGCAGACCTTTACTTGCCCAGGGAAAGTGACTTGCATAAAAAGGGCATGACGATTTCATCCATAGACATATGGTACTTTCAGGAGAAAATCCTGACTGACTGCACAACATAGAGAAGTGATACTAGCTCAGTTGGTAGAGCCAGAGACTGTTAATCTCAGGGTCATGGGTTCGATTCCTGAATTGTGGGGGTTGGACTAGATGACTCTTGTGGTCCTTTCCAACTCTACAATTCTATGATTCTATGATTATAATGTACACCTCAGACTTAAAGCCCCTTTAGTCCAGAACTGAAATTAGAACATTTGGTATGTCACTGCAGGTTGAGATGGAGCACCCCCAAAAAAATTTAAAATGAAAAAAAAGATGGGTGTGAGAATAAGCACTTCCATTAAAACAGAAAAGGAAGAAAGACACTCATTTTCTTTAAATGAATGGGGAACACTGAATATTAATATTGGCATCACCATATAAACCAACAGGTCAGCACATTTCCATTAAATAAAAGAATGTAGATCTGCATATGCCAACTAGTTTAAAGTACACATTATTATTAAATGAATAAACAAAACAAAACAAAAAATTCCACACAAATGTTGGGAATAAAGAGCTGTCAATAGCACACAGTTCATGTGGGGTGATCTTTACAAATTCTAGAAACCCAGGCTGGAAGACTGCTGGAAAGCAAACACATTGATTGCTTGACAACTTGTTTGCCTTGTTGAGAACAAAAAGGGATTATTGCCAGGAGTTTTAAAAAGATCTCTCAAAACTTAAGCTGCTGCCATAAATTACTGGCTCCCAATACTTAGGATTTCTCCCTTGGATTTTATGGGGATGAAAACTGCAGATGTGAAATGAATATGGGAAAAGGTTAATGTGTAATTCTGCAGTTGTATAACAAATCTTGTAAAGATACCTGTAACTGTTTTTAAAAGCAAAAAGCTATCAAAAAGAAGTAAACTATATTGTAAAAAAAAAACTTTTTTAAAGAAAAGGAACATTAAATCATTTCTCTTGTTTATGTTTTGTTTAATAATAATAATGCCCAATACATATACATTCATTTATAACCTGCTATTTTTTAATCAATGCACTCCAAATGTCATTATATCTGTCCAAACACAATCTATGTCTATAAACACTCCATTCATATGTTGCAAGAGTTGTCATATCTTCTATCCATTGCTTAAAGAGAGCCATAGATTTATATTTCCAGTTAGTCTTTTAGCTGTAGTGAGGGCATGAAGAATCCATTTATGTTGACCAGTTGTCAAATCCCATACAGCTCTTCTTACTTGCAGTGTAGCTTGCATTCATGGTTGTGACAGGGGCATTCGGAACAGGGATGACATAAGTTAAAGTAATATTATCCCCTGACAGTATTAGCTTTTTCTCAATGAAGCTACAAACATTTGTTCTGTTGAAATGATGGCCTCAAGTATGGGGATTTTGGCAAGCCAAGATTTCAGGAATTGGTGCCTATGGAGCTTAGGCTGGAGACTTGATAAGAGCAAAGTTCAAATGTTGTATCGGCACCAGTCAACCTCAGACTACTTTCCCCTTCTCTCTTGCACAGAAACATACTGCATCTGAAAGTGGAGGTCCTCTCTCTAGTTCTTTTGCAGAGAAGAGATTTGAATGTGTTTTTTGTGTATGTGTGAAATCACTCTTTCACTTGCAATCAGAAGTATGCTGCCTCTGAGGGTCATTCTTGTAGCAACCAACAGAAATCCTCCTGTTTTCCTTGATGGCTTGGAAAGCAATTAATTAAACACACCTCAAACTGCAGGTACAATTGCTGCTCCCTGAATGTATATCCCCAAAACTCCAGTATAGTAGAAAATGACCCTATACAGTACAGCAGTGTTCACATATACTACTCTCCTTACCAGCCATCTGAGTATAATAACACTGGGATACTTTCGGGGCTGATGTAACCTACACTCTGTCAGCCACAGTGATGCCCCCAAGCACATGGGTACAAAAATTGTGGACTTTATTTCCACATTGGCAGCATATATTTTTTTAAGATTTACAAACTCAGGATAAATATATAAATAAAGAGTTGAAAAGGTCAGGAACTCCTATCCTTGCTTCTCCCTTTCAATTTGGGATGCTACTACACAGTAATAATTGCAGTACAATTCTGAATTCATCCACTGTTTTCTAAGGTTAAATACTTCCCAAGAAAGAAAGAAGGAAAGAAAGAAAGAAAGAAAGAAAGAAAGAAAGAAAGAAACAGGAATTGACACCCATTCTACACTTTTTAAAATCTCTATTCTTTATAGTGCTTCCCTAAATGCCAATCATAGCTGTGACATCATTCTTTGACAGCATGCTTGTTTCTCACAAAATGACTGCGCAGAATAATTTTCATAAGCATTTTTGTAAACAATTTTGCCTTATATATGTATTTTTCCAAAGGATGCATTTTTATTATTTTAATGAATATAAGCATTGCTATAGGATTTTTCCCCCTAATGTGCACACTTTTGTATGTTTTTTGGTTGAAGAACTGTATTGCAAAATTTAGAAAAGTGCAAATTTCAAATGATATTTGTTTTTATTGGTTCTGAAAGAGAAAGAATTTACACAGCCATGTAAATAGGAATAGATCGGTTTCTTTTGAGTGACAATAATTGCTTAATAATAATAATAATAATTTATATACCGTCCATAGGAGTTAGATAGTATCAATTGTTGTGGTGATTTGGGCATTTTAATCTGAAATTAAACTGGATTTGAGTTTGTTGATGTCTCTGGTAACTTTTCTTTCTTACATCATGAATGGTAACACATATTATGAAGGTATGTTCTGTATTATGTTATTAATACTATTGCTACAATTTTGTCATAGCTTTTGGCAAGAACAATAAATTTATGAACTTGATATAAAATTGAGATTGGAAAAATGAGACTCAGAGAAACCAGAATGGACAGATTTCCCCATCCCTGGTAGATGCCAACCATCATGGCAGGTTGTCTAGAATTCTGTGACTGGTTCTGCTGTCTTAACAAATTTGTGTATTTCTTCAAGAGTTGCTGTCCAAGCTACCACTCACTGCTCTTTTCCCCACTTCTGAGCTATCTGATTTTCAATACTAACATAACTCATCAGGAGAGGAAGCTGCATCTTAAGAAACAGGTCAGAACAAGCATAACTGACTCTGAGGATTTCCAGCTCTCTTTTTTAGCATAGGCATTTGCCAGTTCCTGAACAAAAAAACATGAGCATACATTTCAGTGTAAGTGTAAAGAAGCTGTGTTGCCGTTGATGCTGTTCATTTATTTCTTGACTGTCCTTCATCCAATTATTTCAGGGTTGTATAAAACATAATATAAAACCATACAACACCCCCCCCCCCCCAAATTGGCATTAAAATAAGGTAAATTTATCAGTGGAGTAAAAAGATTTGAAATATGTACAGGCCTAGTGTTTTGTGATTTCCTCCACAGGCTTGAGTAAACAAATGTGTCTTTAAAAGGGGTCTTTAAAAGATAACAGTTCTGAGGGGGCAAAACGTACCCCCAGTGGGAGCGAGTTCTATAATACAGTGGCACCTCTGGTTAAGAACTTAATTCATTCTGGAAGTCCATTCTTAACCTGAAACTGTTCTTAACCGAGGTACCACATTAGCTAATGAGGCGTCCTGCTGCCGCCGCACGATTTCTGTTCTCATCCTGAAGCAAAGTTCTTAACCCGAGGTACTATTTCTGGGTTGGCGGAGTCTGTAACCTGAAGCGTCTGTAACCTGAAGCGTCTGTAACCTGAGGTACCACTGTATGGGTGTCACTATGGAGACGGCTTTGTGTCACAGCCAGCCAGGCAGCAGCATCCATTGGTGGGATCATAGGACTGTGTTGGATCCCTCCTCATATTTCCTCAATTGTCAAGAAATTGTCATCTGCTATTATCCTAGAACTTTCAATATGTTTTGTTTGAATATTGGATACTGCATTGTACTTTTTGACCAGGATCCAAATAATTTTGTAACCAGTTTTGCCTGCTAGAGACTGGTATTTCTTGAAAAGCAGCTCCCCATGTTGCACGGCAAACCATTTTTGAGAGTTCACGATGTGGCAAGGGAGCCAGATGTTCAAAGATCAGAAATCCACTCGATTTGATGCTGAAGTATGCTCTTTGTATATCAGCCTACATATTTTACCACATTGTTTTCATGCCATTGATATACTGGATGGAATATGGCAGACAATCACAGATGATCTTCAAACAAAAAGCAAGCAAGGCAGGAATAGTCTGCATGAGTACAAAAAGTATCCTTCTGACTTAAAAGAGCCTCAGTAAAAATTCTGAGAATTCATTTAAAATCATCATAGGGTTATTTAAAAAAACAATGTTATTTTGCTTGGGAACAATACTTCTGAAAAAAGCAATTCATCATATGTATCATTGTAGCTTCTGTTATCTGACAGAGATCAGCCTGTTTGGGTGGTATTAATTAATCTGTTTTGCACCTAGCAGTGTAAAATAAATGGCTACAGTTGATACTGAGGGTTGAAAAGAAGGATAGGGTGAAATGGGAGCAGCACTTGTGGCAAAGAAACCACAAATCCCAACCACCTCAAATATTAATAGCCACTTCACTTGAACGGGAAACCAGACTGTTTAGTTGCAAGAACATATGGCATCATGCAAACGACTGAAATTGAATGATTAAACAGGCAGGAGGAACATTTAAATGCAAAGCACAAAGCCTGTAGCCTTTTCGAAATCAAAGATGAGCGCTCATACTAAAAGCTAATGAAATCAGAAGATTTCTTCTCCTTCTCCCTCTCCCCTGAAAGCAACAGATAAAACTTCAGGATGCTGAATATGCCCTGATTACCTCAATTAGTTCTAATGTGTGTGCATTTACTAGTACTTCCAAACCAAGATAGAAAACTACTAGCATTAGCACTCCATTGCAAGGCTGTGCACATGGAGGGAGGAATAGTTAGAGAAAGGGGGAAATGGATTCACCTTTATGGGATTCGGTTATGGAGATGATTGTGCCTTCCTTGTCTACTGTGGCCCCTCCCTCCTCTCCGCTGTCCCTTGAACCTTACTGGTTTTGATGCATCTGTCATCAAGGTAACATGGTTTGGAAACAAAAGCTGCATGACAATATAAATATGTGGAGGAAGATTGCTAGATTGAGGATGTGATCCTGTACATGCTGACCTGGAAGTAAGTCCCATTCTACTCAAGGTCTGTAATTCAGTGGTACAGCATCTGCTTTGCATGGAGAAAGTCACAAGTTCAGTCTCTGGCATCTCCCAGTGGCTGGAAGAAACCATTGTCTGAAGTGCTGGCAAACCACTGCCAGCTAGATAGACAATACTGAGCTAGATAGAATAGTGGACTAATTCAGTGTAAGGCACCTTCCAATGTTCCTATGATTACCGGTATGTAAGAGCATGGATAGCTCAGCTGGTTAGAGCTTGGCGCTGATAACACCAAGGTTGCAGGTTCAATCCCCATATGAGAGAGCTGCATATTCATGCCTTACTAGTTGATCTTCAGGGTCCCTTCTAACTCTACAATTCTATGTGGTACCTTATAAAGATAATAAATCCTATGAACTGATAACGGGTGTGGCAAAAGGTCCAGGAATTCTCATGAGTACAGATTGGTTAATAATGATAATAACAAGTTTATTATTTATATCCCACTCATCTGGTTTCCCCAGCCACTCAGGGTGGCTTACAGCATATATAAAAACATACCAGTAGTTAAATATCAAGCATTAAAAAATTTCCAATACAGTGATGTCTTCAGATGTCTTCCAAAGTTGTGTAGTTCTTTATCTCCTTGACATCTGAAGGAAGGGCATTCCTCAGGGAGGGCACCACTACTGAGAAGGCCCTCTGCCTGGTTCCCTGTAACTTCTCACAGTGAGGGAACCAGCAGAAGACCCTAGGATGAGATTTTCATGCTTTTTTAAAAAAAGTAGTAAATAGGAACATTGATTTGGAGACTTCGGCCCACTTAATATAACACTAAATAAAGTGAAAATGAGATGTTATTAATTCAAAAATGCTGCTGACTTTCTCTTATATATTTAACACATCATGTTATGAAAGGTCAGATCAGAATAATAAATTTAATTTATTAAAAGTATTTTTGTCCTGCCTTCTGTTTTAAAAAAAATGGTCAAGGTGTCTTGCCACCTGATCAGCATATTGAAACAACACAAATAAAATGGAAAATAATGATGAATGGAAGAGACAGGTGGCAAATAAAGCACATCAACTAATGTACCAGGAAGATTACATTAACAGCTCAGCAGGTCAAATGCTTATTGGAAAAGAAATGTCCTTGATAGTACTAAAGTCTGGGTGCAGACACAGAGAACATCCTATTTCATATCCCAGGCAAACAAAATTCAGGTGTTGTTTGGATATGGAGGAGATTCTCTATAGAAGGTTGCAAAACCCAATGTTCTGCACCCCCAGAGAAGATTTTGGGGATGTGTGGGAAGTTCTAGGATGGCAGGAGGAAATAATGATAAGTCCTGTTCTACAAGTGAAAGTGTGTTTGGGAAGAGGATGCTTCGCTTCTGTGTCACAAATATGTACACTAGCAGTGGTAGCTATTGTACAGCGGTGTGAAGTCATTGCCACACTTAAAAACCGATGCAAACCTCTCTTTGTACACAGCATTCCTGTAATAACGATGGGCATTTTGTTTAACCGTATTAATAGAACCACATATGTAGGAAGCTGTTCTTCTTATAAATGACTCTGTTAAACTTGGGCTGTGTGCACACCATACATTTCACATTTTCCCCTCCTCAAAGAATCCCAGGAACTCATAGCAGAGCTACAATTTCCAGCACCAGTGAGAAACTACAGTTGCGATGATTGAGGAGGAAAAGTGTGCTTTAAATGTGTAGTATCTACACAGCCTTGAGTACTCCTGGTTCTTATAAAGCCTGGACTACTGTATTAAAATACCATGCGGCATACAAGAAAACGTTCCAGTCTTCATCAGTGTACTTTTCTTCAGTCTGTCTCACACAACATAGCATTTTTTCACAGACTTAAGAAGCAGGGGGAAAAGGAACACAATGTTCTCCATATTAACTACATTAACATTTATAAAGACATCTGTCAATATAATTGTATTTTCATAAAAAGCACTTAAGATGTTCCAAAAAAATTTAATGCTTCCAGTTAAATTTTGAACAAGTTCGTTGAAAAGGGAGCAATGTTTCTGTAAGTGCTATGTTGGAAGAAGCTTCCATGCTGATTTGTGGGCAAAATTGTTCAAAGGCAGAACTTGTAAGTTCTTAAGGGGCATCATTTCTGAAGCTGAGGTGCATTCTGGAGTCTGGTCCCCCTCACCTACCCACGACTCGTGAAATTTCACCCATGTGCTTGGGGCATCCAGACTTTCTCTTGGAATCTAATGCACATGTTAATAGTTCTTACTCAAGCAGTTTTTAATGATATTCATCCTAAATTTTCCTCCCCTCTAACCTTTCATTACTTTTAGCTACATGCTATTTTATCCAGGGGTGGGTAGAATAAGTACATTGTACCTATTCCAATACAGAGAAGAGGCGGTGGTGGCGGTGTGTTGCCGGGGGGGGGGGCAGCTTAGGGTTAATAGGCATTACACTTGAGAGTGTGCTACACTCCCACCAGCTGGGAAATTGTATTTAAATGCCATGCTTCCCATCTGGGCTAATCACAGGGAGCAGAGAAATGGCTGGCTGCTCCTCCAACAATCCTGCCATCACTCTTTCCATTTTGGTCTCCCAGATTGTCCCGTTCAGTAATGTCAGGGCCTCAAATTGGACAAAACTTCACAAATGTGTAAACCTATTTAGGAAGATGGCCACAGGTCACATCTGAGCTCCCATTTCTGTTCTCTGTTCTCTTAGTCTTTTCATTCCGCAGACACAAGCTGTTGCAGTTTAATAACTGGAGCTATGCTGAAAAAGTCTTTTTTTTTGGCCATCTATTATGAGGAAAATGAACCCTTACTGCAAACTCAAGGGGGGAGTGGGGGGGGATGGAAGAACTTTCTCCAATTTTGGGGGAAAGAGGGTTCCACTTATTGTATTTAATGGTGTGAATTGGACAAGAATGTCCCATTATTTCCCATTGCTTTTCTTTTTTTAAAAAAAATGCCTCGTGGCACTCTTAGTTGTGAAAGACTCTCTGTGCAGCATCATTGAATTGTAGAGTTGGAAGGGACCTGAGGGTCACCTAGTCCAATCTCCTGCAATGCAGGAATCTCAGCTAAAGCATCCATTTTATGTTGTCAATACTAGAAGGGAATTTGTATTGCTAATAACTATAAAACCATTTCCTATTCCTGCATTTTGAAGAAACAATATTTTGCTCACTACCTGCTGCAGCAAACATATTACATGGTATCTGCACCACAATGCAGCTTTGACTGTGATATTCATGGTCAAAATACATGACACAATTTTCTAAAGATCCAGGCTGAGGAATTATGCATGACATTGGCACTTTAAGTCATGAATTTCATCACACACTAAAACAAATGCTTGCATCATTTAATCAATTGCAGCCACAAATCTTCAACATAAAAATTAAATTCACACCTCCTTGGAAGCCACATTTATTACCCACTAAGGTCAGTAGAAAGTCACAAAGTATAGCATTGAGTTCATGTTTCCATTGATCCTTGAAATGGCTGTATATGAAATGTGAAGGTACAAATGTCTAAATTCCAGGTCTTTTAAAAAATACATTGTACAATGAAAATAAGTAGAAGTGTTGTTCTTTAACTAACTGATGTTGCAATCCTATACCCATTTACCTGGGAGTAAGCCACATTGAATTCAGAAGGATCTATTTCTGAGAAGACATGTAAAGGATTGCATTGTAAGCCAACTAAATGTGATTGTCTTATGAAATCAGTTATTTGTCCTATGGGCTTAACTTGCAGAATGTATCCTGGTCCTTCTTTTTTACACTTTGTACAGCCAACTATAAACTGCTTATGTATATCTCAAAACACAATAAGATCCTGCTGAATGGCCCATCTACTCCAGCATCCTGGTTTTAACAGTGACCAACAAGATTCCTGTGGGAAGCTTGGAAGCTGCATAAATGTTTAACAGCACTCTGCCCATCGCTTATTGTCAGCAAGTGGTATTCATAATGCCTCTTCTCCTATGGCCCACCATTCTTCCAGGTCTCCTGTCCCTTCCACCACTACAGTTTCCTTGTTTCTCATTCCAGAAAACTATCAGATGTCCTAGCTTGGGGTCTTACATGTTGGACTTCTCCAAACACTTCAATTCTCTCCCCTTCCCTGAAGCTCCTCCTTTCTAGGAACATGAATAGCATGTAATATAAAAGTGAGGCCAGCATCTAAACCCTGAACCACCCGGGAAGGGCATTGTATCTCATTCAAGAGGAATTCATGTGGAAGCCACAGTATGGCCTCTTCTGTTTTGATAGATGGCTTGTTAGGAATATCTGGCGATGGATGTTCTTGATTCACATGAAGGGGGCTGCATTAGAGCTGCTTCATGCCCCTTTCTCTGTCTCATTTCCATCACTGTGATTGCTAGCTAGTTTTCTTTCTCTAAAACAGAATTTTATGAAACAACATTCATTGAGGAATGTGGAACTTGGTTCTTTAAGCCTGTCTGATATATGAGGGTTTAATGCTACCATACTTCATCGTGTAGTTGTTCTGCATTGCTGTTTCCCTGATCTTTGCAGGATTGAAATACGTGACACATAGACCTTTGCAAAGCCATAGATGGCTATCTGCACTCATCCAGCGCCTCTGCCCCTCTGTGATTTCAGCAGTGCAATATGGTCCAGCAGAAGGACAAGTTGTGACATTTGCATATGTTAGCAAAAGAATGAGAACCAGTCTAGTGTAGTGCATGAGTGACCTTGGACAAATCTCTCCCCCCCACCCACAGTTTATGTGATATTTAAATGGGATTAACCCTATTGATGCTTCCATGCTATGCAAATAAAATGAATAAATATACTTGGATGAGATCCAACACAGCTGACAAAAATGATCTTGTATGAAGATTAGATGAAGGAACTCTTTTTAACGTATTTCTCAAAATATACACATTTTTAACATCCCCCATTTAAATCTCATGACAGATATACCAAAATTGAGAGGTGAGCCCACTTTGGATCTGCCATTACTCCTTTTCTGACTGATGAACAACCAAGTTTTAATGTGAGTTGAACCTAGGAGAAACCTAGCATGACTGTTTCATGGACTATTCAGCAGAGTGCTTATTGGCTGGCTCTTGTGAGGTCCTCAAGAAGCCACCTTTTCCCTGCCACTCAATCCAGCTATGCAGATCACTGGTTGGCTGGCTCTTATTGGAAATCACCAAGTTACCCCCTCCCTCCCAATGCTCAGAGATAAAATAAAATAACTTTTATTTGGGGACTGGAGTTTCAAAGAAGACTAACTCTAGCTATGTTGTGTGCCTGAAGCAGTGTAAAATAAGAACCTCAATACATGAGAGTGGAGCAAAACTTCACATTGGGATTGGAGAAGACATGTGCAACAGGAGAGGAGTAAGAGCAGATCACGGTGTGGAGAGTGGGAAGGTACTGCAAAAATGTTGCACTCACTCCAAGCTAGAGACCTTTTTCTGCCTCAGGTCTTAATTCACCCACCTCCCTACCACTGTTCACGCCAATACATGCCTTGCCATTTCAAACCTTCCATAAAAAAATTCTTGTTTTTTTAAAAAATGTTTTCACTCTAGATCTAATTTTATGAAATGTTGACTTCCCAATCACTCAGATGACTTAAGCCAAGTATACTGCACCTTGAGAATACAATTTTTGTTAGACAAAGTTGACTTCCTCCCTGCTCCTCCTTTGCTGATGCCCCCAGCAGTACAGCACCCTGTGTTGTTACATGTGTTTCTTTCATTTAAACCTAATCATTGTGGAGATGTCATCTTTTCGGCGTTTCAATAAAAATGTGCCGTCAGCAGCGTGTTAACACATAATGCTAATTAAATTGCACCAAATTACTCAGCAGTAGTTCAGACAGTTAAAAAAAACACAACAGGTAGAAAGCACTAATTACTCACCCATGACATATTTCTAAGTCTAATGGGAAATGTATGCGTTGTTGAACTTGCATTGCTTCACCTTACAGTAGTTGCTTTTCAGGTTAGATAAATCTCATCACTGGTGTAAGGAGAGAAGGAGAGATTGCAAATTGCAATTACTCTAAAGCCTTTCATTCTCGCTGAAGAGTAAAACATGTAGATCAACAGGCTCTTCCCATTCATTTTTGCCTGCCTGCTCTCTTGATTCTGTTAGGCTGGAGACAGAAGTAAATCCACACCACCGCAGAGAACTGAAGACAGTCCAAGGAAGGATTTCTGCTTGTGGTATGTATACCCATTTCACCTTTGCTTCAGGTAAACTGATTCTGAGCACTTTCCCCACCTGTTTTGAGGCCCCATTTGTAGGCTGCAGAAGCACATGTGTGTTTTGTCAATTGGAGGAATGAATTTTGAGGGCTGGGTGCAAACATTACTAGCACTTCACTCATTTCCTCACTGCTTCACATGCCATTTTGGTTTTCTCCAGAATTCCCTGGAACAATGCCATATCACAATGCCACATTGTTTTGTGGGGTATTTGGGGAGTGGGGTGGTGACCATTAGCAAGTGCTGTGACCTGACCCTACGTTTATGCCTTTCATAATGACAATGAGTTGTGACATACCATAATTCCAGGTCATAGTTTGAAGCCCAAACGGTGGCCATTATGCAGCAGAATGTATCTGAGTGGAGGAGTGTTTTGTCCCTTATCTTTGAAATTCAACCTCCATCCTCAGATATACCTCAAAAAGATGAAAGGGACGTTGGCTCCTCTTTCATTTGCATTCTTACTCCACCTCGGCCAAAAAAGGGGGGGGGGCTACAAGAACATTTGGCCCAGCATTACTTGACCAGAGGTGTGTGAGAGTAGATCAAAAGAAAGTTGGGTATATACCACAGGACGCAAGGTCTCTCTTGAAGCACTTTCAATTCTCTAAAACTTATTTATGCCTTCAATGTTACTGATTCTATCATTTTAAACTTTCTTCTTTCTCAGGGCTTTTGTGACACTGTCCTCTGCCAATTTGTCTCCTATCTTGCCAATCACTCCTTTTCAGACTATTTTCATGGCTCTTTCCCTTTATCTCTGCTGCTCCCCAAAAGGGGCCTGCAAGGTTCATTTCTTGGTTCACTTCGTTCCCCTGTCCCTTGCTTGGCATGTTCACTTTCACAGGCTGCTCTCATTAGTTCAAGGCTTTAGCTGCTGCTGCACTGTGATGATTTCCAAATCTGTTTTGCTTTACACCATGATTTATCGGTGCCCCTATGTTATTCTTCTTTGGTACATGAGGAAAGCAATTCTAGGTTCCCTTCGCAGAGTGTCAGAAGTTCATAACAAAACTGCTTGTGGGCAAACCAGGGCACAGTTCAGGCACTGCTTAGGTGGGCACTATTGCTATTATAGGAGACCAAAGAAGGTGTTTATGTTGCGTTCTGGCACCCTTTTTGTAGAAAAATAGCACTGGGACAAACTATAGGCATCTGGTGAGCCACTGTGAGAAGGGCCATTGGTCAGATCCAGCAAGTATCTGATGTAAATGAAAAATGTAATTGTCCCTTAACATATATATTTAAAAATCTTACCAACTCTCTGTCACCTGAGATGTGTGTTTTCATGACTCACCCTATTCCTGACTGTAATTTGTTTTAGCTGTTTTAAACTTTTTATTATTGTCACCCACCCTGAGACTTTGGGGTAAAGGGGGTAAAGGTAAAGGTAAAGGTACCCCTGGCCATTAGGTCCAGTCGTGGACGATTCTGGGGTTGTAGCGCTCATCTCACTCTATAGGCCGAGGGAGCCGGCATTTGTCTGCAGACAGCTTCCGGGTCATGCAGCCAGCATGACTAAGCTGCTTCTGGCGAACCAGAGCAGCACATGGAAACACTAATAAAGAAATCTAATAACATAGCACTGAGGAGAAAATTCAATGATGGAATGTTCCCCCCTCTCTCTGCACACCCTAAATCTGTTCTAGGTCTCCCCCTCCCAAAGCTCTAGAGCACAGGGCATGTACAGAGGGTGGAGAGGGTGGAAGTGCTAATCTTTGTACTAGTGCAAATGTTTATTTGAACACTGCTCTCTCTTTAAAACTAGAGTACCAGTAGTAACAAAAACAGAGCATACCGCATGTTGTATATTATTGTGTCCTGTAAGCATATAGATGGGAGCAGTAGCCTGATTTAACAGCATGCAGGCTTCAGGCATAGTCTTCTTTGACTGACCTCTTCCTTAGAGTAGGAGAAAACTGTAGCAGGCCTCTGCTAGAGTTCAGCCTGGAAATATATAAATCTGTTAGGTAACCAACACCTGAGTGGAGTAGGCAAGGTTCAACAGACAACACATATAAGTAAAGGGATGTTGAAGTGGATTTGGAATAGATTCTGTCAGGCGGCAGAGCATCCAGCCCCCACACCAGGTTGCCAGGAACAGATAAGACAAGGAAAAGTCCTTACCACCTGCTTTTTATTCAATATTTACAGAGAGAGGCTTGGGAATGCAGCCTCTTGGAATAATGGCATTGTCCCGAGTAAATCTCCACCCACCTTCTTTATTCGTCAGCAGCAGCAGCAGCACCCCTTGGTTGCCACTTAGGGCCATCTGTCTCCAAGCTCTTTGCTCTCTTACTTTTAAGGCTTGTTGGGTTCTGGGAGATGGTGGGTCTGGAATGCTGTCTGGTGATAATGTGTCAGCCAGCTGCTCTGGCTCTGCCACTTCCTCCTCCTCTCCTATTATTTTCTAACTGCCCCCCATCAGCTGTGACCTCCCTCAAACCCCTGTTGTAATTCTGAACTGTCTTCTTCTCTGGAAGGGTCAGGCTGGGGAGGTGGCCTCCACTATTCCTCCTCTGCCCAGTCCCTGACAGCCCCTAATGACATCTAATGGATTTCAATACAGACAGAAAGTGTTGGTATTTCTTTTTAAGAAGCTGTCTATGGCTGCTTGCTTCCTCCTTTTCTATGCTGTTCCCTATATACATGTGCTGACCAAGTGCTGTACTATAAATTTATTTCCTGACACATCTCTCTCCTTGACCCAAATGGCTTCCCAGAAAGCAGCATTTTGAAAGCAAAATGCAACAGATGTGCTGAACAAAGGCATAATTTTCATGAAGTTCTTGGGGGGGAAAAAAGTTTATTTAAAGAGAGCTTACAGGAGCTTTGATGATGCATTGATGCACACATTACACCATTTGTAAGTGTGGCCTCGGCTGCTCTGTCCTTGAAGGCTATTCAGAAATAAGAGTGCCAAATCCACAGTTTTATAAAAGGGGACACTTAAGCATGCTGTGCTATTAATATTCCATTTAAATAAAAGTACCGCCATTTGAAGAAGCTTTGCTCTATATAGAAAAATATTCAGCGCTTGTAGCATGCTTCAGATTTATTATTATGTTCAGTTTTACAACAGATTTCTATTATTTTCAAGTTTGTTTGTTTGTTTGCTTGCTTGCTTTTTACAAAGGTGTAACTGAGGCTAAAGGATAGTGGTTTGACTAAGATCATACAATGACAGGTGGAATTGGAACGCAGGCCTCCCAAATCCAAATCTCACCCTTTATACCCTGGACCCCACAATTTTCATATTAAAATCAAAAGGTCTGGATAACTCCCTGATCTTCTTGCTCTTTTCCAAACCAGGAAATACCCACAGAAGCAATCTTTCTTCTTTAGCTATTTAAAAGGAGCCTCTGCGGTTCTGCTTCATTTTTGTATGAATGATTTTTTATTATTATTATTATTATTATTATTATTATTATTATTATTATTATTATTATTATCATCTCACCCATCTCACCCATCTGCCTGGGTTGCCCCAGCCACTCAGGGTGGCTTCCAAAACATATAAAAACATAAAAAAATGTCAAACATTAAACATGCATGTGTGGTCCTACCTGCCGACCTACATTAGCATATTGAAAGTTCCCACTTCGTCCTTAACACTCTGTTCCTTTTCCAGTCCTGTTCCTCACTAGCCTCAGCCACTCATGCATTAAAATTATGTTTGCAGCCGAAGTCACGTGAGGGTGTTGGTTAGAGGTGTAGACTGAATCTGACAGGACCGGCAATACGACAGACCAGTGTCATTCTTGTGTTGACATAGAGCTTGGCGGAGGCAAGAGTTGCACCAGCAATATGACAAACTGGAAACATTCTACAACATACAGTGCTGGAAGCGGGAGAACTGTAGCAACAATCATAAGGAAGGAACAAGAACATGGCGAGAGGAAATGTAAATGAAGGCTATGCTTGCCACTGACCCACATAGGCACAAATCCAAAAAGCTGTTCTCTGAAAAGGGAGGGGTGGACCTGACAGATATGCATGGAAGCTACCTTGCCCCTGCAATTTAGGGGGCTTTTAGGGGGCTGGGGCTGCGGAATGTCAGAACTCCCTGCGGTGTGTGCGAGTGGTGTCAGCACAACCCACAGTGTACCCGCATAAACACCAGGGGATTTTGAGGGAGTCCTTCCCCTTCCTTGATTTGTTTTTTGGGGGGAGGCCCCTTCCCCTCCATAATGGTGTACCTGATGGATGCCCAGAAGAAGCATACAGATAACTGGACATAAATCCAGGTGGATTTAATTTTAGGGAACCACACCAAGTTATTCTTATAATCAAGGGTACTCACATTTTGGCTGGGCTTAGGGGCAGACTGTTTTTTCTAGTAGCCATCAAAGTGTAGCTAATTTCTTGGTTCCTGCTCCACAAAGGGGAGGGGAAGGAAGCCTATATTTTTGTACCCACCACCTGTGGTGGAGTTACTAACAAAGATTTGAGGAGATGGAAAGCAGGGTGGGAATGGTGCCACAGGGAATGAAGCATGATTACTTACATACATTGTAGTCCGGCTAGCAGCACTGCACTGTCCTTGAACAAGAGAAACAGGAGAGATGTGCTTCAGTTTTGCAATGTGCTGCCCTTCCCACTGAGACATGGGAAATCCTTCCAGTAGCTTCTTGAATGAGACAGGGGGCTCTGAGGCAATGCTCATGTTCTATGGATGGGGGCATGAGAGAGAACAGAGTGCAACTTTCTTCCATGCCTTTTGTCCCAATCAGCACCAGCATTCCCATTGGTGCTAGTTGACCCCCAAATCAGCAGAGGACAAAGCGGTCATCAGCAATCATCAGAGCACAAAAAGGCCAGGAAATAAGGCTATGCTCACTCTCAATTGTTGGAGGCAGTATGCCCCTGAATACCAGCTGCTAGGGTTCATGAGTGCAGGGAGTGCTCTTGTACACTGGTTTTCTACAGACATCTGGTTGGCTTCAGTGGGAACAGGATGCTGGGCTAGATGGGCCTTTGAGCTGATCCAGCGGGAATCTTACATGCTCTGGGCCCCGGTCCTGACAGCCGCCCACCAGGGTCTTGATAAACCTCCAGGTATTTCTGCATACCTGGAACCGCAAAAACGATGCATTTGACAAGCACAGATGGTAAGCTCAGATAGTGGGCTGTGTTTGGTTTGGTGGGGCACAAGCTGCGCCAGCCTCTTTTAGAATATTCTTGCCAGTTTTATAAAATGGGTCAGTCTCCTTCTTCTCACGCAGTGGCAATGTTTTCTTAAAGTTTCCTGAATGCAGAACTTTAATTAGAGAGTAAAATAGTCAATGATTAGGGTCATGGCAATTTTTGTCATAGCGGGAGATAAAATTCAAAGAGAAGTGGGACAGCTTCGCTTGTTATATATACAATCTTAATTGTTGCTTTTAGACTGTATTTAATTTTTTAAATATATGCTGTGTGCTCTGTGTAGGCACCATATGCAATGATGCTTCATGAGTCATTCGAACACAGAATAAAAGAAAGCAGATAAAGGCCACCTACCAGTTTAGCTTAGCATATTTTCATTAAAACAAATATAGCCATTCATTCAAATGGTGAGATTCTCTCAGAGTTTCACAGAGGTCATATCAATGCAGTAATTTCAGAATGTTCCCTGTGAGGTAAATTAAATATAAACAATGAAGGATTGACTGTTCCTGTTCCTTTTACCTGGGCCTCTCCTTCCAGCCATTCCCTCCCCCTTCCTTAAAGCTTGCTTCCTCACTGGCTTGAAATGTGCTTGTTGTAATTCAATCAGAAGTGCTTTCCATCAATGTAAAGTGATGACTGGATGCAACCCATATATTTACCTCAATTCATAGCTTTCTAAATATGTTTTTTCCCTGAAATATGCAAATATAGAGTTCCTTGCACCCACATCTCACTGTACTTGGATACAGATACATAGGAGAAACCCAGAGAGGACTGGGCAAAGTCATGGAGGAAAAAGCTACTGATGGCCGTGCTCTGCCTCCACAGCAGGATGCAGCAATGCTTGTGAATTCCTGTTGCTGGAAACCACAGGAGAGAAGAGTACTCTTGTGCTCGGACTTTAGTTGTGGGTTTCCCACAGGCATCTGGCTAGCCACTGTGAGAACAGGATGCTGGACTAGATGGGCCATTGTCAGGGCTCCTCCCCCCCTTTCTGGAACTCGCCACAACTCAGTTCCGACACCTCTCAGGTAGGCGCCATTGCCAGCATAAGAGAACAAGGCAGGCATTCATGAGGAGTTATGGCACTTTTTTCTAGAAAAATAGCACTAATCAAGCAGGGCTATTCCAACCTTCTTATGAGAAATAAGTGGTAATAAACATGGGAGAGAGAATGAGCAGGAGGGGAAGGGTGCACATGATGTGGATGTAGGGTAAACAGGCAAGCAAGACTGAGCTTCATATATTGAACTGAAATAAGCAACAAGATATTTAAGAGGATGCCTCCAGTGTGCCTTTATTTTACAAGTAGAATTCTGCTGCTGAGCTAACAGAAGATATTGCCTATAATCAGATACAGCATGAGCTTGTTTCCCCAGAACTATAAATTGACTGTACACCTACCTCCACATGTCAGCTTTGCTTACCCACTTCCAGTTGTCACCAGCCTACACAGTGTTTTATGAATACTGCTTTTGGCTTACATGTCACCATGGATGAATAACCTCTTTGATTAATGGAAAAGAGTGTTGCTAAGTAAACAGACATTTCTTAATACGGTTTTGAATAAATAAAAGGAATCAGGTACTTGGAATCTCTTTACCTGTTAGGAATCCCCTAGCTATCATGTTGTTTGGTATCTATCTGAATGTAACCATCAGGGGGAAGTCATCCTGAGGTTTCGGTTGCTGCGTTATCAGCATGTGGATGACACACAATCTAATCACACATTTCTATCTACCAATCTCAGTGAAGCTGTTAGAACTCTTGAGCAGATGTCTGGAGGCTGTTTTGAAATGAATGAAGGTGAATAAACTGAAATATAATCCAGGCTACAAAAAGGGACTGTGAGTAGAAAGATCTCTTATTGTGGATTGATGAGCCAACTGGTTCTGGATGGGGTTGCACTCCTTCTAAAAGACCAGCATGGGAGCCCTGCTAAACACAACAGTGCCTGTGGAGGCAGAGGTGATGGCACTGGCTAGGAGTGGCATCCATCATTTCAAGCTGATTTGTCAGTTTTGAGCTCTCCACCTCTAATGTGGCTTCAAGAAACTGGTATTCAGCGGTACCTGAATACCAACAATGGAGATGGAGCATAACCACCAGGCTTAGTAGCCATTGAGAGCTTCACCCTCCATTAACTTGTTTAATCCAGGATGTTGTGACACTGAGCTTCATTGGATGTCACTGAGTTCTAGCATTATGAGGCATGGACAACATTTCTTTACCCACATTCTCCATATGGCACATATTTTTATACACTTCCATCAGAGACAGGGACTGGCCTAGTGGAAGACTCCCTCACTTGAAACAACTCAAAAGGAATACTGTGGCCGGCTTCCACTAGTTCCAGATTTAGGGTGGTGTGGGCAGTTTGCCCTGCACAGGATGCTGAGCTGAGGGGGTGTGAAATTGAGAAGCTCCATAATTGAGAAGATCCATTTGGAGTTGTCAAATTTTGGCCTCACACAGGGTGCCATGTTATGAAATATTATCAGAGTCTGCCCATGCTACCACCCAAATGTGAAGTGTTGCCACTTCAAGGGTTACACAGTAGTGGAGACACTGATCCTTTGAGTCTTTGTTTTTGGTTGCAACTTGGACAAAACTATGTTGGCTGTTGATGGGTGGAAGGAAATATTGGACCTGTACTACCCAGGTGAGAGATGAGATGGGGCTTTTAGATGTTTACTGAGGTCTAGTCATAAATGATGTGAGGCAGTTAGATATTCTGCTTATGAATGCCTCTGTGTGTCTCTTGATATACTTGAATGGATACTCTTGTCAATATGTACTTAGGTAATTTTTCTGTAGGGAAACATGAAGGTAGGTACAGTAATAATAATATAATATAATAATCTATTATTTGTACCCCGCCCATCTGGCTGGGTCTCCCCGGCCACTCTGGGTGGCTTCCAACAAATATTAAAATACAATACAAAGTCACAGATTAAAAACTTCCCTAAACAGGGCTGCCTTCAGGTATTTTCTAAATGTCAGGTAGTTGTTTATCTCTCTGACTCCTGATGGGAGGGCTTTCCACAGGGCGGGTGCCACTACCAAGAAGGCCCTCTGCCTGGTTCCCTGTAGCTTTGCTTCTTGCAGTGAGGGAACTGTCAGAAGGCCCTCGGCGCTGGATCTCAGTGTCCGCGCTGAACGGTGGGGGTGGAGACGCTCCTTCAGGTATACAGTACCTACAATCCTCATGTTTTGTCACCTGCTGAAACTTATAGGTTATGCTGAGAGTCTTTAGAAAATTACTTTGGTTTAGTGCTTGTATTTTGTTCCATCTTATGATTCTATAATTTTAAGATTTTATGCATTTATGGTGTTTTGTTTTTTGAAATAATTTTTATTTGATTTTACAAGTATAAGATTATAACAATGCCAAATACATGGTATTTTACTGAATATTATTGTACACCACTTCAATAGTTTGTGATTTGGCAGTTTATAAATGCTCTTATAAATTATATAATAAAATGGGAAAGATTTTTTTAATTGTGATTGTGTTGCTCCATATTTTATATTGTTCTACATTTTGTAAGCCACCATGGGAAAATATTATATATTGAACTGTTAATAAATTGGTTAGATGAATAAATAAAATAAACCTGCCTGCTTTTGTCTTTTTTTATTGCCATCTATGTCTGCTAATGTAGCTCTTCTACAGTTCCTTAATAGACTTCAGACACTTCACTTAGTGCAAATTTGTCCAGGCACATATTTAATTGCATCTAAAGCGTGTGAGGTCACAGTTGTTTTAAACCTGTATCTAAAATGTGACAGCAATATTGTTGAGCAATGCCTATTTTTCATTAGTTAATACATTTTATGAGTGAAAATCTGAATGTCATTCAACTTGATTGTTTCACCTAGAAAGTTAAATGGCTGAAATGTATTGCTTTCATACATCCACTGTTCAAGCCATGGAGAGGCATGTTTCAAGAAGGCTTTTAAGTTTGTCAGGAAAAGAAAAGTTACTGCTCTTCTTCATTTTTTTAAATGAAGTTTTAGAGCTAGGTTAAACTTTTCAAAACTTATTATTCTTTATTTCAATTTTCTTCATGTGATCTTGCCCCTGGACACACCATCTAAAGGAATGACAATAATTTTAGAAGGATATTATTACTGTCAGTTTTGTGAAAGGTGTTAAGATGCTCCAGTGATGGGTGAATCAATTATGCATTTAGATTTATAATTTAAAACTGCAAAGGTGCACCCAGTTATGCATGTTTAACTTCCAGGGACATCAGTGAGAAATACATGACCTGAGCATTAGGCACAGGAAGGAAGTGCTGCACATCCAGTTTGAGCTACTCAATAAATCTGAAATGTCAATCTGGCTAAAATAGACCAGCAATAGCCGGGATCCAAAATGCCTCTTGTACAAGTGGAATTTCTGCTCATGCAAGAGCAGGATATCCACCCATTCTCCCTTGGTCCTGTGCCATGGCACACACCATGGTATAATATCAGGGGTAGCCAATATGGTGTCCTCTGGCTGATTCACCATTCTATATGGATACAGCAGATCTAGCTACAGCAGATCTCACCAACGTGGTGCCCTGCAGATGTTGTACTTCATTTCCCATAGTCCCTGACCATTAGCCATGCTTCCTGAGGCTGATGGGAGTTGGAGTCCAACAGCATCTGGAGGGCACCTTAAAGGGCATTTCTAGTATATACAAATTGTAATATCAACTCGCATGTCTTTTACCACCTAGATTTTAAGAGATAGATTGGTCTACTAAAGTAGTAAACTGAATTGCTTTTCAGTAGCTGAGTGAGGCTAACAAAGAGAGAATACAGTATAAGCTTTTTATTTGTAGTTGTATCATGATGAACCCAAACAGCTTCCTATTCATTATAATATACTTTTTTCCCTTGAGTACACCCAGCCCAGCTGACATCTAGACATCTGTTTCTCTTCCACTTTCTTATCTTTTCCAGACATTTTCCCTCTGTGACACATTGATTTCATCTGCTGGGAATGAAATGCAAAGAGGGGTGTTATCAGCATGGCTATAAGTAGGGCACATGTTGGATAGACAAGGCTAGATCTTCTATGATAAATGTTTGAAATTACACATCTAACAAGAAGAAACAGTATCCTAGAAAAAAATCAGCCAAAAGCATAGTTGTTGGACTGATTTACCATTACCTCAAGCAATATGGCAGCAGCAATTGTTAAAGAATGGAGACAGACCGATCCTGATATTACATGGAAAATCTAGAGAATACTTTATGCCTTCATGTCAACCTATCTCATTTATTAGTAAGTAACAGATGAAGACAATCACTTTTTTAATCCTCTGCTGCAGTGGTGGGCATACTTTTTATTTTGGGGCAGGGCCAGTCTAAGGCATTTTGCTGCCTGAAACAAAGGGTGCGAAATTGCGTCCTTCCAATCCTATGCCAGGTACAAAACCTCAGCAGGCTGCTGGGTGGCTTCATTTAGTGGATGCAGGACAGGTTGCACAGTACACACAGACAGAGCTTCTGCCACCTGCTGTCCTTCAATATTTGCTGCCTGAGGCACCTGCTTCACTCTGCTTGATTACAGAGCCGGCTCTGTTTTCAGGATCACATTCCTTCAGGGGTAATCAGAGGCTGCGTACTAGTGGTGAGCAGGACTGGAGTGGATAGCAGGCAGGGCGAGAACCTACAGGGAGGAATGGAGCAGAGTGAAAAGTGAATGGTGCTAATCTCTTCCCCATCCCCCTCAACTCCTTTCTCCCTCCTTTCCTTTTGCCACTTCCTTTCCCCCCATTTATACCCCCTTTCCCACAAACATGAGACTGGGATAAGGCCCACATTAAATTTGTCTGAGGGCTGCAGGTTGCCTGCCCCTGATTTATTGTCTCTCGGTGAGACCAATGAGCTATCCTAGAAGTTGAAATTACCTTCCTTTCCCATAAGTTCAGAATTCTGTGTGTGTGTGTGTGTGTGTGTGTGTTTCATAGTACTAATGACAGCTTTGTAGTATATACCAATATTAAGCAGGTAAATGTAGCCAAGTATAAGAACGTCCAGATGGCATCACCCACACTTCTCCCGACTAAGACGTGCAGTATACAGCAGGGAGTGAATGGAGCCTCTTGGAGAAAGATTTTCCCTATCACCCCATAGAACACACATCTAGAAGAACACGCCACCAAAGACTGCACAGCCTGTGCCTACGCTACCAATTTACACCTGTTGCGTGTTCAGACCTTTAACCTTTCCCAAAATAAATTCACACATGACTCAAATATTTGGTTTGGTTTTTGGCATAATTTAGGCCACAACTTTATTGATTACAACCAAGTGAGTGGTTGCATAGGTTCTGGTTCGACTATCTCCCTGTACCCTTGCAGGCAGCCCTGTCCCAGAGCCACGTTCGCAGGACAGACAAGGATGAACACCAGGGACAGCTGCTGGAAGGTTCGCCAATCAGCCGTTCTGATGTCCCCGGGACTCAGCCACTGGCCGGACCCCTTTTGGGGACCGACAAACCATTGAGTCCCTGGATTCCTGTACCGGAATGTCCTGCATTTCCATAGGAATGGCCACATCACGTGCCACACCTATTACCTGAACCAAAGCCTATCCACAACTTACAAGTTGTGACTATTTGCTACACGGCAGGCGAAACCCAAATGGCACCAGACATTCAGCCAAGTGGGGAAAATTCCTACCATGCCCCTGTCCCAATGACAGATGACACACGACGGCATAGCAAGGTCAACTGAAGCCCTAAATATAGGGAGTGGTGGGTGCGTGTTCCGATGCGTTAGGCCCCAAAGAGGAAGCTCAGCAGCCTCACATGGGCTTAAATAGGTCCTGCAGTGCTGCATTTTACGACGCCCCATTGGCCAGATTTCACCCCAGCAACACAGGACCGACCTATCAGGGGTTGTGGCCTTCTTTTCCAATTACCCCCACAACATTGGGTTGGGTTGCAGGCCTCACCACAACACGTGCCCTCCTTTAATGGAGGACCCGATCTACCTGTATAGGTTGGTAGAGGAATTAATGGTGCCTGCAGTAATCTTTTCCGTGGACTAGAAACATTCCTGATCTCTAATTGTGAATTCATGAGGACATGCCATGCATGATCCATGGGGGAGCAATGGTTACTGAGACCACACAGTGTGGAAACAGGTTGTTGTGCAGATCAGCAAAGGGTGGTTACATATCAGCGCCAGAATGGATAAATGTAAATGTGAAGTGCAGAAAGCGAATTTTAGAACATATATTCCCTTGCCAAGAAGTATCGAGTTCTTTTTAAAAAAACAAGATTAGCTTTGTCAGTAGTTGGGAACTTCAGCTACAAAATTTTCACATAGATTACTATTGCTGTCAAATCTTGAAAGAACAGCACTCGCTTTTGGTCTAATCCCAAGGTCTGGTACTTTCTGGAAGGTTGGGTACTCTCTGTTCTGTCTCGACACACTTGTTAACAGTGCAATCTTATTTGTTAACATGGAAGACTAATCTGAAACACCCCAAGCCACATTTTTATTTGGGGTACACACTGTCAATGCACACCACCACGAACCTGTCTTAGTTCTAATGCCCTTCTCCAAGTCCCCTTGCCTTCTGAAGTGAGGCCAGTGGTAGTTGGGGAAAGGGCCTTTTTGGATTTTTTTTTCTCTTTTATGCTGCAAATGTATTTGTGTTTCATAATATTTTGCTGCTGCCGCTTATACTTTTATTCTTTGAAATTTTATGTTGCTCTGAAATTCTTTGGACTGAAGAATAGTTTATAAATATTTGCAGTTGGAAATAGATTACTGATAAATGAGTATTAGTTAAAACAATGGGTAGTTTATATATGAAGGGATGGAACTGTTTCAGCCGTTTTGTGTCCTTTTTTTGATTGCAAATTTGTTGGTTTTTGTTTTAGAGTCTCTTCTGTCCAGAAAATGCCGTCTGCTACACGAACCTCCCTGATACTGGAGATAACATGAAAGGTACTTTGTGTGTCTCACCTTCTGAAGTTAGGCAGATGACTGCCAGAGCACAGGACTTTTTCTGTGATGGCGCCTGTTGTGTTTGTAGCCTTAATTTACACAAGTCCATCAGCCCATACCCTCCAACATTTCTCCAGTGAAAATAGGGACATCCCATTCCATAATGATAATTTTACTATTTATACCCCACACATCTTACTGGGTTGCCCCAGCCACTCTGGGCAGCTTCCAAAATATATATAAACATAATAAAATATTCAACTTTAAAAACAAAACAAAAAACCTTCCCTATACTTAGGATTGCCTTCAGACAGCTCAGGGGGTTGGATAACTCCATAACCTCCAACATTTCTCCAGTGAAAATAGGGACATCCTTGGTTTCTCTAAATAAGGGAAGTCTCTGGTAAATAGGGATACATGGAAGGTCTGTCAGCCATGCTATGCTTCATTGTACTGAACTGAGAGTCAAACAGGAAGTAACATTCCAACGATTTTAAGGAACAAAACCTATCAGCACCCATTATACAGAACTCTTTCCCTGGATACATTTGTCTGGCCTTTTTTCTTATCTTTTAGGTGCCAGGTGAAGTCTGTCTGTTCACTCAGGCTTTTAGTGGCAATTAAGATCCTTTTGTTTTGTTATGTTTTGTTTTACTATAGCTGATGTTATGCTATTTATTACTCTTTTACTGTTTTGTTGCTCATCTGCTTTTTATTGATGATGGCTGCTGCTTTATCTCTAAGGGCTCTAACTGATATTTTAAATGTATCTGTTTATAAGATTCCGTGTATGCACATTGTGGGCTTTTAACATTGACAGAAAGCTGCATGCCTTTTCAATCACTCCAAGGCAGGGGTAGGCAACCTAAGGCCCGTGGGCTGGATGCGGCCCAATCACCTTCCCAATTCGGCCTGTGGACGGTCCAGGAATCAGCATGTTTTTACATTAGTAGAATGTATGATTTTATGTAAAATGCATCTCTGGGTTATTTGTGGGGTATAGGAATTTGTTCAACCCCCCCCCCCAATATATAGTCCGGCCCACCATCAGGGGCATAGTGAGCCACTTGGCTGCCGGGGGCAGCAAGCCAAGCGGCACCCCCGGGGGTGGGGCATCGCTCCGTGCGCATGACGTCATGATGCGTGCGCATGGAGCGACGCCTCCACCCGGGCCAGCTAGGAGGGGCGTCACGCCAAGCGTGATGCCCCTCCTTGCTGGCTCACCCGGCTCTGCCCAGGGAGCCCAGTGGTGAAAAAAGCCGCTGAAAGGGGGATTTCCCCCTTTCAGTGGCTTTTTTCGCCACTGGGGTCCCTGGCCTGAGCGGAGCTGGGGAATGGAGAAGGGTGGGCCAGCGAGGAGGGGTGACACCCCCCTTGCTGACCCATCCCTCTCCATTCCCCGCTCCACTCAGGGAGCCCAGTGGCAAAAAAAAAACCTCTGAAAGGGGGAAAGCTGGCTGGCTTGCGGAGCCGGGGGATGGAGAGGGGCGGGCCACTGAAAGGGGGAATGCCGCTGGCTGGAAGTGCTGATCATGGGGGGTGGGGTCCCGCCCCGAGTGTCACCCCCCAGGGTGCTGCCCGGGGCGGACCGCCCCCGCCCCCTTGCTCCACCCCTGCCCACCATATGGTCTGAGATACGGTGGACCGGCCCATGGCTGAAAAAGGTCGGCAGACTGGGGTAACATCTCTGAGTCTTGTCTTGTGGTAGATAATTGGGTGTCATGATTTTTGTCACATCTGGCTCGGTGGACTGGGCTCAATACAGACCTTCCATGAACAGCTAAGCTTCTCCTCTTTGAGAAAGGGGCTTGGATTCAGTGGAGGCTCCCATCTGGAAAATGGGGAGGGTTTTTTTTGTTTTTTTTGCAGATTCCCTGATTTCCCTGTGGCCTCCCACACCACATCATACAGCTTTATCAGGGACTGCTGGGATAAGGGAGAATCCACTAGAATCATTTCCGCCTCCCAATTACATAAGTTGGAGCATTTTCCACAAGTGGGCAAGAGCTCTGGATCCAAGCCTACAATACTACAAATAGATTGCAAATTCAAACGAGGTGTTTCTCTTTTCCTTCTGGTAACAATAGCAATTGTAATAAGGAAAACAGAATATCCATATATCCCCATTCATAATTTCTGCACCCATGCAGCACAATTAGCATATATCCTTGCAGGTTCCAGTTCTGAGATAGCTCCTTGAGAAGTGTGAGTGGACAGCTGGACTCACTGACTCTGGACACAAAGAGTGTCCAAGTGTGGGGGGGGAACAAACCCTGTTTTTACCACTTTCTATATAAACTTTATTTGAACTTCCTTGAACAAAGTGGCAAAAGAATATAAACATTTTTTCATGCGCTCTGTTTTAATGATCTTTCACTATAATTTTTGGGGTGGTGTTATTTCCAGCTCAGCAGAGCAAATCATCACTCTCAGTTTCTGAACTTTCTGTGAACAGCACGAGATGGCACTTATGGCAAGAAAGTGCAGAAGAGAGCGGAAGATTGCAGTACGAAAGAAAGGGGGGGTGAATCAGTGATTTATAAGAGATTATAAATGTTTTATCATCCGTCACATTGCAATGGTGCATTAACCCTGTTACATTTCACATCTCAAGAATGATCTAACAATTAGAGGATTCTCATTTAGACCGCCAATATATGACCAGGATGCATCTGGAGGCTGAATATCTCAAATAACCATCCTTACTGTCAGCAACTCCTCCTTTTTTTTAAAAAAAAGGAGGGGGAGAGAAAAAGAATAGAGTAATCATGAATGCATATTCAGAAAGCCATTTGTGAGCAATAAAGATTTAACTTTTATTTAAAGGAACATAATTGATACCTTGGAATTGTTATAATGTAATTTGGTTTAATTATTATACTGGTGTGTAATTCTTCATGGTCTTTTATTTTTAAACCAGAGGACATTTACAACCAGTCATCTTCCAAAGGGCACCTAAAGGGCACCCACAAAATAACTTAATATTACTGTTTAGCTTTACATATCCATTAATTCATTCTGGTTTTACCACAAACAAGAATACTGTGAGGATTTTATTTAGAGTAAGCCATTGGGATCACAAGGCAGGTTACTTAATGCTAGGCATGGTGCAATACAAGGTGGAAAACCTGTTGCCCTCCAGATATTGTGGGACTCCAACTCCCATTGTCCCCAGCCAGCACATGGCCATTGGTCAGGGGTGATGGGAGTTGTAGTCCAATAACATCTGGAAGGCCACAGGTTGCTCACAACAGGCTTAATATAAGATTGGGATATAAATTCCATAAATATTTTTGAGACTGGGCAGGAGGAGAAACAATGAACCAAGGTTTTACCACCCTGATTTTGGAAGCAAATATAGTTGTTCAAGGCTATAAAGAGATTGATCATGTGTGTTGTGTGGTTTTGACAGTGGAGTTAAGATTTCAACCCATTTTATATTTAGAAGATAGTAGCCCTCTGCAGCCATTCAGCAAAGACATCCAAGGGCAAAGTTGTGAAGAAAGGCTTGGGCATATCTGTTGGCCAAATGTCTCTATGTGCCCAGGCATGCTTGCTCTACTGTTGACTTTCACATGTTTACCCAAAGGCACTGGCGGAGGAACGGGAGTGCAGAGGGAGCGCACCACCCCCGGCACCACAATTCTGCCACCCCTGGACACGCACCGTGCACCCCCTGTGCACCGGGCGCCATGCCCCCACAGGAGGCGCACCACGCCCCCAGAATGTGCGTCACGTCCCCGCCTGCTCTCCGCTCCCAGTTGCGGAGCATGCAGCTTCGCCACTGCCTAAAGCTTCCTAATTTCAAGGAGGCTTGTAAGCAAGACCAAGAAAACATGCTATATTCTGACCTTTGCATTAAATGTGTGAATGTTGCTGCAGAGGAGATGCACCCTGCAGTGTTGAGGCTGACATGTGCTCCATCATATATGGGTTTCTGCTCTAAGTGCCAGGGCTGAAATTGAAAGCTAGTCTTTATAATGCACCATATGAATACAAAATTATATGCTACAATCTCGAGAAGGTACAAAACACATACACTTTTCATGTTCAGATTTGTCCAGGACACCATTATTTGATGATGTGTGAAGTCAGCATAATACCCAGTAATTCGAAACACATTAAGCAATTAGGTGGATACATGGTAGAATCAATGGAGGCTCTATTTCAATTAGGGGTGGCATGTTCTGGGCATGATCCAACCAAGCTCAAGTGCATTTAGGTCCAATTGATTTCAAAGCTTGCTTCCCCCCCCCCCCAGGTTGAAAGCAATTGGTTTTGTTTGTAATAAATTCAACCAAGAACTTCAAATATGAAATCCTAACTAAATGTCCCCTTTACTTTGCAAACAGGTGACATTTCAAAAAATTATGTAGACCTCAAAAGAAGCAATCTATGCAAGTTATTTCCTCCTGGGATATCTGGTGCTTAGAGGCATGAAGAACAGATGGTCTCATTTAGAAGGCCTGCTTATCAGATGGTCATTCAAAGCATGCTTCATATACATTGTAAATTCAAGATTTATAGAAAGTGGTTGAGTAGTAAATAAATACATTAATTAGGGCTTCTAATTTGCCATGAGATGCACAAGAAAGCACAAGAGTCCTGCTTTCACAGTGGCCAACCAGATGCTTATAGCAAGTCCACGAGCAAGACAAAAACAATCACCCCAACTACTGGATGTATATACTGCCTCTGATACTGGAGGCAATACACAGCTATCACAGCTATTGGGAGGAATCCAATATTATGCTCTTTGAACCATTCTATAGCACATTCTATAGGGATGCGGGTGGTGCTATGGTCTAAACCAATGAGTCTCTTGGGCTTGCTGATTGGAAAGTTGGCGGTTTGAATCCCCACAACAGGGTGAGCTCCCGTTGTTCTGTCCCAGCTCCTGCCAACCTAGCAGTTCGAAAGCACTCCAGTGCAAATAGGCGGGAAGGTAAACAGTGTTTCTGTGCACTCTGGCACTCATCACGGTCCTCTGTGCACCAGTAGTGGTTTAGTCATGCTGGCCACATGACCCAGAAAACTGTCTGTGGACAAACGCTCGCTCCTTCAGCCTGAAAGCGAGATGAGCGCTGCAACCCCATAGTTGCTTTTGACTAGACTTAACTGTCCAGGGATCCTTTACCATTTTTACCTATAGCGCAAGCATTTCAGTTTGCCCAATAGTAGAGTCCCTCCTCTCCTCCCTACACTCTGTTTTGTGTGTTGTCTAGACACCGCCGAACGAATTCTGGGAGGAGGGAGGGGAAGCTGGCTCCCACTAATGCACCTACTTATTTGAATCCAGCCCTTATTTGGCCATGAAGTTGTCTAACCTGCTTTTAAATCCACTCAACTTGATAGCTATTGCTGTCTTGTGATAGTGACACCAGCAGTTAAACTATGCACTGTGTGAAGAAGTACTTACTGGGGTCTCTCCCACAAACCTTTTTGTTCTTACTATGCTGAACAATATGGCATCATCCACAAACATGGCCACCTCACAGCTCACCCCTGCCAGAAGTTAAAAAACACAGGTCCAAATACTGATTCCTTCGTGGAACTCACTTCTTACATCCCTCCATTGTGAGAACCGTCCATTTATTCCCTGTCTCCTGTTATTTAACCTGCTACTGATCCATTGAAGATCTGTCCTCTTCTCCAATGCTTGCTAAGCTTGAAAGCTACTGGATCACTCTTCTCTCTCATTGAACTCTAAAATTTAGTTAGACAGAACTTACCCTTGTGAAAGTAATGCTGGTTATAATTAATAAACAAGTGTACAGCACATCATTTGGGGGAAAATATCAATCCATTGTAATATGAGCCCTCTTACATTGATCTTTTTTGTGATGTTTATTCACTTATAGGGTGATCTTATTCTAAGGACCCAAAGTAGATTACATACATATTGAGTGTGGGCGCTCTGGTTAGGTGTTGCACCTATTTTTTTGTTTTATTTTTAGTTGTTTCATAGCACTCCCTACTGCAGTGTTGCCTCATCCAAGCATCTGACTCGTCTACAGCTCTGAATAAATCTCTTGTTAACCTTTATAAACACCTAGAGTGAGTAATTCTGTCTTATCACAGCACGCATCAGTGGGAGGAAGCAGCATTTCAAAGGACGACCAGATTTTACAATGCCAAGTTCTAACACATGGCTAAGATAAATGCTAAAGCCTCATGGAAGAAATTGAAGTCTTCTGCTTAGTCAGAAATAATGTTGAAAACAGAAGCACTGAGAGTAATGAACAATGGGCACAGCCCCCTGGCAGTAGCCAACAAACAAATGGAACCTCTAAGCTTTTGTTCATTCTCTTCTTTCTACTAACAAGACATGGAGGTTAAATTCTTGTGCTGGATTGACATGAGGCTATGCTTGCATAGAGGCAGTTATTTACTCCAGATTGGCAGTGCAAAACCATTTTTTTAAATGCACACATCCCCAAGGGAGAGGCCTTAGTTCAGTGGTAGAGCAGACGCAGAAGACTACATGTACAATACTTAATATCTCATTGTACTTATGGGACAACCATCTTTTTCTCCATACAGTTCCCCAGGAAGAAACTGCACCATGTGATAACAACTCCTTCCTGGAACATTTAAAAAAGTTGTTTTACTTGTTGCTTACTACTTCAAGTAGGTTGACAATGTTTTTTTAGGAAGGAAGGAAAGAATCCCTTGGATCACCTCATAAGTACTTTAATTTTTTTCTCACCAAAAGCAGGTGGATTCTTAGGAGTTTCCTAAACATCTCATATCAACCTAGGAAGCTGGCTCATACGGAGTCAGACCATTGGTTCATTTAGCTCAGTAATTGCCTACATTGTCTAGCAGTAGCTCTCCAGGGTTCCAGACAGGGCTTCCTCTGTTCTTCCCTGGAGGTGCTGAGGAACCTGGTACACAAGGTAGATGCTCTACCATTGAGCTATAGCCCTACCACACAGAAACAGGATGGAACATACTTGCTGATCAGAAGTGCGAAAGGAATTGGTATCAAGACTATTACATCTCTCCCTGTATGAATGCACAGTTGTTGAAATGAGGTAAGAAAGTAAAAGGATTTTACACAGGAACTCACTTCTCTTCATGCCTGTGGTCAAGAGGAAACTGGATGTGTGTGGGGGGGGGATGATGGCCAAGCAGTTATACTGTCAGTGTTAACACTGGTGAATGAGGCAGGCTATATTTATCTGAATGCTGTTTAGTAAGATTTAACTGTGACTTAGTGTGTTCGGTTTAGTTTCACTAGGGTCTATTTTTGTCATGTTTTTCATTCAGTGTATTCAGAATTAACTAACTGAAGCCTGAAACTGTTAATTTACCTAAAGGATCAATCAATGTTTTATTTAATTTCAGCTAGACAGAAGATCAATGTTCTATAAAGTCCCTTGAGAAAGCCCTGGTTTTTTCATTGTACTGGAGAAATTTCATCAGGAAAAGTATGTGCACTGCTAATAACTATGGGAGATGAAGGCGATGTGATTTGATTAATAGGGAATATGGGACAGGAAACCTCTCCAGGTGCTCATAAGGATACTTTATCTGGCCAAATGCATTTTGAATTAGGATCTTCTTCAGGGCCACTCTTAAGCCCAACCAATTTTAATCGTTATAGTCTAGTGTGATTCTTCTTACAAGGTAGCACACATTGCCTCTACCTGATTTTCCCTTCGTCTCTTACAGCCAAGGCCTTCCCCAAACCAGTCTTCTCACCCTCAGATGAGGCTTTGTAGCTGATACATGGGTCATTCTCAACATTTCCATGTCCGTTTTTAAAACCCTCTTAAAATTAGTCAGATTTTAGGGCAAATTTATTCTAATAAACACATTTTTGTAGGCAGTTTTGACTAATGTATACATTTTTGAAACAATTTCCCCTATGGCAATACATTTTTGCATGGTATTGTCACTATGTGTTTTTATGCGTATTTTCTCTTAATATATTCACTATTATACACATTGTTTTGTTAGAGAACTGTATTGAAAAATTCAGAGAAATGCATTTTTTTTAAGGAAAAATATGATTTCATTTGCATACTGGTTCAAGAAATATGAATTATGTAGTTTATCATTAAAATGGAAACAAAATTGAGTTTTTTCCTCCATCCTTTCACAGGAGCATTTGGAATGCATACACACAGAGACAGACAGACACAGACACTCAGTACAACAAATTGAAACATTTTAACAGTTTGATTCTATACTTGTTTACTCAGGAGGAAGTCCAAATATTTCTGTGAGGTTTATTTCCATGTAAATTATTTATTTCTATGTATAGGATTGCAGCCCCAGGCACAAAGTCAACAGGTCGGGGTAGAGGGGAGGATGGCCACAGCAACAAACAGAAAGCAATAAAGCTGCAGTTTTAAACACCTCCCAATTTAAGCTTATATAGAATATTCTTTCTCAGAGCCAGTTCAGGTATGAGGAAATGTTATTGTTACAACATTATTTTGCTCATGTGATCTCAGTCTTTAGTCTTTGAGCAGAGGGGAGAGTGAAAACAGGATATTTATACAATTTTAGTTGATAACCAAGTATGATTTTCATCTTGCCTGTTAAATTTCTTCTTCCAATAATCTAAAGAGGCGTCCATTTGTCGTTTTTGCTTAGTTTTCATTTACTGTTCTCTCCCTAACCAAGCTAATACAAAGTACACTATGCCCAAAGGCTGCATTTTCTAACTCAGTGCTTCAGAATTCAGCTCCCTGAAGCCTTTCAGAGGAACTTTGGTTTTATTATCCATCCTACAAAAAGGAGCAAGGAACCCATCCAAGAAAGTTAACAGGCAGTTTTTAGGGCCCAATCCACCTCATACTAAAGTCAATGGGCTTATTGTTGTTTGAATCAATGAGGAGGAGGACCTAGTCTTTATAATTCAGTGGTACATTCATCGATTTTGACTCCTGCAAAATGGCTGTCAGTGTTTGCTGGTAGTTTTGTTCAAAGCCAACATTTAAACTGGCTGTTGTACTTAAAAACAACACAAATCCTTTCTGACATTAACCTGCTTTATAGTATGTTGTGATGAACCATGGCTCATGATGTAAGCTGCAAAACTGCTATTGTTTTTGTTGTTTTGTGTTGTTTGGTGTTTTGTTTTAGACCAAAGCCTGAATTATACCTCTCTACATATACCTATTTGAATAAGAGCCACTATTACACTATTAATGCATATTTTTGGGGGTACAGAGAGAAAAATTACTCTGGTTTTGCTCTGCCTACAGTCTTAAAACTTAGCAAAAAATAATAAGTATGAACAAGGTTTAAAATCACATTGCAAGTATATATATATAGATATATAGTTAGACATATAAATATATCAAAATCTTCAAAATCTAAGGGTTCCATCCAGTAATACTCAAATGGAAAATGAGGCTTTTCTGTCCTCTTCTCCTTGCTGTGGCTATCCTGGGATGGGGCAAGAAGGTGAAGAATTACTGGTTCTGGGGAAGGGGCTGTCTTGTATGAATGAAAGTGACTTTTCATTCATGCAAGCCAGCTCTGAGTGCAGCTCAGTGTTGCTTAAAAACATATGCATTTTGTGTTTCATATTTTGCACCCAGTTTGCACATGCCAATATAACTCCTCATGCAAAAGTCTATCTTTGCCAAACTTTATGAGTGAGAAATAACAGACAGTCTTCAGAAACAAAAACTTCCCCAGCTATTTCATGGGTACCTCTATTCTGGCTTAGAGAGAGAGCCTTCTGTTCCCAGTGGTAAGTCTTCTTTGAGCAGAAATCCCCATCACGAGCCATTGATTTGTGATATATTGTGTGCCATGAAGTCATTGTCTAACTTTCCTTCTTCAGAGGATGAGGCTATGAACTTGGAGGAAGAATCCGAGGCTGGGAAGGAATTGCCGATAAGCATGTTGGTTTTTCATGGCCATGGTGGTTCCCACTGCCCTGAAAGCTCCAGCAGAATGCAATTTGGTCCACACCTCTCTGGCCTGAGCCAGTGGCATGGCCACGCTTCAACTCTGAGTCCAAAAGCTCCAACAGAACCACTGTCTCCCCAGTTCCACGTGAGCTTGCAATTGCTGAAGTAGGCAGGATTTGCCTAACCGCCCAAACCAAGAGTTGTGACGAATTGTTACGAGGTAGGAGAAAAACCCAATGGCTGGTGCCAATCTGCCAAGTGGAAAAAAATCCTACCAGGCTCCTTAACGGCGACCAACCGAGGTCCATAGCAAGGTCATGAAAGATTAAACCTAAAGGGCGGGTGGGTGGGAAAAACCGGTGCAGCTGGGGAGAGGGGAAAGCAGGAAGGATTCCCTACCGTGTCCTGCTTAAATAGGGCAGGACACACCCCCAAGCAGACCGGATTGGTCGGCCTGGCGAATGACGCAGTCGGGAATGAAGGAATTGCCACAAAGATAAGTATGGTGGGTTTTCATGGCCATGGTGGTTCCCACTGCCTGAAAGCTCCAGCAGAATGCAATTTGGTCCACACCTCTCTGGCCTGAGCCAGTGGCATTGCCACCCTTCAACTCTGAGTCCGAAAGCTCCAACAGAACCCCTGTCTGCCCAGTGCCACATGAGCTTGCAATTGCTGAAGCAGGCAGGGTTCCTTTAAATGGAAGAGCTTCTCCCACTGGGGATGGTGGTAACCACCCTGAGCTGTAGCCTTCCTGAAGGTTTAGTCTGGAGTCATCTGTTGCTGAAGCAACTTTCTAAACTTGCTGCATGGAGCTGTCCTTCCTGAATGCCTTGTCTTGCTTTAACCAAAACACACTGTCTACTAAAGCTATCACCTGGAGCAAAACACACTAAAAACTAATTTTCACTGGCCTAATGGCTTTTGCACAGTAAGCTTTGAAATACAATTACAGTGAGCAGGCAGGGTAAATCCAAGTTTGGTTTGCAACCATTAGTGAAATCTATGTGGCTCCTTACCGTGCCAGTCAAATTGAACTTATGTCAGAAGTTTGCTCTTAAGGTTTTATAACTTTGCAGTTAAAACCAAAAGCTTTTGCTCAATTTACCATCAATCATCCCAATTTCAAAAGGGAAAGTGTTATTATACAGAAGTGCTAAGGTTATAACAAATACATACAAGTGGGAAATAAAAGAATAAAAGAATACTGGTGTGGTATGATGTCTACAATAACAGTAATTTATACCAAAGTCTTTTTACACACACACACACACACACACACACACACACACACACACAATTTTTGAAGCTTTCTTGAGGGTAATTATTCAATACACGCCTTTTTCAGTTCCTTTGGAGCATCCACTCTTGAGCACCAGATCAGTATAGTGCATGAAGGAATTGCAGAATCTGCTGTTCATGAACCCAAGTAAACTTTCTGTATAGTGGGCTTAGGCTTATGGTATTAATGCTACTTTATTGTGATATGGAAGTGTAGAAAACTCTAAAGCAAATGGAAAGTGTAATTTAAGCTTCATTAAAGACAACTTTGTAGCATCAGGGAACTTTACTAAAAAACGAAAATTAAACCCTGTCAGTAAAAAGAGGCAAAATGCATTCTAACAACATAGTCTATCTGTTTAGAAACATATTTACTTCCAGGCAAGTCCTCTTGACCCTGTACTGTTTGTGTGGTGAGAAGCTTGGAACAACTCCATTTGCCTGTCTTTACTCCAAGGGCTTAGCTCTGCTTCAGCAATGTTTCAGTAACTACTACTTCTGAAAGCCCTGTCACCACAAACTCCTTCTGTATTCACTGCAAAATGCACACTGTTCTGTCTGAATTAATTTTGCAATTGAATTTTTCCAAAAGCAAGTGCTTTAGATGTTCTGCTTTAATTAGGCATTAGTTAAGACTTAGAGAGTGGACATAATCGTTTTTGATGACACGTTATATCAGTGTTTCCAAAGATTGTTGGGCCAAATTCATCCGGAAAGTGAGTGACTCAAAAGCATACTTGTATAGAAGTGAATGCATCCATTAATTCGTAGCAAGGTAGCATTTAGAAACCCAATGTGAAATTTTTATTACGGTGGCATTTCACAGACCCATGGCAAAATGGAGGCCTGTGAAGAGCCTTTTCACCGAGATAATACAATGAGCTTTGATACAGTCATTTCACTAAGAAGTTAGCAATCTACACCAATTATTATATTCATTTATAGAGGCCCTTAAAAAAAAAAAACTAGCCAGAAACCCTACAGAGATCCTAGCCACAGACACAAAATTTAAGAATAAAGGCAAGACACATTAGGGAGGGAGGAAAGAAAGTAAATGTGGAGGAGGCCAATTGGAATCTATCAGGGTGAACTGAAGTGTTTTAAAGAGCTGTTTGAATTTAAAAACAGATGAAGAGGATCAGATATCAGGTAGAAGTAATTCCAGTGATAGGTGGAAATGGGTCTTTTTTTCTTTTCTTTGCCAGAGCTCATTGAAGCTCATCTCCGGCACCTCTCAGTTGGGTGCCATTGCCATTCTAAAAGAACAAGGGATAAGTTCATGGTGAGTTCCAGCACCTCTTTTTCTAGAAAAAATAGCACTGGGTGGAAAGAATCCAAGTAGAAATCAGCACAGGGAATTTTAGACTGCATACGTTTGGTGCCCATGGAGTACTGAGCAAGAGGATAGCCTTCTCCTAGAGTCAAAACTTCCTGCCAATGGAACACTCTCATGTTAAGGAGAAGGATAAACTAGAGCACTTCTTTCTGGAAAACTACTGTAGGTTTCCACATGGTGGCTGTTTTCAATATTTACTTTTAGAGAAAGACCTTGAACACAGTATACTTGAGAAAATAAAAGTGTATTTGGTTGAGATGTTGTTATTCCATTAACTCTGCAAGTTACAGAGGCAATATCTTAAAGTATGTGCTCAGGAAAATAACATTTGGTATGCTAGAGTTGCTTAGCCTGCATCTGCCTAGCTCAGCACAAATTTACTGCCCATCAATCAATTTTCTAAACCTAGAAAGCAAGGAATTATGTAAACTTTACTAAAAAACCAAAAAATCACATTGTTTAATACTACTCACCTTTATGGCAAAAATGGGTTACTTTTAAGAGCATTCTCCAGCCCTTTCGACTCATCCTGTTCCTCATAGAGGATGTTAAGCCATATGCTGGTTAATTCATTCACCAGGCCTTCAGCAAAACCCGTAGAGTCTTATCTGTGATTAAGGATCTGATAATAGGAAGGGAGCTAGGCAAATAAAGGGAGGAAGAAGACATTAAATACTCCTCATTGCTATCACCATCACTCATAGTTTAGCTTCTCCCACATTGTGTGTGGGTTGGATAAGCGCATAAGGGATTTTTCTTCATCTTACTGGGTTCTCATCAGGTGTTGGAAAATAGGAATAAAGCCTTGCAACAGCCAAAACAAGTTTAACATACATACATTTGGCTTTGTGTTATCTTTTTTTTTTTTAAAGGCTGTTGAAGTATCTGCCTTATATCATCACAGAATGCTAAATGCAACAGCATGCCTCAGTTCTGAGATTGTGAACTAGCAAAACAAATTTCAAAGAAGTGATATTCTATTTAGCCAAATAATTCTGCAACAATTTAGCAACTCAATTGTGGTTTATTGTTAGTTGTGTTTAAGTTTTTATTTAGATCTTTGGTTGAGATATTAGTGTTTGAAAGGTTAAGAAAGTGTGCAATCAATAGATAGCCACATTCTTGTATAGTATGCATATTAATGGTGATGTGTGATTTATTTAGGTATTTAGTTAAGAATGGGAGAGGCAAGAGGAGGTCAGTGAACGCCTAAGTCATGGGGCCACCATGGAAAAGGCCCTCTTCCTCGTGCCTGAGCAGTAATGATTAGATCACCCAGGAAACTTGATGAAATACAGATTTGAACCCAGGTCTCTCTGATCTAAGCTTAACATGCTCTCAAGTGCATCATGAGCTCTGAAGTAGTTTTTCAGGCAAGTCAACCTCCCCTGTGGAGTTTTGTTAGCCAATTAATGTGAATCCACTCTAATGAGCAGAGAAAGGTGAAAAATGTCCTCGCTCTGAAGCATAAACTGCTTTTGCAGCACCCATAAGTTAAGAGCAAATCCAACATGAGAACATTTTACCTCATCAAGTTTCGCTTTTAAAATATTTGCAAAAGCTGCTTGATGGCAGATATCTCGCTACAGAAGACTGAGAGAATGAAGGAGAGAGAGAGAATATGAATTCACCAGCTACAGATGGCAACATGGTCATGATGCATGGGATCGAAAAGCAGAGGGCTGGTCCAGACCATTCCATCTTACTACAAACACTGCCCTTTCAGCTGGCACACTGACAAACATTGCAGGCACATCAAGAGGTATCGAAACATTAGGACAATCACATGAGGACACAGGCTAAAAAGGGTTTAGTCCTATTTGTTCATTTTGATTTATAGCCTGCCGTGTCCCAAGAGCTTGCACTAGGTTTCAGCCATTATGCATGGACAAGACAGATCACTGCATTCAAAGGCTTTACAGTCTAACAGCCAAAGTTTAACAAACTCTGCGATGTGCAGCGGTGAAAGCCTGGTCTCGTGCCACTTTGCTCATCCACAACAGTGCTTTGCCAAGCATGGTAGGATTAAGGTGGTCTGGAGCGCTTGGTGCACTTCCCCAAATAGCCCCTTCTTTCCCCAAAAAATAATGCATGAAAGGTATCATGAAAAATACTGTGGTATCAAGACAAACACATTTATAATGGCACAAGCTTTTGTGGACTACAAAAATCCATTGATCACAAGCAGTCTCAAAACTTTAAGCAAACTGCAAACTTTTTTTTCTGCCAACTATGGACCATGTGCGCTTAATGCATCATATTTTTCCCCACTTCCTGCCTTGGGCTAGTCACCATCTTTCTGCTTTACCTACCTCACATGAGTGTTGTGAAGATACTGAAGGAGGTAAAAAAGGATGTGTGGGAAGGGAAAGAGTGTAACATAGAGATTTTGGGGAAAACTTTGAAAGAATTGCTTATGTTGCATTTTGTAAGCCTAAACACTGGTTGCCATAATAGACCAGTCTCCACCGAATTTAATCAGAGAGCAGGAGAAATGAAGAGTGGAAACAATGCAACAAATTAAAATACTAGAATTCAGCAATGTCACATTTAAATTTATCCACTGAATTAACAATGTGTACTAATAACTTGGTGGGCCCTCAAGGGACCTTAGTTCTGTTCATGCTGTGCAACTTGCATCCTGGACTTCTGGAAAACCTTATCTCTAGGCAGCTCGATACCCTGCACATTTGGATTCATAACTTGCCTTCTGCGAGGGCTAGAGACAGACAAGCAAGCAAGCAAGCAAGCAAGCACATACTTTGGGGCACCTTGCAGGCACGGGCCTTGGGGCAATTCCTCCAATTGCACCATGGATAATCCAGCCTTGATGGTGTCCCTGAAGAGTTGTGCCACGGCCTCAACTCTGAAGAAGGCAGAACATAATGGTTGCTGCCAGTCAGTGTAAACAATACTGATAATCTGACTCAGTATAAAGCAGCTTCCTCTTTTCAGTGGATCTCAAAACATCTGCTGTCCATTGGGTCCACCTAGCTCATTATAACTATAGCCATATCTATATATTTCTACTGGTACCAGCTCTCCAGGGTTTTGGATATGAATGTTCCAGCCCTATCTGGAGATTTCAGGGAATTAACCTGGGATCTTCTGCATGCGAAACATGGGCTCCACCACTGAGCTACAGCCCTTCCTTTGAAAGGAATGGCACACATTCATAAGAGATTATTTTTCTCTCTCAAATAATAAATGCTTGCCAGCTCCAGGCTATTTATAAATGAATGAAAACAGTAGAAACAGAATGATGTTAACAGTGCCTCATCTTCTGATTAGATAATACAAATAGTGAGCTAATTGAAAAAATGCAACAATGAATGAAGTGACAAGCCCTACTTCTTTGGGCAATGCTTCTTGCATTTTGGAAGCATAATTTCCTCAATACTCAATAAATGGAGTACTTTATCTTGCTTTAAGCAGTAGACCTCAATGAAAGAGTCAACCGTTTCAAATTCACACAAATAAAATGTATATTGAAACTACAGTGTTTATCGGTCACATGTGGGATAATATAAGAATGTAAGACACACCCTGATGGATCAGATCAAAGGTACATCTGGTCCAGCATTCTGTTTGCCCCAAGAATACAGAGGTGAGACATTTATAGGGGAGATTTGGCAGAAAGAACCGTAGCTACTGAGCTACTGGGTAGTGCATCTGCTTTGCATGCAGAAGGTCTCAGGTTCAAAACCTGGTTTCTCAAGATAGGAGTAGAATAGACTGCCTGAAACCCTGGAAAGTCACTGCTTAACAATACTGACGGATCAATGGTCTGACTCATTGGCAGCTTCCTATGGTCCTATAAAGAGGATTCTTAGTCCTTCCCATGCCCATCTATTTCCCTTCCACTACTGCTTTCGTCCCAGCTGCATTCAATTACAGCTGCTGAAAAAGAAATGAGTTGCATATAGCTTAAAGATTGGCTTTCCCCACATAAACCAGCCTGAGCTCTGCAGCTTTTATGAGAGGTCCTTCCCCATGTGCCTCTTCCAAGGGAAGTGCAGAGGGTGACTGCACGAGAATGTTACAATCTTTTTTACATGGAACATTACCACGTAGAAGGAAACACAAAGCTTCCAAAGCACTATTTTAGGTCCATGCTGGTCTGATAGCATACGTGTATCTAGTAGGTACCATGGGCAATGCATGGGAGCCATTAAGGCCTGTCCATGTTCTTCTGCCAGGGTATCATGAGAACATCAGGACAATGTAAGAGAAGCCCATTCTTCAGCGCCTTCCAAAGCCAGCATTAACCCAGATAGGTGCAACAAAAAGAAATAAACTGAGTCCATGATTCAAAGCTTGGAATATGAAAGCTTTGATATTTTGGATTGGGGGAAAAAAATCTACCAGAGGCAAAGGGAAAGAAAGACAGAAAAAGAAGCTGCACATTTAATTGTACATCACTCTAAAGAGCAACTTAAAATAGAGCCATCATTTTCCTTCTGAAAACAAGCCCCATTTTCCCAACGGAAGAGACCTGTTTTCCCTTGCCAGAGAAATGCCGTTTCCACACTTTTCTCCTCCTGTGCATCCTAATGATGAGATAGGACAGGGTGAGAGTTATAATTTGCATCTTTCTACACTCCTCCAGTCTTCATGCCCCCAGGAGAAATTGGAAACATGGGCCAATATTAGTGAAATAATTTAGGGCTGAGGCAGCTGCGAAGCAAACTAACTTTGTGCTGCCTGGGCAGTAATATAATTCTTCATTAAAGCACCACGAAGGTTCATCTCCCATTCAATTACATACACCTAACAACTGTTTTCCGGGTAATGTACACATTGTGGATAAGGCAAAGAGAGGAGCAAAAACAAACAAACTAAACCCTCCCTGTTTTCCCCCTCTAGTGTTCACATTTGCCCTTTCTGCATATAATGGTGCCAACTAGCTGAGAGACTTGTTGGTCACCGGGTTGTCATACTTCTGCTTTGAGAAAATGATGCATTATTTGGAGCACTTGATGGAAGATATACAGGACACAAGTCCCTGAGGCATATTGGAGGAAGTAACTGTGAAAGCTAAGAAAGAGCAGCAGAGATTTTGGTAATAAACTATATATCAGTAAAGATCCCAGGATCTTCAGAAAACATTGCATTAATCTTACTCATATCTGGTTTGGAAAACAAAGTTAAAGTTGCCATCTTTTGCCTCCCCTTCCCTAGTGGGGAGGGAGGTGGGTTCTGAAGAAAGATGTCTGTAGTCAAATGGTTTGTTGCTTATAATTATGGGTACTTTCCCCATGTCCCCATGTATACAATGTGTTTGCCCAGACAGGAGCATTATGTGACCCATGAGAGCAGCAAAATAACCAGACTGTACAATGGTGATGGGATAAAATCAGGCCAAATCTTTATTGACAGCAGCAGGCAAGGCAAGGGTTGGCATGGCATTGGGTCCCAGTATCAGTTCATCATCCCACAAGATGGAATGGATCTGCTGGGTTTGGATCTCTCCAAACCTGTATGATGGGAGTGTTGAACCTTGCCGTGGTACAAGTCAAGCAAGGAAGGTTCCACTGGGGGACCTGGGTGCAGATTCCAACCAGGCAGATACCGAACCCACACTTGTGTTTGCTGTGGTCAATTCTCCCCTGAGGCCCCTTATGCCCCTGTATACTATGTTGATTCTGACCAATGCCATTTCCACCCTCATACAAACCATGTTCTTCTGCCTAACAAAGGAAAGCCATAATTTCACTGAGAGAAAGCTGAAAAAAAACCCACCCAAGTGCCAGTCAGGTTGGGAGAAAAAAAAATTCCTTTCCTGCCCTGTCAACCAACAACCCAAAATTGCTCAATGAAGGCTCTAACCCGAGGGTGTGTTGGTGGGAAGCTCTCAAAGCATAATGGCTGTGAGCTCCAGGTGAAGCAGCCTTATATAGGCTTTCCCCTCTTCTCTTCAGCGAGGGCTCATAGGACAGCTTTTCCCATGAGCCCATCACACAGAGAATCAGTGCAATCTATGAGCCACAGCACCGCTGGGCAAAGGCACCCCATGCTTATTGGGCACGGAACGGGGCTTATCTCTCTAAGTCAATAAATCTCCTTGCTGGTGCATGTATGGAGCTTTAGTTACCATATACCTGTAGAGCTATAGAGCATATATGAGGAAACAAGACATCAGGATTTAGGGCTGGGCAATCTTTGGCCTCCAGTTGCTACTGGACTACAACCCCCATCATTCTATGATGATGATGATGATGATGATGATGATGATGATGATATTCTTATTAAGAAAAATTCAAATCAATACATTGTCAATACTACAGCCAATTACATTTTCCCCTCCCCCTTCCCCTCTCCCCTCCCTTCCCTCCCCTCTCCCCTCCTTCCGCTCTCCCCTCCCTCCCACCCTCCTCGGACTTCCCTCAGCTTCCTTATCTGATTTGTTTATCCATATTATTTCTGCATGTTATACAATTGTACATATCATTCCCTTATTGTTCAAATTCTACTAATAAAAAAATTGTGTATGTTTATTCAAAACCTGCCAATGAGTCTAAGTCTCTTTGTTGTTTTTTCAAAGAGTTTATAAAACGTTCCCATTCTTCCTTAAAGTCACGATTGACCTTTTTGCGTAGTTTATATGTCGGTTTTGCCAGTTCTGCATAGTTCATCACTTTTTCTTGTCAATGTTCCTTCGTTGGGGTTTCTTCCTTCTTCCACCCTTGTGCTAATAACACTCTTGACACAGTTGTAGCATACATAAACAAGTTCTTTATTTTCTTCGGCAGATCTTGACCTGTAATCCCTAATAAAAATGCTTCGGTGTTTTTTGTTTTTTTTTTTAAAGCAAATGTCATTTTAAACATTTTTTTCCAATTCATTATACAGTATATCATTTCCCAATATTTTTTAACTTCTCTGCATTCCCACCACATATGGTAAAATGTCCCCTCTTTTTCCTTACATTTCCAATATGTACTTAACCCAGTTTTGTACATTTTTGCCATTTTGACTGCTGTAATATATCATCTATACATCATTTTGATGTAATTTTCCTTCAACAAGGAACAATCTGTAAATTTCAGATTTACTTTCCATAGCTTTTCCCAGTCTTCAAATTGTATATTATGTCCAAAATCTTGTGCCCACTTAATCATTACCGATTTAACCTCTTCATCTTTTGTTTCGAATTCTAACAGAATACTGTAAGCTTTCTTCAGTAACTTCCCATCCTCTTCTACAACCTCTTTTTGGAATCTAGAAATCATATAACTAAACCCTTTTCTATTATCTTCCTTGTACATCTCATTCAATTATCTATAATGTAACCAACTCTGAACATACTCTTTTATTTGCTCATAGTCTTTTAATTTCCATTCACCTTCTTGGTCTCTCAGTAAGTCTCTGTACGTAGGCCATTTTTCTTTTTTGCCAAGCGGCTTCAGCAGCGAAGCCACAATTGGTGATAGCCACCAGGGGGTTTTCTGTTCTATTAAGTCTCTATATCTTTCCCATACTCTCATTAATGATCTCCTAATTATATGGTTATAGAATCCTTTATATATTTCCCCTTTCCCATACCACAAGTATGCATGCCATCCATATCTATTGTCACGGCCTTCTAAATCTAAAGCTTTTTCCTTTTCCAGTTTTATCTAGTCTCTGATCCATACCAGTTTTATCCAGTCTCTAATCCTTGGCCTTTTGCCCTCCCAGACAAATTTAGAAATATCCTTTCGCCATCTTTTGAGGCAATCATCCTTAACCATTACTGGGACTGTCTGGAAAAGAAAGAGCATTTTTTTTTGGTAAAAACATTCATTTTTATTGCGGCAATCCTTCCTAGTAGGGAAAGGTTCATTCTATTCCATATTTCTAAGTTTCTTTTTATTTCAGACCACACTTTTTCATAATTATCCTTATACACATTTATATTTTTTGTTGTTAACCAAATTCCTAAGTATTTAACTTTTTTATGAATTTCTATCTCAATGCTTTGCTCCATCTCTTTACTCTCTTCTTCTTTTAATTTTTTTTACTAATAGTTTACTTTTATTTTTATTTAAATCCTGCTACTTCCCCAAACTTTTGAATTTTTTCTATTACCTTAGGGAGATATTTTTTTGGATCTTCTACTGTTATTACTAAATCATCAGCAAAAGCTTTCAACTTAAATTCATTTCTTCCAGTTTTTATCCCTAAAATCTCTTTATCTATTCTTATGTTTCTTGCAAGTACTTCCAGAACCAAGATGAACAACAGCGGTGACAACGGACATCCTTGCCTAGTTCCTTTTTGTATTTTACATTCATTTGTTATCACCTGGTTTACAATTAACTTCGCACTTTGTTCTGAATATATTGCTTGAATTCCTCTTAAAAATTTATGTCCACAATTAATTTCTTCCAGCACCTTTTTCATGAAATCCCAAGACACTTCAAAGGCTTTTTCGACATCTATAAACATCATTACTGCTTTTGTTTCATTTTTTTTTTTTACCTCCAGGTATTCTGTCACATTTAAAATATTTCTTATATTGTCTTTCATTTGTCTACCTGGTAGGAATCCTGCCTGATCTTGATGTATATATTCACCTAAAATTTTCTTCAATCTATTTGCTAAGATGTTTGCAAATAGTTTATAGTCATTATTTAATAATGAAATAGGTCTGTAATTTTTAATTTGCATTAAATCCGAATCCTGTTTTGGAATCACTGTTATATAAGCTTCCTTCCATGTTCCTGGGGTTTCGCCTGTTTTTAGAATCTCATTCATCACATCTTTCAATGGGTTCACTAATTGTTCACTAATTTTTTTGTAATATTTTGCCGTTAATCCATCCAGTCCTGGTGACTTGCTATTTTTTTGTCCAGCTGATTGCATTTAAGATTTCCTAGTCTGTTATTTGAATATTTAAAATAGTTAAGTGTTCTTCTTTTAATTTTGGCAGGCTACTATTTTTTATGTATTCCTATATTTAAAATTTCCCCCCTTCCCTTTCTTGTACAGTTCTGAGATTTCACAAATGCTCCTCTTATCTCCTTCATTTTATCTGTAGTTTTCCCATTTATGTTAATTTTCTTTATAAAATTTATTTGTTCACTTATTTTAATTGTCATGCTAACAGTTTCCCTGGTTTGTTTGCATGTTCAAAATATTTCTGCTTCACTCTTTTTATTTTCCAACTAATCTCTTCATTAATGATCAGGGAATATTGAGTTTGTAATGTCTTAATTGCTTGTTTAACTGACTGTTTGTTGGCTTTTTTTGACAGTTCCTTCTCCTTTTTCATTATTTCATCCAGAATTTCTTTTTTTCTTTTTTCTCTCAGTTTCCTTTTAATTGAATTTTGTTGTATAAACAGTCCCCACATCACCGCCTTACTTGCACCCAGACCATTTGTAATTTAATCTGACCCTGAAGGTTTATTTCAAAATAATCTCCCAGGGCCTTCTTTGCTTTTTCTATAACATTTTGATCTTCTAATAAATCTTCATTCAATCTCCATCTAAATGATGTTTGACTTTCCTTCTGAATTTTCATTATCATGGAATTATGATCCGACAATGTTCTGGGATTAATTTCTTTCTTTCCATACCACATCTATCCTTAAACTGCTATCATGAACATGGGAATAATAAGTGAACTGTTTATCAAACAAATGTTTTTCTCTCCAAATATCAATCAGATCCAAAGTTTGAGCCAAATTTTTAAAAAAGCCTTTAGTAACCTGCCTTCTTTGGTATCTTTTTTTCCTGGCTGGTCTGTCTTTTTCTAATGAGGGTACTCCATTCAGGTCCCCCATCAAAATCATTTTTTTGGTCAGCAAATTCATGTAAATCTGTTGGCAATTTCTTGAAGAAATTTGCTTTTTTCTCATTCGGGGCATATATTCCAACCAGAATTACCTTCTCTCCCTCATCATTCCTAACCATGGCCATGTTCAGTAGGGCTAATGGGGTACAACAACTTCTGGAGGGTCAAGGATTCCTCACCCTGGCTTTTAACCTAATGTAGGGTTGGCATATTTGAAAAAGTGAAAATCTGGACAAAGTTGTTGAGCCAAGACTTGTAGGCATATTTGAATTTTTGAATGAGTGCTGTGGGTGCCACCTCCTCTGGTCACTTCTCTCCACCAAATCATTCCTCATCAGAGAGACAGAAAAAGTGCATACACTCACACATCACTTTCCCAAGGGAAAAGCATAGAGCTGAAAGAGGAAGTTGGAAAACCTGTTACTCTTCCTTCAGTTCTGTGTGCTTTTCAAGGTACCACCATACCACCTCATGACCAAGGGAGTGGGGAGATGGAGCACAGAGGCTTTGCAAGCACCATGGAATGGAGGAGAAATTTGATCCACATTTAAAGGTAGATCCACTTAATTCACACTCTCCAACTAATGCACAGCCAGCCTTTGAAATTTGTACACTCTGAATTTTGCAGTATAGTTTTCCAGCAATGTAAGCTAAGTAGTGTGTACAAAAATGCAACTAATAGTGCAATGTATGCATATTCGTGAAACCAACATACAAAAACATATAATATTAGGGGAAGTTGCTTTCCCCAAAGTATGCATATTAGGCAAAATTGCAAAAAATGTGCTTATTAGAAGAAATTTGCACTAATATGCTGATGAAGTTTCACAAGGACCAAAAATACAGTATATAACAATAATTTGCAAACTGATGTGGACATGTGGAGAACAGAACTTAAGACTGAACAAATGAAAAACAGAAAAAACAAAACTGACAGATCTGCCCACAGAAAGACCTCAAGGGTACAATTGTGCCCACCTGAGCCACAATGATGACCCTTGCACTAGGAAGTAAGTCCCAATGAACCACATTGGACTTAGTTCTAAATAGACGGGAGTAGGATTGCAATGAAAGACACTTTTAAAAAAGTTAAGTGCTGCTTACATTGGTTTTATCTGAGTCGTATTTATCATCCAAACTAGAAAACATTACAGGATGCCATTTTATGGACACTGGGCAATGTCAATTAGCAAGATATTATCTTTCAGCTGCTTTTAAAACCATCAGTAGCTATATTACACATAACCCCCATAACAATTCTTCTTATTATATAAAGAATTGACTTTCCTCTTCTGTGAATCAGTGCCTGTAAGCTAGACTTCCACACTCATTAAGGATGTTGCCAGAGTAATAGGGCAGAGTTTAAAATTAAAGAATGCCACATGACCACTGCTGCTTCAGAGCCATCGAGAGGGAGTGTGTGTCATGGGATGGATCATCTATGCACTATGTAATGCACCACATTAGATGGCATAGAAGGCTCTGTGATGAACTGTGGTCTTCAGTGACCAGCACAAAATAATGGGTTGTGCCCAACAAAGTTGCCATGTTTTCCTGAGGACTGCAGCATGTGCTGCAGAACCTCTTCTTCTCCTCTCCCATTCTAAACTGCAGGTTGATGCTAAATCCCATGTTTAGGTCAAACCATTTGAGCAAAAATTGTTAAAGAAAAGGTTTAAGTTGCCTTCAGTATATGCTCACACAGGGCCAAATGGTGCATGGTTTCAATAATGCAAGCAAGTTAAGTTGCTCTATTCTGTTTTAGGATATGTAATCTTTGCTGTTGTCCTTGCCCAGAACATTTTGGCCTCTAAGTCCAGAGGCAGAGGGGAAACAGAAGAGAAAGATAAATACCATGCATTCTCTTAACAGTCCTTGTTGTTGTTTTCCCCATCACTCTGTGTGCTATACTTCTCTGGCCTGTACAAATCCTATAGACACATGAGTCAGTCACTGCTGACAAGATGAGGTAAAGGGAATGAACGGGTCGGTATCCAGACCTCAGGGTTTGTATTCTATGGAAATGTAACAAAATGACCAAGGAAAATTCCCCTCCAACAGGAGAGCTTTCTCCACCTACAGCTGGTTCTTCCTCTCATAGGAACGTTCATGATCTGGCCCTGATTAACTACATCCACTTCCCCATTTCTGTCCTCCTTCCTACCTATATATCTCTTCCTTTAAATCGCTACATTGGTTTTTATTTAATCGCAGGCCTCAGTTGTCTGTCTCTACCATCAACGTTTAAACAGATCAGGTTAAGCTGAAGTCTCCTGATTTGTGATTTTTCTTTCTTTATGTGTCTTCTCCCTTTTCAGTACCTTCATTTTCTGAACTTGCAATGTAAAACAGAATCGTTTTTGTTATTCTTACCTGATATGATCCCTGAAGATTACTGTGTACATTTTTTATACTTGCCCAGTGTCTGTCCTCCCCCTCTTATTATGATATGATTTTTTTTTTTAAAAAAAACTTGGCTAAGCCAATTATTGTTATTAAGGAAATGATTTGATGTTTAGGATTTAGCAAAACTCAAAAAAAAAAAAGACAAAGTATCACAGCTATGGCCAGTTGTTATAAACATTGACTGATCAGTTTACAATCTCCTTTAAACACACACACACACACACCTACTTATAGAGGAAAAAACTTATTTTTAAAGAAAGGGTCTTTGGTAGTGGTCACGGTCCTTGCAAGAAATATATAAAGCTGCCCTAAAGGTAGCTTGTTTTCAATTCCCTTTTGATTTCAACAGTTAAGGTTCTGGCAGTTGCCAGGGAAGAATCTCTGGGGTGTGTTGTTTCTTTGCAGGAACCAGCTGGCTTGGATTTATTTAGTTCAGTTCCTCTCTGTTGAGCTACTCTGCTTATCCATTCTGGAGGTTTTCATCTTTTTAGCTACTTAAGGGGAGCAATGATCAGGATGTTCCACCTCCTAATTTTTCAAAGTTTTTGCTGAAATTGTTTTCATCTTTCCCCACCTTGCATTAGAGAAGACAAAGCAGCTGAACTCTAAAAACAATATGCCAAATACAAGCAGAGATGATTCCCCCACTAGGTTATTGAGGATTTTAAGCACACAGGCTTAGGATAGTTTCAATGGCTGGAGTGAAATGACAAACCATAAGAGCTCCAGAGGAACTGCGACAATTTATGTAGCCAATGATCCATAAAGATAGAAGGCTTTACTCCGTTTAGAGCGAGTTGCTTTTGACACGTATAAAAACCCAGCAAATATTTTCATTGTTTTAAGTAGTAGTTCTACTTTTAGATACTGTTTCTTCAGCACTTTGTTTTTCCCCAATAAATAATAAAGTGATAAATGTATAAAGTAAGTAAATCTGAAGATTTATTTTCATCAGTACACTAATGAATCTAATGGGTTGGATAAATATAACATGCAACCTATCATAATGTCATGTCTGCATTGGAGTCCTGCACCTGTGGGTGTGGCATGGGACAAGGATCTCTCTCAAATGAGATAACAGGCCTGAGATAATTTACAGCAGGGAAGGGATAAAGCTCATGTGAATTCACTACTTTTGCTTGAGGCCAGTTCAGTGGAGGGGGGATCCAGGCTTGGGACAGATTGGGTTGAGATGGCTCTGGATTGGCCTAGGTTGTATCAGCCATTCAAAGTGATCTGGGGCTGTCAGAAGGCAGGGGTGGTTAGGTGGTGGTGGTGGTGGTGGGGAACCAAGGAGAGACAGGTGGTGGCATCTTAGAGATCAGTGTGGATTGTTTGCAAAAGGGCTTTCAAACAGCCCTGCCCTGCGCTCTGACTGCACACAGCTGTTCCTAGCAGGGGAGCAGATCTGTACAGCCAAACTGAGCAGGATTAAAACTTCTGCTCTACAGCTGAATAAGTGGAAGGTTCAATCCTGCTGGCTACAGAGGTCTGATTTGCCAGCACTTTCTCAGTGGGGAATGTACAGTTGAAGCAGCACCCAGCAGAATTGCATTCTCCACTCACCAGCTGCCCCCGGCTCATTAGGGTTTTAAAACTCTAATTATGCATGTTTTTGAGGGAATGAGGGAAAGGAGATGCTGAATCTCCTTCTTCCTTAACCCTGTTATGACTACATGTTCACTTGGGATTAAAATCTGAATGAAAGAAATGGGCTGCCCCTCAAATCAATTCAGGGCCCAGAAACTGGGTCAGGTCAGCCCCGGGCTGAATCAAGCCCTGAATTGTATCAGGGGGCTTGGCATAGCCTTATGTTGCACTGTGGGTACGACTAGATTGCTCATGTAAGCAGCTTCCAGTGCTACAGCTGATCTTATTGTTGCAAAGTTTCACTAATGTGTTTTGTTGTTATTTATATTCTAGTTGAAAGTCACTCTTTTTAAAGCAATAATTTTCTAACTGTTAAGAAGATACACCACCCTTGAAGAACAGACAGCACAACAGATTAGAGGACAAAACTGTGTGGTAATTAAGCAATAAGTGCAGATAGAATTAACATTACATTTGCAGGTGCTCTCTCTGGTACCCAGTTAAATAACATTAGTTTCAAAACACTTGTGTGGTAGAATTAAAAGACAACCTTCCTTATAATAGGTGCACCTGTTAAAAGAAATGTTTCATGGCAAATTAGGCATTTTTTCTTAAAAAGCTAAATTTATTAGTGTAAAACTCAACACATTGAGCTTAATAGCATAATAAGAACACAGTTTCTTTATAAACATCCTTGGAATCAGGTGGAAGTATTTTCATTTGATGGTGTGACTTGTAGAGATGGGGAAGAAATGGGATCCAGTTCACTTTTGAAAAAGGATAAAAACATACAAGTTTGTGAAAATAACATACAAAATGCATTCTATTAGATTAAATTGCTTTGTAAAAATGTGTATATGAGATGAATTTGCATATGAAGATGTGTGTATTAGGAGAAGTTGGCACAAAAATGGACATTAAAATAATACATTTGCACACTGCAATGGCAATGAGGAAAACAGAATTTAGGATTGCAAAAAAAAGTGATAAACAGAGAGTACCCAAAATTCACACATATGTCTATCATCTGTCTATTTGTCTTGCAGGGTTCTCATGTTGGTCGACTGACCTGTTAAAATATTGCCAGCTGACCAATCACTCATTATTTGATCCTGATTAAGTATTATTAAGTATTATCAAATAATCCTAGGAATGCTACTGTGTAGGTGGCAACTTGCATATACAGTAAATAAGCAGCTATGCTGATATTGCCAGCAAGAGCAGGAGTGGAAGCAGGTTTTCTCCAAGCCCTGAAGCAGCTAGGGGCAAAGCTAATGCACTTCCCAAATATTCTGATGCAATTCTCAATCAGAATACATTAAAAGCTGCACATATATTTAAAATTGTGTATTTAAATTAACATTTTTGTGCACGTAAAAAAACAACACGTTCCCAGATTAATATGGAAATGGGACAAAATAGACTTGCTGAGCGCATGCAAAAGTGACATGAACTGGAAATGTTTGATACTTATTTGATACCTACGTGAACAAATATTTTGATGAAGGTACACATGTGCTCCCAGTGCAAGATCTAGACACATATACCCAGAGACAAACAATGTACCAAAATGAGTGATGTGAAGAATAAAATCAATGATACTTCAGTTATAAGGCTGAGCAGAGCTTTGAAAATCCTCATAAGCACTCAACAGATGCTACTAAGTGTTAAGCTGGAGCCTGTAAACATTATGACAGCATGAACTGCAGTCTGTTCTTCGGCATCAGAAAGCAAACTAAGTCCTTGGAATCTAAATGACTTTGTCATTCAGACTTTCTACTTGTTTTAGGTAAAATTTATATATTCTGAAACTATAAAGACCACTGTTTAGGATTTAAATTGTATGGTTTTCACAAAGCACGGATAAAAGCCGTTCCAGCAGGCTGTTGATAAACTTGAGGGCACAATGTTTTAAGAACACTGTGCCATTAGGCAGGGAAATTTACTGAAATGAATATTGGTGGGCAAAAATAGATGATGCTGCTGCTCCTAAAACAGACTGAACTAGTGCACAGTCCATCGGGAAGTTCTGTATTGAAAATGGGACTAAGCTTTATGTAGTTGCTGTCCTGAGACCTGCCCATGAAGCAGTAGCAAAAAACCAGCTAGCTAACAAAACACATGGAACTTGATTTTCACAAACATTGGCAGTAGCTTAATGACCCATCTGTAAATCTCATGAAGTGAGATGTAAACCACCCTCCAGCCAGGAAGCCTTACCAAGTTTGCACAATGTAACTTGGTAGCAAATATTGAGCAATGGGTTGGTCACTCGAAGGCTAGGCACTGAAACCACAAATCAGACTCTTTAAAAAAAGTATAAAGAAGTTCATGAGAAATAAAGGACATTTAAGTAGACCATAAACTTGACATGAGTCAACAGTGTGATGCAGCAGCTAAAAAAGCCAATGCAATTCTGGGCTGCATCAATAGGAGTATAGCATCTAGATCAAGGGAAGTAATAGTACCGCTGTATTCCGCTCTGGTCAGACCTCACCTGGAATACTGTTTCCAGTTCTGGGCACCACAGTTCAAGAAGGATACTGACAAGCTGGAACGTGTCCAGAGGAGGGCAACCAAAATGGTCAAAGGCCTGGAAACGATGCCTTATGAGGAACAGCTTAGGGAGCTGGGTATGTTTAGCCTGGAGAAGAGAAGGTTAAGGGGTGATATGATAGCCATGTTCAAATATATCAAAGGAGGGAGAAAGGTTGTTTTCTGCTGCTCCAGAGAAGCGGACACGGGGCAATGGATTCAAACTACAAGAAAGAAGATTCCACCTAAACAGGAAGAACTTCCTTACAGTGAGAGCTGTTCGGCAGTGGAATTTGCTACCAAGGAGTGTGGTGGAGTCTCCTTCTTTGGAGGTCTTTAAGCAGAGGCTTGACAGCCATCTGTCAGGAATGCTTTGATGGTGTTTCCTGCTTGGCAGGGGGTTGGACTGGATGGCCCTTCTGGTCTCTTCCAACTCGTATGATTCTATGATTCTATGAAACTTATTTAAAAAACAACTTTCTAAATATTGCCAAAGGTGCAGAGCCACTCATTCTGGATTATTGCTGAAGCAGGCCTAAACAATTAATAAACTTGAAGGGGAAAATATTTAAAATGCTGTGATCCTGCTAGTGGTGCTTGAATAATTTGACATTTGCAGATTCCCTTGATAACCTTGAACTTAGCTATCCACCAGATCATGAACTTCTCTAAATGTTGGGATGCAGTTTACACAGTTTTAAGCATATCAAAATACTCATTTAAATGCATGCTTTGAGAGATAGTACACATTTAAATACATGCTAAAATATGTATTAGATACAATTTAAAATAGCATTTAGAAGTATTCCCCCTCCTAAACATTCAAAGATTAATTAGTGGAAATGGAATAAAATTATGGAGAAAAACATACCAAAGAGGCACAAGTGGAAAATAGTTGGATTTGTCCATCTCTAAATACCATCTTTCACAATGTACCCAGTAGCAATGGCTTGTCAATAAATTAAAGAAGGAATGTTTTTTTTTGTTTTTTTTAAAAAATTACAATCTATTTATTCCCAGAATGCAACCACCACTCAGAAGGATTCCTGTGGAGCTGTAGGAATGTAGGAGGTATTAGACTGAGTTTCACATTTAGAGGTGAACCTATCTTACTCACACTTTTCGAAACAATGCAAGAACTGAAACACAACCATCCTTTGAAGATTGCACTTCTCCAAATTTTGTGATACAGTTCTCTCCAGACGTAATGTGTACAAAAATGCATATACTAGTGTGAATATAAGTGAAAGTAACGTAGAAAAAATGCATTACATTAGGGGAAATTACTTTGCAAAATGTGTATGTTAGGAGAAATTTGTCCTAATGTGTGAGTGAATTTTCACGAGGACTTAAAAAATAATAGCAAATAGATGTGGAAATGTGGAGAAATGAACTTAAAACTGGGAAAATGAGAAACAAAAATTGACATATTCACCCATCCCAGGCCATTGGGAATAGTCCAAGATATAGCAAGTGCTGTAGCTTTCTCACTTGAGCAGACTAGAAGCACACTTCATAAGAAGTGTAATGATCTTGGCAAGATGTATCCCTTCAATAGGACATTGTCTTGGAGGTGTGATTAAATTTGGGGGAATTGGGACATCTGAACACCATCCTATGAATGCATATTTAAAAATAAAAATAGGTCAACTGTTTTCCATGGAACATACTCCCATACTCTCTCAAGAAACGTCCTCCTTTGAATAAAAGCAATTCGGTCTTGAAAGATCTGGTTTTAAAGCAAATATCTCCCTGTGGAGGCTACCCAAGACAGCTTCCACATCACAGCACTTTATAAGTAGTTGTAATATCTTCTTCACATGACAAGCAGCTTTTAATCTACTCGAGTTGAGGCTGGGAACCTCAGATGCAGCCATGAAGAGCCTCCTTGCACTGGGGTCAAACCACAGGATGAGTGGCTTTATGGTGCTTCAGCCATCAGAAGGAGCATTGCTAGAAAGCAAATTAAAGGAGCTGCATTGTATAAAATTGACTAACCTTAGACTAAAAATATACAGGGGTCATTTTGTCCTCTGATTATAAGGATAGTAATAAAGTATTAACTCACAATAGTAGTGATTGCAGTCATGGGCAAGACATTTCTTTAAGGCTTGTAGGATATAGTAACACCATCTAGACATTTTTATACTCATTATTCCTGTCCATATTACAGTATGGATTTTGCTCAAATACCAATACACTCATCAACACTTTTGTGGGAATATAAGGCTTAGTCTCGCACACTTTATTTTTTAAAAATCCGTATGAATACAAAGGCAGTTTTGCAACACCCCTATTATTTATCCCTGTTAAATGAGCTTTTTAGAAACCACATATTTTCCCCGTTCCACTAATTGGCATTACAATGGCAAGCAGAGTCATTTAGACCCCAAATCATTCATCTTTTACCCTCTCTACTCTGCTGTTCTCTTGTCCTTTAGCCTTATTCCCTGGATTTGCTTTGTGGTATTTGGTAGAAAAAGCAGACCATTTCAAATGAAGAAAGATCAGTCTTTACCCTTTCATGGAAAATCAATATCCTTTGTGGTTTCTTCAGCTTACTTAGACTTTGTCAAATGTAGAATATGCCCTAGAAAGCCCTTTTGGTGTTCATCAATTATTGTTTTACTCCAAGAGCAATAAGAACTAAAATATGCTTTTTACTTGACAAATGAAAAAAGAAAACTTCGGCACTTTATTATGGTGCACTTAAGATGTGAATGCTTCACAGTGGTGGTGGGGAGAGGAAGGTTTGTCAGCATTTTTGTAAAGTATCACATGGTTGCACAGATTCAATGCCCATTTGGAAGAAGACAAGGGGGGAAAAAAACCTAGTATTGATTTCTCAACTATGCAATACTGTGTTTCTAGTGTAAAAAGCTTCTATAGCGAGGTGACATTTCATTTAGAGCACCACTTAGTTGGTAAATAATTTCTCATCATTCCAAGACTGAAATCCTATACGTACTTGCCATGGGAGTAAGTCATATTGAACTCCCTGGGACTTAAAGCTCAGTGCAATCTTAAGCACGTTTACTCAGAATAAACAGCTAGTAAAAATCAGGGCCAAACCAAACGTTGCTAAAGGAGAACCAATATGGCAATCTCCCAACATTTTGCTTTAAATGAAAAGCAGTTGTGTAGAGAAGAGGCTGCTAAAAGTAAATCGACCAGACATCAGTCAGGATGGGCTGTGGGAAGCTAAGGGTGGGTCCGCAAGCCTCCAGACTCCTGTGGTGGCTTATAAGCCTCAGATGATGGAAGCTGCCTCTTGAATGTGTGTGGGCCAACATGGAGCATTGTAAATTGGGTTATCTAATCCCCACTCCACCCCATGATGAGCAGGGCTTCTCTGGTCTGACAGGAGGACTGAGAAGGGAGTGCGTCCTACTTCTGAAGGAAGCATGGAGCAGCTGTCTGAGGCATCTGGGGCTCCGAGATTGTGGCAGGCTACAAGTAGGAGCGGAGGAATGATAGGGGGAGTGGTTGACGAGTAGTGTCATCAGGAGAAGACTTGGGGGGGCATGAAGGACCCCACTCAGCAGGACAGCCCCCAAATGCAGCAGGGCTGCTTTGCCACAATTTGAAGCAAATGGAAATAATTGTCACATTGCTCCCAAAAAAGAGAGACCCTTGTAAGACTATTAAGTCCAGAGTCTAAAATTGCCTCACTGCAACACAAGTACAGGAATTTCGAAACTATTTGTTGAGAACATAATCATGCCAACGTAACATGCTGTTCATTATGTACTAGAACACATCCCTGTAGAATGTATTGATGCAAATGTGTAGATATAAAGGCGAATGTCTGGGGACATTTTCCCCTTTCTCCAGATGGCTAAGGTAATAACAAGTCAACTGATGCCTAACACTATTGCCTTAACATGGGGCTTTGCTTTAACAACAGGGCATTATCAAAGCTTGTAGATTGCACCAACCAACCTGGATCACACAAATTAAAAGATGCCTGGAGGAAGGGCATATAGCATTGTACTCCCAGGTTCATCATTCCTGTTCAAGTAAATAAATTGCAGCTGATCTAAGGCACTTCAGGGTCTACTAGAAGAAATGCTGCTGACAATATTGAGTTATTCATCTAAATGGGATTGCCAGGATGGTATGTAACTGCAACATGTTGGGTTTTGAACCTGGTCAGTTCATGTGCTCTGAGTGGCCATGGGGAGAAAACAAGATCTCTTCCCATCAGGATGAACATATACAACGACTTGGTATAAGACTGCTTCAGATGCGCTCCATTTTGAATCATGAATCAGAAGAATTTAATTACAAACTTTAGAATCATCAGTATAAATAATGCTGAAATAGAAATCAAAAGAAATGTATGGCTAGAGCCCTAGCTCCGCTTCTAGTAGTTTCTGGTTAATAGACAAGAAAGAGGATGTTCCATTAGAATTTAGCAATCTCCTTCCTAGGTTTTGATTTTGGAGTTAGTGATTTGTGAGAGGGAGGAGGAGGTATATCACAGATGACTCATAGCTGTGATATTTTCTCCTGTTACTCAAAATAAATCTGAGCTCAAACTCCAGGTTTTTCTTACCCAGTCTACTTTTAATGAGTACATTTCAACTATATTGAATTTTAGCTTTCTGTAGCTCTGTGTAAACACTTGAGAGCTAATGAATATAGAAAGCAGAAGAAGTTACTTAAGCCTGAAAGGGTAGCATGGATGTAACATTTCCTGTGTTACTTTTGTCAGGAAGACATTTAAAATAATTCCTTCATAATTTATAAAATAATGCTTTACTTTCAAGAACTCAGCAGTTCAGTTACACAGCCAGTACCAACTAATCAATTGTGATAGAGGATAAGAACTTACCATACTATACCATGCCATTTCTATAGTTTTTCTCAGGTATATTACCTCTCCTAAGTGAGAGAGGCAATTTCCTGTGGACCAACTATTGTACTCTGATTTGCCCCTTTGGAAAATAGCCACCTACAGTCTGAAGTCCTTCAGTCTGGACAACTTGACTCAGGGTCCAAATCCAAATCACAATTGAGAAAAATGAAGTTTAATGCCTCCCCACTCACTAGTATGGGGATTTTTTTTTAAGTCTATATAAGTTATTGTGTTGTAAACCACTTTGAGATTTTTTCTTAAAACTACTAAGTGGTATAGAAATGAAAGTATTATTATTATTATTATTATTAATAATCCTACATTTGCACAGAACTGGGTAAAATTTGCAGGTATAGTATGGATATTTGCAAGCATGAGTGGATAACGTATAATGCCTATCAAATTACAAATAGGTTCAGGGGGTTTTGTGCTGGGCAATTTTAATTAATTATTTTTTTTTTAAAAAAAAGAATTGATGAAATTTGTAGGCTTGGTAGAAGGATAGCTGCAGCAATGCTCTTGCAAAGACCATTTATAGAGTTTGGAGCTGGCTAAAAAAAGGATTCACTTAATCTCCACTACAGTTTAGTGGATAATTATCACAAAACTAATAGACATGAGAGAGGTGCACCTAAGTAGGAAACTTGCCAACTTACAGATGAATAGGTACTCTCTCTATATATAGTATAGCACTTACATCTCTGAGTGCTTATACACAGTACAACAATACAACATTGTACAGTCCAGGAAGAGACAGTAGAAACTTGTTTGTAGAGTGTTTTTTGTTTTGGTGTTCAAATTGCTAAAGCACTCTGAAGTGCTATGTAGGTCCCTGTTTTGCTCCAGGAAGCCTCCAGCACATCCCACTTCATCTTAGACAACTTCAGAATCTCTCCAAAGCACTTTGCTTCAGGTCACTTCAGATCAGGGCTTGCCCAAATCCATGACTACCTGCAATTTCCAGTAACACCTTTACAGCGCAGTGTGATACATGTCTACCCAGAAGTAAGTCCTCTTTATTTATTTTATTCATTTTATAAGATCATTGCCAGCTCACCCTTGATCCCTGGAGGGTTATAATACAATAAAAGAGTAAAGCAACACTAAAATAAAACCAATTCAGCACACCTTAGAAAAGCTGGTAAAAATATTACCTATTTTTAAGAAGCCACAACATTGTCTTCCTGCTTCCAACAGTGACAAAATTCCTAATACAATTTTAAGGACCAGGTAGAAGTGGTTTTAAAAGTATAACGTGTCTAGAACTCTTACAGATCAAATATTTTTCTCTTAAAGTGAATAACAGGTATGAAATTATATCTTAATAACTTGTGAAGCTTTTTTATGTACAGTGTGTTTTACAATCTTCACATTCTTTGTCTTCACAACAACAGAGAGAGAGAGAGAGAGAGAGAGAGAGAGAGAGAGAGAGATACTGCCGTCTACTGTGCAGCTCATCTGGTTTTCCACATCTCAGCCCCAAACTCCATTCACAGGACTGTGGTGGCTTTCAACTACCAAAGGTGATGGGCAGAATCCCCATCTGAGTTTTCCTGGCGTCTTAAGTAAAAACTTTAAAAACCTGTTGTCAGGCCATGCATGCAATTTTGAGTCTAAATGGGCCAAAGCAGTCTGTGCCAAAATAGGACCTAAACCCCAGTTGAAATGGATCTCGAAAAACAGTTTCCTCCGATCTGGTCCATGATCACCCACTCAAGAACCTTACCCCAAAAGGGGAGATTGGCAACCAGCTGGTAGTTACTTTGATTTTCTGAATCCAAGGTAAGGTAAAGGTAAAGGACTCCTGGATGGTTAAGTCCACTCATAGGTGACTATGGGGTTGTGGTGCTCATCTCGCTTTCAGGCCAAGGGAGCCGGCGTTTGTCCACAGACATGTGGCCAGCATGACTAAACCACTTCTGCCACAACAGAACACCATGACAGAAACCAGAGTACACAGAAACACCGTTTACCTTCCTGTCAAGAGTGCTACCTATTTATCTACTTGCACTGGTGTGCTTTCAAACTGCTAGGTTGGCAGGAGCTGGGACAGAGCAACAGGAGCTCACCCCATCACGGGGATTCGAACTGCCGATCTTCTGATCGACAAGCCCAAGAGGCTCAATGGTTTAGACCACAGCACCACCCACGTCCCAAATCCAAGGAGGGTTTCTTAAGGAGTCGTTTTACCATTGCCTCCTTCAAGCAGGAAGGGACCATCCCCTCTCACAGGGAGGCATTAATCATCTCCCTAGCTCAGGCAGCTGTCTGCTCCCTGCTAATTTTTAACAGCTGAGGGACAGGATCCAGGGTGCAAGTGGTTGCCCTGAATGATCCAAGCACCTTGTCCACATCCTTAAATCTTACTAATTGAAACTCTTGACACCTCTTGAGATTCATCTGCTGCAACAGCAGAATCAAGATCCCAGTGGATGCAAGCGATTTTATCCTCAATAAAAGCCACAGCAATCTACCATTTATTCTGCCACCTCCTTCAGGCCAGGTTGTAAGAGGATCTGCACTACCTTGAAAAGCTCTGCTGGACAACAGTGTAAGGATGCCTTTACTGCCACGGCTTGATGATGATCAATATTTGATTGCAATTGAATGGAGTTTTCCCTCTACTCTACTAACTTTCTCTAAGCTTGAATGCAAGTAGAGGAAAATTCCAAACAATACCCCAACCCAGGAGTCTGTTCAGCTTCCTCAGCTTTTGTAGCTGGAGACAGTCAGGGCCCGCCTTCCCAGGCCAGGTGGAAAAGGACCACAAGCATAGGAGCCAACTCCTAGGGGCTGTGGGGGTTTCGGCCCCCACAATAAAATATTGGAGGGGGCTGGGCCTCCACAAAGTTTATGAGAATTCCCATTAAAATGGTGTGTGTGCACTGCGTCATGTGATCAATTATGCAGGGCAGGGCTCACCTGGGCCCCCACAATATTTTATTCAAGTTGGCTCCCCTGACTGCAAGGCAGTCTCTTGTCCATTTATAAAGGGAAATGAAATGAAAGAGAATGTACAGGAGCCTGACCCTTCATTCATCTTTTGGACTGACATTTGACTAACCAACATTTCTATAATTCTTTGTATCATGGGGAAGAAATATGGGAAAACATTTCCACATACATTAAAAAATATTTTTTTCTGTATCTTTTTGTATGAAAATGGAATATACCCTCACCTTTTATAATCATTTTCAAATGTTTCTGCTGGCTGCAGATTGAAACTTAATTGCTGTGATTTTATTATGAGAACTTCTTTCCGAGTACTTCTTTCTGATAATTTTCTATAGAATGATTTTTCCAGTTTCATTCATATATGGTGAAAAGTGCTTTATGTTGACCACTGCCAGGCATTAAGCTCATATTCCATGGCCTGTTAAATGGATACAATGGCAAAATCTCCTGTCTTCTTAAAAGTGAATGTCTCCTGCCTGAAACCCTGGACAGATGATGTTCATCAGTGTGGACAGTACAGAATTAGATGAACAAATGATCTGATGTGGTATAAAACAGCTTCTCATAATTGTATTTTTTAATAATAGTGATAATAATCATCATAATACTAGCAACATAAGATTGACTTAGGATTTGGGTCACATTTGCAGTTTTCTTTCAAGTAAATGCCTTTTCTTTTTTATATTTTGAAGAGCAATAGTCTCCAAAAGCCTGAGGTTTGTCTGACTAGAAATAAGGCAGTTTGCACAAATGATTCTGTAGGACACTTAGGAAAGTTATGATCCAGCAAAGACTTCGGTGAGCTAGAGTGCTTACTATTTTCAAGGCATTTGACATCGGATATGCCCTCGCACTATGAACGCTGTTCTGTGGTGTAAAATATGCTGTTGCCTTCCAGGCTCTTGCATCTAAATCTCTCTGTCATCCCTCATTTCTTTCAGGGCAGCAAAACATCTGTGAAGTCAGACCACTTGAAGTGCATTGGTAAGTCATTCTTTTGAAAGGCAACTGTGATTTCTGAGGTAGTTATAAGCAGGTTAAAAGTGTCAGCTTCTTAGAGGAACCTCTGACCCCAACCCGATGGATATACAGAAATGTCAAACACCCATAAGAAGAAAACTGGCAAATCATCTGCTCCAAACAGTGTAGTTGTGCTTGTACAGTTTGGCAGGGGGGTGAAATTCTGACTGTGTGTCACTGTGAACTCTTTTTTTAAAACAAAAACACAAAACAAAACAAAACACACCCTTGCTATAAAACAAGCATTTTGCATCTATGAAGGTAGGAGCTCAAGTTATTACTGTCAACTCCAACTTGACAGTGAAGAGTGGGCAGACTTCACTATCAAAATAAGAGAGGGAAAATTCTCCAGAGGCCTAATCCCAGTTTAGATAATGAGCCCTTCTGTGGGCTCATCACTAAGCCTAGCTGAGCCATAGGCTTGAAAGTGCTGCTGTGGAGGTGTTTCACATCACCCAGAACTCAATTTGGTAACGCATCTAAGCAATGCACAACTCAAGGCCTATTTCAGACATTTTGGGATTGGATGCATTAAAAAACCAAAAACCCACCACTCAAATCAATCAAGCAGCAGCTGTTATGTACTGAGTTGAATAGTGTAGTGTCGTTAATAACTGGAGGCGAGAATCAGGTACAACATCTCTTTATTTCGGAAACAGGGAGAAACCAGCACAGGAATGGAGAAAACTGGGGTTTATATAATAACAGTCATCTAGTAGGGAGAAGATACATTTTGGCGGGAACCAATGGCACCGATTCCCTCCCGTGGAAACCAATACGGCAGAGGATCCAAATCCTGCTCCCTGAAAAAGCAAATGATAGGCATTCCCTCTGTAACTTGTACATTCAAATAAGGTCTGTAATACAACACAATACTCTATATTAAACATATTGACTGTGTTATTGCTTAATACACAACAAATAGGATCCAAAATGCAGCAATCTGATTGGTCCCAGAACAATAGGATCCAGAATGCAGCAGTCTGATTGGTCCTAGAACAATAGGATCCAGAATTCAGCAGTCTGATTGGTCCTAGAACAATAGGATCCAGAATGCAGCAGTCTGATTGTCTGCAGGAGCCACCCAATCCAGCTGCAGCTGGAAGTGAATCCGCAACCCGATTGGCATACAGGAGTATCCTGGAATTAGCCAATCACATGGGGCCCATTGTGTAAATAGTGTATATAAAGCAGACGTTTTGAGGGAACTGCATTCCTCGCTACAATGAGCTGAATAAAGAGCATGAAATCCACACTTGACTCCGAGTATATTTCAATAACCCATACACTTACTTGTGTCTCAGCCACACAACTGGTTCAGACAATGTTGGATTACAGAAGAGGATGGATGCTTCTCTGCCTCCACCCTTCCTTCCAAGCTACTGAGCAACAGAACTGGGAAAGTGCATCTATCACACCTGAAGATGCTACCCATATGATTTTCACCATGGATTTTTGACTTCTGAACTACCTGGGGTCTCTTCTTCTTCTTCTATGAAAAATCAGAATACAAATCAAACTTATCTCATACTACAATGCATAAAAATATAACATTATTATATATAGTTCCTGAAAAGGCTTACATAAAAAAATCCATTAAAAGTACCTTATGGTTTACCATCTCTCTCTCTCTTCCTCCCCCCCCTCAGTTCTCCCCCTCCCCTCCCCCTCCACCCTGGGCAGACCTTTCTTCTTCAGATCTTTATCCATGTACACAGTCTATTCATTCGAGCTTGTATGTTAGGGTTGGCTTCCACCCCTTTCTATCCAATTCCTGTAAAATGCCCATTTATTTGTGATTCTTTGGCATTTATTTTTCCATCTATCCTCTGCCACTATCTGTGCAAATATTTCTGATTGTACGTATTCAAAAACATAATCATTCCAATTTACCATATTCCATTTGGCCTTTTCTATCCATCCCAGAGCAATAACTGCCATTCCGGCTAGAATCATAATCTTATACAACTCTTGCTTATTACCGGTACTTTTTACTTTGTTATTTCCTAATATTCCCAAAAATAGCAAATCCCTATTAACTTCTATGTTTATTTGAAATAATTCAGAAATTACCTTTATAATCTTTTGCCAATATTCCTTAACCAGATTACATTCCCACCACATGTGTGAATATAGTCCTTTTTCCTGACCACAATGCCAGCATCTGGTACTAAACCCTTTCACTGTATACGCCATTTGTGCCGGAGTTCTATACCATTTTAATAATAAAAAAATCTACTTAATTCTTTATACTTTTCTATTTTAATATTGTTTATATTCTTCATCAGTTCTTGGACCGTATTTTGATGGATCATACCTTCCTGCTCCCATTTAATCTGGATTATCCTTATCATTCTTTCTTTGTCACTTATCATCAGTTTCTACCGGTATAACATCCCTGCTATCCCTTTCTCCATTATTTGTCTTTTGTTCAGCACCATATCTATTTTCATTTCTGTCCTCATCGTCTCCTCTGCTCTTTCCGTTTTTATTAAGTCATAAAGTCCTTGCACTTTCAGCCAATATTGTTTTCCTATTTCCCCCCCCAAAAAACCTTTTTTTGTAATTAAATTCCCTTCTTCATTGAACATGTCTTTTAATTTATAAAATCCCTGATCTTCTAATTTCTTCCACCAACCAGGTTCCCTTTGACCCTCCTGCATATATTTTAATGGCATCAACCTTGAGTATGTTGGCATCCATCTCGTATTCCAATTCTTCCAGATTCCTAACACAGTTTTCCTTGGTCCAATTGTCTTCTTCCAAGCCATGTTCATATCTGTATTAAATATCCCTTCTCTTCCTATTCCTTCATTTATTTCATTCTCCAGCCTAATCCATTTAATCCCATCCTTATATCCAATATCTAGTAAATTTTTCATTTGGAACATTTCATAATAAAATTCTAAGTTCGGTATTCCTATGCAAATTTATCCATGGTTCCTGGAGTACTGCATTGGCCTTGCTCCTGAAAGAGAATTATGCAACAGGAATCCCCCATTATTTTTCATCTCCTCTTCAAGTTTCCTAATTTGCTGCACATTCACAATAACAGTCCCTTCACATTCACCCATCTTTATGCTTCACCCCATTGATAACATGGACACATTCACTGCTAGAACTGCAAAAAGGTAATTCTGGTGTGATTGTGTGATGTCATTATGCCTAGCTGACCAGGATCACCCAGTGAACAGCCCCTTTCAAGTTAAAAAAAAATGGGCTCAGATTGGGTGGGAGTTGGCTTCAACATTCTTGGGAATGTTGCACAAAAGAGGAAGATAGAGGTAGTTTCCAGTTCTATTTCAGTTCCCAGAAACCATTAATTTCTATATCAAAATACTAATTTCATGAAGTTTAAGCACAGTAACATGGAAAGAGTGATGCTGTATCAGGCCAATGGCCCATCTAGTTATGCTTTCTATTCTCACAGATGTATTTGGCAAACATGGTTCCTTGTGAAAACAAAACCCCAAAGTTCAGATAAAAAAAATACTTAAAGAAGACAGTGAAGAATTACCCCCTGAAAGCTTTTTTTTTTTTTAAGGCTCAGTGTGAACACAGCTAACTTGGAAAAAACAGAAAGAACATACAGGTATTGTCAGTGTGCAAGGCTTTCTAAACTGCTGTGTAAACAAGAGGGGCAACTTGTAATTTTGTTCTTTTTCTGAACCTAAATGTTAATGGTTCATCTGGGACTTCGGCTCAGGCACAGGGTGACTTGCTCAAGGGGCGGATATGGTTCTTATAAGAACAAGTCATAAGTGGTGCTTTGCTAGCTTGGTAAAAATAGTTTGATTTATCCTTCTGTGAGCTGTGGAGGGTGTACTCAAGGTTACCTAAGCAATGCAACTCTTCCTCCTCTCCCCTGAGTCTTAAGTTGATCTCAGTGTGCAGGTGTAAGATTTTTCAGTATTTCCCCCATCAGATTATTTGCACATAACCCTTCTTTTCATTTTGCAGAATTCTGTCCCCAAACAATTCCGATTGCCAGTGTCAGCCCTACCAGTGTATAAAAAGGAATGGTTCTTTTGCTCAGTCGGTTTTGCTTTACCAGGGCCCACAAATGCATGGTGAGTTCTACCTGTGTTCAAGCAAAAAAGAGGAAAAGCCCACACCAAAGTTTTCCTACTTTGCATGGGAAGGTCAGGCCTGACAGCCAGGGATATTAGGGATGGGGCTTGTGTGTATGGCTGTGTCCCCATCATATGAACATAAGAAGTGAAGTGAAAAATGAAAAGCCCATCAAGCCCAGCATCCTTGAGCTTGTTTGGAGGTTCTAGCAGGGGAGCGCAGCTATCGTATACCCTTGACCGAAGAACGGTACACTCCTTCTATCTGGGATGGTCGTCCTCTTCCACCGAGCACACAGCCTCGGGAGGGACGCACATGGAGCGGTGAGGGAGGAAGGGGACACCCGCCTAGCCAGCCAGATCAGCCGAATCAACCCTGGCGATCAATGGGGTGAGAGATGTCGCAGCCAGATCGGCCTCACATCCACCCACTGTTTTAAATGACGCGTTCGAAATGTATTAATTGTATTCTGATTTTAAAAATAAAAAAGAAGGGGGGGGAGTCCAGCATCCTGTTCTCACGGTGGCCAACCTGGTTCTTGTGGACATGCCCCACTTGTCATTCCCCGAGGCATATTGCCTCTGGGGGTGTAATGTAGCCATCATTGCTTGCAGACATTGATAGCCTTATCCTCCATGAATTTTTCCAATCCTCTTTTAAAGCCATCTGAGTTGGTGGCCATCACTACAAATTTTGGGAACAAATTCCATAGGTTAACTACATGCTGTGTGAAGAAGTACTTTTTTTTTTTTACTGTCTGGAATCTGCCAACATTCAGCTTCATTGACTGGGACTCATTTCTGGTCACCGTTTGTTAAGGTGAAATGTTGAAGGTGGTTTAGTTTTGTAGACATGTAGGTGCTTTCAGAAATTACGCCAAATGCCCATGGGGCAAAAGGACATACATTGGTAGGCAAGGCCCCATGTATGCTTGGAAAGTTGCCTGGAGAGTCCTGCTGAGTGTCACAGATGAAATAGCTTAAGGTTCACGGAGTCAGTCTTCAACTGCAATATCATCCAGCTCATAAGTCCTAATGTGCTCCATCAGAGGAGCACCCAGGTCAGCATGTGTTAGATTGCAGCCCAAACAATTTTCAGCATGCACTATGTTGAGATAACAATCAGATGCAGAGAAGAAATCCCAATGGCAGCACCACTGATGGTTAGCTCTCCTTCTATAAATATTACTTGCCTCAAACCTAACCATCTTCTGCAAGGAGCACAAGTCTTTCAAAACTAGCTTTGGCATTTGAGGTTGTTGAATAATGTTATTCTCGGTGTGTTGTATTGTTAGTCTAAACAGGTTGATCTATACTAATATATTGCCAGAGTTTAACAGAGAGACTTCAGTTTATATTTCTAATTTATTTTTAAAGTGCATCTCCTTCAGTTAGAACATCAGATATATTATGAGCTATACCTACAAAAATAAACAAATATGCAATGGGAATGGAAAGCTGATTTTGATTGACCCATGTTAAAGAATACATGATACCTTTTGGTTTTTAGATGGCATAGTTTTCAGCTAGAAATTTTGACTTTGTTACAGAGAACTTTAAGGCAAATCTATTAAACCCTTGTGCTAGTATCCTACATATTGGTGGTTTCATTATCCACTGCTCTTCCTTTTCAACCTAGAAATGTCTTCACTACTTACTTATTTCCTCTGAACTTCTTAGAGTGTTTTTTGAAAAAAACACACTGATATGCATATCTACAGAGCATTCATATGCAAAATTGTGCCTCTGAATCTATTTTGGGTTGTGCACCAACATCCATTTGCATAATGTTTAAGTGCCTATTATTTAGATTGAGGGATGTGACAAACAGGAACAAGTGTGTAGCCTGATGACAGGAATGTGTGCTATTAAAATTAGCAGAACTTGTGACCATGCCATTATTTGGGCATTGAGCTAGAAGTCCCTGTAAGAGACCCGCTGTCCTTGTCAGTTTTTAAAAGTGTCTTATTATATAAATACAAAATGACAAGAACAAGTAATTGACAATGTTTCAGAGGCTGAGGTAAGAACATCAGAAGAACTCTACTGGATCAGACCAAAGGCACATCTAGTTCATCATCCTGTCAGAAAAGTAGCCATAGCCGATCCCAAAATCTTTTCAAAAAGTTAACTGTAAATAAGCAAAATATCTTACTTCACATTTTGATTGCACTGTAGTGTGTTTTGTATCTTTTCTTCCTTTCCCACATTTCCAGTGCGCGTGAGGGTCACCTGGTGTTCTAACTTTACAAATATGTATCACATTTTGTTGTGTTGTGACATTTCGGCACTCATGGGAGAGATGGCATGACAGTGCACTTTTCTGGCCCCCTGGAATATGGGTGTGGAGTGTAAAGGTTTGTTCTGAATCTGTACACCAACTCTCATTTTAATGTCAGTCTTTAAGCCAGCCAGGAATCACATTCCATTTTGTATTTTCCATCACAGCACTTCAATAAAGCAGAGGGCGAGCTGTAGTCTGAACTTCAAGCAGAGAACTATGTTGTAAGTGGTCACACCAAATACTGTCTGATATTCCCTCAGAGTGCCTTCCAACTCTACAATTCTATGATTCAATGCTTAAGGGAGATAACACACTGTCCTCTTCTTGAAGGTGTCTTCTGTTTGATATCCCGCTTTTCACTACCCGAAGGAGTCTCAAAGCGGCTAACATTCTTCTTTCCCTTCCTCCCCCACAACAAACACTCTGTGAGGTGAGTGGGGCTGAGAGACTTCAGAGAAGTGTGACTAGCCCAAGGTCACCCAGCAGCTGCATGTGGAGGAGCGGAGACACGAACCCGGTTCCCCAGATTACGAGACTACCGCTGTTAACCACTACACCACACTGGCTCTCACTGGAACACTCACTTCTAGGTTTGCGGCATTCAGGAGCCAAAACATTCAAGCTAAGCTGTTCAAAAACCAAGGTACAAGTGTACTCAGTTCTCCCAGAAGGCTTAGTTCGGTCAGAATTGAGTATACAGTTAAGATAAGCAGAAGAGTTAAACCAAAGGCCTCTACTTTACTTGCCCTCCAGAATGAAAAATGCACCCTTTTTGCCTTTCAAATACAGTGGTACCTCAGGTTAAGAACTTAATTCGTTCCGGAGCTCTGTTCTTAACCTGAAACTGTTCTTAACCTGCGCCGCCAGAGCACGATTTCTGTTCTTATCCTGAAGCAAAGTTCTTAACCTCAAACGTTATTTCTGGGTTAGCTGAGTATGTAACCTGAAGTGTATGTAACCTGAAGCATATGTAACCTGAGGTACCACTGTGTATTTTTTTGACCAAAAAAAGCAGACTGCTACTTAGGTGAATGACTTATAATTAATTTTAAAAGCATTATTGTTCTTTCCTTGCAAATGAAGCTTCTTGTATGACCTCGGGAGAAATAGCATTTTGAGACCTGTAGTATAAAATTACTGTCAACGAAAGAAATATACTGATGTCCTTTGAGAACATTATATTCATTTATAAAAGTGCTCAAGAGATCACAATGAAGTGGGCGGGTGTGGAGATAGCCAGCCAAGCAGTGACAAGATGCACAGTGCACAATAAGCAGAGTGGGTGGATGCCTCTGAGAAGTGAGTGTCAGGGAAATTGGGCAAGTAGCAATGAAATATAGAGATGATCCGAAATAGGAACAAAGACCATGGACCGGAATGAAGTGGTACAGGGGCAAAATTGGTGGCTGGGAGAGAGCAGACAACCCCCACTGGCCTTCCACAAAAAAGTGAGCTTCCCTCCTTCACTACTGCATTTCATCCCTCCAGGATTTTTTTCCTTCCAGTGTAACATAATGGTTTTCTTTCTCCATTAGATTGTTTAGGGGTGATGGTTGGGGAAAGAGTTACAGGAAAACAGATGGACAGGAATTGTTCTAAGCCCATGGATGATCTTTTTTCATATAGCTAGCTATGGTGGAGAAATTCAGTACACTTCGCATTTAAAGGCAAACCTACCTATTTGCACTTCCCGAAATAATTTGTGCAATGAAAGACAGCCTTCCTACCAAATTCACTCTTCTGCAGATTTTTTTTTTTTTTTTGCAATGCAGTTCTTCACCAAAGTAATGAGTACAAAAATGCACATGCTCATGTAAAATGTGCATAAAAATGAATCATATATTAGTTAAATAAAGGTACAAAATACTGTGGGAAATTGATGGCAGAAACATGTATATTTGGAAAATTTGCATTAAAAATGTACATATTAGGAGAGATTTGTGCTAAAATGCTGATGAATTTTCTTGGGATGATGTAGAAATGTGAACTGAAGACTGGAAGAATTGGAAGCAAACTAAGATTTACAGATTTCTCCATCCCTACACATAGCCAGTCTTGGCTATGTGATAAGGTCACTCAGCCAAGGACAAAGCCCTATCTTTGAAAGGGTAGTGATCAAAAGTATTCCCCTTCCTCATACAACTACTCATTGGCTTACTGTGACACAATGACAAATTCATTGCCTCTGAGCCCTTTGTGGCAAGACTTTTATCTCATTGAAACACTGACCAGTTACAGTTTTCTGTGACTTGTAAGGGAGGAAAATGCAATATTGCATAACTTTCAAATGCACAACTCTGGGATACATTCTCTCATATACTGAACTCCCCCCCCCTTTGTAAAAGAAGGTAAAGGTAAAGGTACCCCTGACTGTTAGGTTCAGTTGCGGACGACTCTGGGGTTGCGGTGCACATCTCACTCTATAGGCCGAGGGAGCCGGTGTTTGTCTGCAGACAGCTTCTCGGTCATGTGGCCAGCATGACTAAGCTGCTTCTGGCGAACCAGAGCAGTGCACAGAAACGCCGTTTACCTTCTCACCGGAGCGATACCTATTTATCTACTTGCACTTTGACATGCTTTCGAACTGCTAGGTTGGCAGGAGCTGGGACTGAGCAACGGGAGATCACCCCATTGCAGGGAATCAAACCGCCAACCTTCTGATTGGCAAGCCATAGGTTCTGTGGTTTAGACCACAGTGCCACCCGCGTCCCTACAAAAGAATGTAGTAATCATCAAAAACAGGGACATATCAGTCTCAAACAGGTGTGTAGGGAATTCATAAAAGAAGCCGATCCTCATTTTTCAGATCAGAATGAGTTTGAACTCAACCTAGAGGTTTTAAAGGGCATCTGAATGCATTGGATGCACTTGGAAGTCTGGGATAAGCAAAAGCTACTAGAAAAATTCCATCACTAATTCAGTTTTCCTCTCCTCCTATCCTTCCCAACCATGGCTTGCCACAGCTGGACAATGCCTGGGAGAAAAGTAATACAGTTGATTTTAAAACTTTAAATCCAGAACTGTATTGAAATGCTGTTTTTTTTTTTTAAGTTTTGTTTGTCTGTGTTGTAAGCTGCCCTGAAACTACACCTGATGAAGGGCAATTTGGAAACTAAATAAATAATAATAAAAGAAGTGTTACTGACAATGTAGTCTTATGTATCTTTCCTCTGACCTAAACCACACTGAATTCAATGGGACTTATTCCCAGTTGTGTGTAGGATTTCAAGAAAGAACAACACACACACACACACACACAGCTCCAAGAAAATGCATACACCAAGAAAATCGCTTTCAGAAGTCACAATATTTTATTCTCATGTATTTGGGAGCAATACTACATGTCTGGAACTGGCACAGAAATCACATTCTCTTGCCAGGGAACTATATTTGAATTAGAAGTAGTAAAAGAGGAGAGGGGGGGGCACCGGTTGACATTAACAAAATCCAGATGCGAACATCTTTAAAGTTTGGGGGTGAGAAGAGAGGGAGCTGTTGATATTCCAGGCTAATGAGAGGTTGTGACTGACCACAGAACTGTCACACTTAAAAAACAAAACCTAACAGCAGCTTTCAAATGGAACCAATTCCATATGAACTGCAAGGAATTGTTCAAAGACTAATATATACTCTTTTGCTAGGTGATACAATTTATGCAACAGCCTTCTAAACTGCCATTATTGCCTTATGTAAAATCTGGCAGGAGCATAAAGAACATTTGGCTGCTGATTCTGTAAAGCCAAAGGTGTGCTGCACATCTAGGAGGGGGGTGGTGGTGGTGGTGGAGGATAAAAGATAACTTAGGGCAGCAAGATGCTTGCAATACAAGCTGTGTGGAAGGTCGTGGTAAAAATTAAGGCAATCTGCAACTGACCACCCACACAGGAAAAGTAACAGATGAGGCCTTTCTCATGATTCACAAGACATTATGGGAAATGTGTTCGTTCCACTTTTACACCCACATCAACTCTTCTGACAGACACATTAAAGCAAAAAATAAACCAAATAAAAATGGTGTAGAATGTGGCTGTCGCAAGGCTTTCTACCCTCCCTTTCCAGACATGGGGGGGGGGGTCATTATGCTCAGCAATGGTACTACAGAGTCAATGAGTTTAATTTCTCTTTTAGAGGCTTCAGACAGTATATACTAGTGCAGTGTGATATACAGTTTATGAAGCACTCGTCATCTGTCTAGTGGAATTTAGAGTACTCAGAGGTGCGGCACAGACCAGCTGAGTAGGTATCACCTAATAAATGACTGTTACAAATGGTCACACTTGGTTTGGGAATGTGCCATGAATACCAGACACTTGAACTGGATCTGATTTTAGTAACTGTATATAACATTAGGAAGAACTTTCTGACAGTAAGAGCTGTTTGACAGCGGAAAGGGCTACTTCAGAAGGTGGTGGACTTTGCTGGACGTTTTGAAGCAGAGGTTGGATAGCCATCTGTCAGGAATGCTTTAGCTGGGCTTTGCAGGGGGTTGGAGTAGATGACCCTAGGAGTCCCTTCTAACTCTCTCTCTCTCTCTCTCTCTCTCTCTCTCTCTCTCTCTGTGTGTGTGTGTGTGTGTGTGCAGAAATTTGTAGAAGGCTACCATTCTTTCCTTGCCTCCAACACTCTGTCTTGATTGGTTTGAGTTGTATAAAAGTGCCTGAATTCTTAAAGAGAAACGGTATTGAGCTGTGTAAAATAAAGCTTTTATGTTTCATTCTGAAAATTTTCTTTAGGGGGTCATATAGAATTTGCTGCAGTCTTTTTTAAAGATACTTCTGAGGAAGTTTATTTGCTGGAAATAAACAAAACATGCTCAAACAGTCTTCCGTTTAAATATTATTCTGTTTTAAGATGCAGGTTGTTTGTCTTTTATGGCAAGTGCTGTTACCTAGAACTGTTCAGTAGCTGGGGGGTGGGGGTGGGGGAAGAAGATGAAGAGGATAGGAGGAGGGGAAAGAAGTTTATCACCACAGAGCTGGAGTGATCGTACGGGGTCTTACTTTTGAATAAACTTGTATAGGTTTGTGTTGTCAGCTGTTCATCAGATGCCATGCAGATCAACAGTTAAAACCCTTTACCTATGTACCAGAGAGTAAGGCTGTAGCCCTTATTCCACTTAACTGGGAGTAACTCCTACTGACGTCAATAGATTGTACTTCTGCATTGGCAAGAGTTTAAAATGGCAGCATGGAGTCCTACAGAAAATTGAACTTACCCCTAAGCAGGCATGTATAAGATTGCTCTGTGAGAGGTATACATTGAAGGACTCTTGACAGAAGTTCTAGAGTTCTTAGATCGTTTTCCTCCCAGGTGAAAGAAAAAAGAGGTATTTATTGTTCCAATGTTACATTTTTTCCACACATCTTCTGTTACGGGCACAGCTTCCAAGATGGCAACATTGCTTTTTTAAAGGTCAGGCTCATCCAACTATTGTGTTTGTGTGGTGGGGTCTGGGTAGGAGATTTACATCCAGCACATACCAATTCTAGGGATAGCATCGTTCAGGTAGGAAGAACCAGGTGCTCAACCCATGTGGTTCCTCTTGGCAGAATCCAGGTGCTGAAAAGTGGCAGCAACACATCCTTCTAGCAATAGGCCTTATGTAGCTTCAGGTGACATACTAGACCAACTGCTCCAACAGGGTAGCAGGGATGGTAGCAGCAATGCTACAACTGCTTTGTGCCCAAGGCTTATTGACAGATCGGCTTGGTACAATGTTAGAGCTGCCCACATGGGGCATTTTGAAGCAGCACTTACACGATAAGGAAAGTGTTATAATAACTTTAAAAGCTAGAAAAAAATGTGTGAGTGTTTGGGGGAATAACATGAGGGGCAATTTGATACTCATAAAACAAAAGGTTGCAATAGTCAAGTTAGTCTGGTTGTGTAATCCACAGCAATCATTGAGAGTTTTATTAAGAACAGGGGATTCATATTAATGAACTTCCATGTATGTAACTACAAAACAGCTGACTTTGGGCATTCTTGGCTTGCTGAATAGTTGGTTTTAAATTCCAAGCTGGAAAAGCAACTTTTTCAGTGGCAGGGGTATGGCATTTGATTCAGAATGCTGCCAATCATTATTAGCTGGTCAAATCTGTGTTCCAGATCAAGCAATTACGAATGCTGGCAACCTCACTGTTAGTGAAAGCACTTTTTTATTGTAGAAAATATCTAGACCGAGTCCTAGGGTAGAATTTCACATATAGCCTTTTATTGACTTTAATAAGTGAAAAATGAGTGAAGTTATAATGAACCATTTATGCTTCAGTGTACACAGACCCCAGGTATTTTATAAGTGACAGGTCTGCAGAGTATCTATGAATGAAAATGACCCCAGGTACCTGAACATTATTTCTGCTGCAGGTATATAAACAGCCAAATAATGAAACGAAACCCACAATGGACATTCAGCATACTTGATACAAGGGATTTTCTGACAGGAATGGAAAGGAGAGTTTTACCAGATTGATGATAACACAGGCAAACAGTTTGGATATATATTAAGGCAGGCACAGGCAAACTCGGCCCTCCAGATGTTTTGGGACTACAATTCCCATCATCCCTGACCACTGGTCCTGTTAGCTAGGGATCATGGGAGTTGTAGGCCAAAAACATCTGGAGGGCTGAGTTTGCCTATGCCTGTATTAAGGCATACTCATGCATATGTCTGTTGAATCAATTAAGGTGATTTGTACAGCAGTAGCATTTGGTTCCCTACATGTCTCATAATTGCACATATCATAGAACATAGTGGATTTGATAGAATATATATATTCTCTTTTTATTTTTTTTTAAAAAGTTTAAACAATTGGGGAAGGATCATAGCCTAGTGGTAGAGCTTCTGCTTCATATGCAGAAGGTCCTAGTGCAATTTCAGGTTGGTCTGGGAATGCTCCTTGTCTTGAATCCTGGAAAGCCACTTCCAGACAGAGCAGACAATACATAGCTAGCTGGTTTGATGTGGTATAAGGCAGGTGTCTATATTCCTATCTATGGCAGAGGCAGATTTAGGGCAGTATGAGTGGTGCAGGTACTGGGCTAGCAGCAGAGGAGGGCGCTTTCTCAAAGCTAAGTAAGCTTTTGTTTGGCTTTGGGAAGGAGGTATTGGGGCTCTGACAGGCTTCTAGAGTCCTCCTGCCTCATTCCCAAAGTCAAGCACAAACACTCACCAGGCTTTGAGAAGGCAGCAGGAGGGCCCTAGGACCCTGCCAGAGACTCACACTTCCTTCCCAGAGCCCGTTGTCTTGTTCATCCCACTCAAGCCACAAGGGTCTGGGGGGAGGTGTCAAAGGTCTGTCCCTGTCTATGATAAATTATTATAGCTCATAATAGTCCCCTCCCTGTGTTTATGGACTAAAGTGCAGAGCTCACCCATATTCGGAGGGGAAGAGAACACCGGAGGCTGTGGACTGGTAGGTCGGAAGGCAGTGAGTCCAGCAGGTGGGGCAAAAGACTGGTGGAGATAGAGTCAATGAAAGGCAGAACCAACTAGTTCCAGTTTTGTCCCTATCATCCTCCCTGCTTGGACCTACTGAGGCTGAGAGGCAGTGCCACCCTCTAGACTGATTGTAGGTGGTAAGCAGGTGGCGGGGGGGGGGCTGCTGAAGGCAAATGGAGCTTGCAAAATGGATCAACCTCTGCCGGAAGAAAATGAGAAACACAAATCAAAGGCAAAACCACCCCCTTCTTTGCTTTGCTTCTCCAAATCAGACTCAAAACAGTAAGCCAGTCATTGTGGGTGGGAGCCTATAGTCGTATAATGACTCAGGCTGATAAAATCTCCCCCTGGAATTTATTCAGACAGCTCCGTCCACATGGCAGCTCTGTCCCGCCCCCACCTTCACTCCAACTTTTGGGAGCTAAAATAATGACTGGCTATTAACTATCTGGCTTTTCTTTCCCAGCTCAGCCTTGCGAAGTCACACAGTCACTGCTTCATGGGAGCCAGCTGTGGGGGAGGGACTTGTTGCCCGGCTGCAGCGCAGAGAGAGGCAAAGCAGCCAGGATCATAATGGGGCTCCCTCAGATACTCCCCAGTTGAATTTAAACGGTGCACATTAGATCTCTGGAAAGTCTGCCTGAGTTTTTGGAAGGTGTTAAAATACTGGATGTTTAGAGGCAGATTTGGTCAAAGGGAACAGCTCTGGGGCCAATCAATGACATTAAAAGTAAAGTCTAGTGCTAATCTCTGGTGGCCATGGCTCAAATTAAGTCATTACATTTATTTGTGAAACAATCAGTTATTTCTATTTTATGGAAATGAATGCCTTGGTTTTTGAGAGGCTGAGTATTACACACCCACACACACACCCACACACACACCACTGATACAGTGGTACCTCTGGTTATGAACTTAATTCGTTCTGGAAATCCGTTCTTAACCTGAAACTGTTCTTAACCTGAGGTACCACTTTAGCTAATGGGGCCTCCTGTTGACGCTGCAACGCCACCGCACAATTTCTGTTCTCATCCTTAGGTAAAGTTCTTAACTCGAGGTACTACTTCCGGGTTAGCAGAGTCTGTAACCCGAAGTGTTTGTAACCCAAGGTGTTTGTAACCTGAGCTACCACTGTATTACACAGAAAATAGAGTAGCCTTCCCAGACCATGACTTTGAGAACAGCAGAAGCAGCTGGGAAGAAAAAAGAGGAGTTCAGGGATATTTTTTAAAATTAATTTTATTATTTGTGTTTCCTTGTTTCTCAATTTGATCCTTTTAAATGGTTTTGTATGTTTTGTGCATTGTGACTTGCCATTATTTTTATTGATTATAGTTTAGTAATTCTTTGTTGGAATTGTTAAGGGTAAGCTGTTGTCTGCTGATATTTAATTTTACTGTTTACTATTCCATTATAATTGATTATTGAATATTGCTTTATTTGATAGAAGCTGTTTATTTTAAAGTTATGTTTTTATTATTACTTTTTATGTATTGGATCGGATTGCTATTAGTTGTGTGATCCTTGCTGTCGGTTTTGTTGTTTCTTCAGCTTGTAAATATAGAAAGGCGGTTTACAAATTGAAGTGAAATAAAAGAAAGAAAGAAAATGAAATCAATCGGACTTACTTTTGAGTAGACATGGTCGGGATTGTCCTGATATTTGGTAAGAGAATGCAAGGGTATATTATGTTGTTGTTGATGACATTGGCCTGTCTCGAGAGACAATGGGGGTGATGTTGAACCGCTGCTTTAGTAGCACTGAAGTGACCTCTCCAGGATGCAAGCCTGGACAGTGAGATATGGAGGTACTGGGCTGACCAGATGAGAAGACCCCACTGTCAGCCTAATTGAAGTGCTCCAAAGGAAAGCATAATGATGCATTTGGCACCAGTTTGGCCTCAGGAGTTGCTGGATGGAGGTGTTCAAGGCACCATCCAACTGTCTAAGGGGCTCCACTCCAGATTTGTTTAGAGTTTACTCCTTAGCCTTTTCTTCTCCCAAATATGTCACACAAGGCAGTGGAGGTATAGGATCAGAGTTTTCCTTCTCCTAGATGGGCTACCTTCCCAGTTGACAAGCCCCATCTGCCCTTGCATTTGCATTTTATTATTGGAAGTAGTTTGTTGTTACCAACATTCCATCCATCTTTTAATAATAATAAAATTGTGAAAATTCACCATTTGAAGAATATCTTGTTGAGGAAAGCAAGGATAAAGCTATTCACCATGACCCAGAGCTGAACCCTACCACACTCCAAACTGCTTAAAAAAAAAAACCACTACTACCCCTAATTCAAAAGACAATCTGGGAGTTTGACATAAAATAATTATTTTAAAGGGGGGAAATGTACCTTATACTCTCTAAATGCAGCCTTTGATTTGTGCCTTAAATCAAGGCAAAGTAATATATTTGACTATCACAAGTTTCTGACGAACTTTGTGTACTTAGTATGCCAACTGTTAAGGCAATTGCAGATAGCTTGAGCTGTAAAAATAGCTTGTTCCCAGTGAAATGTTATTCCCATTTTATTATGTTAATACAACACTACTAGGTGCATATGAAGCTCAGTTCTTGCTTGCATAGAAAATACTGTTGGAGATTTTAGATAAGGTGCCTGGTCCACATAAGGTAAAGGTAAAGGGACCCCTGACCATTAGGTCCAGTCATGTCTGACTCTGGGGTTGCGGTGCTCATCTCGCATTACTGGCCGAGGGAGCCGGGGTACAACTTCCGGGTCATGTGGCCAGCATGACAAAGCTGCTTCTGGCGAACCAGAGCAGTGCACGGAAATGCCATTTACCTTCCCACTGGAGTGGTCCCTATTTATCTACCTGCACTTTGACATGCTTTTAAACTGCTAGGTGGGCAGGAGCTGGGACCGAGCAACAGGAGCTCACCCCGTTGCGGGGATTCGAACCACAGACCTTCTGATCTGATCAGCAAGCCCTAGGCTCTGTGGTTTAACCCACAGCACCACCCGCGTCCACATAGAGCTACCATAACTCCTATGTCTAAAATGGTTGGCTGTGGTCAAATCCTTTGTTTTTAAAGGATTACTAACCAAATACTGCAACTATATCTGTCTTGGGAGCATGAGATGTCAGGAGTAGAGGCTGCAATCCATATACATTACAGGTTTATGAAATGTCAGCAGCAGAGGTTGTCAGGTTTCCCCCATCTGTGGTTTGGGCCTCCAGGGATTCACATCTGGTGGAGCAATGTGAGGCAGGCAAGTCCTTAGCAGCAGGAGCCGGATGGAGCTGGATAGAATAAGGTGGACAAACAAGGAAGAGAAGATCTTTCTCTCAATTTCTATTTTTTCCAATCTTAAGTTTGATTTGCTTCATTCCCACACACACCTGTAACTTTAAAATCACACCTCATATTTTTATGTGTAAATATGCTATACACATATCCTACTACACACCCTTTTGCAAATGTATACCCCCCCCTCTTTTGCAAGCCGTTTCTCCTCTATTCCTCCATCTTTCTGTCATATACATTTTCTATGGCACAGGCAATCCCGTGTGACCTTTTCAATAATATATGTATATGTGCTCACATTTTTTGCTTGGAGAACTCCATCAAAAATTTGGAGAAGTGTGAATTTTGAACAACTGTGTTTCAGTTCACGTATCGGTTTAGGAAGTGCTGGTTTGGTAGGCTCACATTAGAATATGAACTGCATTCCCATCAACAGCTCTCTGCTCTCATTCCACTTTCATCTCTCTTGGGGGAACTCTTACCTGTTTCAAGCCTGTGACTCAATTCAGATGTCATGCTTCTGATCCTTCAAGTGCAGGTCAGGAATTTATGTACCTGACGATGGATTGGCACACCTGCTGAAGACTTTAATCTTCCTCACCCCCTAGGTATCCTCCAATTCCACCTCCCGGTACAAGAACATAGGTCTTAAAGAACTGTAAAAGGTTAGGCCATGTGCCATATGTATAATACTTTGCGCCCTTTTTTAAAAAAAAAAAAAAAAACAGAAACAAAAAATCATTCACATGTCAGCTACTGTAAAGTCTGACAGGCCAGCCAGGGAAGGAATTGATATCTTCATCTCTTTCCCTGTCTCTCTCCATGGTTCACGTTGCTTCCTCATCTGCAGCGTTCAATAATTGATGAGGAAAGTCGGCCCCACAAAATGGTGATTATGGTGGATCATCTTGGGCCCGGGGTTACCGGAGAAATGCCACATGGGATTGGCTCTCTTTTTAAAAAACCTATTTTGCCAAGAAAACTTAACGATTCTAACATTTGTTTACCGTACCAGGTGTCATGTCCAATCAGCGTCAAAGAGAATCTCAGAGCACTTGCCAGCGAAAGAAAGATTGCTTGCGATGTCTATCCCTTTCTAGCTGCTAGCAACAAGCTTAGTTCACCTCCTTATAAATAACTAGTCACACTGTACTTGGGATTTCTTTATAAAAGCAAGAGCCCATGTGTTTCTTTGGAAAAAGGGAAAAGAAAAGGGGAAGAAAAACAGAAATGTGACCTACTTTAACTCTTAAGGCAATAAATCACTTCTGAATTTTTTTCCAAGAGTTTCCTACCACCACCTGTCCCCAGACAAATAGTTAGTGGAATTGATAAACTTTAGCCTACCTTGCATTGTTTGTTTGACTTCAAAACACCTTTTAAAGTGCGTTCTGCGAGAGATCAAAAGAGGTTTTATGCAGAGACAGAGTGTTCCCTTTATTTTCAACGCTTCCTCAGAGGTGCAATATCCAGCACAGGTAAGTGGCTGCAAAGCCTGTTGTTAATTACAATAAAAAAGTAATTTCAATTTTTTTTGGGGGGGGGAGAGCACTTTGTGAAGTGGCTGATGAACCATGGAGTAGTATGCAACTAAGTCTTACTGAGTAGGTCTATTAATTTCAGTGGGTCTCCTCTGAGACGTTTGACGCATCTCACCACCCCTGAAACTCTGAATCAATTTACATATATTTGTTCTAATAAGACATAAATATAAAAATATAAAACAAAATAGTTAAACATCTATGGTTTTGAAGTTTAGATTTTTTTTATAAAAAAGGAAGCATTTTATCCTACCAATTCTAAGAAGGCAATTCTAAGATGTGTACGAGGAAAAAAAATATATTTCAACATTGCACTGGCTGTAGGGTAACTGGATGGCTGGATAGCCAGTGCAATGTTGAAAGATATATTTTCTCCTCATACACATCTTAGAATTGCCTTCTAAGATGACATTTTTATTTCAAAAGCATTACTTTATTTATATGCAAACTATGCAGGCACAGTGCAATGCAATGCTAAACAAGTCTACTCAGAAGAAAGCCACCCTGGGCTTAATGGGATTTACTTCCCAGTAAGTGTATAAGATTGCTGCCTCAATTCCTTCAGTAATACAATTCAACTGATTAAGTTTTATATAAATCAAAATGAAGCCCCAGCTGTAGCAAAGACCAGATACAATGTGAGATAGGCCATGCCTTCCTAGCAGAAGCTCCTAGCACACCATGTATGTGTCTGTCTTTAAGGTGCCATGCTCAACCCTGCTCAACCAGGTATTCTGCTGTGGTTTCAATTTAGCTCCTAAACCTTATATCACTGGAACACTCAGCAAGTGTCACACAGTCCTAAGTGCAGGATTCCACAGGCTCCCAACAGCTGTACTCTCACTCTAATAGCATTCATTACCACAAGACAGAATGCCTGTTGCTTACAGATCTGAGACGTTCTTTCATTTCCCCCCATCTAAAAACTCCACAGATTCAACTGGAAGGCACCTACTCATGCACGCATTTGAGCAAAATGTTGCAGTTAACATCTGTACATACAAAAATACAGTTTCCTGGACTCTGAAGCTCTCGTAACAGTATTTGGAAATCTCGCCCTCTTGTTTTTAGATTTATTTTCTTCATTATTATTTACAAATTAATGAACAAACAGCCGACCCTGAAATGCCTTCTAACTGAACTGAACCAAATGAATCAAAAAAGCCAGACGTATTGTTTTCACAACTTTAGGACTTGTGTCTCTATGAAGACTAATACTTTCCCACAATCACACGTTTTTTACATCGATGCATCCTTGCATCCCTAATGCAGAAAACATTACCTCGGGTCTTGCCAACTAGTAAAGTTTATGTCAGGCGGTGGGGAGATCCTATGGGGAAATATTACTTATTTAAAGCCACGTCCCAAACCTTGAGGCATATTCCAAGAGACTACGAACAAAAATAAATATAGCAATAAGAATTAGCAAAGTAAAGTAAAGAAGAGGTGCATCTTGAAATCTCTCAGCCGTGAAAGCCTGCAGGCAACAGGCAGAGACTACCTCCATCAAGGAATCTCCTGTACATGTAAATTAACAGCAGAATCCCTAGCTCTGTCCCTGGATCTCAATGCAAGGCACACAAATTCAAGACTAAACTTCTATTTGCTAAGGCCTTTGCTCAGCAGCAGAGCATCTGCTCTGCATGCAGAAAGTACCAGTTTCTATCTCCTACATCTCTAAGTAGGGAGAAAACGCTGCCTGAAACCCTAGATACCTGCTGTCAATCTGTATCAGCAACACTGAACTAGGTGGACCAGTGGTCTGACTCAGTATAAGCCTTTCCTTATACCTGCACAAAGGAAACTGATCATAACATAGCCTTGCCTGTCTGACTTTCATCCTGATGCTGCTGCCAGACAAAGTATCTGGCTGGGATGTTAGTCCAATGCAGGTTCCCTTGTATCATCCAACCTGAACTCAGTAATGTAGAACAGGCTGGCTTCTGTTTGATGAAAATGCCATTTGAAATAGAGTTCTTTTAAGCTCAACCAGATTGGCACTGTGGGTTGTCTCCTTTGGTGTGAGAGATCATTGTGTTTCACTGATCAGCTACTTGGCAGTCCCCAGTCAATAAAGTGCTGGCCTACCATGGTCTGCCTGCTTCAATGGGTGCTTGAAGCTCAGAGTAGGCTGGCAACGTCAACCCTTCCATGTGGGAATCCCTTGCAGATGACCACAGTGCTTGGAGACAAGCAACCAAGTCGTGTATCCATAGCAGCAACCGGAGGAGAAATGACTGCTGGGAAGAGAGCAGGGAGAAGAAACGCCATGGTGCATCTGCAGCAGCACAACTGGATGCCTTTATCTGCCCCAACTGCAACAAAACATGTCTCTCCCACATTGGTATTTAGAGCCACAGCAGGCGCTGCAACCTTCCAACAGCTTGACCTCACCTTCAAATGCACACTACTCCATTGTCTCCTGAGACAGACGGGTGCCAGCAACCCAACAGAGAGAGTAGGACAAATTGAAACCACATCATTTGAGCAGGAGGCTATACAGAAGTAAAAAGCCTCAATTGCCATATTTTCCAGCTTTATTACATCTTCCCTGCCAAATTACAACCTGTATTGAAGGTCAAAAGCTGTATTTCCATCACCGAATCTTCCCAGCCCTCCTAACATCTCAGCAAAAATGCTTCCTGCCCTCTTCCTCCAATCCTGCCAACCTTGAATTGAGTGCTAATACACGCTGGCATAGCCCATCCAGAAACTCTTGCTTTGGACCAATCTGATGTATTATAAGTTCCTGGAAGATCTTTACCTTAAAATATATTCTCGGTTTTGCATTGGAGAAGAAATGTATTCAGTTGAAGAGAGGGGTCTTTCTGTGTACTATACAGACAGACTTTTTTGCATCATTTCTGGTGAGAAAAGAATATGGTATGGCTGTAATATTTGTTTATTTACAAATACAGAAGGGTCTCTATTGTCCGTGAAAGTACTTTTCAAGTTTTCTCAGTGCCACAGCATATTAAGCTCAGGCTGTGCTCTCCTTTGCTGGCCACAGTCAAACTACCAAACTGTTTCCATCCTGTCCCACTGAAGGAAGTTTGTTTGTCCCCAGGAAGATAGTACCCACCAGCACTCAAGGTCATTAAGTAAGCACCTTCAGCTATCCTGTCGCACAATTTAGAGGATAGTTGGTTCAGATCTTTTGGAATTGCTGAGGTCAATGCTAATTCATTTTCAAACAAGGAACAGAATATATTTTATTTAATGAAAAGGTGGACCGTATGAACCAGAAATTGGCAAGTAAGAATGTAGAAAAGCAAGAACTTCAGGAATGTCGTAGCAGAAAAGCACAGCAGATTCTGGCAATGGACAGATTCTGAGGGAAATACAAAATAAAGCCAAGGCTAAGTACCTGGGCAAAGGCAATGAGATTAACAGATGGGCCATTAATTAGAATTGCACCTTCAAATTCACTCCCTGGGAAGCCTTTTCTGCCAGACCCCCAAGCCCAGCTGCCAAAAATCACAAGCAAGTCACAGAAGTTAAGTGTTTATAACTCCTTGATATATTCTCTCTACAAAACCTCACATGAGAATAAGGTATCAAGTGAAATTAGATGGTAATGTCTTCTGATTAGACATTGGTAATTATTTTTGACTGGATGGATAATCATTCTGAGTGGCATTAATCTGTTGTCACATTACACATTGTCTAGGGGATGGGTTTGTCTTCAGAGTGGCCATGTAGTTTTCACTCACTGATTAGTTGCCAGTATCTTGGGGGCCGAAGGTGTTATTACTGCATACCCAAATTACTAGATAACATTTCTAATCAAACAGTGGCCTTATTTATTATGCCATTAACCCACTTAAAATAGATGAGTTCATAACTTTACTTAACACATTTACTTGCGATGTTTGCTTGCAAAGCTGTACATCCTTCAGTTCCCCTTTGATTAAATGTTTCCAATAAGTTTTAGAATGGCCAGGTTAGCTGAAATACAGGAGGGCACATAGTTGTCATGCCAAAAATTTGGCAAGTACTGCTTATCATGCCTAGGTGGAAAAAAGTGGTGTGTGCTAGAATTCAAATTCAAATATTTCTTCTTCTTCTTCTTCTTCTTCTTCTTCTTCTTCTTCTTCTTCTTCTTCTTCTTCTTCTTCCTCCTCCTCCTCCTCCTTCGTGAAAAGTGAGTCAACACTATCAAATAAAGAAATAAATACATAAATAAATATTTTGGGCCAAGGCTGTCTTACAAATGTGGACTTTGGAATCAGATGCAGAATTTATCTCTTTCGTATTGTTACAAAAGCCTGGCGCCTGCCCCTTCTCTCTGCCAAGCCATGACCAGAGCGCATGGGGTCAGAGGAGTGCACACAGGATCTGTGTCCCTTTGAAGAATAGCAGACACAGCGGAGGCTTCCGTGCTTTAAGAAATAGGGTTTATTAGCCTATTTACACCCTCAGTCTGCATGGAGGGAGTGCAGATCTTACAGCATGGTCCAGAGAGCATTGCAGGCAGTCCTTCCATCTCCCTCACCAAAATGGATCTCCCTTTCTTCCCCTTTCTTCTCTCCAGAAGCACCTTGCCCTCCCCCTCCAGAGCAGTTACCCTGGCATACTTGGTGCTAGAAGTGCCATTGTCTTGTTAACGACCCACAATGGCTCTCATAACCGCCCTAGTTTGGCCAGGCTACCCAGGAATTCCTTTGCAGCTTATATTCTCCATTATATTCACCAATAACCCAAAATCCTAGCATTTATTAATTTTACTGTTTAGGGGACTCCCCTCCCCATTCTGTAACAATATGTTCATTTCATAAGTGGTAGTGAGGGTTGCCAGTTTTTTTATTCTACTGGTTCCCCTTCTTCTACTTCTAAACAGGAGCCTGACACCAATGTTCAGCAAATAAAGCTATTCCCTGCGTTTCATGCCATAACCACATTAAGAGAGTTTGCAAATGCCAGCTCCACTATTTTCTTATGAAAATAAAATAACACCTCAGTAATCCAGCCCCATCATCATCATCATCTGGTCTTGGGACCTAGAAAACAAGTTGTTCTAAAATACCTAGGAAACCTGCCTGTACTTAATGCTCTTAATGCTTGCATTGAGTCCCTCCTTTCAGTCATGCCAAAACTCAGTTCAGCTCCTGCCGCAATGTAAGCAAGTACATGTTAAGTGAGCAAAGAGGTAGAATTGAGAGGAACTTGCACACGCACATACAAAAACCAGTTAAAATGTAATCGAGTTGATAAGTTAATCAGCACATTTCTGCCCAAATGACTAAACAAATCTGGTAACAATAGATCACTTAGCTGAGGAAAAAAATATTACCCAGGGACTTGAATTTAAAAATATGTCCCATTTTCATCTAAAAATACTAGTAAGAACATCCGCCGAGGACAAAAAGTCAAAAATAAGAACACTGTGTCTTAGCCTTAGGCAACATGGCAGCAGCCAAACTGGAGGAAAGAGCTTTGTGGTTTCACTATTTGCTCCACGAACCAGTACAGTATGTTGGCTCATTATCACTAAGTGCTAGATGCAACCCAAGCCAGTAACAGATTTTGTTATTATACACAACTTTGAAAGACAGTTCTACAACAATGGAGTTTGGGGGCAGGAATTATAGAGACACGATGGTCCCAACTGTGTAGGACTTTAATCACCCAATCCTATGCATGTTTACTCAGAATAAAGTTCGCATTGGCTTAATGGAGCTCATAGTATTCCCTAGTGGAGTTTAGTATTGAAGACTATAGGTGAAAATTAGCATCTTCAGCTGAGCTTGGAAATAAAAAGGCAATCACTGAAGTCAGTACAGTTTCAGCATAATATAATCCAATCTACTGGTTCTAGATAAGCAATTCTCAACCTCTTCCCACTACCCCAATCCTTAATTAACCTTGTCACTTAGACTTCAGGGAAGACTTCTCAGATTTTACTAAAAATAAAATTGGAAGAAATGTAACAGGTGAAGTGCTTCTGCATGTTGAGGAATTTCTGCCTGCATGTGGTGGTTGTTCAAGTAATGGAAACCTATTTACTGTATAATACAGTGTAAAATCTGACACACACTGAAAATAGGATAGTATTATTTTCCAAGTTCTCTTTACAGTCCTACCAAACACAAACTGGTACCAAAAACTCAATGCATCTTTTAAATTAAAGATTTCCAATATAAGCTGTCTCCTGTTATTTTTATTTCTTTGGTGAGCTATAGCTCTTTGCAGATAAACTGCAGGTTCCCAGTTGTACCATTAAGGAAAGCACTCACCATGACCAGCAGCTACAGTTCCCTCAGGTCAGGAGCTGAACTTCAGACTAGTCTATCAGCTCTGTAGATTCACAAGTGAATGTCTGCTCTTGGACTACATATAAGACCAAGCCTGCACTTCTAGGCACCCTTTGTTTGGAAGTAAATCCCAAAGCTAAAGTTATGCTTACTTGTGAATAAATATGCATAGGTCTGGGTGGTCAGGGTGCAATCCTATGTGCCACTTAGTAACGGGAGCAGGTTAAAATAGTAATGGGAAGAGGTTAAAATTTGCTTCCCATATATGCAATTCATTATTTGGCATTTTAGACAGGAACAATATTTCCTGGTGAGGATATGGGAGATAAATCTTAATATACTTTCACTTCTATTTAGATTCATTCTGTTGCTCACTAAATAATGAGATAAAATGAAAAATTGTATATTTAGTCTTTCCTAATATACTGTTTTCCATAGACACCAATAAAATGGCACCCTTGTTGACCTAATGGGCACTTCCTTTGAAGTAAGTCATATTGGAAACAAATGGGATTTACTTCTGAATAAATACAGGCTGAAAGTATTACCTCTTGCATTCCCTCACCTCTTCAACTTAATATCTAAGTAATGATGGGTTATCAAGCATTAGCTTTGTCTTACAGAAAGCATACCAGGTAGTGAATCAGAACTTAATTCACTGCTACCATTTTAAATAGTTACCTAAATATTCACTTTATTGAGAAATTATACACAGTACTCCTTATTTACTGGTATTACATTTATATCAACTGCACCCTTCCTCCAAGAAGCTCAAGGTGGCATTCTGTTTTCCCCATATTATCCTCACAACAACCCTGTGAGGTTGGTCAGGCTGAGAGACAGTGACTGGCGAAAATCACACAGTGAGTTTCATGGCTGATTTTAACCTTGGGCTGCCTGGACCTAGCCCACTCAATATCCCTCTGATTTATTCCACATTCATTTCTGGACAAAATATGGAGAAAGGAATAACCCATGGGAAGGGAATAATCTTTTCCCAATGGTTTGGAAAATTTTGGAGTCTCTTGTTAACAGTCCTTTGTGGCACGTGAGACTGCAATCCTGTACATACATATCAGGGAGCAATTCAGTGGAAGGAATTCAATGAGGCTTACCTCTGAGTAATGCATGTTTATTATGGAATGAATCCATATTTAGAAACTGCAGCAGCAGTGACCCCTTCTGAACTAAGATAAGGCACTTCAGTGATAAGTATTCTTAAGTATTCATATGTTCAAGGTCCACTATTTCACTGCAAATGAGGAGGCTAGGGAGAGAATCAGAATAGGTGGTGGCCACACAACCTTCTTCTAGCTGAGAAGCAACTATGACAGCAGGGGACCTTTCTGAATCAATGCAGGGCACTTGTTTAGCTAGGTGCTGTCCATTTGTAAAACTGCAGGGCTTAAGTGTCCACAGAAGCTTTTCAAGGGAGGAAGATGGGGAGAACACCAGAACAACGGGGCCATGTCATGTGACTTCCTAGCAGCCCCACCAAGACCACTGGCCACCAGCAACAACAAATAGAAGGTTAAGGGGTGATATGATAGCCATGTTCAAATATATAAAAGGATGTCATATAGAGGAGGGTGAAAGGTTGTTTTCTGCTGCTCCAGAGAAGCGGACCCGGAGCAATGGATTCAAACTACAAGAAAGAAGATTCCACCTAAACATTAGGAAGAACTTCCTGACAGTGAGAGCTGTTTGGCAGTGGAATTTGCTGCCAAGGAGTGTGGTGGAGTCTCCTTCTTTGGAGGTCTTTAAGCAGAGGCTTGACAGCCATCTGTCAGGAATGCTTTGATGGTGTTTCCTGCTTGGCAAGGGGGTTGGACTGGATGGCCCTTGTGGTCTCTTCCAACTCTATGATTCTATTCTATTCTATTCTATTCTATTCTATTCTATTCTATTCTATTCTAATACAAAGCTCTTTCCCTCTGAGAGCTTTGAAAAGCAACTTCAAACTGTAGTGAACACTGCTGTTAAAAATAATTTGAAATGACACAGTCAAGAATACAGAAGTCGTCTATATTTATATAATTATTTGTATTTTCTCCCACTCTTCTTCCCTTTAGAAGAAATGGGTAAATGCACTGGTTAACCACTCAGATTAAGCCAGAGGACAATAATATTAATAGAGCTTAGTCATCAGCATCAGCGACTTCCCTTTTGCACACTAACTGCATGCAGTTTCATCTCAAAATTATTAACTGTCTGGTGACTAAGCGTCTATGCACCAAGAGCATAAAGAATGGAAATACTTTACCCTTCTGCTGCTCTCTGCAAGGAGTACCTGCCGAACTTCACAGCTTCTTGCTGATAGCCCAACGACCTTCATGCATGAGGGTATCTCAGCCAAGCATAATTGGTGCTCTTTCTCCCGCCTTACACAGCTGGAAAGCTGGGCTTGTTGTGTTTGATACAGAAAGCCTTTTGTTGTTTCTGTGGCAGTGTTTCCATAGAAATTAACTTTCAAAGAATGAGTGCCAGAGTGTCATAAAAGTAAAGCAGCCCTGGCATGACAATAAAATTTGTTGGCTGCTTATAATAATAAAATTATATGTCAACAGTCTTGGGCTAAGGAAAAGAAAATGCAGAATTACAACTGAATTTGCAGAAATTGGGGTGGCTGATTTTTTTCATTTGCCCCAACTGTTCCAGGAAAGCATATATATCCTGAATTGGAATGTATTCATGCTCTCATTTATTGTGTGTTGTCCATGGTCTTAACTCCTAAGGAGTGTTGGTGTAGTAAAAGTTCTTAGCCTGTGGAAATCCCATCAGGTGCACCTACCACCATCAGCAGAATTCAAAATCAAAATTCTTTATGGCAAAACAAAATAAAATAACAAATTCCTTCCAGTAGCACCTTAGAGACCAGGCAGACTGTCAAGTGGAATATGAAGAACAGGCACACATGTAGGTAATATAATTTCAATGGAAAAAAAATTCAGCAGGTTCTTGTGTCTCACACTGAAATCAGTGGATATTTGGGCTAAATTAAATAGGTGAATTAAATCAGTGGGTTTGGCTTTGGCCAGGTTAATCCCTAAATGAATTATTGTGTCTACTCAGAAATATTTTAAATGGGACTTTGTCCCAGGTAAGAAAAAAACAACAACTGTGGCCTCCAGATGTTGGGAAACTTGTGGCCTCCAGATGTTGTTGGACTCCAACTCCCATCACATCAGGGATGCTGGGACCCAACAACATATAAAAAGTCAGAGTTTCCTTGTCCTTGGTAATTTGATGCTTATTTCAGATTTTCTGGAGAATGCTATTGTTTGCTTTTTAAATGATAATGTTTAAAATAATCAAGGAAGGATTATACTCATTATTTTCACACCACTAAGACTGAACATCTAGAAAACTTTAAGCGAGGAGGATCTCATTCATGCTTAGAGAGAGAAATCAGATTTTAGAGGTTACCTTTTTTTTTACAGTTTTCCAAATAAGATAAATGATTTGCTAATCTGTCATGATGTACTATCCTTCATTTAATTGCACCTCAGATATGTTATTATCATTTCAACAGCTTCTAGGCAGGATGCAGGAATCCTGACAGGCTGGTAAAGTTAAAATGTTGTACAATGTGCTCCTAAGGTGTGGAATAAGTGTAGCTATTTAATTTGCAAAGTGCCACATTTTCAGGGAAAATACAACCTAGGTAAAATGAAAGAAAATTGTAAAATAAACATGTAATAGCTTAACCTTTGACAGTGTCCCTGTTAATCAAGGAGTAACACCTTGTAATTTTTTTTCTTAGCTATTATATGTTCAGTCCATCATTGTTGCCTCCTAATGAGCACTAATTAGTGGTATTTTACTGGGTGTTTTATCTCTGCTATTCACTTAATAATATACCTTTAGAAAGTCATTAATCTGCTTTGGCTTGAGGATGCAGAAATAAAATCACATATGGCAGCTCAACTGAAGTAATAAAATGCCCTGGATAAAAAACAAAACAAAAGCTGTAGAGCCCCTCTGACTGACAATGCTACAAATGCAGCATGTACCATTGTATACCACAGGCAATACCTTCTTCAACTTTCCCCATAGTAATCAAGTCAGTATTGAAATCTCACTTTCCTTTTGCTTTTTATAGGGCTCATCTTAATCGTGCAAGCTTTTTAGTATGCAGAGAGACCTAATGTTAATGGTTTGTTCATGCTGGCTGAAAGGAAATGGATTTTTTTAAAAGTTTTGTTTCCCAGATGCCAATCTAAGTAAGTAGCTACTGTAGAAAATGAAAGTGACATATGTAGCAGAGCATAGAAGTGTTTATGTAGTTTACATAGCAGTTTCGAGGTGTACAACAACAATGATTAAAGTGCTGAATGGTTTATTTACTCATTAGAAGGTGGCTGGGCTCATGCTCTATGCAACGGAAAGATAAACTTTCAGTTTAAATTACTCTTAAGGGAGTTAAGTATCATTCAATATTGAGAGATGGAAACAACAGCTAAAACAACCTTGCTTGCAAATTAAACAATTCAATTATCTTGCACAATAGCTGGGGCAAGACCAGATGCTAATGAGCGCTAAATGAGAAGGTGACTTTCATTGAGTTCATGCTCTCTGTTTGGATGATCTCACACTTTGCCATTGTTATATGACATGGAGCTAATTCCCCCATAGTTTGGCTTCCACAAAAGGGTATGCTCTGGTTTTGGTGGTATATAATAGGGTAGCTAATAATATATAAAGCAGTAATACCACTTAAAATGGGAAAGTCTGTAGGTTGAATGTCCATTGTAAGCTAACATAGCTGAAAATCCTTTGGAGGTCTTATGGGCATAAATCCTTTTCTTAAAAAATAACAACCCTGATGTGTGGTATGCCTAAAATTCTCATCTCTGTTTCTTTATAAATAAATGTTTAAGATGTGAACTCAGTCACAAGATTTTTAAAATTCAAACAACCATGACAATGGAATCAAAGAGTGGCTTCATACATTACCAGAAGGAATGGTGAAAGTTAATAAGAACTAACTTTCTTTTTGTGCTTTCAGTGTGATGTACAAAGGGAAGCTCACTCACCAGCGCATGCTCACTGAAATCAATGGAACTTTCAGGTGCTTAACTTTGGGTGAGTCATGTCTTGTGATTACAGTGAAATTGATTAAAGCAGAAAAGGTTGAAAGGCCAGACAAAACCTCCTTTATCAAGGCAATAGCCTTCCCAATAGGGCCAAAATAACCCTTCATATTTAAATATGATCCTTCATATTTAAAGTGGACCTAGACCAGAAAGCCTGAACAGAGGATTCTCCTCTGGAAGCCACTCAATAGAGGATTGTTCTCTACAAAATGGAGCACATGTCCATTCTAGGAAGATAGCAAGGCCTTTTCCAGGGACTCCTTTACAAATATTAGTGTCAACTCTTTCTGCCTTTCAGATTCCTTCCCTCTCGATCTTCTAGCAAATGCTATAGAGCCATGAGACAAAGAATTTGCTTTCTCCCCACCCCTACCTTGGGGGAGATGTGTTTTTTTTGGGGGGGGGGTTGAAGTTCATTCTTTTCCCTTCACCCTGGTGACATCCTCTGCTTCACCTGCTCCCTCCTAAAGCCTTTCCCCCCTCATTGTGGATGTAGCCTATCTTGATTTCAGCAAGGCCTTTGACAAGGTGCCCCATGATGTTCTTGTAAAGAAGCTGGTAAAATGTGGGCTGGACAAGGCTACCATTCAGTGGATTTGTAACTGGCTGACTGACCGAACACAAAGGGTACTCATTAACGGCTCCTCTTCATCCTGGAGAGAAGTGACTAGTGGGGTGCCACAGGGTTCTGTCTTGGGCCCAGTCTTATTCAACATCTTTATCAATGACTTGGATGATGGGCTTGAGAGCATCCTGATCAAGATTGCAGATGACACCAAATTGGGAGGGGTGGCTAATACCCCTGAGGACAGGATCACAATTCAAAATGACCTTAACAGATTAGAGAACTGGGCCAAAGCAAACAAGATGAATTTTAACAGAGATAAATGTAAAGTACTACACTTAGGCAAAAAAAACGAAAGGCACAAATACAGGATGGGTGACACCTGGCTTGAGAGCAGTACATGTGAAAAGGATCTAGGAGTCTTGGTAGACCATAAACTTGACATGAGTCAACAGTGTGATGCAGCAGCTAAAAAAGCCAATGCAATTCTGGGCTGCATCAATAGGAGTATAGCATCTAGATCAAGGGAAGTAATAGTACCACTGTATTCCGCTCTGGTCAGACCTCACCTGGAATACTGTGTCCAGTTCTGGGCACCACAGTTCAAGAAGGATACTGACAAGCTGGAACGTGTCCAGAGGAGGGCAACCAAAATGGTCAAAGGCCTGGAAACGATGCCTTATGAGGAACGGCTTAGGGAGCTGGGTATGTTTAGCCTGGAGAAGAGAAGGTTAAGGGGTGATATGATAGCCATGTTCAAATATATCAAAGGATGTCATATAGAGGAGGGTGAAAGGTTGTTTTCTGCTGCTCCAGAGAAGCGGACACAGGGCAATGGATTCAAACTACAAGAAAGAAGATTCCACCTAAACATTAAGAAGAACTTCCTGACAGTAAGAGCTGTCCGACAGTGGAATTTGCTGCCAAGGAGTGTGGTGGAGTCTCCTTCTTTGGAGGTCTTTAAGCGGAGGCTTGACAGCCATCTGTCAGGAATGCTTTGATGGTGTTTCCTGCTTGGCAGGGGGTTGGACTGGATGGCCCTTGTGGTCTCTTCCAACTCTATGATTCTATGATTCATTCAATTTCAACAAAGGCCCAGCTTGCTGTATCGTATTCAAATACTTTGTCCTGCAATGCACCTATACCTCTGTTCCTCTGACTCCCCTCCCTTCGCAAGATTCCATCCCTCTCTTAAATCATATTTCAGCCTTAACTTGGAAAATATTCCAGTTCGCTTGCCTTGAAATGAGTTGTCCCTCTGGACCAATCAGCCACATCCAGCTTTTGGCCATTTTGGTAGTAAGTTTTATAAGATCTACATCTATAGCTCTCTTTCCCTTAACCATTCAGTGCAGTTCTTTTTTTTCACTTCTGCAAGAGTCCCAAATTCCCTCTTCTCCATAACTACTGAAAGTTCCCAAACCTTGTTCTCTGTTGCATCCGGCCACCCTACCTGTTTCATATGGGAAAACTTTGCTTTCTTCTCTACTTTCTTGAAAAACTCCAAATCCATCAGGCTTATATCCAAAGGGCTAGATAGTTCACACATGAGTGCACTGCACCACAGCATGTAAAACCTTCAATAAAACAGAATTTGCAGGAGAGAAGCAGAGAGTCAATCCCCCCTGTCTTATGAATTTTCAAGCTATTTTGTTTTGAACTTCTTGAAAAGTTCACAAGCCTTTGAGCCAGGCTTCCACAGCTCTAGTTAAGTCCCTGCTGTGTTGAGGATGTCAAAATACATTGAGCTGCTGACTACAGCCAGCTTGATAAACTGAGCTATTTATTTCAGCGAATTTTATATATTTGTCCAGTTTTACATTTTTAATGAAAGGCCTGTGGCTTAGCCTGTCAGACAACAGTAAAAGCAGTGGAGTTTATTTATCCATGGCTTGAGTCACGTTTACTTTGCTTATAATTCTGTTGAGTTTTATTGCATTACTCCTGCTTTATGCAGGTTAACTAAAAAGTATAGGAACTCCTTTCTTTTAATATGAAGTACAATCCACCACAATTCCATGGTGTAATCTCAAAAGCTCATTCAATAGTTAGCTGAGCACACTAGTTAGTAGTACATATAGCATTGTTCTTTCAAGCCCTGGTTCAATTTTCTCAGTCTGATTAGCTAGCAATTTGTACAATTATACCTAAATGGATGTGATACTGATTTCACTACTTACTTTATTGTAGCACTAAAACAGGTACAGTACTATGCACACTGCTTGCTTACAATATTAGTCATAAACATTTTTTTAACATACTCTGTTTCATTTTCCAAGCTTGATTAGCTAACAATCTACACTAAAACACTCGAGTTAAAAAGGAAGGCTAATTGCTGTGAGGATTTATTCTTTTGAAAAACACAGATTTTACATTCAACTGGTTTTATTAGCACTAATGACATTCTAAAACACTGGCTTCTTTCTGTCTCAAATAGACACACATTTTAGCTTGTCTGCTAATATTTGCTCATAATTAAAAATGTTCAGAAAGGGGAATAATAATAATAATAATTCTGGCTCTGAAATGTCATCCCTTGGAGCATATATCAGATGTTTTCAACAATAGTTCACAAGGGTTGATTAAATCAACACCTCTCACTGCCATGGGATTGACTTATGAGAAATTAGAGCCAACATTTTTGAAGCACAATCTGCCAAACAATTCTCTCTGAGAGAGGAAACCTACATGTGGGATATACCGCTTCAGATTGCAGGTGGGACCTTTCATGACTTAATGCTTCTCAGTATATATAACAAAGTTGCTTACACATAGAAATAGTGCTCTCTCTCTCTCTCTCTCATTCACCATCAAATATTGAGAAAATACAATTCATTCAAAAATGACAAAAGGCGAGGAATTTTGTTGCTGAAATTCTCCTGGGTGGGATGCAAGGTTAATGTAGAGTTTACATTATTTGAGGTGGCTGAGGGGGTTTGCGTGTGCTTTCTTTCCTCCTGCAAATCATCTCTCCAGTGACCCCAGCACCCAGCAATCCAGAGAGGGCCAGAGCACCCACAAACCCACAACATTATGTATCTCTAGTCTGTCATATCTCTAGTCTGCCTCTCACTAATTTTGAATTGGGGGAGGGGGTCACGTTTGAAATCATGAGCAAACCCAGCTTAAAAATCAAAGGGGAGGGGGAAAGGGAATCTGAGACATGACCAGGATGGGCCCTTTACATGTAGGTTCTCAGCAATCTAGTGTTTGGCTGTCTGCTGGGACAGGCCTGCCTGGGTGTGGTGTGTAGACTGGGTGCAATCCATGTTTTCATACTACAAAGGGGCTCTGCACATTGAGTTCTCATCACAACCACCCTCTGCACCCCTATAATTTTTGTAATAGTATTTTAAGTTTGCCGAAGTGACTTTTATGCTCACAACAACCCTGTAAAGTAGATCACACTGCAATTTTAGCAAAACAATAAAAAGAACAGCTTCATGACTAAAAATTGTTTATTTTAACTTCAGGTGTCTTGGGCTAGGATCTGCTTCACCAGAGCCATCATTCTTGGTACTCCAAAAGTGCCTGATTTACCTATTTTTTTTACAGGGAACCAGGCAGAGGGCCTTCTCAGCAGTGGCACCCTCCCATGAGATGTCAAGGAAATGAAGAACTTTGAGAAGACATCTGAAAGCAGCCCAGTATCAGGAAGTTTTTAATGTTTGATATTTTTTATGTTTTTATATTTGCTGGAAGCTGCTGGGAAAACCCAGTCAAATGGTGGGGTATAAATAATAAATTTATTATTATTATTATTATTATTATTATTATTATTATTATTATTATTATTAAACCGCTGACTGTTCTGTCAGGTACTCTTTGCGTCTGTTTTGACCACAACATGTACCCTGAGTACCTTTATACTTGGATTCCTTTGTGCAAGAAACTGACATATGCAGACTTAAAAACTTAGCTATTCATTTTTTGAATGAATTTAATACCCTATAACCAATAAGTAATTTCTTATTTATGTCAAGCATCCTGAAACAAAGTATTTAATATTATATCAAACTAAACAGCCCCAGAGAAGACCCCTTAGTTATTATATATTATTATCTATGCCTACATTTCTCATATGTGTGCATATGTTGAAGCTTTAACATCTTGCCACCAAATTAATAAGCCTAAAAGTCCAACAACTTAAGTGCCTATTACAGGCTGCTCAGCCTGACAGCTCTCTATATAAGCCATGATGTGAAATGCAGGAAATCTGTGCATATCCAGCCTTGAAATCTCTTCTCTGCAACTTGAATGGACCACTTCATTTTTATTTTACTCAAATCAGCATGAATTGCTCCCCTGTGTTTTTTGAGTAATTTCTGCAACAAAAAGGACAGGAGAGAGAATATAAGGGTGACATCATTTCTTCCATCCACTTCATTATATTGGTTGCAATAAAAATTCTTCTATAATGTCTGTATTCATTGCTAGAAAACCATAGTTAAGGTATTTCATAAACACGTCCCCCTTCTCCATCTCTCCAACATTTAATCCCCCCCCATTTAGATATTTTTTTGGCTTGTGTCTCTCTGTCTGTCTCACATCCATGGTAAACTGAAGTACATGGATTTAACTGGATGCATAAACCATATACACTAGTTGAGGAAATCTATTCCCATTTATTTTGACCTTTGCTAAAGTCTTAGTAGAAAAGGAGATAGATATTTTTATCTCATTGCAGACTGGGAAGGAAATGGTGTGTGAGAGCTTACCAGTCCATCTACTATTTATGGAAGATGACAGATCCAAACCAGGGGCTTCCTAGGTCAGAGGTCACATGCTTAGGTACCATGCTATGACAGCTGTCTGCGAAAAAGTAAATAATGTTTTGTAAAATATAGCAATCACAATTCTCTGCATCACCCATGCAGAAGGAGGAGGTGACCTGCAAAACTCAAAAGGTTTGCAGAAGTACCAAAACACAAAAACTTTTGGGAAGAAAACAGTGAGGGGAATTTCCCAGTCCCCACTCAATGAGGACTGAGCATGTTCAGAGGTATGGAATATGACTGACTTTGGGGAAGGGAACGGAGGTTACTTATAAGTATTGTAATACAGAGTTTGTAATTTAGAGAAATTCCCTTAATATGTTACGATGTTGGCAATTTGGGCACTTGCCATAAGGAAGCAGCAGGGAACCTTTTGGCTCCAGGGACCAGATCTTTATTTGGCCCTGCCACACGGGAAACTTTGACAGGTGGGCAAGGCAACCCACCTGTGAAGAACATGGCATACCATGATTGGCAAGTGAATTACCTGGCTCACCTGTTAAAATCCCTTGCACTTGCAGAATTCTTTTGCCATGCAGGAACTGCTCCCTTGTGCAATGATGAATGGGGGGTGGGGGAGAAGGATTGCTTACTTTTGCTGTGCATGAAGTGAAAGCAAGCAGATCCATTTTTTAATGCCCTCCCCAAGCCAATCCTTTTCAGAGGTTGAAGAGATCACTTTCCATAAATGTTCCGCCCAGAAGCTGACATCTCCAGTGATGTTAACTATTGAGCAGGTGGATGTAGTTGGGGGAATTGGCATTGGGCGTATGTGTGGAATTGGACCCTGAGAGGGCCCAGATTCACCCATGGACTGGAGGTTCCCCAGCAAGACCCAGAAAAAGGCTGAGAAGTTGTACAGCTTTGTATTAGCAGCTCTGAAGAAAAAAGTTGGTTTGAACCATTTCTTATTCCTCTTGTTGTGGGTGGAGCATCATTACAAGTATTGCAGCCACAGGCATTTATTCAATGTAACATTGGTAGAATATTACCAAAAAAAGTTGCCTGGTATATGAACCTATTAGGGTGGGGGTGAAGCTGGATATTTCAACAGAGCTTAAAACTGTTTTAGAAGATTAAGTATGCAAAATAGGCTGATAAGCTTATTTAATATATTTGAAGATATAATGAAGGTAAGAGATGCAGTAGTTGAATTCCACTAGGGCTGGCATCGTACGGAATTATTTCTTTCATTAAAAAAAAAATCGGGTTAAAATTGGATAAATGTCAACTAAATAAAAATGAAGTGGCAGGCATAGAGATGGGTTGGCAGAAAGTATTAATGGTCTCTACACTCTGTATACAGTGACATACTGTCAGGTCTTTGAAATCGTGCAAGGTGGGGGCTGATCTGTGAGGATCTGACCTGCCTGTAGAACCCATAAAATGGCTGCAGGTGGTGGGGATAGTAACTTCTAGATGACCTGTCAAGCTGCCCTTTTCTTCCCCAAATAAAAATCGGGGACAGTTAGTTGCTGTGGTTTCAAAAGACTTTGCCACTTGATTTTTACATGCTTATCACAAAAGCACGAAATGTCCTGCGGCTCCCATTTGTGTCCTCCTCAAGAAGAGCTGCAGACCAAATCACTGCTCTGGGTAAATAGGGGTTGAGTCTGTTTGATAATGCAGACCTCTGAACCCAATTCTGGCACCTCAAACAAGATGCTATGAGATTGCGGAACACCAGAAACAGAGCAGATTACAATACAGATTTCTTTTTAATTCCTGGATTCGTTTCACCCGGGGCTTCTGATCTCCAGGTCAAGTTGTGCTTCTGCATCTCTCAGATCCAGTGAAGAAGACCAGATTCAGAACTGCTGTTTCAGACATGATATATATACCGGTACCCTCCCTACCTGCTTCAGAATGCTTGTTTGAGAGCATTCCCCTCTCATTGAAACCTTGCATATTAGGGAGAAGGCTGTTAGCTTTAGCATTTTATTTTATTTTAAAAGCCACATGACCCTCCTCAATGTTGAATTGTTTTATTTCTTAAAGGTGGGTGCTGGACTCAACTCAGGCTGGAGATATCACACTGAGATTTGTATGCCTTCGCTCCTAGTGCGATATGTGAGTTGACATAGGCTGCGTTTAGGTAGCACTTTATTACGTTTTCCTGATGTTTCTTTAGCTGATAATTTTCACATTTTATGTGATCTTCTTTCACATGACATAAAAACCACTTCTAGCACAATCAAGTGGAAGTTTTGTGCTTGTTTCCGTGTTACATGCTTCCAGAAAAAAACCATTTTGCAAGGCCTCTCCTCCTTGCAGAGGGAATGTGTTGTGAGCAGGAGCCGTCTCCCGTGTCTGCAGGGGGGCATATTCGGCCCCCTGGGTCAACCTTCTGCTGCTGCCATGCCAAGTCCTTCAGCTAGCCAATAGGGCTGGCTGGGGGGCGGGGTTTAGCCGTATTTAAGCAGCCCCGGCGTCTTCGGTCCTCATTCTGTTTCCTGTTTTTCAACGGATCTCTTCCCACCCTCCCTTTAGGTCATTTCTATGCTTTGACCTTGCTATGGACTTCGGTCAGTTGCCTTGGTTGCCCAAGGGGCCTGGTAGTAGCTTTTATCCATTTGGCAAATTGGCACCAGCCTCTTGGTTTTTCGCCTACCTCGTAGCAATTCGTCACAACTTTCTGGTATTGGTGGTTAGGCATTGGAATATGTGCACTGTGTTGGAGGGTAGGTTATAGCCATCACCTACCCCTCCCCTTTATGGGTATTCTGTTAAAGGGATCTGGCGGTCATGGATCCTATCCAATGCCCTGCTGGTGGCTAGGGCCATGGCATGATCCTGGTGACATCAGGGGAAGCTTCCAGTTGTATTTGCATCAACAAGCTCCTCCCACTGGTTGTTAACCCTCATATGACTCCCCGCTGAGCGGGATGGAGTCGTGTATAGATTGTTCTATCCAATGCCTAAGCCAATACCACTCATTTGCTGTAAACAATAAAGTTGTGGCCTTATTTTGCCCATTAACCTAAATACATGTGTCCTTGTGTCTTTTTTAACCCTATGCGGGTGGCAGGTCCTCGACTCACAACTGCCTTAACTTGGAAAATTGCAGGAGTTTGGCGTTGTAATTTTCCCACAGTTTTCATGCTCATGCCATTGCTGCTCACATGATGAAATTTGGGGTTGTATCCCATCATACAATCAGGACACATATGCTGGCACCATAGCCAGGAAAAGTTATGCAATGTACCCCATATCTGAATGTGACTAGTACCGTATGAGGGGACACCACTCCCGCATTGCCCAAAGGCTCCCAGTTCTTGAGAGCATGAACTGAACACCCCATGCTCAGATTTAGCTCAACCATCAGCTTGCTGAATAAATTTAGCCAGGCCCCTATCTTACACATTCAGCCTTTGCCTCTGCCCTCCAATGCCCAATATTTCTCCTTAGATACCATACCTTAAGCTGCTTCTATGCTTCCTTCTTCTTTTGCTCTGCCATCAAGTAATTCAGTGACTACCAAAGGTTATCTACGTCTTTATCAGCATTATCTATATTTACTAGTTTATATATGGATCGGGCATCAATCTATTGCCTGGGATAAGGTCTAAAGGCTGTGTAAACTGTGCATTGACATAGTTCTTCAAATGAATATACAGTATACACAGGGATGTGTATTAGCCCCCCTGCTGTTCAACTATTAAATAAACGACATTGTATTCAAACTAATGAGATCAGAATTCCATCCACCCAAATTGGCAGATAGGGCAATTTCTATTCTCCTATATGTGGACGATGCTCTGATTCGATCCAGGACCCCAGTCAGGATACGACGGGCACTACGGTCTTTAGCTGAATACTGTCAAGAGGCCCGTCTTATTATAAATTATCAAAAGACAAAAGTAGTGACTTTTGCCAAACGCCCTAAGATACGTCTATGGAGCATAAATGGTTGGAAAATTGAGCAAGTTCATTGCTTAAATACCTAGGCATAGTATTTCACGACAAAGGGCTAAGGAAAGCCCACATAACACATGTAGCGGCAGCAGCCCATAAGTCCTCCGTAGCAATTTTAAATTTCCTTGGATCAAAGGGGGCACATTATATACCTGCGGCCCTAAAACTTTGAGGCAAAGGCAATGGCTCAATTGCTTTACGGTGTCCAACTATGTGTTCCTCCACCAAATTTGACCCCACTTGAAAGGGTCCAGTCAAAGTTTATTAGAGCAGCTCTTCAAACACCCCCCTGCATGTCAAACGTCGTCCTATGACTAGAAAAGGTACAATCTGCGTGGAAGCCAGAGTTTGGATACAAGCCTGAAACCTTTGGCTGAAACTACATCTGAACCCCCAGGGCTTGGCCCCACTGGTATTAAAAGACAAACATCAATCTTCCTGGAGTAGGGCCATAGTTAATAAGATGGTAAGTATAGGTCTTCACCCAACTCTTCTTATTTCTCGTGGCTACAATTGAGCAAAGAATAGTGTCAAGCAGAGGATAACAGATATTGAGAGACAAAACGATTTAAGCAATGTTCCTTTTTTTCTAACTCCGGACGAAAGGAGATATTTGTCTCTCCCAGCTAGGTATCTAACTCATCTCGAGATACCATCTCATAGAAGAATGTTTACCCTGGCCTGAAATCACACTCTGCCATCCGCCGTTCTGCAAGGGAAGTTTAGACGGGTCCCATTGGGCAACAGACTATGCCTGTGTAAATCCAGAGAAGTAGAGACCATTGAACACGTGTTCTTGCGATTCTGTTTCTATGAGGACATACGAAATGATCTTATTCATACGATATTGGTCAATTTCCCAGGATGATCTGAAGATTTCTATATAAAATGGCTTTTCTCAGACTCTAATTCTTATGTGACAGCCAAAGTGGCAAAATTCTGTGCTAATGCCATTAAGATTCGGTCTGCCCAAATTAGTGGCACCCAAACTATTTCATGACAGAGTTAGAGAAGAAACCGATTTATTATTTGATGTAGTTCATTTATCTGATGTAGTGTAATTATTACCCAATTATTTTTTACATAATGAATTAATGACGATAAATCTTGTCAGATTAAATTTTTAGAATATATTTTAAATTGTATTTCTGATCTATTCTATGTTTTAATATGTGTGTGCTGGTCGTTGACCGTAATAAATTTTTCTATTCTATTCTATTCTATTCTATTCTATTCTATTCTATTCTATTCTATTCTATTCTATATACACAATTATTTAACCACCAAATATATAGCCATGTAAAACACTGGATAGCTCAGTTAGTTAGAGCATGGTGCTGATAGTTAGAGCATGGTGTCAAGGTTGCAGTTTCGATCCCTGCATCGGACAGCTGCACATTCCTGCATTGCAGGGGATTGGACTTGATGATCCTCAGGTTCTCACCCAGCTGTACAATTTTATGATTCTATGATTCTAAAAATGTTGACAGTGGATTGCTGTGCAGAAAGTTTATGGGCTTTTCATTACATTTCAAAAAGCTGCCATCCTATGTGCATTTACTTAGGAGTAGCCCCACTGAACACATTGGGGCTTTATTCCAAGTGAACATGCATCAGAATGGGCTACATATGCAGGAAAGTGTTGAGGAAAGTGTTGAAATATCTAAAACCCACCTAATAACGAAAATCAGGAATCTGCTGGAGCTTCAGAAGGTGGATCAGCTCTCAAATTGACAGGTTTGATGTTTTCCCCTTTGTTTGAGCCAATTTGTGAAACCTAGCAACAGGCAGTATTAAATGAAGGAGAGAAATGTACATAAATATTCCATGATAGGCCTTGACAAGTTTTTAGTATTTATAGCCTCTGAATGTGTGGTGGATTTTTAAAATGTCTGATCATGTGATAAGTACAGCTAGCAAAATAAATTAGCCTAGAATCTAAAATTCTTTTTAATCCAGGAGAAATAGTGGGCATTGATCAACAGAAGCAATAATGTTTACACAGAGAGAGCAAAGAACATCTAGTAAAAATAGCATTCAGTTTCTTCCTTGGCTGAAAAGCACAATATGCTTGACTAAAACTAGGATTTTGTGCTGCCTCTAGTTAAACGTTTTTCTTAAAGAGTGGAGGGGGGAGGGGGAGAAGGCAACTGTTTTCAGCATCACATAGCAACAAACTGAAACATACATGGGAAGCTGCCCTACACTAAGTCCGACCATTGGTCTTTTGTATTGTCTGACAGTGGTTGCCCAGAGTCTCAGACAGGAGCCTCTCCCAATTCTACCTGGAGAAGTCAGGGATTGAACCTGCCACTGAGCTAAAGGTTTGAGCTACAACACTAGCTTCTAGATACACCCCAGGAAATATGAAAACTACATGTGCTTGCAACTTACACAATTTTCACAAAGAAGAAGAAGATGATAAATGGGTAAACTCTATATACAAGGCAAAAGGTTCGTGGTTATTCACCATATCCCCAACGTTGTTGGACTACAGTTCCCATCATTGTTGACCATTGTCCATGCTGGCTGGGATTGAAGTAGTTCAAGAACATCTGGAGACGACAGTGAGCTGCCCTATATCTTAAATAATATTTAAATGGAATGTGTATCCTATGCACATATGCTCATATCCATTATTCCTATCCCATTTTTTAAAAGAGATAATGATTATTCATTATTAGGCTGCACATATAGAAGTAAATGCATAGGGACCCAATTCTGATGTTATATCAAAAGCACAGTGGCAGGAGGGTGGGTCCCACAGCCTCTCTGAAAGTTGGCTATAACAAGTTTAGCAATTATATAAATAACGAGAATTTTGGTGTCCTAAGTCAATGCTATGACACAGCTCGTTGACCAACAGAATAATCCTGGAGGCCATAACGGACTGTATGAGGGCCAATAAACTGAAATTGAATCCTGACAAGATGGAGGTGCCATGGTTTGGTTTGTTTCTAGGTCCAGGAATTAGGTGAGTGACCTGTTCTGGAGGGAGATGTGCTTGCTCTGATGGACCTGGTGTGAAGCTTGAGAGCACTCACTGACTATAATTTATCACTGGAGGTATACATGGCTACAGTGATACAAAGTGTCTATTCCCAGTTACAGCTGTTTCACCAGTTACAGCTGTTTCTGGACAGGGATAGTTTGGGCACACCCAAGCACTCTACATGAGGCTACCCTTGAATGTTGTTCAGAGATTTCAGCCACAATAGTGTTAACTAATTCAGCTGTGCAAGAATATCTAACACTGGTTGTTGTTGTTTTTTAAGCACTGACTGCTATTTTCTACCAAGCCCAATTCAAAGGCTTAGGATTTGAGTATCAGATTCAGCACCTCTCCCTGTCCAACCCTGTCTGTGAGTTGCACTGAAAATGCCCTGGTCTTCTAAATTTTAGGTCTTACACTTGTATTGAGAAGGACAGATGGAGGAATGTTGCATAAATAATCAGATTCCAAATTTCTGATGTGTTCATTTCTAAAGGCTGTTTTAATGTAGTAGTTTTTTTATTATTTTCTGACCCAACCTACTTATAAGAATAGCGTATGAATTTTACAAACACATTTAAAAACTGAATCATATCCATGTTTACTCTGAAGGTAATCTCACTGAATTCAGTGGGTCTTTGTCCTTGGTGAGGATCTAGTCATGCAATCCTGTATAGTCAGTCTTAACGTAGATATGATGACTCTGAGGTCACACACCTCTGGAAACAATTTGGTTCCCTGCATTCCTCAGTTTAGTATCCAACTATAATACTCTTCTTTTCCCAAGGTAATGGTCTACATCAGTGATGGGCAAACTTGGCCCTCCAACTATTTTGGGACTACAACTCCCATCATCCCTAGCTAACAGGACCAGTGGTCAGGGATGATGGGAATTGTAGTCCCAAAACAGCTGGAGGGCCATGTTTGGCCATCACTGGTCTACATTAACATTCTGTATGTAAAATAGACTAGTCTGTGATTGCTCAATTAAAGGAGACCTTATCTTAATGAAAATACCTTTAAAAATAAATCTTCTCAGACTATTTTTTACAAGATATCATGTGTGTGTGTATGCATATGTGTATATATTGCTCTTTCTCCCACATTTTAATTGTCTTTGCTTAGAGACAGAAAAAAATGCCCTGAATAAACTGCCTGGGTGTTATTTACCATAACAATTAATTTTACCATCTGTAGCTTGCTTTAGAAAATGAAATATTTATTTCCTTGTTATATTTCTCTCTCCTCGTCATCTTGCATCTTCGCTGACCATCCAGTCCTTGAATCTGATGTCCAAAGTACAGTATAGGTTGCCTCCTTGAGAATACTCTTTGATTAATTTTTGAACTAGAGTAAAATTTATAGGCTTCAGGCATGGAGAGATATCGGTGGGAAAGAAAGTCTCCAAAAAAGAGAGAGCAGGGAGAGAGATGTATGCAGGCACAACTTTAACAGGTCCCGAGAACCTTATAGATTCAAAACACAGAAAAGAGGGCAATGACATCATTGTAGCAGGAATCACCCTATATGCATTTCCTTGGTCTTCTCTTCTGATGGTCTGAGCTGCTGACATGGCTGTCTTGCCTCTGTTTACAAACCTCCAATATATGTGGGAGGGGATACAGGGCTGAATGCATCACTCCCATGGACTTCCCATAATGAGTGGGAAGGTCTGAAAGAGGATTGTAAGCACACAGCCACCCCCACAATTGGGATTCCTAATTGCACAAGGTTCCCACATGAGGGGAAATTGTGAGTGTATGTAAGTGAACACACTTACAGCGCTTCTCCAGAGCATCCCATGCAAAGTGAGAAGATCAGGAATGGAGGGAGGTTCAAAGCCAGCACGGAGAGTCCTCCGTGCTCCTCAGACAGCATCTGAGAATGCCTGGAAATGGCTTTTATGTTATATATAAATATGTGTAACAAACTTACATAGTCCATTTTGGCAAAAAGAGGAACCAATAGAAGCAATTTTTGGTGATCAGATGGTGGCAACAAAAGGGATTGCTTCGCCCTTGCTGCGCTTGCTGTTTCTCTGCTGGAAGCTGCCGCCCCGTCTTGCGAGGTTCCAGAGAGGATGTGTTTACAAGAGAATATGTCTGACTGGAATCCCATTTGAGGAAATGTCACTGCCAATTTGGGGAATAGTTGCAGCAGAGAAGCAGTCGGTGGCAAGGGACAGGTGAAGCCCATGCACAAGTCACCTTGTCACCGTTGGAAAATCAGCTTTGGAAATTGCCTTTTGCCACAAAAGCCAACAATATTTTCAGGTGGTGGCAACATTCAAAACAAGGTTCAAAAGCCCACTCTTGGGCAGATACATAAGATTGCAAACAATAGCAACAAACTGTTTCTGGTTATTCTTTTTCCCTCATTATAAAGACAGGTGAAACAGTTGCCACTGCTTATGTCACTAGGCAATGACCTTAAAAGAGAGACTGTCCTGGGGAAAAATCATATATAAACTGTAGATTGAGGACTGCCCCTCTCTCTGTCATGGCCCTGTTGAAGCTGCCTTACTATGGAAAAAGAGAGAGGCAGGAAATTTGTGGAATGTAAAGGAGTAACATTGTTAATTCTTTAGCAGTTCTCAACCTCTGCCAACATTTTCTGTTTCCTCAGCAAGTCACATAGGTCACAATCCCTGTAAAAATGAATGCGCGTGCCTAGCATTAAGCATATGTATATCTGCTTTTGGAAGTCAATGCCTGGAGACATCCTCCCTCCCCCAAGTGTGTTTCAGGTAGTTTGAGAGAGAGAAATTGCTGTTTATGCTGGGTACACGTATCCCATTTTTTTGTCCAAACAGGTACTGCAAGTTTTTGTGTTGCTTAAAAATCCTGCAATACCTATTTGACTAGAGAAGAAGGAGAAGAAGAAGAAGAAGAAGAAGAAGAAGAAGAAGAAGAAGAAGAAGAAGAAGAAGAGTTTGGATTTGATATCCTGCTTTATCCCTACCCCAAGGAGTCTGAAAGCGGCCAACAATCTCCTTACCCTTCCTCCCCCACAACAAACACTCTGTGAAGTGAGTGAGGCTGAGAGACTTCAGAGAAGTATGACTAGCCCAAGGTCACCCACCAGCTGCATGTGGAGGAGCGGGGAATTGAACCCGATTCACCAGATTACGAGTCCACTGCTCTTAACCACTACACCACACTGATGGGCCTATAACATGGGAACTGAATCAGTTCTCAAACCACTTCCAACTCTTCTTAAATCCATAGTTTTTCTCCATTCAATAAAGTTAATATTGTGATTGTGTTCCTGTGCATACAACATCAGGGCTTTAATTAGTATTATTTTTAACTAGCTAAAAAATAAAGGTTTCTTACCCCCCACATTAAACTTTCTCTGTGTGATCTGGATGTGTGTTTTTGTTGTTGTTGATGTAATAAGCAACTTCTGGTCTATAAGCATGAGCAACACTTCAGCAGAGTTCCAGAATAGTTTTGGAGGTGGCAGTGGGGTCTTTCATCAGATCAAAAGTCTTCCATGGACAGAAGGAGCCTTTCCACCCATGGAACCAACCCAATGTGTTTCCAATTATTATTAGTTATTATTTGGTAATTTGTATTCCGCCCTATACCCATAGACCTCAGTGCAGTTCACAATATAAAAAACACAGAAACACAAAATACATAACAAAAACGAAAACAAAGACAACCCAATTATAATATGATCAACACGACACATTCCACAGCAAATCCATTGCTTGAAACAGGACTATTCTTAAGACAACAACTTTACTTACCCTTCTTCAATGATGAGCTGCATAAAGAACCTGAGACTGGACTTTATTTCTAAGGTTAATAATATTGGCCTCAATTTTACAATGACAAATCTTCATTTGGGGATTCAAGAAAGCTACTGGCTGTAATTTAGGATATGCATTTATTTTTGTCCTTTAACAATAAAACTCAGTAACTAAGCATGATGGAAAGTGAACAAAGTTACGGTACCAATCATACAGAGGTACATATAAATTTTCTGGGGAAACTGGTTTGACTATCACAGGGAAATGTAAATTAGAATTTCCATCCTTCCTAAACTGGTTCAACACTTGGGGTGATTACAGTTACAGTATTCTAATTAGCCTTCATTAGCTTGAAGAACAGAAACCTCATTTTTGAATAAGCACCCCTGATTATTGTTGGGTTTTTTTTGTAAAAAAAACTTTGCATACAACTTACAATATGTTGATTCAGGGATGCCAACCTGAAAAAATATTGGGCGCCCAAGGAAGCCTCGCTTAGCATGATCGATCACATGATGTGATGCACACACACTATTTAAATGACAATGCCCTTCAGCTTTGGGAGGGCCCAGCCCCCTCAAATATTTTATGGGGGGGGAATACCCATCAGCCCCTAGGAATTGACTCCAATGTGGCTGCTGACTCTTTCCACAGATCCTCTTAAAAGGTGAAACTGAAGTCTGAAGCTCCCTTTTGGAATTTTTATTCTTTGAGGTAACTAATAATTTTGTTGATTCATTGACAAGATGTGCTTGAAAGCAATGGAGGCTAGCCATCTGCATCAGAAGACCTTGGCTACAGTTTTGGGAAACGGGATTGACATTTATAATCCTATATATAACCCCCAGGACAGAGACTATTAAAAAAAATCCAAGTGACCTTATTTTCAACAAATAATCCTTTTTTATCTATTTTACTAAATTGCCCCTGAATTTGAACATTCTGCCTATGTGTTTGAGTCTGTTGTGCTATCATCTAGTACTGCTAAAGAGGCATTTTTATTTCACAGGAAAAACTGCGGCTTCTCCAATGCCTAGAGGGTAGTGAAAATGAAATTGTCAAGGGCCATTTGGAGAGATGGCAAGCATGCACTATATGTGAAAGAAAACGTGAGGGCAAGCTGGTGGCTCTGTCTAGCCGTCCGCTGCTCATCACTCAGTTACAGAGATGGGTGAGCCGGAAAGTGAAGTTGCAACAACTAGTCTAGAGAGATGGCCTTCGATGCACTGTCAGCATAAAAGTTGGGCAGCAGATGTCACTGAGGGCAGATTGGCTCAAAGTGCTATTGCTCCTCTGTGTGCTTCAACACGGGAAGCAAGAGAGGTAGGCATGAAAGGAGGAAAAGGAACTAGCTGGGGCTTGGGCTTCAGAACAAGAAGGGTTTAACAGAGTTGGAGCATCGCCTGTAACTGGAGGTCCTGCAGGAGCGTGCAATTAAGGAGGTGAATGTGGCGATCACCCAAACTTAGGAATGGCACAGAAGGAGTTAACAGGAATAACCAGTAAGAACCTTTAGGGGGCGGAGTTATGTGGGCTATATAAACCCCTCCCGGGGAAGGAAGAGGGTTCGTTGGTTCTTTAGTCTTTTGGTTCTTTAGTCTTTAGTCTTGTCTTTAGTCTTTTGAGGCTTGTCTTTTGTCTTTGACTTGGGGGCTTGTCGTGGGTATTGAGAGGTTGGGAAAAGGGTGGCAAGGGAAGGAGTAGGAACAGGGGTAGGAGAAATCGTTGGGCACTGTTGTTAACAAGAACACAACCAAGAAAGTACTGTTTATTCAGAAACCACATGCTTATGTACTAAACTTCAAATAAAACAGTTTTGTTCCAATATTCTCCTTGACTGAACTGAGTGAAGTAAATACCAGACAGACTGGTTGGTGGCAGCGGTTAATTAATAAAGTGGTGAGTGCAGGTATCAACGGACCGTTAAACGTCTGGGGGACCTGTGCAGGTTGAGCAAACCGCCACAGTGAATGCTAGGGTGTGTTTGTGTAACAAAGAGCCTGAGCAGGAAGCTCAGTGGTGAGCCACAGTTTAAATATTTGCATTTTAAAAAAAACTCCCCAAGAAACCCAGTGATCAAAGGGATTAGAAGCCCACCCAGAAAACCATGAAAGAATGCTAGAGCTCTGAAGGTTTCACCTTGTAAATTCATAACACTGTAGTTTTTGAGTTTTTAATAGGGAAACATTGTAGGGGGCAACGTGAGGAAGTTAGTATTAAAAAACCTGGTTGGCATGGATTTTCCCACATGCTTGTATTATTTTGTATAATAATATAATAAATCACTATGGCTGATCCAAGCAGTGATTGGGTCACAAAATGACAGATCCACATTTTTCTTGAGGACAAAACAACAACATGGCAACATATATGGCAATGAAGTATCATAACCAACATGGTATATAGTATTTTTGGAGCTGTTTCATGCCTAAGTAGGGGCACAAGAAAAAGGGCGGGTGAAGAAAGAGGGTGGGTGAATAACTTCAAATGAATAATAAAAAGAGAAGTAAAAAAAATTAAAAATCTACCCTCATTCAGGGACTTGAAAAGCTTGCAAGTTCTTAATATTCAAAAATACCTCATACCCATATTTTTGCTGTACCTTCGCAGAGTTGATAAATACTTTAGTTAAGCAGTGATTTCTAGCCATTTCTGGATGGCTTTGTACTCCCCTGGAACGAAAAAGGTGCATGGCTTCGGGGGTACATCTTGAACCATCTATACTACTTGAAACCCAGGTGGTTTCAGTGGGTTGGAGAGGCTATCTCCCCCCATGGTTGGTTTGCCATCCATGTCTGTTCCTTGAACAGGGTAGTAGATGCTGTGATAACATCTATAGAATGGACTATTGTAATGTGCTCTGTGTGAGACTGGCCCTAAAGCTGCAACTAGTATGAAATGCTCTTGATGGGTGTCTCTGGACAACGATTGTCAAAGATCTGCACTCCAATTCACTACTAAGACTAATTTAAGGTGTTAACATTGGTGCACAAAAAGCGCTAAAGGACTTAAAATACCAGAGGGAGTGCAATTTTGTCATATTTCTACCTTTATAGAATTGCCCATTTTTCTAAACTAATGGTTGTATACTGCTTAGACTTCAGTGCACGGGTAATATATAATGTATGTATTCTCACTGAAATTCAGCCATGCCACATGGAAATAGATGTTGACTATAATCCCATTTTTATTTTATCAGCTCACTGATTAAGCTCATTTGTGGGAAGAAATGCTGATTGTACCAGAACAGTGTCTAGGTGTTGACTCATGAGTTGTTGCTTCTACCAAACAAACAAGTGACTGTAAAGAAAAAGACTACTTCTGTAATTTATTTGTTTGCTTATTTATACACCTTAATGTTGAGCAGTTGCCCTTGGTGATATATTTTCATGTGACTTTGCATTTCGCTATTATATCACTACCCTGTGTGTTGTTTGTTTAAATATTAAGATCAACAGAGGCTGTCCTGTTGGTAGAGATGACAATCTCTGTGGTCTGAAGCAGGGGTAGGCAACCTAAGGCCTGGGGGCCAGATGCAGCCCAATCGCCTTCTCAATCCGGCCCACGAACGGTCCAGGAATCAGCGTGTTTTTACATGAGTAGAATGTGCCCTTTTATTTAAAATGCATATCTGAGTTATTTGTGGGGCATAGGAATTTGTTCATTTCCCCCCAAAATATAGTCCAGCCCACCACATGGTCTGAGGGACGGTGGACCCGCCCATGGCTGAAAAAGGTTGCTGACCCCTGGTGAAGGGTAGCAGTATGTGAGAGGGCGTTCTCTGTGATGACTTGTAGGTTGCAAAATGACCTCCGCCCCCCCCCCCCCGGGTGCAATTTGCACCATCATAACTGTATGCTTTTAGGTGATTGGTCAAGATGCACCTCTTTACATAAACCTTTGGCTGAGTGGATGTTTTCCCTTCTCCTACATTGCTATTCTGTGTTGCTGTTTTGATATCCATTGGTTTTTTGGTTTTATTTTTATGATTTTTATTGTACATTGCACTTATTTTAATTGTTATATATATATTTGTAACCTGCATTGGGACCATTTGATGAAGGGCAGCCTTAAAAGAAAACAAATACACATGACAGTATCTCAAGAACCAGAGGCATTTTGTTGAAGGACCAGCAGATTTTGCTGCATCTAAGCCCTTACTTTTTCAACAGAATACATGGGCCCTTCAACACTTTCTTGGGTTATTGATTATGTCAAAACAAGTGGTCCAAACTTGACATATTTTGAGTTGCCCATAGGTTTTAATAGATTAACTTCTTTCCAATGAACACATGTTTGGGAATTCCTTCAGGCACATAGTTATTGTGTCTGTGAACCTTTGGGCCAAATGCTTAGTGAATTGCCCCACTGGAAAAGATTGCGACTGACATTTTCCTATGGTGACCCCTCAACCCTGACTGCAGAATATTTTTCATCTAATTTCTGAGTCACAGTTTAGCTGATGGATTTGTATGTGTGAAGTCTGCAGAGAACCGAAGTGAAATTGTAGATGTTGGCGGCATCCATTTTGCCTTCCTGGAATTCTCCACAGAGGTTGTAGCCTTCGGGTGTTCATTCTTATGCTTTTCGCCACTTTCCTACCTGGGAGAATGTGAGAGAATGAAAATCGATTAAGTCTCAGAGGCCGGTCACGCTTGAAATATTATTCTTTTTATCAAATCACTTCCTCCACTATTTTGATTGCAGATGCAAATACTGGGGAAGCGTATCCTGATCATCAAACACCTAAACTATCCACGGTACAGTGAGAGAGCTTGGATGCAGTCAAAAAGTTGTGAACTTTGTTTGACCATGTCTAGCCATTACATGAAGGACAAATATTTCAGAGTCTGCATTTATGTGATGTATGGTTTTCCTTCTACCCCCTCCCTCACCCACCAAATAAATTATCTTCATTCAAGATAAATGTAAATATAAGAGCAAGCTGTAACATTAGTTGGTAATTTAATTCTCCTTCACGGTGCCCTTGAAACTTCTCACAAAGCACTGCAATCGTTTAGAGTGACTTAATGCATAAAGTATCAAAGCACTGAGCAATTTCAATAAGTTTCTCAAAATTAGATAGGCATTGATTTTAACTGTTTTCTTCCTTTCCTTTATTAACATCTTCCTCTGTATACAAAAGGAATTCTGATGTAAGACAGATGTCTGATTGAGATGTTTGTTGTTAAATAGTTGGCATTGTTCTTTGTTGTAGGCTTGAAGAGGACAGAACTATTACACTCCATTACACAGAAAATTAAGAATGTATCGGACTAATTTAGTTTCCATTAGGATGGGAAAAAATGAGTTTAACTTCCTGACCCCACTGAAATATGCGGCCCAGATCGCTCACGATAGAAATGATTCAAATGAGGCAGTCTGAAGGATATTGAAAATATATGAGCAACTGCCTGAATTTGTTGTGATAGGATCCTCTCCATTTGCGTCATACTCAATGGGCTCAATCCCACATCTATTACAAAGACAAAAGAGGTTTTTGTTTTAATTGGTCTCACATCTGAGTACGTATCGAAAGGTTTGGTCCAAATATGACGCAACATTTATGAGCAGAAAGGGGGCACATCTTCCCTGTAATACAGGCTATGAATATATGATGAATGTAATGAAAATGTTGCAAATTCTATGGAGAGTGTCACAAGGTTTCGCCATAAATAATGCAATACGTTATCGGGTTGTAGTGTTATTAAGTTTGTGCGACAGCCTGTACCTAGTATGTTACTCATACTTCTTCTTTCCAAAGCCAGATGGAGTTAATTGCTGCAGCTCTCTCTCTCTCTCTCTCTCTCTCTCTCTCTCTCTCTCTCTCTCTCTGCATCCAAACAACTCCCTCCCCCCACCTGCCCAGTGCATTGCAAGGAGACAGCAGTAATTTGACAAAGTCATTCTATCGCTGTGTCACAGGATGGAAAAGAAAGGGAAAATAAGATTATAACTGATCTATGGACTGGACATATATTACTGTGCAATCGCCATTTTCATTTCTTATTTTAAGCAAAGCCCATTTCTAGGCCTTAAGATAGTCTTATAATTTGTAGGTGAGGCCTATTGGACCATAAAACTGGTGAAAGCAGTATTTGAGTTAGCTTGCCCCCCCCCCAATCTTGTACTTGGATGGAATCTGGCACAGGTCCCAGGAATGCAGCCATGAGGAGGGTTTCACAGTTTGAGGTGGACCACAGTGAGCAGAGCCTAATGCAAAAGCTATGCATACCACATTCTCCAACATTCCTCTGATGAAAATAGGGATGTCCTATGTAATAATAATAATAATAATAATAATAATAATAATAATAATAATAATAAATAATTCTACCTTTCCCATCTGACTGGGTTGCCCAGCTAATCTGGGCATCTTCCAAAATATATAAAAACCATAATAAAGCATTGAACCTTTAAAAAGTTCCCTATACGGGGCTTCTTTCAGATGTCTTCTAAAGGTTGTATTGTAACTTACCTTCTTGGCTCGGGGGTTGCCTAACTCCATACCCAGCAACATTTCTCAAATGAAAATAGGGGTGTCCTGCCATACCATTCAACGTTTCTCTGATGGAAAGAGGGACATCCTAAGGAAAATTGGGACATTCTGGGATCAAGTCAGGAATCGGGATGGCTTCTGTAAATCCAGGACTGTCCCTGGAGGGTCTGGCATTCTCTTAAGTCAAGGATTAGAACCTCCAGCCCATGGTCCAATCTTGGCCCGCTAGTGGGCAAAGCAAAGCAAAGCAAAGCAAAGCAAAGCAAAGCAAAGCAAAGCAAAGCAAAGCAAAGCAAAGCAAAGCAAAGCAAAGCAAAGCAAAGCACCAACCTACCAATCAGCTGGTGTCACTTCAATGCGGGTGTGTGTGTGTGTGTGTGTGTGTGTGTGTTAATGTCAGCTGATGGCTGGGGAGGCAAGCTTCAATTCTGTATTGACAGCACACATCACTCCCCATACTAGAAACTGGCACACACAGTCAACACTCAGTGCAGGGTTGTTTGAAATCTCTTTTGTAAACAGCCTTGTGCTGCTCTTTCAGCAGTTCAAAGAGCAGCCCCAGAGCTATTTGAAAATGGGCTTTGAAACAGCTCTGCCCTGTGCTCTGAAAGCCCAACAGTCAAGGTTTCAAGCACAACATCACCTGACATCACTCAGGTGAATTACAGTAGGTGAACCCACTCACCTGTTTAATTTAGCGCTCCAGGTCTAGGGAGATAAGGTAGGGGTGGGGAACATTTTCTGGCTTAAGGTCACATCCTTAAGGTCTATAGCACCCTCCCTGCCAACTTACCTGCTGGGAGGTCAGCTAAGTCCCTCTATTCAACTCCTACTGCTACTTGCTCCCAATATGCCCCACTTGTCATTGGAGCCTCTACTTTGGATTCCTTAACCATGCAAGACGAGGCTGGTTGCCATGAGAGGCAGCACTTTTTATATAGTGGTGCTTACGCTGTGGTTTGATAGGCATCAACTCTTTTCTGCTTTCAGGAAACTAGTGGAAATTTAAAAGGGCCTTTAGCAGAATATCCCTATCTGATATGAAGGCTTCTGTCTCGGTAGAGTTTGTTGCTGTTATTATTATGTTAATACTGCAATAGTTTTTAGCTTTAATCTAAGACTTAGATTAAATTTTTAAAAAATATAAATAAGTAAAGGAGCACAATTCATGTAACTTACAATATCTCCTCCTTCATACTGGTTGGGCAGAACCACCAATTGATAGTGTCAATAGAAGGAAATCTGTCATGAAAGTAGTAAAGCCACTGGCACCAATTGGCTGAGCTTCTGTGATGTCATGAACGTTTCATGACAATATTTGCAAGGCGTCTAGCTTCTGGGTGGGGAAGTGAAAGCTTGGATCTGTCTGGGGGAAATCTTTGGAGAAGCAACTATGTGAGAGGGACTGGAAATTTATCTGTTTCCAGGGACAGGAATAGTTGTGGGGACAGCAGCTGGAGAGCTGAGTTGAAGAGGTAAGAAAGGTAAGAAAGTTTAAGAGCCATGCATTGTGTAGAGAGGAAGGGTCAGAACAGGCAGTGGACTGAGAAAAACAGCCATGCTAGAAGTGTAGTTGGGTGCTTTGTGATCCATTAAATAATACTATCACTGCATAGTAGCTATTCCCACTATGAAGAGCTTTCAATAACGACTACAATATGCTTTCATCAAGCAAAAGCCATTTTAACTTGTTACATATTGTTGGGCATCAATAGTACCATTCTACTTCATAGTGCTGTACAAAATGGCAGAGAATATGTGAATATTACTTTTGGTGCATTTGGTATGTTTTGTCAGTGTTGATCCCATCTAAATTTTTTTCAAGTGCAGTTTTAATATCGCTTCCTCATACTGAATGTGCTCAGTGCAAGCGGTTCTGCATTCTGAAATGGCTTGCTGGGGGCTTGTATTTCATGTTCAGCTTTACTGCAGTTGTAATGAAACACACACACACACACACACACTGCTAGTGAGAAGAAACCTTTGTGAATGGTAAAATGGTAGGATGGAGTGGCCTGAGTGACTGGCAGGTGAGAATTTGGCTGAAGTGTGAAGGGGAACGGGGGAAACAGGCATCTGATGTGAGTCAAGAGAACATTGCATCCCACGTGTGGCTATAAATGTTAATCTCAAATGGGAAAGAAAGTGAGAACAGGTTTATTGGCAGGCATTTATTTCAAGTGGCATGGAAATCTGCTCTTAACACTCTCTGCAAATGCATGGAGGCAGCAGAGATCCTTTTTTATATATAACAAGGTTCTACTTTTTATGTCTTGTATAATTCCTGGTTGTTTTTCTATCCCACTGCTAGTGCCACAGCAATCACTAGCATCAAGAGATGCATAAAGTGGCTTTTCTTTGTTAGTGTAGTGTTCTTTCAGAGAAAGCAACGATCTGCATGATTCAAAGCTCGTTTTTACTTGCATTTGGTATGACTGTCCATTGGGATATTGTTACAGATGTGGCGAGATAATCGGCTACACACATGGCTCCAATTCAACTTATATGAATGAAGTCACAAACTCGCTTATTTATTTGCAACAATTATTTATATCAGGAAGTGAAAACCTACCAAGGTGGCTTACAAGTAACAATTACATAGATTACCTGTAACCAGCAATATTAACATATTAAAAACAATTTGGGATCCTTCCAACAGGACAGTTGATGAACAATTGCCATGGGGTGTTTGGGTGTGAGTGTGAAGGGAGTCTTCGGCTGGAGTGGGCTCTGAGGCAATTGCTGCCTGCATCCCAACTTTTCTTATGCCTGCTAGATGTTGACCACAAATCAGCACAGTTCCCCCGCCCCCCAGGCTTAGTTGTTTTTAGTGGTCTTAAATACATCTATTTGTATCCTGGATTAAGGCCAATAAATCTAGCTAATGAATGTTGTGTTTCCCCCTCCCCTTATCATTTCTGATTCATGCTGAAAAGAAAGTATGGATTTCCCTGAGAAATTCTGCTAATTCTGCAGAAACATTGTTTTCCTTCCCTCAAAGTTATCCACTAGCAGGAACCACACAGTTCACTTCAACTTGTCTCATTAGATGAATCTTTCTCACATCTCAGGAGTGCAGTTTGTTAAGATGTTGTAGGATTGTAGCTCTGTGAGGGATAAACTACAGTTCCCATGATTCTTTGTGGATAAGCTATGTGCTTTAGGTCTGTATCTTTCTTTCATTTTGCGCATATATATATATATATGGTTGTGGCACTCATCTCGCTTCAGGCTTTCAGACAGCTTTCCAGGTCATGTGGCCAGCATGACTAATCCGCTTCTGATGCAACAGAACACTGTGACAGAAGCCAGAGTGCACGGAAATGCCATTTACCTTCCCTCCACAGCAGTACCTATTAAACTACTTGTATTGGTATACTTTCGAACTGCTAGGTTGGCATACACACACACACACACACACCGTATTTTTCCGTGTATAAGACTAGATTTTTTACCAAAAAAATAGGTTTAAAATTGGGACTCGTCTTCTAGACGGGAAGTGTTGAGGGGGTGTTTTCTTAATTTGGAGTCCTCCAAAATAGGGGGCATCTTATACATGGAAAACACGGTGTGTGTGTGTGTGTGTGTGTGTGTGTGTGTGTGAAGGTACTATACATTATGAATAAGGAGAGAGGGGGAAATGACAGTAAGTTGCCACCAGAATGAGGAACAGGATACAGTCCTTTATCTACTCTGTCTCTTTGCCTAACCTTATCAGAGAGAAGCACTTACACTCAGTATGTTTCAAGGCACAGGAAGCAGCAGATAGAATCAAGAGTGCAGTTGGCTGGACCAAGAAGCTGTGGTTAAAGGTGGAGATCAAAAGGCAGGGCAAGAATGAGGCTTGGAAGCAGATGCCCAAACCAAGAAATTGAAGACTGCTAGATCAAGCCAGTGGCCCATCTAGTCCAGAATCTTGTTCCCACAGTGGACAACCAGATGCCCAAAGAAAGCCTGCAAGCAGGATCTGTGGGATGTAAAAAGAACAGGGGCAGTCAAACCCAACTTTTTCTAGAAGGTTGTCTCAGTCCTCAAGCCGGAACTTCCTGTCTTCCTGGACTGAGACAAAACTTCCTTATATGGAACTCTACAGTTGGGAGCGAACTCCACAGTTGGGAGCGGCCAACTGTAGCTAAGGCCGGGCTCCATTTTGTCGCTGGTCAGTTGTCGTGTTGATCTCTCTCTCTGACAGTTTAAAAGCAGCATTACTAAAAATGTACCGTTGGCACTAGGCCAAGAGTAGAAAAGGGGGACTTTCTCTCATAAGGAGAAAGTCACCACATGTATATTGTTTAGCAACTTTTAAGCCTGCCTCTAGGATCCTGTGTGTGACTAGATGATTACTTGTGAGTAAACGTTTTTCACTTGACCGAAGACTGTGAAGTGTCTTATTGAAAGAGGGATCAAAAAGGGGAAGACACCAGGACAACATTTTTATGACTCTAGCGAGTCTATGCAAACTATCCGCTGTGCGTGTGAGGTAAAAAGGGAATGTTAGCTCTGCTGATATTATTGAGCTTGTAAACGCAAGTTGGGATAGGATATCTAAAACAATATATCCTCTCCCACATCCCTCAACATTCCCACAGGATCTGAAAGCAACAATGCTCTGTCCTCCATAGTTTCCAGCAACTCGTATGCAGAAGCAAGCCACCTCTGACCATGGAGCCAGGTTATAACCATTGTGAATGATAGCTATTGGGAGGCTTTCCTTCCATGAATTTGAGCAGTTAGTTATGTTACTCATTATTTTGTATTGCGTTAAAAAAAATGTTGTACACTGCCCTGATGTTTCGTGAGAGAGAGATATATAAAAGTTGTTATAAATACATAAATAATCCTACTTTAAAGCCAATGAGGTTGGTGGCCATCACTCACTATTGTGGGAGCAAGTTTGATAGTTTAACTATAGAATCATAGAACTGTAGAGTTGGAAGGGACCCCGGGGGTCATCTAGTTCACACACACCCCGCGATGCAGGGATCTCAACTAAAGCATCCATGATTGGTGCTGAGATCAGTTTTGTTGGAAAGATCCTGATGGGGAACTCCATAGTGAATCCAGTCTCAGTGGGGCTCCTTGTCAGCTGGTTGGGGTGAGAGGGAGACCCGCTTGCCAAGGAACAATTGGGGGCACGCTTACAGCTCCCAGTTGTTCCTTTGCAGTCATGCCTTTATCTGCTCACACTTGATACCACTTATGACATCAGGTGTGGAGCAGGTGGGTGTGGCTTGGCGAAAATAATCTTGCGGCCCAAATCAGGCCAAGCTTAATTAGGCCCATGAGTTGAAGATTCCCCACCATGGTGCTAGTGTAGTTAACGCCATTTGTATGCACAGACATGGGTATACTTGTACAGCAAGTTTTAGGAATGAGCTGAACGTTGGTAACTGAAATGCAGAAGGTTCAAATGTTAATGGATGACAGGTTGTTGCGACTACCTCTTTTCTTGCAAGAATGCTGTTAACCATTTGCTGCAGGTGAGGAGAAATAGGGCTATGGGTCTCTTTGACTGAACAAAATACACCTGAGCGAACATGGCTCCATGCAAAAGTGACTTTCTTGAGTTTAACAGGGGTGATTAATGACTGAGCTCTATTGTTACTATGGCTCTCAGCTGCAGTTATATTTTCTGAGACTTGGATAATAAGACAGTGCTTTACTCCCAGTCGTCGATGATAGACATGAAGCATCTTAGTTGAAAATCTGTGTAGTCAAATTATTTTACTTCATGCAACTTTTAAAACTATGTAAACAAGCAAGCAGATGTGCTGTTTCCTTGACTTAAAGAGAACAAAGCTGATTTATGCCAGCTTTGGGTGCACCGTCTTCCCATCACTCCTGCATTTCCATTTTCCTCATTTATATAACCAGTAAAGCAAACATATTGATCTAGTAACAGCCTTTAACTTCTCAGAGCGTGTTAAACAACAGTTTAGGGGTTTGACCCAAGAGAATCTGACATGGAAATTGCTAATCTTTCCTCAGGTTGTCTTTCAGCTGCCATCCCCGCCAAAACATCAGAAACAAAGCATTGCTAAACATTGCCTATGGAATAAGTTTTGGGCCATGGGGTCATAGCTGGCAGGAACATCAATAATCCCTGTGGATCGTGGCCCTTGCGAACTGGACTCAGTATAACATATACCTGTATTTCTATGCATGCAAATCCATTCAAGTCAGTTGAACCCTGGGAGAATTGCTGGATCAGTTAGAGAATTTAGGGAGTTTTTCAAAATCTCCCCAGCGTATCCCTCAGACTTTGTCTTGATACATGCATTAGGCAAGGGTTGTAGAGTACAATCCACTTGCAGACAAATATCCCTTCAGCTCTAATTTCCTTCATTATCTGTCTGAGGAGGATAATGATGATGACCTACTTCATAAGAAGATTCCTTGCATCCTCAGGTTTCCACCTATGGCTAAGGCTTCTTGAGTGCAAAAAGAAGAAGAAAGAAAATCCAAAAACAAACCACTATGAAGGCACGGTCTTGGTGCCCTCAAGCAGCACAGAGGTATATACAGTGCCAGTCAACAGGTAGGTTGGCACAGAGTGATGAGTAAGGGGCACCTGGGCTTAGTTCATAAATACCTATAACAAGTTTGGTATTCATTGATGTAATATTACTGGAACATAAAGGGAAAAGAAGGGTCACTAGGAGGAAGTCACTCCATGTGCACCATTCTCTCATCTAATATCAGATCAATTGTTCTATGAGGTGAGCATATGAACCTAACTTGCTTGCCCTCTTTGTCTCTGCTTCTCACTTCTTCCACATCAATGTATTGTGCCGGGGTGCATGTGTTTGCACACTCTCCTCTGAGTACATCAGTCCCATGCAACATTAATCAGTATTCTGGTTTTATGTATATTTATGAAGCCTCCTTACCCCACTGTAATATAGGGTATCCAGTGGCCAAAAAAGTGACTGAAAGTGAAGAAGCTCAGAAGGGATCCACGAATGTACCACACCATGGGAAAAGCCAAGGCTTAAACATGTCTCTCTGCAAATCCTGGTTTTCACAAGCTTTTATCAGGCTTCATCTATTTGTCAGCAGAGCCAATCCTACCATTAGATAGTCCCTTTCAGTCTATCACAGACAGCAGGTGCTTGGAGACAGGCAGCAGCAGTGAGGTATTGGAAGGTAGAGCAGGTGCCATGCAGCCGGTTCTGCACTCCCAAGGTAGCCTGATGCCTTCAAGTGTGCTGCTCTGTTGTCAAATAATGGGGAAGGGGTGGTGAGAATCCGCCATTTGCTGGCCCTGTTTCTCACTATCTCAATTTGGTGTAGGGTTAGAATGTCGGACCAGAGCTCCAGAGACCAGGGTTCAAATCCCTGCTCAGTCATGAAGTTCACTGGGTGACTTTGGTCCAGTTGCCTGCCTCTTAGCCTAATCTACCTCGCAGGGTTGTTGTGGAGGATAAAATTGTGAAGGGGAGAACAATGTAAGCCACCTTGAGCTCCTTGGAGGAAAGACGGGGTGTAATAATGAAATAAATAAATAAATAAATAAATAATAGGATTACTCCTATGGCTTCTTCCAAAAGCCTTTTACTTTATGTGCCGTAACCTTCCTGCTTTATCTTTGAAGCTCCGACATATTTAAGTCTTTACATAAGATCAATTTCTGTCCTTCTGCCAACAATAAATCATTTTTACTGGCATGTGATATTCCTGTCCCTGATTTGCTGTGAGCTTCTTAGAGCAGCGATTGCCCCTCTGAGTAGCAGAAACGTCTGATGATGAAATGCTACAACAGCTGCCATCAATGGCAAGCAGCATTTAATGGACTGGGGGAAACAAAGCAGTAGTCACTGTCTTCATCATCACCCTCATGGTCAGTGGCCACAACAGTTTGAGGAAAAGGCACGTAGACTCAAATGCCCCAGGCCTGTGGTTCGTAAAGAACATGAGGCAGCAAAGCTCAGCAAGTCACAAAGGAGAACAAAGGAATAAATTCATAATGATTAGAGGGGGTGACAGTCCCATTTATTTCAAATGGACTTGAAAAACGTAACATTGTGTTTTGAGTGAGGTCTTTAAGATTTACAAAAACAATGTCCTTTTTACATTATCAGTACAGATGAGCTAGGAAACCTAGTAAAAACTGCCTCAGGGGTACATTTTCACCTTAATAGTCCTTAGTAGCAGTCTAGTGATTTGAAGTTTTAATTTACTGTTTTATTATCCTGGCACAATGGCAATTCTAATATAACCTTAACATCTTTAAATACAGGAATCGGATCAATACAACCCAACACTGCCAAAACAGTAATCTGAACAAAACAAATCAACACGAAAGCCCTTTTGGAGGCTTCCGTACTATTACTTACTGCAATTCATTACAATAATTATTTCTATTAGTTTCACTTTCTTAAACCCCGAAGCCATGAATACTCCATGCTATAATATACTTCGCGTGCTCAGTGGAACAATTTTTATTTGTGAGGCCTCTCAAAGGATATTAATTCAACTCCCTTTAAGTCAAATGGATATCTGTGTTCGTGGAACGTAGATCTGTATCAAGGCTTATGAAGTCTTCACTTCAGGAGTGGGGAATACTCAGGCCGGGGACTGAATGTGACCCTCTAGACACACACACACACACACACACACACACCACACACACCATCCCCCTCACTGGTCTTGCTCTCCACTCTCTCCTCTACTGATTTTACCTGACTGGGCCATGGTTAACACCATCCCTTTAAAGAAGCACCCATTTCACTTCTAAAAGTCATGGTTGCGCCCCCCCCCCCCCCCAGGGAGTTCTGGGAACTGCAAATTGCTAAGGCCTGATAGTTGTTAGGACGCTCCTAGGCACCTCACAGAGCTACAATTCCCAGAATTCCCTGTGAGAGGGATCGATTATTTAATCACCCTGGAACCATACTGCTTTTAGTGGTATCATCGTGCTTTAAATGAATGTGACCTGGAATATGTGACAATTGGAACTGAACTGTGACAATACATTTTGCTTGCCTGCCTGGATAAAGAATGGAGAGTGGTGTGGTGTCTTGCTACTCCCACTTTGGCCACAATGGCCACTGGTGAAAAGGGAAAGGAAAGGAGAAGTACGGGTACAATTGAATGTATATGTGCATGAAGGTCATGATTTGTTTTGTGCAGTTGCACACCTATCTACGAACACTTCTGTGCCTTAGGAAAAGACTGCACAGAACAAATCTCAATACAACCAAATGTATGATCACACTGGTATTGCTTTTTTTGGGGGGGGGGGAAGGGGACTCTGCTCTATCAATGCGCATAAGTCTCACTAAAGTACCATGCAAAAAAGAAGGGTCTTGATGCAATCATATGTACTATCACGTCTTGGAACAAAAGGGACAAGCTGCTTCATCTTTCTTGCTAAGTAGAATTTCTTATGGTTTCTTGGGCCGGTACTAGGGGAGGAAAGCAATTTTTGATTATTATTATTACTTAGAGCATTTGAAGCCTGCTCTTCAGCCAGAAAGGCTCCTAGAGTGGCTTCCATACAATCAACGAAAACAAGACAATCCCTGCCTGCAGGCTTGCAATCTCTTATTTCCCCCCATTAGTATTTGAGCATGCCAGGCACAGCTTACCATTCCTTGCAGCCTTCTAAGCGGCAAGTTGCAGTGTGATCTGAAGAACTTTGCCATCTAGAAGGTCTTAGTCTAAGCTGAGGTTCCACTGGTCCGTGAGCAAGGTAATTGGTCTTATTGTTTTCAAATCAAGTACCAGAATTAGAGATGCCATTCTGTATAGGTATTCTCAGGCGGACCCCCCCCCCCCCCGACTATTGGCTTCATTTCTAAGCTACCACATCTTGCATTTCCTCACTTTTGTATCAGTTGTGCTCCCTCCTCACCCTAAATTCTCAGAAATCTGCACCGCACGTCCATGCGCTGGGTTCTTTAGTGGCAATTGAGACACAAGCCAGGGCATGGCGTCACAAACATAACATGGTAATTATGGAGAGAACCCATGAATTATTTATTTTGAAAGCAAGCAGTAGGTGGTTAGTTTTGCTATGAAAACCCGAAAGTAAATAGTGCTTATAATGAATAGCTAGCAGTCATTAGTTATGGTACATGAGCAGTAATTATACCTTTAGTAAAGCCTTCTCCACAGGCTTATGGAATCAGACAGATTCCTTGGGTGCTGTATTCACCCACACGGTTCCTTTTACATTGCTTTTTTTTTGGTTATTATTATTTACAAATACATTTTACATATCACGTCTCAGTGACTGAGTGAAAACTGAACTATCATCCGGCCATGTGCTTTACTGAAATGGAATTACAGAATTTCTTCACAGGCTGTTTTCTATAACTTTGACCTTATCTGCGTCTACACCAAGTTGATGCACTCTGGACTTGGACAACAATTCCCATCATCCCTGACTATTGACTATCTGGGCCAGGACTGATGGGAATCATAGTCCAAAGAATCCATAAGGTGAGCTTAGGCTACATGGCATTTTTTTTAAAAAAAAGAAAAAGAAAAAAGGAGGAGTTTTGTGATAAAGGGCATATCTGTACATTTAATATAAACTTTAATTAAAGTTAACTGCACATTATTTTATTTGGTGCAAAACCAGCTTCTAAGCAGTGTATAGGTATACAAACCCAATGACCTGCAATTAAAATATAAAATACACAATTAAAATACACAACATTAAAATATAAACTGGTATTTTATACTGGATTTTTGGTTACACACCCCTCTTTTTGCAATTTTGTGTAAAAGAGCTAATGAACTTCTCAAAAGCAGTTCGTTTTCAGCATGTCCAGTAGCTTCTGTCCTTCAGCTGATAATTAACATTATTCACATGATCAGGCAGAAGGTGACTTGTTTCAGAACACATAAAATCTCTCTTCAGAGATGGAAAAGAACTCTGAACTGTCGTTCTTGGACTTAAAAGTAGGCAAAGATTTATTCCTACTTCATTAATTGCAGGAAACATAGTACCAATACTGGGTTGAAATTATTATTATTATTATATTACTACTACTACTACTACTACTTTACTATTATTATTCCATTTACAATACTGCTTTTGGCAAGTTTTTTGGGGGTGGGGGGGTACGCAGGCTGAGACCCTACCTGCCCGCGGACTGTCTCACCAAAGTGGTGCATGCTCTGGTTATCTCCCGCTTGGACTACTGCAATGCGCTCTATGTGGGGCTGCCTTTGAAGGTGACCCGGAAACTGCAATTAATCCAAAATGCGGCAGCTAGACTGGTGACTGGGAGTGGCCGCCGAGACCACATAACACCGGTCCTGAGAGATCTGCATTGGCTCCCAGTACGTTTCCGAGCACAATTCAAAGTGTTGGTGCTGACCTTTAAAGCCCTAAACGGCCTCGGTCCTGTATACCTGAAGGAGCGTCTCCACCCCCATCATTCAGCCCGGACACTGAGATCCAGCGCCGAGGGCCTTCTGTCTGTTCCCTCACTGCGAGAAGCAAAACTACAGGGAACCAGGCAGAGGGCCTTCTCGGTAGTGGCGCCCGCCCTGTGGAACGCCCTCCCATCACAGGTCAGGGAAATAAACAACTACCTGACATTCAAAAAAACCTGAAGGCAGCCCTTTTTAGGGAAGTTTTTAATGTTTGATATTGTTGTATTTGGTTTCTGTTGGAAGCCGCCCAGAGTGGCTGGGGAAATCCAGCCAGATGGGCGGGGTACAAATAATAAATATTATTATTATTATTATTATTATTATTCCAGAAAATTCTCTCCTGTGGAGAGATACAAAATTCACGTGTTATAATATGAGTCTCTGTTAGAATTAGGTAAAGAAGTCATTTCAGTTTCTTGTTTTTCCAGTCTTAAGTTTATTTCTCCACATCTCCACATCAGTTTGTGATTTATTTATTTATTAATGAAAATTCATTGGCATTTTAGTGCATATTTCTCATAATGTGTACATTTTTGCAGAACAATTTCCCCTGATATAATGCATTTTTTGTGTGTAATTTTCACTTGCACGCACTCTCTCACACACATGCACACCTTCCACTAATACATAGTTTTGTATACACTACATGGTTGGAGAACTACATTGCAAATTTCAGGAAAGTGCAAATTTGAAGGATGGCTGTCTTTTGGTTTGCTCAGTGCTTTGGGATGTGTGAATTAAATAAGTTCAGTGCTATTTTTCTAGAAAAAGAGATGCCAGTGACTCACCACCCTTGTTCTTTTATAATGGCAATGACACCCACCTGAGAGGTGCCGGTGAGTTCCAGCTGAAAGAAGCCCTAAATTCACCATTTAAAGCAAACTGAGCTGAATTTCTCTACACCCCTGGTCTGTCTGCAAATATATTTTCAAAGTCCCTTTTTTATCTCAAAATGATGCTTCCAGATTCTTTAGATATTGGTATTTATTTGCCACAGCAAAGTTGTTCTGATGGTTTAGGTATGAAGTTGGCCAGACTTTAGGGGAACCAGCATCTGCCACAGTTTAGATAATTGTTTTTGTAAATATATATAGCATGAAATTATGTAAATCCTAGATATTCTAGAAACTACTACTGCCTTGGGGTGATATTTTAAAAATATACGAGCAGCAGAAGCTGATTTAGTGAGTAAACTACAGTGCCAAAATATAACTAAAATATGGAATCTCCATTTCTTGAGTAGAATAGAATTTTATATACGGCCATAGGCCCATACAAGTAAAAAAACACATAGATAACAACTTGTGCAAGTGGGAACAACAGCCGCTAAAACACCACAGTAACAATAAAATAGAATGACATACTAAGCCTTAGCTAGCTTGTAGTGCTCCTTGGCGTCACTTTTGGGTAAGGACAGCGACCAGGAACCTTGCCACTTTCAGGGTCGTATGAGTATCCTTATCCTGCAAGATTTGGGCGAGGTGGAATTCTGGTGGGGTGCCCTCTAGTTTCTGTATGATTGATCCCAACAAATTTGCCCGTGGCACATTGAAAAAGGGGCAAGCGAACATAATGTGCTGGAGAGACTCCAGTGTTTCCTTATCACATTCACACATGGCGGAGGCTTGGCCCTTTGAGAATCTATGTCTCAGGACGTTGGAGGGAAAAACGTTGAACCTCGCTTTGGTGAAGGCCAGTCTATGGACAACAGTCGAAAGGGAGGAGAGGTATGATGGAACGCAGTAAGTTAAGGTGATACCAATGTTCTGGGGCGAACAAACACCTCCCCCAGCATATAATTTCGCTGTAGATCAATGTCATCCAGTCTTTGGCGGATCAGTCTTTGAGCAGTAATTTGATCTAATTTTAGGGAATCTGAAGGAGATTCCATAACTCAGGAGTTTGGCATGAATTCTACTAGTCCAAAGGCTAGAGAATTCATCTCGCCATAAGCATTGGACAAGGTAGTGGCTTGGTAATCTTGAGTTTTTTTTTTTCCTGTGCAATGTACTACACTGACTTTCAGAGTGTGAAATGTGTACAGATTTGTATGTCAGAATAGAAAAGGCTATTTTTATTTATTTCAGACTTTCGTAAGATTTTTCAGTTCTGTATTTTAAACTAAATCCAACTGTTTAAACCTTTATGTTTTACATTTCCTGCATACCTGTAGCTTAATTCAGTGGCCACAGAAATCAGCGAGGGTCTGGCATAAGTGTATTAGAGAAATCAGAGATTATTAAGAGTAACACCCTTTAACTACAGCCTGGGTGGGTGTTTGTGGAATCACAGTGGCAGGATCTCTTTCTGATTTATGTGCATTTGGCCTTGGAAGCTTGTACTGATTCAAACCAGTGCTCCATCTAGCTCAGGGGTCAGCAACCTTTTTCAGCTGTGGGCCGGTCCACTGTCCCTCAGACCATGTGGTGGCCGGACTATATTTTGAAAAAAACCATGAACAAATTCCTATGCCCCACAAATAACCCAGAGATGCATTTTAAATAAAAGCACACATTCTACTCATGTAAAAACACACTGATTCCCGGACTGTACGCGGGCCGGATTGAGAAGGCGATTGGGCCGCATCCAGCCCATGGGCCTTAGGTTGCCTACCCCTTATCTAGCTCAATAAAGTGTACAATGACTATCAGTGGCTCTCAGAAAGAGCACATTCTCAATCCCACTGAGAAACGACAAAGATTGAACCTGGGACCTTCTACCACTGAGCTATGTCCCTTCCCATGGTCTTCTCATTTTAGCTGGAGGCTCATCTTTACATCTTCTATGCCTGTGCAGTGAAGTTTTTGCAACTGAGTTAAGTCATAGTTTGCTATGTTTTTCCTTTTTTCCAACTCCAGCCCCCCCCCCAATAAAGCTCTATTATTCTACCAAATAAGAGGCCTTTCAACATTGCAGAGAATGTAGGGTTTGTCCTGCATAGCATTGTCCTCTGAAGACAATGTCATTCCACTTTTGTTTATGCCTCTTGGGCACATCTCTTGCCAATATCCTGTATCTGTTTTTGTTTAGAAATTACTGGCTAGAAAATACTTTGATTTGTTTCCATGCGCTTGCAGTAACATCTGTAAGAAAACCCTAACCCTGTGCTTTATGTTTAATATTTCCCAATGTCTGCAAGCGGAGATGTTGGCTTTATTTCTTGTTAATAATCTTCCCGTTTTCCCACTGTAAATAGCACAGGCATTTTATGAGAATGGTATTTTTAACCCAAATGTTTGCCTTATTATCTATAGCTCCCATAACTCCTCGAATTTGTGCAGTATGGTCGGTCCATAAATGGCTTCCCTTTGTAGTAATGAAATATGCACTTAAAATTTTAATACATCCCAAGAGTCGGACTGTATTTGTGCTATTGAGTTAGAGTATTATCTATACACAAAAATCAGTGCGAATAGACTAGAAGCAAGCAAGCAAGCAAGCAATAATGATAAAATAATAAAACCAATTTAGCTGTCCAACTTTCCCATCACCTGTCTCTAAAAAATATTTAAACAATAAATGTGCTTTTGGAGAGCTGGAAGGGTTTTAATTGCTGTGTTAATATGCAGGCAAAGGCTTAATGAATGCTTCACAGTGATATTCTGTTTGAGAGAGAGAGAGAGAGCTTTATCGTTACATGATGGCTTGCTCAGTGGCCTGTTGATTCTTATGAACATGCCACAGAAAATTTGATGAGCTGAGCTTTCCCGCATTTGGCAAAAGAAACCATGGGGATACTTGACAGTTAGCAAATTCAACAGCAGGAAATACGTAGTTAATTTGTAAAAATAAATATTTTCAGTGAGGGTGATCTTTGGGATAGCTCCCTGTATAAAAACCAAAGTCTCTTCTATAGTAGATGTGAATAGAGAAGCCATGCAGTGCAAATCTGTTGCACATTATATGCCTATTCACAACAATTTTTCCAGCAAGTGGTTTGCCATAGCAGTGTTTCAGGCATCCCTTCCATATAATTAAAAAAATACATAAGGGGAATTGCAGGGCTCCATGAGCTAGTCCTTCCCCCTGCCACTGACACACACAGTAGCCAGACCTCTGCTCTCTGCATATGTCATCAGTATGTGAAACGGCTCTCCATGTGCTAATTTTAGCCTCCTTGTGCTGAAATTATGGCTTTAACAGGGATGGGATTGTAACTTGAGAAAGTGTTGTTTTATTTCAGGGGTGGGGTTCTTTTTAAATTGTTTTTAAATGTTATATGTTAATTTGTATTTTGTATTTGTGGGGCATTGTTTAGGGGATTTTGTTGGGGGATATTTTTTATTAGTTTGTATACATTGTTAGTTCTTTTAATTATTTTAATTATGTATTTTGTACTTTGAATATTGTAACTTTATGTTGCGAACTGCCCTGAGACCTGCAAGTAAATAATAATAATAATAATAATAATAATAATAATAATAATAATAATAATGATGATGATGATGTGTGTGGTGCAGCGGTACTATGGCATGTGATGGAGTGATGGAGGAGATAACTTGTGCAGTCAAAACAATCCCTTCAAACAATATTTCCATGCATGCAGGCACGTGATTTCCCCCGCCCACAAAAAATTGGAAACATGCATTTTGATAAAAAGAATTAACAAAAATTGAAAACATTAAAATGAGCATAATTCTGCACCTCCTTCCCACACCTAAGATCACCTGGTAAAAAATTATATAAGGCATTAAAACACTGCAAAAACAAGCCATTGAAAGGCATGAAAGAACAGGACACACTTAAAGTGCTATGTCTGGGAAGGGAGAAGAAAAAGGGAACCTCTGAATATGTGGATTTATTTATAATAATTGTATTGCATTCTACAAAGGAGCTCGAGGAAACATACGTGGAGATTTCCCACTTGTCTTTTCAGATGGTAGAATAGAAGTAGGCACCTTGTGTATCATTATTCCTCTGAATCAGCAGCTTATAATGATTTTCAAGTGAGCTTTCCAAATCCATGCTTGTGCTACTAATCAATTGTACTTTCTTTTCGGTTTCATAGTGAAACTGCCCCTTTCCTTTGGCATCTTCATTATAAAACGACTATGAGCAACCCTGACTCCAATTTCACAATGGAGTTCCAAGGTGATTCCCCCCCCCCGCGGGGACAGGGACCGTGCTGGGGAGAGGAATAGTTAAACTCCCCCTTCCCTATTCTCCACAGTCTACTCAAACTGCCAACCACGGTTGCTATCTGCACAACAAAAGCCATGTGCATTAATTGCATTCACACAATTAATGTCACATCTAGTTTTACCCTGATTTAGCTCCTCTAATTGCCTGGCACTTTCCCTTGCATTCTTCTGCATTTTCCAGGCGGAAGAGAACTTTACTCAATGCTGAGTTCTATTAATGTAGGGCAGAAAATATGATACTAAGTGTTCCAAGGCAAAGCAGCAGATTGGTTTACTTATCAGGAGTTCCCTCCAACCCCCCACCCCAGGAAGTGCTGGAAAAATTGTGATAAATATTAAATCTGGTTTAGAGGATAGTTTGACTAATTATGTCTAAAGTTCAGACAGAGAACTTTGCAAATGCATAGATGTTCCATTTAGCTTTGTTAACTCCACAAATGCCATGCCTTTAGACCTTGCCCCTTGAAATACTATTATTAAAAGTGTGATATTTTAAATTATGCTCCTGTCTAAAGCTACTCACTTTTAGGTCTTGACATCTGTCAGACACCCATGGGTTAACACATTAAAAAAACAAGCACCACCACCCTTTTCTCTTTGCTAGTCTTGATGCAACATTTTACACCACCAGAGTAGTAAATTAAAAAGTGCTTGCCTGAAGCATATTGTGTTGTTTTTAGGTGTTCTTCTTGGGAAGTGTAAAATAGGTTGTACTGATGGATTGGCTCAGTTGTCTTGTTAAGCCATCTGAACAAAGAGTTCAGGCCTTGAGAGAGGAAACTCTTCATTATATGGGATTAGTTATATCAAATATTCACTTTTGATTAGCCATTATTATACTTGTTCCTTCAGGGGGAGTGCAACCCTGCCCAGAGTAGGCAGTTGACCAATTTCTCAGACCCAGGAACTTCTCACACACATACTTCCAGCTTGACAGAATTCAACCTCAGCTTATTTTCCCCTCATCTGTTCCACCAATGCATCCAGTCATGGGTCCAGGGCCAGCACAGCCTCATCTGATTCAGATGTTAAGGGGAAATAGAGCTGAGTGTTATCAGTGTACTTTGGGGAGACCCATACAGGTTGACTGCTGAGGAACCCTTGCTTTGATCTACTTGCTAGTCAGAATCACGGCTCATCCACACTTCCATTTGTGCTGTGATTTTTTAGGCACAGACCCATGCTTTTGAGGTGTGTGGTCCAAATGTTGTTGTTTTCCCCCCGCCACTTTCCCCAGGAAATCCTACTGTTCACTGCTGAATCAGAACAAATGTAAATCCATGGAAAACCCGATTGACATTTGTTACAAATCAGTGGTAAACAGTGGGTTTTCCCCAAGGAAAGTGGTAGGGCAAAAGGAAACCCACTTGGACCTGTGCCTACAAATCATGGACCTGTCCTTGAAATCATGGCGCAAACAGAAATGTGGATGGTGTCTAACACATGCATTGCTCCTTTCATCTGCAAAATATGGATTATAGCATCATTAAAATAGTTTGGCAAGAGATGGGAGCTGTAATCCACCATCAGTTTGGTCTTTATCACCATCTTCTCCATTACTTAAATCTGCCTAAATTTGATTATGCCAGTTTTGGGACAGTTTCTTTATTCACATTCCTTTTCTTATAATAACTGCATAAAAGAAAAATAATAATAGCTTACTGCAGCATGGATTCATGATTCTCCTGACACTTAACCATTTACAAAGAATGGTATGTTGCGGGCAACGTGATTTTCACAGTGAGAATTGCTTTATGTAGCCTCAAGAGAATGTAGTTAATAAATCCAGAGTATAGTTGAATAATTGCAGCTGTGGAATCATTTCAACATGGTAAGCTTAGCAGAGGAGATTCCCTTATAGGCTGCCTTCGTGGCTCTGTTCATAAAATAATTACATATCACTTTAATAGATGCTTTCAATGTGGATGTATCTTTCACTTATAAATGTAATCATACTAGGGTTGTGCAACTTCTTCAAGAGAAATTTTGATATCCATGTTTTTGCCCCAGGCAGTGGGTTTCTGTGGAACATTCAGCTGCTCATTTAAATTCCTACCTGATTTGTTGTTTGATATAAGCAAAGGCCTAGTATTTTTTCACACACATGCATTTTCATTTGCAGTCACATGTAAGCAAAGTGATGAAGCCCACACACAATGCTACCTATGATTTTCCAGGTGGTGACAATAGCCAGACTGGAGTGTAAGTCTAAGTGAGCATTCTGCTTGGAGTTCAGGTTACAACAGGACTCTAGGCCAAAGCAGTATGCCTAACATGATCAGGACCTTGGACAGCTCTAAATGGCACTCGGCTGCATGCTTATACAGTAGTACCTCGGGTTACGTACCTGATCCGTTCCAGGGTGCCGTTCGCACCCCAAAAAGTACTCAACCCGAGCATCCATTTTGCACATGCGCGAACTGTGCAGAATGTTTCTGCACATGCACAGACCGGGCGGAACGCTCTGCGCATGCGCAGCATGGTAATCTTTACTTCCAGGTTTGTGGAGTACACAACCCGGAAGTATGCAACCTGATGCGTTCGCAACCTGAGTTATGACTGTACATGAGCAGAGCTCAGATGTTGCTTCAGAAGCAATCTGAATTTCACTAAAGCATTGAATAGGCTGCAGGTCTGGTTAAGTGTCTAGCTTCATGCCTTCTAAGGAAACTTCCTGTATTTTAAAAGGTCTTGTCCAATTTTGGTAAGTATTGACTCTGACTTCATTGGCGGATCACAGCTTGACTGCAGTACTTCAGTGAAGTCCTCAGAATCAAAGGATGATGGCTATGCAACAGCCTCAAGCCACAAAAGTGTCAGCAAGATGAACTTAGGTGTTGGGTTCTTATGGTCTATGACCTTGAGGGAAATGGCATTCTCTGGGCTCTGCACTCATGGTGAAGCCCTCCTCCATTTGGACTTTTCTGTGTAGAGTCTACAGTCTCATATTTGGAGTGTGCATAGTTTGACCCCCAGGGTTATGACCCCACCTTATTTTTTCAAGACCAGAACATTTGTCTGAAATTGCACACCTGCAAATCTGCAAAGTTACCACATCAAGGAAAAAGAAACCTAGAATTTCAGTGAATCTTAACTGAGTGCAGGTAGACAAAAAAGCTATTTGAGATTAACATTTCCCTGCTAGATAGTTCTTATGTCTCTGTATTGATAGAAATCTGATATGTTGAACCTACTTCCCTGGCTCTGTTCACCTCTCTTCACTTTTATAAACTTCCTGAAGACTTTAAAAATAATAATCTGTGTTTCTTCAGTTTCTGTGCCATGGGCTGTTTGGTTTAATTGCTAATTTAACCTAGTTTTGTATTGATTGCAAAGTCTGTCAAGTACATTTTCTGAAGTCTATATATCCCTCCATACTTTTACTGCTATTTTCCAGCAGTCCCAATTCTCCCTCTCCACCAGTGACTACCTAGAAGGAAGGTGTTTTGAAGTGTGTGTGGGTGTGGGGGACACACAAATGTTTTTGCACCCAGAAATATTTCCAAAAGCAGTGCAATTCCAGAGCATCCCCTTGCAAGTAACAAGTGCAATTTGTTTCAGGATTCTTATATGTACAAGAAACCAGGCAAAAGTATTGTTATTATTTCATTTTGTATGCCACTTAGATATGCCTCAAGAGGCTCACAACAACAGCAACAAAACAGGCAAAGTATTATCAATACACCACTGTAATAAACAATGCAGTATTAATTAATTTCAAAATATAATGTGTCATTCCAGATAAACAATGCATTTTGAAAATAACAACTTGGTAATATTTTAAATTCATTATAAAATGAGCAATATCAGCCATTACAAATACATATCAGTACAAATACATTTAGGTTAAATGGTATCAACCAAAGTCAGTTATGGTAAAACTTTCTAGTGCAGCCAGGTACTAATAAATGCTATAACTGGCAGTCAGTTCCTCCAAAGTGCCAAGTTCAGGAACCTGTCAACCAGATTTCTTAGAGCGCCTGCAGAAGATGGTTTCTTACATGCCCACACACCCTTATGTTCTGGAGCAGTTCTTAAAGGCTCCAACAGCAACAAAGATTGTAGGGGTGTCTGGTTTTCAGTATCTGTCCCTGAACTCTAGATGTTCCTTCTGGGTGTTGCATGGTAACTGCATATTCCTGCTGTTTTTGCAGGAACTATTTCTATGTTCTTTTTTTAAAAAAAATACTTTATAGTCTTTCATACTGTTCACAAACACAAACAAAAAGGAATAAATTTAATCTAGTTTAACATAACATACAACATAGTTTAAAAAAACAGAGCATATCCATCCAGTAAATCCTCCCGAATATATACCAACCTTGTATTTCTTCATAAGCCCCGTTACCCCTCCCTGCCCCCGTTACCCCTCCCTGCCCCTTCCCTCTTGCTTCTCAGCCTTCTCTTTGTTGCATCCTCTATCTCTTTGTTTCTCCTCATACCCGAATCTGTGCTTTTCCTGATCCTTTCCCTCCCAATTGTTTGAGCCTTTACAAATTTACAAGAAGAACGGCACTATTCTATGTTCTTACATATTTCTTTTTAGCTGCTTTTCTTTCTACTGCTACTTTTATTGTGTTTGTAAAGTGCTTTTTATTACAATCAAGCAGAATATAAATCTTGTGAACTAAGTACATAAGTAAATAAATGGGCATATTAGATATTATGGTAGATCAGGTATCTTCAACTTTACAGACCCAGGGCCCTTTTAAACCAAGTATGCATTTGTGGAGCCATTTCTTAATTTTTATCATATATTTGCATGATGGTAGTGCTCCTGGATCAGGCTGAGACCCATTAGGTGGTCCTGCCCGCCCCACCAGTTGAACACCAGTGGAGCAGACGTTTAGGTACTGTAGTCCCCAAGCCTGCAGGGTTGTGTACAGAAAACTAGTATATATATATTTTCTATTTTTGGCAGTCATTTGGAATGGCCTTTTTAATCACTCAGGCTGATCAGACTCCTTCCTGACTGTGTATCTTAGACAGGAGCCACCAATGTAGAATTTTGTTGAACATTTTCTGAAAATTGAGATGTGTGGTGTGCATAATGGTTTTGTCTGGTTTGACAGCAATATCCTCTTGAGAATCCAAATGAGTTACCGAGTTTTTAGTTTCCTTGTCTCTCCTTAGACCTTTTAAAAATAATGGCATTGTGCTGGCTACTCTCCATACCTCTCAGATTTCTCTTGATCTGCTTTGAAGTATATGAAACATGGTTTGCCAGAGCATCTTCAGTTTCTGTTTATACTTACTTAATCCTTCTTGGACAGAGATTGGTTTGGTCACAGCCCTATCAACGTTAAAAGCCATCTACCTTTTAATAACTTTGTACAGTGCAAGCTTTTCATAATATTTCTTTATTATCGATCTCCATAAATCTGATTTCTGATGCAGTCAGAATATCTACTCTAATCTTTTAAAAGGACATGGCAAACAATTATTCAATGTGCCTGCTTTATCTTACTACTTTCTGTGAGTTAGAAAGTGACATTAATACATGCATCAATGGTCTGCCCTGGAGCAGGAATTAGCTTTCCACCTAATGGACGCAATCCGAATGGCAGTTCCACTAAAAAAGAGGACAAGAAAGGCTTTTCTCTCTAAAGGTCTCAAGAGGTGAACGTTTTCTCTCTTGTCACCTATTTTTTTAATTTATTTTATTTACTGTAGACTTTGTTTTTTCACAAGAGGCCTGCTGGCAGAGTTCTGAAGGAGTTAAGTGGATAAACAACTGGAGAAACACATTAAAACTGTGAGCAGTTACTAATTTCTGGATTTCAATGCAGGGAAATAAAAGTCTTTTCAGAAGAATATCCTAAGGGCGGTGGTGCTGTTCAATAGTTCCAGTCAGTGACTTAAAAACAGGGTGAAGATATTGACTAGATCCTTATTTGTGGTAGGGAGATGAAAATTATTCAAGAATGCAGCATAGCTGTCAATATTATGTCTGTAATCTTCAAACACTGGTAAGCCTCCCTCCTTTTCAGAGGATCAGATATACGTCCTTCATATATCTATGCCAGTATGATCCTGAAGTCTTTTAGAAGTTGCCCTGTCTCTTAACTAAAACTTTGCTGGCAGGAGCCTCTAAGAAAAGAAGGAAAATCAGCAAACTGTTGTTTATCTTTTTCCAATAAGCAACAAGAAATACAAATAAGCAAAGCAGGAACTTATACTGAGCCAGACCATGGGCAAATCTAGCTCAGTATTGTCTACGGTGGATGGGCAATGGTCCATCAAAGGTAAATGGGAATTGATCCAGGGACTTTCTGCATTTATAGAAGATGCTCTACTATTGAGCTTAAGGTGTTGTGAACTGGCATGACAGCGGAGAGCAGGAAGAGGATTCCAGTGAGGGGTGCAGCCGTGACTGGGACCCACCAGGGCAAACTGGGGATGGAGAAATAGAGGTTGGGGTTGCAGAAAATACACACAGGTTGACAGAGGACAGTGAGGGGATGGGCAGGACCCCTCATCAAAGCCAGAGAGGCACCTGTCTCCATGAACAAGGTGGGCTTTGAGGTGTAGGAAGCAGTGGGAGGTAAGTTCTGGAAGCCTGAGGCAGGCAAGTGCCCACAGCCCAGGTGAGGTTTGTTAGCTCATGGAAGAGGTGTGTGATTCCTGGGCTGGGCTCAGAGCAGGTGAGGTCACATGCCCCATCAAGCCCAGATGTTGCAATCAACATGCAAAGTACAAAAGGGAAGCAGAGGTGAGGTGTTGTGTCTGCTCAACTGCCTATATTGATAGATCTTGGCTTGGATGTGGGACTGTGCTTCAGGTTTGACTCTGGACTGTTCTTCCTGACTGCTGGATTTTGGACTTGACATACTATATGTGTCAATGGGACTTGCTGATGGGTAGGCTGGGGCGGGGGGTACAGGGCATAAGGCCCTTTCCCTAATTATGATTGCATATAGCACACATAATGTGATATCCATCAGATAAAATTGATGTGACAGTAGGCCCCTTCAGATACTGACCACTGCTGTTTATGGTTGTCTCTCCAGGATCCTGGTACTGTGACTCTCTGTTCACTTAGAGTACAAAGGTAAACCAGGCATCACTAAAGAATGTGCTCTGTGAGAGATTGATAAATAAATATCTTTAAAAATGGATGAAATGCAAACTGCAACTATAATAAAATAATCAGCCTGATGGTAATCAAAAAGTTTGAAGAAAGGATGTCATAGGTTTTTAATTGCTAGTGAAAGGGTAATGGGTATGGTAATTCCTTGGGCAGGGTAATTCTATGAAGTGGTTTCCTGGGTGGTGATTATGTTTCCACAAAGAAGGCATGGGCCCTCCCAGGAAGTGGCTGTTGTTGGCAGCCAGACCACATAGCACCCACACATCATGTCATTGCTGGGCATCAGGAGCAAGGAACTTGTGCTGGCAAGCCCTGGCGGACCTATATGACAGCTTTCTTCAAACTTGCTTCTCCAGATGCTGTTGAACTAAAACTCCTGTCACACCTGACCATTGGCTTAGCTGGCTGGCGGTGATGGGAATTGCCATTCAACAACAAGGATGAAGAATGTATTTTTGGGCTGGATCAGCTGTGCCAGAAAACACCAGGAACTTTAGGAATGTAAAGCCAAGATGTGTCTTGAATTGGGATTTTGCCAGCAGATACAGGAGCACTGTTTTCTGCTCCACTGTTTTAGTTTGTCAAATGAGGGAGCTGCTAACCTGCTTTCTGCTATACTTCAGTCCACATTACTCATTCTTCCCAAGAGTTGCCAAATATAACTTCTATCTTGACGTTGTTTGAGTCAGGGATGTCCCAAAGTAAGTGCGTACTATATCTTAGTGTATTAAAATGTGGCTTTCTTTTTTCCCAATGAGTGCAGAGATGATGAGCTATTTTTTTTAGCATTATTCAAGGATGAAAAATAATAAATGACAGGACTTGACCCTTCAAAATGTATGTTGAAAGGAAAAAGAAAAAGAACTTGGTTAGGAGAAGGAATACAGGCTATCACTTTTTAACATCTGCCTGCATTATGTCCTGTAGTTGACCAGTGCTAAGAAGATCTGTGATTTGCTCCTATTACAGTTGTGAATGGTATAGGGGAAACGTCAAATTTACAAATGATAAAATTCATTTGGTTCAATCATTCATCTTAATTACACTGGACATGTTCACCATTATTTAGTCAGCTTCTCAGCAGTACAAGAACTTGCAGGGCTGTCTTCTCTAAAGAGCCCCCTCATTGAAAGAGACTGGCTTGTGCAGTCCTCTGCGGCAGCTAATGGTATATTCGAACCATCATGAAAAATAAAGAATAATGGGCCTGTATACATCAAGAGCAGGAAAATAACATACCATCAAGTCCAATAACCACAGTTCTTAGAGCCATTTTTCTTGAAGGTTTTGCTAGTACTGTACAATATAGGTGACATTCACAGAAAGATGTACAACTTAACTGAGGGAAGATGATCGCAGGCCTGCTTTTTCACCACTGAAGTGCATTGGAGTTTGTCAGTGAGTTTTATGAAAGATGAGTTGGGGGCACTCTATTCAGCTGTTTCTAGTGATGAGCAATCTCCCTGTAGGCTCAATTATTTATTTAGCAACTTTTCCATATGGGACTTGCAAATGATCAGGGGGAGAAAGCAAGCAAATTAAGGGTGACTTGTCCAATTCCAGGAACCCATAGAGATCCTCCCATGCCTTACCCTACTCCAAAAACATTCCTGTTGTAAGGGCAGGGGGTAGCAATGATGTGAGTAAAGTCTCTTTCCCCCTTCTTTCCAGTATGTGGAATGTAACTGTCAGTATCCCAGGTGCAAGGAACAGGCTGTTGCTTCTTAGGACCATATTTTCCAGGGTGTTAATTATTAGAATCAATGTTGTCAATCAATGACAATATTAAAGTGTTTATAGATGTACATGGTTATCTATCAAACTGCTGTGGAAGTATACTCAGTGCCTCACATAAAATTGTACAATTCCCTGTCTAGGATCAAACTAATGAGAAAGCAACTCTGCAAGTTTGCAGAAGAAACTGGCTGCACGCTGCCCAGAGTGATGATTGCCTGGGTCTAGCGACTTTACATTTCACCTCTGCATCTCTGGAGTAGCTTTGCAGCTCAGTCTAATAGGAATTTCTTATTTTCAAAGCAAAAACCAAGGCAAATGTATAAACTATAATAATAATAATAATAATAATAATAATAATAATAATAATATGACGCAGCCCATCTGAAGAGTGTGGAGAGGAGAAACATGATATCCCATTTTATCACTACCCGAAGGAGTCTCAAAGCGGCTAACCTTCTCCTTTCCCTTCCTCCCCCACGACAAACACTCTGTGAGGTGAGTGGGGCTGAGAGACTTCAAAGAAGTGTGACTCGCCCAAGGTCACCCAGCAGCTGCATGTGGAGCAGCGGAGACGTGAACCCGGTTCACCAGATTACGAGTATACCACTCTTAACCACTACACCACACTGGCTCTCTCTAAGTTCAGCACTTGCATCTCTTGCAAGTAATCTGTCCAAGGCATTGTGAAGACAGGGGAAAGTTGGCTTAACTCTGTGAAGGAGAAACAACCACCAGGCAAGTTAAGTGAATAATGGTCTCAATTATTTGGAGTACAAACAACATAAAAATGTTTCTGAACTTCAAATGCCAACAGGATCTCACCATAATCCTGAGCACCATCTGTGCTCTAATACATGCCTAAAGCTCCTAAATTTTCCCATTCATTGCCATTAATAGAGTTTCCACTGCCTGCCTCCTGATGTTAATAGATAAGTCCTTGCAAACTGTGGGGATTCCTGGGCCTATCAGAGTTCTCCCTTTGCTGTGTTTACCATGTCTCTCTGACCCAGGGCAGCAGCCTGGGGGAGTTTCCATTCCATATCTTTTTGGGACACATGTCTCTGACCCACTGATTTCACCTGCAGTCATAAAAGAACAATAACGTTGCATATATTTATGCCTTTAGGGCCAGCAGCAGCATGTGATGGTATTTCTAATGTGTTATTTCAAAATTCTAGTTGCAGGAAAACAAGCCACAGCTAATTAATTCTACCTTGAAGATAATGTGTGCATTATCTGTGGGAAATGTGCTCAAATTTGTTTGGATGAGTCATAGCCTTTGTTAAAAGTTCAAAAAGCTTCCACACCTTGGATCACACATTGCTAGTTATTATTTATTAAAAACAAAATAAAAAATAAAAAATTCATTCCAGTAGCACCTTAGAGACAAATACCACAATAGGAATAAACACTCAGTGTGACAGCATTTTCCTTTGTATTCCCGCATAATCTGGTCTATTAATTAATAGCTATGTTTTGACAAATACATGCTTCATTCAGTGACACTTTCTGAATGGCAGCATGACAAATGTCTGAAGAGTTCCATATTCACATGCAAGTTGAAACTATATTATTAGTATGGTGGTGTCGTTTGGGTATACTCGTCCTACCCCTGCTCTGGGAAGAGTTTGAGGTTCGAAAAAAATTTCAGTTGTGTTCACATCTGGAACAAAGAGGTAAGACATTTGTCACTGGGTTAACTGAAGCCACAACTTGTATTTAACACAGCAAAGTACATAGGAAGTTGCCTTATACTGAGGCAGATTGATCCAACCAGCTCAGCAACTGTATCAGTTCTCCAGGGTTTCTGGCAAAGGCCATTCTGGAGCTAGCAGGGATTTAACCAGGGACCTCTGATACCCTGACACTGACTTACTGCTTTCCCCCTACAATAGTGGTGGACCTACAATAATTTCTCATCATTGTACCACCCAAGTAAAGGGTGAGCATGATGTATCTCAAGGATGGGGGTACTATGCTGACTGCCTCTGCCCCATCTTGCTGCACTCCAGTGCTTCATTTACAACCTCCTAAGTCCCAAGGCTCTGGGTGTGTGATTCTGGCAAGGCCTCAATATGGGTTCCTTTCTATGATTCCAGATTCTCACAGCTTTATGTGGCAGGTCTAGGGAGACCCATTCACCAACATGGTGCCTCCCACTGCTCACCGATAGCATTCCTTCACTGCACTGCCGTGCTGTTGTGGCTGGGCTTGCTACTACTTAGAAGGCAACCCCCAGCACTAATTTCTAGTCCACTGTATGCCAAACAATGTAGAGTAGGTAGAAAAATCCATCTCCCTTCGCCAGTCTAGTTGATAGAACAAAATTCCTGGTTAATCTCACAATGAGAATTTGGGTGAATGGGTGATGAGACAATTGCAGTTTGGACCAGCTGGGAGTGGGGAGCATCTTATTTATGTCCCTGGTGACATTAGTTTATTTAGCTCCTACCTGGCTCTATGCATCCATGCTGGCCTATGTGTGCATATTGTATGCATAAGAGAAGGCCACTCCCCTTACTTTCTTGGCAGGGTTGGGGGAAGGAGAAGGGTTTTTCTTTCTCTCCCTGCTTGGTTCTTTGCCTTCTTTCCCATTATGGAGTGGAACGTGCAGTGAAAGCTAAGGGGTTATAAGCTGTAGCTGCTTATGCCTCTCTTCATTCTAGGTTGTTGTTGTTGTTGTTGTTGTTGTTGTTTTCACTCTATGGTCCCCCCACCCTTAAATGTGGCATTCTGAGATTAAGATAGGCATTCCCAGCTTGAAAGAAATGATCTACTATGGATTCTACAATTAAGGGTCCCCCCCCCCAAATGTGGTTTTTAACATTTGACAGAAAGCTAAGGAATCGTGTATGTCCAGTTTCAAGCTATTAATGCTCATTTTATCTTTCCACATTCTGGCTCCAGATATATGTGAAAATGAGTTCACCATCGTGAAAATTGCCTTTGAACAGATGGGGGGAAGTGAGGTGGAGGCTAAGCTTCTAACAGGAAGCTGACATATCAGCAAATGAGGAAAGGATCCCTTGATGGGTTACATTACATTATCCTTTTCATATTTTGAGTAATTCCTTCCTAATATTGATTAAATACTTCACCTCTATATGAGATCTGAAATTGGAGGCTCCTGGGCTTAGTTCTCATTGCCATGTTCAAAGCGGGTTTAGGCCAGGCATAGGCAAACTCGGCCTTCCAGGTGTTTTGGGACTACAACTCCCATCACCCCTAGTTAACAGGACCAGTGGTCAGGGATGATGGGAGTTGTAGTCCCAAAACATCTGGAGAGCCAAGTTTGGCCATGCCTGGTTTAGGCTATACCATTGTGCACTCTAGGTACAAGGTCATGTGCCTCAATGTTCCTTCATTAAAAAAACAAACCCTCTGTACAGAAGATAAATGTCAAGTGCAGGATCTTCTTCCCAGCACCAATTTTTTAATGGAATTGTTTGTTTGGAGCAGCATACAGTCATGTAAGCGCCCCTCCTCGCTTCAGACTGAAGTACAGGGCAGATCACACAGGTTTATAACCTCAGTGCCACCTCGCTCTGTTTGAATGTTCTTAAAGTTCAGACTGCATATTGACCCTGGCTTAATATACGCATGTCATCTATTATGCCCTTTCATGCTCCATCAGATTACAGTGCAATGAACTGCGCCTGTAATGAGTTATTGCCTCTTGCATTTCATATTTCAAATAAAGTTGTGGCCTTTTATAACTTGCAAAGTGAACTGGATCCTGTCAGTAGAACACAATTCTCCTGCAGGTGGAAGGGAGGGAGAGAGGTTTTGCTGATTTCCTTCTGTGCTTCCCCAGATCTGATCTGGATACCGGTAGTTGAAAGGAACCATTTGGACAGTTCCAGTTACAGGTGGGTAGCCGTGTTGGTCTGCCATAGTCAAAACAAAATCGAAAATTCTTTCTAGTAGCACCTTAGAGACCAACTGAGTTTGTTCCTGGTATGAGCTTTCGTGTGCATGCACACTTCTTCAGATACCTGTCCAGGTTTTTGCATTTGGTTAGAAAGGAGATGTCTGTCTGTATCTGTGCCAGTTTCTTTGTGAGATTTATGGACTTCCATTTCATGCGGCTCAATGTGGTGCCTTCCATAGTTCCAGTTACAGGTGGGTAGCCGTGTTGGTCTGCCATAGTCAAAACAAATCGAAAATTCTTTCTAGTAGCACCTTAGAGACCAACTGAGTTTGTTCCTGGTATGAGCTTTCGTGTGCATGCACACTTCTTCAGATAAGAAGAATCTGAAGAAGTGTGCATGCACACGAAAGCTCATACCAGGAACAAACTCAGTTGGTCTCTAAGGTGCTACTAGAAAGAATTTTCGATTTTGTTTTGACATTTGGACAGTGTGGGAGGTGGCATAGGGGGCCGCAGAGGGAAGCAGAAGCAGAGAAGAATTCTCTATCCTTTCACCAGTGGGAATCTCTGCTGGATGGAAGTCCCATCAGTGAACAGAAGGAACTGTTCTTTTTGCAGAACAGTAGCTTAGGATTCAAGCAAATTTATTTGTGTCTTTTGTCCATCTGCTACAGACCTCATCATATTCCTTAAATCTACTTACCTCCAAATCTGTGGGTTGTTGGTTGGTTGTTTTTTGGTATGTGTGTGGCAATGATTCTTCTAAAGCTAATAGAAGTTCTCACAACCTAGGACATGTCTGATCAGTTTGCCAGTTGGGATTCTTCATGGGAAGAAATTGCAAGTGGCACCTGGGCTCACAGTCCCTCATATAGTTCTTTATTACCTCCAACAAGAACATAAGAGTGCTGCTGTATTATACCCAAGGACTGTGTGGACTATTAACACCTGCAAATGAGGTGGAATTTTTTAAGGGGCAAAACTGTGGTCCCAGTTTTCCTTATTGCTTCATATGACTTCTAACATCGTTAAAGTAAGCAATAGAACTTAAAGAGAACAACTTATGGGCCAAATTAGGTCTGGCAAGTGCCCTAATTTGGTTCACAAGGACATTTTCCCCCAACTGTGTTTCTCCACCTGCCCTACACATGATTCCAGGTGTTGAGCTGATAAAATTTGGTCAATTTGCAGGGGGCATCTTCATCATCCTTTTTGGCATGGTTGCCAAACAATGCTTCTAGGAATGCCACAAGCAAGATCTGAAGGCAAAAACCTTCCCCTGTTATTTGACCTTCAGCAACTAGTACCCACTTCAGCATACTGCTCCTGAA